>NW_024609835.1:188465738-189665738 GCF_016920785.2 Ixodes scapularis | reverse complement strand
TTACCACCGTCACGCATAGATGGTAGCAACCTCTACAGCCTTTCCACTCTGGCTTGTCAAATTGCGGCCGGCCATTACTTCATTTACACCATAGTACAGCTTCGCTGGTCTTCCTTCTTCATCAAAGTGGAAAGGCTGAAAGTATTCCTGAGAAATTGCCTCCTCCGTTCATGTGTGCTAATTCGACAATTTTAGTTGTTACTTGTTAAGAGCAACCCTTCACTGCTTTTAGTTTTCACCCCGTGAAGTTTAAAGGGTTCATAAGACGATATCGGGTTGGAATGTTCATGATTTTTCCGAGGCGTACTGGTCCTAGTTTGGCCCAAGTATACTCGCACAGGCCGCCACTGATTCAGAAGCTTCTTTGTCGCGGTGAAATCGCGAGGCTAAAATCAGACTATTTCTTTTAATCTTGCGTTCGCAAAGATCGATGACGTAATTGTGGGACCACGCCCACCCGCCTGACGACAGTCGAGCGCGGCTCATGGATTGGACAGGAGAACTGCGTAAGCAGCGTACATCGGCTCGTAAGAATCAATGCCTCGGCGGACACTTGGGTAGTGGCTCGTGTCCAACCACTGCGGTGATGAAAATAGCCGAACTCTAACAATGCCTGGAGCTCCAGCACGCATTTTCTTCCTTTCAATCCCCAGCGCGGGGGTATGATTAACCTTGGCGGCATAAGACAGGCACCAGGCCACGTGGCCGCTTCTGGCTCCGAGTTGAGGGAATGAACGATGCTCATATTTCTCTCATTTTTCGGCGACTGCCATTCCCCAGAAAAAAGAGCGAAGCCAAGTTCAATCAGTTATTAATGTTAGGGAGTGATCCTGAGTAGAATTTAGAGATGTATAGAAATCTTTTTTTAAGCTTCTTTAAGCAGAATACAGAGGGGGTCGAAATTTTGGCAATAACTTGAGAACCACGCTCGTGTGAGACTTACAGCGACTGCCAACGTTCGGCTGTCCCTCTGAGGTCACTAAATTTCTTTTGGGGGTATTCCTTCCGCACACGCATGTAGTTCTATGTAATGTCATGTTAATAAGTCGCATTTATTCATTTCAATACCTCTATTCTCGAAGACATCTTTCGGTGCAGTTCAGCAACAAGAAACACATTTTTGGGTGCCTCAACGATGTAAAATTAGTCTTGCAACATTTTTTTGTACTTTCAATAAATACTGTTAAGAAGTAACCACTGACGTTGAGAGCTTGCGAAAACATCCATTAGTTTTCCCCTCCGCGCAATAGCAGATGCCAAAAAATTAAAGGAAAGAGACAGCTTTCGATAACCTCCTCAACTCGCCATTTGAACAAGCAACTACGTGATCTGACACTAATTATATACCGTCAGTGTTCATCATAATGATGCCCTAGGCGGCTATGGTTTGGAAAGCAAAGGCTTGGGCTGAGCTTCAGACATTGTTAGAGTTGGGCTATTAATTATCATATTTATTTGACATGAGCCGTTACCCGAATATTTGCCGATGCTGATTGTCATGAACCCGAGCACTCGACTAGGGTTATGAAAATCGTTTACGTCATGATGTCACGTGACTCTCGGTGAGAAATCGTGATGTCATGTTACGTCATGCTGTTAACAAGGCTAATACATCTAGTGACTTCCTCAAATTAAATCGAGTTGACGCAGTGAGTCACGTGACGTCACGAGGTCACGTGACAATATTTGAAAATATGTATTGACACCATGACGTCACGTCATGGTGTAAATACATATGGTTAATGGTCCAGACACATGGTTCATCATAGCGCCAATACGAAAGCACCACGAGAACCCACAATTTACCCTACGTTGCAATTCTGTATAAGACAATTTCATCAATAGAAATACAGCCGCCAATTTTTATTCTCATATGTTCATTTTGTGATACTAACAAAACATAAAAAAATAAATTACCTTGAACCGTTTTGAACCGGTTACCGTTATATTTTTTTGTGGTTCCGTACCGGTTCAGTTCCAAGATGGCGCCGAAGCTTTCGGTTCGGTTCAGTTCTGGTTCGGCTAAAAATAACGGTTCTGTTCCGGCTTTCGGTTCGGTTTGGTTCCGGTTCGACACCCTGGTCATAGGTAGTGCTGATGGTGCTCTTTTCATTCATGTCAGTTGAAGAATGTGTGGTTTTCTTCTTTTTCTTTTTGTAAGAAGACAGATGGGATGGCGACTAGGAACCCCCTGCTCTTTTTTTTCTTTTTTTTTTCTTGATACTGATTTTGGTCATAGGTAGTGCTGATTGCGCCGTTTTCATTCATGTCAATAGAAGAATGTGTGGTTTTCTTCTTTTTCTTTTTTTAAGAAGACAGATGGGATGGCATCTCAGAGCCCTCAATTTTTTTTTCTTCTTTTTCTTTTTTTATTTTTTTTTCATATTTTCTCTTTTTTTTTTCTGCTCTCGCTGCTGAACTCACGAGCAGGGGCACGCTTGGCGGCGGACGGACATACGGACATGGGTAGCCCCTAAGGAGCTTCGCCCCTAATATGTCTAACGCGCCAAGAGATTCACCGAGTGAGAAGATTCATGGTGAGTTAAGAAGTTCAAGGAGCCAAAATGTTCAACAAGTCAGGAGGCCCAATAATGGATATCTTAACGAGTTTGATCTCTTCACTCTCATGTGCAAAGTCAAGAGATCATATGCGGGTCAAGTGTTTCAATAACTCAAGAACTACCGTATCATATTGCGAGAGGTTCACGGAAAACCCCTCACCCATCCTCTTCTAGTCGCAGGGGAGCACATTTAAAACAAAGCAATTTTGGTTTAATAGTGGTCACTATTACGTTCTTTATTAAAAAGGTCATAAAACGATTTTCGGACTTCGGCAAAACAAGTGTGGCAGTTACTCTTTCTGAGTTGTACAATAATGCTTTATTTTGCAAGGCCAACAAAAACGTTGCGGTTTACTTGTGGTGCACAAACATGGATGAAGTATATTGCGTATAAGAGAAAAATACAAATTTTAAAGAAGAGCTGAAATCAAACACAAGCAAAAAAAAAAATCAAGGGCTAAGCAAAGGCGCGTAGTTGTTGCGTAAAATCCTGATGTGCAATAAAATATCAAAGTTATTATGATGGGCAATATTGAAATCAATTTGAACCCTAAAAAGATGTGAGACAAATGACGCAAAGGAGCGGTAATATCTTTATTTGTTCCTAATGATTACGAGTGGAACATGAAAGTCTACAGACGGCAATAGGTCTGTGGAGTTCTTCACCAAGAATAACTGTGCAGAAAACATAAAATATGGGTAGTCTCTTCTCACGGGTAGTTTATGCTATAGAAATCAGTAAAGCAATGAGTTGTAATGATAGTAACACCCCCTTCCAATATACCTATCACAGACAATATTATTCATTCGCTTCTGTACATTTTCAATCGCGATCGCTTGCAAAAAATCAGTGAATCCCAAACCACAGAGCCGAATTCCCAGGTAGCACAGTTGCTTGGTTTAGCTGGGGCCAAGGTTGGCACTTAGTTGTGATAGCTTGGCCACGACTGTTCAGCCATTTACGTCTGTATGCAAGCCTGGCGTTTCACAGTCTTTCCTTGCCCCAGAAAGCCACAGAACTGCCAGGGAACGTCTTCCCTTGTTGACCAATAAATTTCCTTGGTCATTGATGGCGGTTCGCAGGAATTCCCTGGTCCGCTCAACACAAGCACCAGCCAATATTCGGGCATGTTGCCAGATTGAAGATAGGGTGAGCCAAGGAATGTCAGGGAATTGCCGCTATGCAATGTTCTGTGGCTAAAGCTCGTATTTTATCGGACCCAGAATGCCCGCTGAAAACCACTGTTACTCTATAGTTCGTTTGACTTTTTCCATATTTCTTTTTTTAAATTCGTATGAGCGTTCTCTTAACATATTTTTGGCGCTTTGTTGCACGAGTCCTCGCACTAGAAGGCGACATTTGAGTGCAAGAAGTCTGTTTTAGCTAGAGACATAAAAAAAAAAAAAACTCGCTTTCCCCATTGAAAAAAAAAAAAAATCTATTTGAAAAGAGTTTGGATACGAACGGGCCAAACCCGAATTTAACTGGTTGTAGTGGAATTGTACCGGACAAATCGGAAATCAAACTGTCGAAATTTGTCTAACTCCACCTTTATAACTTTCCCGCTTTTTACCGCGGCCTTTATCCACCCTGTCTTGCACCGAGAAGCCGCTTCCAGCGCAAGTGTCCGAGGCAGGGAGCCTCCCACGTGATGCTGGAAAAGCGCTGGCAACATCCGGCACCCGCAGGTGCAATGCGCCGGTGACTCAGACGCCTGGAATGCGCCAGTGCCCCGGGACCGGAGATGATGCAGTGTCCCCGCGCGCAGCGCGGATGCCTTGAAAGGGGAGAGCTGTTCACTTACCTGGACAGGTACGTGCGTGGACAGCGGGCGCGTCCCTCGCGCCCGCTCGAAGCACCAGTTTTGAGACGGCAGCAACGCAATTCCGAAAACCAAAATAAAGAAAAAGAAAGAAAACCGGATTTGGCGTTAGTGTGGCGAGTGGCGCGAACTACGGTCTGTGTTCGCGCTGCTCTTTTGCTTGGGGAGGTTACAAGTTGCTGTGTTTGAATAAGGTAGTTTGCCTGTTCGTTGAGTGCTGCCTCTGGCGGTGGTTCCTGTGGCTGATGACGACCTCCGCCTGAGTTCCACTCGCTCGTGGGCGAAATGGCTGCATCTCAGAACGGCGTGTTCGGAATTTGCTCCGTCCTCATTGCAGCGCGGGCAATGGCTGTCTCTCTCTCCACGCCAGCGAGCCAGGTAAGCAGGCTCGACCATTTGGATTGGTTTCCATGATCAGGATCATGGGAAACTGAACTTATCTGCAACCCAATTTGGAACAGCCATGCTAGTAATAGAGCCGTCAGTGTATACATTCAGCTTCAGAGATCCTCTACACAGTGGTTAACCACTGTGGTAGAGGATCTTGCAGTTGTTACCCCTTTCTTGCCTTTTTAGTCTGTCGTCCGCTATTCAACTCGCAATTGTGAGTTGCATAGCGGACGACAGACTGGGGAGGCAGGAAGGGGGTGACAACAGCAGGATCTTCTCATTCCTAGGAGTTGCTCTGCGTAAAAACTGAACCGCATGTAAGCGATTAA
Source organism: Ixodes scapularis (assembly GCF_016920785.2). Taxonomy (NCBI): domain Eukaryota; kingdom Metazoa; phylum Arthropoda; class Arachnida; order Ixodida; family Ixodidae; genus Ixodes; species Ixodes scapularis. Next base: position 189,660,635 of record NW_024609835.1, on the reverse strand, counting down.
GCGAGCGAAGAGAATCGGCGTCGAGCGGCGGAGATTTCCCACGGTCGCTTGCCGTCCCCCTCGGTTTTTAGATTTCTAGAAATCGTCGCTCATCACCTTAAACGCTTGCTCCACTCACTTTCATGCGGTTTGCCGCGTCACGCGAGCGACCGAACGACAGTGAAGCGGATCGTCGCCGCTTGTCTTTTCGCTCGTCAAATCGCTTACATGCGGTTTATTCTTAATTGCCGCGAGACTGGCACCGCATGTACGATTGGCACACTCTTCCATATTCCCTCTCATACTGTTTATGATAGTGCATATTTTTATTCGTGGCATTAGTTACCCACCGTTTTAGAACAGACGGGTGCAAATAAATTTGCCGTGGTTCTAATTACTGATGTTTATTCTTATTTCAGATGCCTTGGGGTGCTATGTAAGCCACCACAGGAACCCCGACACTCCAGAAGATGTGGAGAATCTCGCAAACCAGCTGGGACACATGAATACTATCATGCCATTTGTTTTGCATTGTACATATGTTTTTATGTTTAGTTTTGCGGTCTGCAGTATCTATTTTTTTGTGGAAATAAATTGAACTTTATTAATTTGCGAAGTGTGTTGTCAATATGACCAGTTAAACTGGTTTAACTGCACGGTGAATTTCTATAGTCTAGCCAAGCTTGGCTAACCACCCGGCCACTAACCTGGCCCATGCTGTATATACAATAAAGAGCCAAGCTTGGGGTACCACTGAGCTTCCCGCCTGGCCCATGCCATAATTCCAGTGGTGAGGCAGTCCATGGCTACACAGGGAACTGCCGGTGGTCGCCAGACTGGCATACCAGGATGGGGCTGCCTAGCGCCATGGTGCAAAGCAATCTAGGCCCATTAAAACTTCCCCGTTTACCCAGTCTGGCTCAAGCTTGAGCCGGTCGTAATGTGCTGCTTGGGTTCTTACTGTGACCTAACCAAAAACTTATACAAATCCAGCGAACATGATAGTGCAGAAAATTGGCAACATAACTATGAAATCATACCTAATACTCTTAGCTCTTCCTTGACGGTTGCCACAATATGATTATAAAAAGAAAGTGCGGTGTCAATTCAGACGCCACATCTCTGATAAATGATACGGGGCAAACTGGGGCGCCACCAACAATGTACGCAAAAAAAATTCTCTCACGCTTTCTAGATAGCAGAATAGATATCGTTTTTGTGGGTTCAGTTGCATACAGTTTTCCGCACAGAATTAAAAAAAAGGATCTTCATCATCTTGAAGACTCAAACAATCAGACACTGACTGGACTCTTATGAAAAGCGTAACGTCATCAAAAGAGAAGGATGTTGACATCCTTAACTACAAAAAAAATGTCATTTATAAACAAAAGAGATAACATAGGTCCTGAAATTAAGCCCTGTGGCGTACTGGAACACGAAATAATTTCATCGGAGTAGCTACCGGAAACATAAGCGGCATTGCAGCGATGACCGAGATAGTTTGAAAACCGCGCGCATAGGTGCGGGCTGAAAGCATGCAGGGCAAGCTTGTGTAACAATTATGTGTGATCAACCCAGTAGAAGGCTTTTGCCATGTCTAAGAGAATCGCGTTAACCTGACCTCTTCCGGAAACTACTGAAGCGCATTAATTCAAGAATAAGAATAAATTTGATTTTACGGGAGCTGCACTTAAACAAAAACGTCCTGTAAATCAGGTATATATCTGTTCAAATAAAAGAAAATTCGCTTATGCACTACCTTTTCGAAAGCCTTCGTGAAGCCGCATAACAACGAAAAATAACGGTAATTATTAACTAAAATAGAATCACCGGCTTTAAAAAGAGGACCAACTACTGATTATTTCCAGAGCACAGGAAAGATAGCCTGAGTTAGTGACAAGTTAAGAATATGTTTTAACAAAGGTACAGAAAGAGAGCAGCAACCTTTAAAAATAAAACTAGGTATGCTATGAATAACGCTAGATAATTTATGTTTCAGTTTACTTAAGATTTCTAAAATGTCGTCATCGTCAACCGTAAAGCTAGGCAGAAGGTCCCAAGACTGGATACCGACGTCACTTAAAGCGCCACTTTGTTGTTCCGGCGCCTAACAAGAACTAAAATATTAGCAAAACATTTGGCAATTTCTTCTGGTTAACAGTGATAACCAACATCATCACGAAGAGAAATAATTGGCCGATTTTCCCGCAAGCGTTGTTTACTGAAGAGCTAGAAGTTCTTGGGATTTTCTGTCGGACAATGTTAAATGCCGTTTAAGTGCAAGCTATTAACTTGTTCGTAAAGTATTTTGACCAGAGTGCGATATATATTGAACTTTCGATACCATACATGCCATCCTGATTGTTTAAGCATGCGATAATAGCGTAGTTTCATTCGGGCTGCCATTTTAAATCTCTTGAAAAGCAGCTCGGATAATGAGGGGAGCGTGCCACTTGTTTGGGAATAAATTTCTTGAGTGCGCCTTTGACAGATGAGGTCATTTTATTGGTAGCCGAGTCAACTTTTTTTTCTTGAAAGACATCCAACCAGTCATATCGCTCCTTGGTACAGTCCAAGATGACTCCAACGAGAATGTGAGTATTCAACCGAAGTATTGTTTACGCGTTGCCTGCACGATATGCAGAATTTCGTGAAAAAAGGAGGATGCTAAGTATTAAAAACCACTAAAACGTTTAAAGTGGGGGATGCAATCTCAAGCGGGGCGTTCAATAAACATATGACAAGTAAATTCCCGCAAGAATTCAAACGTGCCTTGCATTAAAAAAAAATCCAGAAAGTTTAAAATGAAAGCAGTCAGTAACCCTTTTTTGAAGTCACGCTCGCCGTAAAAGAAACGGTACCCGCTGCCCAGTCAATTCTTGGCAAGTTAAAGTCCTCATATATCTGTATGCGATATCTACTAAACTCTAACGTTTTATGAAGTGACTCAAACTGTTCAATGAACGCCGCATCATCATACATAGGGAGGAAATACTAATTGTTAACTACATAGTTGTAACCATCACTAGCCGGAATCTCAACCCAGACACACTCCGCATAAGATTCCAAATCCCTCTTCTTGTGGAATTGAACTAGAGACAACACTGCAATAAGCACACCAACCCCAAATTTCATGCCCGTTCTATTGTAGTCTCTATCCTGATTATACACAAAATTACCTGAGGGAAAATAACTATTAGAAATGCCCGCGCAGAGCCGAATCTCCGTTAAACAAACTAGATCAAAGCAGCTCGGCAGAATATTACAAATAATCTTGGAAGACTTGGAACGCAAACCACGCATATTCTGGTAATACACTTCGAGTGTCTTAAGCCTTTTCAACTGCTAAATGGTCATCCACAAAGACTTGAGAGCTGTCAAGCTTGCCGAATAACTGGTGAAAAATAGAGCCTTCTGACCGTAACTCCGGTTTGTACGAAACGTTAAACACTGACTGCACTGTTAGCAAGTCCCGTGTATCTGGCGAATATATGGGGTGAAAAACAAGCTATTTACACAAATTACCATAAATTTACACGATGAGTAACGCATTATTCGTTCAGAAATCATGCTAGGTTGTAAAAAACGTGTTTTGGTTCGGTCATACACGCATAGCCGTGTAGCCGACCTCGATAACATGCATCGCCCCCGGCGACGACGGCGGCATTGCCGGCTATCGAAGCACCGGAATGCTTGGGGACACACTTACAAAAGGACCGTCGAGACAAATGCCACGGAAAGAAACATGTCTCGGAGACAGATATGCACCAAAAGCAATTGCGCCATGTCGCAGGACGTTGGCGAAACCCGCGCTTACCGTGCTCGCCGCCATCTTCTGGTCGATGGCAATGCGGCTTCCCTCATGTCGCCCATGTTTGTATTTAGTTTAGGGGTCCTGATAACAGTTTTTTAGACACCACAAATAAAGTCATGGGTCTAATTATTCGTTCCAAACAGTTAAAATGGATATAAAAACCGTGTCCTCGATGTGAACACGTGACATTGCAGTTGGTTTCGTTTTTGCTTCAACCTTCAACTGCAAGCGGTCTGGCCACGGCGCAAGCGCAACGCCGATGTACGCTGGAAGCAAGCGCCGGTTAGCTTTCGTTGTTTTTGTTTGACCGGAGAAAATCTGGCAAGTACGCATGGCGCCGCTACTGTTTTGGTTTGACGGGACGCGAGAAGCTTCGCTTAGAGCTTCGGAGTTTGCGAGCACATAGTGAAGACGTGACCGCAGAAGTGCCCCTGTGATGTTCCTGGAAGACGGAAAGTAGCATTCGTAATGGGCGTGTGTGCTTTGAAAGCGAAGGGAGTCACAGGGTCCACAAGTTCGCAACCACAAGCCAAGGTTCACGACAGCGCGGCGTTGACTTCGGCGATCTCGCTCTGTTTGGTGCAACCCGGCGATGCGAAAAAGAGCTGAAACATTCGTCGTGTGTGGTGCGGTGCTTTGTATTCCGGGTCTGTTTGAACCACGCTTTTAACACGGAGCGCACATTGTTTGTTGCGTGGTGGAGGTTCAACGGGTACAGTCCCGTCGTCGTCAGCTGATCCGGTCCAGCTGGTCCGGGAGGACGCAGCGAGCGTTTTTAAAAGTAAATCTTCCTTCGTTCCGTTTCAAACTGTGGAAGTATCCCGACACATACCGTGAGTAAGAAGCCGCGGGCGTTTTCAACAAAATTGCGTTGTTTTAATTGAATAATGGACTCCGGATTGTTGTCTTAAATCTGCCGTTTTTTATGCTTCGTGTTGGACTGCGTTTGCATAGCGACGCACACCGCTCGAGTAGATGATTCGGTCCTGCAACGAGTTTGTTGCGCCAATCATGCGGCGTGAATAAATTAGGGCAAGGTTTCCTACCTGCCGACAGATGCATGTACTGAGACCATTTTTTATGTCGTGAACGTAGTGCTCTTTCTTTATTTTGGAAGACGCGTTGGTACATTTATTATGGTACAGTCACTTGAGGGTTGAGAAATTGGAGAGCGAGCAAGCTTTCTCAACTGTCTCTTTCCCTCTGGCACTGCCCTGTTTCAGTTTCAGTAGGCATATCTACTAGCAGGTACAAACTGCTCTAAAGCAGGTAAAAAACGGGAAGCTTAGGACGGTGCGGACTCCGTGTTTCGCGCTTTTCGCAAGGTGACAGGGTAAATGCTTTTGTGAGATATGCGGAATATGCAAGTGATTTTGTTATGCATGCCCGTCGTTTGCGTCTCTCCAGCAAAACGAATAAGATGATCTACTACAAAGGCGCAATCACAAGCCAAGATTTAAGATAGCAGTCGTTTGCTTCGGTGATCCGTGTAGCTGTATTTTATCCTGCTCTCTGCAGCACCGTGTCATGACGAAGAGCTGGAACGGTCACGGTTTGTGCTGGCCTCTCGGTTGACAGAAACCCGCGTAGCCCGCATCGGCACCGAGTGCGCTTGGGCTGTTGATGCTCAAGCCTTTCATCCGCGGCTTGTCGCCAGCTCATCCTGCTGCTCAACGGTGAGGAAGTGGCGAGAGTAACCTCGGAAGTGAATGTAAATCCTCGTTCATTCAGTTATCCGGTGTCAAAGTGTGGAAGATGTCCAACCTGTACTGAGGGCGGGAACTACGAGTGTTTTGCCTTGCTTTTATAACCGAAACCAGACCAACGAGATAACTGCCTTGCGTACTCTAAGATGACGGAAGCAATACGTTTCAACAGGTCGAGTACGTCACCGGGGATGTATGCGAGACGGTGCACACTGTTTAAACACTTGCAGTATCCACGAGTGGTACCAGGAAAGCGACGTCAACAGAGGAGGAGCTCGCGATTCAGCATAATGCACTGCTACGGGCCCGTGTGTCTTCAAAGTTCGGGGTGGTGGCAGTATAAAAAAAAGACGCATCAGCGACCCACACCAATGTTCACGAATAACACCGGTCACAAACTCTCAAGCCCCACCGCTCTTCTCGACACCGACACGACATACGACAACAAACTGCGTCAAAACGCCCCAAAAGTGAAGGCGCATGCTCCCGTACTGCAACTGCTGCAACTAGCGGAAGTGAAGTGTTGGGCGGATGTCCGGATGTCCTTCACAAAAATATATAAAAAAATGCTTTCCGCAAAGATCATTTTCATTTATTATTGTATACGTAATGACAAAATCCCAATAATTTGTTTTCCTATCTGATTCAAACTAGTCGGGCTGCTCATAACACTGGTCAAGCAAGAAAATAACAAAAATTTGAACTTTTTCATTACCGGTTTAAGATTTATTGTTAACATATAGTTATATATAGCAACGGACTAACATTATAGATTTTGCCTCCATACTTTTTAAATGCAAACAGTTCTAATACACGGCTGTCCATTGCGCCGTGTTTTCTGTATTCTTCTATAAATCTGTAATGGTCAGCGAGCAAAGAGCTCACCCGCACATGTCAAGCTTATATGCGCCGCGGGGAGAAATGGATACCGAGTAGGAAGTGTCGGGCGTAGTGTCGGTTGTTGTGTTTGTGTACATGTCGGTGCTGTGTAGCTGTGTGATGTGTTGCGTGCGTTGTATGTAGGGTTGCTTTGTAGTCGTGGTCGTTCGCAGTGTTAACAGACTCGTTTTTTTTTAGAAACAGGCTGCTAGAAATCTCGATAGGTGGCGCAAGTTACCGCCCGATTCTAAATAGTTTGCTCAAGTTATTTATCCATGTGAATTCGGCATTCGTTTTTCTTTTTTTTTTTTTGTCTAGCGGCTCGTTGAAGCAGTTGAAGCTACCGACGCCGCCGACCGCCGACAACGCACGTACATACGTACCTTTGCAAGTAGCTACGTCCGCCGCTTGGAGACTTTACTGTGTATAAAAGACATCGAACGAGAACTAACGCGCCCTGTGTGCTTTCGCTGGGCTCGTCTCTCGCCTGTTCACGGCCGCTGGCCGCCATGTTTCAGAAGGAACACGCTCGAAACGGTTTTGCGGAAGGCAGACACGGTGTAGCTTGTTAAGTTTACACAGCACCTCATGTGTAGACGAAAAACACAGATGGCCTCGTGCAAAACGAACACGTTTCGACGTGTCCGCTATGGGACAACGGTTTACACGTCTGGGCGTGTTATTTTTGCCAACAGTGTGGTCATCAGGGAAGTGAAACGACACGAACGAGTCAAATGTAGGCTCTAATTTGGTAACAATCACCGATTTTCTGGCTAAAAAAGGGGTCACAACACTCTCATTGTCTACCACAGACGTACGAAGGTCCAGCTTGGTCAAAAAAGTGCCTTTGTGACCTGTTTGAGAGGGGCAGCAACTACCTTGTCGAACTTCGCCGTTCCAGTTGACGCTGGAGTACGCCGTTTCCGCTGCACCGGTGTGAGGCTGTAGTTGTCAATCCAAAGACCAGCCGGACGAGCTTCACGTGTTTCCCCAGCTGTCCCTGAAGAAGCAGAAGCAAAATCGCAAACATATTTAAACTATTAATGAAGATAAATAGGTAGAAATTTTACCGGCCCTGGTGGTGCTGGTCACCATTAAATTTGAATAGAATTTTTCAATTGTGGTGTCTTGGAGAATTATGTTTTAAATGTTTTGGTAATTGAAAAATACCATGTTAAATAATTTTAACAGTAGTAAGGGATGTTGCTCGCCTCAAAATATCATGGCTACGGTGATAAGCAATCTGACATGTTACTGGTCAATGGAATTTGACCTTGATTTGTATAAGGAAACAAATAATTGCGTGCAATATAAATACAATAAAATGTTAGAGCCTCCCCTTCCCCCCCCCACTCTCTTCCCTTAGTCAACGTCAGGAAGACACCGTTATTTCGATTCCTGAACAATAAAAATTTAATCGACGCATTCTAATTTGCTCGGACTCAGTATCCAGCCGCTGCTGCGATGCTTTTGAAAATATTTCTTTGCGTGGAACGGTACTCTCGTCTGAAGTTGCGATTTATTATACTAGGGTTATCATGTAGGTATTCATCTCAAAATTTTTTATTTTAATTTTACCTTGTTTCTCTGTCATACTTAAATTTCTAAATGCTCTATTAAAATTGCGGTGCTTAACGTATTTATCTCTCTATCCAATGGGTCCCCACAAATACAAAATTGGAGTCGCCATCTCTAAGAAGGGACAACTTAGCGCTCGCTGAGCTTTTTGTTCCGGCAAACCAAAATAGGTGAGATTTTGTCCGTGGGTTTGCGAAAAACCTCTGAGCTTATGTCCGAAAAGATTGTATCGAGCGTGTTTTTTTTTTCTTTTTTTTTTTCTGGAGAGTTTTTGGTTGGCAATAGAATGCTCGTGTTCTATAAACGAAATAAATACGCGGAAAACTGAAAAGCACGGGTTAAAAGTGTCCTACCAATTATAAAAGTCCTATTGTCTTCCCAAACCAGTCAGACGCAATAAAAAAACACAATCGGAACTGACAAGAGTGCGGGTTAAATGACCTCTTTAATAACTTCCCTCCTAAGAGTCAGTACAGCTATGCTAATGAGCACCAACTTGGTCATAAGGGAAAATTGAGTGAGAAGCGTAATTTACCAGACACGCGAACGTGTAAATCCAAATATATGGTTTCAAGTTTTCGGTGAAGCACAATGATGTTACAAATGTGCCTGATAGCAGCAGTAAGTTCATCTGAGTTTCACATTATTCGTGCCTTCAGAAACACCGCAGTGAGGTTCAAACCGTACAAAAATGTGTTGAGTGAGATATAGGCTAAACCGAATTTGGGAAGATGTCGCTAAAAATTTCAGCTGAAAGGTAAGGAAAAACTAGGTGAAATTCTTCATTCATCGTTGCTTTGCTTTGCTTTTTTCCTTTTCATCCTCTTCTTGTTCCATCTTCCTTCGAATTCCTTTCCCTCCTTGCCCGGTAATTGGAGATAGAGTTAAGAGGTCTGTGTAGTCAAAAGGTCGAATAATAAATGTCGCCAAGCGTCAGACCTTCTGACTCGTGAAACATGAGTCAGGAGGTCCAATGTGGGCTAAGAGGTACAACGCAACAATAGATCCAACGTTTCAAGAGACCCAAGGCCATTCAAGAGGTCTAACATGTCTAGAGGTCTAACAAGTCAGGAGGCCCGATAATAATTATTTTGACGCATTGGGTATTTTGACTCGCTGGACATCTTGACGCGGAATCGGATTAAGACATCGGTAGCAGGGTACGCGGAGATGTGCACGAACGGAGGTACGTCTAACTACGGGACGCTACGAAAAAGGGAGGTTGTAGTTTAATGCATGTGTTGTCTATGATATTTATCAATATTCAACATTTAATTAGAACTTTCTACTTATCCAACTATTTTTTTTGTAGTTGTATCGCTTAAAATGCTACATAATGAAGAAAAAGAGCGTAATCCCTAACATGCGTGCCTCATCAGACACGTTTTCTGAGTAGAGCCATGTATGTACACGAAATGCAATATCACTATCGTTACTTGTTACTCAGCTAAAAGTAACGAACATCGTTTATTTTACTGATCGTCAAAGTTAACGCATTCTTTTTACTCAGTTCTGATTTGCTCCTTGAGCCAAAAAATAAACAAATTTGAAGCTCGTGTTTGTTGAGCGTAAAGTCGATTGGCCCGCCTTTGAGGTGCGGCGACACTAGTTAGCGCTGTAGGTTAGAAAACCTTCTTAAGCCATCTTTGTGAAGCCGTGTGTATATTAGTTTAAAAAAAAATTCCAGCCCTCTTGCCCTCTCTCGTGAAGGCTTCTCTAAACTTGTCCCCCCCTGTTCGATCACATTCCGCAGAGCCGCGCAATTGTAGCCGTCGATTTCGGCGCCCTGATGCAATGCCTAAGCGAGCCATCGGCGTGTAGGCACTCTGATAGCCTGCTGCGACTCTAATCATAAGTTTGACTCTCAGGTTATGTTCAAAACTGTAGTGTTTTACTCACAACTGTAAGTCCTTGTCGATAGTTTGCCTTGCTTACGCTTGTTCTAAAGATGGTTTCGGCAAATTCGAACTGCTTCAAATGCAGGACCCACCACAACTTCAAACGAAATAAAACTGTTTTTACCAACTGGTGCTCGCCCACATATTTTCTTTTTCCGTTTTTGCAAGAGTTTATATTTCAGTTGTTTATGGGAGCTTCGACTATAAAACTTACCTTTCAAATTATAGTAAAAAGTTTTATATTATAATAAATACTTTGTAACCTAAGATTATTGTTTATGTATGTTACTTATGTAAGCGAATTTTTTTTCTTCCTTTAAACGTTGTTCCTCTTCTATAATACAGCTCTAAATTATTTTACTTTATGTTAAGTTTATCCGTATAACAATATAAAAGTAAGTATAAAAATATCTATTGAGGAAAAAGCAGCGCAACCGGACAAGGACGAAGAACAGGGACAGACGGGACTTAGCGAGGCTTTGTACGTGGTCTTCGTCGTTGTCCAGTTGCGCTGTTTTTCATTCAAGATATCAAATAACCAACTAGCCCTCACCAAAATATTAGCATCAAAACCTTTTATACATTCTAAAACAATATATAGATATTGTGTTTGATTTAATTATGACAGATTTAAAAATGTTTGACAGCTAGACTTCACCATGCATTTTTCAATCTCAGTGGAACTTAGATTACGGGATAATCATCATAGCAAGTTGACTGATTATATCAAATATGTTAGTTAACTTTTTAATAATTTTTTTCAGATGTCAAGTTTCAATTGCAGTACTGATGACCATTACAATTAGAGGCGAGACGAGTTGAAATGTTAAAAAAAAAGCTTTTAGATATTGTTTGACATAATTTGAAATTTTTTAGCAGAATTAAAAAAATTGCGCGCCGAAAGCGCGCCAAAAGCACTGCCCACAATGGCGCTTCAAAAAGTGACGTCATCTTTCTAGTCACATCGCCACTTGCGTGGTTCGCGTAACCACCAAGTACTCGCTGTTTAGATAAAAATGATTCGCTTCAAACGGCTACATCACCCTTCTAAGCGTCAATCTGAGAAGACCTTGCGACGCAGTTTTCGCGCACGAATTTTAAATCAAGTTAAAGAAAGTTAAAATGTAATTATTCAAATCTAAAAAAGAAGAATACTCTTTTAAATTACTTTCATTGCTCCTACCTTTAACAGTAATTACCGTGAATACTTCAAATAGAGACCCAAACAACGAGCAATTAAAAAGCTGAGCAGATTTTAGTTAATTAGCTTCCCTACCATAAAGATGATTCCCTCACCTAGTGTCTGCCAATCATGAGAAGAAATAGGACAAGGCGATTGATCGAATAGATTTTCGATCAATCACTTCATTATTTAATCTTGATTAACCATTATTAACAGGTTATTCGCTTAAGCTTGAAACCAGGTAAACCATAGAAAATGACTTTGCTTTTCTTCTTTAAGTAGCGGGCTTTTATGGCATTCGGAGAAACTGAAAGCGACGGTTAGAAACAAATTTTTCATAATACCTGGTAGTAGTCGCTCTAGCGACGTTATCCGTCCTTTCGAAGCAGTCGACGTGCGCAATGGTCCAGTCCCGCTTGTGCGCTCAGTGGCGACGGGAAACGATGTCCACTGGCTAGCGTAAAAGACTGGTTGTGTCTCGTTAGCGCTTCAAAAGTCGGCAAACCCAGGGCTTCTTCAAATCTGAAATAGAGTCGGTCGTTAAAAAAATACATATATATATATATATATATATATATATTACTCTCTTTGTGAAATGGCTTTCCTGTACTTGTATAATGCCGCAAGAATTATTGTAAAGAACCTAGAAACTTGGACGCGCGTGATCATGTCGAAGAAAACCCGAAAATTTGTTCTGCTATGACTTCGCCGCAGGAATAATTATCTGTGAGTTTCTTTACACTGTACTTTTCTGCACATATCTATCGCCTACCAAAATTGCGCATTGCAATATTCCTTAAAAAGGAAATGGTATCTTTGCTTTTTGGAAGTTTTTACGCTAGTGAATACTATAAGTTATTTGATTAAAGGGTACATATTAATTGGAGTGCAATTTTTAACGATGTCTTTCTGAAATAAATACATGCTGAAAGATTAAAGACACACCCTGAATATTTTTTTAATAGGCCTCAAAGTGCACTGTTGGGGCATTGTCCGAGGAGAGTATACAAACATGATTGTGGGAAAGGCGACAGCAAGCCTGACATATCGCATAAATGGTTTTTCCTTGTACGCAGTTTTGGCTCCTGCTACTACTGTTGCACCACAGTTCATTGCCAACGGAGGACACGCGCGGACACAATCAACTGGGGACCATCAGCCTGCAGGACTACGCGGCAACTAAAGTAGTCGTCCCCCAGATTAAAGCACCACCTCATCACCGAGTGCACAATGACAAGGACTACAGTCACGTGTTTGATCGGCAAATGAAAATCCTGGGAGGGACTTCAACGTCGGCCTTCGGGGCTATAAAGGCACAGCTGCACGGATCAGCGATCAGTGGGCAAGGCGACAGCAAGCCAGACATGTCGCATAAATGTTTTTCCTTGTACGCAGTTTTGGCTGCTGCTACTGCTGTCGCACCACAGTTCATCGCCAACGGAGGACACGCGCGGACACAATCAACTGGGGACCATCAGCCCGCAGGACTACGCGGCAACTAAAGTGGTCGTCCCTCAGATTAAAGCATCACCTCGTCACCGGGTGCACAATGACAAGGACTACAGTCACGTGGTTGATCGGCAAATCAAAATCCTGGGAGGGACTTCAACGTCGGCCTTCGGGGTTATAAACGCACAGCTGCACGGATCAGCGATCAGTGGGCAAGGCGACAGCAAGTCAGACATGTCGCATAAATGTTTTTTCCTTGTACGCAGTTTTGGCTCCTGCTACCGCTGTCGCACCACAGTTCATCGCCAACGGAGGACACGCGCAGACACAATCAACTGGGGACCATCAGCCTGCAGGACTACGCGGCAACTAAAGTGGTCGTCCCCCAGATTAACGCATCACCTCGTCACCGAGTGCACAATGACAAGGACTACAGTAATGTGTTTGATCGGCAAATCAAAAACCTGGGAGGGACTTCAACGTCGGCCTTCGGGGCTATAAAGGAACAGCTGCACGAATCAGCGATCAGTGGGCAAGGCAACAGCAAGCCTGACATGTCGCATAAATGGTTTTTTCCTTCTACGCAGGTATGTGGCAAATTTGATGATTCCTCGTACCACTCAGATGACCGTTGTTTATTGCTGTTACTTTGCCCAAGGCGCGTGAAACTGCTCCTTGTTGCCACAGCTGATTGTCGCTAAAGAGCACTCGTGCTTTTAAGGGGAGGATATGTTGAAGAAAATCCTGGCCCAGATAGAGATACAATGCGGGAAATACTGGAAAGTCAGAAAGAGATGGCGGCTAACATATCACCATCGGTACAGGGTCAGAAAAGCTTTAAAAAAACGATTAGAGGCAATTGAAGCGTCTACTTCCAAGATGAAGGATCTCAGTAGGGAGCTAAATGACACACAAGGGAAACTAGTGCACTTAGAAGCGACCGTAGTAAAGCTCAAGTCAAAGATCGATGACTTGGAAAATAGCATTTGGTGGAAAAAGTGGTGGAAGGCTTCTTTAAATCAAAAATGGGTGTTGAAGTTAAATCTCTCGAAAGAATTCACCGTCTCGGAAGGGTGGCTAGGGGTAAACAGAGACCAGTAATCTTGCGCTTTGGAAACTACAATGAAAGGCAAAATATTCTCAGAGATGCTAAAAATTAAAAGGAACGCCCTATTTATTAACGAGGACATTTCGAAAGATGTTAGAATGTAAAGGAAAAAACTGTGGGACAGTGCGAAAGAAGACAGGGAAAGGGGAGAGAAGGTATATTTATCGTATGATAAATTGAAGATTAATGAAGTAACTTACGCATGGGAAGTGGATACAAACCAGAGAGTTGAACTTTACTCAGCCAGAGAAGTACCTTCACCCGAGCATGATGATTGACAGGCATCCGCTTTCCCACAGGCAAAAAGTGTCCTATTCATTAACCCTAATGCAAGAAGTATCGTAAATAAAACCCTCGAGCTAGAACATATTTTAATAGAGCATGACCCCGATGTAGTAGCTATCACTGAAACCTGGTTAGACTCGTATGTGACAGATGATACAATAATACCTCCCTGTTACGTGCTCTATCGAAAGGACAGAGAAAGTAGAGGAGTGGGTGTTGCTCTAGTAGTCAAATCTTTTTTAAATTCTTCAGAAGTCGAAAGAGCTCCAGGCATAGAAAATGTATGGTGCAGCATCAAAATGAAAAAAGTGAGTTAGTTGTGGGAGTACTGTATCGACCCCCGAAAATGCCAGGTGGATATTTGCAAGAGCTAAGTGAGTTCCTTTTTAAACTGAAAGTAAGTTCCAAGAAGGTTGTTTTAATGGGTGAATTTAATCTCAGTGGAATTGACTGGGTAACGTTAGAATCTGGGGACCACGAAGTATCATATGCTGAAGAACTTTTAGATATAGTTTTCTCACATTATTTAACTGAAATTGTTAAGGGACATACCAGAATACAAGGGAAATGAGAAGCTTTTTTGGATTTAATGTTTATAAATGAGAACCTTAGAAACCACGCGTATGATTGCAAGATTAGCCCGGGAGTTTTGGACCAAAGCACTGTACATTTTACGTTGTCCTTAAAGCCTATGCTCAGGAGAATTGAAATTTCTTCGTATAAAAACTTTGAAAAAGCCAATGACGAGTCCGTTATTAATCAACTTAGCCTGAACTATGGTAACTTTGAGCACCTAGCTGGCAACCCGTTGATAGAAGTGAATGACCTATGGCTCAATTTTAAGGAAATGATACTTGAATGCACTCGTAACTTTGTCCCAGTGGAAATAAGAAAGAAAAACTTGAACAGTCCTTGGATTAGAAGGGACATAATCCACCTCAAAAGACGATTATCAAGGTGTAGAGCAAGAGCACGCAAAAAACACGACGGGTTCCAGTAGGAAAAAATACAGTCACTGAGCAAAGAGCTGAAAGCAAAAATAAAAACTTCGAAAACGATTTTCTTTAATGTAAAAATGCAAAACTTTTTGAGATATTCGCCACAGATGTTTTTGGCGACAATTAAAACCAAGTAAAAAAGTAATTACCAAAGTGATAGTAGAAGAAGAAGTGATTGAGGACAAGACTGAAATTGCGAATTGCTTTAACTAATATTTTGTCAGTGTTTTTTCCGCTGATAATAATATTTTACCAACATTTTGTTTGCTTGAGAATGTGCCCCCTATCGAAGACGTGGAGGTCTCAGAGGAAGGAATTTTTTCACAGCTACTTCTTATCGATCCAAACAAAGCCGCCGGACCCGATGACATTCATAATCAATATTTAAGGCGTTAGAGCGAATGGTGTTCAAAATACCTCACGATCATTTTTAATAAATCGCTTTCAGATGGGTCCGTTCCCAATGACTGGAAGCTGGCCAAAATAATACCTATTCTTTAGACTGGAAATGCTTGTAAGGTCACGAATTATAGACCCATATCATTAATATCTACTTGTAATATACTTGAGCATGTGGTTTCGAAGCATAAAAGGATGTTTTTAGATACCTACTCTGTACTTGATGAAAAACAGCATGGATTTCGAAAAGGCCTGTCTACCACAACTCAATTACCAGAATTAATTCACGATTTTTCTTCGACCCTTGACAGAAGAGGTCAAATTGATGTAATTTCTTTATACTTTCACATAGCATTCGATAAGATAAACCATAATAAATTACTTTTAAAGCTCAGGCATTTACTAAAATACACGAAAATTCTGCGATGAATAGAAATGTTTTTGTTTTGTAGTAGGCAATTTGTGAGCATTGATGGTCACGCTTCTATGCCTCGCGGGTTCGACTCGGGAGTCCCCCAGGGTTCTGTACTTGGGCCCCTGTTATTCTTGGTTTTTATCAATGACGTTCTTCGCCATATTACAGTAAAGGCACGACTTTTTGCTGATGATGTATAATGTATACATACATAAACGATGATTCTGACCATGTTGAACTAAACGACTGTTTGCAGAAAATTAGCAAATGGTGCGAGATCTGGCAAATGTCTTTGAATACTGAAAAAACAGTTTGCATGTCAATAACACATCGGAGAGTTCCTTCTGTGTATAACTACTACTTGAAGAGTGAACCAGAGATTTAAGTTGGAACAAACATGTTTTAATATGATAAAAAAGCCACAGCTAAACTCTGGTCACTAAGATCATTAAAATTGGCAACCACTGAAACTAAATTGCTAGCTTATAAAATGCTAATAAGACCTAGATTGGAGTATGCTAGCGAAGTTTTGGATCCTCACACAAAAGGTTTAATATTGAAATTAGCAAAAGTTCAAAGAATGGCACTGCGTTTCATTTTTTCGAAGTACTAAAGACTGGATTCACCAACTGAGCTCTATTCTAAGGCAAGTACCTCCTTATTAGAAGAGAGGAGAAAAAATAAGCGTTTAAAAATGCTTTTCATGATTTTAGATGGCACACTGCAGAATGATAAACATAGACTCATCAAACTCCATTTATCTAGAATCACACGTAATAAGCATACTAGGACAGTCGAAGAGTAGAGATTCAATAAAGAATGTTTCAAGAATTCGTATTTCCCTCAGCGATAATGGAATGGAATAAACTTCCTGAAAGCGTTGTTAAATCCAAAACGGTTTTGGATTTTCTAAAGTGTCTCCCATGTAACTAATATACCTCATGTTACCATTTTTGCTGTACTTTGTGCTTTTGATATGAGTATTAGGTGTCGTATAGCCCTTAATTTTTTGTCATTGTGTTCTGCATGTGTATTACATTGTCTACTGGTTTTGTACTCACTCCTATCATAGTCCCCACTGGGGGACTGATAGTATTATGAAATATATAAATAAATAAAAAAGCATAGAAGAAAGCACGCGATGACCGTGCTCTGTTTTGTGCCTTTTACCCTTATGTATAGATACACAGGGTGTTCCATTTTAATTGAAACATATTCATTACAAACCATTCGTAAATGGATCCACTAATACGGTTTGTGCAGGTGATTTAGACGGCCAGCAGGACGTGATGTGGGTGGCTAATATTCGAGATAAGTCGGATAATACTGAAATTCATTAATAACTTTTGAATTAGCAAAACCCAGACTGAGCACGTTACTGAAAAAAGTAACCGTTTATAATTACAATTACTTCAATCTAAAAAGTAACCGATTACAATTACAATTACTTCAATCTGAAAAGTAACCGATTACAATTACAATTACCGCCTTAAAAAAGTTATCAAAAAATTACTGGAAAAGTAATCTATTACTTCACACCAGGGTTGTAAAGTACCTAGGTACAAGTAACTGGAAATCGGTATCTAGGTACTTTTGTTGTACCTGAGGTACAAACCTAGGTACTTTAATTTCTCAGTATCTATATTTGTATCTTAGATACATTTTCCATTAACTTGTAACTAAGTGGAGCTACTATCTACAGGCATTTTTATAGTCATTTCGTCAAAATGGGAGAAACTATAAACTTTGAAGTATTAACCCACTACCATGTGCTGTGGCTAACATTGAGTTGGGTACGGCATTGGAGGCACTGACTTGATCGAACGACGTTTTAGCGAACGAAGCCCCGCCAAGGATGTTTCATCGAACGACACACTTTAGTGAAAGTAGGTGTTCATTTGAGCGAACGGTGAATTAGTGATACCGTTCTAGCGTCACCAATTTATTTAATCGCTTCGGAAGTCCGTTTAGGAAAAATAGCGACCTCCTTCCTTCATCTTAAACTGAAATCGACTTCATTGCGTGTTTGAAGTTCCTCTGACAGCTGTACAAGAAAGAAGATAACTTGAACGATGTGCGCAGTTTTTGTTTGCCCGTATCTTGTTCTCTTGGTGGCACCGTTCTGCCATAAATACAATATAAATTATAATTACAAATAGATTATAATTACAATTCTAAAGCAATGTAACTTTTCATATATAATACAATTTCCACTCAATCGATCGGACTTTAATTTTGCAGTTATGAAAACTGAGAAAGTTCCGAAAGAAAAAAAAAACAACAACTTATTTTTCTACTGACTAACGAAAGAAAAAATAAAACGACGAAGCTTTAAGCCTTTCACTCGTCGTCGCGAAGGTTAGGTGCATATGCACTCGACTCGTGCGTTTATTCATGTGGCCAACGTCTTCTGGTCCCGTCGGCGTCTGCACCGGCTCTGAGGGCAGGAACGTCAATAAGCGAGTTTCAGCGGTTTCGGTGTGACATGGTAAACAGTGGAAGGTGTGGCCTCGGTGAACCAATTGGAGCATGGGGACAAGGCACGTGAGGACTCAACACCGATGTGGACAATGCATTGACACCGATAAAGCACATTTATCGAACTCGTTCTTTGGTGTATCCTCAGTATAAAAAGCTCTACTTCCTATATATTTTACAAATTTGGGGAAGATAAATAAAGACAGTATCTTTAAAGTAAGTGTACCTGTACCTAGGTACATCTTTAAGCAAGTACCTAGGTGCGTACCTAAGTACCTCTCGTATGAGCAGCTGTAACTGTATCTTATGTACATTTTTAAAGTAACTATTACAACCCTGCTTCCCACGTTACTCTTTATACTTTATTTATTAGGGTAGCACATATACACATCTACATAGGTGTTCCGCATTTATACATTTGTTCTTTTTTTTTTGTCCTCTGCAATTTGTTCAGTTTCAGCCGCAGTTGTATTCGAAGTTTGCGTCGGTCATCCGCGAACGAATTATGGTGTCATGGCACAGTTGATGGCACGGTTGATGGAGGGATATTATTCGGGAACTAATATCAGGAACAAAGACATAATTTTGACAAACCCAATGAAATGTACTAAACAAAAACTAAGAATATAAATGCTCGAAAGTGATACACCCTAAACCAGTCAAAACCTCGTAGGAGCATGCTCCTGAATTTTGAATATAAACTGTTTCCTGGTTAAAATACGAAAACAGTCCAAAGACGCGGACAGAAATCAGAAGCTAGACGAACAAAAAGCGCTGCTGGAAGTATTTCTGGGAAATGGAGTGGCCAGTAGAAAACTAGAGGTTTTGACCTAAAACTCCCGAGCAAAACTTTCTAAGCATCGCAGAAATTAAGGGCAATATAATTAAACATTTTAAAATTGCGCAGTAAAATGATCAACCTAACAAAAAAGCACGCTACCTTTATGTGCGTACGCAATTTGGAGTTTGTCGCCCTTCAATATGAAATAATCTTGAGTAGTGGCCGACAAAGCAAACAATCGAACGTCACGTTGATTTTATATTTCATTTTTATAACAAGGGCACGTTACCTCCGCCGTGTACAAAAAAAAGTATTGTTATTTGGACACATCAATTTCCTGCAAAGAGAAGTTGTAAGCAGGGATGGGCAGTATTTCAAATACAAGTATTTGAATTACGTATTTGTATTGATTACAATCGTAAATACAATTGTAATTAAACACAATTTTGTGGGCGAAAATACATCCCTCAAATTTATTGTCACTGTCCAGATCAGGAAAAAAAACGTTCTGAACTAAATGCAGTGTCTCTCAATCAAGCACAAGCGTTTAGTGGCTTTTTGATTACGGTGCTAGTCCAGGGCAAGAATGGTGATGAAAACGACGTTCACAGGCAGACTGGCTAAATAAGTGCCTGTGACAACTTGATATGTTTTCCAGCCTAATTTCCATCCATATTTTTGCCTGGAACATTCTAAATGTGCGGGTCGTCCAGATTTTCGTAACTGGTGCGGGTTGCAACAATAAAAAGTTATCTACCTAGCGCTGCGCATCATAGTCGTCTCGGTTCTTTGTTGGTCTATACCAAAATGTAATCGACAAAAAAAGCTTCTTGAAGCTCTGTACTTTTTTATCTATTACTTCCAATCTAATTACTTTTTTGTGATTATATTTCTATTACGTTACTAGAGCCTATCACACTAACTCCCGAAAGTGCGATGCAAAATTAAAATTAGATACCCAGAAACCCGTTGCAGGTGACCTGAAGTCGCTGATGCAAATTTTGAGGAATGTATTTGGAAAAGTATTTGGAGGAGATCAAATACATTTGGTTGTATTTGTATCTTGTACTTAAATGCGTTTTTGGAAATGTAATTAGATTTGTAATTAAATACATTTTTAACGAAGCATTTTGTATTTGTATTTGATACATATTTGAATGTATTTTGCCCATCCCTGGTTGAAACCAACAAGATACGAAAAAGAAAAAGACAAAAAAAAATAAAAAAAGGACAGCGGACCAACAGCGGATGCTACGAGCATAGAGTTATTATAATGTACGCTAGAGGTTCAAGTGGCGCTAGTGTGCTGACGCGAATTGAAGCAGACAGCAACCAGTCGAAAATTGACTTCCGGTAATGCATTTCTATGGGAAAAAGTGAGTGTATTTTCTCCCTGAGCTCGATCATAAGAGCAAATATCCCAAATAATTCGTACGTACTAGGTAGTTTGGGACATTTCTCAGCCAGGCCGACGAAAGAATTGGTCAGTTACGGTGTTTTTCTTTCGAATTCATCGCATTAAAAACGGTGCTAAAACGGCTTCGTACGTGTATTTATGTGCACTGTCGGACACTGTTAGCGCGAACGCGGCGTCGGCGATTTCCAGCATGGGGGATATACATGCCAAACGAACGGAGGACATCTGGCAAATCAAGAGCGGCGGCAAGAACTGCGCAGTAACACTGGATCAGTACCTCGCAGTGCATGCACGATCAAAATCAATTGAAGGTCACGTAATCTATTCCAACTTTATATACGTAAGCACCGCTTTATCCTTTCTGCCCTGAGCGAAGCTGCTTGTTCTACGTTCAAAATATCACCCACGCGCTCGATATCAATGAGAACAAGTGCGCGATAAGAGCTGCCCGGCAGAGAAAACAATACGAAGAGACACCTTTCATAGCCCACGGGCTTTATTATCTACGTTTTGAAGGTTTTTATCCACTCATGCACGACGGGATCATTTTTATATAGTGACAGGACTGGCATATTATCAATATACAATCGTCACCGGAATGCTGGCGAGCCTTGAACTCACGCTATATTCGTTTCGATTGTAATTTTGCTTTGAATCGTCGCTTGTTTTTACACACCTGCTGCGGAACACACGTTTGGGACTGAAATGTAGCGAAGTTAAACATCGTTCATTGATGAAGAAAAATGCGCCAACTAAAAGATTTTCACTTTCACAGTGTTAATCAAGGTACATACTATTCGGTACGACCCAAATAACCAAAGTGTTCCGTGTTATTTTCCGGCGAAGAGAAAAAATGCATGCGCGTTTTCCCATAGAAATGCACAGGAGCACCGCAAAAGTAGACTGGTTGCTGTCTGCTTCAATTTGCGTCACGGAAGTCGCATAGACACTAGCGCCAGTTGAACCTCTAGCGTACATTATAATAACTCTATGGCTACGAGCACTCAGAGCCAATCCAAGGTCGCGTGAATATCACGTGACCTTGAATAGGAAGCACAGCGACGCGCGGAAAGCGTATCACGGACTACCTCCACAGAGTGGGATTGGCTAGGATAGCTTGTAGCGTCCGCTTCGTCCGGACGTAGGCGAAGCGGAGTATAGAAATATTCTAGGTGGCAAATCTCCTATAAGAAAATGAATTAAAAAAAAATCAATGACAGGTTAAGAAAAGTTTACAAAGAAGAGAGAAGAAAGCAAACGCAAGCTTGGATTGGAGAGGGAGTCTCTCCTCTCTGTTTTGCTTTAGGTCATTTTGGCGAACAGGAGGCAAAAACAACCTTTCGTGCCGGAGTCAGGCTGAAGACTGAGCTCTCGGTTATTAAAGATCGAATGAAACAAAAGAAGAGGCGCCCCGTGTACGAGGCGCTCAGATTACGCGAAGGGGGGATGGCTCCGCGCGAAAGGCGGCTCTCGTTCGCTCTTAGGGACTTTGGAGCTCGCGAGCGTCGGCGACTCCATCAGCTCCATCTCCCAAGCTTTCGTCTGCTTCCTCCTCTCCAGCTCGCAGATATTTCTTAACCTGTCGACCGGCTTCGCCCAGAACTGAGTGACCTCAGCACTTCTAAACCCTCTCGCAAATAAATAAATATGTAAAATAAATAAATTGAGAAAAATTGTAATGGGTAATTGGGTGATCGATTACAGCAAGAAAGTAATCAAATTACAAGGATCGTTACTCGCTAAAAAAGTAATTGAAGCGTTACAAAATTACAATAAAATGCAATCGATTACAAGTAATCCATTACTTGTAACGCGTCACGCACAAGTCTGGCTAAAACCAGACATATGGCTCCAAATAGAAACTTACTGCACGTCCTAGAAAACCACAAAGCAAAGTCTTTTGAGAACGATTTGAAGCTCGTGGGAGACTCGAGGGTGCACCAAAGTTCCCACTCGTGTAGTAGGCGCAAAGCTAGCAGTGGCAGAGCGCGGGTGATTAGACTATCACCGCCTTCTGCCAATGCTAGCTTTGCACTTGCTGCACGAGTAATAACTTTGGCGCCCCCCCAAATTGCCCACGAGCTTCAAGCCGTTCTAAGAAGACTTGACCCAGTGGTTTTCGATGACGCTCA
This sequence comes from Ixodes scapularis, assembly GCF_016920785.2. Taxonomy (NCBI): domain Eukaryota; kingdom Metazoa; phylum Arthropoda; class Arachnida; order Ixodida; family Ixodidae; genus Ixodes; species Ixodes scapularis. Next base: position 189,638,136 of record NW_024609835.1, on the reverse strand, counting down.
GTAAGTTTCTAATTGGAACAATATGTCTGCTTTCACGAGTTAAACAGTTAATTAACGATGTTTAATTAATTAGCTGACTTATCGCAAAGATTAGCCACCCACATAATGTCCCCCCGGCCGTTTATTTCACGTATACAAGCCATATTAGCACCCTTTTACGAGTGTTTTGTAATACATCTGTTCGTATTAAAATGGAACACCCGGCACTTATATCTATAAAAATTGAACACTGAACAAGAATCATGCCAGAGCGCACGCACCTTTCTCTGTAAGTAAGGGTGTCTTGAAAGTCTGGAGTGTACGTTTCAAGGTACACTTGATTCTTTACAGTTTAAACCATTACATCGCGGTTACAAAAATATTCATGCAAGGCAATAAAAAATAGATAAAACGTTCGTTCTTTTCAGAGTTGTGGTTCGGTATAGCTCCAACTTGCGCCTGACAAAAACTCGCCAGGCAGAACAATGTTCAGTGGGGATTGTCGTTTCAAAGATTAGCCCGACATGCGTAAAGTAGATATCTTTTGTACCTTGTCGGGCCGGTCTTGTCGTATTTTAACCAAACCTCACGTTAACAACACCTGCAAAATATGCACCAGGCGCTCGCCGTAGACACGACTATTTCTCCCTTGTGGAATGTGGAGGGTAGAGCTGCAAGACTCGTGTAGATTAAGGGGACGCGTCAGCCTTTGGAAATCTGCTTCAATATACACCAACTCAACTCTCCTACGTCACGCCGCGGTGGTGGCGCGCCGGACGCACTTCCGGTATGGGGCGGTGGGCAGAAGTCGCCGTGCCAGACATGCATTCCTGTGTTCCTTTGGAAGAAACGAGACAAAAAACCTGCCTTCTCGTCAAAATGCTGCGACGGGGACTTTACCAAGAGAGTCTGGAAAGGTTTGAAGATCAGTTTTCATGTGTTTTTGCACCCTCCGTTCGTCCGAGAACGTGGATAGTAGCCGTGAAAAGGGCGATTCCAGACGCTGTCGAACTACGATTGCGTGTGCGGGCCACAATTTGTGGTCGCCAGATGTATTTGCTTTGTTCCAACATGAACGAGAGAAAACCCCCAAGTCGTCCGGGCCAACCACGGGTTCAGTGCGTCTTCAAATTCCCACGGCCGCCTGATCGTTCGAACTTTCGTCTGCTCTTTCAAAGTTGTCTGCTTTTTGTCGTCTGCTCGTTCAAACAAAAGTGGCCCGTTGACCAAACTTTGACCCGGTGATTGCGATAAGAAGTAATTGCAGGCCTCAAAAGGCTTAAGTAGACTCGGTGTAGACAGTAGACACAAGATGTTAATTATTGGTACTGGTGGCCATCACCTACTTGTTACGCTTGGTCTGTTCCCGCTTCCAATTTTCAGTATCGACGTCGATCATCGCCGCTACCTTTTACACTTTTGCAGCACGAGCGACGTCGCGACCGAAAATAGCTACAAGAATCTCATCATGGTTTTGGCGTCCATTCTGCAGCCTTCATGCGAATGAATCGCCGCACGTCAAATTATTTACGGAAAGTTTAGCGGCGTAACGAGCCTTGATAATTTCGCTCAGGCGATTCAAGTGGTAAGACATTGCGATGAGGACGTAGAATCGACAACTCCAACGCGAAAAAGAGTATGCAGACTCAAACAGACGCCGACAACGTGACATTCGAATGGTTTGTTGACGCGGGACGCGTTGCTTCTTGCCCGTACTCCATTGGGCGTGCGTTCGAACTGTCGTCTGCTCTTTCAAACTTGGCTGCTTTCTGTCGTCAGCTCGTTCAAACGACAGCGGCCCGTAAACCAAACGTTGACCCGGTAATTGCGATAAAAACTAAGCGCAGGCCTCAAAACACTTTTGAAGGTTGGTTGGGGTAAGTAGGCTAAGTGTAAACAGATACAAGAAGTTGTTGATCATTGTTACCAGTGGCCATCACCGACTTGTAATGCCCGATTCTACTTGCGGTTTTCAGTATCGATGTCCACCATCTCAGCTACGGTCCACACTTTTGCAGTCCGAGCGACGTCGCGACTGAATATAGCGAGCAGAACCTCATCGTGGGAGTCAGGCTTTAGCGCCCATTTTGCGGCGTCCGCGTGAAATGAATCGCCGCACGTCATATTATTCACGCAAAGTTTTGCCTCGATAGTTTTGCTGAAGCCGCTCAAGTAGTCAGACATTGTTAGGAGGACGTAGAATCAACAATTCCAACGCGAAAGAGAGCACGGAGACTCCCACCGACGCCGACAACAACGCAATTCAATAGTTTGTTTATGGGCGACGGCGGGCTTCTTGCCCACCATCCACCGCGCATGCGCGGCGCCGGTGGCGTCCGCTAGGGGCGCTCCGGTTTGTTTGTAAACATGAGTTGGTGTATAAAGACTAAGTTTGTTTTTTAGGTGTTTCCAACATTTCCGTTATACTTTTGTATTCGAAACAGTTAAGTCCGATCAAGCGCATATGAGTGTAGTAAAACAACTCCCTCCCACAGACAACAATAAGAAAAGAGCTCCACTTGTTGTAAAAAACGAAAATTAAACTTTCAGGCAGAAACTAAGAAAATAATAATGTGCACAATTTTTGCAATGATACGTATAAACTCCCTGCATACCAGTGTATCTTCAGGTACAGGCCCTAGCCCTTCATAATGCTTTATTTAATTTCCAAAATTAGTGCAGTTAGAGTGCGAAATCCACCGGCGCATTGATGGTGTGATTGTTGTGCCTGGAAACCACGCCGAACGCCTTAAATATATTCGATACTAAAATTTGTGAATGGCAGCAGTAAAAGGGTTTCGGGAGCATTTGATGAGGCGCTTGTTCAACAATTATTTATCTATAAATAATACGCAGCCCATTGTGCGATATTGTTGGATCATGAACTTCTTCTATAGCGAAATAACGGCAGCTCTTTATTAATGCGGCTCAAGGGATACATAGCTTATGTTTCTTCACACCCTCTTCATCAATACCTTCTCACTGCTATCTACACTGTGTCTGCTCGTACATTACAATAAATTCAGCCTGTTGGGGTGAACACAATTATTTTAGAAGAGGTTAATGGGACTTTGACCATCTGTAATAATCGTCGCTTTTAAAGTTAAATTTAAAGGGAGAATATATTAAATTGGTGTGGGTTAATAAATATCAAACTAAATTCCGTACAACGTAAGGCCACGAATGAAAACATCATAAAACTTCTTAACACTACACTGCCAGCCCTTAAAAAAATGAACATAACAAAGCCAGATCTAGATTTTTGTTGCAGTTTTTAGTAGGCGATTTTGCATGTATGAGGTTTGAAAGAATGGACCTCGACACGACCAAGCCGAAATTACGAAATACCGCGTTTGGTTTCTTTAACTCGAATTGCTTCTTTTCGGCCTTTGTTACCTGCATTATGTCGAAGTTCCACTCCTCCCCGCAATGCTTAGGGAAAAAAAAACAAAAAAAAAAGCAGTTTGCGAATTTGAGCGTCATAATCTGTTTAACAACTTCATATGGCAAATCGAAGTTCATATATTTTTTTATATTTTAAGATAGCGTTTCTTATGGATTCATATGCCAAAAATGGCTTTTTTTCCACTGGAAGTGCATACCGTTAAATCAAGTTAGAAGAAAGAATTTTTCGCAACGCGACCGCCACAAAATTGCCTCAAGTAGTGCACACTGTGCATATAAATTTACTAAAACCTGCTTGAGTTCGGGCGGACTGTATGAAAGTTTTCTGGGTAATAATTACAAAGTCTCGAGAGCAGGGAAGAGAGCCGCCTTCGTGGAGCTTTGCTAGAGTAGTTTCTTAAAAACAAATATCATTAGGAAGTTTCATCGTTGCAGCAGAAGCCATCCGTGTTTCTGCAAACGCCGCTTTCTCAAGCAACGTCGAACGTTTAGTCAACATTAATTCTGACGCACCGTCGTGCAAGCTGTATGCGTCGCCGTTGTTGATGACACTTCTCCTTTAGTCTGGTTAAGTAAGAAAGGTCCTCCCTCTGCTTGCTTTGTACCGTTGTAAATGCAGCTCAGAAGCCTATTGGCGCAAAATAACGAAACACTCGATGGATTTACGCGATCGGTTTTTTTTTTTTTTTTTTGCTCCAATATGTTTTGTTAACTATGAATCCAGGAAAAGTAGGTTTCCATTTGTATATTTTTTGGCGATGCTTTGTTACCTTCGTTGCCTTCCACGCTCAAATAGTAGATGTGGCTTATACCGCTTACATTTTTCAAAATGAAAGTTTCTGGCTAATATAAAATGTGTACACTTATTACTCTCCCACAGAAAATGTTTGGTCTTTCTCAAGACCAAACATTTTGGAAACGCTTGAGCTGGGTGGTTTTGCCCGTTAAAAGTTTTTTGTTCTTCTGTGATGTCGCGATGTCGTGGCTCTGAGGTGAGAGTGGGTGGAAAGGAAAGAAGTAGTCGGAGTTCGATTTGTAGAAAGTTTTAGAATTGTCTTCTTGTTTTTAGAAAATAAGGACCGGCTATAACGTTTACTGCTAGGTCAAGTGTTGTTCGAAAAATATACTACAATGTGTTCAATTAAGTAATTCATTTCACCTAAGTAAATATACAGATGTCACGCAGACGAATAACTACCTGACGCTCTATTTTTTACATTCCCAATGAAATATGAGTCGACAGCTGCGTGCATTGGAATATTCTGAATTTTATGTCAAATTTTACGAACCGCAGTTACCAATCGTATTTAACTAGCCAGATTATTCTCCGCAGTGGGTTCACACACAGGCAATTCCTTAAGGGAGACGAATTTCGTCAGTATACAATTATCCAAGCAAAAATATTTTAAAAATGAGAACCAAGAAACCTTTTCAGTACATGCATTTGTTCCATTTTGTTAAGAGCGTTTATCGATGCAGAAGGTAACGTTAGTAGACAGGTCTGATGTTCCTGTGTATTCATTAATGAAGACCCACGCCTTGGAAACTATAATCAGCAATACGAGGAGATGGATTCGCAAATTCACCCAGCATTTGCAGACTGCTAATAAAGAACAGTAAACGGCGAGTTAGCCACTAAAATAATTAGTAATTTTACCACATTACTTTTATTTATTAATATGAATTCAAAATATTCCCACTTAGGTTGGTATCCCATAGGTTAGACTGTTGAATTACAAGCTTGGCCACGACCTTCGAGCCATAAAAATAGTAACTTAAAACAAGCGATCACTCGTTTTCACCAACTGTGTCGAATTTTGCACATAATACTCGGTAGTGTATTGTTTCACTTCGTTTATAAAATTATAAGATTGCTGAAATAGTTTTATAAAGTAGATAGACTTCGATACTGAAGGGTTATCGTTTCCTCGCGACATGTTCACTTAGAGGATAATTCTATATATATGTATATATATATATATATATATATATATATATATATATATATATATATATATATATATATATATATATATATATATATATATATATACTGGGTGTTTTTTTTTGTCATTCTTACAGATTTGTTTAAAAAAATAACATGAAAGCTACATTTATGCGGTTCGTGCGAGTGAGTTATACGCCTAGGGGGAGATTATGTGGGTGGCAAATCTTTGCGATAAGTCAGCCAATTAATTAAAATTTGTGAATTAACTTTTTATTTAGTGAAAATAGGCAAATGGTTTCAATTAAAAACGTGTTCAGCGATACTGAAAACCACTAAGTCAGTCATTTCCAGGAAGACTATCAGCGTGCGAGAAGCGTAGTAGTGCTCTAAAGTTACCACTCGTGGAGCACGTACAATGCTAGCGCCTGCGCTCAGGCGCCCGCGCAATTTTTCCGTCTCTTTCTAGACCTAGCCTTGTACCTGCCCCACAAGTGGTAACTTTAGCGCGCTACTGCGCTTTCCACGCGCTCAATGTCTTTCTGAAAATAACTGCTTTAGGGGTTTTGGATGACGCTCAGCAAATTCCTAATTGAAACCATATGACTATTTTCACTACTTAAGAAGTGAATTGAAAATTTTATACAATTAGCCGACTGATCGCAAAGATTAGCTACCCCCATAGTGTGGCCCGCCCCAGGCGTATAACTAACTCACTTGCACAAACCGTATAAGTGTGGCTTTCATGGCTTTTTTTCAAACAAATCTGTAAAAATAAAAAAGCACGCAATCTATCTATCTATCTATCTATCTATCTATCTATCTATCTATCTATCTATCTATCTATCTATCTATCTATCTATCTTTCTATCTAACTATCTATCTTATCTATCTATCTATCTATCTATCTTATCTATCTATCTATCTTTCTTTCTATCTATCTATCTATCTATCTATCTATCTAATCTATCTATCTTATCTTATCTATCTTATCTTATCTACCTATCTAATCTATCTATTTGTAAGAAAGACAAAGTAGAGACAAAAAACACCGGCTTTACTGGCCGAGCCCTGGAGCAATTCTGCCCCGCGAGCTCTAGCATGAGACACACTCTGCCCGTGCAGGCGGTGCGCTGTTGTGGATGGTAATGATACTGTGGATGTTGATGGTGATGAAGTTGCGCTGTTACAATATCCTCCCCGTAGAGGAAGATGGAGGCCTCCTGGCCGACCTTTAGGTTGGCGATGAAGTTGCGCCATGGTCGAAGCGCTAGACGAATGGCTTCATCCGGGATACATGAACGTTTTGTAGCGCCCGGCAGCGCCGATCGGTTGACGGCGTTAGCGGGGTCACGGAGTAATTGACTGGAAATGTTTGATGAAGGACAGTATATGGTCCGAGATATTTGTGGAGAAGTTTCTCGCAGAGCCCTGGCGTGCGTGCGGGTGTCCAAACCAAGACAAGGTCACCTGGATGGTATATTACGGAAGTGCGATCTTGGTCGTAACGCTGCTTTTGTTGTTGTCGGTTGTCATTGGTGCGAAGGCGAGCAAGTTGACGGCATTCTTCGGTTCGGCAAACTGTTTCTGCTACGAAGGAGTTTTGAAAGTTGCGGTCAGTTTACGGAAAAAGGCTGCTATGGTGCAGGACATTTCCCGACCGTAAACGAGAAAGAACGGAGAGAATCCCGTTGTCGATTGGATAGAAGTGTTGTAGGCGAAGCTGAGGAAGGGAAGAATGAAGTGCCAAGTCTTATGGCCGTTGGAGATATACATGCTAAGCATTTGCGATAGGGTTCGATTGAACCGTTCGGTAAGACAGTTCGTTTGCGGGTGGTACGTGGATGTGAATTGGTGAATAACCCTAGAAGCAGCAAGAATATTTTTTACGAGAGCGGACAAAAACGCGGTTCCACGGTCGCTGAGGAGATATCGTAACGCACCATGGCGTAAAACTATGTTGGTAAGAAAAAACTGTGCAATTTCTTGTGCAGTACCTGAGATGAGAGGAACCATCTCGACATACCTGGTAAGGTGGTCTGCGGCTACCACGATCCACCGGTGGCCAGCCGAACTCTTCGGTAGTGGTCCGTAAAGGTCGATACCGACTCGGTCGAAAGGCCTCTCGGGACAAGGTAGGGGCATCCACTGTCCATTTGACGCGTGTCGCGACGGTTTGCGGTGTTGGCAAGGAACGCACGATTGCACATACTTCTCGGTCGTCCGATACATGCCTGGCCAGAAGTAACGGGACCGGAGGCGGGCGTAGTTCTGTAAGTGCCCAGGTGACCCGCTGTGGGATGGTCATGGAAAGTTGCGAGGACGGTATCTCGTAACTGTTTCGGGATTACAAGTCGATGCGCGCGACATCAGGGAGGTAACTGCGTTTGTAGAGGAGACCATTGAGGAGGACGAAGTTGCGTATTTTTTGGAGGAACTTGGTGTCTTGAACTGGGCTAGTGAGGGTACGAATTATCTTAGTACTCCAAGGATCTTCTGTTTGGGCAGAGATGAGATTTGTTGGTGTTAGGGATCTGACGCTAGGCAAATCGTCGTCGATGTCGTCGGTACGGGAACTCAGTGGAAGAGGGCAACGAGACAGTCCGTCGGCATCCAAGTGTTTCTTTCCACTTTTGTGAACGATAGTGAACTGATATTCTTGTAGGCGGAGGATCCACCTGGCTAGACGTCCAGATAAGTTTTTCATTGAAGATAGCCAACATAGTTCATGATGGTCCGTGACAATCGTGAACAGACGACCGTAAAAATAGGGTCTGAATCGTCCGATGGCCCATACTATTGCCAAGCACTCTTGTTCAGTCACAATGTAATTTCTTTCAGGTCTGGTTAGGGTACGACTCGCGTAAGCGATAACGTGAGAGTCACGGCTGGAGGGATGTTTTTGGAGGAGTACAGCACCCAACCCAGTTCCACTGGCATCCGTGTGAAGTTCAGTTGCTGCGTTATTGTCGAAGTGACTCAGTACCGGATCAGAAGTCAACGCGTTTCGATGGGCGTTGAAGGATAATTCGTAATCGGTAGTCCATGTATATGGGACACGGGGAGAAAGAAGATTATGTAATGGAGAAGCAATATGTGCAAGGCCACGGATAAAACGACGGAAAGAAGAACATAGACCCAAAAAGCTTTTAAGCTGCTTTGTGTTTGCAGGGTGGGGAAACGAAGAAACAGCTCTAATTTTTGCAGGGTCGGGTTTTATGCCTTCGTGGGAAATAAGATATTCTAAAACTTTGATTTGAGTCGCTGCAAAATTGCATTTCTTTGCATTGAGTTGTAAGCCCGCCTTGGTGATACAAGATAAAGCTTCTGACAACCGGACGAGGTGTTCTTCAAATGTGGGCGAAAAAATAATAACATCATCAAGATAACAAAGACAAGTACGCCATTTTAAGCCACGTAGGATGGAGTCGATTGTTTTTTCAAAGGTCGCCGGCGCGTTACAGAGGCCAAATGGCATGACGTTAAACTCAAATAGACAGTCGGGTGTCACGAAGGCTGTTTTTTGTTTGTCTGATACAGACATCGGGATCTGCCAGTATCCGGATCTTAGGTCCAACGAGGAATAATATTTTGCTCCCTGCAGAGTGTCTAGGGCGTCATCAATACGGGGCATTGGATGGCTGTCCTTTCGAGTGACGATAGTGTGGATGTTGATGGTGATGAAGTTGCGCTGTTACAATATCTATATATCTATATACCTATATATCTATCTATCTATCTATATATTTATATATCTATCTATATACCTATATATCTATCAATATATATATATATATATATATATATATATATATATATATATATTCCTTTAAACGAATATGAACAAGGGAATATTGCATTTGGTTGCGTGCTTAAATTGCATATGTTAACCTTTAACATTCTGGAGACATGTCGACATGTGTGATTTAAACTTCTTAGAGTATTCTACATATATGACGAAACATCGCGCGCGGAATGTCCTTCGTGTTCTATAAAAACGTCTTTGCAATCACGTATATCAATGATAAAGAGATTGATCCACTCAGTGAACTTTTGTTTTCCCGTATATGAATGCGGGGTGGAAGCTTCAAGCAGACACAAAATATACGCTTGAATTTGAATTGACAGTGTATGATTTGGGTTCATGGGTCAATGAAAACTATGAGAAATATTATTTCCGCTTCATGTAATTTTGAGAACTGTAACTGAATACTCTTAGCTAGACTGAAAAATCTGAGTTTCTTTTTTTTAAATATGGAACACAACAATATCTACTGGTGATTCTCACACCACCTGTGAATATGTATAAACTTGAAAGAAAAAAGAGCTGTTGGTTACTGTAGTTTTTCACTAAAAGAAAAAAAAATATCGGAAATTAACAGTACATCCTAGATTGTAGTTATAAATAATCTACTTACGAAGTGACGCTATTAAACCAACTATTCAATTTTTACTTAAGAAAGACGGCATGCTTTCTAACCCTGAAACAAGTTTTGCAAAATAATAAATGCGAGCGAGTCTCTGTCATCGAAATATTGGTATCTCTCAGTGCCAGGGCTCACAAGCGCATGGGCACAAGGTACCACATTTCTAACTTTGTATTTGGGGAGGAGGGGGGGGAGTCATTCTTAAAATAACAATGATGACGATTGTACCCATCTTTTCGTAACTTCAGGAACACGACGCGTCCCTGCAGAGTGGGGTAGCGACACCGATCGAACTTCCAAAGCGAAATACTCCCCTGATATTTGTTAAACTTATAATAGGTACCTCCTGAGGTTTTTAATATGCGATTTTAGAATTTTTTTATTAATAGCATGCTACAATAATATTTGTATATAAGTCCTCATAATATTACAAACACTTGGAAATTATTTTACAATATTTACGTCCTGAATATCACAAAAACACCTTAGATATCTTGCGGTCAGTTTTGAAGATGTCCTTACACCTTCGAATTGAATGGTCTTAATTTCCACATATCAACACCCATGGTACTTTCTGAAATCAAGGGGAGAGGGTTACGTTTCATACCAACGACGGGCATCTGGCACGTGCCAGCGGAGGACTGAGGATTAATTTGGACCACCTGGGGATCCTTTGACGTGCAACCGAAAGCTCTGTTATGGCGCGTTCACACTGGAAGCGGATCCACGCGTTCTGAACCGCAAAGCGCCTAGGGTCGAGCGGTTCGAGCGCGTTTTCGTCAACCGCTTCGGGACCGATTTCTCCCAACTGCTTTCACGAACCGTAAAGCGGCAACCAATCGCAACGCGACATTGACGTGACGTCAGTAACTTTCAAAACAAGACAGCGCCCGTCGCTGGTGAGGCGTCAAAGGCGCTGTAGGCTGGTCCTAGCGTTACCGCAGACAAATCAATGGAGAAACGTGATGCTCACGTCTGTCACCTGAATTTGCCGCAAAAGGAATTGACTAGTAATCTTAACGGGCTTCGCACCAGTGATTTGGTTCGCGTAAGAGTTTGTTTATTATTCCGGGAGCCACACCCCGAAGCTCCCTGTCTTGTTAGTATCTGCCCGTAGAACGTCGGAACCCGCCCCTCATTGACAGGAATGTCACCTTTTGTACACACTAAGATAGTCGCTTGAACTATTGAAAGCCTTCAACACCGTGCATGACTACCACAAGTGCCGATGAGGACGTCATGAATCTGATTGCATCCCCAACGCACTACCGCGGAGTAGGCGAGGTAACTGCGCAAGCTCGATTTGTAACGTTTATTACTAACAAAAGAAATAAAGGGAACATTAAAACGTTTTGTTGGCCTAGTTGGTTCATGATGCATTCTAGAGGTTTTTTGCGCGACACAAGGGACAATCACAAGTGAGTAGACACGGACAAGCGCAAGCGCTCGTCCGTGTCTACTCGCTTGTGATTGCCCCTTGTGTCGAGCAAAAAACTTCTAGACTAAAGGGAACATACTCAAGGAATAAAGCGTACGTACCAGACGATGCAGAGGAAATCCATATGGCGTTTATTTGAGCTTAATGTCAAACAAACAGTACACTCGATCGCCGTGCGAGTGACGAGAGGAGAGTCCGCCACCAACGAAGCCACGACCGGCTAGCATCGAACACATTCCCGCACCACGGTCCACTCCACCGCTCACAACTTCGTAAATGATAAGAGCAAACGAGGGATAAAAACTGATAATTTATCCCGAAAACAAGGCCAGCTGTTCATGCGGGAAGGGTCCATTTCAAAGAAAAGGTCGAGAGCGTCCCGTTCTGGGTCAGCAAGGCGCGCCTTGCTGGGCTTTGCTTGTGGGCAAAGTCGAGAGTACCACAAGGGAGTTTCGCTGGTGCGGGTTCATGCCCCCTTTTTCGCTGCCTGAACTCGTGATGCGTGCGAACTCCCAAAGAAAAATCTTCGGAGTGCCAAAATAGCAAACTTTTAGCTTTGGGTCGGGGATTAAAGTAGATTTTGTATAATAAAACAGGGTTGCCAAAAGCAAGTCTCAAAAGATCACTCGTGATCACCCAGAAGCCGCCAACCGCCTCTGGGTGCGTCTGAACGGGGTTGCTCGCGAACCGCATCCGCAACCGCTTCGCGAACGCGGATACCCTTCCAATGTGAATGCACCATTACACGGCGCCTTCTCCGCAGTAAGCCTCCGTCGGATTGCGGCCACCTCGGCCCGGATTTGAACATTCCACTTGGAGATCCGTAGGCCGGCGCTTTGCCTCGGAGCAACCGAGACGTTTGTGTTGCTCTCTAGATTTCTACGTCATAACATCAAAAACTAGACTCAGATTTCATTTTTTCATTTACCGCGTGTACCGTAACTAGTTCGATAGATCTTGTGATAAATTTGTTGAGTAGCAACTATTTAATCCTGTCTATTACACATATTTTTGCGAAACCCTCTGTCACACACTTTGTAACATGCAAAAGAATTACTTGTGTTCTCTTAAATTCCAAATGAAAGTTAACCTTAATATTCGTTTGTCTCTTATCTTTTCACGTTGCTACTATTCTGAAAAATTACATGCGTACACGATCTTCAGGATAATTATCTGTCGCTAACTTTTATTCGAACCGACGTGCGTGTAAAACTCGAAGCCGGTGTTCAGCACCTTCACCTCCGTGCGACCCACTGCGAGTGGCAGATAACATAGGCGCTCCAAAATATTATCCTCCTTCTCTATGTGATCGTATGATTCATGTCCGTACAGCGGCACAACGGTATTACATACTGCACGGACGTTGTTATATTATTGCGCAAGGCTGCTATAAAAACCCTGTTTATGCCCCAACTAGTACAACTTCGTAAATGATAAGAGCAAACAAGTGTCTCAAAATGATGTGAACATGTACAAAACGACAACAGGCAACTACAGCGTCACTACAAAATATTGCAACAGGAGGAAACATTATCTGTTCTTTTCTATTTCATTTCCTGTAAGCCGGTAAAACTCGTAAAGAAGTCGTAAAGGGCTGATATTGCTTGTAAGGACGCGGTGGCGGATATATTTTATTCAGAACACCAGTTATATATTGCGAGCGCGCGTTTTGGCATACTTATCGCTGCGTAAAAGTGAAAGGAAAATAAGGCTATCAGATGTTTAAGATGGTCATCAGAAGAAATCCGTCCAAGATACGGAGAGCGACATACTTTGTAAATGCAGGCAGTTGTCGGTGTTTTAACATTACATGACTGGCACCTAGTACCGTCCCGTAATGTAGATTCTTGTCAAGAAGACTTCTTTACCCATTATCCTTGTACTGCGAATTCCGGTATTGCACACACCCTTAACGCACGTTCTTGTAAAAACAAACAAACAACAGAGTTATGATCTAACACTTGTTTAAACCTAATTCATAAAAAGCTCTCCTGTTACACATTCCATGGTCTCTAAACTCGTTAAACACAAAGTTGGGGCCAAAGTTCACGGAGCGCACCGATTGGATTATCTCGACGATGACTTTGCGCTTTTGTCGCCTGCGTCCCATTGGCGCGCTCTTCAAACTTTCGCCTCCAACTTTGTGTATGCCGAGTTTAGGGCCCCTGTAATGCACAAGCGCTACATAAAAAAAAAAATCACATTTGTAAGAGAGGACCAGAAAAAGCATGGGAATACTTGCTTTCGTGATACCGGCGCTAAGCGAACTTTGCAGAAGAGCTGACCAGAAGTGAAAATTCAAATGTTGACGGCGATCGCACATAAGATCGGAGTGTGCGAAAAAGGTGAGAAAGCAGAAAACACTTTGTACTTTGGAGTAAACGGGGAGGTGCACGAATGAATGGCCAAAACGACGTGCGAAGGCAAGAGACGTGAACGACGCGCTCCACTCTCGCTGGAACGCCGCATTAGGCTGGGATTTTTATCTGCGACAATATGAACGACGATGTTGGTGCCGTATCTCTTCGAAGATTCACGGGATTTATTCTCTGTTACGATTGTATTTGTCTCGATTTCCTAATACAGTGGAAGAAACAAAATGCCGCTTGTCAAGCCTGGAGTAAAAAAAAAAAGAAACTCTGCAAAAATAGTTATATTTTATATGTTTGTTACGCTTTATGAATATGTATTACGTTATTACTTCTTTACCGAATAAACCTTAAGGAATAAAAGCGGTATACTAAGCCCTAAGTTGTACACTGTGCAAGATCGTAAACGCAAAGCGCTTAGCTCTTTAATCTTTTTCTTGATGTTCGAAGTCTTATCAAAACTGCTAGTTTATTGGAAAGAGCTAATTTGGAGAACTATGTCTAAGTATTATAATTGTGGCGCTTGGCAATACCCCATCGATGCAAAACTAGTAAAAGCATCGATCGCATGTCCGTGCAAACATTGTCGCGAAATGTACTTTATTTGATTCATATTTCTTTATTTGAAAATCCCAAGTATCTCCGGCTTGATTGTGTCCATTTTCAATTTCCATACACTATGCCAGGGCCTTTGTAGAGATTGCACCGGTTCGTCGAGGCGCTTGCGGGGAACCACGGAAGACGAAGACGAAGCGCATGCCGACGGCACGGGATACACTCCTAATCTGGAATAATTTGGTTATTGACGCACTCGTGTAAAAAACAAAAACAAAAAAAAACACGTAACATTCGTCGTCAGAAGTGTGATTCCCATGACTCATCCCGGCCCAAGAAACCATTTTACAAAAAAGATCATTCTGTGGGGAGTGTGAGCAAAATTTGGGGTCGCGTGGCTGTGACTGGATTACCACCGATCAGACCAGCGTCCTTCGCCATGTTCCAGCACCTAACCTACGCTTACCGATTTCACATCGGTATCCCGGGAGCCGAGGTCATGGAAGCGTGTAAGTGTGCGCTAAGCTTGAATGGTTTTCGGACCCGTTTGTGTAATTTTTGCTGTTGAGAGCAATCACCAAAATTTTACCATGTCTCCTTTATTGGGAAATGGCGTTCCATAACGTGTTCGGCGTTAACTCCTAAAAATGCGAAAATGTGGTGTGAACAATGGCATTCGCATAATCTTTCCCGGTATGAAATTCGTTCTCCGACATGTCGCCAGGGGTGATAATAAGGTAACCGTCTGACAACCTGGTATTAGGACTCTGCGTTTAAATCTTCCGAAAGCGCGAACATGCTGGACTTTGGTTCCGCTGGCAGACTGTGATGTCGGCCTAAACATGAGAGTGTGCGCAAACGAGAACACACTTTCACGTCAAGAATCATCGTGTTAAAAGTATTTTAACCAGAAGAAACTCTCCCCGCCCCCCCCCCCCCCCCCCAAAAAAAAAAGAAAAGAAGGAGAGTGCTTTTTTTACCACAGTAATGGGGCGAGGTTGTGTAGCAGAAAAATGCTCTCATTACTAGACGCATCCCTTAAAAAACACGACCTTAAGGGTGATAATGTAGCAGTATGTTGCGTTGCGTGCCGGAAACCACGGAAGACGATGCGCGTGCAGACGCCACGTCTGCACACCCTTCGTCACGTGCCGTCCGCATGCAATTTTTTTTCCGTGGTTTCCGGCACTTCAAATCTGGTCTAACGAGGTGGTTGCCGCCAACTTGTAGATAAAACAACGTAACAATATTATACATGTAATATGTAGTCAGGTATGTTCGAACTGATATCCTTTTTTTTTAATGTCTGTTGTTGAAATTTGAATTTTACAATCTAGCATATGAATAAAATTGTTTTTTAGCTAATAAAATATTTTACATTTGGAATTTTCGTACTAAAATGATTTTGCGAGGATTTTCTAAGAGCGTGCCATTTGTAACTCCAGCTGAACGCCTCAGTTCAACATATAAATTCAGTTATTAGTTTTCAAACTCCAGTTTAATTGTATCGATGGATATTGGTCTCGTTCGCGAAGATCCCATGCTCTAATTCACGTAAAAGGATCCATTGCCGGAAACTTGGCACTTCATAATGCCGGTGCGCCTACTTTCCTCTTGCGCACTTGGTAATTGCCAAACATTGCACTTTCAAATAAAAGTTTGGAAAATGTTGACGACCAAGTTATGTTGTGGTTCCAAAATAAAGTCCACTCTTGGGCTATGTGGTGACATTTCACATGTGAGCGTTATCATATGTGTCGCGTTACAATTTTTGACTCCTCAGCTTCCAGCCTTTAATAGCATATTACAATCATTGGCGCATTAAGCTCTGCGGCAGCGTTCATATACGCTGTCAAAATTTCATGGTCAGGTGAAACAACGTCTAGAAATTGTCCGTACAAAAAAGGGAACCTGAAAAAAAAACCTAAACAAAAATGCCGATTGAAATGCACGTAAGAAAGAGCCTTCTAGACGAAGTCGGGGTAAAATGAATCCTCTATAGCAGGACGGATAAAATGCCGACTATAGCCGAGGCATGTTACTCATGCCATGAATATACCCAGTCTAACAGTCAGTCCTAGATTAAGACTGCATGGTACAGTCGTTGTCTACCACCATTCTCGCAACAGGGGCCTTTTCCAGACCTGCTCGCTGCGCCACGGTAGTTTCAAAAACGCGGTGCGCAACACAAAACTATGTCCCATGCGCGACGTTTTGCAGTTTACAAACTGCTTTCACAAACTGTGGTTGCTCCAAAGAAGTCACGTCAGAAGACGAAAATTTGTGGTCTGATTAGCAGCTGAGCGGCACCCGAGCGCTGGCGCAACACTGGAGTCCAACCCGTGGTCCATTCAGCACTTGTTTTATGGCTTTGTCACGTTCTTGCGGTGACAAAAGGGTGAAGAAGAAGAAAAGGAGAAGCGCGAGCTGAAGACAAGCGGAGGGCACGAGGTGTGTGTGTCTCGTGGGGTAAAAAAGGGAAAGGCTGTGGGGGACAGCGCTCCCGGCAGCTGAGGCTGCGCTCCTGAGAGATCCTGGCCCCGTCCCAGGAAGGGCAACACTGTCGAACCGGAGCGACATCCGATCCCTGACCACCATCCCTAGCCGCACTCCTCAGAAACCCTGCCCCTCGCCCCAGAAAAGACAACACCATCTACCCTGAGAGACGGCATGTTGCTGTTCGTGCATCGCAAGCTTGCCGGGATCAAGGATTTTACCCTGGAAACCGTGGCTCCGGCACAAGCGAAAAAGGGTCGGCTTCGAATCCATAAATTAGTCCGAAACTGTGAGTGAACTTCAGGCCTCGATTAGACCTTGAAAGGGCGTTAAGCTGAACGTGCTTCCAGACACCTATCTGATTTAATTTCAACATTTGTTTATTTATATTTGATATTCTTTACGCTCATATTTTTGGTGTGTCAGATTAAATTGATTTCTTCTTTCTATTTTCGTACCTCACTTTATTCTATATTACGCCCTCGCCTTCTTGAATGAACGTGACAGGCTTAAAGCCTCTAATAAGCACGCCTTTTCTAGCCAGGTTAGTTATGAATATTATCAATCCCATGTTTTGAGAGAGTAAATACAATGTGCGCCCGAAACAAATCTGCAATATTTTTACACCGCAAATAAAAACCACGCTCTGCCATTTCATTTGTCTCCGCCCAAGCATAGCGCCATTAATCCCGACCAGACCTCAATTTTTAGGGCTGAAAATTATCATCCTGAAAATCATAGAATTTATTTTCTAAAACTTATAATAGAAATAAAACCCGTTCCCCTTAATTGACGGCATTGATCTCCATGCGATCGTTGGCCTCGTCGGCCTTCATTTCGCTATTAAAACATTTTCAGAATTGCACTTAACTTTTAGTTAGAAAAATTTGAACGTTACTATATTGTCTCAACCGTTAGCGACACATTTGGTGGAAGACATAGTGTTGTGTAGTGCCTATTCTTTTGCTGCGAAACAAAAATACTGTAAATCGTGTTTTGGGGACTTCCTTACTACACAGCCTAGGTTTGCTTCAAGGATGCAAAGTTAGTATTTCCCTTAGACTACAGATTTATCTTAGACTGCCCTTATAACGTTGTCATGTGTTTTGAACCGTTAGCGACAGATTTGGTGGAAGACATAGTGTTGTGTAGTGCGTAGCCTCTGCTGCTAAACAGGAATACTGCAAATGATGTTTTTGGGGACTCCCTGATATGGTCTGATATGTTAGCGCTACATTTCGGTAAGGAAGGAAGGTTATGTAGTGCGTCATTTAGTTTTTCGAAAGAAAAAAAAAACTGTAAACTGTTTTGTGTGACTTCCTAGCTTACTACTCAGCCTAGGTTGGTTTAAAGAATGTAAACCTATTACTTTGTTTTAGAACGCATATTCCGGGGAACGTATATGTTACTAGAAGGAGCGGCAAAAGGGGGGGGGGGGTGTAGGCAGCTAACACGCTAACAAAAAGTTTTCAAAGACACCACGGGTCATGACCTGTGCTTCACCTCCGGCACCCGTCCTGAATAACTTAACCAAGAGAAACACTCTTCGCAATCAGCAAATCGCACAGTTTAGAGTCTGTCAGCCCTCCGTCAAGTCCAAGGCGCCATTAACATTAATGAACTATGATGTAGACAATGGTCGGCAGAGAAGGGTACTTAATCCGCTCCGGAAATTTCTTGCATGCCTTGGGAATTCTTAAGGCCGACTCTAAGATAATCACGCAGAACGGTAAAATTCGAAGTTAAATGGAAGCCGAAGTGGGCGAACCGAATGAGTTTCAATGAGAGCGTGAATCTCTAATGCCCATACAAGTGTCGTAACGGCGCGCAACAGAGCGAAAGGTCATTAAGCCCGTGCGCGGTCATCTTATTCTCCTTGACCGGGGTAGAGGGACGATTCCAAGTAATGTGACCGTTCTTATCTTGGAACAGAATTCTTCTAGAGGGAAAGCACTTCACGGGTTCGCTCCCATTCAAGGCGAACTCCACTTCCAACTATTTTATACTTTCTTAATTTTTGCCGTTTTTGGACAGCCATTGGCGGTACTTCGACTAAAACGAAAGTGAGAGTTTCTATAGCCACCTTCAGTGAACACAACAAAAGGTAGTAAAATTTATAAATAAAGAAATGCAATCTTTTCCATTTGCTTTCTTATCATTCATTCGGTGAGAGCAGGAAGGGAAAAACGTTGAGACAGAAAAATTAACGCAAGACCTGAAAGGAGTCAAGCGTGAACGAAGAGGGCGTTAAAACGTGATAGGGGGGCCCCACAATAGAAACCGTAGGAATTCAAGTCCAGACATCTCACAAATAATTGCTGTACACTACATACTAGGAGATATATAGGTGTTATTGCTCTGTAAGGACGCCATGCTCAAGATTAATAGAGCAAAAAAGAAGGAGGGCGGGCCTTGCCAATACGCAAATGCCGGAACGAAAGCATTCTTCCGCTTCACTTAATAGGAACTGAATGCATAGTTTCAGTATGGTGGAATTTATATCTTTACGCATTGCATCATCATTCCAGTTACCTTGGCAATAATTCAGCGATATCAAGTCACCACTGGGATGAAGTTGTTTAAATAAAGACCGATCCCACATTTTACTAAGCCTAGTGGTTGAATGAAAATTATATAAACTAATTAACACATTTGCCCCCGGAGTGAATAAGGAAGTGCGCAATGGACTTCTTCCAAAACCGACGCGCCCCATCGCGGCGAAATACCATGCAGTGCACTCTGGGAACTAGTTGGCCACTCAGTTTTGGTTTCGACTGAGCAGCTTCATCTCATGCTATCACGCCGCGACCAAACGCGCTGTTTGCGTTTTCAATTATCTGGCTTTTCACGACCGTACAATACACTCATTCTCGAGCGATTGAAAACGAAGATCGGGGCACATTCCTTGGTTCCCGAAACGCCGGATATTGTGCGTGCGTATGCAAACGTAGAAAGTCGTGGCTTAGTCACCTCACCCCACGAGTGCGCGTTTGAGCTCAATTTCAATAATCCCGTCTAGAACCAGTGAACTAGAACAGAAATTTGTTCATCTGGAGCCTTACACGTATTTTGTTTGCCAAACGTCCGCTTCTTGTTACTTCATTGGGCGAAAAGCAAGCCGCATCCTCACAGGGTATCGAATTGAACCCAGCGTTTACGTATGAACTTTTGAGGAAACGCAATAAATTCGACCTCAGTACTGCACAAAAGTTACTATGATGTCTTCCTCGTGTCATCATATATCTCCCACTCAAATTTTATGCTGATAGAGGATTAACTTTTCGCAAACGCTGAGATCGGCTAGCTACGCCGGAGGCCCGCTAAGCCTTTTTGGACGAGCTTTTACTGACGCCCAAGATCTGTGCCGGAACGGTGTGTCTGAACTTATTTCGGCATACTCAGGTAGGAAGAAAGCAAACACATAACAAATATTATGGCCATTAGCGACCGTCAAACGCGCTTTGAATTCGTTCGTTTGGCGCACCGCATAGGGGTTCATGCCTGTCCGGCGCACTTCCGGCGTACGGTGCGACATTCTTCACACAAGTGCTCGACTTTTGCTTTCTTAAAACGATCTGTATGTGCGAATTTGCCGATATGATTGCAGGATAACTTTATGCGCGTACGGGATGTCGGATATTAGTGGAATGCAAGCTGGGGACTTCACTTCGTGCAGTGCTACGGGTCAGTACAGATAAGAGATAAGAAGTGTGTTAAAATTGAGCTTTTCAATAGGGCTTCCTAGTTTTACCTTGCCTACTTGGGCAGTAATTGCAAAAAGTAATATTTCATCTATAGACGCACGAAACAAACAAACTTTCTTATCAACAACACTAATGTAAGGCGCGAGCTCGATGTATGCATACTTATTGGTTGCTACAGCTTGTTGATTCGTACACAAGCAAGATCCCCGAGCTTCGCAGCGTCAAGATTCCCAGCACTGGCTCGTCCACATACCTTGATTGGAACGCTAACAGGAAGGCACAAGTACAAAAATACAACAAGCATGTGTTAAGACAAGCTATACGTCTCAGGCTTGTGCTAAAGCTTCGGGTCTGGCCATTTAGGTTAGTTTAGAGATTACAAACGACGCTCCCAGGACCAGGAAACATGAGATAACAGCCGTTAATAGTCCACGCTCCGTGTATAATGTCTTGTCGACGTGTCGATCGAAACCGAAACCATAGCACCCTACTCCCTGGCCAAATAGTTCCCAGAGTGCAACGCGCGCCATGTTGCATGCAGGGCTTTATGGAAGTAGTCTATTTCTCTGTTCCATCCCACACCCTCCCCCGGAATGAAAATTGTCTCAGTTCAGTAGAGAATAGAATCACTGCCAAGCAGATCAATATTTTCTGCAGCGCATAGACTAAAATAGATAAGTCAAGTTAGGTGGAGGTTCGTGTTATAAAGGTAAGTAGCATTTACGCTTTTCAAAATGAACAGAAGTGGAAACGGAACGCTTACCCATATTTTCTGGAAGCTCTATATAAAAGCGGCGAACAACCACCAAATTCAATGGGATGCCCTGGTAAAGCGTTTAGATATCTGTCATCTGTAAAGATTTTAAATATATGTTTTCCGTGCAAGGTTGAACCACGAGCTTCACTTCTCGTTTGGGTTCCTTTGTCAAACTGAGGGAAACAAGGATAAGGTCTCACCACACATTCTTTTGTTTCGGAATAGTACCGAAGTGTTGTGTGATTGATATGCCTGCGGTCTGTATTGACGCAATGTTTAGGTTTGTGGAGTGTTAAATCAATGGCAGCTCTCTGTGAGACTTCGTACTGTTGTGTTTTCCTTCGTTTCTCGCCACAATTAGGGTTTTATTTGAGTCTTTTTATCCTCGTCCATTGGACTCCTAATTAAATTTAATTAGATACCACTTGTAGCCGACAACGGTTCTCATAGTGTGCTGTATCATTTGTAAAAAAAATTATATTTTATCGGCATGATAATGTTTTTGTGACAAGATATATTTTCGAATCAGTTGTCTTTATTATTATATTATTTACAATATCTGCCCAGCAATTTTAAATAAAAGCACAAGAGCGTAACTTTTACCAACACTAGCTTTATCATACAACATCTCAATATGGGGTATGTCCGAAGATCTCTGGATCGCCCGTTCCAACTATAGCGCTGTAAAAACCTCTAGAGATGCGAGTAAGCAGGGTGAATACAGCCTGTACACACAATAGCCCAACTTGAAAAGCATTAGGTATTTCACTTCGTTTATATTATCCTCAGATTTCAACATCTAATCCCTTTCATGCAAGCTTAGACGTAGCCACGAATGTTGACAATCGGTCCTGTACTTTAGAGCGCAGCTCTTGGGAGCCCGTTTCCGGGTTGAGCGGCGTCGGCGTCGCCTTCGGCGTAACTGTGCTGTTCATTACGGGTAAATTTCCCCTCTAAATTTAGCGGAAAAATTTCCCCGCTATAGTTAGCGGAAAAAATTACCAGCTAAATTTAGGGAACCATTTCCCCGCTAAATTACGCGGAAAATTTTCACGCTAATTTTAGCAGGAAACATACACTGCTAAATTTAGCGGAATAATTTCCATGTATAAATTTAGCGCAAAAAATTCCCCGCTAAATTTGGCGGGAAACGTTTCCCGCTAAATGCAGCGGAAAATTTCCCCGCTAAATTTAGCGAGAAAAACTCCGCTAAATTTGGCAGAAAATTTTCCCCTAAATGCGAGGCGAGCAGGAGAGGAGGAGATCATAGCCTCCTCTCCGTACTTCCTCCTCCTTCTCCTCCAGAGCTGCCCTCTAATTTGGCGTTATAGGGGATTGTAAACGTCTTTCATTTTTTTTGTATTCATAGTTCAATCAGACACTATTATTGGTACCGGAGGACAGGACTGTATGACATTTCAAAGCTTCTGAAAGGCAGTTTTCTCGCGCATGTTATCTATCTTAAAACTCAACTCAACGACGTGTCGTGTCACCCTTTAAAAAGAAGTTGTACAAAGGCTCAATTAAGCGTTGTAGCTCATTTGGAAAACTTGAAATTAGGCTTTCATCAACTGGAACGACGTTCACACTGCTAGAGAAAATTTAGACAGTGTAGTGTGAGGGATAGCCAGCAGTCATTAATTCGCGTGGTATGACCATGGTTTTGCGACCTCGCGCACGTAAATTTCCCGTCCATGTGGGAGCCGGCTAGTAGAGAAGTAATCCCCGCATCCATGGGTTCTGCTGCGCAAGTGTTTGGCCTACGTACTTAAAGCTCCGCTGCGCAGACACAGTCGGCTATCGACTTTTTATTACATAGTAAATAGGTAAAACAAGGCTTTTGTAGCTAAATTGTCCCATGAAGGTGGGACGCAAGCGTGCAATACGTAATCCCACCTACTAAACGCGGTGGAAAATACCGGGCTGAAACCTTTCACTTGGAGCATAGTTCATAGCATTTTACTAAAAACCCCGAGACTGGGACGAGAAGAGACAAAAAAACACAATCTGAAACACAGGTTTTTAGTAAAATGGTTAACCACCACCAGCTCGTTTGTGCCCTAAGCTTTTGTCCACCAGCTCATAGCACGTCTTTTCAACTCGGATTCCCCCTCCGTATAGTCCAGAAATATTGATGCCAGATAAGGAACAAATGCGAATTGTACTGTCTGTGTTTAGACAACGACCGATTGGCCGGACATTGAGTTGTGTCGAAATTGTTCTACATTGTAGGATGGCCGATTTCGTCTGTCCCATGTGACAGCCAACGTGGGGTACTTTTCAAGTGTATCATGCACTAAACCTTATACTACCACGCGCCAGTACTATCATCACCCTCATCAAATTTGACCTGGATGGTGACCCACGCTCGGCGGCAAGTTTCACTATAGCCTGACATCAAAAAAGAACGAAAGATAAAGAAAGATAACAAATTATAATTTTTTTACATCAGCTTTGATGTTTAAAGATGTCAAAAAGAAATTTACACAGATGAACTCCAACCAAATCGTAATGATTTTTCACAAAAACGTTTTGAGTGTTTATTTATTTTTCCTCTACATTTTTCACGGGTGATAGAACCTCCAACATGACATCAAAGCGAAAACAAGTTGTTTCGTTCTCGAGTGATTTCTATAGAATAATGTACACCGCCGACAAAATGGTTAAACGCTTAGTCGTGTCTCAGTCAGGAAGCCTTCTTCTCACGCCCAGTACTACCTCAAGTGGCAAATTCTTGTTTCTGTGGTCTCCCAAGTGCATGTTTCCACCACCCAAGAAAGTGAGAAAATCCGACGAGGGATTGTGAAATATATTCAAGAAGAATATTTGTAAAGTCTAGCGCTAGTTTGAGGCCCCGTACCCATGTCTGCTGTGCGGTGAGTATCCGGAGCGGAACTTTCAATAGATGTAATAACTGTAAATAAAATAAGAAAAGTAAGCTCTGGAATGACAGTAAATTATCCAGAGAATATGAATACACAGGAGTTACGGCGTCACGAAGACACCAGGTTGAAATCCAATAAATTGGGTGCTTCGAGAGCGAATCTATATTCGTGTGTTGTGCTTCGCAAGGTGAAGCGCTATCGCGACGCTAATACATCGTGATAGAATTGCAGAAATACATTTTGTATTCACATCTTTCTGTTGCAATGCCATTTTTCAACTGTAGTTTGATTTCGGTAGGTAAATGCATTTTCGGGTGTATTCCTGGTACTACGATAAAAAAATTGGCTTGCTCTTTATGTTAATACAGCCTTGATGGAGATGCGCCTCAACTGGTAATCGGTCTCTTAGCTGTAGATGAGAAATTTGGCCAGTGCGGTACAACCGCTAACCTGGGGTTTTTAACGTGCATCACGCACTAGTGATCACACGAACGCGTGCCGGTACGAAACTCATCCAGATCGAAACGGGCGGGGGCGGCGGGGATCGAACCCAGGAGGTTCCCAGCGCAAGCTTTCGCTCCACGCTCCGAGCTGAGACGCGTTAGCCCACTCGGCCACTTCCTTTTTTTTTTTTTTTTTTTTTTTTTATTTATTGCCAGGTTACATATGATACACATATTGATAAAAATAACGTGCCCCGAAAACAGCAGAAATTGCTTAACATGGAGGGGTTAAAAGCCTATCAGCCAGGCTTGGCTGAAGGTCGTTGCGATGATTAATTTAAAAGGTTTTAAGCACGGCCAAATCGTCCAGAACTGCTAACCATTCCACATCAGTATTTATCTTTTTATAACATTCTCTTAACCATTTGATAGTTTCAATGACACTCGGCCACTTCCTCCCCTGCTGGTACTACGATACTATTAAAGATCGATGTATCTTGTCATAATTATAAAAAAAAAACAATGTTATTTTTCCTTTCTTGCTTGGTTGTGGTAGTGTGAAAGACCCTGGCGATATCTTATTGTGCAGGTCAAAGTTCCTCCGAGACCTTTCTGTAGATAAGTGCCTCCATCACCTACTCTTCAATCATAACTATGCCTTTTTTTGTATTTCAGGGGTCGATTATACTTATTGCTGTCAAATTTAGTATAGCGCAGCGTCACGTGTAACTGTGACAGTACGCGCGTTCATTCCAACGTGAGGTCGTAAGATAGCTCTGCTGAAAAAAGTGCCCGGACTGGACACATAATGTTGTTTCAAGGTTACATTTGAGAGATCAATCGAGATATAGAGGTACCCGTGATATTACCACAAAAGGAAGAGATATAAAAAATCGGTGATTAAATGTGCCTCTAAACTATAGCAGACTTGGTTGCTTCACTTACCACTAGGCAAAATGCGAAACGCAAATTATGCGGAAGAGTAGTTTTAAGTTCTAAGAAGTCAACGCAGAAATTCAGGTGGCAGCTTATAAGAGGGCTGAATTTGAAGTTGTATTTTCAGAGCACGAACCTGAAGTTGTGATAATTATAGAAACTTGGTTAAGTACCTCAGTTGAAAATTTTAATTTCGCACCTGCCACCTATATGTAATTTTGTAAAAACTGCTAGTCTCGTGCAGACCGGATTAATATGTGAAGAGAAAAGAAATTCCGAGTGTTCAGATGCTTTATTTAGACATAGAATCCCTGTGTCACACGATTCTTTGTGGTTAACAATTGACAAGATAAAATGTCCTTCGTTTTTCATAAAAACTTGTATTTACAAAAAAAAAATCAGAGTTCATATGCTTATACAAAAAAAGAAAACTTAGTTAAAGAAATGAAAGAAAGGAAAACGCATCAGTAACCATGTCTTTGAATCCCTGTGCAGCAGTGTGTCTTGTGCTGTCGTTGTCGGTCCACGGTTGTGGCTGGAAGTCAGGAGCGGGAGCGGTTGGCTCCCGTCGGCGGCCCCAGAGTTACCGCACCAAGTGCTCGCGCTGTAGGAAGCCAAGGGCAGCGTAGGTTTCTATTCGCTGCCCTCGCTGGAACAGGCTGCTGGTCAGACAGTAGGAGGCCGCCGATTGCCCTGGCCGATGGTGTCGTTCCGCTCTCAGCACGTCCCCTCGGCCAGTCTTCTCCCAAGCCCCCTCTGCACGCACTCCCCAAAACTTCCCTTCTTCGTCATCTTCCTTTCTTCCTCTGGGCCGATCAATGGGTTGACTTGCACTTCTTTTCCACATTGAGTCACATCATCGCACCCTGTTTTGTCACATCGAAATTTATTAACTCATTATTATTGCTGAAAAGCTGTTTCCTTCCCACACTCAATATAAACCAAAGGTGGCCACCTCTGATTATTTCACATTGAGTGTGAATGATAAATGTGGCACTTCACAGGAATTATTATATTTCGCTTATTCACAAACTCTTACAAAAATTTCTCAAGCAAATACTCGAACTCAAGGTTCAACTGATCCTTGGCTCGACTTGCTACTTTTACGAATGCAATGACCCAATCAGAAATACCCGTGTGAGATTATGAATGGGATTTCTGATCACCGCATCCTTCTTGTAAAAATACCCTACAGAGTCAAGCTATTTTTTAAAGACTCGTATCCGGATTTCTAAAAGACAGAGGTTAAAAGCATGTTAGATTTTGTGCATGTTAATTTTCAGAACTTTAGAGAGCATTTCCGGCTCAGCCTGTCCTTTCTTTAAGGACGCCATGGTGAAACTTCAAAGGCATTATTTTTAGTGTTACACAAGATTTGTTCCAGCTACGGTGAAAATTAATTAACAAGATATTCCCTAAATAACAAGAAGCAGTGTCTGCCTGAAGCATAGGTAATGGAGAAAACTGTTCTTATTAAAACAGAAAACCAATCTTTAGGAAGCGGAGAGAAGGTGACTAAAATTTCGTTCAAATTTAAAACCGAAGTTAGAATTGCTAGGCCCTCTTACATAAATAATTCCTTTATGAAATTCAAAAAGACTTCTAAGAAAACGTTTTGCGGCATTGATCTCCATATAAATAATCTGTATCCTGTTTACTTAAAGATATCTCTGTTATGAGAGTCAACATACACATACCTCTATCTTTTAACAAATACGGCCTCAGTTTCCACAAGAAACGAGGGTTCCCTTCACGCTTTTTATGTTTTTTTTCAGTATTGCAAACGTAGACGTAAATCACCAAAGTTGTTTAATTTACTTCTTAATCTTAATCTTGACTTGACTTAATCTTGGCTGGCTTCTGAACCAGCCAAGATTACAAGTATGTTTTTACAAAGGCATGCCAAATGATGTTCCTACTATCGGCTCAGCCTTTTCAGGCTTACTCGTATCAAAAGAATGATTCCACGAGATTGGAAATGTGCCAAGGTGATTCCGATTTATAAACAAGGCGATAAAACAACTCTGAACAACTAACGATCCATATTACTCACTAGCACATGCTCCGAAACGTTATAACACGTAATATCTAAGCATTTCATAGATTTTGTGGAAACTAATAATATTTCTTGCACTCATCATTATTGATGTAAGCAAGGGAGTTCTCGAACTACTAAAATAAAAAAAAATATTTTCAAGACTTTAATAGAAATGTACATAACCGGGGATGGACGGATGTACTGTTTTTAGATTTCACCAAGGCTTCTGAACGCGTATCGCAACCAAAATGTGGCACAAGCTCAGTCGCAATTTAATGAACAGAAAATTGTTCATTAGTTGGAAACATACTTATTAGAAAGGGAACAGTTTATTTTTTGTCTTCAAAACAAAAAAAAAACACCTCATTACCAGCACTAACCTGTGTTTCGCAGGGTTCGGTGCTCGGCCCGCTCCTTCTTATCATATATATCAGCGACATGAATGACGAATTCAATCCTGCGGTAACTTTGACGCACTTTGCAGATAACACTATAGATTCCTAGTAGATACTTTGACCAGGATCAGAAACATCTAAAAAAAATATGCCTACAAATATAAACCTTGTGCGCTTACTGGAAGACGTAACTTCTTATAAAGAATACTGTGTACATGAATGCAATGGGAAAGAAATGTAGCTTGGAATTTGTCCACTGTATTTAAATCATTGTGCTGAATAATGTTAATGAATAAAAGTACCTCGGAGAGCACCTCAACTCCACTCTAAACTGAAACTCCCATATTGGACTTTTATGTAAAAAGCATATAAAATTTGTGGACGCTAAGAACAAAGTTGGAGCATGCGAGTCTAGAGGTTAATGTTTTTTGGAGTGTCGAATTTTACTAACCATCGGCTATGCAGATCCAGTGTGTGAGCCTTTTACCAGTACTATTTACTGCAGTATAAAAAAATATAAAAGAAGGCACAATAGTTATAAGTCTCATACTCCGCGACTAATCTATAGTCCCGAGCGAACCTAAACATTGTTGAGACAAATATAATCACAAAATAGTATGAAACATTTTTTTTGTCTTTTTACAGGTGGTTCGGAATACTACAAGCTTGACACTTAACATTTGCTACAGTTCCCGGAGCTATACTACATAATACAAATCATAATTTGGATATTCAACCCTATTAGTACACCGAAAATTGCTTCAGATATTGTTTTTTCGCTGTATAGATCGGTTGAACACGCTTTCTGCATGGGGTGTGAATCGTAGCGACGTCGTATCATTTAAAAAACAATTTCAACTGCTTATAGTCTTCGTGAGTAACCATATATTTTATGTTTTGTTCGTCACGTGAATTATGTTTTTTTTTTAAATATGACTAGATTTCTTTTGGCATCACGGCTAACAGATTCTATAAATAAACAAAAAATGGTTATAGACACAACTTTGCTAAAAGTCATGGAAAACCGCCAAATCAGTAAAATTGGGAAATACCTAATGCCTCTAAATAAATTGGGATGAGCTAAAGTTACCTATGGTTCATCAAAGGGAAGTCTAGAGGTGACAAAACGCGGCCGTGAAGGTTTTCTGTCTCTTAATATTCGCATTTTTGTGCCGCCAGCCTTATGCCTGTTGCACAAGTTGTAAGTTTAGAGCAGTATGGCTCTATCCACGCGCTCACATTACTTACAAAATTGACTAATTTACTAGTTTTCGATGACGCCGAACATGTTTGTAACAGAAGCCAGATTTTCGCTAAGATATTGTTAAAATAAATTCTAGTAATTACTGAAATATTGTAATAATTTGCCCACTTAATTATGTCACCCTGACCGTATACCTCCTCTCCATATTAAGCATTAGTGTAGCGTTTACGGCTTCTCTAAAACAAATCTGTAAGCACCAAAATAATCCTGCTCGTATTCTGAATATATACTTTTATGCTTAGATCCTTCTGTGTAGTAAACACTAATTTCAACTAAAGATGCGTTGATAAACGCGAACAATTTTATAAATAAAAAAAGATGGCGTTTTGTATAATCAGCGGTTGGAAAAGTCGTCAGTGACAAGTTCATCGTCACAGACACCCGAAAGCATAAGTCCCTGGGGCGACCATATTTATCTCTGCTAACTGGTTCATCGGTGTTTGTCTTGTTCAGTGTGCTTATAATGTGGCGATGACCTAGGTCTATAATGTGGCGATGACCTATACGTGAAATGTCATTCGGATAAAAGATCCTTTGCGTTGAAGGCTATTTTCTTACATAGGGCTGTAGAATATCATGCAGCAGAATATCGGCTCAAAATTGGCTTCTGATTTTATACGTGTAGTCTTCTCCTAATGTGATGACGGTCTTTCTACCATATCACTCCACTGACGTATCTATATAGTAGAAGCACACCCAGGCCTATTTTTAATTGAAACTTTCAAAACGAGGCCCTCAAAATGAGTCGCGTTTATTTTAATATCACGAGTCCGTCAATTATGAAACTTGAGAAAATAGGAACATACGTGTATTTCGCCTCGAAATGAGTTATTTCTCCCGACGTTGGTTACACCGTTTACTGAGCGGACTTGCGCCTAAGCGCACTCTTCAAGTATCTTATTTTATCGGGACTGGGCTCCGCTGACGGCAATAAATACGCGGAAAGCTATCGCCACATTCTAAGTGTCATTCGGTGATTATATTTATATGAATTTTTGATCCGCTCTGTAGCTTTCTTGTTTGCACATTTTTGTTCATTATTTGCAATAATATTTTTAATTCGCCTGTTTTAAGAGACTTAATTCAGACGTTATTTTGAACCGGTCCTTCAGGGCTGTACATATTTATTAATGCTCAGTTTTATATTTCATACCACGAGCAATAGAACTTGGAAGAAGCTTAAGCTTCGTCTTTAAGGGTGGAACGCTATAAGGTTATCGGGCCCCGTTCGCAAAGCATTCTCATATCAACCCGCGCTCTTTCCCAAGCTGCGCAAGCGTTTGTGCGTGGCCTAGTAGGTAGCGTTGCGTGTCACGTGACGTCACATGACGTCACATGACGTCATGTGTGTTCAATGTTATTAGATTAGCTCAGTTTCGAAACTGCTCATAGACGCTCCATGCACGTGCAGTACTCCCTCCCCTCTCCCGCCACTCGCCTCCCATAAGGTACCTATAGACTGGAAAAGTAGCGACAAGCTTTGATCATGCCGCCCAGCTCAGCGGTAGGCCGGTGTAGGGCACGTGACCTTCTCCTATCGTTCCACCTCTTTGGCAGCCATGAAGGATCCAGCCAGCAGATTTTCCCCGTGTCTCGTGTGTCTCGTCGACAGCTGCGTCGCAAGCTACGCCGGCCTCACGTTACGTCGTACAAACCTGTACTTGTTTAGAGGTTCGTGCCAGTTTCGCTTTTGTCGTTGGTCGTGCAGCTTTCCGTTTCTTTTTGTAGCTGGATGCTCGTTTTTTCTTTCGCCACGAGTTGCGTTGTCGAACGGCCGATATGCCTGTTTGCTATGCCGTGAACTGCATGCAGCACGCGAAGGTCATGGCAAGAAGTTGTTCTGGATTCCTCGTGCGAAAAGAAAACACCACAAGAAGAAAAGTGTAGTTGCACCGAATCCGAAGGAAGAATTTCCACCCACGACAGGGACAAAAGTGGGTGAGGTGAGTAACGTGAACTTATAAAATGGTTTGGAGACTTAACACAGCAATAGGCTTAGCGAAATTGAGTGATTCTTTTATATGAATTGATCGTGAGAGTGTGTTTTTTCGCTAAGTCTCACGTTGTACTTAAATACACACTTCCTAGCGCAATATTGGTCGCGAATGCAGGATTTAAAGAGCGTGTGAAAAAAAAAGTAAAAAAGGAATGAAAATTTTGCCCGCAGCCGGAGTATTGCCGATCGCACATTGTACCAAATCGTATCGGTACGAGCAGATTGGTCAGAAAATGCATACTGCTTCAGCAATGCGAACCATTTCCGACGCTGTACGCAGATCTTAAATTCCTAAGAATTGTGAGCCGGTCCCTTACGACAGTGTGTTGCTATCCCATTCACAGTGTCATTATTTTCGCGTACATTGTCTTGTTTTTTTATAATTGTGGGCCACTAAGAAATGAAGCGTACCGATCTCAAGCAGAAATTTCTTTCCTGAATGCCTTTTTTTAGTTTTCTTTATAGGATCACTTCAATGTTGATGAGTTTGAACCACTCATTATCTTGAACACAAATAAAGAAAAAAAAACTGAAACAACATGCTACACCTAGCATCTCCTCCGATCGGCCAACTCCAAAAGCAAAAAAAAAAAAAAACACCGCGCAAACGAATCAGAGAGGATGATTCTGGTATGTACATAATCTCGACCAAGATGACATTCTTCAATCAGTCCCTGCTGTCTTACCTACTAGATCAATAGTCAAAAGCATTTTGACTCCTCATGAAATGCGTGCTCATGCCGTTCATGTCTTCTATGCAGCCAAGGCCAGGTCAGGTGTTAAAGATGAGTGCACATTCGAGCCAGACCACGCAGCAACAGATACGTTCGGTATGTTTGTCTTGTGACCCATCTCTTACGACGTCTTGTGGGTGCTCACACCGTTTATTTGTTTTGTACAGTTGCAGAGAGGTCATGTGCCAAGAGATCCTGCACGTCGCAGTCAGACCCCACAGCAACTGGTAAGCGTGGTTTGTTTACGTGCTGTAACAAATTTCTTACTACGTCTTTTGGATGCTGACACCATTTATGTGTTCTGTGCAGCTACGCAGAGCACAAATGTCGAGGCGTGCTGCAGATCCGACAAAGTCCACGCAACAAAAGGTAAGCTTAGTCAATTATGTGCCATAACAATTTTCTTACTGCATCTTGTGGGTGCTCACACCATTTGTGCGTTCTGTGCAGCTACGGAGGGGTCTAGTGCCGACACATACTGCATATTCGAGCAAGACCACGCAACACTGGGTAAGTTTAGCTCGCTTACGTGTCGTAACGATTTTCGTACTGCGTCTTGTGGGTGCTGAGATCATTTATGCATTCTGCGCAGCTACGAAGAGGTCGAGTGCAGATACATCTTGCACGTCTGACCATATCCACGCAACTACAGGTAAGTTTAGTTGGTTTACATGCCGTAAAGGTTCTCCTACTCCGTATTTGGGTGCTCACACCAGTTATGTGTTCTGTGCAGCTACGAAGAGGTCAAGTGCCTAGAAATCCTCTACATCCGACCATATACGCGCAACAACAGGTAAGCTTAGTTGGTTTACGTGCCGTACTGGTTCTCTTACTACGTTTTTTGGTTGCTCAGACCGTTTATGTGTTCTGCGCGGCTACGGAGAAGTCTAGTGCCGAGACATCCTGCACAACCGTTTATATCCCCTCAACAACAGGTAAGATTAGCTGGTTTACGTGCAGTGTAATGGTTCTCTCACTACGTTTTTTTTTGGTGCTCACCGCATTTACGTGTACTGTGCAGCTAAGAAGAGGTCAAGTGCCGAGACATCCTGCAACTCCAACCAAATCCACGCAACAACCTGTAAGCCTAGTCTGAATTTGTTCTGTGACCATTCTCTTACTGAGTCTTCGGGGTGAAGTGCTTTACATCAGATATAACTTGTTTCACTGCCTCATCCACACAAGTGGCTCTACTGAAGCGGCTAAAAGAACTCGAGACTGAACTCCAGGCTACACAACGGAGGCTCAGACTAGCACAGAAACAGAGATGCCAAGCACTTGCGGCGAAACAGCGCCTTACTGCTGGACTAAAAAAGTACATGAATGAGGACCAAATGCAATGCCCTGAAGAAAACACAATGAGGGGAACTCGATTGAATAAGATGACGATTATGAAAGCCTTAAAAGTAAGACTCTTCTGCAGAGCACGGGGCTACGATGTTGTAAAGGAACTTCGGCAACCTTTGCCCTCAGAACGTACGCTGCAACGTCGCCTAAAACGGTACAAGTGTGCTCTGGAGTTACTTCATGACATTATGGCGTATCTTGCATTAAAGGGGCACTGACACCCCAAAGGTCGTATTCTTTTTTATTGTCTAAAACGATGCAAGTTGTAGTCATAGACACGCAAAAAAAAAAAACGCATCTAGAAAAAGAACTCTTCCGCGCGCCCGCGCGCGCGCCTTTTTATCTTTGGCGTTTATATCTTCCGCGCTCACCTCCCCGCTTCTTTTGATCGGTGATTTCAAAAATAAAAAAATTTAAAAGCTTTGTAGGCGACATTTCTATAACATTTAAGAACGGCAATCGTAAGACATGTTTTTTGACGCAATTGCGAACGCAATACGGCCTTTCTTTTTGAAATACCAAAAATCAGATTGCGGTGTAATATCGTTTCCTGGATTTATATCCTCCCTCGGAAAACTTGGCGGCGCTCGAGCAGAGGCTTATCGCCGAGTCGGGGAAGAAACCGGTTTTTCCCCGCGCCGGCACCCTTCTATCCCGCCTGCTCACCTCCTCCTCGCTTCGAGTCGCGGTAGCTGCGGCGCTTTGCTTCACAGCGTGGAGCCGAGGTCCAAAAGAAAGTCGAGTCGCAGGAGACCGCAAAATTTGACTCACTGCACTGGCGCGGATCGCGCGGGAACTTTGAATTAGGCATTTGGAAATTGTTCTTTTTTAATCCAGAAATACTGAATTCCCAAGGTTCACATTTTGAGCGTAATGTCCCGGCATCATTTTCAGTCGTTTCGGATAATAAAATAAAATATTATTTTGATGTGTCAGTACCCCTTTAAAGGTATGTACAGATATGCCTCTTGCTTTGACCATTGATACTTGTTGCGGCCACATGCATTATTGTTTGAATCAGTCCACTTACAATTTTACTATTTGCAGGTTAATGTCACGCCACACTGATACTCCACGCAATTCAACTCAAACGAGGACTGGCCTATGAAGCCTTATCTGGCAGGGTGCTTGGGCCCCCCACCCTTCCTCTAGCAGATGGAACGGTGCCAGCTCATGGTTTGGCCACTCACGGGCTTGTGTTTACGCTTGGTGGAGTAAGTACGCGCTGGAAACAAACTATCGCCTATCATTTGACTGGTTGCTCGCTCCATGCCAAGACTGTGGCAGACTTTATACTCGGGATTATAAAGGCTTCTTAAGCAATTTACTTTATTATAGATGTAGTTTTTACAGATACCTGTGGCGGAAACCAGGGCCTTTGGAAATCGTTCGGAATAGCTGTTGGAAAGCACAGCAAACAAAAACTTCAAGTCCCCACCCATGCGATAAGACCAGGAAGCTGCATTTCATGGCAGATGTTTCGCAGCTCTTTAGGAACTTAAAGAATCACTTGACGAAGGATCACAAATTCTTTGTGCCCGAGGAAGTTGTAAAAAGACTTGGACTTCCAGGAGACCAGGTGTCAATCTAGCCTATTAAAAAGCTTGCAGAAATCGACAAGGCAGACCTGAAGCTGTCTCTCCAATTGAAGCCTTCCTGCGTGAATCCTAACCACTACGATGAAATGAAAGTGGGACCAGCATTCAGTTTGCTGAACAGTGGCACAGGCGCTGCGTTGCGTTTACTAGTGGATGACGGAACGCTGGAGAAGTCAGCAGTAACAGCTGCGTGGTTTGTCGAAACTATGTTCAGGTGGTTTCGCCTTATGACTTTAAGAACGACCAAACTGGCTCTCAGTCATTTTGATGATGTACAGTATGGCAAGGCAGTTGCATTTATAGTGGAGATTATTCAACTTTTTGAGTAACTCTCTATTGTTGATGGAGGAACGATTGCATGGAAGCCAACACAGACTGGATTCATCCTCGCTACCACGTCTGTCTTGGAGGTACATAAGCTTCTCCTTGAAAGCTACGACTTCAGGTTTGTTTTCCTGAGCTGCTTCAGTCAGGATGCGGTCGAGAACTTGTTCTCAAACCTGCGGTGAGAAAACCCAGTGACTCATGTGATGTAGTTCAAAAGCACACTTCGTGCCGCTACGATGGCTCAGTCCATACGCCCAAGCAAAAATGGCAGCTATACCGAAGACGATTGCTTCCTTCTGGCCGGCATAAAGCTAAATGAAAAGACAACCAAAAAAAAGTAGTGTTGCTTCCCCTCCAGCTTTTCTTGGTCTAGATAATCCAGAACAAGAATCTCTTGAGTACCTGGCGGCATATTTTGTGGCACCAATCAAGAAAAAGAACTGGTGTGAAAGCTGTAGGGCAGCCATAACTGGAACAACTAGAGCGAACAAACTCACATTGCTGAAGTCGTATAACAAGGAGAGCTTGACACTAGCAGTAGTTTGGCCTGCAGTACTACAGGCTGTTTGAGACTGCGGAAGGCTATATACGCAGCAACCAAGAAGGCCTTATACCAAATAAGTTCATAGTGTCCAACTTGCAATCCACTGTTCAAGCAGTTCCCAAGCAGCAGTTGCTACTGGGGAACTGCTTCCGGACTTGTCGTGGAATTAGTGAAGTGCTCCTTTCAACTTTCTTGACGACACGAATGCGTATTCTAGTGAGAAATAAAACCAGCGGCTCTTGGAGAGTGGTCGGGACAGCCAAAAGTGTGGCAGCTGAAGCATCGGTATGCATGTCGCTGCAAGCAGCATTCGGTAACTTGGGTGTTTTGTACTGCCCGAGTGCTTTGTATCATGTTTCCTGATCATGTAAACGACTCTTTTTGTATTTCTTGAGTTTTACTTTGTTTATTAGATAATTAACTTTCACGTAACATTTGTTGATTGTTTCGAGCTACATTCATACTTAACGGAACGCTGACAACCCCCAAAATGTCTATTTTATTTTTGTATGGCGATTTATTAAGGTGTCAGAAGACTACCTATCAATATCTCACTAAAGCGTCGCATATATTTTGAATAGTTAAAAAAATGCAACTGCTCAGAAATGAAACTGGACTGGAGAAGAAGAGGAAATACAGAGAAGGAGGGTTGGCGGGAGTCACATGGCTGTGCAACCTTTTTTTTTCTTCAGTCAACATATTGGTGGCTTTTCAGAAGCCACAGAAAATGGGTATCAAATTTCTCTTATATTTTTAATATTGAGTGTATCCTTTCGACGATTCATGACTTTGATTATATTTTGTGGTTGCGTCTCCACCATAGAAATCGTCACGTGACCACGGAGAAGAGAGTGAGTACGAATCAAACCGGCGAGTTCTCGATTCGTTGTTTTTGGGTGGAAAGGATACGAATTTGGAGCCACAAATTGTGTTCTGGGTGGTCGTGTTGTGATATGTCATGTGCAAATAAAAGCCTTGTAGACCATAAATACACTCTCAGTCTCCCCTTAAACCTCTTGTAAACATTCAGTGTTGTATATGTATATATTAGTGTTGTATACATATATTTCAGACGAGTGCTTAAAGTAATAAATTTTTTGTGTACTGTCGTTGTTATTAAAACTGGCTAGTGTGATCCCTTTTCATAAGTTTCATGTTTTGTCTTTTAAGTTTGTTTCGTGTAATAACTTTTAATAAATTTTCATATATTGTCTTTGTTGTGAAAATTGTATGTGAGCATGTTTATAAGTGTTTCCATTCACTGCTGTTTGGCTATGGTAGTCTGTGGTAATTTGAAAATAAATGCCAGGCACATATTTTAATACCAAAATCCGTTTGCTTTTCTCTGCGAAAATTTGTTTTCCCAATCTGGTAATGACCAAAACCTAAGTTGGACATTTTTGCTATTAGTAAATATAGAGGAGGCAAAACTTACCAACTGCCATGTCAACATATTCATTACAGATCTACATAATACAACATATAAATCATGTGTCACGATCTTTTCTTTTGTACATAGCTCGTGTAGTTTATGTTAATTTCTGGCAAAAAAAAAACCGTAGGCTTCGCACAGCCTAAAAAGATGCTTACGGGGGCCCTGCAGTCATGTTTCAGCCTCTACCTTTTTTGCGGTTTCCACGTCTCTTGGGGTTCGGGCAAGCAGCGGGCACGGAGAGAGTAACTAATTATCAGCGCGTCATATATTAACCGGACGACGCGGAAACCTCCTCCACCGACGAGGGCGACCTGCGGTACCGAAAGCGCGCAAAATGCGACGTCTTTGGTCCTGAGCTTAATACTGGTCAGAGCCGCTAAAAAGCTTTTTTTTAGTCGAAATACAAAATATAAGTGGCGCGAACCGTTTCGCTTAGTTATAAAAGTAGTTTATGTTCACTATTTTAGTTAGAAAAGAAACGAATGCAGTATAAAGTGCGGAAACAAGAAATGACCCGTCGACATACCCGCCACCAAGCGGTGGAAAAGGCGGCGCACATTAGAAAGGAGTAGTTGGATCAGGCGCCGACACGGAAAGGTCCCGGATGTACGCGGCGGCGCTGCGGTCGTATAAACAGGAGGATCCGACCGGCTCCGAGCGTTCCGGAGGCCTTCGGCGAGAAGCTTTGTCTTGCGGTTTGGCCGTTTGGCGGTATGGCAGAGCAAAGTGGCTCTCATTCTGAACTTTTCTTTACGCCGTCTTTGCTGTCGTTTTTGGCCAATGAAGTGTCATGCCGAATTAGTGTTTAATCACGCAGCAAATTCAATGAGAGCGTCTCCGGCAGCCGGCTGCATACAGCCTACCCAGAACACGTTTTAGTGACGCCCTCTCTCGCCGTCGACACGAAGTGCGACAGCCGTGAGCACTTGATGAGCTCACTACCCCTTCTCTAGTTCACGGCCACTCAAGCAACCAAGGACGTCATGAGGGAGGTTATTTCTAGAGCGTAGCTCTTAGGCGCCCGTTTCCGGTTTGAGCGGCGTCGCCGTCGGCGTAACCGCACGGTGCATTATGGGTAAATTTCCCCACTAAATCTAGGGAAAATTTCCCCGCTAAATCTAGCGGAAAAATTTCCCCGCTAAATCTGGCAGGAAAGTTTCCCCGCTAAATTGAGCGGAAAATTTTCCCCGCTAAATCTAGCGGGAAAATTTCCCCGCTATCTCTAGCGGGAAAGTTTCCCCACTAAATAGCGGAAAAATTTCTCCGCTAAATCTAGCGGAAAACTTTCCCTGCGAAATCTAGCGGAAAAATTTCCAAGCTAAATCTAGAGAAAAAATTTCCCCGCTAAATCTAGCAGAAAAATTTCCCCTCTAAATCTAGCGGAAAAATTTTCCCGCTAAATCTAGCGGGAAAATTTTCCCGCTATATCTAGCAGGAAACTTTCCCCGCTAAACGTAGCGGAAAAATTTCCCCGCTACATCTAGCGAAAAATTTCCCCGCTAAATCTAACGAGAAAATTTCCCCGCTAAATTTAGCGGAAAACTTCCCTGCTAAATCTAGCAGAGAAGTTTCCCCGCTAAATCTACGGGAAATTTTTCTCTGGGTGGTCACGTGACCTGGGGGGTCACGTGACACCCCGAGGTCACGTGAAACCCCAGGTCACGTGACCCTCCCCCTTCCCGACAACAAGTAAACCCTCAGTACCCTTTCTTCCTCTTCCTCAAGAGCTGCGCTCTGACGTCACATGTGGCTCTGCGCGTTGCATGATGGGATTTTATGGTGCCACCGACGCCGAGGCCAGATTTTCTGTAACAAGTGCTCCTAAACGCTGTCATATTAAAATTAGACCCAAATATAGCTCGAGCCGACGAACGCTGCTGCAGGGTGCGCATATCGAAGGGAAATTTATGTCACAGGCAAATACCCTTTTGTACAACCTTATACTGTTAAATCACGTGTCATTAAAAACTCTAAAGTGAAAAGATTTTTTTCTTTTTTTTCGAATGGGTAATCAAAGTACACTTCCTACTCTGCGTCTTACCCTGCAGAGGCGCTGATTAGCCGATCACTATCGAACATTCGATATGATGGTCTTTGAAATATCTGTGTCACAGAGATGTAGTATACACTCTATCTTTCAAATCCACTGCCTCGGGTGTTTGTGGAAAGAAATTGCTGGCAAAACCGTCGGGGTTGCTATTTTTCTGTTTATGCTTTTGTTGCACTCTCTCAAGTAGTACACAAAGCAACAGAAAAAAACGAGGTTGTTTATTTCTGTGGAGTTTTGTTGTAGACTACGTCTCAATGTGATAGCATCGCGACGTTTATCCCGTGAAGGCCGTATTCCGGTGAATAAATTGAGAGGAACATCATTCCCTCACTCAGTCCTTGATCGTAGCATACCGATCATACCTTTCTTCTCTGACCAAATCCAGATGCTGTTCTTTCTTTTACGGCGTCTCATTGGCACGACGAACACGCTGAACCAAGGTACGAAGCCACCTAATTCTGTAATGTCCCTTTCAGTCCACTACATTTCCTTGACAGGCATTGTGCAGACGACAATAGCACTTCCAAGAAGTGCGTGTCTTCATTCGTAGGATAAACAAAATGAATGTATGGTCTTGTTTATATCCTTTATATATGGCATTGGGTGGCCGCCATTTATTGTAGAAATATATCTACCCGTCTTTTTTTTTAAATCTTGCTTTAAAGTTTGCATCTTGTTATAATATCTGCTCTAAAAATGTGTTTCTTATTGTTGAGGAAAGAACCCGAGCGCGTCCGTTTTGTTGGTGGCCGTTTTATTCTCTCGTGCCCCGATCCTGCCGTTCGTGGTCTCGTGTTTTCCTGTCGTCTCTTTCTTGTTCTGGTAGTTGAATTCCCGTAATCTACAACAACTTCCCGCGCCGGCCGAAGAAATGAGAGACAAGACAATACACGAGGGGTCAGTGACAGTACTGTGAAAACAAAATCCCAAAAAAAGCGCGGGGTCAAAAAAAGCCGTTAACACACAAGCAGAAGGAAAAGAAACGTTGTCGCAAGCCAATTAAATAGAGAGTAGGGGACGAACTCCGAGCTCCGTCTGGAAGCGGCACGGTCTGCGGGAACAAGTCCAGGTCCGACAGCACCAGAGCGCGCGAGCTCACGTTGGGAGACGAGGCGCTCCGCCGACACACGGGCGCCACGCAGTCGCCGTCGCAGTCCAGGTCGATTAGGGTGCCCTCGCAAGAGCGTTCCTCATCCTGCTCCTCGGGTATGGGTGTCGTGTCGTCTGCGCCCATCTGCAACCTGGGCGAGAGTGCCTGGTTGTTGGCGTAGACGGGACCCAGGTGGTGGTAGTCCCTCCGCCCCAGGGAGTGCCTCGGGGCCGGAACGGGTGTCGGGGGCGGCGGTGGTGGCAGGCATGGCGGCGGGGGCTGCCCGGGGGGCCAGCCGCCCCCGCAACGATGAGACGGGGCCTGTCCCATGGCCGAGCAGCAGAACTCCCTTGCCGAGCCGCAGCCCAGGCCCTGAGGCAGCGTTTGTTCCATCTCGGGCACACGATTTGGTCCCGAACTCTTGCGACGCACTGTCTTTCGTTCCCCCTCGGAGTGTCCCGAGAAGAGGTAGGTGATGGAGCCCGGCAGCAGATCGTCGAAGCTGGACGCCTTGTAAAGCCTGCTGGCCGCGTTCTGGTTGAAGGGGGACAGATACTCCCAGAGTAGGTCCCTTGAACCACCCAGCCAAAAATGGTTTCAACGGCGGTTAAGGTTCGACTCATGCGTTGGATCCTTCCCTTGACCACTTGCCAGTAGACATCTGAGCCTATTAGGACGCTTATGTTATTGTCCACTCTTGTGTCAAAATCTGGAGGAATGTCTGCGGCCTGAAATCCGTTTGAATGAAGTTGCGTCAGCAGATGATCATCAAGTTGCTGGTGCGATAACGTGCACAGCTCGGGAATTTCCAGTGCTTCAAATGTCACCTTCTGATTGCTACGATGGCCCTGAAGGGTCACAGCCACGCGTCGACAGGAGTGTTTGGTAGCTGTATTGCCAAACGTGTAGATGGTTAGATCTTCTCGGCCTACAACTTCGCAGCCGAGTTCTTCAGAAACATCCCGTCTGATGAACGTGCGCTGGCTGCCAGTATCTAGCAAGAGTCTTACGAGAACATTTCTTGGTGTCCCTGACGCCCACGCTCTAGCTGTTTGGAGGAGGACAGGAGAAGAACAGGAGTTGCTAGCTGGCGCGCTAACAATGTATGTGGCGTGTTCAGGGGGCTCTCCAGGTTGCGGAGTGTACGATGGGACTGGCAGGGGACGTGACAGTTCACAAAGGATGGTCAAGTGATGACCCCCACATGTGGAACACGACAAGCTTCTGCCTGAACGGCAAACACGAGCGATGTGATTTCGCTTCCCACATTTAAAGCAACAGCGCGCTCGTGCAAGCTTGGTTCGCTTATCTTGTGTTGAAAGTGGGGCCTGGCAGTTTTGGAGTTCGTGCTCCGGGGAACCACAGAAAGGGCAAGCAGTTGATCGGTAGCCTTCTGATTCCGTCGATAGCGCGAGAGTTGAAGGGTGATTTGCCGAAACTGATTCTTGAGGTGTCGTTGGCGCTAGCCCTCGTCGAAATCGGTAACTTGCTCGATCTATTTGGCCATCTTCTCGTATTTCGACTTGTATCCTCAAAAACTTCATGATAATATTAACTTGGTCTTCTGGAGCCAGGTCCGGTGTACTCGTTGAAGATGGTGGTGTGGATTCTCTCAGCTTCTGACGGTAAAGGATAGCCAGGTCAGCGGGAAGGCAGCGCATGAGAACTCGATGGAGAACGACTGCGTAGCTGCTAGGTGGAACCTCCAACCCTTCAAGAGACGTTGTGCGGAAACGTATTGCGTCGTGAAGCTGACGAAGTTTTGCCACGTCGCTGGAGGTGTTAATCACGGGTAAGTTCAAAAGCTGATCAATGTGATCGTCGATTAGAATGTCACGTCGTCCAAACCGGTCCTGAAGTGTTCGTACTGCGAGTTCGTAGTTTTGGTCGGAGAGTCGAATTCCCTCGACGGCGCGTTTAGCGTGGTCTGTTAGATACGTCATGAGATATTTAAATTTTTCTATTGGTGGAAGATCGGGGTTTGCGTGGATGGTAACTTTAAAATGGTCCCAAAATCCCTGCCAATCGCGGAGGTTACCGGCAAACATGGGGACTTGCAGTTTTGGAAGGGCGACGGTCCGGTGGCTCCTTACTATTGTTGCGGTTGATGGAGGGTTGACGGGAGGTGCCTCCGGGAGCCGAGGTTGAGCGTTGGTGGCGAAAGTGTCTAGGGTGTAGTGGAGACGCGTGAGAGAGGTGCTGATGCGTAGCCGGTATTTTTTTGCACCCTCCACTTCGTCCTCCAAGGCGTCGTCCGTGATGGCCGAGAGGATGTCGCTGTCGAGGTCTTTGAGTGCGGCTTGTTTTTGCGTGAGGTACTCAAGTGGGATTCGCAGTTGGACTTCAGTGGAATCCGGGTTCTCCAGGAGAGCGTCGATTTGGGCGAGAGTGCGAGAGACGGCGGAGCGGACAACGCCACGGGTTCTGCGGAGGCGGTCCATGGCTTCTCAAGGGGTTTCGGCACCAAATTATGTTGAGGAAAGAACCTGAGCGCGTCCGTTTCGTTGGTGGCCGTTTTATTCTCTCGTGCCCCGATCCTGCCGTTCGTGGTCTCGTGTTTTCCTGTCGTCTCTTTCTTCTTCTGGTTGTTGAATTCCCGTAATCTACAACACTTATCACGGTTCTAGGCTTTATTCATCCGTTCAACCATTATTTCTAGAAAGGTCACGCCAAATCAGTCACCCCATCAGGGAGGGCAGGACGAAGCACCATGCACTTTATACCAAGTGTGTTATTGTGTCTCGCTATCAGTATGGCATACATCCCACACGTGTATACCTCTTACATATTTGCTCTATATGCTTTTTTACCTAAAACAAACCTTCTCAACTCTAAACAGTAAGAATAATTTCGCGTTTGGTATCCCGTTTAAAACAAAAATCGTGCTCTAGCATAACCTCTTTTTATATTTTTCTATTCTGAGAGGCAGAATTTATATTTTGTTTCGTTATGGGAGGCCATGACCATATGATTTAGCGGGCCGCCCAGGGGACTCCCGCACTTTTTTGTTGCCTGTAATCAACGAATAATCGCCGAGCACCCTTTATCACTTCAGCAGAGACTTTGCAGCGCCTGGGAACGCTTAACCTTCCGAATGAGATTCAGCGTTTGTTTACCTCATCAAGACTATCTCCCGTTGCCACTTTTCTCTGAGCCCTTTTTCTAGCGTTCATTTGCTGTCTCCGGCACTGCTTGTCTTGCTGCTGTTTGAACGTTCTCGGTACACATGTCAGATGCGTCTTCGTGCCTTCTACAACGCTGCGTTTGTGGCCTCTTTATAAGTGCGGAGATACCTCTCGATATAGGTCATGCCATGGTTGTTGCCAAAATATTTTTCCACGCTCAATATTTTTTACAATATTTTTAGTGGTGTTTTTTCAATCGTTTCATAATGCCAACTCATTTGTGAACTCTCACTAAAAAACAAGCCGCGTAGTCAATATTTCTAATTGTAGCAACATCCGCAA
This sequence comes from Ixodes scapularis, assembly GCF_016920785.2. Taxonomy (NCBI): domain Eukaryota; kingdom Metazoa; phylum Arthropoda; class Arachnida; order Ixodida; family Ixodidae; genus Ixodes; species Ixodes scapularis. The sequence goes on along the minus strand of NW_024609835.1, from coordinate 189,594,512 downwards.
TCTAAATCACAGCAGAAAGTCGTATGAAACACACAACACTGTTCTGATAGTTCCTATTATATGTGAACGGGGTTGCAAGCTTATGTTTCGTGATATATCTCGCAATACATGCATGCATGACAAATATTTTCGGTAAGTACAAGAATAATGATCATAATATTAATACATTTAGCAATCATAAAAGTAGGTTGGAAGTTCAGGTAATTAAATCTGTTCAAGCATCTTGACTACACCTCAGGCCCCTTTCAACTACACAGCTATGGAGAGAAAAAAATGTTAAAACTATTTATTATAAATCACAGTTGCAAATTTTTTCTGCGTAATAATCTATTAGTTTATATCTGATATACATTTCTAACATTTGCTTCGTTCTTCATGGTCGTCCCAGATTATTGATTGCAATGTCCGTGCATTGAGCTTTCTGGGTGTGTTCGATTATACGAATTCTCTAGCTGTTTCTTCCAATTTTAAGAATCATATTTATATGGGCATATTAGTATGATGTAATGGTAATTTATCTTATCTTTGTAAGTCTACGAAATATACACTAATCGGAGACAGGATACATTATTCAGGTTAGCGACATTCTAAACGTGCTGATGTCATCAAGACACTAGCCTTCATATGCTCGGCACTCCTAAACCTCGAAAGTGATTAATTACCTCCTGCGGACAACGCTCTTTCTGTCAGTCGAACGCATAGAAAAGTGTTCTACCGTTTTCTCATGAGTCATAAAAAATAAATAAATCATATACCGCAAATTCAAATTTAACATTAGCATTATATCGGAAAATTGAATCACTAATATATAGATCGCAATTTCGAAATTTTGCTTTGTTGTAAATTATAATAAATTTCAAAATTATACTAATATATATTTCTTTTTTTAATTTGAGCTTTCTATGTACACGTTATATTATGTAATGGACTAGCGAGAATGGTATTTAGTATATGATAATAATTAATTAATTAATTATTGTTGTGTTTGTGCCGACAACAGCTAAACCACCGAATAATAACTGGTTTTATTCGGTGACGGCCATCAGCGACCGCTTATCCTGCTGCCACTCGAAAGTCCCTGCACGCGCTCTCTGCTCGTGCACGCACGTCGTGCTCGTCGTCGTCGTCGGTGCACTAGTTCAATTGCGATCGATTATGACACTTCTCCCCCCTTTAGAGACAGCCACCATATCGGTCAGGCAGCCTCCTCAGGCGTACCGGTCTGGATGATGCTCCGTCGGGTTGCGTGCTAGAGACAGGTACTGGCGTATTGTGCTCGACGTTTTCCTTTGGTGGTTCACCGTTGATTGGAATAGTCCACTGGGGCACTGGGCCTTGAGCTGACTTTCTACTCGTGTCCTCTAGACACGCTTCCGTAACTGGCTGGTTTGATTGTTGGTCAGCTCGGTTGCTGATGTGGTCCTCATGGCGCCGAACAGCCCCTCGCTTCGTAGCGACTAGCCAGGATCGAGATCCCATCCTCGTCGCCAGTGTTGTGTTTGTGCCGACAACAGCTAAACCACCGAATAATGGTCACCACGCCTCTGTGACCAGCGTGCAGCAAATCCAATACTTGGGCTCTGCATGCTGTAGGAGCTATAATTCTTGAACCGCGAGTGAGAGAGCGGTTGACGGTCGACAGCTCATTCGCGATACTCTTGTATGGACGATAATCTTCGCCCTTCAAACTTTGTAGGCGTCCTTCTTGAACAGCCTTGTACACGTGGGTCAAAATCTTGTCTTGTCCTGTCATTTCTGCAATCTTCTCAGGTGAAAGTTGAGGAATTGGAGAAAGTGCCAACATTAGCACGTCTCCCGGCAGGCAGGGTTCGTCTACATTGCCTGGTAGAGGCAGTCTGCTAAGTGCATCCGCGTTCTGGTGACACGAACCTCGCCTGTATACCAGAGTGTAATCGTAGGCACTCAGTTTGACGCACCATCTGGTCATACGTGGAGATAGTACCTGTGGAATGGGTTTTGTTGACCCGAGAATTCCCAGAAGCGGTTGGTGATCTGTATAAATTGTGACGTGCCGCCCAGCAATGTACTCGTGAAAGTGTTGCACGGCGTACACAATGGCCAACCCTTCTTTGTCGAGCTGGGAATAATTCTTTTCTGCAGCACCCAATGTTCTTGACGCGAAGGCAACTGGGGCTTCACGTTTCAAGTCATCTTCCTGTGCAAGTACTGCTCCCACACCATACGGCGATGCGTCACACGAGAGCAGCAACGGCTTGTTTTCATCGTAGTGCGCCAAAACTGTGGACTCCTTGACCAGCCGCTTTAGTTTCCGGAAAGCCTCCTGGTGCTTGCCTTTCCATTCCCAAGAAACATTTTTCTGTAGAAGTTCATAAAGATCAGCTGCAGTTGTGGCTCTATTCTTAAGGAAACGATCGTAGAAAGCCAGCAAGCCCAGAAACGCTTGCAGTTCCGTTTTTCCAGTCGGCTCTGGTGCGTCCAAGATGGCCTGCACTTTTTCATCCGTAGTATGTACTCCCGCGGCGTCAATCTAGTGCCCAAGGAACTTGGCTTCGCTCACTGCGAAGTTACATTTTTCTCTCTTGAGGCGCAGACCTGCGTTTTCCAGTTGCGACAGTACTTGGTCTAGACGTGCTGCATGTTCTTCGCTGTCCTGTCCACTCACGATAATATCGTCCAGGTAGACGCTTACTCCCGGTATGCCAGCTAACGTCGTTTCCATTGTACGCTGGAAGATAGCTGGCGCTGCTGATATTCCAAAAGGCAAGCGTTTTACTTTGTACAAGCCTTTTATGGTATTGATGGTCAGAACCGCCGCGGCGGCTTCGGACACTTTCAACTGCTGGTAGGCTTGGCACATGTCCAACGTCGAGAATACGGTCCCTCCTCTCAGGTTCGCTAGGACTTCTCCTGTAGTTGGTAGCGGGTAGGACGCCTTTTTTGAAGCGGCATTGACTGTACTTCTGTAATCGCCACAGAGTCTGATTTCACCACTCTTTTTACGGACAAGGACAAGAGGAGTGGCCCAGTCTGAATGCTGTACTGGTTCGATTATTCCTTGTCCTTCCAGTCGGGAGAGCTCTTGGGTGACTGCTGGTCGCAGTGCAAGGGACACTGGGCGAGCCTTGCAGAACTTGGGGGTCGCTCCTTCCTCCAATTCCAACTGCACCAGGGGTCCAGCGTATCCCGAAATGTCCTCCTGGAATACTGCGGAATGGCTTTGCAAAACCGCCTGTACTTGTGGTGGCGTGTTCCGCTGTTGCAATTGGTTTATTCCCCGTACTCTGATGTGGAGAGCTTCGAACAAATCGCGCCCCAAGAGGTTGCAGCCGGATCCCTTCATTACCAGAAGCGGTAGCACAAAGTCCTTAGACTTGAATCTGACGGCAGCTTGGAAACGTCCAAGGAGTTTTAGTCCTTCTCCGCTCCAAGTGTGCAATTCTGTGTCGTCGTGCGTAAGCTTCGGCGGATTCCGGGGCCATGTGTTGCGGAAGGTTTCCTCGCTGATCAATGAGCAGGCAGCACCCGAATCCACTTCGAATACGAGCGTCTTTCCATCAATTCGAAGTGTAACCTGGAACTTGGGGACGTCTGCAGTCGTCGCCAGTTTGTTAAGCTCATAAAATGAGCATCCAGGGCTGGTTGCTGCCCCGCTCGTTTCCTCTGACGCTGCCATCATGTGGTTGGCTTTCTTGCGTGTCTTGCTTCCTTGTTGCTTTTTCTTAGCGATGCAAGCCTTTTCAATATGTCCGCGCTTGTTGCAGTACCTGCAGTTCGTGTTTTTGAAACGACACTCCTGCGGATCATGTTGTCCTGTACAGCGGTAGCAACGGCGTCCCTGCTGTGTCGAGGAATCCTTGTTTTTCTTTTCGGTTTTGTTGACTTGAGGCTCAACTTTGCTTTTGATTTCTTTCTGTTGCTTAGACGCGCTCTCAGCTCTTACTGCAATGTCCAAAGCTGCAGAGAATGTCAGATCTTGTTCTGCGAACAGGCGTTGCTGCAGTAGCTCGTCGCGTATGCCGCAGACAAATCTGTCGCGCAGCATGATGCCCAAGGCCAGTCTGGTGTCCTGCCGTGGCGTTGCTCGTGTCCCAGTAGTAGCCTCGGCAGCATAGGTCAGAGCTGCCGGTGGATGCTGCGATGACGTCGTTACAACAGCTGTTGTTGAGGTAGTCGGTAGACTGAAGTTGCAATCTACTGCCAATTGCTTCAGGGCCACGACATAGTCATTTATCGACTCGTCGGCTAGCTGGTCCCTGCGCTGGAACTTGAACCGGCTGTAGAGCTCCGAGGCCTGAGGGTCAAAATGTGCTCCAAGGATGGACACAAGTTCCTCGAAGCTGACAGTGTCAGGTGTTCTAGGAGCTACCAAAGCTCGGACGATGTCGTAAGTCTCCGGGCCACAAAGCGTAAGCAGCAGTGCTCTCTTCTTTTCTACGTTGGTGATTGAATTTGCCACGAAGTAGAAACCTAAGCGCTCGATCCATGACGACCAGGACTTGCCTGTGAAGGCTTCAATGGTTCCTTGCGTCGGCATGGCTTGCGGTGGCTGTCCCAGGCTTCGTTGGCTCGTAGTCCCTCGTCGCCAGTGTTGTGTTTGTGCCGACAACAGCTAAACCACCGAATAATAACTGGTTTTATTCGGTGACGGCCATCAGCGACCGCTTGTCCTCCTGCCACTCGAAAGTCCCTGCACGCGCTCTCTGCTCGTGCACGCACGTCGTGCTCGTCGTCGTCGTCGGTGCACTCGTTCAATTGCGATCGATTATGACAATTATATTAGTCAGGGTTTGTCTGACGGTTACATAAGTAGGGGGCTCTGTATGAAAAAAAAAAACTCCGGATGGATAATAATTGCGAAGTAGAGTTACCCTGTTTTAGAGTAGTAAATCATATCAAATCTAAACCACATACTTACAAGTACAATTTTCTCATTTTATATTTTGTGACAGCAAATTGATGGATCTAGAAGAAGAGGAAACCAGGCAGAGCAGATATAACAAAAGAAGGAGAGGAGGATTCTACCTTTGGCGTATCGATTAAAGCACTATTTCGTAAGCTATATCGAGTTGAATCTTTACAACGCTACATTTTGGCGCAGTCGACAGGATCCAATCATGTAGACCACCATCACTATAAAGGAAGACGCCGGAGAAGAGCTCGTCTTCTCATCTTGTTAGTCGCAAGACGAGTAGGCATTTTCACTACCACCACGGATCACTACTCGGGAGTTGATTCAACTCGTTTCGGACAAGTCAGGAATGGACGCCAAAGCCATCCTACATAAAAGGACTGTCAAGGTCAACTTAAAGGTAGCAGATTTTCAGACCTTTATCATAGAGCCCATGGACGAGGGCCCGGTAAATCCTCAAGACGGCTTCCGCTTCCATTCTGGTCCTCAAGGCGGCTCCCGAACCTGAACCCAAGACGAGTTCCAATCCAAATTCCAAAGCGATTTACAATTCGCAGCTCAAAGTGACTCACAGGCCTGTCTCCAAGACAATCACCACGCCTATCCCCACAACGACTTCGTTGATCTTGAAAGTCTTCAACGTGCTGCTGTGGCTAACCCAAAGGACCCGAATTACCTTGTCCACCAGATCCACCTTGCACAACAACAACACATGATGCAAAACCAACAACTGCTTCAAGCCATCGTCGGCCTTTCACGAAACCTGGAAGCTCGACGCTTTCGAATGACAAAGCAAAACCCTTTTGATGGTCACGCAACAAACTCTAAAGCTCGGTTTTCATTTTATGAATACGCTATTGAGAGGAATGGCTGGCGGTCCGACGACGCCGAAGTAAAAAATCTGCGGCTTTTCCTCACCGGAATGGCGAAGAAGTCGTATAAGCTCCACTTAACGGACCATCTCAACGACCCCTGGGAGCAGGGGAAAGGGAGTTTTATTCGGCATTTCATAGAATTCCGTAGAGAAGTGGGATAAAGCTATATTCCAAAGTATAAGGCAGGAAGTGTCATAAAGTACCTCTATGAAAACTACGATTGCTCCAGATGGCAGACTACTCCCTACCTCACTCATTCGTAGTCCCGCTAAATATTCACGGACTTCCAAAAGAGCTGCAAAAACAAGTCTAAGTGAAAGCACCCAAAACTGTAGAGGGCCTTCTGGACTGTTTTCAACATCTCTGCTTAGATCTGCGGCTCCGGGCAGCGCAAAAGCCTACTGAAGCAACCCTTCAGTCGCACAGATATGGAAGTCTTGAACAAAAGCCTTCACATCGGCACCCACAAGCTGTGCCACAGAAGCAGTCAGCGACTCATCTATCAACATTTGAGGAGACCGCTGAAGTCCAAACAGCTACGAAAAAAAACGGATAAATTTTTAGCTGAAAACAAACAGCGCAAGGACAAGGACAGCGTAGAAGGCGGTAGACACACGGAGCGCTCTCTTACAACTGAGCTTTATTGGCACTGACAACCTGTATAAATACACAATTTGCCCGGCCCAAAAGCCAAGAAAAGAAACACAAGAGGAGGATTACACGTGTTACTAGAGACATCTGCAGGCACCGTTGCTCTCCGATCTGAGTAGAAAAATACACTCCTTTTCCGTCAAGGCAAGTGACGGGGCACTAACATACTCAGAGCCCGATTGTCCAATGGCGCGGGCTTCTATAATCTCACGTGTCAGTTTATCTATTTGTTTTCTGATGACCGTGCATCGTTCAAAAAGCGGAGTACATGTGCAATCGCGGCAATGCACCCCAAGGTGACACCCGACACAACCTGAGACACATTATAGTGATGCTCTCTTAAACGCGCATTAAGACAACGTCCTGTCTGCCCTATGTATCTCCGGCCACAGGACAGGGGGATATGTGTATTTAAACAGGTTGTCAGTGCCAATAAAGCTCAGTTGTAAGTCAGCGCTGCGTGTGTCTACCGCCTTCTACTCTGTCCTTGTCCTTGCGATGTTTGTTTTCCGCTAATATGAATGACCAACTAGCCCAATCGTCAACACTACGGATAAATTAGGGTGTACAGGCCCACCCCTCGACAACAGTGCAGACTGTCTATTTGTCCCAATCAACCCTCTTTGATATACATGTAATTGTGAATGGACGAACTTTAAAAGCTCTCATTGACAGCGGAGCGTCTGTCACTATAGTTAACCAAGAGGTTGTAGATAGTGAAATAACGTTTGAGGGTCGTGCAATCGAGGTTCAAGGCTACGACGGAAGAAAAAAAAAAATTACGCACCAAATGGATTCACTTGGCCACTCAATATGAATCCCAAGAGGTCCAGCCCGAAGCTCTAGTAATTAAAAGACTAAGTTATGACTTACTATTGTCTCGGCCAGATATGAAGAGAATGCACATCAACATATACTGGGATGATACGGTCCAAGTATCTGAAACAATCCTTGCGAGTGCAAAAAAAAAGGTAGAATATGTCGGATCGGTTGATGATATACTCATCAACTACACAGAAATAATACCTGTGGGAAAATACCCGCTCACAACCACTTGTTTCGAAGTACCATTCAAATTGCCGGATATCAACATTGCCAGACGCAAGCCATTGTGATGGTACGTGATTCGTGTGTTTAGTGTCTTAATAGAAGTACGGAAGACACAGGATGCGTTAGGAAATATTTCACTATTGTGACATAGACATCAGAAGAAAAGAAAAAAACAAATATTTACACCGCGGCTATTTACAGAATGTCATTGTAAGTGTTGTCTCACAGTTTTCTTTCCTCGTCACATGGAGGGGTATCGGGGAAGGAGGATGGTGGAGGGCTTGTGGTTGATTGGCTAGGTGGCAGTTGTTGTTAGCCTGGAGCGTCTCGTTCCCGGAGACGTTAAACAACCCGGTCGCTGGAGTGTTCTTCAGCGCCTCAGGTAGTCCAGTCGGCCTCAGGCAGGCTGGCGCCTTGACCACGAGACGAGGTGGGGACAGAGTCGGGCCTCTGACGCCTGGTCCCGTCTACCGAGGTCCGAGCAGCTGTTCACAGCTTCGCCTTCCGAGTCCGAGCTGTTCTTGTCCACTTCTCGAGCCCTGTTTCAAAAACCGCGCCATTCCTCGCGCATCTCTTTTCTTCCTCTCTTCGTGATGGATCACCCATCACACCATACCAGATGTCTTTAGAAAAAAAACGATGGCTAAAGAGGGAACTAGAACACATGCTGGATGCCGACATCATTCGACCTTCGGTCTCCTCTTTTGCATCACCAATAACCATCGTGCCGAAGGAAGATTGATCACTACGGCTATGTACCGATTATTGCATGATTAATCGTCAAACCAAACGTTTTTTTCCGTTTCCGATGCCCAGAATTGCCAACATCATCGATGAGAGTGGAGGCTGAACCATATTTTCTGGGATTGACCTGTGTAAAAGATATTACAAGTACCTTTAGGGAAGAGTACAAGAAATATATTGGCATTCATAACGCCATTTGATGTGTACGAGTACAACGGACTTCCCTTTGGCTGGAAGAATTCACCAGCCTGGTTCCAGAAGATGATGAACGAACTACAAAGCCCATTTCTAGGAAAGTTCTGTAACGTCTATATGACGATATAATTGTATATTCAAAGAGTCAGGAAGATCATGGTCGCCACCTGGCATACGTGCTGGAAGCTTTGAAATGGGCACATCTTAAGATCAAAGAAAACAAAAAGCGAATTTTTTCAGAAAACGTGGAATTCCTTGGGCGGAACTTCAACGGAAGATCTAAAACAACCAAGCAAGAACCCCTTGCTTGGATCTCCAACCTTCGAAAGCCCTTTGACACCAATTCGCTCAGAGCGTTTCTTGGCCTTGCCGGACTTTTCAGGTCTTTTGCCGAGGATTTCGCAAAGAAAGCAAGGTGCGTTGCGCGACTAACGCAGCATAATGTACCTTTCGAATGGTCCAACGAGTGTGAAGAATCCTACCAGCATCTAGTGCAAGCGATTTCTTCTCATCCTGTCTTGATTTTACCCAATTTCGACCTGCCTTTTGAACTGAACGCAGATGCATCCCACTATGGTACAGGTGCTGTTTTAGAGCGCAGCTCTTAGGGGCCCGTTCCCGGCTTGAGCGGCGTCGGTGTCGCCGTCGGCATCGGCGCAATCAAGGTCACCCCAAGGTCACGCGACCCCCAAGGTCATCCCAAGGTCACGTGGCCCCCAAGGTCACCCCAAGGTCACGTTACCCCCAGAGGTCACGTGACTCCTCCCCAGGGTCACGTGACCCCCAAGGTCACGTGACACCCGAAGTCACGTGACCCCCCGAGGTCACGTGACCCCCCCCCCGAGGTCACGTGACCACCCCGATGACGTCATCGTCACTGATGACGTCACCGGCATCCACATCGTCATCGTCATCATCACCGATGACGTCATCAGTGACGTCACTGATGACCTCACCGACATCCGCATCGTCATCGTCATCATCACTGATGACGTCATCAGTTACGTCACTGATGACGTCACCGGCATCCGCATCGTCATCGTCCTCATCACGGATTACGTCATCAGTGACGTCACTGATGACGTCACCGACATCCGCATCGTCATCGTCATCATCGCTGATGACGTCATCGAAGTCCGCATCGTCATCGTCACTGATGACGTCATCAGTGACGTCACTGATGACCTCACCGGCATCCGCATGTCATCGTCATTATCACTGATGACGTCATTAGTGACGTCACTGATGACGTCATCGGCACCCGCATCGTCATCGTCATCATCACTGATGACGTCATCAGTGACGTCACTGATGACATCATCGGCATCGTCACGTGACCCCCAAGGTCATGTGACCCCCCAGGTCACTTCACCCCCCAGTACCCTTCCCTCCTCCTCCTCAAGAGCTGCGCTCTAATTCGGTGTTACAGGGAGTTGTAAACGGCTTTCACTTTTTTTATCAGCGCAATCCGACCAAGCCAGCATCTCAACAGCTCTCCGTCATAGGGTATCACTCATATATTTCTTCTAAGGGTTAAGTGAATTACACCATTACAAAGAAGGAAGCCATAGCTGTTCTCAAGGCTGTGCGATACTTTCGCTTGTACCCCGAAGACCACAAGTTCAAACCCTTCGCGGATCACCAAGCGTTAACGTACCTCCTATGCATGACTGAACCGTGTTGCGATAGGCCTTGGCGAAGGTCACGTCCTTCCTTCGCCTTCCCTTCTTTTCAACCCGGCGGGGTTTGGCCTTCGCATTTAGGATCGGCGACCGGCCGTCTGAGCCGTTGTTGACAGAACACGTCGCCCGGCGCCGCGTGGACGCCGCCACACCTGGGAGCGGAGCTGAGCCGGACTCTCCTCTCTGGCTGCGGGGGTCAGTCCATCCAGGAACCAGCTGCCCTACCGGGAGAGGATTCCGGGGGACGACGCCGGCGGCGGGACTTCCGGCCGAGTACGTTCGGCTCAAGTTTTCGTCCGGCGCCACTTGCGGATTATCCCGCTAAACCTTTCCCGAGCCACGTCGCCGCATAATGAGGGGATCATCTCCATCACAGTCAACGTCTCACGAGCTGACAGCGGACCCTTCGTCACCAACTCCTGGCGCGGCTTATCGAGGTCAAGAATGCCCCGGCGCCGGATTGGGATGCCCGTCCGACGCTGCAGTGTGTGTGTGTATTTGTGTGCGCGCTCGAGAGGATGAGTGGGGGCGGGGCCTGAACATGACGTTCGTTGGCAGTTCGGCCACCATTGGCTGTCAACCGCTGGAAAATCAACAGCGACTGTATAAAAAGAGCAAACGAGAGGCCGCAAGGTGTGCTCTCCGACGAACAAGAAACTTCTGTACATATGTAATTAAAACAGAGTTTATCGCGAGACACCCTCCCGTCTCCTGATGTCCCTGCCTGGAGTCGGCCTGCGGTTCCTGTCCTCGCCTGGCCCTGCCTGAGGCTGCCTGGGGAACGCCTCGGTCGCAACAACCAAAAGGAAAAACAGCTCGATGGATAAACTAACTCCAACAACTCGAGTTTGAAGTCCTTCATCGGCGAGGAGCTCACCTGAAACACGCAGATGCACTGTCTCGTCTGTCCATTTTCAGTATGAGACATGTGACGGATGAGGTCTTCTACACTCAATTGTGGGAGTGAACAGAAGAGTTAACGTTCATAGATGGGAAGTTTGAAGTTACAGTCACGGCTGTAAGTTCCATTATCAGGTTATGCCATGATAGTCCAGAATCAGGCGCCCATGATGGAATTTGGAAGACGTGTAGTAAACTGGCTCACCGATTTTGCTGGCCTGGAATGAAGCACGACGTCTATCAGTATATGCGTTCGTGTCATGAATGTCAGATGAACCAAGTCAAGCAGAAGCAACAATTCAATGAGATGGTTTCGCCAATTCACTCGGATGTCCCATTTGAAGTAGGCCATCTGGAATTTTTCGAATTAAGAAAGAAGGGTGAGGAAGTGGCTAAAACCCAAGCTTTTCTTATAGCCATACACGAGCGTTCGCGTATTGCTGCCTCACGAGCAGGAAAAGAATAAGTAAACAGCGTCATTTCAATGCTAGAAAGGAACATGTTCAATAACACCAAGGTGATTGTTTCAGACAATGGTCCTGCGTTCCGCAGTAAACACTGGAGCAATGGGCAATATCAAGAGGAATCGAGCCGCGCTTTGCTGCCCCATATCACCCGGAAGCGAATGGCCTCGCAGAAAGACTGATTCCAGACTTGAAGCAGTACTTGTTTATGTACCCGAACTTAGTCGGCGGTTGGAAATGTTCCCTAGAGGCAGCAGTGGCCAATCACAACCGCTGACATGCTAGTGCCTTGGGTTGTAGTCCCAACTACGTGGCCTACGGACTTGCACCTTACTTGCCGCCCGATGTTCAACTTATCATCGAAGATGATCGAGTTGATGATGGAAGAAAAGAAGACCCATCAACAGCAAGATCTATAAAGGAAAAGAATGAAGAAAAATTTTTACACAAGATTTCGTTTTGTCCCTAACATTCATGTGGGCAATTTTGTCATTGTTAGGAACGCCATCCATGGAAAACACACACAGTTTTCCGGGCCCTACCCAGTGAAGGAAACAGCTACCACGAAGGGTATCCTAAAAGTCATATGGTGTACCACTTCAACAAATGTCACTGAATGCGCAACCATCGGAAATGTGCTTCCATATCATCCCAGGAGGAATGAGTAAAAAAACGTTGGTATATTGTGACAGCTAGATGATGGACATAGAAGAATAGGAAACCAGGCAGAGCAGATATAGCAAAAGACGAAGAGGATTCTACTAATGGCGGATCGAGTAAAGCACTATTTTGTAAGCTACATCGAATTGTATTTTAGAACGCTAAATACATTACTATGACCTATTGTTCTATGTGAGTTTATTTCCAATCGAAATCAAAGAAATATCAAGTAAGAAAATATATGTCAAATCGAACATGATCAAAAAGCGGTGCTCTCCTGGCCAAGTCCGAGCGGAACACTTCATAGCTACGTTCTACTTCGATTTCGATTTGAAAATAAATATGCGTAAATTATGTCACAATATACGCTGCATGTAGAGAGAAATGAGCCCAACAGTCAACACGTGACAGACCGACACTTTATTCGTAAGGTTTAAGTTGCACCGGTCAGTGTATTCGTTTTGACTTCTAAAAGCATGTCACCTCCTTGTGAAACCTTGCCTAATTCAGCATGTGGTTAATTTCTAGGCTCTTCTATCGCTCTCATTCGCCTTATTTCTGTCGGAACTACCGATATCGACTCCCAATTAGTAGACCACCCATTGATATTGCCGTCCTGACGTTCAGTCAGAAGAACCTCGTGGTCCCCTTGGCTAAAAACACAGTTTCCGAGTTGCAAGTGCAAAAAATATAATATTAAAAAAATATAAATAAAAACACGAGAGCACGCCATGGGGGCCGCAAATTCCTAGCTCAAACCCAGACGCCATCCTTTTTTTAGTTCTTTATTTTCACAATATTACTTTGCCCGGCCCACAATTAGTTGCTTTCGCCTGTAATATTTTCTGCCTCTTCAAAGTTCTGTAGTGTCCGTAAATCTCTACGCGTGAAAAGTAACGTAACGAAAACAAAAATTCTAAAAGTTTCATTTTTATAAAGACTAAAAGAAGGAACCATCAAGATCAAAGCCTTACAAAAATTTTGTGTAACAAAAAAAAAGTATTAGAAAACAATCTGCTCCGGTTTTTTTAGTGGAACCAAGCGAATATGTGAAAACAAAAGTTACGAAGGAAATATCTTAGGTCCTTAAGGCTCCGATTCAAGGGAAAGTTTCCTTGCAGTTGTTTGCTCCGAATGCTAACCCATTGGATGGCCATTCGATCAATATTCGCAAAAATGCCACAGGAAACCTTTTTTTTTTTTTTTCCTTCAGTTTTCGATTTTTTGCACGATGTCGAAGGGAATGAAACATTCGTCTCGTTAAATTCCAATCTGTTTTTTGCCTATTGTTTTTAAACTGATCAATTCTATTTTCAGAGCTACAGAGAAAACAAAATATCGAGAAGTGAAACTACCCTAAGAATTTATTATTAAAGTAAGGACGAGCGAAATTCGTTTTTGAAATTTGTTATATGTATGCCATCGGTCTCCAAACGTTTTGACTCCGGGGCCGCACTAGGGAGCTGTCACAGTATGGACGCCGAAAATTATTAAAACAATTATAGTGAGAAACTGCGAAGTAAGTGAGTCTAAATTAACATTTAAATGTAAACGTTTAATATAAAAAATTAAAAAATGAGATTGTTAAATACGTAGACTCTCGTTTAAAAATGTTATATGTTGCTAATTATGACATTAAAAAAACAGTGAACTCACCCGGCATAAATAAAATCACATTGGAATTCTTTGTCATATTCACACATCGCAGAAAACAATTGACGTTAAGATCGACTTGCGAGCAAGTGTTATGAAGCCCGTTCACGCAGCATGGCTGATTGAAGTTTATGCGGATCTCGAGAACCGCAACACAATCCGAATCGGCTATACTCTGGCAGGAATTGCCTGATGGTACCAAATAAACTACTTGAGGTGAGCTGAATTCCGACTTGTGGCGTTATTTACTTTAGGATACTTTCCATATCATATTCATATATCGTGTATAATGATATCGTTATGCTTTTTGGACGAGTGTTTCCCCAGTGTCTCATGCCGCTTTCGAGGTGATGACATTTTTCCCGAATTGTTCGCGAACCGGAGGCGGTTCGCGAAAATTAGGTCCACGCGAAAATTCCGTCGTTAACAGTAAATATTATGGGGAGAAATCCACTGTGTTGATGCAGTTTTCTCACAGACTTTTTTTGTTTTTTTTTTTTATATTTTTGTTGGCGCTTCAGGTACGTTTGTGTCATCGGGCCGCGAACCGGGTGTCGTTAGAAACACCCCGCATCTATCTGCAGTCCGGTGGGAACGCCTTCGTGGGCCGAATCTGGCGAGCGGGTCGGGGATTAAAAACCTCTGTATAACACAAACCCAGAATTGAGGCTTTTTTTTACGCAGTTTCTCATAGTAACCTCTAAATGTACAGCACGAAACATATGCGCGTAAACATTTTTTTTTTTTACTTTCTAACAATTCTTCCGGTATTTTGTCGAACGGCTTAATGATTCTGTCATTCGGGTACTGTATTACTTAAACGATGGTGTCGCAAGAAAATGGGGGTCCCCAATTTTGTTCTAAATGTGGTCAAGTTGTCAGGAACAGTACCAACACAAGCAGCAGGTAAGTTTAAGCACGTTTTGAAACAAACGCTATAACTACTCGCTTCTGTATAATTTCTGGCAAATCGTCGTTTCCTTTAGGAAGCTTTGCGAAACGCATACATCATACAGTTTACCATATACATATTTTACGTACAATAAAATTCCCAAGCTGCGAAACGTCTCAGTGGGCACAGCTATGTCCTTTGAGAAATTTCAGACACAATAATGGCAATGATGTAGTTGAATCTTGGGCAGCAATATAGCTAGGTCAGTAAGTCAAATGCTTTGCACCAAAAACATGAACAAAGTGGCGCTCCTCTAAAGACGCTTCCAGCAAAGTTCCAATGTGATTCCAGTTTTATCTCATATGGGGCAGTCATTGCCGCCCCATTTGAAAAAGATGTATACAACTTGCAATGAAGTGACAATGGGCTTCCAATTTTGTTCCAATATCGCCCAGTCATTGGCACACCATTCGATAAATACGACACCATTTTCAATAAAGTGCCAATGGGCGTCTAACTTTGTAAAATATTGGAGAGTCATTGGCAACCCAATGGATGAGTTCGATACCACATCCAATGAAGGGCCTATAGGCTTCTTACGCTTTAAAATATTGTGCTGTCATTGGCATTCTATTGAATAAATTGGATATCATTTCAAATAAAATACCAATTAGATTTCAATATTGTCCAATAATGGTTAGTCATTGGCATCCCACCGAATAAAGTGGAAACCACTTCTAATTAAGTGCCGACGAGCTTCCAATGTTGTCAAATACTGGATAGTCATTGGCACCTTACTAGACAAATTGGATGCTACTTCCGATGAGTGTCAATGGGCTTCCAAAGTTGTAAAATATTAGACAGTTAATTACTGCACCCCATCGGGTAAATTAGATACCACCTCCCATGAAGTGCTAATGTGCTTCAAATGTTATTCAATAATTGGCAGTTATTGGTGCTCACTGTATACATTAAATACCAAGTTACAAGATATTTCCAATGTCGGACTCTATTGGAGAGTCATTGGCACTCCTTTTAATTAATTGCATACCATTTTCAATAAAGTTTTTAATGTTTTCTTACCTCGCTCGCTATAGGGCAGTCATTTAAATTTGATGTGATAATCTAAATACTATATTCAATAACCTAATAACCTATCAAGTGATTTCTAAAATTGTTCAACATTGATCATTCAACGTATGTACTGAGTCAATCAAGTATTTGGTTGGGTAACTTTAATGACTTATTGAAATATATTTCTAAGATTGCACAATGTTATAAGTTCAATGGACAAAAGGAATATCGGTGTTCTGGGTGCCTTTCAACATTTACATCAGAAATCGTTCGAAAAGCTTCAGTCGTGTCATTATCGTACCAATTTAATATGATGCCTTGAAATTTCCAAGAGACATGCTCGGATCAGTATGTCAAGCGTCAACATTTTACAGCGGAACTGTTAAACGCTAGTTTCCGTAGCATCGCGTCCGCAAGCAAACAAATGATGCCATGAAACTCTGAGAGCTACCACCACCTATGAACAACGGCAGCAATCAGACAACCGGCTTGCCGGTTGTCAAGTTGCCGCCGTCACTTGTAGATGGCGACAGCTGTCCAGCCTTTCCACTCTGGCTTGCCGACCTGCAGCCGGCCATTACTTCATACCCACCATAGTACAGCTTCGCTGGTCTTCCTTCTTCACCAGAGTGGAAATTAGATAAAACGTTCTGTACACCGTCATATTTTGTAGGAGGCTTGTTGCCTAAACACAGAGGCAGTTGCGTCATAAGTGGATCCAAAATACTGCTTATCAGCGCAGCGCTCAATCGAGTGTGTCTCGCAAGTTGCAAAAATCAATCCAGCAGCGCAATACTGGTCCTTTTAAAATTCCAATGTTACGTATGTGGGCCGCCAGATGTAACTCATAGCCGCGGAAACTTGTCCGCAAGTAGGAGAAGCTGCACTATAGCTTAGCCGCACGGTGCTGAAGCACCGCATTGATGCAAGAGCATATGATTTTTCTGTATCATCCGGAAGCTACGGAAATCTTGACAACGTAGCATGTACAAACGTTTCATATAAAGCGTGAGCCAGTGTTTAGATGCAAGGCAAACCAACCTTACACTGTGTAAATACACGCGTTAACCCTGGTTCTTGCTCGCAATTCGCCGTTTACTTTGTGTGCACACTGCGTGTTAATTTGTAGCATCAACACAACATACCCACGATTTCGCATTTTACTACAAAAGTGCGTTGACAGGTGTCAAGTTTTACCACTCAGGTCAGTCACATAAAAAAGGACTTCTTACCGCACTAACATGTATTATTGCAATAGTTCAGTTAAAAAATGGCAATCGCTTGTTCGCTTTAACAGATCCGCGCTATGTACTGGGGTCGGATCAAATCGGCGCGCGTTTCTTCGAGCGAAATTGCAAAATCGTAAGTCGGTTACAAACCTTTGAACGCGTACTAATGTAGTATTTTACATGAAATAGGGAAACGGCGCACTAAAATAGACGCTGGAGCAATTTATATACCTAGCGCGTGTGTTAGTGCCAATGAACTGGTCGTTAAAAACAAAGGTTATTCGCAATGAGAAGTTTGGGTATCGCCACCTTGTGAAAAGTATTTTACAACCCAGAATAAGGAGACTTCAACCTGTTCTGTTGGTGGGCGCACGTGCAACGCTAAGCTTGTAGACACTATAAAAATGAAAACACAGCCTAGTAGGCTACGTTGTTGGGCTAGTTGGTTCATCTTAGCGAAACTTAAAATAGCGGAACAGAAAGACAAGGACAAGAAGTGTACAGGACAGGCGCTAACTTTCAACTAGTTTTATTCAGGAAAATCGAACACATATATACACACGACAGGCAAAGCAGCACCACGTAAAAGTTGATTAATTTTTCACTCGATCACTCAAAAACTAAAATTCATTACAATGAAGAACAATAGACGTGTCGCTGACACATGCCGTCCCACTTTGTTTTGATAAAGAAAGCATCCAATAGCTCTCGAGCGACCGTCTCTCGGCTTCTTCCTAGTGTCCGTATCTGCTGAAGTCGCGGAACACAGCCACACGTGTTGCAATGTATTGGCAAATGCGAGCCATATTTATTTTTTACTGATAATGCGTGCTCCCGTGCTCGGTTATTGATGCACCGCCCCGTCTGGCCCAATGTATTCCTTTCCACAACTCAGTGGGATTTCGTAGACCGCACCACTGTGCAGTCTACGTAAGGGGTGACGTGTGTCTTATCACACGGTGCTTTTGCCTTCTCATCAGAGTTGCGGCCGCGCAACCCAGCCAAATTCTTTGCTGCAGGGAATTCAACGGGAACATCGTACTTGCTTGCAACTTTCTTCAGATTGTGGGCAACCTTGTGGATGTACGGAATGACTTCTGGTCGTTTTGTTCTCTGTCTTCTTGGGACCTTTCTTTTCAACCCCTTCATTTTTTGTAGGGCGGTCTCCACCACAGAAACCAAGACCGAACACGGGAAGCCAGCCGATTCCAGTCTTGAAATTTGATATTTAAAACTAGCATCCGCCTGATGGTCACAAGACTCCAGCAGCGCAGACTCCAGGCACGAAGTTGCTATAGCTCTCTTAACAGTCTTTGAATGAGTTGAATCAAAAGGAAGAAACTCTTTCCCCGCACGAGGTCGATACATCCAGCACACACGTCGTTCGTTGATGGTGATGTTAATATCTAAAAACTGCAAATGATTGTTGTCAAGAAGCTCATGAGTAAACAGTAAACCTTTCCTATGTTGTTCAAAAGCAGACAGAATATTTGTACTGTATCACAGTGCGTCACAGAGGTGGTAGTTTTTAAAAGTACAAGAAAATCGTCCACGTATCTAAAAACCTTAAGAACATTGTCGGCGTCTAAAACGCGACTCAATTCACGGTCAACAGCGGACAAAAAAAATGTTACGAATCACCGGAGCGACGCATGACCCAATACAAATGCCCTTGCGTTGGCTAAACAGATTGTCATCGAGCGACACAAACGTGCTACTCAGATAAAATTCCAGTAATGCCATGAAGCTGTCCAGAGCAATACCAGAAGAATTCTGGAAAGCCACCACGCCACTTGCTTCGATACACCCCATGACAGAGCGGTACATTTCTTCCCATGCGGCACTGAATAAAACAAATCCTCTACATCAATAGAAAAAACGTAACGAACAGAATTGTTACTTTTTAATTCTTCAATCACGTCCAACGAGTTCCAGGTCGCGAAGGGGTCGTTCATAGTAAGCCCATTAAGGTGTTTTAGCAGATATTTGCCGACCTCCTGTTGCCAAGTACCTTTCTCACTAACAATACTTCGGAACGGAAAAGCCCTCCTTATGCGTCTTTACATTACAAAAAGCCTTTAAAGTAACGTTTTTCGAATCGCCGACAGCTTTTGCCAATTTTAGCAGCTCTAGGCTCTTACACAAAGAAACAGCAGTTTTCTTTACCTTTAGCGGTTTGACGTCAGCCAGGGCAAAGTTATTCATGGCGCCCTTTTCTGCACACTCCTTGAAAATATCAGACGGCATAACGACGAAGCCGCCCTCTTTGTCCGCTTGTAAGAGTCGAAGACCTTTTTCCTTGAAAAAAGCCACCACACTGTCAGTCGATTCCCTGCCTCGGCGACAACTCCTGGTCATCGTTCGTAGAAGACAGTCAGCACCATCAAGAAGACATCGTTCACGGTCTTCCTGCTCCGCCTTGTTGGGCATTCGGCGATTAAGAGCAAGAAGCTCATGGGCTGGAATCTTTGGCTCGGTGCTGAATTTCGGTCCATTCTTGAGAGCAGAGGATACTTGAGCTGGAATGCTGGTGTCGCCGAGCACGATCAAACCATCCGGGGCTGTTGCTTTTTTCTCGGCTGTCCTGAGCACCCGAAGAAGGGTGCAATGCCACCAAAACTCTGTAGTTTGCGGGGCTAGACGTCAGACCGTTATTTGGCCATGTCGAGCGGATTTCTAAGATACTGAGGTCTGAACTCTGGCTCCAAGTCCGGCTCTTCTATGACCTGTTGTGTGTCCTATGCTACACGTATTACACTGAATGTGTGGCTGAGGGCAACTTTCGTTCATTTCGACGTCTAGCCGCGCAAACTACAGAGTTTTGGTGGTATTGCACCCTTCTTCGAGTGCCCAGGACAGCCGAGAAAAAGGCAACAGCCCGGGATGGTTTGATCGTGTTGGGCGACACCAGCATTCCAGCTCAAGTATCCTCTGCCCTTAAGAAAGAACCGAAATTCAGCACTGAGCCAAAGATTCCAGTCCATGAGCTTCTTGCTCTTAATCGCCGAATGTCCAACAAGGCGGAGCAGAAAGACCGTGAACGATGCCTTCTTGACGGTGCTGACTGTCTTCTGCGAACGATGACCAGGAGTTCTCGCCGAGGCAGGGAATCGACTGACAGTGTAGTGGCTTTTTTCGAGGAAAAAGGTCTTCGACTCTTACAAGCGGACAAAGACGGCGGCTTCGTCGTTATGCCGTCTGATATTTTCAAGGACTGTGCAGAAAAGGCCGTCATGCAGAACTTTGCCCTGGCTGACGACAAACCGCTAAAGGTAAAGAAAACTGTTGTTTCTTTGTGTAAGAACCTAGAGCTGCAAACACTGGAAAACTCTGTCGGCGATTCAAAAAACGTTACTTTAAAGGCTTTTTTAATTTAAAGACGCATAAGGGGGGTTTTCCGTTCCGAACTATTGCTAGTGAGAAAGGTACTTGGCAATAGGAGGTCAGCAAATATCTGCTAAAATACCTTAATGGGCTTACTAAGAATGACCCCTTCGCGAACTGGAACTCGTTGGACGTGATTGAAGAATTAACAAGTAACAATTCTGTTGGTTAGGCTTTTTCTATTGAGGTAGAGGATTTGTTTTATTCAGTGGCGCATGAAGAATAGTACCACTCTGTCATCGGGTGTATCGAAGCATATGGCGTGGTGGCTTCGTAGAATGCTTCTGGTATTCCTCTGGACAGCTTCATGGCATTACTGGAATTTTATCTGAGTAGCACGTTTTTGTCGTTCGATGACAAGCTGTTTATCCAGCGCAAGGGTATTTGTATTGGGTCATGCGTCGCTCCGGTGATTTGTAACATTTTTTTGCCCGCTGTTGAATGTTAATTGAATCGTGTTTTAGACGCCGACAATGTTCTTAAGGTTTTTAGATACGTGGACGATTTTCTTGTACTTTTAAAAACTAACACCTCTCTGACGCTCTGTGATACAGTACAAAGTATTCTGTCTGCTTTCGAACAACGTGGGAAAGGTTTACTTTTTACTCATGAGCTTCCTGACAACAATCATTTGCAGTTTTTAAGATATTAATATCACCATCAACGAACGACGGGTGTGCTGGATGTATCGACCTCGCGCGCGGAAACAGTTCCTTCCTTTTGATTCAGCTCATTCAAAGACTGTTAAGAGAGCTATTGCAACTTCGTGCCTGAAGTCTGCACTGGTGATGTCTTGTGATCATGAGGTGGATGCTAGTTTTAAATATCAAATTTCTAGATTGGAATTGGCTGGCTTCCCGTGTTCGGTCTTCGTTTCTGTGGCGGAGACCGCCCTACAAAAAATGAAGGGGTTGAAACGAAAGGTCTCAACAAGGCAGAGAACAAAAAGACCAGAAGTCATTCCGTACATCCACAAGGTTGCCCAGGATCTGAAGAAAGTTGCAAGCAAGTATGATGTTCCCGTTGTATTTTCTGCCCGAAAGAAGTTGGCTGGGTTGTGCGCCCGCATCTCTGATGAGAAGGCAAAAGCACCGTGTGATAAAAAACACGTCACCCCTTACGTGGACTCCACAGTGGGTGTGGTCTAAGAAATCCCACTGAATTGTGGAAAGGTATACGTTGGACAGACTGGGCGGTGCATCAATGACAGAGCACAGGAGCACGCATTATCAGTAAAAAATAAACATGGCTCGCATTTGCCAATACATTGCAACACGTTTAGCTGTGGTCCGCGACTTCAGCAGATACGAATACCAGGAAGAAGCCGAGAGACGGTCGGTGGAGAGCTATTGGAAGCTTTCTTTATCAAAAATGTGGGACGGCATGTGTCAGCGACACTTATATTGTTCTTCATCATAATGAATTTCATTTTATGAGTGATCGGGTGAAAAATTAATCAACTTTTACCTGGTGCTCTTTTGCCTGTCGTGTGTATATATGTGTTCAATTTTCCTGAATAAAACTAGTTGAAAGTTAGCGCCTGTCGTGTACACTTCTTGTCCTTGTCTTTCGTTGCGCTATTTTATGTTTTACTAAAACATAACCGCGTGGGTTATGTTTTATGTTATGTACCCAAACGGAGGAAAACAGAAGCGCGCCTAGCAAGATTCTCAGCGCGAATAGTCACAAATTATTATAACTTTTATTTTGCTAAATATTCAATTCGTTCGTACCCATAATTCGGTTAGTCAAGCTAGATCAGCGTGTGAAAGATCACCGCATTTCAGTGATCTCGAATAATTTCGAATTTCACGGCTCAGTTTGCGCTGAAATTGTGGCATGCTTGTGGGGCGAATTGTTTTTCGTGATTTATTTTGCATGACTATTATTTTACTCGACAAGGTTGGGAAAAGAGGTGACGTTTTGTCGAGCTCTTGGTTTGACACGACAACGATTACCACACTGTTGGTTTCCGAGAGGACTCTTCAAGCTGTAGCTAGTCCCGTGCCCTTGGGCGAGGCCAATTGTGATGCTTGGAAAGGTTTGCGAAGTATAATAACAAGAAGATTAAAGAAGAAAATGATTTACGTCGCGAAATGGCAAAGCGATAAACAGTTATCTTCTGTTTCACAATGCGATGTAAAGCAGCGTACGCTACGAGCCATCTTAGGAGAGCCAGTGCTCCGGTAGGGAGATGTGACTTCACGCATTGTGCGTCTCTCCGGAAAACAGAATGGCAGGTGACACCCTCAGAGCTTCAAATTGGCTGCGATGGGTTGTAGTGTCCGTTGCAGTTCATCGTAAGGTGGAGCGGAGAATGGGTCGGAGGTGAGGAACACCCCTCTTCTTTGAGCGAGGAAGTTACACTATAAAAGCTGTGGTTGACTACGAGCCACATATCTCAAGTAGAGCGGCAGCGTCCGTCGGGACGACTGTGTTGAGTGTCTGTAGACTATTTCTTTCGCTGAGTGTGCGCTATAGCGCAATGACTTTCTGCGGAGAAGTAGATTACCAACAAGGACGGGGTTTTCACGAGAGGTGTCTACGACACTTCTGTGAAGGCTGTCCTTGGCACGTATTCCAGGTTTGTGAATGTACTTTGGTGATACCGCCCATGTCATGTTTAAGCATTCGCCGAAAGTATTTTATCAGTCTGTGTTCTTGCTCACTATTGTGATAAAACAATAGGATTCGCTCGCAATTTAGACTAGTGTAGAACGAATAAACAATTTCCTGAAGAATTTTAGCTTTTTACAGCTGTCATTTGTTGATGTTACTATCTGTTCTATATTATAATTCTTTGGTTTCAGCTGGTGAGTAAACGCTAGTCAGCTGAAACCGAGTGTTCGCGCTCGCGACATGCGCGATTGCAATTATTTGCCTACAAATCTTTATACATTGAAAGAGCGCTCAAAAACTGAGTAGAAGTCCTCTTAAGAACATCTATAGAGCAGAGAGTGTTGATTATTTTTTGTAGAAAAATTAGTAGGATTTAAGGCACAGAAAACAAGTGCAAACATATTTCACGCTGCTTATATTCCTCACGAACACCTACATTTCAAAAAAATGACACCGGCGCTTAATCCTCTTTTAGATTAAATGCTTTTGTTTGTACAAAAACTTGCTAAATTCAACATATAAATTTTTAAAACCGCGATCTCACGCCTGTTCTAATTCTGACGGGAGGTTATTGTGGAGAAAAAGTTCTCTAAAAACGCCTCCTACAAAAGAAAGCCAAAGTACTGAATTTTTCCGCGTGAGTAACGAAAGCCAACGTATCCCAGAGATTGGGCACGACAACAGCGTCCGCGTTCGGCTAGAAGGCGCGTTCTTTACGATTGGACACGAGTTCCAGCCGAACACTGGCGCAGGACTCGTCTCCAATCTCTAGCCTAGAGTCGGTGGCACTCTTACTGAGGCAGGAAATATTCTACACGCAGGTTTTCGTGCTTAGGAGGTGTTGCCTCTAACCGACATTTATGATGCCAGTCAAAAAAGATCCCTAGGTGGTCGAAATTTATCGCTAGTCCTTCGCCGGACGCCGCAGATGCCTTAGGCTGCTTTGGCACGAAACAAGTGTTTAAGCTTCAATTTGACAACTATGCTTTGCGTGTGTTTTTAGTGTCTTCTAGGTACTAAGAAGTAGATTTGTTTATCGTGTCTCGGTTTTGTTCTTCGCGATCAAGCATCAAGTAACCGTGCCCTTCGTTACACAGTTGCTCGCGTCCAATTTTCGAGGTTATTTGTGCTTTCCTCCAAGCTTTCTAACACATAATTGGCTGTATTAATTTTTTTGGTTAAAATCTCTTGCTCGTGTTTTTTTTTTTTACATATCTCTAACGGGAGCAAAGAAATAATTAAGTACAGAAAAATGAGCAGCGTTCATAAGCTTATAAGAGCCTTAAAAACAGAAGAAACACTGAACGATGTACCAGGATAATTGGTCTTCTTTATTTCGATTCATTCCAGATAATTTTTCGAAACAACTGTGAATTTTTATTATAGACTTGAGCGTGTTGGTAATCTACATTGGCTTAAAACGAAAGAAACACCCAAGAGGACGAAACAGACGACACAGATCGTCTGTTTCGTCCTCTTGGGTGTTTCTTCCGTTTTAAGTCAACTGTGAATTCATTGCACGATATCGTCGCTAAAACAAGTCAACTGTGTGCTAATACGAAAATAAAGCTGCGTGTTTTAATGGCCCAAGTAAACTAATCCAGTATGTGATGGCGTGCCTAACGAACATTCGAATGCGTAGAATTAAAAACGATATAGCTGTTTTATCCAATCGCTATTGAATCCTTACAAATCGTACTACTTCTTCCCCTCTAAAGGCTTGTGTCTTATTGAAATCTTTTTCTTACCGACATTTTTTTTTTTTTTGAGAAGTTGAATTTACGGGGACACTTACGGATTCTTAATGTATTTTATATTTGTTATATCTCAAATCTTCTTTCCCTAATGGAAGGCAAAATATTTTGGTGTGAACCTATAATTTAATTGTTTGTTGTTTTCTATTTTCACTTTTTTCGCTGTGCGTCAACCACCTGCCCAATCTGATTTGTTAAGAAGAAAAAAAAACGCCTTTGCGGTTTATTTAGGTAATAACAATCTCTCATGTTGCTTTTTGTAGCGTAAGCCGCACAAGGAGATGTTGAGCAGTTTCGCGTGACCCCTGGAGAGACGTGCTGCGCATGCGCGAGAAGCAATGACGTCACACGGCGCACATGTGGCGCGCCGGAGCAGCCGCCGCCGCGCGCTCCGCCGCCGCCGCGCCCGCCTCGGCGGTCTGCGAATTCCAGAGGAGTGACATCATAGCCGTGGCAGACGCACTGGCGCCGCCTCGTGCCCAGCTGTGCGCCTCCGTTGCGCAGTAGCCAAGTCTGACGCTGCACCGGAGCCGCTTGACAGCGCCTCTCATTTATATTTTTTTTTCTGAAACGTATGACACATTTTGATAAATAATCGCACAAGCTAAGATGTTTAATTCAGTTTCGCAGCTCTTTTTAGTTCGCGACCTGGGAGCCATCATCGAGCTGGGAATCCTGCGGAAACATCTGACGTTTTCGGCGCGATGTTTTTCAGGGAAGTAATGTTTTTTTTTTTTTTTTTTTTTTTTTTTTTTTTTTTATGTTAGTGTCAATTTTTAGCTCAGTTTGATGCTGATGCTTAAACCATACATTAAGCTTTCGTTTCTATTAGTTCTGAATTGCATTTTACAAAAAAGGTTGGCATTCATTAGTTCTGTCGTGGGGGATGTCTATAATGAAATAACTAAGGATTTTGAAAAAGAAATGACCTGTTTGTTGTCTTTTAGGGTAATGCAACCATGGATGACTTCACTATTATTTTATCTGACATCAACTGTATAAAAGCAAATATCTATCCAGCGATAAATGTTGCTTCTTTAATATTTAATATTACACTAAAATGATGAATCATTGAAAACCAATATCGGAAATCGTGGCATGATATTGAATAACGATATCGGAAATCGCGGCATAATATTGGATAACAAAATCCGAAATCCTGGCGTACCATTCGATACCAATATTGGAAATCGCGGTCTACCATTGAACACCGATATTGAGAATCCTGAATTATTAATGGATCCTGTCTTGGAAACCTTAGCGTGATATTGATTAGAAATAGTTGTATTTAATTGCATAAATTATAATGACAACATCGGTGTAATAAAGAAAGCATTCCGGGATCGTCATAGGCCCCATATCCGAAATTTCATTGGTTCAGTGTTAAAGCGGGTTGCGCCCCAATATTGGGTCCAATATTTGAATACAACCAATGCAATATTGTGCCAACCATGAGCCAACAATGATGGAATGCCTCGCAAGTGTTAACCTGAAGCTCAGCAAAACTGATTACCTTTTGTATTTTGCATTTTAAATCATTTTTCATGAAACGTTTCTGTAATCATATTAAAATACATATTTGTGCGTAGCGAAAAAAAAAAGAAGAAAGCCTGTGACAAACGTTTAGTCTTACTGTTTCTTGTTTCTACATTTAGATGGTTAAGGGGACTAAGCAAAACGCGCACTGCACATCACCATGAAACAGAAATTGAACATAGCGGTGGTGCGTAGCCGGGCTGGGCAGTTTCGCGATACAAATGTATCCCGATAATATTTTAGAGACACTTCCGAGCTTCTGTATCTCTGTATCGTGATATTTGAAAATTGTATTTGTATCTCAGTAGTGAAATACATCTACAGTATATCGCTTGTATCGCGATGCTTTGCCAGATTTAGGTATCTCGTTTTATGTGTTGCTTTGTTTAAGATAAACTTAAAGGGTCAAAATACCTGTTTAGTACACGTCGCCTCAGAATATATATATTAACCGACCCTATAGTTATAACATGATTCATCTCAGTCAACGACATTAAGAAATAACTGTGGTATAAGGAAGGTTACTTGAAAGAATACCAAATCACCTTTTCTCATTAAGCCCTTCAATCTTTTCTATTTAGCAGAGCGAACTCTGTAGAGGAGTTGAGTGGAAAAAAAGGTACAGCCCTCTTGTCCAATCTCCCTACACAATGGGTGACTCAGAAGCATATAAGACGACAATTTGAGATGCGCTCTAACGGCAAAACAGGGCTGATTTTGGGCAGACGCCTGGGCCCGTTTGCTCAAAGCCGGTTAACTTTAACCGCGGTTGAAAGTTAACCGCCCTTCCCTACTAGGTACCTACAAGTACCTAGCCAAATTTGACGAGGGCTGGATGAGCGATAGCTCCGTGTTTCAGTATGGGGTGGTAGCTGGTGTCACCTACTGGTTGTAGCGAATATACGTGGCTTCCGTGGAAAGGTTCCCGAAACGGGGGGACCCAAAAATGCGCGCTGCCTGGTTGTTGGCGACGCAGCGCGGCATACATTTGAGCTTAAGAAAGAATTTTTATTGCTCGTGGTACAAATAATCGGCAAGCTAAAACTAAATTAACCCTTGTTTAGATATTTTCTAAATATTTGACTTTATGAAGTGAAGAAAAGGCCTCGGTTGAAATTTCCTTCCGAGTTCGAAGGAGGACGACGAAGTTGAGTCCTGGAAACGATGAGAAAGAAGTGAGCAGTGAAAGGCGGGCGGTACACCGGCAGCATGGTTGGCCAGCATGTAAGAACTGCATATAACACCGTCATAAATTGAAAAAGCTGTATTTCGGCTTCACTGAAAATATACCGATCTCACCAGCCAGTTTGACTACGCCACCGATGCCGCAATGCATCGAGTGAACTTTATTCTTTCTGCGCGTGCGGCAACCCCTCTGGAACTCTGTGCGTGCAGGGCACGAACAGTCTCGTGCACTGCCGAATGCCTCCTGTGAACTAAAGTTATGGCTGCCTCGCGCAAGCGCCGAACGCTTGGTGAGATCGGTCTATTGACCTATTAGTAAATTACCCAGACATCGAAAAGAACGCTGAAAGTGTAATTCTACGATCCGCGCGCTGGCCTTCGACTTATAAAAGATTTGAAGTAAATAATCATAATAAATCTTTGACGAACGCTCGTGCACGGCAAAATTTGTTTTAGGCTTTTTGCTTCAGAAGAGTTATTACTGCAGACGCTAGCAGGTGCAGCGCGTGTAATTACACTCGTAGCATGCACCTCGGTGCTTTTGAAATTTAGCAAAAGGTCTATGGTACGGGAACGCTCTCTGCTTTTGTGTGCTATGAATACCCGGCCGATTGAGTCAAGGCAATCCACCTTCCAAAGACGTTGCCATGCCGACAACTATCGCGTTCATTTAGGCTTAGGAATGGCCAGAGTCGAAAGTCTATCTAAAAAATGCGGCGAGGTCATTGCTCATGTTCTGAGTTTTAAGTGAGGTAAGGCAACGTGAAAACCTCCTGCGCCATTCATTGCTGACTAACGCGCCTTCTACTGCAGCTACTACGACGTATTAGTTCCAAAGCGAGCGGCGCTCACTCACCGGGGCACCGCCATGTTTCCCCGCCATCCTAACTCTGCCGGTCATGTTACCCAAACTTCCCCCTCGTAGGGAAATCCGGTTAACCGCGGTTAGTTAACCAGCTTCGAGCAAACGGGCCCTGTTCTTTAAGTATGTGGTTCAACAAGGGTGACATGTTTTTTTAGCGGTATTAATGATAAATAAAGGATTCGAAGTAAGGGTTAGAGCATAAATTGGCACAAAACGAAGAGAACAAGCATAAATTACCATTCGCTTTCACCACCAACTACACCCTCCCTCCGTAGCACCGGTGACGAACAAATGTATTTGTATAAGTATCTGTATCTGTATTCTTGGATTTGTTTTTACCATTTCTGTAGAAGTATCTCAGGGATATTGCCGCGAGCGCAGCTGACCAAGTAGGGCAGCGCGCCGATGGCCTAACGGCTATCGTGCTTGTCTACCACGCGGACGGCCAGGGCTCGATTCCTGGCCGTGGCTACGTATTTTTGTTGACGCTGTAATGTGATGTTCCGGTAAATTCGAGAACCGTCTTGCTGATTCGAGGTTAGGATCTTCTACGCACCGAACCTTCCACACAGAATGTTCCCGAAGACCAGGCGCGTAAAAAACGGGCCCCGCGTGCCAAGCCGCGATCAGTCTCGCCCTAGCGCTCGATCCTGCGGTTTCGCCGACATCGACGCCTGGGACGCTCTGTTGTTTTCTTCTGTTCCTTTTTTGGTTTGGGCACAAGTTCGCCCATTAAACGTTTAGTTTCTTCAGTTTTCATCGCCGCATCAATTGACATTTGTGACATTTTGATGGAGCTGTGTACAAGACAAGCGCGATAACCATTAGGCCAAGGGCGCGCTGCCCCAGTTGATTAGCATGCGCTCGCGGCAATATCCTGTTGCATAAAACACAAATGTATCTCCGTATTTGTATTTTGGCATTAAGACATAAGTATCCCAGTATTTGTATTCCAGAATACTTCTTGGAGTATCTCTGCCCAGCACCATGCTGTAGCGAGATTTTACGGGCCAACAAAAATGCAAGTGCGCAATCTTCTAAAAACGTCTAAACGGTATAAATCTTTAGATGATGTTGCTGGAGTCGACCATTTGGAGGGTTTGGACCCTTCGAAGCATCCAAGGGCCCACAAAAGTAGAGTAAAACCGAAGTCGAACTGGTGCACATTCATAATGAAAAACCTTGAGACTAGGAACGGAAGGGACAACAACGGTGTTGTTAATACCTCTTCTGTTCCTGGTCTCAATGTTTCTTATTATGAAGGTGACCAGTTTTCTTCTATTGACGAAAATGATTCCAAGGTATAACCTTCACAAATTTACAATGTCGAGGTGTTCTAACATTGTTGAAGAGCAAGGCTTTACATATTCGATCGAATATAACTGACTACACGGATATTAAAAAAAAAAAAAGCCAAACACGAAGAAAAAAAAACGAAAAAAAAAAAAAAAAAACGCTGATGATAAGTTGGAATTCCTGCCTCCAACTGCTGATTTTGGGGGTTCATTCCGCATTGTGGACTCCCTTTTCAAATATGATGGGCAATGCTCAACGTGGCCAGAATGTAAGCAGGGAATAGTGGATTCGGCATATCAGTTTATCACAATCCGGAAGTCAAAATTCAAAGAAATCACTCCCGCATACGGTACGCCGATTCTGATGGCTGTGGCTGACCAAATCTAGTCGCTTATCTGTTCGATATATTTTATTAGTTTCCCCGCCTTTAGCAGAAACAGCGGTGATTGAGACAAATTAAACTCCTTTATACGGGTAGAAACTGGGAGAGAGGACATGGGAGCGTCTAGGTGCGTCTAAACACCGAGCGTTTGGCTGGAATGATTGGTGACTAGACGCCAAGCTAGATGTCCTTGTCTCTTCTCGCTGTTTGAAAGCTAACAACGAGCACCGGACGCCAGAGTTCGACGTTCGAACGTGTTAGAACAGTGAGTAGAGACAAACGCCGCTAAATTTGCGGCAACCAACTAATCATTACATTAAGAACTTTCCTCTATTACGTCCAGCCACGCTTCATGTGCTCCACTTCTTTACTTTCTACCGGTATAGAAAAAAGTGACGCGAATCTCCTCACCAGATCTCGGTTTCTCCAGTCTATGTGCGAGATGTTTTTACCTCACCCTTTCACCTTTCTGTAGACCACGATTGGCGATTCTGGGGCTGCTAAGTTCACAAGGACGAACAGGCAGAGCCTTTGCATCGGATTTGCCCGTTGGTGATGTGGATTCAGTCCACCTTTCGCTTCCTGACGCCATTTTCATGGTTCGAGCGTACCTTAAAAGTGCCCTCAAAGGTGAGTACCCCGATGTACGGAAAATCATGTTGTTCTGCTAGCGCGAGGGCTAGCGGTCGGCGGGACAAGTACACACTCGCCAAGACGCCGCTTCCGGTGATTAGGATCGTGCCATTGGTGACACAGTAACCATTGCGTTGCTAACCACCACTTCGCAAAATCGGAACTTTACTTCTTTAAACAAAAAAAGAGCAAAAGGGAATCTTGGGGATCGTTTAAGTTTTGATTTTAAGAGTGGAACACCATTGCGTTATCGGGCCCCATTCGTAGATCATAAACCCTTGCTTTTTCCGAAGCCGTGCAGGAGTGAGTGCGTGGTCCAGCCGGTAGCGCCACGTGTCATGTGACGTTACTTAAAGGGACAATGAAGGCAATTTAGGATATTTTTTTGACGATAGAACTGGGTTCCAGGCAGTCTCAGGCCACGTTGCTCAAATTTCAGCCGAAACCGGCGCATGTGTGTCACGCAAATCAATTAAACAGTCGCGGTAATAATCGTACCGGGATCGACTGGGACGACGCCCCTAAGATTGTGGGAGAGGCCAGGAGAAGCGGAACTCACGTAACCGTCGGGGCCAAGAAGCGCAACGTCACAAGAGACGCGTTAGTGATTGGTCTAAACCAGAAACGTTCCCTCGGTCAGGTTTTGGTTCGCGATTTTTAGGAATATTGTTCTAATTTTCCATTGAATAGCCATGAAAAGTATAAATATGTCCAGAAATGATTACTAAAACCTAAATAAAACCGCATAATTATTTTTCTCTTTGCTACGCTGGATGCGAAACTGCAACAAAAAAACTATAAGCAAAAAAAAAAGAAACACATGGGAGACGTGTGGCTATGGTTTCACATGTCGGTGTCGTGTTTACTTTGGGAACACGGTACTCGAAGGATTCTGCAAAATGGTAGCCATGCCAAATTTGTGCGCTGTAGATGGCTGCTCCAACGGTTGACTGAAGAACAGTGTGTTCCTTCGGGCGACGCTAGTTTTCACGTGGGGATTGCTGTTCGTGTTCTTTGACAACAAAAAGAGAGGACGTCCGACTTTGGTGAAGACCAAATATGGTGCTGTTTATTTTCTTCTTCTCGGGGAGCGTTCCCCGCGGAGCAACCGGGTTCCCGGTACGGATCGCTGCAACTTTCCCCTCGGCATCTCCCCCGCTCACTGTCCTTCGGCGAGGCGCAGGTTTTGTCTCGCCCGCGCGAATGTTGCTGTCTGCTTCCCTGCTCGAAGCCGACGAGCCGCTCGTTGCCGGCTGGGCGGTCTCCGTAGGGTGTTGCGGAGTCCGCCACACACGAACTCCTGTTCCGTTGGCGTTATGTCACGAACGGAAGCCCCAACTCCCTCGCGAGAGCGGTATTGTCGTCCATGTTGACAAATCTGATGAAACGACCGCGCCAACGCGCTGCTATAACCCACCGCGACGACCAAAATCTCGATCTCCTAAATACTGCTGATACCGACTATTCATACTTGACGTCACTCCCTGCGTCGCCTCCGTTTTCGGAGGCCAAGAAGTGAGGGCGGTCGTTTCGTGGGATTTTAGAAACCTTAACCAAACAAAACAAGGCACTTTTCTGGATTACAAAATAATGGGCAAAACAAACGTCCTTTCAGTTCGTATGGCACCAAAATGGAAAGATTCTTGTCAGGCGTGGGATGGGCGAGCGCCCAGCTATTGTCAGATGTGAGGATGACCTGCGAAAGTTGCAGTCATCTCTTTTCCTTTCTTTGAAAGTTCAATTGGTTGTTTATCGTGTTATTGCTTGTTCATGATTTTTTACTTCATGTGACCTTGAAGCATATCTTGGCACTGAACGCCATACCTTCGCGAAATATTTTCATAGGCCCCCAAACAAGTGCACGTAAAATCGAATATAATTTTAGGCTCTTAATACAGTATTCTTCTAAGTTCCGCTGTTGAAATGGAATTTGAATAAAAAATATATGCCCTGTTCTTTTCGCTATTTATGTGTAATTAGGAACGTCATTGCACGTATCTCTATACGAGAAATACCACGAAAGTCTTTAAGAATTAGGAGCCCGTCGTTTCAAAACCGATTCGGTTTTTTTATTAGGGGCGACTATGGGCACATACAGAGCGGCAGCTTTTTTTCCATCTATGGTGTATCGTTTACTTCACTCACTTTTTCGTCTTCAAGTGCCCTACTCCGTTGACATACGCCGATGGTTAAGTGCCTGTCGACATATTTAGCCCGACCTACTGAAACTTCGGGCTTCCGTCTGTTAATGACTTGGTTGGTGAAGGTTTGTATTTTTCAAACATTTTACTCAAACAGACGAAGTTCGGTCAAACGTGTTTCCGTCTAAAACATGCATCTCTATATATTTATTTTTTTTGCAGTAAGGCGTCGTTTATGCGATTATTAAAAAGAATACCATTCGTTATTAGTCTTTCAGAACATTTCGTGTATATGCCTTCAGATACATAATGTGAGCACACAATCATTTTGGCATACCCCGCGACTTGGTGTTTCATACTGCCAAACAACAAACAAAGAGCATGTTTCTGCAGACTCAACAGATCGCGTAATTTCGAGTATTACTGTTTGAAAACTTCACAACATAAATAAAAGGACCGATCACTCTCAAAATATACATCATAAGTAAATGCACTACCAAATTATCTGATATATGCTTTGAAAGTCTTTTCTGGCCTTTTTATCCTCGACAGGCACCTCTTTAGGTGATTTGGAAGAACCATAAACTTTTTTTTTTTTTTTTTTTTAGTTTGAAGTTAATTTAAAGAACATATATGTTCCTGACGCATATTCCACCAATGAAACATATCGAAGCATGTTACCGCCTTTATGTAATGAAAAACAATTTTATCTGTCTGTGGGCTGGACAAAAGCAAACCACACAGTGGCGCTTGGCGGAACTATGATGATTGCACACGCAGACCGTCAAAAAGCGACAAATTAAGTCGCAGCAATGTCGGGTAGAGTATGAAATGCCACATAGTTCTGTTTAACACAAACATAGCAAGGGTAATTCTTATTTTCAAATTCAATTGACCGGCACCTTCGCAAGAACAAACCTCGAACGCCAAGGTCTGTCGAAAATGTTCACTTTTGTTTGAGCTATATTAGGCCCCATTTGTTTGAGTGTGAAGATCACTCTTTTTTGCTTGATTATTCGCCTGCATAATGTGCTCAGTGCAAACAATATTCGTCAGGATAGCAAGCGTTGTAATTGCCACTCAGTGTTTCTATAAAAGTAGAATGAAAAGGTGTGTCCAAACACTTTCTTCACATTTTTAAAATATTATTGCTTTAGCTCAGTTGTGTCGACATCATATATTGGGTGACCCACGGAGCGA
The DNA here is from genome assembly GCF_016920785.2 of Ixodes scapularis. Taxonomy (NCBI): domain Eukaryota; kingdom Metazoa; phylum Arthropoda; class Arachnida; order Ixodida; family Ixodidae; genus Ixodes; species Ixodes scapularis. The sequence continues at coordinate 189,560,557 of NW_024609835.1, read as the reverse complement.
ACAGGCTCTTTAAATCGACCGCGAAATTCGTTTTTTTAACCGATCGCACTGCGACTTTGTGTAGCGTTGCCCACAGATGGTGTTTTTTTTTTTTTTTTTTTGTAAAATTGGCAAAGAGCGAGCTTACCTAAAAATAAAATAAAAAGTGAAAAAGCCTTAGCTCCCATGCAAACGCAGCGAAGGCACCGGTCTTCAAACAATACGGCGCCGTTTAGCACGGGAGACAAGACAATGCGCAAGCGGTCGCGACGCCATCAGCCGTCAACGAACGAGCATACAGCGCCGAGAGCCGGTGTCTTTAGCAGCAGACCATTTTTTCGACTCAAAAGCGGCGCGAGCGTTTTTGATATCAGTTGCCAATGCATTATTTTATTATTCTTACTAATAAAACATAATGAATGGACACATAATCGACTGAAAAAATGGCTTGTCGAGGTATTGTGACTGTTTTTTTTTTGTTTTTTTTTCCAGTGTATTAATGTCGTCTGCTTTGCAGTTCCTTTTTGTTACCGCGTAGTTCCTTTTTGTTACCGCGTCTGTCTTTGGTTCTGCGAATGTCACCGCCTGCAGAACGCGCGCCACTTTTAAGCCGAAAAGCTCGTCTGCTAAAGACGCCGGCTTTCGGCGCCGTATGTTCGTTCGTTGGCGACAGTTGGCATCGCGATCGCTTGCGCCATCTCTTGTCTCCCGTGCGAAACTCCGCCGTATTATTTGAAGACCGTCGGCTTCACTGCGTTTCCATAGGAGCTAAGCCTTTTTCTCTTTTTTCTTTACTTTTTCCTCATGTAAGTGCGCTATTTGCAAATTTTACAAAACAAAATGCACCATCTGTGGCAATAGTTTAACAAACCGAATTTTGTTGTCGATTTATAGAGCCTGGCCGCTCCTTGGGTCACCCAGTATATTGTGAAACGTATTTCGTAAACTAGACTTCGGGATATGTATGACAAAAGATTTGTGCATTTCATGATTGAATGCACTGTAATTACTTCCTAAGTTCAAGAACACAAGAGGACTCGACTTTTAATACTGCGACGCAAAGTTGTACCAATCAAGGGTATTAAAGGAGACCTACCAGACCCTGGTTAACCTTACAATTCAGGTAAAATATATGCGACGGAGGTAAAAAAAACAGAGGTTGAGTCATATATGTTGGTCTAGCTTTTCTGTTACTGTTTCGTCAGAATTAAGTAACGCAATTCATTTTTGGTACCTGAAAATTAATGTGGATTCTACGAATGATAAAAAGCTATATAGATACTCGTTTCACTGTTGAAATAGTGTATATTGCCAAAACTAAGTGAAAAATATATTCTCAACTTAGTGGTTGATACGGGTTCAAACCGGTTCGACCCGTTATTTCGCTCCCCAAAACTGAACAGGAACTGAACCAAAAGCAATAAACCCGAACCAGAACCGAACCGATACAAATTTCGGTTCGACACTCTGGTCACGTGTGGCGCCAGGAGGGTCAAGAGATTCACCAGGGACGTGACTAGGGTCAGGAGCGTCACGAGTTACGTCAATCGTGATGGAGATGGGGTTGGAGGAGGGAAGAGGAGGAGGGGACGAGGGAGAGGAGGAGAGGATGTTGAGGGAAGAGGATGGAGGAGGAGAAAGGGGGGGAGCAGTGGAGGAGTCGGAGGGGATGAAGGAGGAGAGGATGATGAGGGGGAAAGGAGGAGGAAAAGGGGAGATGCGAGCTACCCGTTGTGCAGACAAATGCTATCACCATTTATAAGTAACAGGGAGGCACGTATGAAAACGTGGTATACTTGTTAGCCAAGTGGCCATCTACATGGATACGGGCCTGTTCTGTACCGAAGTTGGTAAAATGTCTACCGCCGAGGTCGACAACGGCTTGCTCGTTGTAGCTCTGTACATCTCGCCTACATCACTCACCGAATATTTCATGCAAGACAAAGAACTTTATACCTGTCATGCAGGAAATCATCCCATAGGCCCCGGGGGGACGTGCAGTCGCAGTTCTGCTATGCCATCTCGGGGCAGCAGGCTCAAGGCTAGTACTGAGGAAATCAAAAACGCCGAGCAGTCTTCGATAGAGCCGAGAGAAAGTAGGATGACATTGAGAGAATCACGTGCTTTCTCATAGTGTTGACTGTAACACTGTCTCGTTCTCCCCCCTTCCTCCTCCACTCCTGTCTCCAGGCACCGGCACAATTTAGACAGAGTGGAGGTTCCAGATGTGAGAACTACGCGCATATTTCCTTTCTTCGAACAAACGGTAATCGAAAAAAAAAAAATATATATATATATAGTCTACCTGACGACGGCCGAACTCCGGCCGAAATGGCGAAAAATAAACCATCCGTTGTTGCGGTTGTCACGAAGGCTTTTCTGTTTATTTCAGTTATATATATATATATATACCATGTATATGTCGATAAACAATTTTTGCTGATTGTTTAGCCCGGTATATTGCAAAATCGAAATGCCCCAAGAAAGCAGGAGCAGAGGGAAGGAGGGAAGAAGGAGGAAGAGGGAAGGAGGAGCGTGTATAGAGGTTGAGGAGGGGCATACGTTCCTCCCCGTACTCTCACCTCCTCCTACTCAAGAGCAGGACATTTACGGAAAGTTTCCCGCTAAATGGTAGGGCAGAAAAACAGGAGGGTAGGGAGAGGAGGGTATGCCACTCCTCCACCTCCGTACTCTTCCCTTTTTTTCGTCATTACAGAGAATTTTAAGCGTTTTTCATGTTTCTATAGATATGTTTGTTACTGGTTTAGGTATTTTATTTTATTGTTGGTTTCCTTTCGCAGCCGAAAACAACATTCTTATGTTTTAAAAATCATGTTTACTCTCCTTCTGCCCTCCGTGATTTGTGCACCAGCAAGAGATTCTTAGCAACATTGTACGATAAGCAGCGACACAAGGTTACTCGATCAGCTAGGTTGGCAAACTCCCACGGAAAGCGTGATTCATTCTCGCACCCCTCAGCGGGGCTAACGCTGTTCCAAGCACCAACTTTCTTGCTGTGGCGCGTCTTGCAACAGCAGTTCAAAACACGGCCGCAGCGGGCAAGACGGATGACGCTTCAAACACCATTTCCGAATCTGGGGATTATCAGTGGAAACTGGCGTGAGTGAGCGTGTGAGCGAGTGTGTTAGAAGGGATCACGCTCTCCGTGGCTGTTTTCCAACTGAGTTGCTCGAGTAACGTTGATCGTATGCGATACTTCCAAACCAATACAAGCAGGCTTGCAGTTCCCCGAGTCGCCACTGCGGGAGAAATGGCGGCGTTGCGGTCGCCATTAGTCCGCTTCTCGAGTACAGATCGGCGCCACTTTTTCATAGCAGGCTCTATGACAGCGTAGGGGCACTGTGGTGAGTGATGGTATGCTTCACCGGCGACTCCCTAGTGTGTGCCTCGTGATCTTCGGAAATTTTGCGAGAGTTTTTTCATAGGCCGATGATGGTGAAAATGCTCGAAGTCCTGTTGCGATGGTCGTGGAGAGCACGCCGTCCACGGAGAGGCGTATCGTCTGGTCGATGAGGCGTCGTGAATAGATGTTGACGGTGAAGCATACCATCACTTACAACAGTGTCGCTACAACACTTCTATAACTTACTTTCTCTAGTATCTTTGCAGCGATCGTCCTGGCAGGAGACCATACGCCTCACCTCGGCGCCAGGTTCGAAGCCAAGCCGGTATCCCGCTGGCAAACGTGTATGGTCGGGAACACTTTCCGTGGCAATGATGACAATGCTAGGGAAGGGGGAAAGAGGCAAACATAACGGCTATGTTATGGCTCCAAGTAGTTCCAGGTTTTTGTTGGTTTTCGGTTTTAGTTTGGATTTTGACGTGACAGCCACGCAGTAACTAAAGTTCACCCTTTTGTGTGAGGATCGCGTTTGAGGGTGTTGAACTGTGACCACCAGCCATGCGTCCATGTCCGGGTTGCTTTGCCAACGTTTAACCCGTTATTGAAAAGAAGGCAACGCTTCGAAGGTTTGCACTCGGACAGAATTACAAAAATAATTTGAAGCGTGGTCGATCTCGAATTTAATTTGTCTTACAACCGACGAAGACATGAAGCTCCTATTTATGAAAGGCAGTGAATTTCACCATCACTAGCGTTTTGAGGCCATTGATAACTGAACGCTTATGGGGCCGAAAAGTCATAGCGTGGGTGCGATATACCGTAATAGAAGCACGCACTCGCCATGGTGCGAACTGAAATACCATTTTGACCGCATTCTGTTACCACTGGCCCTAGGTGGGTTCGGTGACGTATCTCAGTTCGGAACGCGTATTTCAAAAGCTCGCGCCGCAGAACCCACAAATCCTGGGCTCAATCCCTACCTCTGCTCGCTTACGCGATTGAGCTCGCTAACCAATCGGTATAGGGAGTCAATAGAGAATCCCTCTTCTTTCTATATCTCAGTTGTGCGTACACATTGCACGCCACTCGCTTGGTTTGTTTTACGAGTCTTGTGTGCCAAAAGTAGTGAAAATCGTCCGTGGGGAACAATGGGGTGAGTTCAACAGAAGGTACCGGCGATAAACCGCACCTATGATACCCAGCGACGCACACAATTAATACAGCACTTTGTTTTGATGGGAACTTCAAAGACCAGTGGCAAACTGGAAGCAAAAAAATCCAGAAACAGCTAGAAAAATATTACAACTTTCGAAACTTGTGGCTAATATTATAGAACCATTGTAAAACCAAAGTTAGAAAGAACACTGTTTTTTGTTTGTATGGTGAAGCTACACCCGAATAATTACTTTTGTTGAACTATATTAATCTGCGCGGAAAGGCCGCGTGCTTCGGCTCTCTAGCTTCGGCTCCATTTTCAAAGAAAGTTGTTCATACGTAGAAAAAATATATTGTTGGATTGTAACCATTGCAGTGCACAAAAAAAAGTTTTCATCGTTCTTGTGATGTTGGCTATCCATCATGTAGGAGCAACCCGCACACTGAAAAAAGATCACTCATGTCGAGCTACTATAGAACGACGTAAGTAATCCTTTTTTTTCCGGTGCACGAGTATTTTCAATGTTAGTGAGTTTAATTTTAAGCTACTTCCTATTTGGTCTTTTCATCTTTGTTGAATTTGCGCGAAGCAGCAAAACGAATGGAATCTACACACCCCAAGACAGGCCAAAAAAAAGTACCACTTAGCATATTTCAACACAATAGAGTGAGCAGTTTTTGACCGTCTTTGGGCACTTTATTATACTCGCACTTTTGTTGAGAAATCCAGCCGTTCGCACTATTGCTTGACGTTTCTGCCAACGTTCCCAAACCAATATCAGTATCGACAGATCTCGAGCGTGACAAAAACCTTTGCATTATCCGCTGACCTGCCACGTCACTTCACTCCCTGTCAAAAAAACGAGAAAAAAAACGAAACATTTGCAAAAAAATTATATTGTTTCGTATCAGTTGACAGACGCCAAACTGATTTGGCATTTTTTTTTTAGAATCACTTTATACCCTTCCGTCCCTTGCCGAAAGTAAAAAAAAAAAGAAAGATGCCGAAGGTCGGCGACGAATTTAGTGGATAAATACGTCCATATCGGGCAGAAGATCGCCTCCAAAAAACGTTTATTCCGTCTGGAAAGAACCACCGGTCTGAGATGAGCGGATTGGCAGGTTGATGGCGCGTTGGAAAGTCGAAAGGGCATTGAAGGATAACACTGGATAAATACGTCAGCAAACCCCGTAGTTTGAGAAGTCAGTAATGCGACGAAGTTTTTTTATCCCACAGTTCGACGTCATAAAATTGTATGTGCATATGTTTTACCAAAAAGCAATTTACCTGAAATAAACTTTGCCCGGAATGTACTCCTGTCAATGAAAGACGGAAAAACATGCATAATATTATAACAAATAACACTCCTGGAACAAAATATACTTCACACGAAGAAACTTCACGCAGGTATAGCCAATGAAGAGCTCCACTTTCCAGGCGTTTAATTGCTTCTTTTGACGACAGGGGAGATTTGAATAACAAGAAAATTGCTTCTACGTGGGGTCGCCTCTTAAAGCCGCTGAGCGCGAACTTTGGGGGTATGGACACAGGGTGCTGGTAGTCTCTTAGTAGCTGTGGCTAAAAGAAGGGAAGGTATTTTATACGCTAGAAATATTTTTCGAAGTCCCTTACAAACAGAACAAGTTTATTTTAGGATTACATTGTTTACACAAGGACACCACTGCGGATCCGTAATGTGCTAATTTATAATATTGTAAACTTCCCATCGCTAATGAATGTTCTAGATGAACGTTATAGACTCTAAAGATTAATAAAAAACAACAACAACAACAAACACAACAAATGTTTTAATCATTGTTTACCGGTGTATTGCGCCATGCCATTTGTGTTCTATTCCTTAGACTTTGCAAAAACGCCTTCGCACGAAAACATGACATCTTACAAAAGTCCCGCCTTGTTAAAGCCGCACTCACGACCGAAGAAAATAAACAAACATAAAAAGGATGATACAGGCTGCGAATCAAATTCCTTCCAACAGAAAACTTTTTCCTTCTCTGGTGAAACACCAATTCACTAGTGTCGCTGCTCCTCTTTATGGGCTTTGCTAGAGTGCAGATCTCTCCTATGTCGCCATTATTCAGAGTACAGCCTGCGGAGCGAAAAAAATTCCGAATGCAGAGGCAGTCGGTGAGATGCCTGGCTACCATTAACCCCGAGGCCTATTCGCTTATCTCATAATGGACACCACACGAGACGTTCTGCGCGGAAAATGGGTTCCCTAAAAGAGCCGACTTCTTCCTTTTTTCTACTGCGGTCTCGAAGGCGTTTAGGGAACCCTCACGAACGAACGCAGATGCGTTTTCACTTGGCGGCGAATGCCCGCGCGAAGCCGTCGCGCCGGTTTGAGACGAGTGTAGGGCTCAGACGGGCTCGTCTGTCTGTCGGTGGGCGGTCACCCCCGCGGCAACTGCTCTGGAGCACAAAGCAACGTCGCAGTAATGCCGGAAACTCTGCGCATCCATCGCCGCAACGAACATGGATAAAGTATAGGAACTGCGTGGTATACTTGTAATTTACTTGATGCTAGCTTTATTTTTCTTGTTTTCTCCTCGACTTAAATTATTGAAGAGCCAGCTCCCCTTCTAGTTCGTCGTTGTTTTTTTTTTAAACTGTTCGTGTCGTTTTTGTTTGTGTATATTTATTTTGCCTTTTTTTGAGGCATTATTTTGCTGCCTTACGTTGCCATAGGGATATGCGAATAGCTGTGAAAAACCACTTGTATGTTTTTATTCGTTTTCGTTCTTTTGCAGGATGCGCGGTACTGTAGGCTCAATTTGGAGATCAAAACCTGGGTGATTTGGGCATGAAGGTGAGCGCCATATCCTAAAGCGTGCAACGGATTTTACCATAGTGTAGTAGCACTAATGAAGATGTTTGAAGGAAAACCACTGAACGTGCGTTGGGGCGAACATTGTCGTGCCTGTAAACTTATAGAAAAATCGCTTGTGTCGGCTTCCAAAAATTGCACCGATAATCCTGCGACGTCATGCGAATGGAGGGCTTCAGCTGGTTGGGCATTTCGATGAAATTGCATCGGGATTTACTGGAAATCTAGGTGATGTTGCGACGCTCTGTGTCTCGCGTGAAGCACTACCGATCACACGCACAACATTTAGCACCAAACATGGTTTCGCGGCCGAGCTACACAAGTTCCTTAGTCGCATCAGCGTGTCCATTATTCGCTCGGTAAAGGCCATTTCTAATTGCCACTTCACGTTCACGAAACGCATGACCTTGACGTTCAATGCATTATATAGGAACACCCAAGGTGAGACCGTCGGCGCCTACACATCGACGGCGGTCTCACTCACGGGCGCGTTTACACTTTGGAGAAGCCACTGCTTGCTCCGGCGATATGCTTAGGCCGCCACATTCTTGCTCGCTAAAGCTCAAGCAGGGGACACATGAGCGATAAAAATGGGCGCCGCGCCGGAGCGCGCTCCAGTCCCCATGACATCCGGTGCCGGCATCCCTACGTAACTTCCGCGCGTCACCGCGTCGCAAGGATGTGGTCGATACAGATAATGCCACGCGGTGCGCCTGTGGCGCACCTAGTGGCGAGCAGCGAGTGAAGCGCGGCTCCCATTTTCACTGATTAAGAATTCCATGTTTTTGAGCGCCGAGGACATGGGAGATGGAAAGCGAGAACGAGCAGGTGGCGAGTATTACGATTACAAGATCCCCAGTACAATCGCGACTATTATCAGCGAAGGGACGAGGGTATCACCTTATACCATGCAAGCCAATACTGGCAACGTTCGCGGAGAGTGGGCGAAAAGTGATCGCAGGGCCCCTGGCGAGCTCGGAGTCTGCGCTAGCATACGAAGTCTCCACAACGCATTGGTTTGGCCTATCTCCCTGTGAGGTGACCAATGAAAAAATAATGTCATGGGCATTCGCTCATGAGTGAAGGACATTTTCTTCGCGCGGGAAAGATGCTACAGCTTTCAGGTTGCAAGTTTGGGGCTCTTCTGACGAAAACACTGTCACAACTTATCTAAGCCACACAAAACAGGAATCTACTACCTTCTCGTTGTATTTTGAAGAAGCACAATATATAAAAATTTGAGAACGTTTCAACCTTATTGTTCCTATCAATCAATTTGTTTTGTTGTTGCATTACCCATTTCTCATTAATGTCCTGCTTATAACCGTTTTCTCGAATACGTGAGTTGGCTAATCCCGTTAAGATATTCTCAGGATGAAAAAGCAAATACAATTTCAAACCACGTACGTTACTGCGAGGTCAGTATGATCTGGTAGAAGTAAACTGTGAACATGAAAATCTGACGCTATTACTGAAATTAATAAAAGCGGAGTCACAAAAAAAGCAGATTTCTCGCGCGTGCAAAAGAAACAAAAGGAGAGCGTCGTAGCGCAAAAAAAGGTGATTTCGGTCACGTTATAAATGATGCACGAATTTCGATTGTTCGCGCCGCCTCCATCAAGCGTCTTCTACAATAACACCTATTTTTCAAAGTTGACTTCCATCTTATGTTTGAGTCTTTTCTATGCGGGTGCGGTCTCTCTTCCTAATGTTTTTTATGCGTTTTCATTTTTTTTTGCTTTTCTGTTTTTTTATTAAGTTCATTTGACGTTGGAACCATGGCGTATTTTTCTTTGACTTCTTTGGCTTAGTTTTCACTCTTTTTTTCGCTTAGGTGCTTACTATGCCGGGATGTTTGAGAACCGTCTGCATCTTTGTGGTTGTTGTTGTTGTTGTTTTCTTTCACTGTCGTCTGCAATAGCATCCTATTTTTGACTTCGATCGACTTCCTAATCCGAAACCTTCATATTGCCGCACTCAGGACCGAGTAAACAACCCTCGGTCACGGAATTCTAGAAGCTTCACGTTTACTCTTACTCGAGCGAAACTTTTATTATTTCTTCTTTGTTTCTTGTTCTCGAAAGTGCCTGTTCACTCTCGCACCCGAACGCGCGACTTATGAACCTTCCTTGCCGATAATTCGAGGTAGTAACGTAATTTAGATAGGAATCTGGCCGCGACCTTGTTGAGTCTGTCTCGCTCTTGCTTGCGGTTACGCCGTCAAATCGCCGCACGCTTTTCTGCTGCCTTGACACTCAATAATTATTATGCTTGGCTCAATTTCGCCTATTGAACCCTTAGTTTTAGTTCACTGGTCGTCCTCTTGTCACCTTCATTTTGTATTTGACATTTCTGGTGGAAATGTCGCGAATGTCATTTCCACCAGAAACGTTCTCGACCACGTCTACCGCCGTTGCGAGTACCGGCAGTTGGGTCTACGCGGCTTCCAGCCCGACGACCCGAGCCCACGCTACAGTGAGCGAGCTCAGGAGATTGGAGAGTACCTAGGACATCCACCCTCTCAGTTGCCTGCGCATCGACGTGGGTCCAGGTCGCCGTCACCACGACGTCCGGCGTAGCCACTTCGTTGGTCTCGCCGAGAGAGCTTGTCTCCTCTAGCTTGTGGAGAAAACTAAGTGTTATGTTTGTTATGTTGTATTACACCCGTTTCAGCACGTTTGACGCGCCCCCTTTTCTATCGATCGCTCTTCCTCAACCTACCCTTTCCCTCTCTGATAACATGCTATAAGTTACGCATGCCTGCCCAGCCGCGCTCTCTTCTCGCTCGCTCCGTCATGGAATAAAGTCATTCCACCTCGCCACTCGCAGAGCTGCTCTCGTCAATCCTGTTCGTCTACACGCGCGAGCGGTACATAATGGCAACGAGGACACCGAACCTGCCTTGGGATCTTCACTTCTGAAGATGATGAACCAAGATATGGCCAGCTAACCAACCAAGACAGCGCCGAAAGCACCGAAAGCGTCGTCGACGCCGAGGCCATGATCACCAGTTTAGGGCAAGTGGAACATTTTGATGAGTCTGCTGGTGACTGGCTCTCCTACGAAGAGCGCGTGTTGTCTTTTCTACGAGCCAACAAAGTTCCGGCAGAACTGCTAGTAGACGCCTTCGTGAGTTTGATCGGACCGAAAACTTACACCCTTCTGAGTCTTTGGCAGCTCCTGAAGCACCGTCGTCAAAGTCCTTTGAAGAATTGTGGCAAATATTGCGCAACCATTTATCACCCAAGCCGTCTGTAATTGGCGAGTGAGCGAAATTTTACCGACGGTCGAAAACGAAAGATGAACCAATTTCAGAGTTCGTGGCCGAGATACGACGGCTCGCACACATGTGCGAATTTGGAAACTTTCTTGATGAGTCACTCCGAGACCGCTTTGTCTGCGGCCTCCGACGAGTAGATATCTAGCGGCACCTTACCATCCAAGTAGTAATGGCCAAGCGGAACGTTTTGTCGAGTCTTTGATAGCCGCACTGCGCAAGGATCCAGCCCTCACAGTAAACGAGGTACTGGTGGATTTTCTTTTGGCTTACCGGAACACTCCACACACCACAACCGGGGAAGCGCCAGCCAGCCTATTGCTTGGCAGGCGTCTCCGCACACCGCTAGATGTTGTCAAGCCTTCAATCAGGGAAACTGTTTCTGTAAGGCAGTTTACCCAGACGCTAAAATGACATTCAAATGCCCGGCTCGGTAAACGTTCCTTGGTAGGCGACAGTGTGCGGGTCCAAAATTTTCGACGTGGTGAAAGGTGGTTTTAGAGCCACGATTACAATACAAACCGGGCCGGTATCCTACAAGTTGTGTGTAACCACTCCGCAAGGTGTGTTTCAATGGGTGCGACACAAGGACCACATTGTTCGGGTGCCACCGGAAGAGGGCATTACCTCGCCACTGGGACCTTTCCAAGAATCCGAAGTACCAGAGGCCTGCCAGGCCCCAGTACCACAAGAAGTGACTCCTGCTCGTCCACCGCCAGCGGAACCAGCTCAGCAAGAGGAGCGGCCGTGCCCTCCTCGCCAACGCAGACCACAGGCCCGGTACGCGCCCTAGCCTGCTGTTAAGTGTAGAACAAACTTATTTAGGCCTGAGAAGTGTTATGTTGTATTACACGCGTTTCAGCACGTTTGACGCGCCCCCTTTTCTTTTCATTGCTCCTCCTCCGCCTACCCTTTCCCTTTCTGATAACATGCTATAAGTTACGCATGCCTGCCCGGCCGCGCTCTCTTGTCGCTCGCTCCGTCATGGAATAAAGTCATTCCACTTCGGCTGCTCTCGTCAATCCTGTCCGTCCACACGCGCGAACACTACACTAAGCGCGGCAGCCCCTGAAGGTGCAGTTGCCAAAGACGACCGTCGGAAACATCCTCCAAGAACGACGGAGGGCCCCCATTCTAGCGACGACAAGCATCGGATCGATGACTTTGCAACGGTGGCCAACATCTAAAACGTTGTAATCGACCGCCGCGAGGCGTCGGCACTTGTGGACACCGGAGCAGATTACTTCCTTTTAAGTGGGAAGCTCCCTCGCCGCCATCGGGAAGTCCCGATGCCCTGGGACGGCCCACAAATACGCACCACAGGAGTTTGCCGTCCATCGGAACTGTGCGAGAGACCCCATCTTTGGCATAGGCTTCTCGTGTCAGTACGGTGCTGTGATCGACCTTGCAGTGAACAGGCTGACGCTGCGAAAGCCCGTCCTACATTCCGGGAGTTCTAGAAGTGCGCCATCCACAGTCCGAGTCACTGTGGTCCACGTGAACCTGCCTACGCGGACGAGTGTTCTTGGGCCAGCTGTGACCTACGCAGTCGCAAGTGGGGAAGTCCTTCTGAAAGGCAACGCCCCACTGATTCTCGGAAGAGGATTCGGCGTCGCAAGCGGCGTGACGCGGCTGCAGGATGGACATACTGCGGTCCTGGTGACGAACTTTCGACAAGAGGCACAGCATCCCACAAAAGGTGCCGCTGTAGGACATGTCGAGGAGCTTCGGGACAACGCCGAAATTGCTGCGACCTCAGATGAGCCTCGACATCTCAGCCGTACAGTAGGGCAGTAGGCTGCCGCCCCAGATCGACGTTAACCGTAAGTTAAGTGCCACGGAGCGATGTAAGCTCAAATACCTCTTAGATAAATTCAGTGAGTGTTTTGCGACAACGTCGAAGGTGCACCAGACACCCGTTGCGAAACACCGCATGGTTACCAACAAAGATGCGCTACCTGTGCATCGGCCACCGTACCGGTTCTCTTCAAAGGAAAGAGAGACTGTTCATAAACAAGTAGAAGAGATGCTCTATGACGAAAAGAGGTTGCAGAGCGCGTGATCGCATAAACTAGTCGGACGCTGTCGAACGCGGAATGCAATTATTCGCCGAACGATAAGGAATGTCTGGTCGTCGTCTGGGTTATCGCGAAATTCCGCCCGTGCCTGTGGGGGAGTCCCTTTTGAGTGGTCACCGACCACCACTCGCTGTGCTGGTTAGCGAGCCTGAAGGAGCTATCGGGATGCCTCGCTCGATGGAGCCTTCCACTGCAAGAGTACGACGTGACCGTGGTCTACAAGTCAGGCCAAAAACACTGCGACGTCGACTGCCTGTCCAGGGCCCCCATCCAGTAACCTACCAGCTGTGCCAAAGTCGACGACGACGGCGACGATCGCTTTCTTGGCGTAGTGAGTGTTAACGCATGGAAGCTCTCCAACGGGACGACACTGAGCTACGCGCACTGATCGACGAGTTTGAGGGACGAAAGCGAACAATTCCCCGAGCCTTTTCAGGTGCCCTACTAACATTCTCCATCCTGCAACATATTCTCTAGAAAGAAAACTTCGAGCGCAGCAGCTCGACGTGGCTCCTGGTAATCCCCACAAGTCTTCGAGAAGAGATCTTCCAAGCCTGCCACGACGACCCGACATCAGGTCACCTTGGCTACAACAGGACTCTCGCAATGATCTGAGAGAAGTACTACTGGCCTAGGCTCTTGAAGAGTGTCCACCTCTACACACAATCGTGCGACGAGTTCCAGCGACCGAAGAAACCATCCTACGATGCCAGCAGGCCTTCTGCAGCCGACCGCACCCCCGACTGCACCGTTCCAGCAGAATTTAATGGATCTGCTTGGACATTTTCTCTGTCGACGCAGAGAAAGCGTTGGATAATCATGGAAATCGATTATTACCAGGTGCGCCGAGACAAAAGCCCTGCCGTCAGGAGTCGCCGTGGAGGTAGCCAAGGTCTTCGTTGTCCATCGTTTTCCGAAACGGCGCTCTGAAGTCCTGATTGCGGACCGGGGCTGATCGTTCATGGCGCAACTGACTCAAAAGATGCCCCGCCTGAGCCACACTAACCACCGTCGAACCACGGCCAACCACCCGCAGACTAAGGGGATAAAGGAGCGACGTAACAAGGCCATCACCGACATGACCTCTACGTACGTGGACGTGGAGCACAAGGCATGGGATGAGGTGTTACCCTACGTCACGTTTGCGCACAACACGGCGGTTATAGCAACCACGGGGATTGCACATTTTTCAGCTGGTGCACGGCAGAAAGGTGATGACGATGCTCGACGCCATATTGCCCCGAAAACCGATGGACTACGGAACCGACGACGCCCAGCTGGTCACCCAACGGCCAGAAGAGGTACGCCATCTAGCCCGCCTTCGCATAAAAGACCAACCACTTGTAGACGCTGGCAACTACGACCTTCGTCGCCGCGACCTGGCGTTCCGGCCCAGAGACAGGGTGTCTCCGGGCTGGAACAGACGCCCATTCATCACAGACGCCCATTCACCGCAGCGGCCTGGGCGAGAAATTGTGAAAACGCTACTTTGGAGCCTACAAGGTCATTCACCGCCTTGGGGATTCGAACCACAAGGTGCTCCCCGACCGAACCCTATCATCAGGACGCCGCCAGCCATGAACCGAAGTGGTCCACGTAGTTCGACTCAAACCGTTCTACATGCGTTAGGATTGTGACGCTGCACGTTCATTTCATCTCACCATATTTTTTTGTTTTGTTTTTTGCCGTTTTTGGTTTTTCGCTCGCGTTGCTCCGGTGCGATGCGTTCTTTAGAGAGCGGGGGGGGGGGGGGGAGGGGGGGGGGGGGGAGACGGGTAGTAGCGCTATCAGCGCCGAGAAAACAGCTCTCGCTCGCGGAATTCTAGAAGCTTCCCGTTTATTTTTACTTGGGGGTGACGTTTCATCATTTCGTCTTTGTATATTGTTCTCGAAAGTGCCTGCTAAATCTTGCCACGAACGCGCGGCTCTCGAACCTTCTTTGCTGAATATTCTAGATAATGGCGTAAACCAAATAAGAAACTTGCAGCGACCTTGTCGAGTCCATCTCGTTCTGGCTTCAGGTTACGCCGTAAAATCGCCGCACCCTTTTCTGCTGTCTCGGCACTCTTTTATTTTGCTTAGCAGAAGTTCGCCTAATAAACCTTTATTTTCAGTTCCCTGTTCGTCCTCTTTTAATCTTCATTCTTGACAAAATGAGTATTTTTTATATTTAATAAATATATTAAAAGTGAAAGCTCGATATAAATTAATATTAGGGTTTTATTTTTGTACAGGGACACATCTGGCTATGGGTCATCATCTGTTGATCAACCTGCCGCTTTCGGGCATACACCAGCACATAGTTGGAGATGGTAGGCTTACCATGGTCTGCCTACTACTGAAACAACATGTTCCTGCGATAACGTGGAAAATCTTTCTCTCTTTTCCAAAGGCCGAACTAACGTGAGTAATTAAGGTTTTGTAGCCTTCAATTGAATCCAATTCTGGCTTCAAAATCGTAACTGACGCCTCAACAAACAAATATGGCAGCCCCACGGTAATCGTGAAGAATCTCACGGACGGCAGAGCAGACTCACAACTGAACACCCAGTCCTATATAGCCGGGTGGCAGCCGGTCAGATATGTTGTCATGCTTGAGAAGTCTAACTGCATTCAGAAACATGGAATACGTTGAAAGACATTTCGTTGAAGAACGAGAAATACTCGCACGCGAAAATGACACCACATTACGACTTAGCTCGTGACCTCGCCGGTAACATCAGCCGTGCCTTCGACACACCAGACAACAGTTCCGCTGAAGGCGGACTTGAGGCCTCTGATTGACGAAAAAAAGCGCGGTGTTCAAAGCTTGCCTGGACACGCACGCCGCCAAGGTAAACTTGAATGTACTTTTGAACTGCTTCATCAAGCGAGAAAACAAAAAAAAAAAAACCTGCCACAATCACTAGGAAAAGAATTTTGCAAGCAAAAAAAGGACACACCTTGCTTTCACGTACCAGAATGCCGCGTGCTACTCTTTACGGGCTGTGTGAGCTGGACTACATTATTTCTTTTTATTTCTTTTTGATTTAGTTCCTACCAGCGCCGCGAAAGCAAATAAAAACACGTGTAAAGGGCAGCTGAAAAAGGTATAGTTCTGTTTTCTTTTATTAGTTTCGTCGTGTTTGCTTCCGATTTTTTTGTTGTGGACACAATAGCGGCTACGACCACCATCTGCGGAATGATCTTCGTCGTTGAAGGAATTCCTTTGCTGAGTGATTTGTATATTTGAATCGTCTGCTAACTTCTTTGTTTCATTCACCGTTGTTCACGACTGTGCCACATGTATTTCTATTTTCGTCTGGGATGGCGACCCCATTTTTCCTGCAAATTTCGAAAGTGTTCGCATAGTCATTTTTAACCTCAATTTTTGTTTTCCTTTATGCTCCAGCGGCTGGTATGCTTGCTCTGGTAATATTAAGATGTTGTTGGTGCCTGTTTTAATGATCACCCACTCAGGTAAAAAATTGTGACAACTCAGTTTGTAACGGAATAACATTAAACTCTTAGGACGTAGTTCGAGTAGCTAAACGCCCTTTTTCCGCTTCCGGAACGCTTTCAAACGACGCGTCTGATCCCCTGAGAGCCGTTTGAGACAGTTATATGAGATCGCTATCTTTGTCTGTGCGCGCGTTGATTTTTGTTGCACGTTGCAGTTGCGATCAATGGATTCTGCTTTGCCAGCGGACTGACTGTAATGAATTGTTTCAGCTGTTGGGGTGAAGAAACGGGGCTCGTATAGCTCGAGGACATCGCGGAGCCTATATTTTTTCCATTACGTCGTCTGCTTCCGCAAACTTCGAGCCCGCTAGAGGCACCCCTGTCGCGTTTGCCGGCGCTTTCAAGGGTTTTCGGAAGAGTTTGCAGTATAGGCGAAACTATGTGGTATTTGGTATCACTGCTGTACTCGCTCCCTCTCGGCTCTAAAGCCAATAATATTCTCAAACAACAACCGACACTGAAGTCGCCTGCGACAAACCGGCACATATACAGTTTTTTTCAAAATTTCAGCGCTCCATGTTCTATCTGAGTGCTCCAACACCTATTTGATATTTCTAAAGAAAGGCCCATTTAAAGATTTTTGGAAAATTCATATTTTTGGGGTTACTAAGATAGTTTATGTTTCATCAGTGTAAATTTGAGTAGTGAACGTTCTGTAATCTTTGCATGCTTCTGCTTTTTTCTTTTGCCCTTGATATTACGGGCGGAGAGTGGCGCAGGTCAGTAAAAACTATTAATACCATTGTTCTTGCGCAATTTTTTTAAAGCGGACCAAATCTAGGCAGGATTTTTCTTTGTCGCTTTGAAAATGCATTAGAAAATGTGCCAGGGATGTGCGCACTTTAATGCATTTGCCAGCTAGGCGCCTGTCTAGCAATCGGTTCCCCGTGACACTACATTTTCTCGCTAAGAATACAGCGAGGGAAAGCTAAACTGAAGTATGGCAGACGCACCATAGTTTCTAGTATCGCAATAAACATGCCTCGAAGGAAAGTCTTTCCTCTAGTCTGATCCAAAACGCGTGAAAGCTGTGAATTATGTTTGTGATATTGATCGTTGTAAGCAGTCTTGACAAAAATATAACTTCCTTATTTGGTGGCTTTTATGAGCACCATTGCCAGCACACTAACGTCCGGAACGTTGTGTGAATAATTCTTAAGTTTGTGAAAAGGAAAAGCAGGTTTCATTTTAGGCGTTTTGCCAGCGGTAGGTTTTAACATCGGTATATGACGATGCTGGTTCACACTCTTGGTGGGGAATTTAGCAGTCATTAGGCCAACTAACTTGTGGTCCTCGAAGTTCAACTAAAGTGATACACATGACCGTAATCCGGTACGACGCTCTTCTAGATCAAAACTTGTAGGGGCGTGTATCGAGCACACGATCCCTATAAGTTAAGCAACGCAAGCCTTCCCGCTATTTACTCTTACATTCGTGGCATTTTTTTTTTAGAGCGCAGCTCTTAGGGGCCCGTTTCCAGCCTGAGCGGCGTCGGCGTCGGCGTCGGCGTAACCGGGGGGGTGGGGTCACGTGACCCCCGAGGTCACGTGACCCCCCCTCCCGATATTACGTGACCCCCCCAAGGTGACGTGACCCCCCTCAGTACCCTTCCCTACTCCTCCTCAAGAGCTGCGCTCCAATTCGGCGTTACAGGGATTTGTAAACGGCTTTCATTTTTTAACTCGTTACTTTTTTTTTAAGAACCGTTATTAGTGGTAACAAAGGATAGATATTTTTAATAGGTTTTTAATAAATGGCTGACACAAAACATGGACGCGAACGTCCCTTAAAAACAGCAGGGAAGGTGACAACCCCTTGTCAGTTTTTTTCGGTTTTGTTTTGATTTGCAATATCTGGAAATTTAGTTGTCATTTATATATTGTAAGCACTGCAGCAGAACTCCCTCGGTATAGTGGAACTAACTTTGATCACATTTGTTGGAGCAAGCGATCATCATAACAGAGCGAGTACGATGGCACCCTCGTGGGAATTCGCAGTATAAGTCTTGGCGCATAAAATATTGCGGTAAGAGTCACCAACCCACGAACGCATTCTACGCCTGATTGTCCTTTTAGGTATGAAAAAGTACTGCCACCATTTTCCTTCGAAGTTAACTCTAATCATATATTGTCGGCAGCAGTACGCAACTCGCAGGCGCCAGTGCGATTAATGCCTCATTAGAAACGGTATCCTGGTGATCGAGGTAAGGTGCGCTAAGCGTAAAAATTTATCGTGATTCACCTTCGTAGTAAAACATAAAAAATGATTACTCTGAGACTAACATCTACATAACCAGATTGTATAGAATCTGCCCAAGTATAACAATTCTTTAGCACGAAATGAATGATTTTTTAGAGGAAATTTTGGGCTGTAAAATGATCGAAGAAGTGAAAGTAGAACCAACTAGACCTTCTTTGGCCAGAGTCTGCTGGGCAAGGTGGCCCTAATTTGCCAAACAGGGGTCAAAGGTAGACTTCATTACATGTACTTTAGGTGTAATCTGTAAATTTTGAGGTTATATCGCCAAACGTTCAGAGTTACGATTCCCTTCTTGTTTCTCTTTTCGTTTTTTTTATGTAGCGCGTTTGTGCCTGAATTGCCAAACGCTTCACTACTGGTTAGCACGTGACTTCTTTTGGCTGACGTCTGGCACCCTGGCAGTTATGTGGCGAGCCAGAGAATAGCCACGGAAGCTCCTAAGGAACGTACTCTCGCGGAAACTAAGGCCTTAAACAAAAACCCTATTAGGCCCTAGTTAGAGCCCTAGAATTGTCATGTGTGTGCCAAGTTATCCGTCTTTCTGGCGTGTGTCCTAGGTGTAAAACGGAAGCAGGTCATCAAGTGTACCTGTCCCTCTATATCGGAGCATAAAATTTAGTCGAAAGACCGATCTAGATTTTATTTCGAATTTCTCCGGGAGATGCGCTTGCCACAGAGACCAACTCGCGTACGCAAATACACACCAAGAACTCAAGAAAGATATAAAAAAGTAGGCCAGTTGACGTTCACAACAGGTTACGGATACTTTGCTTTTATACCACACGACGGTGCGGCTCCGCTGTACAGCTTCAGAACCAACGCAGATTTGAGAGTCCCTCACAAATCTGCCATTGCTCAAGTTTCTTCGATATAAGTAAGTGTGCGCATCCCATACTTAGTAAAATGAATTTCACGGCGCAGCACTACCAGTTTGGTCATTAGCTTCTGTTATTCGGTCTTAGGCTGACGGATGCGATCCAAGTTAGGCTCAAATCCACCGGAACGATTATTTTTAAAGCTATTGAATAAATAAAATCCTCGATATTCGATAATCAAATATCATATATTGAAGTTTGCTCATTACTGCTGTAACGTCTATTAAGCATTCCCTGGCATCACGCCAGAGAAGCACCTAACTTTGAACACGCTTGGCAGTCCAGTCCTTTATGGCAATTTTATCCTACAGTTGCACATCAGAACCGAAGAACTCTAGGTGAAGCCTAACTAGTGCCGCGTGTGTGGTGAAGTTAGCAACGCGCGCGACTACCGGGAGGAGGAACGGCGTTTCAGCATTTCACAACTTTGATCTTTCTTTTCTGTACCCTTAAGATCGGCGGCGAGAGCGCTCAGCCGGAGATCCTCCAGGAAGGCCGGGAACCTCTCGTTGGGGGGCACACTTTTTTTTTTGAACGAAAGCGGGCCTTCGGCTTTCTCGTCAGTGCTGACTGAAGAGCATGCGCTGCAGCTCGGTCAGGTAGACTTCTCACAATAACAGAAAATAATCGTGGTTCTCAAACCAATGCGTGGTAGTGCCTTCCAGCAAGAAGAAGAGGCTCTACAACAGCTGGTCGTGTGTGCACCCGTTGTGGCGGACGACACGGTCGCATTGGTAAATATAGGCCTTGACGTCTACGTCCATTCTCGCCGTTCTCGCTGGGAAAGTCTGTTCCCCTGTCTCGCCAGGAAAATGAAGTACGGCAACGCCCGTAGGTGGCGTTGCCAAAGGTGAGAAAAATAACGAATTTCCAAGAACGTCGAATAACTTCCGTTCTAACGACAGCGCAATTGAAAACGTGTCTTAAAACCTCCACGTTGTCATTGACAGCCCCAAAGCAACGGCGCTCTTCGAAACGGATGCGCAATATTACATTCAGAGTGGGCACCTCTCGCGCTGCCTTCGAAAATTTTGAACGCATTAGTACGGCTCAAAATATTTACCCCTGGAAGTCATCTAATAGCGCCTATCGGGATGTGAACTGGCGGAGTTGATATGCACAGCAAAACCTTTCCGGTGATATTCATCGTGCTACAGAACTGCTTGATGGATATTTT
Source organism: Ixodes scapularis (assembly GCF_016920785.2). Lineage (NCBI taxonomy): Eukaryota > Metazoa > Arthropoda > Arachnida > Ixodida > Ixodidae > Ixodes > Ixodes scapularis. The sequence goes on along the minus strand of NW_024609835.1, from coordinate 189,540,043 downwards.
TATGAACATTGACTTTTTGTGTTAAAACAACGTCGTAATCGAAATCGGTTAAAACAAGCTGACGCTCAAAAAAACCATTGCATCCCCGTACGGCTGAAAAACATTGGCAGCCGCTGCAGGAGTTCTTGCCGAAAATGTGAGCCTCCCGCCCCGGTCATGTATCCTTGTAGTTTCCGGGACCAACGATTCCGATTGTGGGGAAGCGCTACACACTAAAAGATGCTCTACTTAGGAAGCGTAAAAATGTGGTACGCCTGATTATAATCCTAAGGTGCAAGCGAGTTGGACATGAATGACAATAATAATGCTTGGAGAATGGGAAAAGGGGGACACTGGAAAAACACAAATCTCCAAACGCTCACATAATATTATGAATAAAGGTTTTCATCGATAGATATGCTACAAATATAGCATGTATAAGGAAAGTGCTCATTTCCTCACTCATAGATGTATGCGAAGAGGTTTATTCATAAACAACTGTATCCACTAGATGAAGAAAAAAAAAACTATAGCAACGGCTGGTGGGCTAAGGAAACGCCGAGCGTTCCTGTCGCCTGGTCGCCCTCTTATCGCTTTTCAATAACTGCGTTTTTTATTCCTTCGTTGCTTCGTCTTTTTTCAAGCATCTATTATATTACGCTTCCACTAAACGCAGAAAACAAAAAGATTCCTTTGATCATGTGAACAGTCACGGCAATTTTAAAGCCCTGGTCAATGCTCGATTGTTGGTTTCTTTTGGTCTGTAATTACGGCATTTACATGTGTATTACTTTAGGTACCTTAATCTAATTTTTAATTGCAGGAGTGAAGTAATATTTAATATCAAGGCATCTGAAGTTTTCACCATGCGTTTTAGAGAACAGAAACATTATTTAAATCAATGATTTCACTCGTACAAATAAACACCACAGAGCCAATAGATAACACTAGTATTGTAGTTTTAATATAATTATGTAATATAAAAATATAGAGCTGAATAAAACGAGTAAACAAACACTCTCATTATGTAACACCTACTTCTCGAACATTTGGCCTTGTTGGTGGAGGAGAGCATTTTTGGGACCACTGCAAATGTCTGAAAACTTCGGAGTTATTTTCCATCTAAGAAAGCTCAACACCGACGTTGTTTCTTACATTTCGAGTTTTGTCACTGGCATAAATAGCACGTAATGTATATTATAGTTCCTTAAAAAATATCAGTTTCTACGATCACTTTAGAAATCAAATTCTATTAAACAATTCGCCCGTTATCCCAATAATTATGTGTTTCAAAACATCGCCAACCGAGGTGCCTTATTTTTTCCTTCAGACACTAATATGTTTTCTTCAACTCAAGAGATGAAGAGTGATATTCTGTGTATGTTTAGAGAGCCGGGAGCTTTAAGTTACTGTTTGAGTCAGGTGTCTCGGCTCTATGTAGGCAATTAAGCCAGCGTAGTACAACAGGTAGACTGGGGTCGTTATTATGTATGACACTGTACAGTGGACCTCAATCGCGCGCCGGTATGGTGCTGACTCAAATCGAAGCATGTAAAAGTGGGGATTGAACTCAGGTTTTGTGGGTTCAGAAACTTGAGCTTTCGCTCCATGTGCTCCGAGCTGCGATGCTTTAGCACATTCGGCCACCATTGATATACGACCAGAATCACGCGTACTGTACATCAATTTATTCACACGACGCAAAAATTCTGCAAGCAATAAACTAAATTTAAAAGAAAATTCTTGATGCTATCACACATGCCGTGCTCAAAAACAAAGTCCACACATAGAACGCTGTTCTTTTAGCAATTTCGAACAACAACGAAACAAATTAACATTACATTGCATTGAAATTTTGAGAGAACAACACAAAACATTATTTTTCAGCGTTTAATGATAGAGGAAAATCAAGGTGCCTTGAAGCCTCTCTGAAACTGTAATATGTGCCAAAAAGAAAAATCACAGAAAATTGGGAGTTATTACACTCTGTGGAAGTGGTTGGCAAGCGAAGCTGTAGAGGACCAGCACAAATGATTTACCAAGAGGCACTCGTAATCACTCCACCAAATTTTTTATTTACAATATATAGACACCAATTTGAAGCGGTAATGATCACTGCGTGGTGGTCACAAAAATATACGCTAATATTTTGCATTACAACTTTGGGAAAATTATTTTCTAAAGTTAAATCTATCCGTACACTGACTGAAAAAAGTAAAACTCTAACCAAGCTTGAAAAAAAAACAAAAACAAAAAAAAACCTACGTTTCGGGACCCTTAGTCACAGGTGACTATTGGTTTGGCGAATCTTTCTCGTCGTCTTCATCTATATCTTCTTAATAATATTCAACTTCATAAAGAATATCCAGCGCTGGAACGCGGTTCGAAAGGTTGCGCCCGTGTTTTTCCGTAAAGCGACGAAGCCCTGAGACGTATACGCTTGGGAGAGTGCCAGATGATCTGTTGACATTTTCTTTTGTTGTTTAGATTTACCATCATTCCAGGTGCAGATGTCCACGCCAGTGTTTTTCCCTGGCCAGAATCACGGTCTTGTTAAAGGACATGCTGTGACCCAGTGTTGTGGCGTGTTCAGCTAGGGCACTGACTTGGACGTTGATCTTCACGTTGTATTTGGGGCGGCGCATGCGTTCTGGGAAGTTTTTTGTTTCCCGCACGTAGGTGGCAGGGCAGGTGGCGCATGGGATGCGGTAGACGAGACCTTGAACCTTCTGCGTTCTCAGGCGGTCTTTGGGAAGGGGGAGTTGGTGACGGGTAGTTGTGACTGGTCTGTGAATGACCGCGATTTCGTATTTCCGATAAGTGCGACCGATAGTCTCGCTGACGTTCCTTGTGTATGGCAGGCTAATACGATGGGACGGGGCAGCGGCCGTGTAGAGACGGGGACGGTGCACCTTATTGTATACTTGGTTAAAAAATGTTCTAGTGTAGCCGTTGTTTTGAAGATCGGCCTTGATCTTGCACACCTCCTTTCGAAGAGATTCCTCCGTTGAGCATACAGACAAGGCACGTCTGAAAAGGGCAGTGACCACCGATATCTTGTGTGCTGTGGGATGGTAAGATTTGCAGTTCAGGTACCGGCTGGTGTGTGCAGGCTTCCTGCACACCGAGAGAGTAACATCGTCTAAAGTCTTCTGCACACTGACGTTCAGAAACGTAAGAGCACCGTCCTTCTTGCCCTCCACCTTATACTGAATTGCTTGTTCGACCGAATTTAGGCGTTGGCAATGACGATCAATTTCAGTCGCCTTAACGACGCAAACGCAGTCGTCGACCTAACGGAAAAAGATATTCGGTTTTGTCACGAACGGAGCAAGGGCTAGGTGCTCAGAATGTTTCATGGGGAGGTTGGCCGTGGTGACCGAGATAGCTGCTCCCGGAGCTGTGCTGCTTGTCTGCTTGATAAGGAGTCCATCGAAGAAGTGTGTGCTTGTGAGGCACAACTCCAACACATTGCAGATCTTGTCAGCAGACAAGCAGGCTCGGTCCACTCAACTCGTGTCACCAGTAAGCGCGGTCTTAGCCACGAACAACGCAAAAGGTACCGGAACGGTAGTCAAAAGTGAGACAACGTCGAACGCGACAAGAGCCTCGTCGGCATGTATTTCACTTCCGTTGACTAAGTCCATGAAATGAGTTGAGTTGCGTACGTACGTAGGCGTGTGTCCGCTAAGCGGGTAGATCAGCTGGTGCAGGTACGTGGACACCGCGCGAAGCGTGGAGGTGGTAAAATTAGCAATGGGACGGAGTGGGACATTGGGCTTATGGATCTTAGGAAGGCAAAGACCAGGTAGCTCGTGCTCGGGTGCCGAGAGCGCTGAAATATTCGCTATAAACCTGGCCACAAAGTTAGTCATGCCAAGAAAAACTTGGAGTTCCTTACGTTCTCTGGGTTCGCGTACAGCGAGTATGTTTTCGACCCGTGCGCAATCTAGGCTCAACCCCCGAGACGTCAGAATGTGGCCTAAGTATTGCACGGGTCTTGACGGCTACACTATAACATTTATCAACCGAGTATACAAAAACCTGCACCGTCCCCGTCCCTCCGCGGCCCTGGCCCCTTCGAGTCGTATTTGCCTGCCACACATAAATAACGTCAGCGAGACCATCGGACACACCCTTCGCAAATACGAAAGCGCGGTCACTCACAGACCAGTGACAACCATCCGTCACCGACTCCCCTTTCTCAATGACAGACCGGGAAAGGGGAAGGCTCAAGGTCTCGTATACCGTATCCCATGCGCGGACTGCCCTGCTGCCTACGTGGGAGAAACATAATATAATAAAATAATAATAATAATAATAGTTTATTTACCATATACATGTATATATGCTGGGAGCTGGGGAAAAAAGCTTACAAGGAGCTTGACTGGTCCCCAGCCCCCTCACAGAAACACAGCGGTGTCGAAAAGTATACAAAGCAAAGATTATACAAAGCAAAGAAGTCCACTAATGCAAAACAGGAATTAAAATTATTAAAAAAGGAAGAAATGCAAACACTGGGCCGCAAATGCCAACTAGGTATCAGCCACACGCAACAATGAAGAAAATGGGCTTGAAAAATACAAAAAAAATTAACACGACATTATTTCAAAGAAAATATTCACGGGTCACACGTGGGGTTGAAAATACTATATCAGCATTGGAATGTGAGAAAGTGTTGAGCAATGTAGGCAGGGTTCTTCTAATCGTATGAAGGCCGTAATCAGAACACGATGTATCTATTATCCAAGGGTCAACGTGACGAAGGGTATGTGTTTGCGGTCTTTTTCTGATGGAAGCCAAGCCAAATAAGAAACTATTATTCTCGGTATGTTCTTGTTTATATTTAATGGCAAGTATATATTTGTAATATTCCTGTATTTTCATTATCCCCAGATCAGCAAAAATTAGGTCCGTGTGAAAGTCACGGGATACACGGCACACAAGCCATATCGCCCTTTTTTGCAATAAAAATATTCTATGAAGATTTGTTTTTGCCGTGGTGCCCCATACTAGATGACAGTAGTTTAAATGTGATACAAATTAAGTGTTATACAAGAACAACTTAACACTTTGCGGGAGGATGAAACGATGTTGATATAGCATGCCGGTGACACCAGCTAGTTTTGAAATAATATAATCAATGTGCTGAGACCAAGACATGTGATTTGAAAACAATACACCTAGAATCTTGAAAGTGCTTACAATTTCTATGGGGGACGTGTATAAAACGATGTCACTCGATAGTGAAATATTCTGATTTTTAGGACTAAAAAGCATAGCTTTAGTTTTATTTTTATTCACTAAAAGATTATTTGACGAGGACCATGCGTCTAGCCTTCTCATTAAGTCGTTTGCTATTGGGATGATATCATTACAGTTCCGAGCTGATAAGAAAATACTGGCGTCATCAGCGTAAATGATAAAGTTAGCCTACGGCGCAATACTGATGTTGTCGTTTACTTATATATTAAAAAGCAGTGGTCCAAGTATGCTACCTTGTGGTACCCCAGATTTTATAGGTTTTTTATTGGAGACGTTACCACCGATATTGACATAATGACAACGATTATCAAGATATGATTTAATGAGGAGCACTGTGTGTCCTCTTATACCGTAGAAATGAAGTTTCTGAATAAGCAACTCGTGATTAGTAAAATCAAACGGTTTCGTAAAATCTATAAATATGCCGAGTACTACAATCTTTTCTTCAAAATTGCGTAAGATAAATTCTTTTTGGCCTAACAAAGCTAGTTCTGTAGAACGTTTCTTTCTGAAACCAAACTGTGACTCTGCGATTGATTTTGGGGGTTTAATGGCGCAAGAGCTACGAGGCCATCTGCGCCAAACGATAGTGACAATCAGCATGCTTTGGTGAGAGTTTTAACAAAGTGCAACCTAGGATTTGGTAAAGCTATATTTGGTATAAAATGCCAATGCTAGTAAGAAAGTCTATTACCCTGCTAAAAGGGACTATGGGATTCTCCCCCAGCAGGAGGGCCGGATGAAACGGGATCTGTTGTTGAAACAACTCGGGAAAATAAATACGATGCTTGGGCTCCAGAGCGGGACAGGACCACAAGATATGCAAGATTGTAAGAGAATCACCACACTGATCACAAATAGGAGGATCTTCCCCCCAAAAGTAGGTACTTATGAGTGATGAAAGAATGCCCAATTCTCAGACGGCACAGCAAGGTTTCATAAAGACGACTCTGGCATGAAGAGCTTTCCCAAGCTCCAAGAACAGGCTTTGTAACGTGGAGCTTGTTTTCGCACTCCCTGTCCCATTCCAACTGCCAACAACGAAAAAGTGATGACTTTACTAAAGGCTTTATATCCTGATATGGTAAACAGAAAGAAGATTGGACAAGGTTTCCCACAGACCCTGCAAGCCTGTCGGCCTTCTCGTTGCCCTCTATGCCAACGTGACTAGGTACCCAACAAAATGTTATGCTTTGACCATCATGTAGAACAGCGTTGAGTTTACTCTGAATTTGTTGTACAAGCATGTTTTTAGTGTCTTTAACAGAGCAAACTGCAACAATCACACTTTGAGAATCAACAAAAAGAACAGCCCTAGTTATTTTCTTATGTAGAATGTAGTCTATTGCCATTGATACTGCATAGAGTTCTGCAGTAAAAATGCTAGCAAATGAATTAAGTCGCTTAACTTTAGAGAAGCGTTCTGAATACACAGCGCAGCCAACGAAGGATGAAGTCTTGGCGCCATCTGTGTAAACGTGAAGATAACCATCATACTTGATTTGTACTTCACAAAACTCTTGCAGTATTACAGCATGGGAAATGCCATGTTTGTTAAATTTTGTGAGCGACCAGTCACAGGCAACTGGCAGTGTCTTCCAGGGTAGAATACGGTCGTCGACATTTCGAATGAGGCCGAGGTGGTCCAATGAAAGATGCAGTGAAGTGCAAAGTTCTTCAATGCGGGAGCTTAATGGTGTCACAATGCTTGGCTTGTTGTTAAAGAGACGGGAGAATCTCGACCTTGTAAGGGAAGAATAAGTAGGGTGTTGAGGGTCAGCCAGAATCTTAAAAGCATACGTTAGGCTAAGATAAGTTCGTCGTTTGTTCAGTGATAGCTCATTAGCTTCTGCATATAAACTGGAGACAGGGGATGTTCGGAAAGCACCAGTTGCTAGTCTCAACCCCAGGTGGTGAACTGGGTCCAACATTCTGAGGGCAGATGGCCGGGCCGATCCATACACTGCCGCACCATAGTCAAGACGAGATCTTACAAGAGCATTGTACAACCGTAGAATACATTTTCTGTCAGAACCCCATGACTTATGAGATAGAACTTTCAAAAGATTCATAGACTGAAGACATTTAGTTTTTAAAGCTTTCAGGTGTGAAATAAAATTAAGCTTTTTATCAAATATCACACCAAGAAATCTGTGCTCTTTCCTGACAGGTACAGGGTTTCCATTTAGTTCCAGTGATGGGTCCAATGACAGCCCACGACGCAAAGAAAAGGGCACACAGACTGTTTTGGATGCAGAGAACCGAAACCCGTTCTCATCAGCCCACTTGGAAAGTTTGTTTATGGCTATCTGCAACTGGCGCTCACAGCTGGAAAGGTTACAAGAGGAAGACGAGATCTGTATATCATCAGCGTAAAGAGAATATGAAACAGAAGGAGGTAGCAGTTGTGCAATTGAATTCATTTTTAGCACAAATAAAGTTACGCTCAAGACTCCTCCTTGAGGGACTCCATTTTCTTGCACGTAGGAATCAGATAGGTTGGAGCCAAGACGAACTTGAAAAGTCCTGTTTGTTAGATATTCCCTTATGCATTGCAGCATACGGCCACGGATATTACACGCATACAGATCTTGAAGAATCCCATGTCTCCACGCTGTATCATATGCCTTCTCCAAATCGAAAAAAACTGCGACAGGGTCCTGCCGGTTTACAAATGCCTCACGTATAACAGTTTCCAAGCGTACCAAGTGATCGAGAGTAGAATGACCTCGGCGGAATCCACACTGGTTGTTATCAAAGGCCCTCTGCTGTTCCAATACATAAACCAGTCGCCTGTTTATCAGCCTTTCAAATGTTTTTCCGAGGCAGCTCGTTAGTGCGATTGGGCGGTAACTTGATGGCTGTGAAGGATCTTTATTAGGTTTTAGAAGGGGAATAATATATGCATGCCTCCAAGCCTGAGGAAAACAAGCCTTTTCCCATAAGGAATTAAAAAAAAGAAGAATGTTTTCAAGGGATTCCGTGGACAGGTTACGAAGCATTTCAAAGTGAAGCCCATCGGGCCCAGGAGCAGATAGCTTTTTTACATTAAGGGCCATCTCAAGTTCATATCGCGTAAATGGCCGATTATAAGAGGCTGCCTTTCCTCCAGTTACGACTAGCTTTTGTTGCTCCGCACGGTCTTTAAACTGTGTGAAGTTAGCACTGTAGTTGGCTGAGCTGGATGAATTATAAAAATGTTCTCCGAGGACGTTAGCATTGTCTTTTAATGACGAACAAGGAGCATTAAACGTTGGGATGGCAAAGCACCTATAATCCCCATTTACTTTCCTATTACTGTCCCAGGCCTCTTTGGCAGGGACGAAACTAGTTAGAGAAGACAGGTACTTCATCCAAGACTTCCGTTTTGCCCGCTTCCTAGTCCAACGAGCCTTGGCTTTTCGGCGTTTAAACTCCACAAGGTTGTGCGAAGTGGGATATCTACGAAATTTTTCCCAGGCCATGTCTTGATCTGCCAGGGTTGTGGCACACTCCTTGTTCCACCAAGGTTTACATTTTTTTGGCACATTACCAGAAGTTTGTGGAATAGAGCGCTGAGCAGCCCTTAGTATCTGCTCAGTAACATGAAGTGTAGCGTTCTCGGGTGACAAAGAAGAAAGGATCGAAGGATCTAAAGTGGAGTGAAGATTAAAAAGTGTCCAGTCAGCCTTGTCTAATTTCCACCTAGGGGGACGCTTTAAAAGATTAGGCAACGGAACAGTACTTTCTAAAACAATAGGATAGTGATCACTTCCAAAAGGGTTATGGAGAACCTTCCATGAAAAGCAAGGAAGTAATGAAGGTGAAGCGATAGAAAGATCAATAGATGTGAATGAGTTGTGTGCTGCACTAAAAAAAGTTGGTTCTTTCCCGTTAAGAAGACACAGCCCAGAAGACAATAAAAGACGTTCAATAACACCACCCCGGGAGTCTTGACGGGCACTGCCCCACATGGGATGATGAGCGTTAAAATCACCCAAAACTAAAAACGGTTGAGGAAGCTGTCCTACAAGTCCCTGTAGCTCTTGAAGATTGAAAGGAATATTTGGTGGTAAGTATAAAGAAACAAGCGTTACAAGGCGGTCCACGAGGAGACGCACTGCAACAGCCTCCAGAGGTGTGCGGAGTGGAACTTGACAGCAAGCGACTCCACTCTGCACAACCAACGCAATGCTACCAGAAGGACTGGAAGCAGGACGGTCTTTCCTAAAAACCTGATGACGTCTTAAAATGTTAAAAGAATTAGAGTGAAGATGAGTTTCTTGCAAGGCAAGAGCGATGGGTCGAAGCTCATCCATAAAATCATTGACAACATCAATATTTCTTAAAATACCGCGACAATTCCATTGCATAAAATGTAACTTTGTCATCTATTAAAAAAGTGTGTAAATATGTAAATATAAGGAGATAAAACCTAGAAAAATAAATAAAACTATGAGAGCCAACTCGAGCTAAGTGGAAGATGTGATCACAATGCAACAGCTATCGGGGCTATCACTTGGGGGCTACTACAGGTTGCTTCATTTTAGATTTACGAGAAGCTGTCTCCCATTCCATACCATCCTGGTCGGACCCAGGAGTAGACTGACTGTCAGCATCAGTTGGTATTTCCATGTCCTGTGAAGTGTCTGGTGGATGGCGCATGACAGAGCTAGTCCGGCCTGGCACGCGTGGGGGAAAACCCCGGCCACGACCGGATGGAGGAGTGGCGGACGAACTGGGCAAGGGGTCACCCAAGCTTGTCTTCCCACCTCCTTTCACAGGAGCTGCATGGGTACCATGCTGCTCCTTCGGTAGGGGGACCCTCTCCAGCGAGCAGGAGCGAGAAGCTCGCTCCTTCCTAGAAGGGGACCTAGGAGAGGGGACAGGCGCGGCAGCTGCCGGCCTGTCCTCGGATGGAGGGGCAACACGCGTGCTACCACCAGGGACTGGGGGAAGCTGCTGCTGCCCCTGTCGGGTAGCTGGGGCCCTGAGGTCGGCCGCCAAGATCTCGGGAGAGACCTGGCAGGCCCTTGACTCCGAGCGCGGTGCAGGGCCCCTGCGCACCACCTCAGCATAACTACCCTTTGACAAAAAGGAAAAACGCTTTTTTGCTTCCACGTATGTAATATTTTCTTTGACTTTCAGGGCAAGAATATCTTTTTCTTGCTGAAAGAAAGGACAGCTGCGGTAGTAAGCGGGGTGTGGTCCACCGCAGTTAGCGCAATGGGCCAGGGCCTCGCAAATGTCGGAGACGTGGCCTTGACTTCCACACTTTGCACATGTCTCCCTTCCGCGACAGCTGCGTAACCCGTGGCCAAAACGCTGACAACGGAAGCACCGCTGTGGGTTGGGGACATAAGGGCGGATCCGGCAATTAAGGTACCCTGCTTTGATTGTCTCTCGTAGAGTGTGTCTCTCGAAAGTCAAAATAACATGCTTAGAGGGAATTTTTTCACCATTCTTTTTAAACATTATTCGTTTGACGGCGATGACACCAGAGCCTTCGAGGCCCTCAAGAAGTTCATCCTCACTGGTATGAAGGAAGTCATCCTCAGAGAGGACACCACGAATGGTGTTAAGTGTACGGTGAGGGCTCACCGACACTTTCAAGTCAACGATGTTGGTAATCTTAGAGAGTGCTTCACTTTGTTTTTTTGTTTCTACCTCCACAAGGAGGTCTCCACAGTGGAGCTTCTTAGCCTTATAGGAGAACCCTACAAGGTGCTCAAGAACTTTAAAAGGGTGAGAGCTTTGTAACTGGTTTCTGTTCATCCAGCGAATGAACGACAAAAAACTTTGTAAAGGTTTCTTCCTTAGATTCTTTTTCAATGGTTTTGTGTTCAAGGCAGCGCCTTTTAAAGGCTTGCCCTGAACGGGGTTTGGAGGGGTGGGGCGCCATAGGAGGGCAAAGAGTGTTCGGTATCCGCGGTGCACCGCCCACCACCGAGCCCAACAAGGGGTTAGGTAACGCACCATAACAAGAAGGGCTTGGCTGGAGACGTTACGCTAACAGTGCTGCCGGGAAACTATACCCAAGTGTGGGTCAAGACAGAGGTCCATTGCCACCCAAGGTTAGCCCTTGCCGCCAAAGAGGGGTGAAAAAGGAGTAAGATAAGTAAGAGAGAAGTAAAGGAAGCAGGAAAGGTAAAAGTGAAAGATCGGAGTGGATAGTAGAAGAAATGGCGACTAGACTGAATCATCCTGGCCGGGCCTTACCAGGACTCCCGTCTATGAGAAGCGGGGGCCGAAGTGGTGTATTGCCTCACCCGGGGGGCCCCGAAGGGTCCAAACCTGCCCCGGGCTCGGCTCAACCACCAGGATTCCCTTTTCCCCAGACACGGGAAAGCCACGCACAGCCATACGTGGGCGGGCGAACCCGCATGGCTCGGGGTCCGTGGAGACGCCACTCTCCAAACACCTGCTTTCACAGGTGCCCCCTGCGGGGAAACTGTGACTCTGTAAGCATGTCATATGCTTTTCAATAAATACGGTGAGGCGATTGTATATTATTTTTTCTAGACCTTTTGAAGAAACTGGAAGAAGTGAGACAGGTCCGTAATTGTTTATATCATTTTTATTACTTTTTTATGAAGTACTGCGACTTTCGCCATTTCCATTTTTTTAGGAAATATGGCCACCTCGAGACACAGGTTAAATATATGTGCTAGGCATCGACTAATAATGTCCAAAACATATAAAACTGGGCGTATTTGCGTGTCGTCAGCATCGCAGCTATTACTGATGTTTACGGTGCGAAATACTGTTATTATCTCTTCGGTGACTGCTCTTAAATAAATAGTTTCTTCAACTCGTTTTTGTATGTAGCTACGCGCGTCGGTTTTATCTGAAGTAGATACTAAATTTACAAAAAAGTCATTGAAAAGATCGGCAAGAGAACTACCAGCAAATAAAATGTTATTGTAGGTTATAGACGTAATGTTATTTTGCGCCTTATTGCGGTGTAAAACAGAATTAAATTTTCTCCACATCAGATCAGTACGATTACATGCCGTACAGAAATAATTGTGGTAGCAGACAGCTCTGCATTTTTTCAACTCCTTGTTTATTCTATTTCTGTACGCCTTAAGAATTTTAAGCTTTTCTGATCCTTTTGTTTTAATGAAATTCGAATATACCTTATTTTTTATTTATATATTTGCAATTAATTCTGCTGTTATCCAAGGCTTCCGAGCTTTCCTGGGACGCCTCACTGATTTTAGAGGAAAATGTTGTTTATGGATAGTTTGGAAAGTGTCCAGGAACACCTCATAAGCATTATTCGCGTCAATTTTATTCAGGACGTCAGTCCAGCCTTCATTTCTCAAACTTTCTCTAAACCTATTCAGGCCATCAGTAGTAATTTTTTTAACCGAAGTCCGATTCCTGGGATTACGGCATATACTAGAAGTGTTGTTTACACAAATGAATGTTAAAAAATGGTCACTAATTTCACAGGCTATTACCCCCGACTTTATTATATTTTGTTCCAAGTTGGTTATGAATAAGTCAATTAGTGTTTTAGATGTAGCAGTAATTCTTGTTGGTTGATTGATAACATTCACACATCCATTTACTTGAAAGATCGTAGTGACCTGTTTCTTTGATGTACTGTCGCCTAGCATGTCAATATTAAAGTCACCCCCCCAAATCACGTTATACATTTGTTTCACAATAAACTAAAGAAAAACTCATTCAAGAACTCGCAAAAAACGAAAATATTTCCATCTGGAGGACGATAGAAAACCGCTATAACATTTTGATTTGCTCTTATTGAAAGCACTTCGTAATCACACGTTGAACGGCAGTAATCAGTCAGAAGTTCTTAACTCAAAGTTTCTTTTATTAACATAGAAACGTCGCCACCACGTTGGCTTGGCCTGTGGTATAAACATAAAAGCGCCACTTTCATGTTTATACCATGTTTCAGAGAAAAGGACTACGTCAAAGCTGACGTCCAGTGTATCGAAGAGCAATTCTAAATTAGCCGCTTTATTTCTAGCGGATCTAGTGTTCAAATGGAAACATTTAAGTGAGGTGGCATATCTCGTGCCCAAGTAATCTTTTAGTTCTTGTGGTAGTAAGATGTCCGCTGTCGCCGTTTTACTGTGATAACCAAAAGCAACACTCAGGCAGGAATATGGTTGATGACTTATCGAATGCTGTGAAGGTCGTTGATATTTCTTACGACCATTGTTTGCCCACCTTCCTTCTCTCGGATAAATATTTCTCAGTCTTTGTGCCATACATACTGGTATCTTCTTGTACTAGCCCAATCTCTTGCGGCGTGAAGCAGGGCTCGATTGTGTCTAGTCATGGTTTCATGAATGAAGATTGCTTCCTGGTCTCTTTTTAGTTCTTTCTTTTTTTCAAGACATTGGTCGCGAGTCTGTTGTTTCCCGAAACGGACAATGATCCCAGGTATCTCTCCAGGTTTTGAGGGTAGCCGGTGGGCCGACACTATATCAGATTCCGTAAGTTCAGGTACGCTTATTTTAGCTGCCTCTTGATTCAGCTGCTGGAGCAGATTGTCGTTGTTAGTTTGCGGGATCCCGTGAAATTCGATGTTCAGGCGCCTGCTTCTCCATTCTAGTTCATTCATTTCGTCTTTGAGCTGAGAGATTTCATCCTGATATTTAGCTTCCTCAATCCTTTCTACCCTAGCCTTCAGGTTTTTGATGTCTGCATTTTGACATGCTAGTTGTTTCATTATTTCGTCGTACTGTTCTGACATCATCTGCACGGACTGCCCTATGCCGTCGACGGTTCCTTTAAGGCTCGTGAGGATCTGAATTTTATCGCTGATTGAAATAAACACGCGAGAAACATCAACTTCCGGTGGCACTGTCTCCTTCGTTAACTGGCTTCTTTGCATGCCTTTTCTGAATGTCGAGCACTTCCACTCCTCAGGCGCAGTCTCGCCTTCTTTTTGAACGACGCCTCAGAAATACCACTGCACGATCCGAAATGATATCTAAAAGAACACTCGGAGCAAGTTACAACACTTCCACCGTCTGGAAAGGGCAAACCACATTGCAAACATGCGTCGTTCGGTTTTGACTTGGCACAAAACACACTCTTGGCTAAGTGGCAGCAGCGGCAGCAGTGGCGGCAAGCATATGCCAAAGAAACAGAAAACGTTTTCCAACCAACCTGGAAGTACAGGATGATGTTTTTAGGACGTGCAAACTCTGCGCCGCCGCTGCTGCCTGTGTCGGGGCCGTCCGGAATCAGTTGCTTATGTAGCGTTGAAATTCCTTGATCACCCTCGCGGTCGATACTCGCAGCGAAGCTCTTGCTGATGACGTACGGGTAGATTCCGCCAAGGAACGCTGTGTCAGCTTGGTTATGCAGACTTTTTCTACGATCGCCGATGGTCGTGGTCCGGACGTGACACGTGTTTCCTGAAAGTACAGGATGGTGTTTTAGGGCGTGCAAACTCTGCGTCGCCGCTGCTGCCTGTGTTGGGGCCGTCCGGAATCAGTTGCTTATGTAGCGTTGAAATTGCTTGATCTCCCTCGCGGTCGATACTGGCAGCGAAGTTCTTGCTGATGACGTACGGGTAGATTCCGCCGAGGAACGCTGTGTCAGCTTGGTTGTGCAGACTTTTTCTACAATCGCCGATGGTCGTGGTCCGGACGTGGCACGTGTTTCCTGAAAGCACAGGATGATGTTTTTAGGGCGTGCAAACTCTGCGCCGCCGCTGCTGCCTGTACTTTTAGGTTGGTTCGAAAACGAAGAACTTTCCGGAACGCATCCGCCGCCCCAAATATGACGTGAAGAAGAACGATGCCCAAGCCAGTTGCCTAGCTGAACACGCCGAAAAACTGGGTCACAGCGTGTCCTTCGACAAGAGTGAAAGTTTGGCCACAGAAAAACACTGGCGTAGACGTCTGCACTTGGAATGCTGGTATATTCCAAGAACAAAAGAAAAGGGCAACAGATCAGTCGGCACTCTCACAACCGTATACGTCTCAAAGCTTCGTCGCATTACGGAAAAACACGGGCGCAACCTTTCGAACCGGGTTCCAGCGCTAGATATTCTTGATGAGGATGAAGTTGAAGATTATTAAGATGAAAGAGATGAAGACGACAAAAAGGATTTGCCCAACCCTTAGTCACCGGCTACAAAGGGACCGAGCTGGTCCCGAAACGTATGGTAGTTTGTTTTTATTCAAACTTGGTTAGAGTTTAAATTTTCTCAGTCAGTCTATTTATTTCCTAACCAGGCAGATCTCTGTCCAATATGTTTACATTCAAATCTATACATGACCGATGGTGCTCGTCTTGGACACGTTGCTCTTTGGGAGCCCTAACTACGCGTCGCCTTCCCATAGCAACTGCAGAACAAAATGGAATGCCTTGCTCGGCAGCTTCTGCTTCCTTACGGACGTGTTTCAACATTTACTCGTTCTCACTCCAGGGTAAGGGTTTTGTACTCTTGGTGTTCTAAAACCTACCCGCGTCCAGCGTTTTTCAATCTGTGCTACGTGATACGATCCGCCAGAGTAACTCGGATCCATTTGGGTAAGATTTGGAACATAGCCTAAATGTAAAGCAGTGACGTCACCTGATTACGGCGGGCGAAGACCCAGTGTTATTGGATATATTTCAATTATCACATGTTTCGCCGCCTTTCCTTTGTAAAATGCATACCGAGATGCAAAGCTATATGAATTTACATACAATGGAGCGTTTTTACATGCAATTTGAGACTTTCGGGCTCACATATACCAAACATGCATGGAATGTTAGCCATATACAACTTTGCTCTAAAACCTTTGCAGTTGTCATTAGACGAAAAGGTAGTAACTGTTATCATGTTTTTTTTTAGTAAGTCACTGCCACGAGCAGCATGAGAGCTTTCACTTTCGTGGAGTTATTCGGAAGACCCACAAATTGTGCATTGATACCGAGCAATAAAATGTGTTTCTTTTTGTGTTTGGGAGGGGGGGGTTGGGGGGGGTTGGGGGGGGTTGGGGGGGGGGGGGAGCGATGGGGCTGCAGGGCAGCGAACGGACCCTTGACATGGGTCTTCTTGCCTTTGTTGAAAGATCTCTGCAGCAACGATGTATAAAGCAACTGTTGTGCTATTGACGATTCCAAGAAACGGCTTTCCACTTCAGGTATGCCGCGTTCCACTACGCTGATAAGCCGCGTGCTCTTTACCACTTTCGCCATAAATTTACACGTGGACTCTTAGTTAGTGTCATCATTTTTACAGCCAAGCTGTCTACGGTTAGGTTCTGGCAGTTCGTCTCCGGCGTCAGAACAAGCATCGACCAACTTTGTATAGTTAATGTTGAAGACGCCGGTGCCGCACGCGCGCACCTTCCAAACGCGCGGCATCTCTCTCCCCCCTGGTGTAGCTGCAATTTCTCGCGCTCTTCGGCGGCTACCTGCCATAGATCGCGTCACTATCCTTATAATTTGGACTTTAGACTTCACATAGGTAGCACACGTGTTGTACGTTGCGAAGAGGAGTAGCGGGAGTACGAGGAGAGTCGGAGTGGCCAGACGCGAGAACGGGCAAGCTGCCAACCTGAAACCACCGTTGCCGCTGCTCCCAGCCCGACTTAGCAAATCCCACCAGCGCGCAGGCTCGCTGGACTTCCATCTTCATGAGGTGGAAAGGCTTTCAATTTTTGTTGTTATTAATCCTGCTGCACTTCTGAGTTTGCACATTAATATAACTTTATTCTCCCCCATTAGGCTAGCTGATATGTAACTGGCTGGGTTCACCCAGCATTGTCGTGGCAATTTTTAAATATCTCACGATATTAAATAATATTAAAAACGCCAATTCAAAATTCAGGAGCGTCTTTACCGTTTCGTCTTACTCGAGTTTAACTAAATATTAAGAAAAACATGGGACATAGACACTGCCCAGTATCTATCTATAATTGGTTCTCAGCGGAACACTTAATGCGATTTTAAATTTAGACGTAACTGTATCTGTTAGCCTCCCGCAGTAGAAGTTCGCGACATTTTTGTTTTAGTTTAAATGTGTAGAACCTGGAAGCCACGAAGCTAAGTTTCTGAATTTAAGGCGTCCTTCGCCACGTGACCCACGCCTTTGGCGGATTATTCCTATTAAAAAAAATTACCGGAATTTCATTTCAGTAAAAATCTATTTTACTTGATTATAGGACTCGTTTCTCTTCCAGTAAGGCCGGAATCTACCAAATCACCATATTTGCCGCAATTCACCAGAACTTACCGTTTTTTTTGTTTTTTTTTCGTATGTCAACGGAAGGTATCTGGGAAGAAGAATGTGAACTGTGGGTGGTGTATGTTTAACAGATGCTGGACGATTCGGTAGCAATTAAAACGCGGTTAGTCCATATAGGCCTGAACGTTCCATGCCTTTATTTTACAGGGTAGAGAAAAGAGAAACTATTTGCACAGCTGTAGACAAGAACAATGAGACCAAATAGTAGAACCCCAGCTCTTTGTAGCAAAAAATAATAAAAAAAAAATCTTTCAAGGTAATCGCAATGCCACTGGGTAAATTCCTAGATGTACGGTAGTTCAACTAATAAAACCGGTCAGGGGTACCACGCGGACACACACATACACTGTCAGTAGATCGTTTAGCGAAAACCACGAACGTGCACCAACATCCGACGCCGTTGAGAATAAACCATCGGCATAGTCACGGTCTCGTTACTGATGCCGTCGCCACGGGTGCACTCGCGGACGCATAGACACTGCCAGTAGCACGCTTAGCGAAAACCAGGAACGCGCGGAACGAACATCCTTGAAATATATCTTTTTCGGCAAATAACTTGCATGGTTGTTCCTATTTAATCTGATTGCTTTTGTCTACAGCTGTGCAAATTGTTTTACTGGTATCGATCCTGTTAAATAAATACATAGAACCTTCAGGTCTATATGGACTAAGCACTTTAACTGTTACCGAATCGTCCAGCATCTGGTAAAACTAACCAACCACGGTTCACAGGCTTCCTCCTAAGTGTTTCGGTTGACGTCCGAAAACAGAAAGAAAAAACACGGTAAATGCCGGCCAATCTGGTGATCTTCTGTTAAATTATGGCTTTACTGGAAATGAAAAGAGTCCCATAATCCAGTAAAATGGACGTTTACTGGAAATAGACTCCCGGTAAAAGTGCGGTGACATTCTGGTAAAACAACCGGTGACATTTTAGTAACAAATCCGGCGACATTCCGGTGAACTACGGCTTTTCTGGAAGTGAAAACAGTCCCATAATCTAGTAAAATAGACTTTTACTAGAAATGACATTCCGGTAAAAAATATTTTTCAATAGGGAGTACCTTTAAAGATATCTTCTGCGGCAAAGAACTTGGTTGTTCCTATTCGGTCTGATTGCTTTCGTCTACAGCTGTGCAAATTGCTTCACTGTCATCGACCCGGTTAAATAAATACATAAACATTCAGGTCTAAAATATTCTGGCGGGCTAGTTGGTTATACATAATTAAATTACAAATAGCGCCAGGACGAGGACAGAAGAAGAAGTGGACAGCGCCTGTCCTGTCCACTTCTTCGTCTGTCCTCGTCCTAGCGCTATTTGTAATTTAATTCAGTTCTATATGGACTTACCACTTTAATTGTTACCGAATCGTCCAGCATCTTGTAAACATACACCAACCACGGTTCACAGGCCTCCTCCTAAGTGCGTTTTGTTGACGTCCGAAAAGGAAAGGAAAACACGGTAAATTCCGGCCAGTCTGGTGATCTTCCGGTAAATTTTTGCTTTACTGGAAGTGAAAAGAGTGCCATAATCCAGTAAAATAGATTTTTACAGGAAATAAACTTCCGGTAAAAATCCGATGACATTCTGGTAAAATATTTGGTGCCGTTCCGGTAAATATCCGGTAACATTCCTGTAAAACAACCGGGGATATTCCAATAAAAAATCTGGTGACATTTCGGTAATTTACGGATTTACTGGAAGTGAAAACAGCCGCATAATTCAGTAAAATAGGCTTTTACTGGAAATGACATTCCGGTAAAAATATTTTTCAATTGGGAAGTCGCACACATGGTGCGGGAAACCTACAGTGAGCATCCGCTCGGGGCCGCTGCTCGTTGATGGACAAAGAAACCGGTTTTCTTAATTCAAAAGAACAAAAACAGCCCCTCACATTTTCCCCACGAACCCAATGCGAGGGAGAGAGGGTACGTGGGGACTCGTCCTTGGTGCGAGGCACCATAATTACACGCCCAGTCCCCGGCTCGTCTTGGCGCCCCCTCGCCTCGCGTCGGCTTCTAGTTAAGCCTTCGCGCCGAATCCCCCTAAATCCTCTCGGTTTCCCCCTCCCCTCCTGTCGGCTTCCAGTGAAGCTCGGCAAAACCGGGTAGTCTGGTAAACGAAAGTGTCTGCCGGTGACATTCCATCGAAATCTAGAAACCCGCTGCGGGTGAAGTTCCAGCAAAATCTGTTTGCCGCCCAATATTCCAGCAAAGACGGAAACTACGCTGGATTCGGATGAAAGCGGGAGAAACTTGACTAGTTTTCACCGGATGTCACTGGAAGTTCACAGAATGACAAGGGAAGTTTTGCCGGATTTTTTAGTAAGGATGAGTCATTCCTTTCTCGGGAACTAGCTCACGTTATTTGAGGTGGCGAGGGCAGGTGAAGTCGCGGGGAATGAGGAAAACGAAAGGCAACGGGGAACGAAGGAAAGGCTTCATAGAAGCCTAAAGCGGCGTTCACATCTATACAACCGAGTAAGACCGAGAGAGACCAAACCGGTTTTTAAGCCTTTTGCGACGTCTTAAGACCAGCTCCGCTGCAGCACATCAGGTCCTAAGACGTCGCAAAAGGCTTAAAAGCCGGTCTGGTCTCTCTCGGTTGTTCTCGGTTGCATATGTGTGAACGAGCCTTAAGAAATGTCGTTGTAACCCTCAGCTTTATTAATCCGTGCGACACTTACATCATCATTTGCACGCACGTTACTATGCGTCTAATACTCGCGCTTTTTTAAAACTAATACCAACAGGAAGCGAGGTCATGTAGAAAGGTTTAAAAAGGTAATGATGTTTGGACAAAAAAACGCCCACATAAATAGCTCTTCAGTTGTGTGTCAAAAACAAGCTGCATACCATAAAACAAGATTCCCTATGCCTTGTTCCAGTGTAGGTAAAGACGCCGTCAACGCTACAAGCTAATGGGACGAATCAGTCAGCCATAAAGTCGAAGTTATATGTACCATTCCCTATTTATTGTTTCAGCTATGGTAGAACACGTCGAAAAACATAATCAATGACTTCACGATGCATATTTGATGCTCTCTGAGTGGTCCCATCTGCGCGTAGCGTCGGCTGCGGATGGACTAAAGCTGAAACGAAGTAGCGGACGTTTTTGTCTACCATAAATGGATATTGAGAAAAGTGAATAAGTTTATAATATGACACTGTAACGATTTCAGAATATACCCCACATATTCTGTATTATCATGAACAAGAATAGTGCATTTATATCTGCGTTGCATGTGTAATAGTATATACAAAACAAATTCAAGTGTGCTTTCCGTAAAGTCAATTGACCAATCGATGAAAAAGGACATAACAGTTCCCCAAAAACGGGTAAAGATTCAAAAGATGTCGCCAAGATATCAGTCTGACGCAGCGTTTGCGACGGACAACAATATAAAAAGTAAACAATTAACTGTAAGAATACAAAGAAAATAAGCTGAACCCTTCCTCTGTGGCCTAGATCTTATGATAAACAAAACACGGAAAGCAGAATCAGTTTGAGTAAACGGCACTCCAGGGAACGTTTTCACACAGTCCGTCTTTCTCAGAAGGCCTCAGCGTATGAGACAGCTTGAGCAAGTCCCCGAAGAACGGAGTTCGCTTTTTTGAAGCCCGACCAATTGCACGCCTTTTCTCCCCAGACACACAAGCGCTGACCACAATACGCGCACGCGCGCCTTGGACCGCCTCACTGACGTTTTCCGGCATCCCCCAAATATATGAGTTTTTGCTTTGAAGAGCTCCGGACAGAGGGGAGCCAGTCTACTTATAGGGACATGCGGTGTAAAACGTACGAGCTCTAGATATCGGCGTTTGGAGGCGAAGGTGGCTGCAGAAAAAGAGACACTGTACTGTCTCCAGAGAAAGGTGGTATGTCAATCTTAATCATCCATGGGGTCGAGGCGTACGCCTGAGTTTACAACAAGACAGCGTACAGCGCGTCCGAGCCTGCCTGTCGATCTTAGCGGCGTCGCGGGCCCCGGAACTTCATGTTGAGCTCTTTCGTTTTTGAATGTAAAACTAAGATGTTTAATATTAAAAAAGTTATTTTGGATTACTACTAGCTTCAATGTAAAAACTATTTGTGGCAGTGGTTACACAGTGTAAAAACGAAACTACACAGCCACACCATGTGAATAGAAGACAGTGCTATTTCATGCCACTAAAATTGTGACCAAAATATCTTAGGATGTCGTTCTCGCTTGGAAGTTTCTTGATCATAAACTGTCTGAAGAAAAAAAAACGCAAACATTTCTATTTATCTTTGTTTGAATGTGCTTGCCTAGTTTAGTCTAGAGAATTCAACTAATAACTGTTGTAAATAATGATGACTTTCGAACTAAATCGCAGAGAATGTTTATTTTTATTACTGCAGGTTTCGAGGGAAGATCATGAAGTTCGTATTACTGACAGAAAGAAAACTAAAAAGTTCCAAGCTTTGGGTTGCGAGAAAAACCATCGTTGTTGTAATCTCGGTATGTTCAAACATATGTATAACAGTGCCAATTCTAATTAAATTAAGTGTTGTTTTCGAGTTTAACTTTTATATATCAGTTTTACGACCGGTCAGAAGCCCGTAAGCTACAATGTATATATGGATTAGACTAACCTTCTAAGTATATTTGAAGTATAATTGTACCTTGTAACACAATGTCAGCAGAACAGATTTTAATTTTTAACTTTTGAGCTATACAATTTCTAATAGTTTTCTTGAAAAATATTTAAAAGAAATATTGTGTTTCATTAGTCTTCCAGCTATTTTTGTTATATACATAGTTTTAAAACTTTTTCATCGTACACAAGCATACAAACAAGAAAATTCAAACAGGATGAAATGTTCGAGTGTTTCCTTAGGTAGCACAGCCTATTTGAAACCAATATTCTTTTTTCCTAGTTTAGGATCCAAAAATGCTTAATGAATCACACGTAGAGCCAAACCTGACCTCATATAGCCAGCGTGTGTGTATGTTGACCCTAATTTACCAAACAAGTTCCAAAACTTGTTTTCACTGATTATTCTTTGGATTATAGGTGGAATCGTTGACTAGGGCCTGGCAGCTTGGTAATTATGTGGCCAGCCAAAGAAAACCCACAGAAATTACAAAAAAAACGTACTATGACAACTATAACGCCTTAGAGAAAACCATATTTGGCACAACTAAGCTTTCTAGGATTTCCGATATCGTGCCAAGTTAGGCCTTTCTCTGGCGTAGAACGTGGACTTAATTTCGGGCGTCTAAAATTCTTCGGGCAATTTAGCAGCGAATTTTGTAAAAGGAAAAATCTATGCTTGCTTTCTGGGCTGGATTCTCTTTCCTTTTAAATATCCTCTTCCCCTTCTTGTCCCCCCCCCCCAAAAAAAAAAAATATTGAAAAAAAAAATGGTTGGCGCGCCGGTTTCTTAAATAACGAACGATTTTTGTTTAGTTTCTCCAAATCTTTTTTTATTTTTTCTCCGCTCTTGGAAAGCGAAGTCAATGCATTTTGCTCCTGTCAGAGCTGATAAAATAACATTTCACTCGGGCCTCGAAAACATTTCTACATTATTACTTCTTCTTTTTCATTTGCAGTGTTCTCGAAGTATATTTACCTTCGCTACTTACGTTGGCACTCATGCCGAGCGGTCTCCTGGCTTTTCAACACGAAGACTTCGCTTTCTTAGCAACGTCGGCGCACTCTCAGGAGGCCCAGGCACTATGATGGTAGTGCGAAGTGCAGACTTTGTATTGGAAAAGTGGACACGCTTCCCGGTCTTTTGATTTCGTTAAAGTTTATGCGGGCTGCATCAGCATGCATTTGCTGGACTCCAGGCTCAGTACTAACAAAAGACACTGAAAGCTCGCTTAAACTTCCAACGCCTTCATAGAAATCTCGTTTCCAATAATGTAGAAATGTAACGTAAGCTTACACTCTAAACACAAATTCTGAAAGCTCGCTTACTTTGGAGATAAGAAACTCTTGCATTGCCTTTAAGAATACGAATCTTCTTTTGTTTCCACCGCACGACGGTAATAAGACACTCATATAACACATCTGTGCTGTGATATTTTGGGCAACACAAAGTTAATATTGCTGCAAAGCTATACACGTTAAAAGCGCGAAAAGCAATGAACAGTAGAAACATGTTCTCCAGGGTGTGTCATACGAATTCAAATATATCGTGATGCTTTGTTATTTGAGAACACCAATTTAATACGGTTCGTGCGGGTGAGTTATACGGCCTGGGGGACATGCTATAAGGGGCTAATCATCGCAATAAGTGGGGCAATTAATTAACAATTTTCAATAAGGTTTTCTACTATTATAAAAAGATGAACACGGGGTTCCAATTAGAAACATTTTGAGCGTCTTCGATAGCCACAAAATTAGTCAATTAGAAAAAAAAAGTTTGTGGCACGTCAGAAGCGCCGGGGTGAACCAAGTTTACCACTCGTGCAATAGGCGTGAAGCTATGGGTGTCAAAGGAAGTTATTTCGATTATCATCCGCTTTTTATCACCACTACTTTTGCGCCTATTTCAAAAGTGGCAACTTCGACGCACACTCCCGCTTTTTATGCGCTTCATGTCTCTCTAAATTTGACTGATTTAGTAGTATTCGTTGACGCTCTGTTGAAACCACGTGTTAAATTTCACGAATAAAAATTCGATAAATTTATTTTAGTTGTTTATAGTACTTATGATGAGAATTTTCCCCCTATATGATGTCCCGCTGCCGGTATAACTCACCTGCATATTTAGGATTGCAGCACCTTTCACAGCCTTTTAGAAACAAATCTGTGCAAAAAAAAAAAAACAAAAAAAAAACATCCTACTTTATTAGAATATTTTATTTAAAGAAATATGTATTTGAATTTTAAAAAATAAGGAGTAAGATCAAGATGCGCAGTTCTGCATAAAAATTACATTCATAGTTTATGTTATTTTGTATAAGCTTATTGCGGTTTTTTAGTTAATACATGACAGCCGATTGTCCAAGTCCGTTCTTAAACCTGTTGTTTTGACTCCTCCCCGTTTTTTTTTCTTCTAACGTTGGCTTTTAATGCGAAAGCATTAGCTGTCCCATGCAGCGAAGCCGTCGTTTCCTGTATCTGTTGTCTGTAGCCGTCTGTAGAAGAAAAACGCCACTGAAATTCAAATTCCCAATATAACACGAAAAAAAGCACAGCAACGCAGATGCCTTGTCACGACAACCGGCCGGTGCGTTTAAGGTGAAAGCGGACGCGCTTCAGAAAGAAAACACAAAAAAAAGCAGAGCAACATAATGCTTTGTCAGGGAAGTCGTTGTGAAGCTGGTGGGGTTCGCCGCGCCTGCGCATTGGGGGAGCGAGATGGTACCCCCGGAGGGTCGTCTGAAAGAGGAACACGTGCCGCGCTGCTTGTAGAAATGCTTTCACATTCGTACCCGTAAGCAATCTTTAGTTTATCTTCATATTTATTATACAAAATACGTTTTGGTGTGTTAAGGTGTTTATATTGTATACTAAATTGTTTTAAACTCATTGTACCTTCAGCTCGTCCAGGTTGAAAAATAAGGTTATTTCGTATATTAGAGAGTTTTAGTAATACGTATAGGAGCAAACGCAGACCCCATACGTTAACGTTAACGTTGCGTCCTCCACACCGCGCATGTGCCATACGTACGCACTGCGGCGAGCCTTGCGTACGTACGCTCCCTATCGATTTTTGCGAACGTACGTAACGGCCGTAGCGGTCCCCTGTGTGCCATCTCGTTGCTCTCGTCGTGCACGGGAGAGCGCGAGACTAGTCCAGTTTGAAAAATGGCGGCGGTGAGGCAAACCCGCGGAAGTGCTACGCGCATTGCACGGGTTCGCTTTACCATTGAGGATGACATCAACCTCCTCAAAAAAGTCAACGCGACGAACCCTTTCGAGGACCCACAAAGATGGGTGTCGATAGAAAAGAACGTTGGCGACGCCATCGAACCCAAAAAGGTGTTTACCGTGCGGTCAATACAAAAAAAAAAAAGACAAAACACGTGCACAACAGGCATACGGAAACACGCACTTCCGTAACAAAGCGAGGAGAATCGGGGCTTTGTATTGGCTTGACCAAATACCCGCCTTGATTTGTTTGAAGCAGTTTACAGAAGCAAACCTAGATGGCGCTACAAGTCTTTACGTATGCGTTCTTCTTCCGCTGTACTAAAAGTGCGTATTCGACGCGCTCCGTAACGTTCCGTCGACGCAACGTTAACGCTAACGTAGGGGGTTTGCGTTTGCACCTATACGTATTACTAAAACTCTCTATTTTCGCTTTTACATTGAAATTCTTAGCTAAAAAAAAAAAGAACTTTGAAGATATTTATACGCTCTTCACACTATGCCGATACATTATGAGTATGCTTTGTTTGATTATATGGCTGCTGGTTTCAGTAAGAGCGTCATAGAGAGCTATACAAGTGCGTTCGGTTGGAGGTTACATTTGATTTATCCAGCCGAGAAGAGCGCTTTAAGGAGTTGGAATACATCGAAAATGTCCCATTTGTTTTTCTCTGAAGAATCCTTCGTCGGTGGATTCGACGTAATCATCTTTGAAGTTGAGAAATTTTACGTATTGTCGCAAACATTTCTTGAGTATCCACCTTACTGAAGTTAGCTACCTCAGTTTTGATTCGACGTCGATGGGAACAGCGCAACTTTTTTTTTTTGTAACAACTGTATATTTTGTGAAGAAGTTCGCAACGCAATTATTTTATACCCTCATTTTGCAGCAGCGCGTCCCCATCAGCATTTATTCACTTCCTGTACAAAATCCTTCGTCACCAGAGGAAGCACGCTACCCCATAATGCATCCGTTACGTTTCGTAGCCAACAAAATACAATTAGACTTAACTTTGAAAGGTTTCTTTGCTCCTCGCGCTTCGTATATAAGATTTCCACACATTTCAATTATATCTTCTGCATGTCTGGTTTGGTATTTTTTCGCACTAAATCATGCTATAACAGCTCTCATTTCAGAATCGGCAAATCGTTTCAATGACGTAAGCAGAAAAAATGGAAATCGTCAATAAATTATTGGTTTGATGCTGCATCCTCGGGTTGTGACTAACATATGAAAACACATAAGTATACACGAGCGACTCAGAAGTTAATACTGTCGTAGGACTTTTACGTTAACCAGACCTGCTTTCTGAATGAATCCCGAATACGTCTCTTAAAGACAAAATATATGACCTGCAATTGATGTTAAAATTATCGAAACGTGCATTCTCCGCTAGTTTGAGTATTTCCACCTCGCGATTTTAACCCTGTCTGCTATATGATGTGCTGGGCTATAATCAACACACGATCTCAAATCGGAAGCAGATGCTTCCAAGTGACAGTGAACGAGCGGTCCTATAACATATTCTCACTTTTTCTTTTTCGACTTTTCGTTCAATTTTGCTCACACATGAAATTTACCTCGTCCCTTCTCATTCGCCTCGTCTGGTCCATCAAAAAAGATTACAGAAAGACTGGGTGATTTTAAAACGGAGCTCAGGTCTATGGATAGTGAGTTGACGGGATCAAATTCCACTACAAGTGAACGCTGTCTGTGGAAAAGTTTTGCGGAGGCGGCGGCGTGTAACGGATGTTGCGATTGCTCGTCAAGATATACCCTGATATTCGAAAGTGTGCATTCCAAAGCCTTTCGCGGATCCGCAACATGGTCTTTATTTTTTACCTACCTCACTGGGAATCTAAGTTACTATATCTCCAAAATGAAAAAAAAAAAAAATGAAGTTCAAGTTGAATTTGAAGCAGGCTATTCTAATGTTTTATGTGCTATTCGCAATCACTAATCCTTGCCGCTTGCGTATCTGGTGTGAAGAAATGAGGCAAATATTGGTGAGTGAAATGTGGCTTGTGCTAGAGGCACAAATTGAGATATAAGATTTATTATTCCGTAATCCTCTTCCAGGGAAATTTAAGACCGAATTGTCAATACGGCCGGGAAGAACCAGATAATGTCCTTTACAAATAAATGCCCGCTCACTTGTCAAGAACGTAAAGAGACCCTTACGAATGTGTAGAGTGTCTAGCACACTACCCTTGACGTAGCTAATGCAAAAGTTTGTTATTCAAAATGGAAATGTCCCTAAATACTGATGGGCCAAGCACACGTTGGGTCTGCGGTGCGGAAAATTGTTGCTCAGTGACGTATGGAAGTTATATATAGATATGTTTTTGACAATTGTTTGAGCGTTGAGTTTCACTGGAGACTTGATGATACACATTTAAGCAGATAAGTGAATATGTGCTTTTCACCAAAAAAATAAAATGTACATGTTGAAATAAGGGAAGCAAAAAAAGAAGGCACAGATCACACGGGAAAGGCAGAGATAAATTTAAAAAAAAACTAAGATACCAGCGGTTTTAAGGTTTCCCTAAAAACAATTATAACGGTGAGTGTACTCCAAAAAGAAATAACGAGTTAAATTTTACTGTTCAGCTGCTTCATACAAGGCGGTTTGTATTTTTAAGAAAGAGGAAGACACAAATCTAATCGTGTTTGCGTTTATGAGTCAGGATACAAAACGAATGAAAGGTTAAAGCTAACTGAGCTATGGACATCTTCAAAGTTAATTATAAATGACGTATGGACATAGTTTAATAAACTAATTGGTTGGCAAAAAGCGCCAAGGCGAAAATTCGACACATCTGAATTAAGCTGTTTGATATACATAAGTTGCAAACGACATCAAAAAGTGTGCTGACATTAAAACCCGGGAGAAGGTTACGTTGTGACAAATTCGCTTTATAATATTTTCTTTTAGTCGATATGCTCACGTATATTTACTTCAGGAGCCTTGTTTTAGTATAATAGTTGTAGGAGACATGCAGTTTATAGTTTGTGATGGAAAGGTAACCGTGGCCCAATAACGTCTCTTGCAATAGATACCGTGTTCGTATGAGGCACGAAAACGATGGGGAGGGTGCTGTAGTAAAGAGATGACTTTATTACGCGGTGGTTCGAAATCAGCCAGCCGCTGTTCCAGAGAGACAGACACGAAGCGGACCTTTTCAACTCTCAAGAAGAACTCTTTATTTCAGAACAACGTTACGGGAAGAAGGACGCGCGAGAAGAGGATAGAGGGCACACGGTGTGGAGTGACCAGAAGCCGCCCCTCAGAGACACAGCTGGCGCTGTTTACACAGGGGTCCGTGCTCGTCTGCCCGTTCGCGTTCGCGGGTGGCTCGGTGGAATGTTCCCTCTAGGTCATAATTTCCGGAGCACTGGACGGGAGACCGTTGGTTCCGAGAAACAGAAGCGCAAGACGGAACGAATGCGAATGCAGACTCTGAAAGCAACACGCACACACAATACAACAGAGGAAGTGAATGCCTGGCTGTGCTATCACCCTCTTCTCGTGATCGCGTAGGATTTTACTTACGAATGCCTTCGGATTTTAGCGGAAACGAGGCACTAGGCGCTACCGCTGTAAAACAAGAAGACCCCAGCCAACGTGATCAAATTACAAAAACTAGCACTCTTTTATGCGCGTGTGGCGAGCCTAATTTGTCATCGCCTGCAGAAACACAAGCGAAGCCTACCGGCGCGAGCGGCTCTTCAAAGCCGGTGGCAAGAACCGCCGAGGTCATCGAATGCGCGTAGTGTCAACACCACCTATAGATCTCAAGCAGCAGCGCTTCCCTCTCTCCCTTCAAGGAGCGTCGGCATGAGTAGGCTGAACTGGTAGTGCGCTTCTGCGCAAGGCACTCCTTGACAGTTGGCTTCTTTGCAATGCACGTTCGCTTTTACTTTCTAGACGCAACGCAAGCAAAAAAAAAAAAAAAAAAACCACGGCGTCGCGTTTTTTTTCTTTTTTTTTTCTTTAACGGTCGTCCGTCGCGTTCCTTTCTTCGACGGCTTTTTTAAAGCGAGTTCGTTTCACGGCACTCGTGTCCACGCGTGCCCACTCGCGGCGTAAAGCGAGTTCGTTTCGGCAGGAACTCCACGAGTGGTTGCACTCTCCGAGTTCGTTTCAGCGGCGGCACCCCACGCGTGCATACATCCGCTTCAAGGAGAAAATCGCGCGTGCGCCAAAATGCAACCCCGCCATGCCTCGCTCTAGCGAGGCCAACGAGGAGCGGGAGCAGACGACGGGGTTCGTCTGCTATGATGTGTCGCGGAACCGAAAGGGAAACAAAGTAGATTTTTTCAGAGAAATCACGTCCCGCGGGCAACGGAATCGAACGCGAGCTTGAATTGTGAGCGTCTGCTATTTCATGACGGAAGCAATTGACGACCCCCTATTGAAAAAGGCCAATATGAACTCGGCTTATTGGAAATATTGTATTCTAATGAAGATGATGGAGACCAATAAGAACTTATTGTTATCTGATTAGCCCAATACGCACGATGGAAATTCATATCGGAGCACAATATTCCGATATAGTATGCGGCTATTGGTATACAACAGGATATTGGAGCACAATATCCCGATATAACTGGCGGTTATTGGTATACAACACGATATCGGAGCACAATACCCCGATATACTACACGGTTATTGGAATAGAATACGACATCGCGTGCATATTGGTGACCGACACGGACATACTGTACGGCCACACGATATACAAATATTGGTCGTCGATCATGGGAGCAAAGGAGACAATATGATATCGCGTGCATATATCTCAGAACGCGGATACCAAGTAACCAACATGAATTACGTTGGCATATCCACATGGCAATACGCGAGAAATATATTGGGTGTGGATCCACACATAACATAAACGTTCTGCGTTGCGAACACATTAACGTTGATCGACAGTGCAAGTATGTACAGCTGTTAGTACGGCACACAGGACAGACAGCCTAGCGCGCTTGAAACTAGACAACCACCAAACTATTCAGAATAACTAGCCGGAACACCCGCCGCGACCTACCTTTTAATGAGAAAGCCCAATAACGACATGTTCATTGGAGGGATCGTTTTCCAACAAATGTTTATTGCAGTTGTAATGCAACAAAAGTTGATCGCCAAACGATAAACCCAACGTACCGGGATACAATTCGATGTTGCAACACCACATCGCAATACAACAAGAAACTATTGGTGTTGGGACACAACCACCACATCGAATACGATATCAATACGAAGTTACCGACGGTGAGAAATACAACATCATATCACGATATACTATTCGAAGCTACCGGTGTTGGGACCGAAATCGAACGCGATACGTGACAATGTCTGTTCGCACGATAAAATAATGAGGGTGAATAGGTATGACAGGTCACGTGCATGCAGTTGCTTCTTACGCGCACATCTATCGATTTTGACCCCCCTTCTGGGTAATCCTACGTCGTACACAAAATCCACGACGACATGCGAGCACATTTCACCCACCACTTTTCGTCGCCTATTTCGCGAGATTCACACACTGTCCAAAAAACGACGTGAAAAATACGTGATTTGCGCCATCAAACGATACGTTACAGCCTCGTTTTTCGAGAAATTAGTTTCCATCGCCAACCCGCGCGCGCGCGCGCGCAAGCTCGTGCTTCGGAAGCACTTTGGACTTCGAACTGTTCGAACTGTTCGAACTTCGAAGGGAGCGAGCCCGGCTGGCCCGGCGCGATGCCGGCGTGCTGCCGAGCCGCCAAGCCGAGCATGCGCAGTCCGCAGCGGGCGGGCGTCGGTTACGCGACCCGGCCAGCCTGGCCAGCCGGCGTGATTGGCGTTCGTCGCACTCTGTGCCCGTGGTCATCGAGCGAAACCTACACACTTTCAATTGCTTCGAAAGGTACATCCTCCGGCAATATGAAAGACCCACTGGGGGGGGGGGGGGGGGGGGGGGGGAGGGGGGGGGGCGCTGCGAGCGCTTCGGGCAATTTCATTCTGCTTCGAGGGGAGGACGCTCACTCGGGGCTCAGCACAATCTGATAAGCCCGTTTCGCTTTAGCTGAGCCCGAGTGAGCGTCGTCCCCTCGAAGCAGAATGGAATTGCCCGGAGCGCTCGCAGCGCTGCCGCCTTCCACCGCCTGCGTTACACGCTCCCAGTGGGTCTTTCATATTGCCGGAGAGTGTACGTATAATCGACTCTATTACTTGCAGCATTGAGTGCTTTGGTGTACGCGGATCAAAGTAAACACCGAAGGACAGAAAGGAGACGTGAAGTTTTTAAATCGCGGCCTTTTTGAACGCCTGTGTCCCCTGTTGAAAGCTGCTAGCTATGCTCTGCTGCAGGCGTCATTTCGACTGCGTGTGCTCCAATGTAACGTCAGTCACTGTTCACACTCGGCTAGCTTTGCCAGTTTGTTATCTCACGTGCGAAATAGACGTAGAAACCAGCGCCGCGTCTCTTTCGGATACTCAGCCTCCAGCCCCCTTCTTCCGGCGTGCTTTCTGCCGCGCCCATTTGGCGCATTAGATTCGCGGGCGCGTCAGGCTCGTTCGAAGAGGCGTTGTTTGAAGCAGACGAGTCGCCGAAGTGCTACCGGAGCTTCTCTTTAGGAAAGTCGCAATCGACGCTCGGCGGCTCGGCTCTGAGCTCGTACTTTTATCCTGCCGGGTAGACAATGAGTGCCGAGGAACGAATTTGAAAAAGCGCTAGCGAGTGACTTTGTGACGCCGCCCAACTGTCCTTCTATCAACGGCGCAGAGCAAATGGTGTACAGAAAAAAAAAACGCGTTTTTTTATATTTTGTTGGCCATGTTTCACCTCAACGCAAAGTGAATCGCGGCTGTACGTCGGTTGACTCATTACTGTGCCTAGATGGTAACGGAACCTTTTTGGTGTGATCTTATTCTGATATCGTTATATCTCGCCTTTTCATCATCGCTGAACACCTCTAGACGACATTCTACACATTACACTCCTTGTCGAGATGTCGCTGGTGCTTGAGACTAATTGGAAGTCACTGTTTGCTCACTCCTAGGTGCACACATTTTATGTTCAACATCAGTTATCTGAAGGAGGCTCCATGAAACCCTGGAATTTGTTGAGAGGTACCTCTACATACTGTATTAGAGTGGTGTTTTGTGTGTTGTAGGTTTGTACAAAACCAAATTGGCACTTTGTAACATACCCTATGACTGTTTAATACAATTAAAGTTGCAATGAAGCATTGGCCACGAGAGGTGACTCGGCCAACGTGGCCGACAAATTCCTCGCATAATTTTCTCCATGGGTCATTTTGGATGCTGACAACTTTTTTTGTGAATAATGAGTGTTATGCACATATATTTCTTCTACTTTTCAGACAGGTACTTCCGTTACATAAACCCCAGCAAAGGCAGCAAGAGAGTCTCGTAGGGTCACACCAGTGATAACGGCATTCCTGCTCGAGTCCCGGGTCTTCTCACCGAACTTCACTGAACATAATGGTACATTCCCTTTCCTTAAGTTTGTGAGAGCCAAGGGTGAAAGACGACGTAGAGGGCACGTGACAGGCGGTCGGCGGAGAAAGAAGTCACGAGCTGGCGCGAGACAGTGCGTTCTGAGCGAGGCTGGAGCTGGGCAGGAACATCGGAGCCGGGCTGCCTGGCCTGGCCCATGCCGAACCCCGGAGCGGTCCACCAGCGAGGTTTGAAGTTCGGACCGGTAGAAACGGCGAGTCCTGGCCATCTAGCCTAGGCCACGACGATTCCGGGTTGGTTCCGCAGCGACACTCGGGCAGTGATAGCCCGGGACAGCCAGCCTACGCAGCGCTGACATGGGAAGGACGATCCGCAGGCCTGGACACTGACTCCGACTGTGAGCTCTGATCGACGGGCGACAACAAGGGTCGGCGTGCCTGGACTGCCGGCTCTGAACGACGGGCAACCGTGAGGTAGTCAACTTATTCGCTGTCTTCTCGTTGCTGTATGTCACTCCCTGGGTGACGGGCGGAGCGCATACCGACTAAGCGGGGATTATTAGTAGCTAAGCAAACTCCATAAAGAAACCAACATTAAAATGGCACATTCAACGTCGGGCTCGTTCGGTACGCCTCTGCCTCTAGTCGTCCCCAGGGAGTCTCACGGATTCGTTGAGCGGGTGGTTCACTAACGCTAACGATGCCCGTTGAGACAAATATGTTGGAATTTCGGCGACTTGTCCCACGGCAGAGCTCAGCAGGTGTCTCCTCGAATCAAGTTCCTAAAGGGCTCGAAGAACGAGGTTGCAGACACGCTTTCTCGGGTACCCCAGTATAGTGGTTGGCAGGAGACGGGGAGCGCGGTTAGGAT
The DNA here is from genome assembly GCF_016920785.2 of Ixodes scapularis. Classification (NCBI taxonomy): domain Eukaryota; kingdom Metazoa; phylum Arthropoda; class Arachnida; order Ixodida; family Ixodidae; genus Ixodes; species Ixodes scapularis. The sequence continues at coordinate 189,506,394 of NW_024609835.1, read as the reverse complement.
CTAAGAAAGTCGTCTTCAGAGGCAGAGGAGAGTCGCGGCTTGTTCGCTGGAATGCAGCATAACGAGTGGCAGAGGGGAAACACCCAGGACTGATTGCAGATTTAGGATTTAGGCTTGGGGTGATGCGGTAGGCAAGTAAGCGCTTTTCGAGGCCTGGAGTGCAGATGGGTTTTTGACAGTGGGTGTTGGAAAAATTGCGGAAATGGCAGTTGACACGGGGAACACTGGCAGACGAGATTGTCGGCGGGTGTCGGGTAAACTGGCGGAAATTGCGGTTGGCGCCGGGAACGCTGGCAGGCGAGTTAATGAGCACTATGATTTGTAACTGCTGGACCAAGACGGCTAGTTGCTTCGCGTCAGTCCAACAATCGACGCAGGGCGGACGGACGACTCTCCCTTGAGAAGGGTCGTTCCAAGAAAGCTACGAATTGATTTATATGACTCTTTCTCGACTTCACTCTGGCCGGTCGTGGCAGTGACAGCAGGACTTTTAATAAGTTAGGTCGCGTCACGAATGCGGCGGTAGACATTTAGGTGGCTTGTAGCTGTCCAGCTTGCCTTGAGGTGTGAACGGTTGAAGCGGGCTTGCTCGCTGAGCGTGAACGGTGGAAGCAAGCCTAAGGCCCACTTCAGACGGGGCAATTCCCCCAGCAACTTAACGTCGCAACACCAGCAACACGGACCGCCGGCGTTCAGACGCTGCAACCGAATTCCTACGACTTGCCATCATCATCATGAAATTTGATTTTTCTTGCACTATATAGACACAACTACGCGCTAAAAACGTGTTTTTATATCTTTGAGTGGCGTTGGAGAATACTCACTCATGTTTCTGAAAAAGTTTATTTCCAAAAACGATCCATTTCATACCAGGATCAAGTGTTTAGCTGTCATCCTCACCACCACAGGGGTGTCACGTGAAAATATTGCGTCCCTGATTGGCTGCTGCCGCTTCAAACTTCTCCAGTTTGTTCGGGTTGCTTGTCTGTTTTAAGCCGCACCTGATCTGAGAAATTCGTGCTGGTCTGGGAAAACCTAGGGAACTACCCGCCAGCAACCTCAAAATTGCTAGAAAAGTTGCCCTATCTGAAGCGGGCCTTAGGGAACTGAAATCAAGGGCACTGGAGCTCTGGGTTCAAACCCACCTGGAGACGTTTCTTTTCTTTTTGCCTTTTTTTGTATACAGTATATATATATATATATATATATATATATATATATATATATATATATATATATATATATATATATATATATATATATATATATATATATATATAAGTAATACTTTTTTTTAGGTTTTAACGTATAGACGCATAATTTACAGACTAATTCACATTCAGAAGTGCTTTTATTCACACACTGTGGCTCCCTAGTGCTTCCATTAGCTTCTTGCTAAGCTATTGCAAGCTCTGCAAAGGGAAAGACATCTTCCCACCCTTTGCTGGCTGTAAAGCTGTGGCTTGCACAGCTCTAGCAGGTCGCACCTCACACACTGGCTCCATCATCAAGCATAGGGGCTGCATGAGTCGCGCCACACCGTAAGGCTACACTCTAAAAAAAAAGTGTCGATTTAACTCTTTTTGGAGTGTAAGTGGCTTGTCACAGAATCCGCTCTTTTAAAGAGTAACTATAACTCTTCGGAGGCAAGTGTATGTTTAACTCTTCCACACAAGTGTTCACTTAACTCTGCTATAGAGAGTAACTGTAATACTTTTGAGAGAGTCAGGGTTACTGTTTTGATGTGTAAGTGCAAGAGTTAACTTCACTCTTTTGTGTAGAGTAATTATAACTCCATGAGAAGTGTTTCCTAAACTCTTTGATGAGAGTACATTTCCCGCCTTTGTGTGGAGTGACAACAACTCTATCAGAAGTGTTGCCGAAACTCCATGTTGACGAGTGAAGGTAACTCTCCAGGAAGAGTTACCATCATTCCTTCGTGTAGAGTAACTACAACTCTGTTAGAATGTTGCCTGTACTCTGTATTGAAGAGTTACGAGTACTCGCCGGGAAGAGTTACCCTCACTCCATCGTCTAGAGTAACTACAACTCCATTAGAAGTGTTGCATAAGCTCTGTATTCAAGAGTTAAACATATTCTCCCAGAAGAGTTGAATTCACTTGTTTGTGGAGAGTAACTAAAACTCCATTAGAAGTGTTGCCTGAACTCTGTATTTAAAAGTTAAGCACGCTCTCCAGGAAGAGCTGTTATAACCTTCTTGTGGGGTAAATACAACTCCGTTAGAAGTGTTGGCTAAAGTCTGCATTAGCGAGTGAACTATGCTCTCTAGCAAGAGTTAATGTCACATAACAGCACACTTGAGCAGTTTGTGTGACCCCGCCTTAGAGAGTACTTAACGAATACAGAGTTCAGGCAACACTTAAAATGGGGCTGTAATTATTCAACAGAAAGAATTGTGTACAGTAAGTACAGCCCCTTTTGATGTGTTGCCTTAACTCTGTATAAAAAAATTAGCACCCTCTTCAGGAAGGGGTCACACAAACTCCGCTCAATTATGCTGTTAAATATTGTTTTTAGTGTGCTGTTGAGTGTAAGTTAACCCAGTGAAAAGTAACGGAAACACCTGAAAACAGAATTAGAAGAACGGAAGTGTAAAATTGAATTTGTTGGAAAAAAGCTTGCTGAAAAAAAAAAAAAAAAAACTCTTCTGGCAAGTGACATTTCTAGCCGGTTGAAGGGCGAACACTGTACTTTTCGTTCTGCAATTATTCTATGGAATTTCAATACCTCCCTTGGTGTCACTGTAATTTGGAATACTTTTTTCCTTATTGTATGAGTTGTTCTATGCAACTAGGGTCAACTCAAGTATTTTGCAATGAACAGTAGCCCTACAATCTAAAAGCGACAATGTACATGTTCACAAGGAGATGGTTGCACAGGAAATGTGGAACTGCAGCTCAAAAATGGCATGAAATATATAGCATATGAGCCTGCACAGAGGCAGGCAATACGTTCTCATGAAAAGTCAGCATAGAAAGAAAACAGTAGAATAGAGTTTATTAAACCAAGATTTTAATTTCAGAACATGGCAAAAAAGGCAAAACTGGCACACAAATTTCCTCTGGCTAACAAGTTTTTAACTTTGTGATAAAGTCTAAAGCCAGGACGGACTTTATTCTGTACTTCAAACCAATGAAGTGCCCAATCACTGCAAGCGACTGGCTTGCTTTTTGACGGTAAAAAATGTCGTGGACTCCGTGCACTGCAAGAACGAGCGCTGCACCAGCCACAATATCCATCACCTCAAAGGAGTGATCCTCCAAAACCACAGTTATGGCACTTGAGTCCTCTTCGTCGTTTCGCATCACCAGAAAGGTTGATCGGTCGTGTCCCTCCTCCTGTGAAGAATGAATGCTTAAATGTAGAGTCAGCAATATTAAAAGAGAGGAAACAGCTCGCTAAGTGCCCTTAGCTAATACCAGTGCACTCATTTGCGAGACAACGGACCATTTGCGAAAATTCCAGGAGCCATTCATAGGATCCGCTCCAATAGTTGGCTGGGACTCGCTTTCCTGCCGATTGAACAAGAGTCCCAACCGAACACTAAGGCAGCACTCATTGTTAGCTCGCCCAGCCGCAATCATTCAAAATCGTTCGTATCCCTTTTGATAGGAACACCTAAGATAAAGATAAACCACATCCCTCTCTCTCTCTCTCTATTTTTCCCCTTTCTACGCAATAGCAGCCATAAGAGGTTGCATTTATCTATGGCATCCCCAAGTTCGTACCCTATCGGAAGAAGGGGGCAAGGGGAGGGGGCAGTCTCCCTCCCCCCCCCCCCCCCCCCTTCTCCTTCTCCCTGACTTTTGGAACAATTATAGCAGGCAATATGGGAGAGAGGGACAGAGTGTAGCTTCCCTGCACATCATCCCTCCACCTTCCAAACTGTAGCAAACCAGCTGGCCTCTGCCCATAGCGGTGAAAGACATAGCTCTATATAGACGAGAATCTGAGGGGTGGGATGAATGCAATTTCTTAACATCTGCATTTGTCCAAGTGGCATGCGATATGTTAGAAACATTTTTATAGATAAATTAGTGAAAACACCCTATTGCGTTTCAGTGCTGACTGCCGTATGTTATAGTTTATTTTACAACTTTAGAAAGGAAGCTAGCGAATGCAAGTAACATCTAAGTTTGGGGAGGCCATTCATTAAATATTATAACTACAGCTCTACAATGGGCTAATTCGCAAAAAAGTACCATTGAACCTTAATAATAAAAAAACAATTACATCTACTAAAATGCACAAATTCTAGACAAAACAAAACAAGACGAAACAGAAATTTTAAAGTAGCCCAAACCAAGAACACACAAATTGAGATTGACGAGTATTAAAATAACTAATAAATATGCCATATGTCAAAACAGAACATGCATCGCGGCGAGCTTAAAGGGGTACTCCACTGGTTTTTTCATGTCTCCGGTTTGCTTGAAATTTTGCTAAACTAACAAACAGACATCGTGAAAATAGTATCCCAAACATTAGGTCAAAATATTGTTTTTTTGCAAAGTTATTGAATTTACAGTTTTGGTCCTCACCCTGTTTTTCAAGCTCGAAGTCTCTACTGACAACAATGAAAAAGTGACGTCAGTGGAAGGCAGGGGTTCACTCTTTGGGCTGTAGATTTTGTTTTAAACTGATTCGAAGCAGTTTCATGGTGTCAAATGAATGCTTGGGAAGCTCGCTCCAGTCCCCGCGCTCCAGCACAGAACAAATAATTGGCATATTCTATTTTTTGGCTGCTTGCTCGACTGGCAAGCCTGCCTGCCACTGACGTCACGGCACTGAAAAGTGCGCGTATATTTGAATGTTGGTTTTTGCATCATTTTCATTTGCCGATTTCACAATACCTATTATGAATTTCGCGATTCTAAATAACATACCGGAGACGTTAAAGGCCGGGGAGTCAGAAAATATAGTTAGTTAAGGTAGCTAAAAAAATCGGTGGAGTACCCCTTTAAGCTCTGCCACAACCGACACTACTAGAGAGTCAGCGAGCTGCTCATGTGTGCCACTTCATCGTGCTGCTGCACTATAGATGTGGGCTCTATGTTTTTTATTGCATGCGGATGAACTGGTTGCACCACTCTGAATGCAGGGGCAGGCACATGCATTGCAAGGTCGAATTTAGAGCTCTTGTTTTTTTGTTTTTTTTTTCAAATAGCAGAAAGGTTAATCTATAAATTGCTTAGCCCTGCTCTTGCAAAATCACAGTGTCCCTCAAGCCTTCATCTAGCCTTAAGACATGTTTATTTCAATCTCGACATTTAAGTTCACACCTATATTTCTACGTTGATTTGAAAGAAAAAAAGAAACAGTTTTAAGAATTGCGGTGTTTGCGACGCAGAAATATGTAGTTATAAATGTACCCATATTACCTCCATGTTATTTACAAGTTATAAATCAAACCGCTGGCCTCCCCTTCAGCTCACCAGTGTCAAATGTACTGCTAATATATCAGTCCAATAACTACTCTCTTATACAAACAAAATATGACAGTTGAGCGGAACATGATGCTTAAATTAGTAAATCACTCACATAAAAAAAAAAAAAAAAACTTGGCGAGTAAAGACGATTACTGGAAAACACACTCGCATAGCGCGGTGACATAGCTGACAGTCCACAACCACCCGACAAGCTGAATCTTGGCAAAGAAGGACTACTCAGCGCCCCGTGGAATTCGGCTTTGGACATACTGAGAGGACTTTACTACAGCACACATCTACCGTCAAGAAACAGACATATTTTAACAGAAAACATGAACTAAAAATGACTTCAAACACGAAAATAACCAGTCAGAATGTCTCTCACAGACTTTTAGAATAAAAAGCACTTACAAATTACGCTGTACTGGACCTTTCGGGCCGGTCGCTGTGGACTACACGCGGATTCATCGGAGATTCCCGGCCCAGAGTTAGACACGGTTGAAACTCATCGGATCATGACAAAACGTACATTGCGCAGCAAGAACACGTGTCCCCGATGTTCAAGAGGAAGGAGAGGATCCTCTCATTGTCACTCAGGTGGAAAAGAAAGCGGTCCGTCGTGTCTTTGGTCCGCCGAAGCTAGTGGTGACATGTATGGTTGGCCACAACAAAGGAAGATCACCGGTGTGTAGGCGCTGCCGAGAGAATATCCAAGGTCTTGACAATCCTTATGTTGAAGATCGCACTTGGCATTAAATCATCGTTCTTACTGGTTCCAGCAAGGGTAGCGTGGATAAGGGAGATGCCGAGCCACTTCGTCCGAGAAAAAAAAATGTCCGCTAAGCAATGAAATGCACACAAACAACTTAGAAATTGACACCACGGTGTCCTGATATGAACATATTGATCTTGCCATTCTTGAAAAGAGCTATCTCTGCCGAAAAACAAAACAAAAAAAAGCGCATCTGCCCCTTTGCTGCTCGCGGATGCGCGTGTTGGACATTGAGGGGACCGTCCCCACCGTCTTCCAGTCCCTACCTTATCGATAGGCCTTGGTTCACGCGATCCCACTTTCTGTGTGTGTGCGTTTGAGTGTGTGTGTGTGTGTGCTTCGGGGGCTGGACTGCGTCACTCCTAAGCTGAAAGTGAAGAGGAAGCTAAGGTGTTCGGTGAACCAATCGCACCTTTGGCTTTAATCACGTGATCACGCTCCCTCCCGTAACTACGCGCTGAGAGCGGAGCAGGCGATAACTGGTCTGGCGGGCGCGCAGCTCCTTCGACACTGTCGGCTTAGGAATGAAGGGATCCCTCTTCCTTCAAGGACGAGGACGCCGAGTCCCCTAATCTCAAAAGAGATTTGGAGAGATTAGAGATGGTGGGTGGGGAAAACGGGAGGGAAACTGTTTTCTCATCATCTTCTCTCGCCCTTTTCGAGAGAGAGATAGAGTTCTTGCGCCAGGCCGAGGGACCTTCGTAAGCAACCCGTTTCGAGGCCATCGGCGCATCCCTCCACAGAGCTCTTTCCTCTCTCGAATTCTTCCGTTTGTCTCAGCTGGTATTTGCTATCCGGGTATTCAAAAACCAATATGGCAGAGATTGCTTAGACATGATAACTCTAGAACAAGAGGACAAAAAGGGACTGACAGACACAAAGCACTGAACTCAGCTTGAAGCCTCATGTCAAAATTATAAAGTTAATGATAAATCAATTGTCTTCCAACAAAAAGAAAAGGGGCGATATAAATTTCAAGAAGATTGTCGACCACTTGGCGTTCCGTCAGAGCACCAGTGAACCCAACTAGCTTATGCCTCAAAATAAATAAAACAGGAGAGCGTGCGCACAAAGAGACATGCACACAAACATGTGGAATGCGCCACATCGGTAGTCTAAAATATCAACACGTGGGCGATCGTACGGGTGTAGCATTTTAGCCCCAAGTGTAGAACCCGTGTGCATGCTTCAACCACCACTGTTCCATGTTTAACCTAATATCTTGAGGGTCTACAAATGACGGCATGATTACGTTGCACACGCTCGTGAGCACACTAACTGTCACTTAATTAAAAGCAGAATGCTCCGCCGTCACGGTGAGGACCAGGCCACATGATCTGAGAATTCGCGTCATGGGTTTTTGTTAAAACTAGCCTTTTTTTTTTTTTTCTTTATTTGTTTCGCGGGTTTGCCGCGTAGGGGGCAGAGATAAAGGCGTGATGCCTGACAAAGCCTCTGCCCCCTAAAGTCCAGCAGCTCAAAGTAGTTACATAATAACAGATTCTACAAAAACATCATACATTTAAAATAAAACAAGAGAAACAAGTCAAAGAAACAAGAAGAATAGACACTATATTCATTTGCTAAAAAAAAACTCTATAAACGAGTGTTGGTCGTAAGAAACCAAAAACAGTAACAACAAACAGTAACAACAAAAAACTAGAATGCAATCTTGTGCTCCTCCGACATACCAGCATCACAAGCAAGTTCCCATGAAGGAATACAATGAAAACAAATCTTTGAAATTAGCTATATCTAGTGATTGTATTCTTGGTGAAATACACTATCCAAATGAGAATGCGATTTCACTGCCAAGCAGGAAACTTCTACAATCCCTTTTAAAACCATTTAACGTGTTGTTAAAGTTAATGTTGAAGTCCGTTCTATTTAGAGTTTTAGTTGTTTGAAAAATGAAAGTTTGTTGACCATAGTTGGTTCTTATGGCCGGCATCCTTCGCTTCGGATTTCTAATCGGATATGCACTAAGGCTGTTCGCTGGTGTGGTGTAAAGTCGATTTTTATGTATCCACAGTAAAAGTTTGAAGTAATATATTTGATCTGCCTTAAGAATATTATATTTGATGAAGAGTGGTTGTGTTCTTAAATTTCTGGCATCCCCTTTATAATTTTCACACATTCGTAAGATTTTTTTTTGCAAAAGGATAATTTTATTATAATTCGCCGCCGTCGTCATTCCCCAGACCAGAATACCATAACAAACTTTGGAGTAGAATAAGGAATAATACAATGTGTGTTTTAACCAGGTCGGTATCAAATTTTGTATTCTATAAATGCATCCTGTTACCCGGGATAAATCAGCCTTTAGTTTGTTTACATGGCAATTCCATGATAGATCCTCAGCAAACCAGACGCCCAAAAATTTTTGTTCTGCTACCTGCTCCAATGTTGTGCCTTCGTATATTACTTTAATGGAACTATAGTCTTGCTAATTTGCTGTTTTAAAAATGATATACTTAGTTTTTTTTGTATTTAATTGTAGACGATTTATTTGCAACCATATTGATAATTTTGAAAGGTATTCATTAGCCAACTTTTCGACGCACTTTTTCGTCGCACCAGCAAAGAATATATTTGTGTCGTCGGCATACATTATTAGTTCAGGGGAACCTGGTATTGTCGTAATGTCATTAATGTACACGAGAAATAACAGAGGGCCTAAAATAAAGCCTTGAGGAACACCATGTCGTGTTTTCAATTTATTAGATGAATGGTCATTTATAGATACATATTGATAACGATTTGAAAGATACATTTTTATTAGTCTTAGTGCAACTCCTCGTACACCGTAGATTTCAAGTTTTTTCAATAGAATATTGTGCTGCACAGTATCAAACGCTTTTTGTAAGTCCAAAAAACTCCAAGAGTCAATAATTTGTTTTCAATATTTTCAACAATTTTTTCCTTTATATCTATTAGTGCTTGTTCCGCAGACCTATTTTTCTGAAAACCGTATTGAGCCTGCGTTATTGTTTGGTGCTTCTGAAAAAAACTCGATAGCCTGTCATTGATAATGCGCTCAAAAATCTTTGAAAATACTGGAAGAACCGAGATCGGCCTATAATTATTAATATTTTCCTCTCCTCCTCCCTTATACACAGGAATTACTTTGGCTATTTTTAATTCTTCGGGAAAATCACCAGACTCTAGCATCATATTTATTATATGGGACAAAATGGGACTTATAATGCACGCGGTCTGTTTTATAGGTAAAGATTTTATTCCATCATCTCCAGCGGCCACATCATTTTTTAAGTTTCTAATTATTCTTTGCACTTCATTTGACGTAGTTGGAATTAGCATGATAGACTGCATCTGATTCATCGTGGACACACTGTTATCTGTGCTGACACTATTCCCCATGTACGTGCCTACGTCAATAAAATGCCGATTCATTTCGTCTGCTAGTTCTTTTCCAGATACATTTCTATTGTCTATTAATATTTCCTTCAAGCTATATCGTGTTGACCTTCTATTGGTTAAATCATTTACGGTGTCCCATACTTTTCGACTATCATTGTGATGATGCAGAAACTTATCTTGATAATAATCGCACTTCGCGCTCTTCAGATCGGTGTTCAGTTTGTTTCGAAACCTTTTGAATTCAGTTAAAAGAGAGAGATCCCGACTTATGATGAAAGCATGATACTTGCGGTTTTTTTCTTTTATTCTTTCATACAGGTCGCCAGATACCCACGGTTTTCTTATTTTCTTCCTTCTTTTTATCTCTCTCAGGGGAAATGCAGCATCATAATTCTGTCTAAATTTGGTCTCAAAAATTTTATAGGCACGGTCCGTTTCACGTTCTTCGTAGACGTCATCCCAACTTTCTTGTTCTATAAGGCAGCGAAAAGTTTGTAGTGAGCCGTCATTTATTGGGCGGTGCCAAAACGTTTGTTTTTCGTTGTTGTGCTCCCCAGTTAAATAATACCCAAAGCAGAAGATGGGAAAATGGTCACTAAGGTCGTATAATATAGCGCCAGCTGTATTATGACCACTATCTAGGTTTGTAATGCAGACGTCAAGAGATGTAGCAGTGTCTGTAGTCACCCTGGTTGGCAGTGTTATCACATTGTCACAGGCATATTGATGGATGATGTCACGTAATTCTCTCGCATGACGGTCACCTGAAAGCGTGTCTTTTGAAGGCAGGGCAAAAGAGAAAAAGACGGGTGTCAGTCGTGGGGCATTTGACATCGGTGGCTTTCGTGCACCACCCGATCGTAAATAGGGCATGAACTTTCTGTACAGCGGTCTCCTTTAGGGAACTTGGCAGTCCACTGTGATAAGTGTTCGTATGACCCTTTGCTCGATGAAACACAGATTCCGGGCAAGTAGGAACAGAAAACAGAGGGAAAAACTTTAGAGGTGTTAAAATTTAGCGTAAAGAAAGATGATAGTTGCATCAGTGCGTCGTCACTAGTTTCATCAAATAAAATTTAGATTCATTTGGCTTGAAGTATAATAAAGTGTGTATCAGTGGCGTAGCCAGGAAATTTCTTCAGGGAATTTTTTTTTTTTTTTGCTTAAGCTGTTTGAAAGACAAAAAAAAAGAGAGAGGAAACGAAACTGCCCAAACACAATATTGTTTACTATTTTCCTTTTTCTTAGACGACAAAAGTCCAACCTTCTTTTCCACATCTCGGTCGTCCAATATTTAAAACAGGGAAATTTAATGTTAAATGACGAAAGAACGCAGTCATTAAATATTATAATTGATTTTGAGTAAAAAAGTCCAGAAAAATTACGGTGCGTGCACTTCAATGCGGAACACTAGAGTATCCAATGACTGAAAACTGCGGAAAAGTGCCAGAGAATAGAGAAGTTTAGAATACGATTAAACGCAAAAACTGCAATGCGCACTGGGGCAATGAGCTAGTGAAGCGTTACGCTCATTGTTCCTGCGTGAATCACATATTTCACAAATTATCGTTTTACAGTCATGTTTTAAATTATTTCCGTTCTTCGTTGTCGTTTTACGAGAAAGCGGAAGAGAAAAATACCAGATTCCATTATTTTTTTGGGTTTAAACATTTAGTGGAAGCCGCCCTCGGTCGATAGAAAGAAGCGAGAGTACCCTTTCGGTGCTGATTTGCATATTCCGGTGAATGTTCAAAAGCGCAGCCCCTATTAGCGGCCAGATGTTTTGGTGGCGCCCTCCTATGGTTTCCTCTCATGACGTCATTACCTTACGAGCAACAAGTTCGACGGTGTTTATAATTAGCATGGTGGAAGCTTGAGATCATTGCGCTCTGAAAGCAACACTGCCAACCCCGTCAAAATTGAAGTTCCATGCTCTTATTTTTTTTCAATGAGAAAACCTTTGCTGGACGTCATAGTGACCATTCGGCCAATCGTGGAAGGCCGATCACAGCGACGCTTTTGATCGCGCACGTCGCCAATGCTGCGTTCACCATTAAGCTCAGACTAGAAGCTCCGCTTTAAGCGCGAGCTTTCTGCCCTTCCAAAAACAAGTGTGATCCCGCAGGCACGCGCAACCAATGCACTGCCGAAGCCAGCGAGCTCGCGCTGAAGGCGAAGCGTCTGGTCTCAGCTTAGAACGGAGTAGCAAGCGCCTCTGGGACGTTGAAGCCCTCAGGTGCTTCAACGTCCCAGTCTTCGGAGTCTCGAAAGCAAATGTTCCGCTTCAGCGCTGCTAACGAGCATGGTGGCCAGGATTTGCAGCAGGCGGGTTACATTAGGATACAAGGCCCCTAGGCAAATGCAAGTTGCCTGTACCGCTGAGACGCGCTAAGCGGTGCGGTACCTCCACATCTGTGTCAAAACCAGTACTTCCCCAGGAAGTTCATCTAACAAAACGAATGCTCCGCACAGGCTGGAGATTGGCGACCGGCGTAGTTGGCCACAACTTTGCTGTCGCCTAGGGCGGACAATGCTGCCTGACGTGAATCTGCTGGTTCTGTTAGAGACGTTGATGACACGCTTAAAGTTGCAGGTCAATAATCATTCTTAAAAAAAAAAAAAGTCAAGAACTGCTTGGCTCTTGAACTTATTTTTGAGAGTCTATATACGTAGAGGAAGTTCCACGACTCACGTGCTGAACGCAAGCATGTAAACATTACCCACTTCAGCGATTAAAGAAGTCAACTAGGTACGCTTTGAAACCAAATGATTATGAGCATTCCAAAGTTGCTTCAACAGTACCATATGCTGTCGCTTTTCTCTCTTGCTTCTTTTCTTTCTTTTTTTTCAATGATGGGGATGGTTGTTAGTGTGTTTTTTTGCATTTTTGTTTGCTTATTATTGAAGCTAAATAAGTAGAGGCGAGTAAACCATAAAAACAAAAAGACAAGACAAACGAAAACAAAAAAAAACCGCTAAGCTGTTAGTTAATTTGTTGTCCGGTTTTCTCCTCATTGTAGGGTTCGTAAAGTCAGAGTATTGCTATTTTGGAGCTTTGTTGCGCTGCCCTGCTTGTTGCGCTGCTCGTCGAGTCCTCGACACTCAAAGGGCAGGGGAAGTTTAGTTAAGCCGCCTGCATTCCCCGAGGCGAGGCCAGCGTCCTTCGACGTCAGGATTTCGCGGCTTTTGTGACGTCGGGAACAAAGCCATTCGCACCTGCGAGCCTGAAGAAAGGCGTTGGTTACTAACATGGCCAAGTTTGAAGAGAGCTGTTCGAAGAGCCGGAGCCGGAGCCGGAGATGTATTTTTCCCACAGTCCACGGACAGCGTCGTCTTCGTTTTGCTTCGGTATGTTGTGGGCACAGCCCCTCGCCGTAGTGGATTGTCGAAACGAAACACACACACACAAAAAATAATACTGACACTGGAAAGGGGGAAGGGGTAAAGAGGACAACCATGAAATTTCGGGAATGTTCCGACCCTTGAACCCCCCCCCCCCCCCCCCCCCCCGGTCCCCTGGCTACGCCACTGGTATGCAAATATGTTCGTGTTTTCCAAATAAAATTCAGTTGGCAGTAGCGCTCCCAGTTTGCACTAATATACTTCTTTCAGCTCGGTTGTTTGTTTTTCTTGCGCTTCTGAGTATAGGTTTGTTGCAGCTGACTTCACTTCCTGCTAAACTGTAGGTCAAAACCAACACTGTCGTCTACTATCAGTGCCTTGGCGACATGTTGGAGGCAAAAAATGTTCTTCACCTGGCATGAAGTGCAGTCCATAAACCCGTAGTTAGTGCACGAAGCTTTTCTGTCAAGATCATAGAGTCAACTATAATCATCTAAAGCCAAAAGTCCCATGCGTTTGGCCGCGACGGGAGGGCATAGACGCGGACATCGGCGGCCCCATTTGGCGGTTCCTATGAGCTCATATCGCTGGCGACGCATATGCACCAAGGAGCAGCAAAGAATCACCTGTAAATTCTGCACCTTTTTTTGTTTTTGTTTTGCAGAAAAACATTCGAATTGCGCGTTGACAAAATTAAATAAAGGTAGGCTGTACCAACTCACTTATTAAAACATCCTTGCCTATCTTCTACCCCCTTCCGCCCCGCCCCCCCCCCCCCCCCCCCCCAGAAAAAAAGAAGCGGAAAGAGAGAAAAAAAAACAAAAAAAAACCTTCCCGGGAAAAACAAAAACAAAAAAATCTGCGCCGAGCAGCGTCGAACATGCGCCGACTAAAGTCCCCCGACCGCATAGCGGCGCCATCTGTTGACAGCCCGTGATATCGCGAGGAGAAAGTAACTCTCTGTACAGTTACTCTCGAGTTCGAGTGAGGGTTAAGGGAGAGTATCATCGAAAGAAGCGGTGGCGAAAGAGTAACTTTGATAAAAAGAGAGTTAAAGTAGAGTAAGTTAGGGCACTTACTCTTCTTTGACACCTTTTTTTTTTAGAGTGTGTGTACAGTCGGGTCACAGCACCTGGGACCATTCGTCGCTGCACTCAGCTATGGTATGTTGGCATGGTCAGGGCATGAAGCAGGGGTACAACTTGGAAATGCTCATCTTCATCACATTTGAAGCGCATTTTTTATTACTTTTGTGTCGAGTTGTCAGCATTTTAAGGGGGAGGAAGCAAGCAAGAGCGAGAGCAAGAAAAAAAATTGAAAGCCGCTCTTATTGAGAATTTATTACGAGCACTAGGAAGCCGTGGTGTATTCTTATAACACTTCTAAAGGTGAATTAGCGTATAAATTATGTGCTAATGCCTAAAAAAAACAATTTATATATAATTATTAAAGATAAAAATATACACCAGGAGGACTTCAACCAGAACTGCACAGTCTGTAAATTTGAAATTCGACACCATAAACCTTTTGGCCACCACCCAATTTTATTTTCAGGTCGTTTATCGAGGTATATGAATTTCGTTTGCAGCTGTGGGCTGCAAGAGAGATAGCCTTATTTTCATTTACTTTACTATTCCCACCAAATATGGCAAGTTACCAAGAATAGAATATCATTTGTCGGCCGAGGCATTGTGTTTGCATCAAGGCAAACTAGCCTGGCTTGGTAGGCTTATATTTTGTTTGATCACCCGTTTAGGATTCTGTTGTCGCTCATCAAAAAAAAACAAAAAAACTGACTAAGTCTGACTCATTCTGGTGTGCAGGTACCCTTTGCAGTAAACTCTGCTAAATGGGGCAAAATATATATCATAGATTTTTTAGCAAATATGCATCGTTTTAGCAAAATGAGCTACACTATTTCACTAAGGTGAAACAGAACGAGCCTCTCCACCTGGGTCTGCTTCTATCCCTCGCAGACAATATTTCGTGCTTTTTGTGGTTTGTATCAGACTGTTGTGTCTCTGTCCGGCCAAATCATCTGTGTTAGACTAAGACTGGTTTCTTTAGGATATGTGCAGGTATTCTTCGCAGCAAATGGCTGCCAATCAGGAACACGAGTTTGTTCTGGGCCACCAAGGGCAAGTATTTTCAAGGTGAGCTATTGCCTGCCTATATTTTATTTATTTATTTATTTGGTGATACTGCCAGCATTCTGTGGAACGCCCAGGCAGGAGGTGTCCAAAAAATATTCAAAAACAAGCGGAAGTAGTACAAACAAACAAACAGGAAGAGCCACTACTCAACAAAGTGCGAGAGTAGTGGCTAACTAAAAGTATCTAATGATCTCAAATTTACAACACTTTCAAGAAGCTTATTCCACTCACACGTGGTTCTAGGAAAAAAGGATGTTTTGAACAAAGTGGTTCCACACAATGGTTCAAAAAGTGTTAGTTGGTGTTTGCCTCTCATGGGCCTTGTTTCGTTAAATGAAGTGTAATCACAGAGACGCAGTCGCAAATTACCCTGTATTATATTATAAAGAAACTTCAGCCGTCCTGTTTTTCTCCGGGTTGCTAAATCACTCTATCCCAATGTTGGGTACAAATCTGAAACGGATGACATAGAACCACAATGGTTGTACACAAACTGCAATGTTTTTTTTTTTTTGCACAGTCTCTAACATATCGATTGACAGCTTTGTATGAGGGTCCCATACAATACATGCATATTCTAGCCTTGGTCTTATGATAGTTTTATAAGCAGCCAGTTTAGTTTCAGGTGAACACAGGTTAATATTTCGTCTTAAAAACCAGAGCTTCCACATTGCTTTACGAGCTATAAACTCAATATGTGCACTCCATGACAAATCAGAGGTAATTAAAACTCCGAGGTATTGATATTGGTTAACAGTATCGAGTGGTACTCATTTGATAGAATATGTAAAAAACAAAGGGTTGTTCTTCCGCGTCATGGCCATTTGAACACACTTTTTACAGTTCAGAACCATATTCCATTTTATGCGCAATGCATGAACCAAAGATAGACTTTAATTTAATTCTTCTTGATCAGACGGGTTGTTTACTTTAGCAAATAAAACACAATCGTCAGCAAAAAATCGGCTTTGTACATTGGGGTGGTGTATCTTTAAATCGTTATAAAAATTAAAAACAAAAGTGGCCCAAGGACCGAGCCCAGGGGCTTGCCTGTGAAAACGGGTGACACGGGGGAAAAAACAGTCAACACTAACACACTGCGTTTAGTGTTTCATTCCCCTTGGATGCCATTTCCTATGTGTAGTGGTCTTGCATTAGTAATTTTTGTTTCCCTTCTGCAAAAACACCGAAGTTTAATTAAGACCGGGTACTTTGTTATAGATGCAGGTCTTCGTGGCAAGCACCAGCCAATCAAGGCCAGAAGTTTGTTCTTTGCCGCTCATCGCAAGTGTTTTAGAGGTGAGTGCTTGATGCCTATCTGAGTTGTGTGTTTTATTCCTCACAGACACTCTATTTCCTGTCTTTATAGTGGTCTTGTGTCCGGCTTTTGTGTCTCTGTCCGGCCAAAGCATCTGTATTAGACTAGGACTGGGTTCTTTAGGATATGTGCAGGTATTCTTCGCAGCAAATGGCTGCCAATCAGGAACACGAGTTTGTTCTCGGCCACCAAAAGCAAGTATTTTTGGAGGCGAGCTATTGCCCGCCTATATCAGTGATGTGATGGCTGCGCCAATTGCGCCAAACTGCGCCAAGGGGCTGACCCTGCAACATTTTGTCAAAATATGGGTAATCTGCGCCAAGCCTGTGCCAAAGGGCCAATTTTGGTCGCCTTTCAAAACCGAAACTAAACTAAGTACCGTAACTGAGCATTCATTAGCTAGGCGGCGGAAACGGCCGCCCGACACAAAGAACCCTGCATCAATCGTCCATGGTTTTTTCCATGGTTTTTTCCGCCATGCCGTCTCTTCGCTCACGCTCTCGTCGTCTCGTAAGCGTTAGTCTCGTCTCGCTTTTTTTTTTTTTAACGATATATGTTGGCGTGCTTGTGTGCTGCGACCCTAGCGTGCTGGGTACCAGCCATGACGTGACGCTGTGAAACGAAACAATGTTTTGGCGCGGCGGGAGTTGCTTTTTGAGCTGAAGCTCTCGCTCCTGAAATCAACGGCCACACGACATTGCAGATATGGAGCTTCCTAAACTGAAACATAAAGACCGCCGCATGTTCATAAACATTCATGTTCCTGTTTAAGACATACGCTGCTACAAAAAATCCCTCTCTAACTCAAAAACTGCTGTGTCGAAGTATTGATTACCTACGTTTCTCTTGGTGGGCTTTCTTTCGAGAGGGACCTCGGTACGTGAAAAATGTGTTGTGAAAAAAAGTTGAAGTGAGCTAAAGCAAAGAAGGGGATGTCTGCATGCTGAATCCGCAGAGCGCGCTTGTTTGTTTCGAGTTCAGTCGTTGCACAAAGCGACCCTGGCTCGCGATGTCTTGCATCAATGCGCTCAGGTTCTTTTTTTCTGTGTTTAGCTCCGTACCTGGCCTGCCGGCCTTGCAAGCACGCGGCGCTGGACTCTTTTTTGTCGCATGCTGGGCAGTTACATTTTGCATAGACTTTTGGCAACCAGTTGGGGCGGAGCGGAGATGCATGGTTTCGGTTTCGATCGAACAGCCGTTTCGCTCGCGCGACGAAGCACGTGCACCTCCAAGCCTGCAGGAGTTGCCTCACGTGCATGCGAACCAACGATGCGAACATAATTGCACGACAAAGGCACCAGCCAAAACGCTTGCAACTCAGTGTTTTACATTTAATTACTTTTGACGAAAATCTGGCACGTCGGCAATCAGTAAAACGGTGGCAAGCGGTTTTTCAGAATTGCTTGGCAAGGCCTACAGCACTGCACACTTGTGGGATGTCGCAATGTCTCTTTGGAGACATTGAAATTGGACAGTCAATACTAACCTAAGCTAAAGCAAAGCTTGCTCCAGCCTTGCAGAATGTTTCGAAAAGCAAAAATAAATGTGTCATGTCATTGGCATTTCAGTTACATCTTGAAAGACTTCCAGTTGGCAAAACTTGACCATAATTGGTTTATTTCGGCGAGCAAGATTCCCTTCGCGTGTCCAGCATTTAAAACAAATATGTTTATTTTTATTAGAATATCTGCTTTAAAAGCTACTTTTGCTGCTCCAAAACACTGTTTTGGCTGCTCCGAAAAGTGCTCCAAAACGGCTTAGGCCAATTACATCACCGCTATATGAGTTTCAGTATTTGTCACGGAGCGCAAAAATCAAAGCCAGGGGGTTGGCATTGCAGAAATGTTGACTCGGAAGCGCATAGGGAGGAAGCTTTACAAAAGTATCCACCTGCCTCTACAAGTGAAATCAAAAGTAAAAATGTGAGTTCCACTTAAAAAAGAAAAAAAAGAAAAAAAAGAAACGTTGTCAGCCCGAATTAACTCGGGGGCGGCACGGAGCAAAAAGCCACGGTACGAGTGGGCTTGGTTCAGGCTTTTGTAGGGGTGGTCGATGACTCGGTGTTTTCTAAAAAGTTATCTTTTTCTAAAAGTGTGGTGGTCGAATATTTGGGGATGGGCATTAAGTCGGGATGTTAAGGTAAAAATTTCATCCAGACGCCGGGATTCATGTGCCTTGTCCCCCTAGCGAGGGGGACAAGCCCTTCAAAATTTGAGGTTCGCAAAATTGGTGCGTCAGTATTGACGTCTCATTTTACATCAGGCCTCTCATTTGAAAACTCACTATAAATGACATGTCTAGAATTCATTTGCGTGTACTTCCTCCCAGCAACCCAGGCAGCACAAGATATTGTGCCGACATTGGTCTCAGCATGGTTAAGGTGGCCCCATATGGGCCCATCTTGACCAGTCTAGAGCCAGCATTCATGATGCCGGCACTAAACTGGCTACATGACGGCAACATTGGCCGTTTCTGCCAGCGTCCAACCAATATTGCGGCATCCCGGCTACATGACGGCAACATTGGCCGTTTCTGCCAGCTTACAAAAGATATTACTGCATCCCGGCTACATGACGGCAACATTGGCCGTTTCTGCCAGCTTCCAAAAGATATTGCTGCATCCCGGCTACATGACGGCCACATGACGGCAACATTTGCCGTTTCTGCCAGCTTCCAAAATATATTGCTGAAAATATATGAAGTTCTATATCGGGCTCTGTTTTGCAACCACCGAATGACGGCACTGCACCAGCCAAGTCGCGGCAACATGGCCGGGATTCTTCCATATGTACTAGGAATATTTAGACACATAAGCATTTTTGCCTATAAAACCTTAACCATCAGACTTTAAAACCTGAATTGATTGATGTTTCTTTCATCTTCGAGCGCTGCTCTTAGGCGTCCGTTTCTGGCTTGAGCGGCGTTGCCGTCGGCGTAACAGTAAAACGTCGGCGTAACACATTTTCGTGACGCGCCACAAAAAAGCGTTATGCCGACATGTTACGCGACGCGCCACGAAAAAGTGTTACGCGACGCCGACGCGTTACGCGACGCGTCACGAAAAAGTGTTACGCGACGCCGACGCGTCACGAAAAAGCGTTACGCCTACGCGTTACGCGACGCCGAGGCGTCACGAAAAAGCGTTACGCTGACGCCGAGGCGTCGTGGAACGCATCGTCATAACGTTTTTTTGGGACGCCTCGGGCCTCGGCGTCGCGTAACGCTTTTTCGTAACACCTTGGCGTCGCTTAAGGCGTCCGCATAACGCTTTTTCGTGACGCGTCGGCGTGATGCTTCTTCGTGACGCCTCGGCGTCGCGTAACACTTTTTCGTGACGCGTCGGCGCAACGCTTGTTTGTGACACCTCGGCGTCGTGTAACGCGTCGGCATAACGCTTTTTCGTGATGCGTCGGCGTAGCGCTTTTTCGTGACACGTCAGCGTCGCGTGACGCTTTTTCGTCACGCCTTTGCGTCGCGTGACGCTTTTAGAGCGCAGCTCTTAGGGGCCCGTTTCCGGCTTGAGCGGCGTCGCCGTCGCCGTCGGCGTCGGCGTCGGCGTCGGCGTAACCGCGCGGTGCATCTTGGGAAATGTCCCATAATGCACCGCGCGAGCCCCCCACCGGGGTCACGTGACCTCGTGGGGGGGGCACGTGACCCCCCCCCCCAAGATCACGTGACCCCGGTGCATCATGGGAAATGTCCCATAATGCACCGCGCGAGCCTCCCACCGGGGTCACGTGACCTCGTGGGGGGCACGTGACCCCCCGAGGTCACGTGACCCCGGTGCATCATGGGAAATGTCCCATAATGCACCGCGCGAGCCCCCCACCGGGGTCACGTGACCTCGTGGGGGGCACGTGACCCCCCCCCCCGAGGTCACGTGACCCCCCGAAGTCACGTGACTCCCCTTAGGTCACGTGACCCCCGCCGATGTCGCGTGACCCCCCAATGACGTCATCGTGACTGATGACGTCACCGACATCCACATCGTCATCGTCATCATCACTGATGACGTCACCGGCATCCACATCGTCATCATCACTGATGACGTCACCGGCATCCACATCGCCATCGTCATCATCACTGATGACGTCACAGGCATCCGCATCGTCATCGTCATCATCACTGATGACGTTACCGACATCCGCATCGTCATCGTCATCATCACTGATGTCATCAGTGACGTCACTGATGTCGTCACCGGCATCCACATCGTCATCGTCACTGATGACGTCACCGGCATCCGCATCGTCATCGTCATCATCACTGATGACGTCACCGGCATCCGCATCGTCATCGTCATCATCGCTGATGACGTTACCGACATCCGCATCGTCATCGTAATCATCACTGATGACGTCATCAGCGACGTCACTGATGACGTCACCGACATTCGCATCGTCATCGTCAAAAAAATCAAGTTAAATTAAGATGTCGAACACCCTGTTCCTTTTTTTTTCTTTTTTGCACATAAGTTGACATAGATTTCAGTCAGCAAACAAAGGTTATCATAAAACGTATAACAGGAGAAGAAGCTGGGACATTATGTCTGCCCGCCCAAAAAATTGACTTCAAACTGCGTAGAGAACAAGATAAGGTAGTGGCTGGCCACGGTAGCGACACCGGCCACCGAAATATAAACTGCAGTAGAGTTGGGTCGAAACCGAAACTATATGCCGCAGTCGTATACTTGTTCGATCCAAAGCCACAGCCAATCCAAAGTCTAATCCAAAGCCACAAGCAGCTTCTGGAGTCTGGATTCTTTTCCGTCCCGTCCGTGCAGACAAAGGCCTGTTTGAATCGTCAACGTACGTGGGTCAAATGATTGTTCAGGTAAGTTTTCTCGATTTCATATTCATAATGCATGCCCGAAGAGTATCATCTACATGTGCTGGGTGATCTTCCGAGAACCGTAGCTTACGTTTCCACCGTAATTCTGATGATATTTGACTTTTTTCGACGCTTGAGCGGTCTCCGCGATTTCGTGTCGCGTCGCAGTTCTGAGGGATGCTGGCTGCCTTCGGGAAACGATCGCTATCGCTTGTGGAGGCTGTTCGTTCAAGCCTTGCGTAAATGCTAGCCGCTATCTTGAGAATCCCGTGAATGTTCTGCGATACCGGAGCACTGCAGAGACGCTGATCAGATTGTTTAGAAAGGTCGCGTTGCTATCGGCGAGCCCTTCGGACACGCTGTAAGTGCCAGGCGCGCCAAGCTGAGCTGTGCTGTCAAACGCTTGGATACGGATCTTAGAACGAACGCTTTGAATGTGTTCGGGACGACGACACGCGTGAAGAATTGGATGGTTTTTACTTTGACGTGTCGTCTCGTCCTTTCTCACGCTTGCGACAGCGTATCTCGGTCAGCGCGCGCTGGCTTTTTGAGCTGCGTCCAGCGGGATGGCGCGGTTGGGGTGCTGGCGTTTAGCGGGTTGTTAGAACACGCTCCAAGCTGGGCGTCGTCGTAGCGCTCGCGTACGGCGTGTGCTCCGCGCCGGCCTGCTCTGCGTGTCGTCGGTGTTCAGGCGCGCGGGCCTAGAGTTGCTTAAAAGTGTTGACAGGACCGTGTTAAGCTCGTCACTTCCGTTGTTTTCTCCCTTACGGGCCCTGCATATATGTCTAGCCTTGCGAGCCACCAAGAGTGCTACTGCTGTAGCTAATGAAGATTATTATTGTTTGCCTTAATGGCGTTTTAGTTTACCCCGGTCATATTCGTGACTTCTAGAACCCGGGGGTGCACACATACTTTACATGGCTGAGGAAAGAGGTTATATGTAAGCAGTGATAGAGTGCAGGCGAGCTGGTAATTAATCAACATCTTGTAAACCCTGAGATGTTCGTTCATTTTTTTAGCGTTCCCCATATCAGGGTTTACAAGATATAGGTTATACGATTTGATTAAAATGCTCAAGAAAGTTGCAGTGTAAAAATCGCACACCTGGCAGGTGCTCTCGCTTGTATAGTGGACAGCTCGCAATGAAAACTCACACGGCTGTCCCTTTTCGCACTCCGAAAACGGAAGTTTTGCCATGGTCAGCACATTAACATTCTGTGGTACTTAGCTGGTGGGGGCAGCAATGTAGGAAGTGGGAGGGGGGCGGCAAGCAAACAATTTTCAAGATGCAATTGCTTCCCCCCTTCCACGCACACACACACAGATGTTCAAAACTTCCGCTGCTGCCGCACCCAAAACAGCCATGACATCTATCGTCTACTTACAAACGTGCACATCATTCTATTAAAAAAAAATCTGCAGTAACAAATGGCCGGGGACCAGTGGCGCACCAACTTGTTTTTGAGTGAGGGGGCAAACGACACACCCCCCCCCCCCCCAAGCCGGGGGGGCGGTGCCCTTGGTATCCCTTCGGCGCCGGCGGTCAGTGTTTGCCCTGCCCAGTGGCGGCTGTTTAAGGGGGAGGGGGGCTGCAAAACACATTCCTTGCCCTACACCCTGAGAACTAGGGGGCTTGCGCCCCCCTTGCCCCCCTGGTTGGTACGCCCATGCCAGGGACTTTTCAAGCATTCCCTCATCTAGTAGTGTTGAAAATGTTCAGAAGACGTGTATAGTCTTGTGCTGAGGTCATGGGGGCAGTGGCATAGGAAAGGGGGAATTCTTTTTTCTAATAATATTGTTTCCTGGAAATGACTGATTTTCCTGCAGCCGCCCCCCCCCCCCTTTTCCTATGCCACTGCCCCCATTACCTAAGCACAAGACAATACACGTCAGAAATTGCACGCTGCTCTAGTTTCTTTTTTTTTTCTTTCGTCAATAAAAATATTTAACCCTACAAAAAAATTATCACCAGAACTTTTTTTCTTTCCTTTTTTTTTGGGTGGGTGGGGTGATGTGTTTGGGATTCTCTAAGTTTTGGAGTGGATACAAGATACCCACCCCTTTCCCCTAACCCCTCCCTCCCCCTGCGACAAACACATACACATACATTGATTGCCTGCGTCCGATCCCCGTGGCGTGAGTACCGTTTAATCTGAAGTACACCACCTAATGCTAAATAATTTGGTTTGAATAGAAGCAAAAACATTTGCTTGAAATTATTATAATTCTGAAACCAGAACCACCAATATTTTTATAAACTCGTCGAGGCTCAAAGCCAGTGTCATTCACAACACAAAGTTGAGAACTTCTAAACCACTCTGTTCATAGCGCGACAAAATCGCACCACACGCGAAGTTCAGATAAATAAAATCCAACACACTCAACGGCTTCGTGCCAACGCCTTCGTACCCTAATCTCCTAGTACCCCCGTACAGCGTCTGCGCCTCCGCACGCAATCCGCACTCACACTAGAGTCTACTCACACACTTTGAGTGCGGATAAGAATCCAACACAATCCGCACTCGGAGTGCGGACAAGAATCCAAAATTATTCACACTCGGAGTGCGGATTAGAATTCACCACTATCCACACTCTGTGTGCGAATAGGGACAGCCACAAGCCAACTCCCACACCTCCCAGGCGCTCTCGCTTGTACAGTGGAGACACATTCAAATCAAGGAGATCCAGCTTTGAATGTGAAGGCTTCCTACTTCAACTTTTAAATACTTCAGGTTCTGTTAAAGTTGAAGGGAGTCTCTTAAAGCATCTCTGGAACCATGTCCAAAACCCACTGCTGGGTACAATTTTAGTCTAAAAGGCTGGTCCACACTGTTGCTACCCAC
The DNA here is from genome assembly GCF_016920785.2 of Ixodes scapularis. Lineage (NCBI taxonomy): Eukaryota > Metazoa > Arthropoda > Arachnida > Ixodida > Ixodidae > Ixodes > Ixodes scapularis. Next base: position 189,482,305 of record NW_024609835.1, on the reverse strand, counting down.
TAGGACTGAGCCTGACAAACCAGTCTTCAAGCCTCTTGTGGCAGCTTATGATCATGCTGCGCAGCAGCAATGTTATTCGTAAGCAACTTAAAACCCTGTTCTGTTCAACTTGGTCATAGTCGGTTGCAACAGTGTGAACCAGCTTTAACACCTTAGGTGAATGTAATCAACAGTAGCTTCAGGATAAACTTGTGCATTGTACTACCCCAAAGTATTTTGACCACATCTCCGGTGTTGATTCTTGATTTCTATCCGAGCACTACAGAACACGTCAAAAGGCTTGTTGATTGCTGTGCATGTGCCTATCAAGCGAGCTGTGCTATTTCTAGGTGGTGTTTAATTTGTTTTGAAGTTCCCGGGATCTTTTAAGGCACCGGTAGGTATCTAAGCTCCAGATGCACACTGTTCTTAATACAATTACTTCATGCAGAAGTTAATGTTTCTTATTTGGTTGAGTTTAATGGTGGTGTCGTCATGGTCTTTGCACTGTCGACGACAAGAGAAGCGTCATGTTGCACTTGTTCTTTTGTTGATCCGTGAAGCAAGTTCTGGTTTCTTTTTTGTTCCAGAATGTCAGTCTGAGTCTTATTCATGATGTTGCAGGAAGTCTGTATGATGACGAAAAAACTGCAGGTGACTAGAAGCTGCCGATGAGCTGCCAGTCCGGATGGCAGCTATCAACACGGCAAGGGCTTGCAGGCGCATCAGCCCTCCCCCCGTTCCTCTACTGCCATTGGAGACAGGATGCTTTGTAAAAGGTGAAACAGGGCCCTTGCACTGCTTTCACAGTGCCCTGCTGGATTTATCTCACATTTTGATTTTCAAAACAAACAACATTACAAACTGTAAAATACCGAATGAACGCCCACTCTAAATTGGAGATAATCATAGAGAGCTGGGGGTTGAGCACTGGGTAGGTACGATAATTGGTAAGTGTTCCTGGTCCCTTGCTTGGTCTGTGCACGGAATTACGAATAGCTGCATTTGCGGAGCTAGTTAATTATGCAAACACAAAAAAACAAAGCGTGACCTTTTTTTTTTTTTGTGCAAATGGCTCTGTGTTAGCGCACCACGTGGTTCTGAACTTCTTTTGGTCTCGGTTTGAGTTTAAGTTTTGGCATGTCAACCACGCAGTTGCTAGAGTGCATCTTTTTTGTACGAGGATTGCAGTTGAGGGAGTTGAATTGGGTTTGCCGAGCATGGCAGGCACATTCACATCTCTTTACTTTCGGGTTACCCTGCACTGCCCGAAGGCATTATTGCAGGGGGGTGAGGGGGGGAGGTATGTAGTCAGTCGTGAAGGTAGAAATACGCCCGTGCATATGTACTAAAAAATAACAAGAAATGCAGGCACACAGGTAAACAGATTCAAAAACAAAAGCGAGCCCAGAATAAGATAAAAGCCACATTGGTTGCTCACATTCTATAGTCGGTGACAGGTCAATAAGGAAGTGGAAGCTGCTCCCACCTTTTTCCACTATAGCTGACTGAACCCTGGAGAGGAGGCGCCCTCCTTTCCAGCATTTGCTCTGCTAAAGGTGAAATAGGTGGGAGGAGCTTTCACTTCATTCTTGACCTGTCACCGACTATAGGTACCTGCCAAAGTTCCATGTTTTTGGACGTAAGCCAACACTGACCAGTAGGATGAATTGGGCTGTTGTATATTGGGTGTATCAAGGAGCGGCCAGGCTCTTTAATTCGACCGCAAAATTCTGTTTCTTAACCTATCGCACTACTACTTTGTGCAGCCTTGCTCAGGGATGGTGCATTTTTTTTTGTAAAATTTGCAAAGAGCGAACTTACCTGAGGAAAAAGTAAAGAAAGAAAAAGGCTTAGCTCCTATGGAAATGCGACGAAGCCAAAGGTCTTCAAACAATATGGCGCCGTTTCACTAGAGAGACAAAAGATGGCGCAAGGGGTCACGACGCCAACTGCGCATGTACGAGCATACGGCGCCGAAAGCTGGCGTCTTTCGCAGACAATCTTTTCGACTCAAAAGTGGCACAAGCTTTTCTGATATCAGTTGCCAATGCATTATTTTATTATCCCTCTCTGATAAAACATATTGAATGGACACATAATCGATTAGAAAAGTGGTTTGTTGGGATATTTTGACTGTTTTTTTCGGAGTACCAATGTCATCTGCTTGCAGTTCCTTGTTGTTACCGCGCCTGTTTTTGTTTCTGCGACTGTCGCTGCCTGCGGAATGCACTCTACTTTTGAGTTGAAAAGATTGTCTGCCAAAGACGCCAGCTTTCGGTGCCGTATGCTCGTTCGTTGGCGCAGTTGGCATTGTGGCCGCTTGCGCCATCTCTTGTCTCCCGTGCGAAATGGTGCCATATTGTTTGAAACCCTTTGCCTTGGCCGCATTTCCATAGGAGCTAAGCCTTTTTCTTTACTTTTTCCTCAGGTAAGTTTGCTCTTTTCAAATTTTACAAAAAAGTGCACCATCTGTGGGCAACGCTGCACAAGTCATAGCGCGATAGGTTAAGAAACCGAATTTTCCGGTCAATTTAAAGAGCCTGGCCACTCCTAGATACACCCAGTAGTTACCACATATGTGTGCAGGTCACTCATGCAGTTGTTAATGACCATTGGTACCCAACTCAACCTCGTGCAGGGTGCCTATGAACTGGAAAAATGGTAATGTTGAGGAAGTTGGCTATTGCAAAAGCCTGAAGATTTCCACCCTAATCACCATCGATCAGGGATATTCAGCCATCCTTTGTCTGAATGTCAGCAAAAGACACGTCTGGTGTGACACATAAACCTTCCTACTCAGGAACTCAGCCAGCTTGCCAATGTAAATCTCTGCTTGGAAACTATAGGGTCTTGGGAGAATCCAGAGATACAATTTCATCTCGAAATGTATGAAAAAACAAACTTCTGTACTCTAAATGAAGTGCTGCTGCTTATGGCAGTGCTGCTTATGGCAGTGCTGCTTATGGCAGTGCTGCTTATGGCAGATTTGTGGAATGGTTTCATAGTGCGACAGGTTGTCTCTAGAGCTACCCATTTGCTCCTGAATGGACTTTCCATGGGATTTTTTTACAGGCTGTGAACATCATGGCTAGTGAGGTAGTTTCTGCTGCGGGGAAGAGAATATCCCTCAGCTTGACAGTCTACAGAAGCTTTAGCAGCCAGGATTTTGGATGTTGCGAGAGCAATGACGCTTGCCTTTAGCTCATATTTTTTGCCAGAAGTTGTACGACCAACCGCCAGGGTTGTCTCATCCAACAGCAGGACATGCCGGCTACTGTGGCGTCATTTAATGCTGACGCTTAGAGACCACCTTTAATGAGTGGGTGGTATAGAATGCTAGAACGCAGAGGTGCATTCCAGACACCATGCTGTAGAATCTGCTGCTGGGATGTTCTGATTGGTTCTCATTGCAGTCATTGCAATTTTCAGATTGTTTCTTTTCTTCAGTGGGAGCTCATGAAGGTGGCACTGTGCACAGAGGGACAGAGTGGCTGACAGTGAGCTGCCCAAGACAACCTGCTGGCTTTCGTGACCATCTCCGAAAGCCTCTGGATGCGCTAATTGACAGGCGTGCCTGGACATTTATAAACGGTAAACACAGTCTAGACTACCTTTGAATTACGCCTTGGTCTAACTGCTGTTGCCAGGATACCGTGTTTGGCTGCTAGAATTGAACTGGATATGCTAAGCGGCACATGTTGCCAAGTAGGGACGCTTATCCACAAACTGCACTTCCCAGTCCATGAGCCACCAAAGACCCAGCCAAAGAGATCCCGAGTCAAGTCAAAGTTTTCTGTTAATCTTGCTAGTAGCAGCGTCATAGTCGTTAATTAAAATGTCGGCGTTGCCCCGCTCATTGCGGCAAACCGAACAAAGCAGAGCGAAAGAACGGAGATAAAGACTACCAAAAGGGACGTCATTAGCAGGGTCCGACAACCCTTGCTTGCCAATAGGCTGACTTGGGGATGCCAACAAGGATGTCACGAAGCTTTGGACAGGTTACATGTGGAAGAAAGGCTCAGTGCATGCCCTGCTATAATTGCTGCACATATTCAAAATAAATGCAGTTTACATTGACTTTTGCCCAAGTTTAGTGCAATTACTGAATTAACGAGCCAAAATGCTATGTAAGTCTGCTCCAAACTCGGATTTCTTACAAAGTGCTCCAGGTTCCCTTTAATGCTAGTTTGACTTATTTGCACAAGCCTGTGCCAGTGCACAAACTAGAGCCTATACATTGCTGTACTATTTTACATTTAATGCACTGCCAAAGGAAAAGGTTCAGATGCAATTAAGCCCAAGAAGCTAAACCATTAATTTGAATGTGACATACAGTAGACTTATTATTTCAAACTCCAGGAAGCCACGAATTTTGCATGAATTATCAAAAGTTCATCTAAATATGTTGCAAGATAAATTATGATTTTCTATATGGATGGCTTCACGTAAAAAACAGATATTTCATGATTTCCTCTGCACAGGCCCATTAATCATAAGCTGGTATGCCATTCATGAAACATTGGTAAAATTTATGACATAAGTTTATTCGACCCTCAAAAATGTTGTTTATCAGGGACTGTTTAGACAGCACATGACACCTTAAAACAAAATTAAGTTTGTTCAACCAGAAAAAAAGTTGTCTCTTAGGGACTGTTAAGCAGGGACCCATGCGTAATGGAAACGGGCATTGTGCTGCAGTTTCTATAGCAACTTGCGTGAACACTGCGATATAAAGCCATGCCGCCACATCACAGCATCCTTGCAAATTGATATGGAAACTGCCGCGCGGCGCCCGTTTTTCCCGCTCACGTGTCCTCTGCTTCAGAGACGTATATAAAGATAGTTTAACCATTCATTTGGATGTATAGAAGGCAAATGAGGAGGCGCCTTTCGCTTAAGGTGGGCTGGGCGTGTTCCAGAGCATTTTCACAAATTCGTATGTGGCCAACCAGCAGCCGCGCATAATATCCTGGCAGTGGTTGTGAGAAACAAAATGAGCTCGTCGGAGTAACTCTCGGTGACTGGGGTGCAGTGATGTTTTGATCGTGGTCATGCAAAATCACGGTGAAAGATATAGAAAATATAAAAAACGTGCGCAACCAGCTGAACGATTGACGTAATCCGTACACCAGGCATCGAAGCAGTCAGACTCCATTTGAGCAAAACAGAAATCAAGCGGAACATTAGTTTCCTACATATACTTGCTTAACCATAATCGAAACAGTGCGTGCACCATATTTTCAACCATGGAGAGTTACTACAATTAACTCTTAGGCACTTATCAAAACCGTTTCTCGCTACCATAGCTAGGGGATTATTTTCAGCTTCTGGTTGGCCAAGAGAGATTGTCGAACCCTCTATCTGCGTCTGATGCAGGCCTTGGCTCTGCTTGCTCCTTTCATATACCGAGATCTATGTGTACGGCTCTGCTCTGCTTTAGCCCTGTGTGCACCGCAGGAAAACAAAGCCTGTGAAAGCAAGCTTCACAGGTGCTGCTTCTCCGCAGTGCACCGGTGCTCGGAAAGAAGTGCGCTCAACGGGGAAGCGAGAACAAAAAGTATGAATTACACGAAAACGTCGTTCAAATTAAGCGGCTTATGAATACATTGAAAACGTAGCGGGACAGCCCAAGTTTTGAAATTTGTTTGAATTATCGCGAGCCTACTGTATACTCTAAAGGAGGTATGGCTCACTTGATTGTGCTTAATATCACTGAATGGTTATGCAAATTTTAATTTACTTGTTTTATTTCTCAAGCACTTGTTGTGTTGGGTATTCAAATCAATGCAAATTTTTACTTTGGTTCAATTTATGGGAGGTGTGTTTTATATATCATGTGCAGTAGAAAGGTGGGGAGCTGGGCTAGGTAGTAAACACGTTGCTTGCTGATGTTAACCATGTATGTCATATACAGCTTGTTGTGAATGTGTATTGATTTCGAATCCTCTTCTGCTCTTTATTTCAGGCTGCTCTTATATGCACCATGAAGATATCGAAGAGGTCTCCAATTGAAGGACAACTATAAGCACAAGCATGGAGGGGCATCTAGATGGCGAGCGCAAGGACAACTGTAATGTAAAATTTCTCCCAACTTAAAGCAAGGCATGCCTTCTTCCAATAAAGGCATTGTGGCAAAACTTCTTAATTGGTTCGTTTGTTCAGCTGCCATCTCTACGAAGAGCTGATCTCACAAAAACAAAATCCTGGCAATGAGTAGTAGAGGTTGTGTGCTCTTTTTCTTGTTGAACTCTTGTTGTTTTGCGTAAGGATAAAAAATTATACAAGTTAGTATATTGAATGACAGAGCCTATGAACTCTCCATACCAATCCATACCTCAAAAGTTTCATGTGACCGGCTTGCTTGAATATGGAAGCTGTTTGCACTAAATAACGGAGCACTAGACCTTTCTGTCTTCTTGAAGCCCATAGCTACGAGCCATCCGCACCAATCCTGCACCTCCGATACATCAGGTGACACCCCTGGCAAAGGTATAGCCCTTCCAGGGGAGTCGCCTGATGTATCGGAGGTGCGGGTGGTACAGGTGGCTCGTAACTTTGGCCTTATCTAAGGCCGAAAGGTATAGTGCTTCATTATTTTGTGCCGACAGCTTTCATAATTCCTACGGATAGCCCTCCGTAGTGAGCTACGGACATTCCGTCATTTTACGAAATTATGTGCCTTGTTTTTACAGACTGTCCAGTTTCTAGATTACGGGAAATCTTGCCGGCAATATAAAACCTGCAACTTTTACCAATAAAATGGGAAAACGGATAACTGTCTGTTAAGTGGAATATCGACGTTCCGTCATTTTACAAAATTATATGCCTTGTTTTTAACAGACTGTTCGGTTTCTAGATTACGGGAAACCATGCTGGCACTATGGAACCCGCAACTTTTACCCAAAAAATTGAGTGAAATTTTTTTGCAGTGCTCCCATACCCCTTGTCCAAGTCGAAGATGGTCAGACATCTCCGATTCCCACTAAAATGAAGCATCCGTTTCCATTGAAAATAAAGAGTTTCACATTTGATGTCGTAGCACGTCATTCGCATTCTTACGTATTTCAAGAAGACATTTAAATCCCAAAATGGTTCGATGATAACGGCCACAAAACATTTTGAAAGACGGCTGTAAAACGGTTTCGAAAGACGGCCGAAACACGGTTGGCGACATCGGTCACAAAACGGTTGGCGATATCGGTCTCAAAACTTTCCCCGTGATCGGTTCAAGTTATTGGACCGATCTGGAGCCGGGGTGCAAATCATTATTGGACCGTTATTTCCTAAAACTTTGACCGATATTTGTCCGTTATAGGTCCAATATTTTTGTGCTGCCTGGGAAGTATATGGTTCTGTCTCAAAAGGTCTAATATGATGTCGACGGCGCCTCCGGTCTCCACCGACGATTTATCAGGACGAGACCCAACCGGGACATTAGGGAGGAGCGGCTTAAGCAAAGAATGCTACATATACGACAGCTTCTTGCGTACAAGAACCGAAAATAGATAGACGTGGATGTTTTATTTGCTATGCCTTTGGCATGCACATTCTGTTTGTTATGATTGAAGATTCCTGCAGAGTTCAATTTCAACTATTGTAAAAAACCGAGCATGCGCTCAGATCGCAGAAGCACCTACCCTCTGATTCGAAACGATCCGCAAATAAGCAAAGGGCATACCAGACACCCATCCACCTGTTTTGAGCCGTGCTCAAAATATTAAAAGAGCACATCAAGCGCCAGGTTCTTTGGCGTCTTTGCCACAATGGCGCCGGTTGCAGAGCTGACAGACCCGTGACTGGCACAAGCCATGGCATGGCCTTTGGGAACCAGGGAATCGAAATTAAAGAAGTAGCGCAGAAATTGGAGGCCGGCGGTGAAGGTGAGCAGAGTTAACAGAAAACAAGTATGAAGGAAGTTCGCCGCATGAGGCATCTATGTCCCGTGCGTATAATTTTGAGTGTGCTGTAGTTGGCTACTCAAAAAAATTGTTACTTGGACGTAACTACTCGCAAATCTCTTGCAGTTTCCACGGCCCACAAGCCACAAGACGCCAGTTCATTCTTGCTCAAAGGTGAGGATTCTAGATTTTCTAGATTGCTCTGAAGCAGCAATACTGAAGCCGGACAGGCGGTACGGCATATTTAATTGACGGAGCTCAGAACGTCTGGGGACGCTTTCACTGAAGCTTGTTTCGCTGCAATACACGCGTGCATTGCAGCAAACAAGCTTCAGTGAAAGCGTCCCCAGTCGTTCTGAGCTCCGTCAATTAAATATGCCGTATCGCTTGTCTGTCTGGCTTCAGTGTTGCTGTAGGCGACAAAACATGTGCCCAGTTTTGTCACGAGGCATATTATGTCACGCACATGCAATTTTGATTTTATTCGGCTTAGTGTGCTACCTGGTCAAAGAAATTGGTACTTGGACGGAACTAATCGCAAATCTTTCTGGCAGTTTCCAAGGCCTAAGAGCCAGCACGTCCCAGTTTGCTTTTCCTCAGAGGTGAGAATTCCAGATTTTTGAAGCAGGAATACTGACGCCAGACGACCGGTACAGCATTTTTAATTGACAAAGCTCAGAACGACTGGGGGCTTCTGCATTGAAGCTTAATTTTCTGTAATACACGTGAGCGACATTGACGTATGCCCAGTTACGTCGCAAAAGTTATCTATGTACCGCGCATGTAATTTTTTTAATCTTTCCGACGTAGTGTACTTGACGGTGACAGCGCAGGAAAAGTCAAACGCACACCAGACACTCAGGAAGACAAGCACACGCGCTGAACTCTGAACTTACAACTCTTGTGTACTCGACTGCTTCATTTTTCTCTTCAACGTCTGGGTTGATTTTTCAGAAATTAATAAGTAGAAGAAGTAGCACGAAATACAAAGAAAAATTCTAAAGAGAAGGCAAAAGAACAGTAAAAGAGAAGACAAATGAAGAAACGGAAAAAAATATCCGTACGAGACACATTTACAAATCGTCCCTCTCCCTCATCGCTATCATAGAAATTGGAGCTCTTTGGTCGACAGCGCTATAGAAGGGCTACTTACACACTTTTCCTTCAGCTGTGCTATCCTTTCCGCTTCCATTATTTCTCTAGTCAATGCGTCTCTACTCCTACCTATTAAAGAACAATTTTCAAAATGTGCTATACAGCCACAATCGCGATAATGGATTCCCAAGTGTCCAGCTACGACTCGGTGGGTGTTATAAAAATGCTCTCTTAAACGATCATTCAAACACCTTCCGGTCTGGCCTACATACTCTCTACCACATGAGAGTGGCGCAGAATATACAACTCCTTCAGTACAATTTACAAAGCTCTTTTGGTGCTTTTCCGAACAACCAACTTCCCTGTGTGCCGATCCGTTTACCTTCCTGCACAGGCTTAGAAGCTTATTACTGAAAAAGCAACATTAATGTGAATGCAGTTACCTATCTTTTTTAGACCGTGCGAAACTTTATGTATATATGGAACAACGGCCGTCCTTTTCTTTTCTGTATTGCGCTTAGGTCGTTCACCCCATCTTATTCTCTTTAGTAAATCCTCTGCCACGGCTGTAAGTAATGCACTAGGATATCCTGTTGACTTTAACCTGGCGATTTGAGCATAAAAGCTAACCTTAAGTGAATGAATACATGACTTATTGCTTTTCTGACCACGTGAGGAATTTTTCAAGGCGGTTTCCTTGTATTGCTCACATTTAAAATCTATGTTTACGTGTTGGGAGGGTAACACCTTTCTCCAAAAAGCAGGGGTATGCATTGGTTCATGCATAGTAGCAGGTTTGAGTAACCTTCACCTCGCGCATCGGGACCGGATCCTTTCACGTAGCTTAGATGATTTTTCTGTTGTGAAGGTGTTTCGCTTTGTTGATGATTTTTTGATTGTGCTAGATTGGGCAGCTAATGACTTTCAAATATTAGTCTCTAACGTTCTTTTCTGTTTTAAATCCTGTATAGATCCACCAGAAATCACTCATGAGCTCCCCACAGAAGGTTCCTTGCGGTTCTTGGAACTCAGATTAATTTTTTCGCAGCATCATGTATGTTGGTCATGCGAACCGAGAGGGAAGAAACCTGTTCTTAATTTTCAGTCAGCACACTCCAATCTTGTTAAGCGAGGCACTGTTAAATTATGTCTCACTAGTGTGCTTAATAAGTCTTGTATTCATTCACTTAGGGTTAGCTTTGAAGCTCAAATCGCCAGGTTAAAGTCAACAAAATATCCTAGTGTATTACTTACAGCCGTGGCAGAGGATTTATTAAAGAGAATAAGATGGGGTGAACGACCTAAACGCAATACAGAAAAGGACGGCCGTTGTTCTATATATACATAAAGTTTCGCACGGTCTAATAAAGATAGGTAACTGCATTTACATTAATGTTGCTTTTTCAGCAATAAGCTTCGAAGCCTGTGCAGGAAGGTAAACGGATCGGCAAACCGGGAAGTTGGTTGTTCAAAAAATCACCAAAAGAGCTTTGTAAATTGAACTGAAGGAGTTGTATATTCTGTCCCACTACCATGTGGTAGAGATTATGTAGGCCAGACTGGAAGGTGTTTGAATGATCGTTTAAGAGAGCATTTTTATAATACCCACCGAGTCGTAGCCGGACACTTGTTGATCCATTATCCTGATTGTGGCAGTATAGCACATTTTGAAAATTGTTCTTTAATAGGTAGGAGTAGAGACGCATTGACTAGAGGAATAATGGAAGCGGAAAGGATAGCACTGCTGAATTACAAGTGTGTAAGTAGTCCTTCTATAGCGCTGTCGCCCAAAGAGCTCCAATTTCTATCTAAACGATAGCGATGAGGGAGAGGGACGATTTGTAAATGTGTTTCGTATAGATATTTTTTCCGTTTCTTCATTTGTCTTCTCTTTTACTGTTCTTTTGCCTTCTCTTTAGAATTTTCCTTTGTATTTCGTGCTACCTCTTCTACTTATGGCGTTTTGAAAAGTCAACCTACACGTTGAAGAGAAAAATGAAGCAGTCGAATACACAAGAGTTGTAAGTTCAGCGCGTGTGCTTGTCTTCCGGAGCGTCTGGCGTGAGATTAATTTTTGCTGCGCTGTCACCGTCAAGTATGGTTCACCAACTCGCCCAAGCTTCCATCCTATCGACTAAGTGTACTTTACGGGGGCTACTCAATGTAATTACTACTTGAACGCAACTAATCGCAAATCTCTTTCCCAGTTTGTCCCAGTTTCCACGGCCTACAAGCAAGCAAGCACCAGTTCGTTTTTCCTCAAAGGTGAGCATTCCAGATACTTTAGTTAGGTGCACGGTGTAAGATAATACTCTTCAGGTGAGGACAGCGCGCTCCTGGCCAGGTGCCCGACAAAGTTCGCTCTTCACACTCTCTCATTGTGGTTTCAAGCGGCGCCGGCAGGTGACTCGTGGACCTGTGGGCACGTACAAGACGGCTCGTGCCGCCTTATGTACCACACGCGCAGAGCTCCTGCGAGGTTGTCACACGTGTGTGTACCGGAGAGTACACTCCGGAACACCATGGTCTTTCTGCACGTGTACCGATATAATGTTTTATCTCGGTACACGTGCAGAATGATGTACCAAGATAATGTTTTTTTCGCTCTCACACAGTTTCGCCGTTTGGCCGCCGGCGACACTCTCAGTCGCGGGCACGGTGGCAGCCGAATGATGCAGTCTTTCGGATGCCCGTCGAAAGAACACTATTTGATTCCTCGCGCCGCGCGTTCAGCCCCCGGCGTGTCCTCACGTAAAGAGTATCTTACACCGTAGTTAGGTGCAAAGCAGGAACTGTGAAGCCAGACGAGCGGATAGGTATATTTAATTGACCGAGCTCAGAATGACCCGTGGCAGTGGAATGGAAGCTTATATTTCCGCAATCAAACGCAGACATAATTTTGAATCTATCCGGCTTAGTGAAGGATTGCTACTTGTTGCGAACTAATTCCAAATTTTTATTTTGCAGTTTCTATGTGGCTACAGCTAGCAGGTGCTGTTTTCATTGAAAGGTGAGGATTTCACATTCTCGTTTGTAACAGCAATTTTTTGAATGAGGGTCCTAAACAATTAACTTTCTTTTGCAGTTAATGCTAGATCCTCCAGTTCGGGAATATGTTAAATATATTTGGTATGGATAAGCCCAGTGTTTTGCTTCTTTATTCATAATTTGACAACAGCAACATTTTTTATTTTATCACTCAGAAATACACACAAGAAGGGACTGCGTTGCGGAGAAATGCCGCGCTGAACGTGATTTTCTAACTCGTATATAATTTTATTGGTAGCCGATATAATATATTGGATTCCAATATCCATAATACGCGAAGTACACTGGAACCGTAAACCCTTATTGGATCCCCATAGACACATGGGGATCCAATAAGGGTCTATACGGTATTGGATTCCAATGTTTTCAGCGTATTATGGATATTGGAATCCCATAACAAACCCCTATTGTATACAATACAATAAATGTAATGTTTTGCAATACACTGTCCATATTGTAATGCAGTACAATAAAAAGATATTGTTTACCAATATCCATAATACGCTGTTCATATTGGGGTTTTCCAATAGGGTATGCATGCATGCCGTGCGTAAAACGTTTTTTTTTTTTCCCCAAAGCCCTGACAAGCTAAGCTGACCCCTCCTCCTCCCCCCCCCCCCCCCCCGAAGCTGGTTGCAGAAATTTACCCCGTCTGTAACTATCTCTACGACAGCCGAGTTGCTTGAAGTCATCGCAACTATAAACTACAGGTTACAGCGAGCAACGTTTGTAGATAAACCTTGGTAGCGACTGCACACTCGCATTCACACCCTCAACTCCAAACAGAAAGGCGCTAGTTTCGGTTTGAGGTCGGTACCTTTTCTCCAACATAGATGGCGGCAGCATCAGTCTTCTGCACTCGGTGCATTTGGCGAGTTCGTTTGAGTCCAGTTCTCCGTACAAGACTCTGCGAGTGCGATGCATTCTCGGGGAGAACTCGAACGGTGCCAGTGCGTGTGAAACGAACTCGCTATTATCTACTCCTGCGGGTTGGGTCACGTGACAATGAGGCTGGAGGAATCAAGTAGAACAACTCTAGAAGCGAGTGGGTATTTGTACGCCGAGGGTCGGAAGTTCAACTTTCGAGTCAGATCGAGCAGATTTGGGAATACAACACAACCGCGGGCCCCGTGTGTGAACGTGAACGTTGCTTTTCTATTGTCGGTGCTGTCATTCCGTACAGATGTTGTTTATCTGTGCTTTGACGGAAAACTGGATGTGAAAGTGTCCATAGTGGAGTTTCTGCAAGGAGGACAGCGAAAGCGTGGATTATACAGCGAAGCGACGGGAAGATCTCGCTCCTTGACGGCAGGCATGGCAGGGTGAGAACTTTTTTTTAAATTTTATCATCGCGGTTTCGTTTCTTGTTTATACTTTTTGCTGGATGCATACTTGGAAGTGATTTTGTTGTGGCCTGGAAGCAACATATTCAAATGATGGCGCTACTTGCAGGTGCAGAACTAAATAAAAATGACTTAAATTATGAGTTCAGGTTGGAATGTTTTCGCAAGGTATGTAAGTGATAGGTTATTGCGGTTGCAACCAGCACATCAATTTAAGAAGAACAACAACAACAGAAGTGCATTGTGTCGTTCCTGCGTTTCGTCGTCGGAGCGCAGAAATTATCCGCTACAACTAACTAGTAGGACCTACATTTTAGCGGGTCTCTGAGCTGTAGTTTGAAGTATCCGCAAGCCGGAATATGGTTCATTGACCAGTTTATTTATCCATACACCAGAGCCATATACTAACAATTTACCTGGAGCTCCTTCAGGCTCCCCACACACCAGGAAGCTCCACGGAGCATATTTTTTTTATTATTTATTACTATTATTTATTTTCTGTACTTGGTTTTATGTGATCGTGCAATAAGCATTATTAATATTATTATTATTATTATTATTATTATTATTATTATTATAGCGCATTCGGCACATCAAATTCAAGAATAATTTTGATGTTTGTGATCCAAAATACCAGATCGAAACACTGCTAGTGCTTTCTCTCAAATACAGAATCCTTGAGCTGTACTTTAAAGAAGAGCATTATTTTTTTATGTTTTGTGTTTTATAACAATTTTCTATTGCATTACCTTTCTTTGGATTAATATGATTTTCTCATTTTTCGTTCTATTTCCTGCAGAAGCGGTCAAATACAGATCCTGGATAGTGATTTTATGAACTCGGGCTACTGTACGCCCTCCATGGGACAAGCTGAAAACTAACAACTTAGAAGAATGCTTCGGAATGTATAGACAACCGACTTGCTTCTAATATCACGTGCCTACAAGGCACACTTACAAAGATGAAAACAAAATACTGCTGAGAAGCACGCTGTCAACGATCACTACAGCTAGCAGGGATAGAAACTAGAAAGATCTTCCCAAGCGAGCGGATAATTGACGCCCTACCTGCAACGTGGTATACCTGCGATGTGGCCCTGGGCTCTAAAAAATAAGACACAGCATCCCGGCCTTGGGCTATGTGGCGAGCCGTGCAGTCTACCCCACCTTGAAAAACCTAAGGGGCGAAAAATGCAAGGCCGCATTGACAGCACGGAACACGTTGGCTATAGTTTGCTCGCACAGCAAGACTGAGCTCTCGGATTGAACCTTGTTATAGAAGGGCTTGTTTTTCCTGGAGTAAATGCTGTAGAAGACAGCTATGTTGTTCACCACTTGGTGATGCTCAGCCAAGTTGGTTGTCCAAGCTTACTTTTGAAGCCCCCTAATCACCGACCAAAGCCTTTACTGTGAAGCCAACAGTTTTAAGCTCCCGAATGGGAGGACTGGGGAGACTGCGTTTAACCGAAGACATTGTTGGAGTGTGCCCGACCGTGTATGCAAGGGGCTAAGCCAACAACAACAACCAAGGCGCTATCTGCAATGTTAGATATTCGTTGAACACCGTTATCGTTAAGTGCATGGACAATGTCGTGTGCAAGGTCGTGAGTTAAGTTCTTTTTTAAACGAATCTCATCGAAAATCAAGATGCACACACGATCAAGTGCAGCAAGGCAGCCGGGCGGAAACAACAGCACGAGAAACTCAAACAGATCGGCTCCACTAATTCACACCGAGCATGCGAGCACGCGGGCGGTCATGCGTCACCTTGTTTGATGCAAAGTCGACCGAACATGATTCAGCAGAAAGCACAGACGGACGGCATGCACGGCGCGGACGAACGACGCACGTACGAGCAGCAGCCATGCAGAATGATGCAGACGTGACGGCGTGCAGGCAGGCAGGCCATGGCAGGCGCCATTCATCACGTCGTTTTGGTGACGTATTTGATCAACACTTTTTGTCGTTTGAAGTACTTTAAAAAATTATAAACAATACAATTTCAAAAATGAATACTTCTCATCGAAAGAGTTCTAACTAATTTTAACCAAATTCGAGGAAAACGCCACGTAGCGGAGGGCATTCAACGCACTATCTGGGCCGCGAATCGGCTTCTGTGTCCTCTCTTTACGCTTAGTATATTACTGTATCGTGGAATGCCACGGCCGCGCTGCCTACTTGCTCAGCTGCGGGCGCGGCATTATCAGCATAGAGTAATATAGTGTAACGTAAAGAGTGGGAACTTTATAAGCCCAGTGGCTCACACGATTGTGAGCTCACCTAGCGGCCGCTGGAAAGTTGGACCAGGTTTTTGGTAGATCTTCCGTTCACTACAGGGCTAGAGAAACAGATGGGTCCTATCTGAATAGGTGGATTAGTAGTATAAAATAAATTATGTTTGAATTTCGTCAGCTTGTCTGCCGTGACTTACTAATAGTTTGCATTTTGCTAGGAATCACTAGCTCAAGCGCACGCGTAAATCCTAAAATCCAGAAGTGACCTACGGGTAGGATGAACGCAAAGGCGAGCACCTCGGAACCGCCGTTGTTGACAAACTGATGACATGGTGAGATTGGTGTCTGTCACGTTTTTGAGAAACGTCGAAGGTCAATCTTCGACGAACGGCAGTACTTACACTGTCCCCCTGCAGTAGTTTCGCCCGTTTCTCCGGAAACCGGATGAGTTTTTCTGCGCTTTAGCAGAGCAACGGCTGCCAATCTTGTGCGGGCTCGACAGTCGCGTCGCATTTATTTTGAACTAAACTATCAACAAAAAGTTTTCCTCCTTACGTGTTAATTATTATGGATCAGCATGGAGCACAATATAAACAAAGAGTTACATGTAGGGCCAAAGTTATCGGTAAGGACGTTCCGAAGTTGCGAGTCTCCGAATCAACCGTTTCTGAGCATGGCGGATGCTTCCTAGAATATGGCCTGAATCACTTGAGCGCAGTTGTGGACGTAACTTCATTTTCTTGTGACACCACTGTACTTGACAAGGCTACTTCAATGGTTTGAATTTGAAGGTCCACGACCGCTGGCGGCGCGTTTATCGCCTCCTGGACCACGTCTCTGCCAGGAGAATGTGGTACGTACCCCTCGATTAAAGGGGCGCTGACATATCAAATCATTTTTCTATTGTTTGAAAGGATTGAAAACGATACCTGGAAATTACCCTCAAATTCGAACTTGGGAATTTAGTATTTGTGAAGAAAAAAACAAACAATTTCCAAATTCCGAATTTGAAGTTTCGGCGCGATCCGCGCCAGTGGAGTGACGTCAACATTTGGGGGCTCCTGAGAGTCGAGTTTCTTTCGCGCCTCCGCTCCGAAAGCGAGGACGTGAGAGCGGGAGAAGGACGCCGGCGTCGCGGGAGCCACCGTACCAAAAAACCAAATTCCTGCGTGAGCGCCGTGCTGCCTGTCGCTTCGAGCAGACGACGGTGCCCCGGCGGTGTCACAACCGAAACTATGACACACACACCAATCCCAGTTTAGACCGTTGGAAGATTTCCTTTTCGAAGTCTGAGAGGTCTTTGGGCGCCTAAAAAGACCACCTTGTCCGGTTCCCCGACTCACCGATCACCCTCTGCTACATGCGTCGAGCGCCGCTATGTTTTCCGAGGGAGGATAAAAATCCAGAAGGCGACATCACAACGGACTCAGATTTTTGGTATTTCAAAAAGAAGGGCCGCAGTGCACTCGCAAAGGCATTAAAAAAACATATTTTACAATTGCCGTCTTTAAATGTTACAGAAATGTCGCCCATAAGGCTTCTTAAATTCATGATGTTTGACGTCACGAATCAAAAGAAGCGTGGAGGCGAAAAGCGGGAGAGGAAAGCGCCGAAAATGAAAAGGCGCGCGTGCGCGTCAAAAAGTCTTTTTTTTTTTTTTAGGGATGTTTTTTTTTTTTTTTTGCGTGCCCATGATTACAACGTGCATCGTTTTAGACAATAAAAGAATACAACCTTTGCGGTGTCAGTGCCCGTTTAAGGCGATCTGACTCTCCTGAAACTCTGCGACCGGAGGCTAAATACGTCATTACTTGCAGGAGAAAAGAAACAAAGAACGTATACGCTTGCGATCGCACGGCACTTGATGGAATTTCCTGCTGCCTTTAATGCAGCGCAGAAACCACAAATCCCACTAATGTGTAGTCTATAAAAATCATGAGCGAAGAAACGGTGAACTCGCTTAAAGACTAACTTACTTTTTCCTGCTCAAGTTCTTTTTTTCAAAAGCAACTGGAAGTTATAAACATGAGCCTCTTGCTTTACAGATTGTTTCGGCTTGAAAAAGAACATGAGCGGCTGGAAGTACTGTGAAGACACCATAAAAAAATAACCTGCTCGTTTCACAGCTATAACCAAGTTGCACAGGCACACTTGAAACGCAGTTAAGTCGAACGTAAGTGCAGTTACGCGTCACCGCATTTATCGCACTATACTCTCGCACAGCTATTTCAGGGGAAATGAAGAGTGCGCGGGCATTTCTTGGATGGGCGATCATAAAGGGAAAACGGAGGTGTGATTGTAGCCTTTACCTCATAGCTTCAGAAAGTTGTTCACGAGTAGTGTGCCAACTGTAGTTGAAGGGATTGTCCGTTAGAAAGTTGTCTTTTAGAAAACATATAAATGATATTTCTATTGTGTCTATGAGTTTCACCCCCAAAATAGGCACATTATAAATCCTCCGCCGCACAAGTAATCCAATTTTAAACAAAACCCAACTGCTCAGATTGCACCCCTAAAACACGCATCGTTTTCGTTGGGAATAGCGGAACCTCTGAAGTAACACCATGCAAAGAGTCACAAAGGCTCTTGACCGCAGTCTAAGCAAAATAATTTCGTTTAAAGAAGGCGAGATTTGAGGTATTGAGGGAAGCACAGTTCTTTTATGGTGAACTTTATACGATCCATCGATCATGTCGATTAAAAGCGGTAATGAGGAAACGCCCGCGATTCTGATGTTACCATGCCTGATGTGACGTCAGGGCACGACCAGACATACATACTTCCGAAATTAGCCGCGATGTTTCGTACTGATGTTCATATTTGATTTAACGAATTATTTAGTGGCTTATAATCGAAATAATATTACACCTTACTACATTTACGCCCTTTCTACTCGACCAGAGCAAAAACTTGGTAACATCCGGATATCACAGAACAATTCCTTTAAAGGGACAATGAATTTATTTTTCAGCCTCTTCCTGCTTAGCTAAAATCGACAACTCGAAAGCGAAATGAGAGATCCCGTGTCCGTGACGTGCTTGGGCACAGGAGGTGATGACTCCTAGATTCCACCATGCTTTCTAAGCAAATAAGAGATCACGTGGCCGCGATCTCTCATCAAGTTGTCCTTCTCCAGTAATGGTGAGTGGCGTCACGGCATTTAATGGCCTGGAACGCGAATTTAAATATTCGTCGACAGATTGATTGTTGACGAATACATACATTCGACTTACGCAGTGCTCGTACCTAATGCGTGAGCTGAGTTCTGCTGACGTGCTCTGGCACTGCGGATGCATCACAGTGCAAAGGCGGAAATATTTGAACGAATGGAGGTACGGAATAATCCCCCAATATCTTCAAATATCCATACCGAAAACCAGACGTTGGGGTTTGTACGCTTGTGCAATAGTTTTATTTTGGGGCACTGTACGATATGGGCCCCGCAGGGGGCACCTGTGAAAGCAGGTGTTTGGAGAGTGGCGTCTCCACGGACCCCGAGCCATGCGGGTTCGCCCTCCCACGTATGGCTGTGCGTGGCTTTCCCGTGTCTGGGGAAAAGGGAATCCTGGTGGTTGGGCCGAGCCCGGGGCAGGTTTGGACCCTTCGGGGCCCCCCGGGTGAGGCAATACACCACTTCGACCCCCGCTTCTCATAGACGGGAGTCCTGGTAAGGCCCGGGCAGGATGATTCAGTCTAGTCGCCTTTTCTTCTACTATCCCCTCCGATCTTTCGCTTTTACCTTTCCTGTTTCTTTCACTTCCTTCTTATTTCTTTTGCTCCTTTTTCACCCCTCTTTGGCGGCAAGGGCTAACCTTGGGTGGCAATGGACCTCTGTCTTGACCCACACTTGGGTATAGTTTCCCGGCAGCACTGTTAGCGTAACGTCTCCAGCCAAGCCCTTCTTGTTATGGTGCGTTACCTAACCCCTTGTTGGGCTCGGTGGTGGGCGGTGCACCGCGGATTCCGAACACTCTTTGCCCTTTTATGGCGCCCCACCCCTCCAAACCCCGTTCAGGGCACGCCCTTAAAAGGCGCTGCCCCGAACAAAAAACCATGGACAAAGAATGTGAAGTAGAAACGTTTACTAAGTTTTTCATCGTTCATTCGCTGGATGAACAAAGACCTGTTTCCAAGCTGTCACCTTTTATTGTAGCAAAGGTGCTAGAAAACCTTGTAGGGTTTTCCTACAAGGCTAAAAAACAGCACACTGGAGACCTTCTCGTGGAAGTGAGTACAAAAAAAGAAAGTGACGCACTTCTTAAACTGACTACCATCCTTGACGTGAAGGTGTCGGTGAGTCCTCATCGCACACTAAATACTGTCCGTGGAGTCCTCTTTGAAGACGACTTCTTGCACACTAGTGAGGAAGAACTCCTCGAGGGACTCCAGGGTGCCGGTGTCGTCGCCGTGAAACGCATTATGTTTAGGAAAGATGGCGAACAAATTCTTTCGAGACATGTTATCCTGACGTTTGAAAGACATACCCTCCCCGAGACAGTCAAGGCAGTATACTTGAACTGCCGCATTCGCCCTTACGTCCCCAACCCCCAGCGGTGCTTCCGTTGCCAGCGTTTTGGTCATGGAACACGCAGCTGTCGAGGGAAGGAGACGTGTGCGAAGTGCGGTAGTCAAGGTCACGTTTCCGATACTTGCAAGGCGGCTGCGGCCCTCTGCGCTAATTGCGGTGGACCACATCCTGCTTATTATCGTCCATGTCCCTCTTGGAAGCTAGAAAAGGAAATTCTTACCATCAAAGTTATAGAAAACATATCATACCCAGAAGCCAAGAAGCGGTTCTCCTTTTTGTCAAAGGGGAGTTTTGCCGAGGTGGTGCGCAGGGGCCCTGCACCACGCTCGGAGTCAAGGGCCACCCAGGTCTCTCCCGAGATCTTGGCGGCCGACCGCAGGGCCCCAGCTCCCCGACAGGAGCAGCGGCTGCTTCCTCCAGCCCCTGGTGGTAGCACGCGTGCTGCTCCTCCTTCCAGGGACAGGCCGGCAGCAGCCGCGCCTGCCCCCTCTCCTAGGTCGCCCCCTGGGGAGACGGAGCGAGCTTCTCGCTCTTGCCCGCTAGAGAGGGCCCCCCTACCGAAAGAGCTGCATGGTGCCCCAGGGTGTCGAACCGAATTTTTTATCGGCTCGGTTCCGGTTCGGGTTCACGGCTTTCGGTTCGGTTCCGGTTCAGTTCCCGGGAGCCAAAAATAACGGTTCAAACCGGTTCAGACCGGTTCGAACCGGTTTCAACCGCTAAATTGAGAACATATTTTCCGCGTTCTTTTGGCAATATACACTATTTCCGTTGTGAAACGATTAACTATATAGTTTCTTCGATCGTCCGTGCAATTTACTTTTGTTCTTAGGTACCAAAAATATTAAATTCAGTTATTTAATTTTGACGCAAGAGTAGAAGAAAATCTACATTAACATACATAACGTCGTGTTCATACGACTCAATATCTATTTGTTTACGAGTAAAATATATTTTGCCTGAATCAAAATGTTTAAGTACAAGAGTAAAGAGTTGAGCTTGTTGGTACATACCTGTAAATAGATCAACTTCTAATTTAGAACTATACTGTATTGCCCTTTCTTCGTGTTAAAGTAAAATTCTAAAGTTCACGCTGATCTATTTACACGATATAAAATCTTGTCGCGAAGTGTGGTAGGTCGTCTAAAATACCCGTGATTGGTACAACTTTGTGTGTCAGTATTAAAAGTGAAATCGTGTCATTGAACTAAGCAATTAATTACATCACATAAAATTATGAAATGAGCATGCAGCTCGTGGCCATATATCATGAAATAAGGTTTACGAAATACACTTCACAATATTTATATATTGTTAGGAAGATAAAGACGAGGCACGATTGGGTACGGGGGAACGTGCGAGCAGCTCGAGAGGCCGCGCTGTGTGTGCTTACGAACGGTTCGCAATATCTGTCGCTCCCTCGCTGCCTCTTAATTTATCCCATTTCCCACCCTTGCAAGTGGTGGAGGTGCTCTAGCTCCCCAACCTCTCGCTCCCCTCCAACTCTCCCACCACATCGGTCTGGAACTCCGTAGCGGTCGCAAGATCACCACTATGGCTGAAGAAGCCCAAACCGGCGTCACCATCCGCACACCGCCTGCCGCTCCAGCCACCACAACACCAACCGTCAAGAACCGGCAGCGGGACCCGCCACTTTTTGCGGGCACACCAGATTCCGATGTCCAAGACTGGCTGAAGACCTACGAACGGGCAAGTCTCCACAACCGTCGGGATGACTCTTTCAAGCTCGCCAACGTTTTTTTTCTTCCTCAAAGACACCGCTCTGAAATGGTTTGAGAATCACGAAGAAGAAATTAACTCGTGGGACGCGTTCAAGGCCACTTTTGCAAACGCCTTCGGCAAGCCACAGCAGCGTAAGCAGCAAGCAAAGGACAAGTTGGCTAGCCGCTATCAGGCAAACACCGAGTCATCCACTTCTTACATTGAGGATGTACTGCGGCTATGCTCCCGCGTTGATCCTGAAATGCCAGAAGATGACCGCATTCGCCACCTTTTTAAAGGACTTTTGCAGGAGCTGTTCACCATCGTTGCGCCTAAATCTCCACCAACAGTACAGCAGCTCATTGACGAATGCAAAAAGTATGAAGAGCTGCAGAGTGCCCGAATCGCTAAGGCACCTTTCGAGCGTCTTCCCGAGGTGTGTCTTGCCACCGCCTCCAGTACCGACATAGCTACGTTGATTAGGACAATCATCCGCGATGAACTACGTCCTTACCTCGCTCATTTAACACCAGCCGCTGCTCTTGACCAAGAAATACCACAGGTGAAATCTATGCAGCTAGTTGTCCAACAAGAAATCCGCGCTGCGTTAGGTCACCTTGCCCTACCAACTGCCGCTTGCCCGCCAGCCCCATCGGCGCCTCCACTCATTTGTTCAATGCCCCAAGACTCATACCCCCGCCATTGTAGGCCTGCGGTTCAACAGACGCCCCTATCTTCCCGGCCTTATGGGCCCCGTCGTCGAACTGAAATCTGGCGAACCGAAGATAACCGCCCCATCTGTTACCATTGCCACACACCGGGCCACATCGCACGCTACTGCCGCCATCTAGTGGACACTACTATGTACCGACCCTTACCGACAGGCACTTCTCGCACCTTCCGGAATGAGGCGCACCCTTCTGACGATCGACACGACCCACGTACTTCTTCGCCCATCTCCAATTGCCGTGGCCGATCACCATCACCCTACCCTCGCCGCCCACGCTCTGTGTCGCCCCTTAACGCCGTTGCCGAATTCACCGAGACGTCAAACTAAAGCCAGCAGTCTGTGCGAACACCGGAGGTCAGACTGCACTCTCCAATCTCGACAAAAAAAACCTCCTTCTGACAGCCCAACGACTGTTCAAGTTAAAATTGACGGAAAGACGTTTACAGCCCTAGTGGATACAGGCGCCGCCAAGTCATGTATAGCCGAAAATATTCGTCGTCGTCTACGAAAAGGGCTCACGCCCGCTGACGGACGGTTGCTACGGATGGGTAACGGGGAACTGGTCCGACCCCTTGGCTATTCAACCCTTTCAGTGCTTCTTGGGGGTAGCCGATACACAGTCATCTTCACAGTGTTGGCGAACTGTGTCGCTGACGTAATCCTTGGGTGTGACTTTCTTACAGCAACCGATGCTTGTATTGACTGCGGAAGTCGCGAGCTTCACCTGAACACTTACAACAAAGATGCCACCTCTTTGGATTCGACTCCGGTTGTCCTTCCTGTCGAAGAGGACGTATCCTTGCCTCCGTTGACCGCAGTGTTTGTCGAGCTCGTGCCCGAGGCACCCTTTAGCGGTTCCTGCGGCCTTGTCGAGCCCATTCGCACCAGCTTTGAAAAAAAAGCCGCTCTTGTACCCTACTCAATTGCCGTACAGAAAGCAGGACGAGTCCAGTTGTACATTGCAAACCCTTCAGCGGAAGTGTTAATGCTACCTCGGGGATTTCGTGTCGCCACCATTCAAACGTATGACGAGCATACACTTGCTGCTTTATCTCCGGGAGCTCTCAACACCTCTCCGCGGTCACCTTCTGCCACTCCTTCAAGCTGCGAGTCTGTTCAGATGATCGACCCTTGCCTGACCAACACAGAGCATCAGGCTCTCTCCACTCTGCTAACCGCGTACAGTGATTTATTTGATTTTGACCGACGTGCCCTCACGAAGACAACGACTGTGAACCACAGCATTGACACCGGTACGGCAACTCCAGTGAAAAGTCGAGCTTACAGAGTTTCACCAGCGGAGCGCCGAACGATACAAGAAAACGTCGCTGACATGCTCAAGAAAAACGTAATCGAACCTTCATCCAGCCCTTGGTTGTCGCCTGTAGTACTCGTGAAAAAAAAAGGATGGTTCATGGCGATTTTCCGTTGACTACCCCTTACAAAAACGGGTCTCAACATTCTTTTTAATTTTTTTAGACTTCTTATTGACTTTCCGCGATCCTACTGAATTCCTTTATAAACGCACTTTGTTTTGACTATTGTCGAAAAACTTTCAAAAGACAAAATATTGAATTTTTTTGTAGACTTATTTATAAAAAAATTAAAAAGAACTTGTAAAGACGTTTTTCTATAGGATATTTTCTAAAAAAATTCAAAAGGAAAAACAATAGATTTTGTTTTGTAGACTTATTTATAAAAAAAATTAAAAAGAACTGGTAAAGACGTTTTTCTGTAGACTATTTTCTAAAAAAATTCAAAAGGAAAAACAATAAATTTTGTTTTGTAGACTTTTAAAAAAATAAAAAGAAGTTGTAACAACGTTTTTTGTAGGTTATTTTCTAACAAATAAAAAGAAAACCTATTGACATTATTTCTTTATAATATTTTATAAAAAGATACATTTTTTTATTATTTTATTTGGTCTGCGGTCGTGTGCGGGGTCCGATATGACGATGTTTTTTTTTTTTTTTTACTTTTTATTGAAAATGTGTTGACTTATTGTTCACTTTGATTACTTTACTTCGACTGACTTCCTGTTGACATGGTCAACAAAAAGTTTGTTGATCTTGTGTTGAAACTTTTTTATGATTTTCTATTGACTTTCTATTAACTGTACGTTGCATCTTTTTTCTGTTGACTTCCTGTTGAAAGTGTTATCAGAAATACTGCAGACGTTCTATTTACTTCGTGTTTAAATTATTTAGTTTACTTTCTGTAGCCAGTGTCAAAAGAAAAGCTACAGACTTTCTGTTGACTTTTTATTGAACATAATATATCTTGACTAAATGTCAAAAGTCACTAAGTTTCTCAATAGTCTCTGACAAGTTGAGAACCATAGGGAGGAGCTTCCGTTCTCCTGCCTCCAGCGCGAGCCTTCTATCCTTGACAACTCTTCGACGTCTCGCGCCCCTCGAGCTCGACTGCGCAGTCAAAGCACGACGGAAGGCATGGGGCGCGTCCTGGAGGGCAGGCGTTCGAAAAACACGCCCTGCCGTTCTCACTTTGTAAATGACAATCGTTGCATTATTGACCCTATTCAACTAGTAAAGAAGAGCAAAATAACTATTTTAAAGTGGAGCAACCGCCTTGACTGGCTTGGTCCCGAGTGGTGCTATGCAGAGAAGCGATAAACATTTGTTCTATGAGCCGTTTTTGTGGATGTTGTTTTAGCGACTACACGAAATTATTATTAGTTGTACCAATGCTTTTTAGTAAGAGGTAGAGTCCACGAACTTCAAAACACTGTCTTTCCTTTGACAGATTTTCGAGAAGGAGACCGGAGACTTGGAAACTTAGTAAGTGCTGAGGTGGTCACCGGCCAAATGGTTACCTACAATATGTAGGCTATATAAGGCTCTGGTGCTGTCAACAGGACTGTGTTTCTGGTGTTGAGTGCTTGATGGTGTTTGTGTTTGTTTACATTGCTTATTTGTGGGTGTGTATGTATCAAAAATACACTATTTCCCAACGAAATTAAATAATATATTAAAAAATTAGTGTTTTTTTTAAACATTAATTTGCGGTTTTGTCAAAAGGAATTCAACAAAATTTATGTAAGAAGGAATTCAAAAGAATTTATGTAAGAAGGAATTCTAAAGAATTTAAGTGGCCAATTTTAGCTAGGAGTTAAATAAGTTGTCAAAACAAAGTCTAAAAAACATTAAAAAAGTTTAAAAAGAAATTCAATAGGACTCCAGAAACTTTTTAACAAAGATTCAAAAGCATTTAACTACAGATTTTTGTAAGGGACCGCCGCTTAAACAAAGTCACCAAAAAAGACGCCTACCCGTTACCTCGAATTGACGACACCTTAGACACGCTTCAGGGCTCATCCTTTTTCTCTTCTATGGACCTACGCAGCGGCTACTGGCAAATACCTCTCTCCAATGACGCCAAACCAAAAACAGCATTTATCACTCCTGATGGCCTTTACCAATTCAACGTAATGCCGTTTGGACTATGCAATGCCCCCGCGACATTTGAACGAAAGATGGACAATTTGCTTAGGGGCTTTACGTGGAACATTTGTTTATGCTATCTGGACGACGTTGTTGTCTTTTCAGCGACGTTTGACGAGCATATACGCCGACTGCGCCAAGTTCTCGATTGTTTCCGTGCAGCTAAACTACAGCTAAACTCCAAAAAGTTCAGGTTCGGAGCGCGGCAAATCAAAGTACTTGGCCACCTGGTCAGTGTCGACGGAATTCGCCCTGACCCCGACAAGATTCAAGCCGTCTCCGAATTTCCTGTGCCTAAGAATTTGAAAGACGTTCGCGGTGTTCTTGGCCTCTGTACCTATTTTCGAAAATTTATACCGGCGTTTTCCAACCTTGCCGAACCGCTGAATGAGCTACTTCGAATGGGCCGAGCCTTCCACTGGGATCAACCTCAAGAAGACGCCTTCAACTCTCTTAAGCGGGCCCTCATCTCTGACCCGATTCTTGGACATTTCTTAGAAGGCGCTGACACAGAATTACGCACCGACGCGAGCGGTCACGGATTAGGTGCTATCCTGGCGCAAAACGTTGGTAACACAAAGCGAGTGATTGCATACGCAAGCCGAACTCTTACAAAATGCGAACGTAGCTATGCAATCACCGAACGTGAGCGCTTGGCTGTCGTATGAGCCATTACCAAATTTCGTCCATATCTTTATGGAACCCACTTTCGAGTCGTCACAGATCACCACGCCCTTTGCTGGCTTACGAATCTTAAGGACCCATCTTGGACGCCTTGCACGTTGGTCCCTCAAGATTCAGGACTACGACTTCAGCATCGTCCACAAGTCTGGAAAGCTACACCTCGATGCTGACGGTTTGTCTTGGTGTCCACTGCCTAGTGAGCCTTCTGGACAGGAACCCCAGGGCTCCCCTTTGCTCTCTGCACCTTTGGACACAATTGATGTAGCCGACGCTCAGCTATCGGACCAACACTTAAAACCTATCATACATTACCTATTGGGAACCGCCACACGTTCCACGCGCCAACTGCAACGACAGGCTACCCTTTTCACGCTTCACGAGGGTGTTCTTTATAGAAAAAATTACGAACCACATGGGCGTCCGTGGCTGCTTGTTGTACCCCGAATACTCCAAAGAGATATCATACAAGCGCATCATGACGACCCGACTTCTGGTCACCTTGGATTTAGCAAGACATACTTCTGGATCCGTGCTCGCTATTTTTGGAACGGCATGTACCGCACCATTAACAGATATATCCGAACATGTCGCCTTTGCCAAACGAAGAAAAGCTACGACCAGGACACCCGGTCCTCTTCAATATATTACTCCACCGGACACTCCCTTTAAAAAAATTGGTATCGATTTTTTGGGTCCTTTTCCGCTTTCTGCCAACAACAACCGATGGGTTATTGTGGCCGTCGACTACCTGACGCGGTACGCTGAGACGACATCTGTACCAAAGGCCACTGCCCAAGAAGTAGCGGATTGCTTTCTCCATAAGATCCTACTGCGTCATGGAGCACCACAAGTCATAATCAGTGATCGAGGCACTCCGTTCATCGCTCAGCTTCTTGAGGAGATTTTACGCCTCTTGAACACAGTTCACAAGTGGACGAGCGCGTACCACCCACAGACTAACGGACTGACCGAACGCCTTAACAAGACATTATCACAAATGATATCTATGTATGTCGACGACCATCATACCAATTAGGACACCATCATCCCTTATGTGACTTACGCATACAACACATCACACCAGGCCACCACGGGCTTCTCCCCTTACTACCTTTTGTACGCCCGCGAACCTCTCACAACTCTTGACACAGTTTTGCCCTTTATCAACCACCCCCCAGTCAGTGGCTTTGCCGCCGACATCGTCTGCCGAGCCCAAGACGCTCGTCACCTTGCCCGCCTCCACACCTTCAAGTCGCAGCAGCAACAGCAGCTTCGCCACGCCGAGAGTCACTCTTCCGTCACTTACGAGATTGGGGATATAGTTCTCCTAGCCACACCGCTGCGTCAACCGGGACAATCTCAAGAACTTCTCTCTAAGTACATTGGACCCTATCGTGTTGTTCGTCGCCTTTCCCCCACGAATTATGAAGTGTCACCGCTGTCGCCTCCACATGATCATCGCTCGAAGACCACAGACATTGTTCACGTTGCCAGGATGAAGCCATTCTGCATTCCGGACAACCCCCATTGATCTGACCCATGTCAGCTCTTACCCGACCGGCGGGAAGTGTTAGGAAGATAAAGACGAGGAACGATTGGGTACGGGGGAACGTGCGAGCAGCTCGAGAGGCCGCGCTGTGTGTGCTTACGAACGGTTCGCGAAATCTGTCGCTCCCTCGCTGCCTCTTAATTTATCCCATTTCCCACCCTTGCAATATATATATATATATATGATGACGACCCAACTGAGCTAAAAGCAATGCAATTTTCGAAATGTAACAAAGTTTTAGGACAACTCCTTTCAATCTATCTTTTATAGAAACACCGAGCGGCAATCCAAATGCCTGTTGTTCTAACCAAACATTGTTTACTCTCAGCACCGCACGCATGCGACTAATCATAGAGCAAGTAGTAATTGCAATTGTTCACTCTAATATATACGCACCTTCGCACTCAGATCGAATCTGGCCCAAAATAGCGTTTGCCCAGGTGAACATTTTCTTATACAGAAGAAGCTGGCATAGCCTGGCTGTTGAGGTTTGTTGTTGACAAGATGCCGGACAATTTAATTTGCAAAGGAGCATCACCCTTGCTAATTTATGATTTTAACACGATAGCGTTAACGAGCTCATGTCGCAGAAATACCGATGTCTGTGGCGTGACTGGAAAATCCTGATGGGTCGATAGGTTCATGAAGTCAGAGCTACATACCCTAGCGCAAGAATTTTAAACAACCCACAATGCTTACGTGAAACGTGACATCACGCGTGGAATGAGGGTGATTAAAACATGATATGTAATGCGAAATAAAGGTCGCCGTATGTTTCAAATGATTTCACTTTTGAAAGTAATTCCTTTGCCTTAAAGAAAAAATTAAATATTTTAGGCAGTATTCGAACCCACAACACTTTAGTTGCGAGTCAGACGCTTTTCACTAGACCACGCGAGGCACGCTTGCGCGGCAAATGAGAATTAGATGCAGACGAGGCCCGTTGACGCGATCGCCTTCCACTTTTAAAGGCGAAGCTTAAGCGTCCTTCAAAATTCTTTTTTGTTTAGTAAAACGAAGTAGTATTCTACTAGACAAGGCACCCAGGCAGCACCGAGTTCTGGGCCAAAACTTGGCTTGCGTCTGGCAGTTTAGGGCATTAAAAAGCCCGAAAAAGCCAAAGTAGTGCCAAACCTGACCTCCCTTGGCAACAGTCTGGGTATCTTGGCCCTAATTCGCCAAACAAGTGCCAAACTTAGGCTTCGCTCCCGGGTAGTTCGGTTATTATCTGGCATCTTCGGGCCTAAATCGCCTAACAAATGCCAAATTTAGGGTTACTGCCCGTTAGTTCGGCAGATCTTTGGCATTTTTGGGCCAAAATCGCCAAACTAATGCCAAAGTTAGGCTTCACTTTTTGATAGTTCGGCTATCACCTGGCACATTCGGGCCAAAATCGCCACAGATGTGCCAGAGTTAGGCTTACTACCTTGTAGTTCGGCAGAGCTTTGGCATTTTTGGGCCAAAATCGCCAAACTAATGCCAAAGTTAGGCTTCACTTTTTGACAGTTCGGCTGTCACCAGGCACATTCGGGCCAAAATCGCCACAGGTGTGCCAGAGTTAGGCTTACTACCTTGTAGTTCGGCAGAGCTTTGGCATTTTCGGGCCAAAATCGCCAAACTAATGCCAAAGTTAGGCTTCACTTTTTGACAGTTCGGCTGTCACCTAGCACATTCGGGCCAAAATCGCCACAAATGTGCCAGAGTTAGGCTTACTACCTTGTTGTTCGGTTGAGATCTGGCATCTTTGGGCCCAAGTCGCCAAGCGAGTGCCCAAGTTAGGCTTCGCTTCCCGATAGTTTGGCTGTGATCTGGCAGCGACGGGCCAAAGGTGCCAAACAAGTGCCAGAACTAGGCTTACTGCCTTGGAGTTCGGCTGATGAGGTATTTGATGTACGCGGGTGGTCTTCATCTTAATTAAATAGAAATCAAGTTTTATTCGGCTGGCAACTTTATCTTATTTTGGTTGTCTCTTGATTTCTGCAGTCCAAAGGTTGGCTGAATGTTTTGACGCGGCTGGAGCAGGCTTTGCAAACGCAAATTGTGCCAGATGTTTTACTCGCGCGTAGGTACACAAGCCAATATCGGGACGCGCCGTGAGACTGGTTCGACATTATGGCGCGTTCACACCGGCGATGCGATCTAGTCGCGCCATAACTTTCATCGCAAAAGCGACCATCGCGGGCAAAAAATGACGGGTTTTGAGCAGTCGCTTGCTGACCCGACGTTTTGCGATGCACTCTAGTCGCGGAGAGGCCGAGCCAACCAACGGCGTTCGGAGCGAGAGTTTTTGAGACGCGACTCGCCAACGAAGGCATTGGACTCGCTCATCGCGCACGCCAAATTGACCAACTAATTACTTTTTTTTTTCTTTTTTTTTTTTTTTGCAATGCGATTTAGCTGGATCGCGCGACTGCTATCCCCGGTGTGAATCCGCCTTTACAGAAAGTGCTGCCATTGAGCTAACACTGCGCAAGACGGATGTGCTCACGTCTCAACAAGATATATCATTATTAAGGGGTGTCCAAACTGGACACTACAAAACGCACGACTCCTACAAATCGTGAAAATTGAAGCGGACGCGCCCGCTTCAAGCCCGCTTCAATTTTCACGATTTGTCGGAGTCGTGTCCTGTTTGGACATTCCTTTATGCGGCGCATTGCAAAAGCGAGCGTGGCTCTGTGCGTGTCTTGCATTGTGATTGAACACTGTCAAATCCTAGCGATAACAAAGTGCGGAAACGACCGTGGCTCTATGGCGCGGTTCCCGCATCACACTTGGGGGATGAAAATGAAATCCCGGAAATCGTCCTATTTTAGCGTGTTGATACTTTTTAAACATTAAAAAGTGGAGACACAAAAGGGACGATAAAGACAGGACAATCTCTGAACTTTAAAGCCGCTGTACAAACGGGACGTTCTGCAGAGAAGAACCTTCTCTCCCGAAGCCGGGGGACGGGGAGGGAAAGGTCAAGCGTTGGATGAAAAGAGGTTTAGAGAATGGGATTAGCCTCGGGGCGAGCCATCCTCTCGAGAGGGAGTGGGGACGGAACAAAGCTGCCGTGGGGTTCCGGCTAAAAGGTGGAAGAAAGTTAAGCTTGTCAAACGGCGACCTCGGATCCGAGGACGGGCACGCCAGAGAATTTGAAAATAGCTGCTTGATTAGCCGGACGACCCAGTGTGGTCTACTGGTTCTAGAAGGTGACTCGGATGAAGAAAACTCGTTTTGGTCGAAAACTCTAAAAGCATTCTGGACGTGAACCCTTGCCACAAATAAAAATAACACATGCATGAAAAACTGCGAAGGCACCTAAGCTTTCGCCTATGATGTGGGAATGCGTGAGCATTACTGGCAAAGTTATGTTGGCGCAACTTGCAATAAAGAAAGAAAAAAAAAAGTTATGTTGGCTGCAATAAAGAAATAAAAAAAAAAAGTTATGTTGGCGCAACGGATAGCGCGCTAGTTTCACGATCAAGAGGGCCTAGCTTCGAAACCGGGCAGGGGATGGTTTTTTTTCTTGTGTTATTTTTGTTTTCGTTTTTTTTTTTTTGTTTGTTTGGTCACGTGGCAAGAAAAATCACATGAACAGAATTTTTTTTGGCCAAGTTACCAGAGATTTTTTTTCTAATTTCTCCTTTTCTTTAGTCTTTGTTTATTTCTTTCTTTCTTTCCTTATTTATTTTTTTTTCCTTTTTTTCGGTTTACGCTTCCTATCGCAAAACTCTTTGCACCTATTTCGCGTTACATTGGCGTTAGCCAAATCATTTTATTTATGGCAGGGAATTCTGCCGTACGTATCTTATGTTACTATTACCAACCCTGGATTTCGTCCGGCAACCAGTTTGGGAATGACGACGCCAAATTTCTGTTATAATTTCTTTGAGGTCCAAGGCCTCGTTATCCGTCGGCCTCTAAGATTGGCTCTTCAAGTATCTTTTGGGAAAGAGTTGACGACAGGCATTTTTAAGGAGCACGTGTGTCGACCAGAGTGAACATTGCTGAAGCGCCTCTAGTGTGATTTTGGCCGTAAATAACTGGAGGCCCCAGGCAAACCAACCCAAAGGAAGAAAAGTATCTACCTTTCTGGTTTCATAGAGAGCTATGAAAGTCAGTAGGGACGAATCCCAGCCGAGTCAAACTACCGGCTTGCAAACGCAATCGTGTGGATAATAGCGCAAAGGAGTTTGTATGACTCTCTCTGGCGGTGCGCAGAGGGTAAAGTCACGGAGGTAATATATGCTTTTGCCCAGTCACCTCGCGAACGGTTGGGTATTGGCTGCAGAGATCCATTTCGCGTTGTTTTATTACGGGATTATATCTTGTTTTCTTTGTTCCTAGTTTCACAGACAGAACGAAATCGCTTTTCTCGTGTGGTGTCACGGCGGGAAGACAGAAATCAATCAGAGTACCGAAATTCGACGCTTGTGCTCGTTCTATAGCGCTTCTAAAAACCGTGCGATCACGGCTGTGTATCGTCAACATTGCATAAACTGCCGTTACTTGTACTCGTATTGCATCGTGAGGGAACGACTATGACTGGGTAAACAGAAATAGGGAGAATGGGTGCGTGTGATTTGTTGAAGTTCGAATCAACAAATCGAGCTTCAACGAATGCGATAGTATTGCATTCACTCAACCAGCTATATGAGTTTTCAGATCCTTCCTAGTATGCGATTCGTGTTCTGCCAGTGGTACCTCAGTAAGATTAAAAAACAAAATCCACGTTAAAAAAAAATAAAAAAAATTACGGTGACTCGAGTTGCTCCCGCGCCGAATCATGTTTCAGGTAAGCGTAATTTTGGGTTCGATGCACGACGAGGGGTCTTCAATTATAAAAATATTTTGATTACGATTATTTGCGGCGCTAAAGTTTTGAAAGCCAAGCAGTGAAGACGATGGTGTTCTTATAAATATTATATACATTTTATTTTACACTGTTTGAATACGCTGCCGTCGTTATGTCCTTGAATTATTGGCTAGCTTGTGGCGGACAGGGAAGTCTTGCTGGACCATTATGATAGCACCTACACTAAACCTGCCGCGCTTCGAAAAATGTTAGTCCAATGCATACCAGCTTGTTCAAGGCGGACGAAGCATTACGCATCTGGCAAAGCGCATTAAATCGCTGCCCGCGACGTTTTTTTTTTTTTTTTTTTTTTTTTTTTGTGCAGCGAGATAATTTTTAGTCAAGCAGCACGCTTCCTCTACGGCGGGTTATGCCGGATTAACGGAGGCGTCTCCTAATCCATTCTCCGTGTTGGCCCCTCGGGGGAGGGCGGTGAAGTGAGGAAAGGAGGGCAGGAGAGGAGGAAACGCAAAAAAAAGTTGAAAGAGCGAACTTTATTTTCGGCTTCAACCTCAAAACCCGCCCGCTCCGTGGGAGTACCGGAAAGAGAAATCTTGGCGGAAGGAGAGGAACCGAAGGAAGTGTACGCGATCCCCCTGTCCTGCGGGACCAGGTACATCGGGCAAACCAGACATGTACAAATTACTCAAAAAAGGTAGTTAAGTTAAGTTACTGAGTATCGACACCAAAAGTGATTGAAGTAGAGTAGAAATTACGCATTCGTAATAGTAATTGAGTAAACTACTAACTAATGTAAAAAGTAGCGAATTACTTTGAAGTTACTTTCGAAGTTACTTTTTTTATATTTTTGTGGTAGCAAAATGAACAGCAGTTCTGATCA
This sequence comes from Ixodes scapularis, assembly GCF_016920785.2. Taxonomy (NCBI): domain Eukaryota; kingdom Metazoa; phylum Arthropoda; class Arachnida; order Ixodida; family Ixodidae; genus Ixodes; species Ixodes scapularis. The sequence goes on along the minus strand of NW_024609835.1, from coordinate 189,448,351 downwards.
ATGAAAAACCCTGCGAGCCTAAAATAAATACAGTCTATTTATGGCTTGCGTTTTCGCCAAAATAGTTCATTCGCTCGCAAAAGGAATTGACTTTCAAAGTTCTTGATGAGAGACTTTTCCTCTTTTCCTTCTAAATTTCCAGCCAAGCTAAATAGACGTTCCACCGACGGGCTGGATGGAACGGCGGCTTTGAATTTCAGAAACAGGCTGTGCAGGGTCGAGTAAGCGAGTGTCAGCATCTTAGGTTCTCGATGACGAAACATGTGAGGTTTGCCTCGGGTAGAGGGTCTTTTATAACAAACTTTCCTCCTTTTTTCTTTTTTCTTCGTCAAGTTGAGATTGTTATAACTGGCCCCTCTTTATTCCGACGGCGTTCTGAGAGTACGCTGAGCGAGTGCACCAGACAGTCAAGGGTTCAAGTCTCGCGCCACGACGATGAGATCATCCGGACGACTGCGCGTTCCGTTGTAGTGCTAGTGCTACGCTACTGAAAAAAAAATGGTTTTGGTTTAACAGAAGATGAACCGAAGTATACTTTGCCGCTGACGCCGGGCCTAACAAAAGGATCTCCCAAGGGTAACTCGCAATCCTCGCCGGCGACTACAATATTCTGACGCGCCTGAATCGTTTTTAACGAAGAGGTCTCCCAGGCATGGATGCTCGAAAGGACGCGAAGGATTACGTGAACAAGCATCGTCGCTCGTATGAAGTTGCAGCTGGAAGCGGGAACGTGCTCCCATGAACGGATTATCCGTGTCTGCGTTTGTGCGCGGGGGAGTCCGGCTTTGCAAAGGCGTATGCGCTGACGACAAGGCGACCATGGGGACAGGCGCCCAGCTGCGAGGTCATTCCAGTGGCGCCTTCCGTGGAACGTACCACTTGAGTCAGAACTCACTAAAGAGAGACAACTCGAAAACAACAACTCTCAGAGTGTACCCTTCTTTCACGGTTGCAGATGGAAACGCGGCGCCTGCGTGCATTACCGGATTAGGCCAATACCCGACCAAGGCTTGTTAAACATCTCTTCCCTCGTTCGTGCGTGCCGGTGTTATGTCTTGGCTGCTCGTCGTCACCTTAGTCCAAGGACGCCTTCCCGCCTTCCCTTGTTCGGGAATGCCACTTCATCTGCCGGCGTCTTATTCATTTCTGCGCTCAAACTTTCGTAATGGGCAAAATTAGCACTATATAATTTGGAAAGTAGTTAGTAATTTGAGTAGAAGTTACCTGAAAAAAGTAGTTAAATTAAACTACTAATTACCCAAATCAAGTTGTAATTGAAAGTTACCAAGTTACTCGAAAAAGTAGTTAAACTACAGTAGTTTGAGTAGAGTAGTTGAACTACGTCCAAGTCTGGGGCAAACGGGGCGATGCCTCAACGACCGACTCCGAGAACATCAAATGGACGCCGAAAGAGCTGCTTCGGACTCAAAGCACCCGATAGTCATTCACGGGAGAAAATGTCCCGGTTGCGCTCCTAATTTATGTAATAACAAAAACGGCTTGACATAACAAAAATAACAATTTAATTAAACGTTGCGCCTCCAATGCGGGAGGCATCTTCAGTAGAGCACAGAGCGAGTGAGAGTCGCACAAAAAAGTTCGGCTATTTAGGCATAAAGTTTGTGTACACGTCCGGCAGGGGGCCACGGTTCTTGTTTACCAGCGATGAATCACTTCCGCATTTGTCATTCTGGATGAACCAAGATTCCAGCAGCTTCCTCGGTCCCCACCTTATATCTCTCGCCAAGGTCGATGCCTTGACAAAGTCAAATTGGTGTCCTCACGTCCATGCGTGGTCGACGAGTTCGGACTTGAAGCGGGTGGCGTTCGTGGAATTGGCGATATCCCGTGCGTGTTCTTTTAGTCTTGTTATTCTTTTTCGTCCCGTCTCTCCAATGTAGGAAGCGTCACATTCCTTGCAGTGCACCTGGTAGATCACGCCCCTTTCTGCCTCTGGCGGGGTCAGGTCTTTTGGCATGGAGATAACATTGACAATTGTTCTTTCGTACCCCCAACGGCCTAAGGGCGCGTCCCAATGCCTCCGGGATGCACACGACGTCACGTGTTCGTTCGGCTCGATCCGGGCGCCGATGGGACATTTGTTTCTTAACGCGATTGACAAACCAGTCGGGGTAGTTACGTTTTTTCAAAGCCTCCCGCACATGGCTAAGTTCTTGAATGCTAAGTGTTGACTTAGATGGGACATTTTCTGAACGATGAAGTAACGATCTTACAACTGAGCTTTTGTGTTGAGTAGGGTGATGAGAGTGGTAGTCAAGAAAGTTTTGTCTGTCACATGGTTTACGATATACGGATGTCTCCATCTTAAAAAAAGGTTCACTAGTTCTATGGACACGTACATCTAAACACGGCAAGGTACTATCGGTTTCATGTTCGCAGGTGAACTGAATTGAGGGGTGGACACTATTCAAATTGCGGTGAAAATCAGTTACGTTCTCTCTGTTAACCATTACAAAAGTGTCATCGACATGACGACGGTAGAACTTCACGGGGAAATCAATGCCAGACATTACCTTTCCTCAACATATTCCATGACGAGATTCGAGACGGTGACGGAAACTGAACTCCCCATAGGGCATCCGCTGACCTGATGATATATGTCCCCATTAAAACTAAGATTACACTGGTTGAGACAAAAACGCAAAAGGAGTATAACGTCTTCAACAAGGAGGGTTGTGCGAGTGGACAACGACTGGTCTGCCAACAACCGGTCACGGGCGACATCAACCGCCAGGGCGTTGGGGACATTCGTAAATAATGAAATCACATCAAAGGATACCATAGCCTCGTGCGGTAGCAGGGTCTGAGCGCGTATAAGTTCAACAAAGTCATGGGAATTCCGGACGCTAAACTCATTTTTTCTTGTAAGAGGGCTCAGAATCATAACCAGATATTTGGAAAGGCTGTAAGTGGATTAACTAATAAACGATACAATCGGGCGTAGGGGGCAACCCGGTTTGTGAATTTTGGGGAGTTCATACATCTTGGGTGTCGCGGCGTCAAAGGAGAAGAGACGACGGTATAGGTCGTCACTGATGCGTCCTTTCTTTTTCAGCTCTCGAAGGTGGTCAACTAACTCTCTTTCGGACTTAGCAGCGGGATCTCTTGATAGCCTCACGAAATAGTGACTGTCGTTTATAACTTCATACATCTTCTTCATGTAGTCATCCCTATCAAGCACAACGGTCCTTTTTCCTTTGTCGGCCTTTAAAATCATGATGGAGCTGTCTGACTTCAACTCATTAAGAACAATGCGTTCTTGTTGACCAACAAACAAATGTCCCATCGGCGCCTGGATCGAGCCGAACGAACACGTTACGTTAAGGGTTTCGGAGGCATTGGGACGCGGCCTTGGGCCGTTGGGGGTACGAACTGTATACAAACCCTATAGAACAATCGCCAATGTTATCTCCAAGCCAAAAGATCCGACCCTGCCAGAGGCAGAAAGGGTCGTGATTTACCAGGTACAGTGCAAGGAATGTGACGCTTCCTACATTGGAGCGACGAGACGAAAAAGAAAAACAAGGCTAAAAGAACACGCACGGGACCGCCACCCGCTTCATGTCCGAACTCGTCGACCACGCATGGATGTCAGGACACCAATTTGACATTGACAAGGCATCCACCTTGGAGGGGGATAAAAGGTGGGAACCGAGGAAGCTGCTGGAATCTTGGTTCATCCAGAACGACAAACGCGGAAGTGATTCATCGCTGGTAAACAAGAACCGTGGCCCCCTGCCGGACGTGTACACAAACTTTATGCCTAAATAACCGAACTTTTTTTGTGCGACTCTCACTCGCTCTGCGCTCTACTGAAGATACCTCCCGCATGGGAGGGGAAACGTTTAATTAAATTGTTATTTTTGTTATGTCAAGCCGTTTTTGTTATTACATTTATCACGTCTTCGCCCGGCTTGTGGAGTAGTTTTGCGCTCCTAATTTCACCGGCACGACAGCCATGGGAGGCCACCGCGAGCAAATGGGGAGAGAAATAATTGAGGCCTATCGGATGGCGACAAGCCCGGAAAACATAACCACCCCGTCCATTTCGCTCTCAAGAAAGGAGATTATCTTTCTTAGGCCCTTAAAGGGGTAGTGAAACGAAATTTTAGCGCCGATCTTGTTGCATAAATATGGGCTAGGGACAGGCACCACCTCGGAAATATAAATATTGCGCTGTAAAACACAGGAGAACTAATTTTAAACATAATTAAACGATTTCAAATTCTCATCTGGTGGATGGGGGGAAGTTCTCGTGACATCACTTGTGCCAAAATAGCAGCGCCGTTCTGCGGCAATACGGCGTGCCGGCAGAATTCGCCTAGGCCTGAACGCGTTTGCAAAGCCTTGGCGGAGAAAGCCAAAGCGTAGTTGGCCACAGTGAGCTCGTTCTCGTTGCGGCTCTTTGCACGACACGGCCCGAGCATGCTTCTGGCACGGCCGGTATTAGTTGCTGCGAGTCGCGAGCTGCAAGCCGACGTTAAAAAGGATATGTTTGAACTACGAGGGTGTCAGCAAGAGTGACGCAAATGCCAAATACCTGTTCACACTCGGAGCGGACACGCGCGTTTGATCGAAGTGCTGGATTCGCTCTGTTAGACCGCGTTTCGGTAAGCGCTTCTGGACCGATCTTTGACGATTGCAACTCGATACTGACATGACACTCGGCAAAGGAAAGTTAGACCGACATCGCGTAGCTCCCACGAACTGCTATAGCTCGACACTGACGTAGCGTCGAGTCAGAATAAAAATGGCATACTAATAACAGAGTGTACATACCGAGTTGCCAAGGTAATCCGTATGGCGTTTATTTGAGCTCTATATCACACAAAACAAGGAGATAGAATCAATGAGAGTCCCTTTTCGACGACAGCGTTCGTCACCGCTGTCTCGGAAAACAAGGAGATCGAGATGACAAGGGGAAAATATTGACCTCTGAAATTTAGTTCAGGGATCAAACTACTCATCCGGTAAGGGTCCACAAGGGTCGCGCGGGCATATTCCCTTCAGCAGGCCAGTCGGTCATGGGCAGACGGTCTTGGCCAAGGACCGCCGGAGCAACGGTGCGCCGAGTCGATGTTGCTGCTAGGCCTACTATATTCTGCCGAGCTCGCTCGGTCAGCAGAATCGTGGCTGTTGTAGCTCTTCTCGTGTGTTTGTGGATCCTGCGTTCTTGATCGTCGTGGTCTGTTTTAAGTACTCCTTCCTTGTTTTCTTGCTGGTTGAAGTCGGGACGCACGAGAAGAGCACGAAGAAAAATAAATGTCCGTTGGTGGCCGATACCAAGTAACTGAGCGACGCTGTCGGCCTTGTTGATTTGATCGTAAAAAGTGCATAAGACAGCTTCGGAGCTGTCGTAGGATTCTGTCGTAACCTGCGCAAAGGTTACGACAATTTCGTCTCGAGAGCACGGGTATTCTCTCAAATTTGTCGTACGCACTTTTTTCGTCGTGAATTCGCTTTGAGAATCCGGCCTCAGAGCTGGTTTTGTCAGTGCTGCCGTGGTTGCCGACTTGCCGTGGTCCCGTGGTGCAGCGTGCGTGCAGCCCTTGCACATCTCAAACGGCCACGTTGTCACAGGTCGTAAATCGTCGACGCGCCACCAAGTGGCAACGCTCGTAACCACAACATTCACACCGTAGCCTTTCCCGACCGGCACAAGTGACGTCACGAATGCGCCCAATATCCCAAGACGCATCGCGCTCTCCGATGGCCGATTTTTGAGCGCGCGCCCAATCGGGCCCATCAGGGTGAAAAATACAGCCATCCGTTCAAAATACAAACGCGCGATTATGATTTATGAATATCATTGATCATATTGAACCTATTTCTGACCATAATAGGTGTATTTCAAGTTTCGCTTCAGTATCCCTTTAAAGGGCCCATGAAACGATTTTTGGGTTGGGATAAATCATTTTAGATTGGGATTTTACTAATAGCACATCGTTCAGTGGACCAAAAGAAAAAGGTAGAAAGTCAAAAGCCTGACTTTCAGTGCGAAAATTTGAAAACAGAGCGGACTATTTCGTACCTCCTCCCCTTCGCAACCTCTCTGCCTTTTCACTGTGATACAACCGCGGTCCCAAAAGCGCGTTATCGGGTCCAAACTGACGTCACACGCAACCGGACCTCACTTATTCCCTTCAGCCCTAAGCTGACATTGTGGTGGAAGCTACACGCTTGCCGGACCAATCAGCCGCCTCCCTTTCATCACCTAACTTCATTCTCTGCAGCCACATTTGCCACGCTCACGTGGCAAGTGTGGCTGGCCCAACGAGCACGTAGCTTCAACAGCACTGTCAGCTTCGGAATGAACGGGGTGGGGAAAGCGACTTTTGTCTGAATTTTGAGCGACGGGCTAATCTTCTAGGGGGAGAATGGATGTGTCCGGGATTACACAAACGGGAGTGCGAGCAAGAGGGGACTCCCCCTTTTCGTCTTCTTCAACTGTTTGGTGGAGTGCGCGATTTATGAGTTCAGGAGGAAAGCGAAACAGGAAAAAGTTGGAAAAGCGTTTCATGACCCCTTTAATGGAAGCCGAACGCTGACAGACTAGGCAAGGCGACAAGGTCACCGGCAGAAGCGGCCTTTCCTTTTATGCGTTGTTGATGCCCCTTCGACCTCGCCTTTTGCAAATCCTCCCCACCTGCTTGTGCGTCTTCGTGTGGCTGTCAGCGAGCGCGACAGCCGCTTTAAGCAAATCAAAAGGATGAAGCGAAACGCGTTACTCAGCGTGACCTCTCTACATAGGACGCGTAGGACAAAAAAGTTTAGACGAAAATTTGTCACGTGACGTTTTTTGTCACGCTGATAGGATCTCTGGGGCTGTCGTTTTCGCCGTTTGCCTAGTTATAGAAAAAAGCAGGCCACGTAGGTCCGGTTTTCGAACTGGGCTCTTCAGTGTTCTGTTGCTTTCGTGCGTTGCAGACGTGGCCGTGTTTTTTCGTCGTAAACGGTCGGAATACGTCCATGCCAATTTTTCGGTAACAGTCATTTTTTGCACCGGAGTTCGTGGAATACTTGTGATGTGTTTGTTGGACACGCTTCGACAAAAACTGCTCTTCGCCGACGACGAGACGTCAGTTGAATGTGCGCAACCTTCTTCCTCGAATGTGTTTGTGGTGCCTGAGTTGGATTATGCATCTATCAAGGATTACATGATATCGCTCTTTTATTAGTAAGTGCACTGCAAGCATGATTCTGATAGTCGCCCTGCTTTCCTTTCATTCTCCGCGGTTTTACGTGTGATGAGTTTTGCTTGGCATGAGGACAGTGTTAATTGTATTTTATAATTTGCTTTTCGTTTTACAGAGAAGTGTGACCTTTGTAAATATGTTGAGAATACACTGTGTGTAATGATAGTTGTTTAATAAACTTCTGGGAGCGTTCGAAAAAATTTGTTTGTCCGTATAAGTGATTGGATATGCAACAAATGACATGTAACGTACACATACTTGCACGACGTTCGGCAATACGAAGCAGACGCATCGTAGAGTTTTCGCACAATATTACGCGAACGCTAGGCCGGGGCGAAACAGCTGTACGGCAATACCTGCCGGGTATCAAACGGTGATGCAAAACTGGACAGTTGAGCGATATTGTAACCGACTTTCGGCCGGCACTGGCACGATACTGCAAAGTATTGCCGTGCTGCTTGGGAACGGAGGTGATGACATCTTACTATCGTGCTTCCAACGCTTATTTATTTTATTTCTCTCCTGGGACGCGTAAAAGAGCACTTCTGTGACACACCAGAGATATTCGAAACTTGGGTGGCCTCTCGGCTTTCTTTGCCACTTTTGGCACTTATTTGGCACTTCAGTGGGTAGCCAGAAAAGAGCCAAACTTCGGCATGCCCCGAATCGACAAATTAACATTTACTGCGGCAGTTATGGCTCAAGTCTGGCACTTACTTTGGCACAACTGTGGCGGACCAGAGAAAAGCCAAACTCGGCGAGGCTGAAATACCGAAATTAGGCGTTGCTTTGGTAGTTATGGCTCAAGTATGGCACACTTCGGCACTCCTGTGGCGTATCAGAGAAACGCCAAATTTTGGCGTGTCCGAAATACCCAAATTAGGCGTTGCTCTGGCAGTTATGGCTGAATTATTGCATCAACTTTGGCGCTCCTCTGGCGCACCAGAGAAACGCCAAACCTTAGCACGTCCCAAATACCGAAATGAGGCGTTGCTCTGGCAGCTATGGCTGAAGTATGGCACCAACTTTGGCGCTCCTCTGGCGGACCAGAGAAACGCCAAACCTTGGCACGTCCCAAATACCGAAATTAGGCGTTGCTCTGGCAGTTCTGGCTGAAGTATGGCACCAACTTTGGCGCTCCTCTGGCGGACCAGAGAAGCGCCAGACCTTGGCATGCCCCGAATTCCCAGTTTTGGTTTTATTATGGCAGTTATGGCTCAAATCTGGCACCAACTTTAGCGCTCCTCTGGCGGACCAGAGCAACGCCTAACTTTGGCATGTCCAAAATACCCAAATTGGGCATTGCTGTGGCAGTTATAGCTCTAGTATTGCACTACTTCGGCAATCCTGTGGCGGACCCGAGAAAAGCCAAACTTTGGCACGTCCCAAATACCGAAATTAGGCGTTGCTCTGGCAGCTATGGCTGAAGTATGGCACCAACTTTGGCGCTCCTCTGGCGGACCAGAGAAACGCCAAACCTTGGCACGTCCCAAATACCGAAATTAGGCGTTGCTCTGGCAGTTCTGGCTGAAGTATGGCACCAACTTTGGCGCTCCTCTGGCAGACCAGAGAAATGCCAAACCTTGGCATGCCCCGAATTCCCAGATTAGGATTTACTATGGCAGTTATGGCTCAAGTATGGCACCAACTTTGGCACTCCTCTGGCGTGCCGGAGAAGAGCCAAACTTTGGCATGCCATAGGATCGCCCAACTTAGGCTATAGTTAGGCACCGTACTTTGGCACTGATGAATGCCATGGTGCAAAAACCGAACTGCGCCAAAGTTGGGCCCTTATGTTTGCCAGACCTTTGCCCAAGTTGGGCATTCCTCTGGCGTGCTACCTGGGCAGCTACTTAATTAGACACTTTCTGACGGTTTGCGTGCGTAATCATCATAGTTCCACCGCGCGCCCCTGTTTACTTTCTTTTCGTCCAGCCCCACAGACACATAAAACTAATGTTCACCAGATAAAAAAGGCAATAACAGACTTCTATATGTTTGAGAAGTTATATGTGTGAGGAACACATAGTTATTTAAATTAGCTTCAAAATCAGAAATGTATGTAAGGCCGTCCCATATCACTTACAACGTGCCTGTCAAGGATAAAAACGCCGAAAAAGATTGGCAGAACCGCTTTCAAATAATTTGGGGGGCATTGTAATTAAATATATTTTATATTGATAAAAGAATTTTACTTTATAAAGTTTACATAACCGCTTGAGACCGGCGCGGAAGGACGATACTCGAAACTACGCGAGCTGTGGAGTCTATACGTAAAAGTGTTTTTCTGTTTGCTTATTGGCAGATTGAAACATCGGGTTGCAGGTTACGCTAAAAAGGACTCTATGCTCACATGATCATTTGGAAGTCAAATACACGAAATATTCAAAAAGAGAGAAATAATTAATGTTATGTTTTCCAAATAATCCCTTCCAGAACGCCTTACTGCAAAAAGAGATGCGTAAAGATACACGCAATGATATTCATGATTTTACATAAATAGCGCGAAGGACAGACAAAGATTCTTGAAATCTTAGTATATTAAAATTCATCAGCTTGCATGAGCTCGAAACTTCCGAAATACTGCCTCGGGAGGCAAATGTTATATTCGGTTTTACCTGCACTTGTTTTGGGCCCTCACTTTACAGCACTATGCTAGAATAGTCATGCGTTCTAACATTTCTCTAGGCTGCCATATCTCATCGGGAGACTGCTATAAATACTTCACAAATTTACAATTAGGACATCTATGGCTAGTGTTACGAACATCATATTTCACCAGAAAGCTGAACTATTTAGCATGGTATGCACGTGACGTTATCACACTATAGGCTGGTGGTCATTCTGATTCCTTCTTGCTGAAAAAGTCGAATTCGACTTTGCAAAAGGCACGCTGCAGGAGGTGCAAGCTCAGTGAAAGCAAAGTATTTGAAAGGCTAGTACTATTATTCTTAGTGCATCGTCGTGAGGAACGGCGCCAGCGTTTGGCACGAGAACAACGTGCTTTTTGGCAAGAGCGCTTTTCCAATCAAAGTAGTTTCCAGGGTCACGCATTTTGGTCTGCGCCAAAGATGCAGGGAAGAGGAACCTTTACAATACAGTATGTTTCTAAAACTCCCCCCTCCCCCCCCCCCCGGCCCCACACACAGACGCACTTCTTTATACAGCGGTGCTATTAAGGGCTAGTCATGCGTTACCGCCATCTATAAATGGCGACGGCAACCAGACAGCCGGCTTGCCAGTTGTTTGGTTGCCACCGTCGCTCATAAATGGCGGCAACTCCTCCAGCCTTTCCAGTCTGGCTTGCCGACTTGCGGCCGGCCATTACTTCATTCCCACCATAGTACAGCATTTCTGGCCTTCCTTCTTCACCAGAGTGGAAAGGCTGAAAGTATTCCTGAGGAAATGCCTCCTTCGTTTGTGTCTGTTAATTCGACAATTTTATTTGACACTTGTTAACCGCAACCTTTCATTGCTTTTATTTTGCACCCCGTGAAGTTTAAAGGGGTCATGAAACGATATCGGGTTTGAATGTGCATGACTTTTCCGAGGCATACTGGTCCTCTGGTCCAAGTGTACTCGCCACAGGGCGCCACTGATTCAGAAGCTTCTTTGTCGCGGTGAAATTGCGAGGATTGAACGAGACTATTTCTTTTAGTCTTGCCTTCTCAAAGATTGATGTCGTAATTGTGGGATCAAAACCACCCGCCTGTCGACAGTCGAGCGCGACTCATGGATTGGGCAGGAAAACTGTTTGAGCACCGTACATCGGCTCGTAACAATCAATGCCTCGGCGGACACTTGGGTAGTGGCTCGTGTCCAACCACTGTGGTGATAAGAATAGTCGAACTCTAACAATGCCTGGAGCTCCAGCACGCGTTTTCTTCCTTTAAGACCCCAGCGCGGGGGTATGATTAACGTGGGCGGCATAAGATAGGCACCAGGCCACGTGGCCGCTTCTGGCTCCGAGTTAAGGGGATGAACGATGCTCATATTTCTCTCATTTTTTGGCGACTGCCATTCCCTAGAAAAAAGAGCAAAGCCAAGTTCAATCAGTTATTAACGTTAGGGACTGATCCTGAGTAGTATTTAGTAATGTATAGAAATATGTTATAGCTCATTTAAACAAAATGCAGAGGGATTGAAACTTGCGTAATAACTTGAGAGCGATGCTCGTGTGAGACTTACAGCGACTGCCAACGTTCGGCTGTTCCTCTCACGTCACTAAAATATCTTCTTTTTTTAGGTATTCCTTCCGTAGACACGTGTAGTTCTATGTAAGGTCATATTAATAGGTCGCATTTAGTCATTTCAAAACTTTTATTCTCAGGGACATCTTTCGGATATACTTCAGCAACAACGAAAAAATGTTTCAATGCCTCAACAATGTAAAATTGGTTTTGCAACATTTTTTTTGTACTTTCAATAAATAGTGTTAAGAAATAACCCGTGATGTTGATAGGTTGCGGAAACATCCATTAGTTTTCACCTAATAACAGATGCAGAAAAAATAAAGGACAGAGACAGCTGTCGATATCTCCTCAACTCGCAACTTGAACAAGCGGCCACGTGATCTGACCCTAATTATATACCGCCAGTGTTCATCACAGTCATGCCCTAGGCTGCAAGGGTTTGCAAAGCAAAAGCTTGGGCTGAACTTCAGATATTGTTAGTGTTGGGCTATTGATTATCATATCTATTTGACATGAGCCGTTACCTGAATGTTTGGCCATGCTGATTGTCATGAACCCGAGCACTCGACTAGGGGTTATGAGAATCGCTTACGTCACGGTGTCACGTGACTCTCGGTGCGAAATCGTGATGTCATGTTTCGTCATGCTGTCAACAAGGTTAATACATCTAGTAACTTCCTCAAATTAAATCGATTTAACGCAGTGAGTTACGTGACGTCACGAGGCCACGTGACAGTACTTGACAACATGTATTGACACCATGAACGTCACGTGACAACTTGACACATGGTTAATCATAGTGCCAACAAAGGTGCCATGAAAACCCACAATTTATCATACGTTGCAATGATGTATATGACGATTCGATCAACAGATAGAAATACAGCCGCCAATTGTTTATTCCCATATGTTCATTTTGTGATACTAGCAAAGAAGAAAAAAAATATTACCTTGAACCGTTTTGAACCGGTTACCGTTATATTTTTTTTTCGGTTCGGTTCCGGTTTAGTTTCAAGATGGCGGCCAAGATTTCGGTTCGGTTCAGTTCCGGTTCGGCTAAAAATAACGGTTCTGTTACGGTTTTCGGTTCGGTTCGGTTCCGGTTCGACACCCTGGTGCCCATGCAGCTCCTGTGAAAGGAGGGGACCAGACGAGCTCAGACGACCCGTCGCCCAGTTCGTCTGCAACCCCCCCAGCCGGTCGTGGTCGGGGTTTGCCCCCCCGCACGCCTGGACGGACAAGTGCTGTTCTAAAAACAACGGATACCTCTCAGGAGCTGGAGATGTCGACAGATGCTGACAATCTGTCCACTCCTGGGTCCGACCAGGACAATATGGAGTGGGAAACGCCCTCCAGTAAACATAAAAAGAATAAGAAGCCTGTTGTCCCACCCAAATGATGATCCCAATGTCTTCCACCTAGTTTGTGTTGACTTTACAGTCTTACTTCTTTTACTAAGTTTATTTTTCAGTTTTATATTTACATACCTTTTATAGATGACTAAGTTACATTTTATGCAATGGAACTGTCGCGGTATTTTAAGAAACATTGATGATGTCAACTATTTTATTGATCAACTTCGACCCATCGCTCTCGCCTTGCAAGAAACCCATCTTAACACTAATTCTTTTAACATTTTAAGCCGTCATCAGGTTTTTAGAAAAGATCGCCCCTCTTCCACCCCTTCTGGTGGTGTTGCAGTGGTCGTACAGAGGGGAGTTGCTTGTTCTCAAGTCTTCCTCTGCACGCCACTGGAAGCTGTTGCAGTGCGTCTCCTTCCAGACCGCCTTCTAACAGTTGTTTCCTTATACTTGCCACCTAATGCTCCTTTAAACCTTCAAGAGCTTCAGGGACTTATAGGACAGCTCCCACAACCATTTTTAATTTTGGGTGATTTTAACGCTCATCATCCTATGTGGGGTAGTACCCGTCAAGACTCCCGTGGTGGTGTGATTGAACGTCTTTCATTGTCTTCGGGGTTATGCCTTCTTAATGAGAAAGAGCCAACGTTTTTTAGTGCGGCACACTATACTCATTTACATCCATCGATCTTTCTATTGGTTCACTTTCATTGCTTCCTTGCTTTTCCTAGAAGGTTCTTCATAACCCTTTTGGAAGTGATCACTATCCAGTTGCTTTAGAGAGTACCGTTTCATTGCCTAATCTTTTAAAGAGGGTCCCTAGGTGGAAATTAGACAAGGCAGACTGGGCGCTTTTTAATCTTCACTCCACTTTAGATCCTTCGCTTCTTTCGTCTATGTCCCCTGAGAACGCTACACTTTATGTTACTGAGCAGATACTAAAGGCTGCTCAGCAGTTCATTCCACAAACATCTGGTAATATACCCAAGAAATGTAAACCTTGGTGGAATAAGGAGTGTGCGACAACCCGGGCGGACCAAAATAGGGCGTGGGGCCGATTTCGCAGATACCCCACTCCAAGCAACCTTGTTGATTTCAAGCAACGAAAAGCCAAGGCTCGTTGTACTAGGAAGCAGGCAAAGCGGAAGTCATGGATGAAGTATCTCTCCTCTTTAACCAGCTTTGTCCCAGCTAAAGGGGCCTGGGACCGATACCGGAAAGTAAATGGGGATTACAGGTGTTTTGCCATTCCAACATTTAATGCTCCTTCTTCATCACTAAAAGATATTGGTAACATACTCGGGGAACATTTTTATAATTCGTCTAGTTCGGCCAACTACAGTGTTACCTTCGGACAGTTAAAAACTTGTGCGGAACGACAAAAGCTTGTCATGTCGGGAGGAAACTCTGCATCGTATAACCAACCATTTACGAGATGCGAGCTTGAGATGGCTCTTAATGTGACAAAGCTCTCGGCCCCTGGTCCCGATGGAATTCATTATGAAATGCTGCGCCGCCTTTCTCCGGAGTCCCTTGAAAATCTTCTCCTGTTTTTTAATCTTTTGTGGGAAAAGGCATGTTTCTCTCAGGCTTGGAAACATGGACACATCATCCCCCTCCTAAAGCCTAACAAAGACCCCTCACAACCATCAAGCTACCGCCCAATCACACTGACAAGCTGCCTTGGGAAAACACATGAAAGGCTTATAAACAGGCGACTGGTCTACATGTTAGAAAGCCAGAGGGTCTTTGATAAAAATCAATGTGGATTCCGCCAAGGTCGATCTACCCTTGACCGCTTAGTTCGCCTAGAAACTGTGATACGTGAAGCATTTGTAAACAGGCAGCACTGTGTTGCAGTTTTTTTCGACTTAGAAAGGGCATATGACACAGCATGGAGGTATGGGATTCTCCGAAACCTGTATGCCTGTAATATTCGTGGCCGTATGCTGCGAAGCATAAAGGAATATCTGACAGAGAGGACTTTCCAAGTTCGTCTCGGCTCAGCCCTATCGGATTCCTTTGTTAAAGAAAATGGAGTCCCCCAAGGGGGTGTTTTAAGTGTGACTTTGTTTTTGCTAACAATGAATTCACTCGCACAACTGCTGCCACCCTCAATTTCATATTCTCTTTATGCTCATGATTTACAGATTTCATCATGGTCTTGTAACCTTTCTAGTTGTGAGCGCCAGTTGCAGTTAGCCATAAACAAACTGTCCAAGTGGGCCGACGAAAATGGGTTCAAGTTCTCTGCTTCAAAAACAGTCTGTGTCCCTTTTGCTCTGCGACGCGGGCTGTCTTTGGATCCATCCCTGGAATTGAATGGAACTCCTATACCTGTTAGGAAGGAGCACAAATTTCTTGGTGTAATATTTGATAGAAAGCTTAATTTTATTTCCCACCTTAAAGCTCTCAAGCAAAAATGCCTTCAGTCAACAAACCTTCTGAAAGTTTTGTCTCACAAGTCTTGGGGGTCTGATATAATATGTAGCCTACAGCTATACAATGCCCTTGTACGATCCCGTCTTGACTATGGTGCAGTAGTGTATGGATCGGCTCGGCCCTCTGCCCTTAAGATGTTGGACTCGGTTCATCATCTCGGCTTGCGACTGGCAACAGGAGCTTTCCGGACATCCCCCGTCCTTAGTTTGTATGCAGAATCCAATGAGCTGTCCCTGAACAGACGACGTACATATCTTAGTCTAACATATGCTTACAAGATTCTGGCCGATCCTCAGCATCCGACTTACCCCTCACTCACAAGGTCAAGGTTCTTTCGCCTTTTTGAAAATAAATCAAGCATTGTAACACCTTTGAGCTTCCGCATTGAACATCTTCGCTCCTCGCTGCATCTTTCTCTGGACCAGGTCAGCCTCGTTCGGAAAGTGAACGGTATTCCACCTTGGAAAACACAGCGAGTTGAATCCGACTGGTCTCTCGCAAAGTTCAACAAGCACGACATTTCCCATGCTGTAATTAAGCAAGAGTTTGGAGAACTGCAAAATAAGTATGATGGTTATCTTCATATTTATACAGATGGTGCCAAGACTTCATTTTTCGTCGGTTGCGCCGTATACTCTGAAAGCTTCTCCAAGGTTCAACGGCTTGATTGTATCGCCAGCATTTTTACTGCGGAGCTCTATGCGGTATCAATGGCGATTGAATATATTATCAATAGTAAAATACTGAGGGCAGTCCTGTTTGTTGACTCTTAAAGTGTGATTCTTGCAGTTTGCTCTCTTAAAGATGCTAAAAATATGCTTGTACAACAAATTCTATATAAACTTAACTCTGCTTTGCATGAGGGTCAAAATATAAAATTTTGTTGGGTGCCCAGTCACACTGGCATTCATGGCAATGAAGAAGCCGACAAACTTGCAGGGTCTGCCGGGAACCTTCCACAATTGCTCTCCTGTCTACCCTATCAAGATATTAAACCTTTGGTGAAGTCTTCAATTCTTCATTCTTGGCAATTGGAATGGGACATGGAGTGCGATAACAAGCTTCATGTTACCAAACCTGCGTTGGGAGTCTGGGAAAGTTCTTCATGCAAGAGCCGACTTCATGAAACGTTGTTGTGCCGCCTGAGAATTGGACACTCACTTATAACTCATAGGTATCTGCTTTCAAGAAAAGATCCACCTGTGTGTGATCAGTGTGGTGACAGGCTCACTGTTTTGCATATCTTGTGGCAGTGTCCCGGCCTTCAGCTCAAGTGCCGCATTCATTTCCCTGAAATTTTCCAATATCATATCCCATTTCATCCCGCTCTCCTTGTGGGAGAGAATCCTCTAGTCTCTTTTGAACGGGTAATGGAATTTCTTAGCAGTATTGGAATTTTACACCGACTCTAGCCTTTTAGTCAATCTTTTGTAAAACTTATCCTTTAATACAATGATCCTTACAATTAGTTTGGCGCAGATGGCCTCGTAGCTTTTGCGCCATTAACCCCCAAAATCATCATGTACGATATGGGATTAGTAAGATCTATATTTGTCCAGCCGAAAATTAAATGCACGGTCACTTTGAAGTAGCATTGCTATAAGAACCCAGTTGGAAAACTGCCTTAGAGCCCGCTTTGAAAAAATGGCTCCGATTCGTAACCAAGAACCGAACAGAAGGCGATCGTAAGGCCGCTATTTCTACCGCCGCGGTAACTCCAGGAAGCGTGTTTCCGATTTCCTCGACCACCAACGGGGTGAGGAAACAAAAGAGGGAGAAGAGGAAAAGGAGGAGGGAAGCATACTGAGATTTGGCTGACACAGTCACGTGGTACGCCCTGCTATATTAGCTCTTCTAAGCTGAATAGAGCCCCCCCCCCCCCCCCCCCCCACCCACCCACCCTGCTACCGCCTTTGAGCAGACGGTTGCCGTATCGGAATACTCCACGCCCCAGTCAAAACGTGCAGTGATGCAGGACTAGATATTGGAAGATATTGTTGGTGTGACAGTGGATAACATACGCGCACAGGTCTCAGTGCTGACTGGGCAGCTACGGTACGACCACTTAATGCTTTCCGCCGCCGTTGCGCTCACGTACGCCAGGACGGAAGTATTTGTTTAGACATAAGGGCCCGCGACCGCAGCCAGCGTTCCGAAGTTATTTACGGCCTCGAAATAAAGCTAGCTCGTTGTATTTCGCTGAAACGTGCAGTGTAGGTGTTGATTCGCACATTCGCACGACGAAGCTGCGGTGTTGTGTAGTCTTCCCTGCCGCGATGCCGCACTCGCCGCTTGGCAGCATTATTCACGCGCGTAACATCGTTCTCCCGTTACTGGCCTCAACATGAATCGCGTCAGTAATGTACGTATGTAAGACGCCAGTGGTGCACAAGCGGTGATCTGCAGCGCGAGTTCACGCGTGAATTGTCATTTGCAATACACTGTCACATCTGTGCAATAATCAATGGCACTACAGGCAGCTAGTCGTGGTGGAAAAGTGCATTGTCACGCCTTCGGTGAAAGACATCCATACCCGTTGTCAGCGGTTTTGTGCTCCACTAGAGAAGGTACTACAGCGTGAACGCAGCTGTTTCGACCAGTGCTTTTGTTGTGCGAGCACTCGAGGGCCTGAAACACCTCCGCGTGCAGCGTGCACGCACTCGTACCACGCACAGTGGAGCACAAAAAAGGTGACGCCAAGCGTAGGGATTAATTTAGACATTTAGCTATGGAAGCGGGCAGTGAAAATATATTCCACAAGCAGACTGCATATTTACTGTCATCGTCCTCACCTGCAGCGACGACTGGCACGTGTGTGAATTAATGGGCTAATGTCAAGGGTTGTCCTTGCTATGCTTACCTTAGCCCCTGAAGTATGTGATCTGCACATATACCCACCATTTCCCGTGGATGCATGCTGCAGACAGCAGGTGTCAGATTTTTCCAAGCTAGGCTTACCTCAGAATATCTGCAAAGAATTGTAAGCGCAAATGTATGATTATCTCAGAATATCTGCAAAAGATTGTAAGCCCACATGTTCGCAAGCCGCCCATAGCCTCGCCCAAGTGACTTCGAGCCTGTGCTAGACAGGGCGATCGCTGGCTTTGCCTACGTGACCTCCATCTTTCTTTGATACTAAAAAAAACTGGCTCAACTGGCACTAGTAGGTAGTGTATAGGTAGCCTAGATACTTAGGAAGACCAATCTTAGCTAGCATGAATTTTGGTTCGGCACCATGATTTCAAAATGCAGCTGCAAGGAGATGAACTGCCTGTTAAGCGCAGCTTTAAACATTGCCAGTGAGGTTTTCTGTTCAAGAAGCTACAAAAGTAAGCACTCCCATCTCAGTTTTCCTTTTTTCAAAAATTTGTGATGTAAAACACTTGCGAGGCCCCACAGGGGGCACCTGTGAAAGCAGGTGTTTGGAGAGTGGCGTCTCCACGGACCCCGAGCCATGCGGGTTCGCCCGCCCACGTCTGGCCGTGCGTGGCTTTCCCGTGTCCGGGGAAAAGGGCATCCTGGTGGTTGAGTCGAACCCGGGGTAGGTTCGGACCCTTCAGGGCCCTCCGGGTGAGGCAATACACCACTTCGGCCCCCCTTCCCGTAGACGGGTGTCCTGGCTTGGCCCGACCAGGATGATTCAGTCGGTCGCCACTTCTACTATCCCCTCCCTTCTTTTACCTTTGTCTTCTCCTTCTTTTCACTCTTCTCATTGCTCTTCTTTCCTTTTTCAACTCCTTTGGCGGCAAGGGCTAACCGTGGGTGGCGACAGACCCCTTGTCCAAAACCACACTAGGTTATAGTACCTGGGCAGAGCTAATAGTCTAACGGTTCCAGCAAAGCCCTTTTTGTTATGGTCCGTTAACTATTCCCTCGTTGGGCTCCGTGGTGGGCGGCACACCACAGGTTTTGAACACTCTTTGCCCTCCTATGGCGCCCCCCTCTTCCAAACCCCGTTCAGGGCAAGCCTTTAAAAGGCGTTGTCTTGAACCCAAGACCATCGACAAAGATTCTGAAGGAGAAACATTTACGAAGTTTTTTGTTGTTCATTCACTTGATGAACAAAAACCTGTTTCAAAGCTGTCGCCCTTTGTTGTGGCAAAGGTACTAGAAAACCTTGTCGGATTTTCCTACAAAGCTAAAAAGCAGCACTCCGGAGACCTCCTAGTGGAGGTAACCAACAAAAAACAGAGTGAAGCGATACTTAAACTGACTAGCTTTCTTGATGTTAAAGTGTCGGTTAGCCCTCACCGCACGCTCAACACCATCCGTGGGGTCGTCTCCGAGGACGACTTCTTACACACTAGTGTGGAAGAACTTCTCGAGGGACTCCAAGATGTTGGCGTTGTTGCCGTTAAGCGCATCATATTCCGTAAAAATGGTGAGGAAATTCCTTCGAAACACGTAATCCTTACTTTTGAAAGAAACACACTGCCAGAAACTATCAAGGCAGGATACCTTAACTGCCGCATCCGCCCATATGTCCCCAACCCCCAGCGGTGCTTCCGTTGCCAGCGTTATGGCCACGGATCACGCAGCTGTCGAGGGAAGGAGACGTGTGCAAAGTGCAGCAGCCACGACCATCTAGCCGACAACTGTGAAGCGGCAGCTTTCTGTGCCAACTGCAAGGGTCTTCACCCTGCGTACTCTCGTTCTTGCCCCTCCAGGCGACAGGAAAAGGAAATCCTCACCTTAAGAGCAAAAGAAAACTTATCTTATCCGGAAGCAAAGCAAAGGTTCTCCTTTCTTTCGAAAGGCACGTACTCCGACGCGGTGAGCAGGGGCTCTCCGCCGCGAACAGAATCGAAGGCCACCCAAGTCTCGCCTGAAGCCCTGGCGGTGGCCTTTGAGGCCCCATCCCCCCCGCAGGGGCAGCAGCTTCCCCACCTTCTGGAGGGAGCACATCAGCAGCCCCCAAGTCTCAGGACAGGCAGGCAATGCCAATGCCCGTCCTGACCGCGACGCCTTCCTCCGGTGGAAAGGAGCGACACTCTCGTTCCAACTCACTGGAGAGGGCCTCCTCCAAAGAGCGGCACAACTCTCGTGCTGCTCTCCCTGTACTCAAGGGGCCGGAGCAGGCAGAGTTGAAAGACACTCTGCTCACCACCTCCGCTGCCTCTTCGGCTGGTCGCGGCCGGGGCCTGGCTCCCCGTGATCCAAGCCGGAAGAAAACGCTGGCCAACACCAGCGACACAACTCAAGAGGCAGACTTGTCCATGGAGTTGGACGACTCGGCTGCTCCTGCTTCTGACCCGGATAGCATGGAGTGGCAGACGCAGACCCGTGCAGGGAAGAACAAAAAACCGGTTACGGCGCCGAAGTAATCCATGTGGTCTCCCTCCCGAGTTTTAATCTCTTTACTACCGAGTTTTATTGATTTACACTTTCCGATATGAACAAATTTCATAAATGTCAAAAGTGAATTTTATGCAATGGAATTGTCGCGGCCTTTTAAGAAATATTGATGATATAAATCATTTCATGGATGAGCTTCGGCCGATAGCTCTTGCTCCCCAGAAAACTCATCTTCATGATTGCTCTCCTCATATCTTAAGACGTCACCGGGTCTTTAGAAAGGACCGTCTTAGTGATACTCCCTCTGGTGGCGTGGCTGTGGTTGTACAAGGTGGGGTTGCCTGCTCCGGGGTCCCGCTCTGCACACCACTTGAAGCCGTGGCAGTGCGCCTTCTTTTAGATCGCCTCATAACTGTAGTATCACTTTATTTCCCACCTAACACTCCATTACATCTTAGTGGATTGCAGGGTCTTGTAGGTCAGCTCCCACAACCCTTTATGATTCTAGGCAATTCTAATGCCCATCATCCCCTATGGGGTAGTATTCGTCAAGACTCTCGTGGAGGTGTAGTTGAACGTTTTTTATTGGCATCTGTACTATGCCTTCTTAATCGGAGAGAGCCACCATTTTTTTAGTGCAGCTCACACCACATTTACATCCATAGATCTGTCGATTTCATCCCCCTCATTGTTTCCTTGCTTTACATGGAATGCTTTCAACAATCCTTTTGGCAGTGATCACTTTCCGATTGTTTTAGAGAGTGTTGTTCAGTTGCCCTCACTTTTAAAACGTATCCCTAGGTGGAAGTTAGATAAAGCTGACTGGTCACTTTTTGGGTTACATTCCACCTTGGACCCTTCTCTGCTTTCTTCTATGTCACCTGAAGATGCTACACTGTATATTACTGAGCAGATACTAAATGCTGCTGAGGTTTCTATTCCACGAACCTCTGATAATGTGCCAAAAAATGCAAACCATGGTGGAACAAGGAGTGTGCCACAACCTTAGCGGATCAAAACAGGGCTTGGGGCAAACTTCGCAGATACCCCACATCATGTCATCTCGCAGAGTTCAGGCAGCGGAAAGCTAAAGCCCGTTGGACCAGGAAGCAGTCAAAATGGAAATCCTGGATGAAGTATGTCTCTTCTATAAATAGTTTTGTGCCAGCCAAGGAGGTTTGGGATGGATACAGGAAAATAAATGGAGACTATAGGTGTTTTGCAATTCCTACTTTTGATGTCCCTTCTTCATCTTTAGTTGACATCGCCAACATCCTTGGTGAATATTTTTATAACACATCCAGCTCGGCAAACTACAGTGATTCGTTCAGTAGATTTAAATCTCGTGCAGAGCGGCAAAATATCTCCATGTCTGGAGGAGACTCTGAGCCTTATAACCAGCCTTTTACGCAGTGTGAGCTTGAAATTGCACTTGACATAACGTGGGTTTCTGCTCCAGGGCCCGACGCAGTTCATTATGAAATGCTTCGTCGTCTTTCTCCTGAGTCCCTGAAAAGTCTTCCCTTGTTTTTCAATTTATTGTGGGAAAAAGCCTGCTTTCCCCATGCCTGGAAGCATGCTCATGTCATCCCGCTCCTAAAGCCGCAGAAAGACCCTTCACTACCATCAAGTTACCGTCCCATTGCTCTGACGAGCTGTGTTGGGAAAACATTTGAAAGGCTTATAAATAGGCGGTTAGTATACATATTAGAAAGGCAAAAGGTTCTTGACAAAAATCAGTGCGGGTTTCGCCGAGGTCGATCTACTCTCGATAATTTGGTTCGCCTGGAAACCATTATACGCGAAGCATTTGTGAACAAGCGGCACTGTGTTGCAGTGTTTTTTTTACTTAGACAAGGCGTATGATACCACTTGGAGATATGGTATCCTGAAAGACTTGTGTGATTGCAATATCCAGGGTAGGATGTTGCAATGCATTAACAACTTTCTAACAAACAGAACCTTTCAAGTCCGGCTTGGCAGCACCCTCTCTAAACCTTTTGTTCAAGAAAACGGAGTCCCAGAGGGAGGCATTTTGAGCGTCACTTTGTTTGTACTGAAAATGAATTCTCTCACACGAATGCTACCGCGGTCTATTTCCTACTCTCTTTATGCTGACGATGTACCGATCTACTCATCTTCTTGAAATCTTTCTAGTTGTGAGCGGCAGTTACAACTGGCTATAAACAAACTTTGTAAGTGGGCAGACGAAAATGGTTTCAAGTTCTCTGTTGCAAAGACAGTCTGTGTGCCTTTTTCCCTACGTCGTGTGCTCTCCTTAGACCCAGTTTTGAAACTAAAGGGTACTCTAAATCCTGTTAGGAAGGAGCACACGTTTCTTGGTGTCATATTTGACAAGAAACTTGCCTTCATTCCCCACCTGAAAATTCTCAAAGAAATTTGCCTTCGTTCCACAAACCTTCTGAAAGTTTTGGCTCATAAATCATGGGGATTGGATCGAAAATGTCTGTTGCATTTGTACACCGCGCTTGTGCGATCTCGTCTTGATCATGGCGCCGTGGTGTACGGATCGGCTCGCCCATCTGCACTCAAGATGTTGGATCCTGTACATCATCTTGGCTTGCGTTTGGCAACAGGTGCTTTTCGGACATCGCCTGTACTTAGTTTGTATGCGGAATCAAATGAGATGTCGCTGTGCAAAAGACGTCAATACCTCAGCCTAACCTACGCGTCTAGGATCCTAGCAAACCCTGATCACCCAACGTATCATTCCATGCAAAGGTCTCAATTCTACCGTCTTTTTGAAAATAAGCCAAGCATCGTCCGACCGTTAAGTTTTCGTATAGAGTAATTTTGTTCCTCACTCCAACTTCGTCTGGACGAACTTAACCTAATTCAAAACACAGTCTGCGTGGCGCCCTGGAATGTGGTACGTGTTTTTTGTGACTGGACTTTCACTAAGTTTAATAAGAATAGCATATCAGTTCTTGTGGTTCAGCAGGAATTCCTTGACCTGGAAGAGAAATATAAAGATTATGCTCACTTTTACACGGACGGTGCCAAGACTTCATCGTTTATCGGGTGTGCCGTGCATTCAGGTCGTTTTGTAAAAGTTACACGTCTAGAGGAATTTGCGAGTATATTTACTGCTGAAATCTATGCTGTGTCTTTTGCATTGGATTATATTCTGAAGACTAAAACTAGACGGGCTGTAATATTTGTGGACTTTCAAAGTGCCATTACTGCAATTTGCTCTCTAAAAGCCACTAAGAATATGCTTGTGGAACAGGTGCGAAGTAAACTTAATGGAGCTTTACGTAAAGGTCACAATATAAAATTCTGCTGGGTTCCGAGTCATGTGGGAATAAAGGGTAATGAGGAGGCAGGCAGGCTCGCTGCATCTTCAGGTAACTGCTCTCGATATCAAGCTAGCTTTCCCTATCAGGATATCAAGTCATTAATTAAGTCGTCACTTTTTCGTCTATGGCAGGCAGAGTGGGCCATGGAGTCTAATAACAAGCTTCATGTGAGCAAACCATTCCTTGGGTCTTGGGAAAGCTGCTCACTTAAGAACCGCTTTCACGAAGTTGTATTCTGCCGGCTTCGAATCGGGCACTCCTTCCTTACACACAGATATCTCCTTTATGGGGAGGATCCACCAGTTTGTGAGCACTGTGGAGACAATCTTACTATACTTCATATTTTGTGGATCTGCCCGGAATTCGACACCGAACGTCGCGCTCATTTTTCTGAGTTTTTTAGATTTGTATTCCATTTCATCCCGCTCTTTTGCTGGTAAAGCACCCTCTCGTTCCTCTTGATCGAGTTTTATCATATATTACTAGTACTGGCCTTATACACCATATCTAGTCCCAGTTGTTTCCAGGATCATCTTTTTGTAATGAGGTAACGATAGGAGTTTCATTAGTTAATTTAGTCTTGCGCAGTATGGCCTCCGTTGCTGTTGCGCCAAAAAACCCGCAAACAACAAAACACTTGCGAGGTTCGATCAACCAAAATTTTAGGTACAAAATACTGGCACTTCTGGCCCCACGATCTTTCTTTGGCCATGTGCACTCGAAATGTGGAATGCCTTTTTTTTATGAAACCGAGGTAAGACATTCTCAAATGATCAACATGGTCGATTATATTCAGCAGACCTGGTGATAAATTTCCTTGGTGTATGGTTGGCCGTCATTCTTGCACACAACTTTACAAGTTCATTCATATAGTTCAGGCTCACACAAATTCAAGTTTACATCATGAGCACCGGCAGTGCAACACAAAGCGCGCAAATACACCGAACAAAAATGTAAAGAAAACGTAACGAAAAACTGTTTCTGGTACTGTAGAAAGGTTTTAAAGAATGGTACGCAATCTGTCTGCATGAATCATTTGAATTTGATAGGAAGAGGGCAGCCATCACCTGCATCTAAAGCTGCGACAGATGACGGAAGGATCAGAATGTTGATACCATTGAGTAAACCTCCAGTCGATAGCTAATGAGCATAAATAGCACCACGGTCTTAGACAGGGTTAGGAGTATTCGTTAGATCTGGTACAGAGAATACAGAGTAGCAGTGCAATCGCACGTGCTTCGGAATATTTGTTTGGGCTAGTGCAAAGAGAACATAGAAGCAGTGCATTCAATCTTTGAGTACGATTTGGCAGTTCACAAAACTTGCTTTTTCTGTCTGCCTCATGAGCTGTTTCTTCATACATTAAAACGCAATTCTGAGACAGTTTAGCTGGCTTTATTGGACGCCATCGACGAAATTCCAGCAGCCACCAAAAACCACATATTGATGATAAATATTGCCATCGGAAGTATTTGTGCAAGTTCTTACATTCGGGAGAATAATTCCTTTAGGGTGCCAGGAAAACAACCGCTCAAGTTTTCTTTTTGGAACACCCAATACGTAAAGACACGGTAGAAGAGTAGTGCGAAAAAGACGGGACACAGAAGCAGCTGAACACAGGACGAGTAATAACTGGCAACTAAGAAGTTTATTAAAAAATTCCACCTAGCAAACACTGCGTCCATATAAAAAAAATATTTTTCTTCATGATTAGACGGCTATAGAAACAATGTTGCCGCGATCCATATATGTGAACTACACAGTAAACATCATCATGGCGCAGCAGAAAGGGCACACAAAAGTGCATTGAAAAAGTAGTTACAAGACAACCTGCACTCTACGCAACAAAAAAAAAAAAAAAAATAAAGCAAAAACTTTACCAATAAATTCATAATATTTTCCTTCTAATGAACTGATGCGACGCTACTACACGAGTTTGGGTCACCGTGAGGTATTAGAGCCGCTTCTAGCATCTCCCTTTCCAACGTTTCTTTCCTACACCCCGCCTCCTGCACACCGTTCAATGAAGATGAACATCCACAAGCTTTGCAGTGCATTGACAGGTGTGAGCCCTAACCATTTATAAGTGAGGCCGCACTGGTTAGCATGCCTCAGGCTCTTACCACAAACCCGCAACTTGACCTTTCGTACACCGAGCATTGCACTGATATTAGAAAATTTGCAAAAGGCCATAGAGACGACGACCACACATAATTTGACGCTCGTCCTATGTTCTGCTTTTTCTGTCTCGTTTTTTTTGTTTTTTTTTGCGCTAATCATCAGCGATCCCGAAAAACTTAATAGTGCGCTCTTTTCACTTCTCGCACCCCATTTCAGGACTTTGTGACCCACAGCGCAACTCCTTTACTCCGGAGTAGCGTGCACAGACAGTCGCCTTTTCTGCCTTCTAGAGGAAGGAGCGCGACCTCCTTGACACCGGGAGCCGCTACTGAAAGTGTCCAATCATTATTTGCACGGGTGTTACGCACAAAAATAAATATAGCCTTGTTCCACTAGTGCAATACACAAGAACCGTTCCACTAGTGCAACAAAACAGCAGCCGTTCCACCTGTGCAACGAACAGCAATGAACGAAAAATAGCAGAAGGAGACACTGGATAGACTACCTGTTTATCGGAGCTAACCGAACCCCCTGGCGGAGACGACTTGAAGTACACTGAGTGAATTTTTGTTTCTCTGAGGAACCTAAGCTGGCAATGAAATACTATAAAAGAGAAAGACTCGCAGTGTCAGATGACACGGCTTTTGTGTTTAACTCCTTCGACGAAATGCACGCTGACAAACACAATATATGCAGACAGAGCTTGTTTTCCTGAGGAAATTTTTTTAATTTACCACTTTATCATGCGTTGTTGACTTTTTGCATGACCAGAGTATTTACAAGGCCATTTTGATTACACCCTAAACTACCTACACCACCAGTGTTTGCAGACATACTGGTATGAAAGATGAAAGTGATAAACCATAGCGAATGAGATCATCGTCAGTCAACAGGAGTATTTACGTGAGAGTGGAGAGACTAGTTATTTTGTGTGGCTTGTGACATGGGGACTGGAGACTGGAGTATCTACATATGGTGGCTGAACGGAGTTATTTTCAGCAAAGTAAGAAATTGCTCTTACGTTCCATTGCTTTAAGATTTAACAAACTAAGGAAAAAGGCGAATAGAGTACTGATTGTCGAATCATTGTCCTCTGTACATGTTGAGGGAAAATCCACTTATTGTGTTATATGAGCCAGCCACAGTTCTGAGTGCAAAAATAATCTGCCCAGACCTTGCTGTCAGCGATCTTTGAGGGTTGCGCCTGTCCTGTCGTCCGTGTTTCTTTATTGTCCTCGTTTTTTCGCGCTTTTTAATGTTTTAATCAATCTTTGAGACGACTGCCGCTTTGCAATTGCCACAATCTAAGTCAAATAGGCTTCTTTTGTGCCTGTCAGGCTATTTGCATCCTGTTAATGTTGCCCCTCCCTTACTCTTTTGCCAGCACGGCGCTGTGAGGTTTTGAAATGAATGCATACACGACAAACAAGAACTTGTTCGTCGTCAACCGTTGGTCGGCGTTTGTGGTGATACATCAATGTCTCAGGTGCCCAGGCAAAAATCACTGTTGGACGTTCCAGTAGTACGACACAATTATAAACGTCTAAGGATATACTGGCATTTGGTGTGACGCTAATTGAGATTTATAATTCCTGAGCAGAACGAAAGACTATCAAGGCGAATGATCAGTGAATTCATAAATGGCCTTCTGTGTAAGAAAAAAAAAACTTTCAAGAAGACGGCTGCGCGATATCTACCTAATGAAATAGCGATCAGTGGGTACCAAAACTGCAGAAGGCAGAAAACACAGGTCTAGTAGTTCTTTTTCATATATAACATGTAGAAATTAAAAGAGACGACGCGACAACAAAGCCGAAGACTGTTCGAAGAGCACCGAGATCATATCGATTTCAGATACGACCGAAGGTAACGGCGCCACTTTGACGCATGGTGGTGATGATGATGGTTATAGGCGTCTTGGTCGTATGCGTCATGTATGCGTCGTTGCTTGGGCCGGTTCAAAAAGGTACTCGATCTTACCCCAGAGTAAGCATTTTTACCTCGGTGTTCTGAAACTTTATCGCGCTAAACCGTTACTAGACCCGGGTCCAGTCGTCTTTTCATGTCTTTTTTTTTGTCAATTTATGTAGTCACGTGACACAGCCCACCGGAGGTAGCCGGAGTAACTCGAATTTATTAGTAACACGGCCTTGGTTTCGTTGTATCATAACCAAAATGTTATTAAGTATTAAAAAACTGAAGTATTTAAATTAAATTTTAACACTCTTTACAAGCTTTTATTTGCTTTCGAAAAATACTTAGGCGCCACCGAATCCACAAAAAACTACATGCACCTCAACATCATCAATGATGGCCGTCGACCGTTGCTGTGCTGCTGTGTTTTAGCTGTGTTCCTTTTCCTCTGCACTTAAAGGTTTGGGGGTTTGAATGTGTCTTTTACATATACGGCTTAATCTTTTAGTTGCAAAGTCATGGCGATATTTCTAATGGTTGTGCACGCAAGTTCGGCTGCAAGCTTTTTTGTGTTCTGGGGAAGGTAAGAGTGGGTGCCCATTGTCCAGGCAGGCGTTTCAGCTTCTCGAATGCTCGCGCAGCAAAAGCAGTGGTCGGAGCTTCGTGTACGCATGGCACCTTCCCCAATAAGAGACACGCGGAAAGATAATGACGCCCAGCACAAATTACAAATATTTTGTTTGAATTTCTAAAGGGCTCACCCCCCAAGGGGTAAGCCCTTTAGACATTCCATGAAGGGATGGGGGATCAGAGTAGCTAGCGTGAGCAACGCCAAAGAAAGATGTCTCTTAGCGAAACCTTCTATCCTTTTGTAAGGCTTCCACTAAGTTTCGTTGAAATTTTAGCACTCTACGTACTACAAAAAAACATTTGAACAGTGTAATACGTGTCAGCAAAGCAGAGTGCAACCTAATTTTTCTTACATAAAAGTCATCAAACTGGGAGAGGCAAGAGTTGAGAGTACACCCAGCATGTCTGCAGTTTTAAGCGTTAAAGGGGCGGTGGAATTAATAAGTTGACAGCACTTCAATACCTGCTGTGCGCCTGCATATCACAAATAGCGTGTAAGTGTTGCGATTCCTGTGTACTGACAGATAGATATACTTACTGGTTTCCTCAAACTAAAAGTTCTGCGTTGTGAAGCTGACACGAAGAACGAAACGCTTGTTGAGCAAAACATATTGGCATGTAGCACCGTTGAAAGTTGGGCGAATTGGCTATGCATAGTTATGAAGAAAGGAACAGCGCCAAAATTACGGAAGACAAAGAACGAGGAACACACAAACAGAGCGCTGACTGACAACTGGTTTATTTCTGAAAAAAACACCTACCGGCGTAAAAACACAAGGCAAACATACATCGGACCATCGCCTAAGGGCTCGTGTCACAGCTCTCCAAGAACGCGATTTATTTATTGAAGACTGCGATTCACGAAGACCGGCGAAGACCGCAAACTGACGCACTCAACTTTACACTTAGAAATGTAATAAGCCTCGAATATTTCACGAGTCACCTATTGATTGTGCCGAGCAACAATTGACGCATTTCCTAAAAGTAGGGACCACCCACATATATCACAATGAATGGCCAAATTACCCGATGGGGAAGATCTTATCGAAAATGAGTGTTCTTTGGGCCTGCCATTGATACACCTCCCTGATTGGCTGAAGTACACTCTCCCACAGGACAACTCAATTCTGTACACCGCGCCAACCCCGCACGCCCCAAACTCTTTCTTTTGCTTCTTACCACAGTCGAGTTTATCCTTACAGCACAGACGAACCCAGTTTTGAAGGCGCGGAGAAGACCACCGGGACTCCATTTTGCTGTGCTACCCAAATAAGGTTATGCAGTGACTCAAAAGGGTAGCATAGCGACATGGAGTCCCCGTGGTGTTCTCTGCGCCTTCAAAACTGGCGCGTCTATGCGGTAATGTTGATCGGGGTTGTTCGGATAATCTCGGCTGTGGTAAAAAGCACAAGAAGCAGCTTCTGTAGCATCTTTTTTTTTTTCGACCGACGTATACTTAGAACAATTTCCTTACTGGTATTGCACAAACGCTAATACATACAACTGAGCCTTAATCTCGGTACGCAGACACCTATTACTAAAGTGAGACAAAGTTAATCGGTTTCAACCGAAAAGAAAGCATCGACGAACTTGTTAATTTCTGGACTAAACAGTTAGTGAACAAAACTTGAATCTGTCACCTGCGGTGGGGGGCGGATCTGCCAGTTTACCCAAATCCACCCTCACATTCATAGGAAAACTTCGTCATTTCAACCTCCTACCGCTCAGAGACGATGTCTTTACTTCAAATTTCTTTTTTGGGAAATGGATGATTTTTGGACGTAGCCTTCCAGACGTCTTTCAGGGAGTAGTCTTGGAGCCGGTGATGTCTTTTAAATATCAGTAACACTGTAATTTACATTATGGACCTCATGCGACACTAATATTTCGGGGAATAATGGCTACCCAAAATACAATATTGTGATAAAAAAGTTTCACTATGTTTCCCCTCGAAATGTTAGTTAGGAATAATTAGATTTAAAATTTTTTCACATAATAACCAATAAATTATTTAGTATATATGTGTCCAAGTATTTATCCAGCCGTCTTTCCAGATCTACGTAAGACCGGGGTCGAAACACTTTCCATGTTTTCACTGTCGAAGAGCTAATACTTTTGAATGTGGTTTATATATATTTCTCCCTAAAATATTTTTGTGTATTTATTATAAAACCCTCATATTATTTTTTTAATCCGGAGACAATACTTTAAGCACGAGCATATGCTTTTAAAAAAGTGTCCCTGGAGCTTGTTTAATTAAATACTTAGAGGTAATTATTATGGAATCACCTCTAACACGTTCCTGAAAAGCATGAAAGGTGCAAAAAAGGTACCCGAGGAAATTTTGTCTCTAAACACAAAGCACCGCTTCACAAAACGTTTCACCAAATTTTATTACTAGCAAATCTCACCAGTTCGTAATAAAGTTAGAATAGTTTTGCGAATTTTCATTTTGGCGACCTGATGCGACAGCGTAGTTTGCAAGAATATATAAACACCAACCTTGTTAAATAAAATTTCAACATTGGATACAATTACGTTAATGAGATATGTAATGTGTTATTTATCTTGTCTTGCAGCAAAATTGTTTGAAAAATATTAAAATTGGAACCAATTTGATGCACGAAAATAATCATTTCCCAAAGAGACTACGCCGCAAATTAACAGTCCACGCTATCAGCGTAACTTACTTTGTGAGGTTTTTAGAGGTCAACATAATCTTTGTTTTGTTTTAGTTTTTAGTTTGAGGATGCTCAGGTTCAAGAAGGGGTTAACAGCTCCAACAACAAACAGATGAGTCATGACTGCTTTTCTGGGATTTGCATTTTCTGTATGAAAATCCGTCACCAGAATTTTTAATTGATTTGACGTCCCCTTTAAGAATATTTAATATGTCGGCAATGGTCGCCGAAGTTCTTTAAGGGCCCTGATATAGCACTCAAGAGTTCCTAAAGGTGTAAGACACCTCCGTAATTGTTGAGAGGCCTGTGGGGTCTGTACCAAGACTTTCCGTAAAATTGCAGCAGCCATCAAAATAGTTTTAACAGGTCTGTGGAAGAGGTCACGTAACCCTTCACTATAATTGCAGACGGTAATCCGCTAGGCCATTTTGCATTGAGAGGCCTGTCGCAACGAGTCTTGAAAAGTGAGCAGACACTCATCCAGTTATATTGTGTCGTGAATTTGTCTAACGTGCTACCATCGCTACCTCAGTCGGTTCTGTGTATGTGATTTACGGACTGAACAAGAAGCACCCAAGGACGCAAAGCTCTCGCTAACGAGGCAGAGAGAATGCAAGGAAATATTAAAGGGGACTTTTTCATATTCGTTTGAGGATCCTGTTTTAGTCAGTCAAAATACAGCCTTGGTCACAAGGTGGTCAATCGCTTTTTTTATGTTAACGAACGCAGACTTAACAGGAAATTAGCGGATGCTCCGTTTAAGCTTCCCGTCCCATGCATGGAAAAAAAAAATTTTTTTTGAGCGGCAGATTGTACGGATAAAGTAGGTCTCTCAGTGCCCTGTTTCTTGCGCCTCTTCGTCACTCCAAATTTAGAAGCCTCCCGCGAGCGAAAAAAACTCAGCCCTACTAAAAATAGATGAAAGGGATGCATCGGGATTTTTTTTTATGTTTTGAGGTATCATTTCAGATATGTTGAAGGGTCTTAGATCAGTGGGCTCAATGGCACGCCAGCGATGGATCTGCTTCATTGACATCGCCTTTCTTTCGTGCAGACGATCTTTCTTGCCTGCCTCCTGCAATCCTTCGACGGGCGTTTTGACGCTACTGATGGATGCTATTGCTGGGTCGGCAGCCGTGGCACTTCAACGATTCCGTCTAGGAGTACGTCCCGACGCCTACATCGGGGAACAAACTGACGGTGCCACACTGCTGCCCCGTGAGTTCACTTGTCAACCTGTCGCCTTGCCAGTCATCGTTCCATGAAGAGTCACATGTCATGGGTTGACTCCGACGTCACGCCTAAACAATAAAAGGCTCCCCGAAATCAACATTTCCTTCAGTTGGCTCGGCGGCACCGCAGCGAGGGCTCTGCTTCACTGGCATCGCTTTTTTTTGTGCAGATAAATAAGTGTCACTCTTCATCTGCATCGCGCATTTGTTACGCTGCCTCGCTATTGCTGCCTATCCAACGTTGTTGGGTTTCTATTGCTCATGAGTGCGTACGTGTCCTACTAGGCATAATACTTCTGTCTGAGGACACTGAAGAACATCGGTGCGCGATCACTCTCTCCGCTACCACACAAACGACCTGTGACATCATTGCAGCTCTTAATGAAGTTAAAGCAGGACACGCGTCTCTTTGAAGTGAGATAAAATCTATTGTACTAAGTTGTCTCAGAACGGCAAAACATTTGAGGATATTATGGAAAGGCATGGTGAAATTAAATAGGATTGCTATTTTGCAGTTGCTATCAAAGCTCAGCTCAAAAACGTTCAGGTTATTTCTGAGGAAGGCGCTGCACAAATCGCTCCATTGCCAGTACGACTCGATGACTCCGAAGACAGCTCGCCGGTGCAACCTCTTGTTCTTTGAACACACAGATAATGAACGCGAGACTTGAGCCCAGTCTGAGCAGCTGATTCTTGGCCATTACAACACGAGCCTCGGTGTGACACTCCGAATGCGCAATATCGAGCGAACGCACAGGCGACCAACATTCCAAGAAAACAAAAACTGTCCCATCATTGTAAAGCTTTCGCATTGTAGGGATAAAGAGCAAGTTCTTTCAAATGCAGAAAAAACTTAAAGGTACGACCCTATAGTATATCTGAAGTTTACGTGCCTAATTCCCGCTTTACCGTAAACACTTGTTTGAATTTGGATGGGCGGAAAGTAAACTCTGCAAGCATCGTTGCGATGAATTAATAATTGAAAACAGAACGTACGTATTAGATCGCGCCGCACAAAATATTGTCCCGCGCTCATCACAGGTAACTACAAATAGTTTTATAACCTCAAGTCACAGCTCCTTGTCATTTCTATGCAATAATATTAGAAGTATCTTGCTTAAACAATATCTACTTCGTAACCTGACTGACACCCAGTCTTGTACACGTTACTAAAAAAAGTAATCAATTACAATTACTATTACTCTCGGCTAAAAAGTATTCGATTAGATTACTTGATTACTCAACCGCAAAAGTAATTGGATATTACTTTAAGAAGTAACCGTTACTTTTCCAATTACTTTATTGTGTGAAGACTCACATCTTTAGCGCTTTTAACAATTAACTACTTCCAACCTATATTTCACATTTTCACAAGTATTGAAGAAGAAGAAAAAAAAAACAGGTTCTCCCTTCGTGGTCATTGCACCTTCACAATGCGGACAAAAGCATAGAATTCGTTTGAGGAAGTTTAGTGATTTGGGCGTTGGGGGTTCTAGATCTTGTGAAGCTTAAGCAAGGGTTGTCGCTCAAAGTTTGCGTCGCTCATTTCATTATTCACATGTGGATGAACTCGCATGTTATCCAAAAAAGCAGCAGCTCCCGGATTTGAAACGGATCATGTGTAGTACCCATTAGCGGAAGAGATCGCCCCCTCCACTTTTTAACTCGAAACCTTGCTTGTCACAAAGACCACGTAGGGGAAATAGGGAAATATTTGACCTGGCTTTGTTATATTTTGCATCCGCTTTAGGCATTCTTCGGTTCTGGTTCTCCTACGGGCTGCGAGTAGGTACCGTAAGCAGGATTTTTTTTTCTTCTGTGTGTATGTGTGTGAGGGGGCTAGTTTGAACGAAGGACTTTCAAAGTTACATTCTGCTTCCTCAAACTTCGCCCTGAATCGCCTTTGTTACGCACTGGGGCTTCCCTGGGGTTCCCACTCCCAGTCCCCCTCGAACAAAAACGGCTATTCCACAGAAATTGTACATACAAAGGGATTGACCTCGTTTCGTACAGCTCCGCAAAAACCTTTCTTTTTTCCTTTCGAAAAAAGAAGCAAATTTTATTTTTGTCATTGAAGAAAAAAAAAAGATGTGTGCAAGGGGGGGGGGGGGGGGGGGTGTCCCGTGGAAAAATAGTAACGGTTAGAAGTAATTTTTATTACTTGAAAAGGTAATCAGATTAATCTTGTGATTACCAACTAATAAAAGTAATCAACTGATTACAAAATTACTCCAAAAAGTAATCGATTACAAGTAATTTGATTACTTGTAATGCGTACAGTACAAGCCTGCTGACACCTCCCAGTGTAACTTTGTTGTCCTAACCGAGACATTTCTGAACCCTCCTCTTTGTGATTCCGAGATACTATCTTCTTTCACAGGTTTCGATATTTTCGGACGTGACGACATGAACAAACGTGTTGGTGGTGCTCTTACGGCAGTTCACCAGAACCTGCAATTTTTTTTTTTATTAATTTTTTCTCTCCTATAATAATTCAATATATATACTGTAATGTTTTCCACCTACACGTTGTCATTGGTATTTGCTATCGCCCCCCAGATTCCGACACTTCCTTTACTGCTCACTTCTACGAGACTCTTCTTCACTCATTGCATTAGATCAACATGCTTCAATTATTTTATTTGGTGGTTTGAATTTTTCTTCTGTAAACTGGTCTAACTCAGCACTGACAGTGGCAAAACAGAGGGTACAAAGTGACGTCCCTCACATTTGGCTTATAACTTGGATCCGCCCCGACGAGGCAAACTGACCATTCTTTGAGGACTCTTGATCTGATGCTTACATCGCCTCCTGATAATATTTGTAATCGTCAATCGGGAAAAGAGAGAAACGACATTCATGAGATAATCAAAAATAAATTATGTGATCAGAAAAAGGAAGTCAAGAACACGTAAGAAGCGAAAGATAGGAAAGAATTAGGAATAGTGAAGCAAAACACTGAACGCAGTTTGAATAACCACTCTAATTAACAGTTTCCGCTGTAGTCCTTGCCTTAAGACCAAGGCTTTTCACTTGGCGTCTTGCGAAGCGTCGCTGCATAAAGTGATGATTCAGATGCTGGTGTCTCATACTCCCCCTGGAGCTGTTCTTAGCAGTCGTCGCCGACCGTAGCGTCGGGACCGCTTCGGAGCTCTTGTCGTCACCATGCGTCGCGGTCCGTCCCTGGCTTTCGCTACTGCTAGTCTTCTCGGACTCGCCGTTTTTTCGAACGCCTTGTTCCACTTTTCTTCTTTTCTTCCACCCGTAATAATCACCACCGCAACGTGACACACCCGCTACCTTCGAGAAATTCACCATATGAAATTTCTTCACAAAGGCGACAACCCCGATGGCTTGCCGCAGTGATAGCGGCACATTCACAAACACCAGGACATTTGGTTCTTAGCACTCACGGAGGTAAGTTGTTCTCACAGCCCAAACTTAATAGTGCGCACATCAGGAAAACAGACCGTAGTTAGTCTCTCGCGTCCCTAATTGCACGTAGAAATCACACTTCGGTAACACACTCTTGTTCTGACCGAAATCAACAAGAACAAAAAATCTTAATGGGTATCATTAGCACTGTGTCCTGCCTTTACGAACGAATATCCCCCGGCGGCATAGCTGTCTAGACGGCTTGAGAAGTCTACTCCCACATTGTCGTTACCTTTAATGTATTCTATGTAAAAGTCCTGTTTCTGCAATGACAAACACCATCGTGCTATGCGACTCTTGGAGTTCTTCGCTCTCTTCAAAATTTGTAAAGCTCGAAGATCTGCATCTATGCCAAATTTTCTGTGCTAGTAAGAACAGCCTAAATCGCCCCAGCTCGGAGCGTCGCCGCATTAAGTGATGTTGCCCCCTGGAGCTATTCGTAGCAGCCGTCGCCGACCGTAGCGGCTGGTCCCCCTCAGAGCTCTGGTCGTCATCGTGCGTCGTGGCCCGACCCTTGCTTTCGCCGCTGCTTGTCTTCTCGCGCTCCCATTTTTGGAAACGAGCTCGTTCCCATATTCTTCTTCTTTTTTAGACCCGTTAGAATCGTGACCAGAACGCGAAAAGCTTACGTCACTCACGTATCTGCCAGCGCTGAGTGACCACGCATTAACCCAAGATACATTACAATGTCAACTACCGCAACCCAAAAATATAAAGCAAGCACTAACGCTACACAACTAGGGTGACTACACGCAATGAATGATGACCTCACCACCTTACACGTGGTTTATTGTTGATTTTACTAAACGTACTGTCGAAATCAATTAGGCACTTTTTAAGAAGACAATGCAAGAACTAATGCTGACACATATTCACATCATCAATGTAACTCAACAGATAGCATCCCCGCGGTTCTATAAAGCGTTAAAACATCTCAACAACAAAAAGAAAAGACATGCTCGTACAACCAAACATTCGAACAACGCAGACGCATGGGATCAATACTATGCAAAAGAAACATTATTTGAGTCTCTTGTTTCTGCAGCTCAACGTTCGGTTTTTCTTCGACTTCGCCTGATATCTTTTGCAATACTCTTAAGCAATTTTAAAAGTCATTAACCCCAAAACTTCCAAGCTCATGTCATTACGGGATCAACACGATTCCCCCATTTCTAGTCATGATGTTGCGCAAGCACTTAACTCCATGTTCTCCTCTTCATTGATTAGTGACTAAAACGGCGATATTCGCTAAGTTTAATGTGAGAGCATTAACTGGGTCTCATGGAGCGAACTAACGTCATCAGGTTTTAGCGCGAAACCGGCTCCTAGCTTCAGCTATCGCCTTTGGTTCCATTGGCTGGCGCGCGTTGACGGGGCTTCCATTGGCCCCCCCGCCATGGCCTCCGAGATTCCGAAGCGCGCGCACGCTAGTACGC
Source organism: Ixodes scapularis (assembly GCF_016920785.2). Lineage (NCBI taxonomy): Eukaryota > Metazoa > Arthropoda > Arachnida > Ixodida > Ixodidae > Ixodes > Ixodes scapularis. The sequence goes on along the minus strand of NW_024609835.1, from coordinate 189,411,074 downwards.
TGCAGTTGGCAAAGAGAGCGGGAGAGCAGACGACAAAGAAAGCGGAAGAGCGGCTTGCACGCTTTCGCATTCAAAACTCATAAAAAATGCTTAAATGTACCTCCAGCTTTTTTGTTTTTTTTTGGCCGTCGAGTTAAGCTCATTATTACCTTCGATCCTAATTAAAGTTAACGTAGTCTACCGGTGTCAAAGGCATCAACTCAAACGCATTAAAAACGCAAAATATAATACAGGTATCCTTATGTCTAATACTTTTCAGCAATCATTATTATCTGGAATGGTGCCACAAGTACTGGAGGGTGGGCACGATCATTCCAGTGCCGAAGAAAGTTCCATCGTCTTCGTGTAACAGCTATTGCCTAATTTATATTACCTGCATTTCATAAAAAAATAAAGGAGCATGCAATTTATTTAGAAATCATTAGCTGTTTCGTATCTGTTAACTTTTTCACCTGAATCAACATGTGTTTTTAAATGGCTTTCTGGAAATACCCAATTAGCATTGTTCAATAACGATCTGAGTTCAAGTTCGAACATTAACTGATCGGCAGAAGCTCTTCTTTTAGACTTCGAAAACGCTTTCGTTAATGTTCCCCACAAAACGACTATTCTTGAAGTTTGCGTGTTTGAACCCTGACAGCCTTGTGCACAATTGAATATGCAGCTTCTTAACCAATAGGTAAAAATTCGTTTTTGCTAACCACTACTCCTCTCCCCATGCCCAGTTGTTTCAGAGTGCTTCAGGGCAATGTTCCCGGCCCTCTACTTGTTTAAATCTATATAAATGGCCTGGCAATTAAACAATCCTGTAACATTCGCTTGTCCGCCGACGATTCCATCATTTACCGTCCAATCAATAACACTACTGATACTCATAACTTCCAGCATGACAATCATCAAGTCGAAGAATGGCGCAACAAATGGTTAATGTATGCTAATGCTACAAAAATATCTTTAATCTACTTCCTCCGCAGGAAAATCTACCGGACCCCGAGCTGCACCATCTGTGCTTTGGTAATCGCCTCTTTATTTATTACAAATATCTAGGCATAAACTTAATTCATAACCTTTCTTGGTCTTCTCACATAACGAACGTGACTAATGAAGCTAACCGAGTGCTTGGTTATCTGCGGCAAATCTTGCGAGCAGCCCCTCCCTCTGTAAAGCTACTGGCTTATCTGACACTCCTGCGACCAAAATTATAGTATGCAAGTGCTGTCTGGTACACATGTCAACCAAACCTCCCTAACTTACTTGAATCAGTACAAAATCGGACAGCTGGATATACCTTTTCCGATCACTCTTTCGAGACCAGTATCACCGAACTCAAATAGGATGCTATTCTCCCAAGCTTTCAGTCAGGACGCAAAGTTGCCAGGATGTGTTTCTTTCACATATTCTAAATCACATCAAGCGAAAATTTAATTACCATGTTAGTTCGCCGAATTTAAAACAACACGAGTCATGAGAAGCAGTTTATCTTCCATGTGCTCGAACATCTGCCCATCTCTTGTCATTTTTCGTTCAGTCAGCATGGGACTGGGATGATCTGCCCGTCGACGCCGTGCACACTGCAACCCCTTTTGTTTGAAGACCGCCATTGAGTACGTCATCACTGAAGACTCATTCTCTTATAATACTACATGTCCGGGACATTTGAGGTAGAATAAATAAATAAATAGATAAACAGCCGTCAAAGCTTTTATAGGGGCCTGAGGTATTCAAGTATTTCTAAAGGGTGTAAGAGAACCGCCGTATTTTTTTAAAGGTCTGCGAAGTATCTCTCAATCTTTTCCGTGAAAGCGCGACACCCATCGAAATTCTTTTAACGGGTCTGCGAGTGAGATTGTTATAATGCATTAGGGTATTGTCTAGTGTGTTTTCAATTATTTCGGTTGTCAGATTTCTCTAATGTTCGTGGTTTTTGGTATGTTCCAAATTAACCTGGGGTGACGGTGACGTGTTTGAACCTATTGGCGACAAAGGTCGTCGCACATGCGTCGTGATATATTTCATGGTGGCACTATTTGGTGTTAAACAAAACACATGTTTCTCCACTTTGGGCGTCCGATCAACTCGTCATCAGGATGTTCGACGTAACAGTGCACCCAAAAGCGTATCACTCTAAAAACAAAAGCACACTCCCCCCCCCCCCCCCCCAAAAGAAAAAAAAAAGCAAAAACAAAAAAAACAAAAAAAAAACAACAGGAAAACACTTAATAGCGTTAGGCGACAAATCTACATTTGCAACTTCCCGTCAGGGGCAAATGTCGGCTTTGTTGTATTTTTCATTCCGCGTCTTAGACGAGTACGCCGTATCTTAAATTCAACATTGCGTAAAAAAAAAAAAAATCACGCCACCGAGCGTACAGCGCAATGGACCTCATCAAAACGCGCCGCACCGACACACGCTACACAGGCAGGTGGCGCAAGGCACTGACCAAGCTGTGGCGCACAGCCAATACTTACTCTGCACCACCCAGCTGACGGCTCGAACTCGGCGGCTTGGCAAGAATGCTTTGTCGCATTTTATTTTTGTTGTTTTGAGCTAGTTGATTAACGCGGCGGAGTTTCCTGCTGAAAGGAAAATCTATATAGGAACAGATATGAAATATTCAAAAACTGATATGCGACATATGAAACTGATACGAATTATCGCAAGACCGATATGTGACCGATGAAAGTGATATGAAATACTGAAAAACTGATATGCGGCAGATGAGAACTGATGTGTAACTGATATGCAACATACAAGTTCGTATAAGATTTAAATGATAACTTATGTAACTTTCATATCAGAATATGCAATGTGTCTAATAAGCATATCAGAAATACATTCGTATATTTTTTAGTATACGACGTGCGTGCGTACAAGCAATCACGTGACTTGATACCGCAGTGGAGCGGCATGATTTATTGGCTTTCAAATACTTATGACATGACCGTTTACTTTTTACAAACATATTCATTCCCTGAGCCATTCAAAATACTGTTAGAGTTATGATATTGCTGAAAATAAATCAATATGCTAGGAATATTATTTGTTGCTTAGGTGGTCACCTAGAAAATCCGAACCTTCAAAACCACCAGTATAAAAGGAGGAAACGCAGAGCTAAGAAGTAGTTATCTGTTGCGCTGTTTTTAGCATGGTCGTTCTGCCGTGTATGTGGATTGCTCAATGTATAAATGTTCAGGTGATGCTAGTGGTGTGCGTAATGTGTCTACATGATGGCGTGAGCAAATAAAAATATTTTTGTAGCGCATGAATTGAGCGGTACCTAGCGCCGCCTAGCCTAGCTGAAATTGATATGAAATAATATGTTTTTATACACGAACTCATCTCTGTGACGTCACGGCGCGGTGGTGGCGCGTCGGTCGCACTTCCGGTCTGGGGCTGTGGGCAGAAGTCCCTATGCCAGACGTGTATTCCTGTGTTGTTTTGAAAGGAACCAGACAAAAACCTGCCTTCTCGTCAAAACGCCGCGACTGGGGCCATACCAAAAGTGTCGAGAAAGGTTTGAAGGTCAGTTTTCAGGTGCTCGGTTCGTCCGAGAATCTGGATATGTGCCGTGAAAAGAAAAAAGCAGACGCCACCGGACCACGATTGCTTGGGCGAGAAGCACTTTGGGCTGAATTCACGGATACTTGAGGTCATCAGATTTATTTGTTTTGTTCCAACATGAACGCCAGAAAACTCAAGTTGTGCGGACCACCTGTCTACGTTCAGTGCGTCTTCAAGTTCAAACGGCCGCCTGATTGTTCCAATTGTCGTCTGCTCTTTCAAACGTCTCTGCTTGTCGTCTGCTTTCTTAGACGACGCCGGTCCGTAGACCAAATGTTGGCCCGATACTTGCGATAAGAATTAAGTGCAGGCCTCAAAAGACTTAAATTTGAAGGTTGGTAAGCAGGCTCGATGTAAACAGAAGATACAAGGAGACTTTGGTCATTGTTACCAGTGACCAACACCGACTTGTTATGCCTAATTCAGTTGGTCCGAGTCTGCTTGCGATTTTCAGTATCGTCGTCGACCATCTCAGCTACGGTTCACGCTTTTGCAGCCCGAGCGGCGTTGTGACTGAAAATTCCGAGCGAAATCTCATCGTGCGAATCAGGCTTTAGCGTACAATCTGCGGCGTCCACGCGGAATGAATCGCCACATGTCACATTAATTACGCGAAGTTTTGCGGTGTAACGAGCCTCGGTAATTTCACTGACGCCACTCAAGATAGTTAGACATCGCCAGGAAGACGTAGAACCAACAATTTGAACGCGAAAAAGGGCAGGGGGACTCACACCGACGCCGACAACATCGCATTTCAATGGTTTGTTTATGGGCAACGGCGAGATTCTTGCCCACACCCCCATCGCGCATGCGCGGCGCCGGTGGCGTCCGCTAGGGGCGCTCCGGGCGCTCCGGTTTGTTGGTAAACATGAGTTGGTGTATACAAAAAACGTGTCCAATAAACATATCACAAATGAAGTCATAATTTTTTCAGTAGGATTTGGGTGAGTCCTTGTTCAAATTATTATGTTTCTAGATTTAATCGAATGCTTATGATTACAGTTTCTACAGGAATCACGGATGTTCGAGGAATTCAGCGAATGTGAATACGGCTAGAAGAGGATCCTTCCCGGGGAGCCACCGCCCCTGTAGGCTTATATCTGCCTAGCTGATAAGAGCCCGCTCGAAGAGCACTAGCTCCGCGGGTTTGTCAACGTCGTTGCCGAGGAGTGAACCCTCCGTGCTGCCACCGTCTTCTCGAAGGCAGCAGATGTTATCCATGCGTAGACCAGCTTGGCCAAACAACTTGCGTCCTTGTTTCCAGGAATTCTGCAGTGTACAGGGACCTTATCCACATCGACAGGAGGCGGCGAGGGATGCAGCTGTCCGGGCGAACGTTTGCGTGTCGTCGAGATTTGGTGCTTGCGAAAGGCCGTTCCGGACACACTGGCACGGGAGTCTGTGACTCGAAAGGGTGACTGGATGACTACAGACGCCAGCAAAATTGCGTGCCGCTCACGAAGCGCAATCTGGGCTGCCACCAGCTTCGTATCGAGGGCACCTGATGCAGGCGTACACGGTCAGCTCAGTCGACCCCGGTCAACAGCGCCATTCCATCCTGCACGCCCGGCGAACTTCGCCGAATGTCCCGACTTCCGAGCGTCCTCCCATTTATGTAGGATGACTTGGTTTGCCGTTTAGTTCGTCTCTAGCGATCAGCGGGCTTGTCATTTCTATCACCTACCTCAGTTTTTTTCAAGCACTGTCAAGTCCGTTTGGGTGGTTACAAATGTTTGACTTGTGATTGTGCTGTGTGACGCCTAGATATGAATTTCACTGCCAGATCATAGTAATTACACCCCCAAGTGTTTTCGTTTGTAATGATCATTCGCGCTAAGCGTGATCAAAACTGATGCGACCCGTGGTTGTTTTCCGTTTTTTTTTTGTATCCTGGTTGCGAATACTCGAAAGATTTTTTTTTTTTGCTACACAGGACTCGGTTGTTTATTTTTATTTAGTCTGATTTTTTTTCAGCTGATTGCGCACGGGCATGAGCACACATTGCTTCTTATCGTCATTTTTAGTTAGTACATGCATGCAAAACTTAATGTCTTAAACTAACTTCCATTGACGTTTTAAGCTGCATGTTTGGTGGGTAATTCACATTAATTTGTTTTTTTAAATGGTTGAAGTGCTGATGGGTCTAAATCGCTCAATAAGTTTGAAGAATTGAATGGGTTTTAAGGGCTGAAGGGTTTGATAGGCTGGGGGAGTTAAAGGGATGAGAGGGCCTGATATTTACATCAGGGTCGCTAAACTCGTCAAGCACAACTTTGTGCCCGAAGTTTGCGGAACGCGCAGATTCGACTGTCGCGACGCTGACGTGGCGCCGAGCGAGGTGTCAATCATTCGAACGCTCATTTCTTTGAGAGAGGCAGATTGTAGCGAAGTTAATCGAGGCGCGCGTGCAGCGCGTGAGGGGCGCGAGGAGCCCGCTGATTGAACGGCTTCGCCGATGACGTAGCGCCCATTTGTCCTTACATCCCTGCGCCAAGCTAAAATTAATGCTTTGCAGATTGTCCCTAGGCGACCTGCTGACGCTCAAAATCCCTCCGAAGTTTGTGTAAAAAAGAAACCTCGTTTGTCGAAGTTGTCGCTGACGTCAAAGTGACGTTTCCGAACTTTGCGAGAGCCGTGGTTTGAGCTCGAGATCTTCGCTTCGGATCGAGGCGAAGTTAAACTTTGTCAACATGGCGGTGCCGTACGCTGGGGCCGAGCTTATCTTCCGCCACCGTCGGCGTCGCTACTGAGACCACCGGGGACGCCTTTCAACTGCCCGGCGACGCTTTTGGTGACAGTACCGGCTATCCAAAGCCGTTGTGCGTTGACTCTGCGACGAGCTTCGTTCGCCGCCTCTGTCCGTAAAACAACAAGTTCTCTGCGCGCTCCGGTTCTTCGGAACCGGTAGCTTTCAAGGCATGGTATCGACTGACGAGCACCTGTCAGTCTCCCACATAACTGTGAGCCGGGCTGTCAGAGTTTTTGCGGCTGCCATCGTTTTTTTTTTTTCTGTAATATTGGAAGAGGTACTTATAAACTGGTATACCATTTAGAATGTTGGGAAACAAACAAGAACCGGGGTAATTCTTGGGTAGGGTCGAGTCTCCCGGCAGCAGGCAGAATTAGTTCCCCGAAATTCTACTGGCAGTCGTCACTCATTGGCGGTCAAATCAGTTCATCGAACGACGTGTCATCGACAGATCGTTTCATAGGCACGCGATGTCATCTCATGAGAGATTTTCTTCCGTTAGAGGTATACACACATTAAACATTTTCACACCTTTATACATGTAAGTTGAATGTCCCATAACTAACACACTTCTAAGTGTAGCGATGAACCTTATAAAAGAAATGTAAACCTCACACCTTTAAAAATGTGCGATTTTTTAAACACGTTTCTTAAAACGTGTGATAATGCACTACATCTTTTTATAAAGATGTAAAACTTGCGGGCATCTTCTAACTCCGATTCCCTCAAACCCTGTCTCCGGATGAATATGACACTGCAATACTTCGCTCTCGGCAAAAGGGTTTATTCACTCACTCATTGCCTGGGGGGGTTTCGGGATCGGGGGACGGTCAACAGCGAGGCCGGGGGAGAGTCCGCTGCCACAGCAGCTTCTCAGAGTCCCAGCGGTGGTCGTCCACACCGCGTCATGGGAACATCGTCGTCCAGGGTCGCTGTCCGGTCCGCTTGTCGAGTCCGCCACACGACGTAGTGCCCGCACTCCCTGCGCCAGCGTCTGGCGCCGTCCGAGCTCGCCTCCATGACCGGTCCCTTGTGTAGTCGGCAGCCCAAGCTCTCTTCCTTTGTCTCCGTTCCCCTTTTAAGACCTTCCCAAGTCCTTGTCTCGCCGACCGTCCAATCGGGAACCTTGCTGCGAGCCGATCCTCCGACGTCAGCGCTGGGTGAGGGGGCGCTTGCCCCGTTCCTCCCGGAGAGCTCGGACGTTCCGCGACAGGACGGCGACTGGAAACGGGAAGGTCACGGGGAACGAAGGAGCGCCCGACAATAGGGCGGCAGGGACCGGCAAGGTCACGGAGAGCGGAGGAGCCAGGGAGAGGGGGTCCCCACAGCTCCCCTCCCTCAAGGCTCGGACCCCGGGGGGCTTGAGGTTGCGTGGACCCCAGGACCCTTGGCAGGGAGCTCGTTCAGCTGAGTGTCACCGATGACAACGAGCACCCTCGATGATGATGATGGCATCAAACCAAGCAGGTCAGCGGTGAACGCTGATTCACTGGGAACCTCGTGACCGACGGAGCACGGTCCACGAACTGGTCCGGAGCACCACAGCTCACAACACGGACGGGCACTCAGGCACACACAACACGCCGGCACTTAAAGTTCGCTTCCGTCCCTAATGTAACAGACAGCGAAATGCGCAAAAACGAATAGCGGCACGCTATATCAGACAGCGAGACGAACCCAAAATCTTTCGATCGTTGGATATGCCACGAAATAAAAACAAAACTTTTCATTTCAATACTAACGGGCAGGCAATCATCAAGAACGTCACGCTACACGTTCAAGAGGTACATAAGAGGAAAACTATTCCTTAACTAAAAAGTATGAGCACTCATTGTATACTCAAATCGTACATACGCCCACTATACAACATTTGCTCCTATCAAACTCAACCGCATTCTTTTAAAACAGTAAGCAATCTACTAGAGCGTCAGAACCGCACACCTCTGACAACAATATTAATCTCCAACACATTCGCGAAGAACGTACAAAACCTCAAGAACTAACAATAACCTCCCGTAAAACAGAAACGGTCACAAATCCAGTCCCGTTCGCGAGGTGCGACTCGGAAGGAACACGCTGCCAACAACCCATGACGGGCACTCATGCACTCGGCGTTCACGCTACCCGAGCTACAAACACGCTACAGCCAAGCTACGCAGCACGCCATCATCAGAGGGGGTAATCACCTTACTGAGAGGCCGTTGTTCCGTGGTACCGGCCACTTACACCAGTACAAAGGGAACAGTACCTGGATCGTGCGAACAGCAGATCTCATTGGACAGCCTATTTACAAGGCTATGTCCGTAACGTCTGGGCATCTACCAGACGTTACCGCTTCACCGCTCGGAGGTGACCACCCAACAGGAGCGACGACCGCGTAACGGCGGTCCGCACCGAACCCCGCACGGGCTCGACAACCGCGATAAGCGCATCGACGCACGTTAGAGTTCTCCCCTGGCCAAACCCCGACACCGCATAACTAAAAAGTCTTCCAGCTGATGTCAAGGCCGGCCGGGATCGAGCAATAAAGGTACGCCGTCAACGCGTCTCGCGACTCTTCAACGTTCTCGAATAGAGCAACGTGTCCACATTCAAACGCAGTAGGTCACGCACAAAGCTCGCCCCCAGCCAAGTCAACAAGCCGCATGACTGAAAAGTCTTCTTGCGACTGTGAGGACAGGCAGGGTTCGAACAATGTAAGTATCCCACACGCGCACCTCTCAACTTCCGCGCAACGAGCGCGATACCGAAATGCCAAATAATCTAACCGGCCGGTCTTGGAAATGGACGAGCTAATAAACTATATTTGCTCTGCATAAACAGTTTCCGCAGCGCCGAAGTGTCTACGGCATTTACCGCCGCATTCCAACACCCGCTACCCATTCATGCAGAGGCTGCAGTTAGTACAGCGACGGGCTGACCCAACGCACAACAGTTATAGGCCGCCGACGGCCATGCCGCTGCCATAATTTCTAGGCTTCCCGGGCACGTACCCGCCGACGTGAACCGTACGTTTTTCCGGGTCAACCACGCATCTGCACAGGATAAAACTATGAACCACTCGTCACATCCTCGCAAGACCGCCACTCCCCTCGTGCAGGTTTTGACTGCACGAGCCCAGCTCTTTCCTCACCTAGCTGTCTTTTCTCCCCTAAATTTATAATTTATCTCTAATCCAGGCCTCTGCACGACCAATTACGCTCTCTACGCCCTCGCGTCCCAACGCGAACCCAACCACGGCCGAGAGCCGTATACTGTACCCGGCGGCAGCGCAAAGCGCGCGCTAGCCGCCGCTCCTCCGGAAACGGAGAAAACGAAATGAAAGAGTGACTCCCGCCGCGAGGCTCAACCTCCGATATGGCGGTGTGAGGATCCGGAACCTACTGTGTGCACAATTAAACGGGGTCAACCTCACGACTCTACAACCAGAAACGCACGGGTCATGCCCATCGCGTCAGACTGGACTCCACGGAGCATTACACACGCACAGCCACTGATAAAGTGAAAACGGAAACTCTGTGGTTTTCGGGATTCCGATGTCCACGCACCGGACATCGCGTACTCGGCACGATTTAGTGGGCTCAGCCCCTAAATGTAGCCTCTGGCCACAAGGTACTCGTTCAAAGCGATCTTGGTCGGAACCACAAGAGCGCATCCGTACCTTAAAACGCTGTCAACTAACGACGCTCAAAACCGCGCCGACAGCTCAAGCAAGGCCAACTGGGAGCTAGCATGCGGTCAAACCGAGACGCTAGTCTCCTCCCGGACAAAATGCAATGCGGGAATAATTTCCAAACACAGTCCATGCAACCGCCATCCGCAATGGGAGCCCAAGTAGCACGCCAGAGGAATGCTCAACTTGGGCAAAGGTCTGCAAAAACATAAGGGCCCAACTTTGGCGCAGTTAGGTTTTTGCACCATGGCACTCATCAGTGCCAAAGTACGGTGCCTAACTATAGCCTTAGTTGGGCGATCCTAGGGCATGCGAAAGTTTGGATCTTCTCTGGTACGCCAGAGGAGTGCCAAAGTTGGAGCCATACTTGAGCCATAACTGCCATAGTGCATCCTAATCTGGGAATGCGGGGCATGCCAAGGTTTGGCGTTTCTCTGGTCCGCCAGAGGAGCGCCAAAGTTGGTGCCATACTTCAGCCATAACTGCCAGAGCAACGCCTAATTTCGGTATTTGGGACGTGCCAAGGTTTGGCGTTTCTCTGGTCCGCCAGAGGAGCGCCAAAGTTGGTGCCGTACTTCAGCCATAGCTGCTAGAGTAACGCCTAATTTCGGTATTTGGGACGTGCCAAAGTTTGGCTTTTCTCGGGTCCGCCAGAGGAGCGCTAAAGTTGGTGCCAGACTTGAGCCATAACTGCCAGAGAAGCGCCTAATTTCGGTATTTGGGACGTGCCAAGGTTTGGCGTTTCTCTGGTCCGCCAGAGGAGCGCCAACGTTGGTGCCATACTTCAGCCATAGCTGCCAGAGTAACGCCTAATTTCGGTATTTGGGACGTGCCAAAGTTTGGCTTTTCTCGGGTCCGCCAGAGGAGCGCCAAAGTTGGTGCCAGACTTGAGCCATAACTGCCAGAGAAGCGCCTAATTTCGGTATTTGGGGCGTGCCAAGGTTTGGCGTTTCTCTGGTCCGCCAGAGTAGCGCCAAAGCTGGTGCCATACTTCAGCCATAGCTGCCAGAGTAACGCCTAATTTCGGTATTTGGGACGTGCCAAAGTTTGGCTTTTCTCGGGTCCGCCAGAGGAGCGCCAAAGTTGGTGCCAGACTTGAGCCATAACTGCCAGAGTAACGCCTAATTTCGGTATTTGGGACGTGCCAAAGTTTGGCTTTTCTCGGGTCCGCCAGAGGAGCGCCAAAGTTGGTGCCATACTTCAGCCATAGCTGCCAGAGTAACGCCTAATTTCGGTATTTGGGACGTGCCAAAGTTTGGCTTTTCTCGGGTCCGCCAGAGGAGCGCCAAAACTGGTGCCAGACTTGAGCCATAACTGCCAGAGAAGCGCCTAATTTCGGTATTTCGGGCGTGCCAAGGTTTGGCGTTTCTCTGGTCCGCCAGAGGAGCGCCAAAGATGGTGCCATAATTCAGCCATAACTGCCAGAGCAACGCCTAATTTCGGTATTTGGGACGTGCCAAAGTTTGGCTTTTCTCGGGTCCGCCAGAGGAGCGCCAAAGTTGGTGCCATACTTCATCCATAGCTGCCAGAGCAACGCCTAATTTCGGTATTTGGGACGTGCCAAGGTTTGGCGTTTCTCTGGTCCGCCAGAGGAGCGCCAAAGTAGGTGCCAGACTTGAGCCATAACTGCCGCAGTAAATCTTAATTTGTCGATTTGGGGCATGCCGAAGTTTGGCTTTTCTCTGGCTACCCACAGAAGTGCCAAATAAGTGCCGTGGCAAAGAAAGCCGAGAGGCCAGCCCAAGTTTCGAATATCTCTGGTGTGTCACAGAAGTGCTCTTTCACGCGTCCCAGAAGAGAAATAAATTAAACAAGCGTTGCAAACACGATGGTAAGATGTCATCACCTCCGTTCCCAAGCAGCACGGCAATACTTTGCAGTATCGTGCCAGTGCCGGCCGAAAGTCGGTTCCAATATCGCTCAACTGTCCAGTTTTGTACCACCGTTTGATACCCGGCAGGTATTGCCGTACAGCTGTTTCGCCCCGGCCTAGCGTTCGCGCAATATTGTGCGAAAACTCTACGATGCGTCTGCTTCGTATTGGCCGAACGTCGGGCAAGTATGTGTACGTTCATGTCATTTGTTGCATATCCAATCACTTATACGGACAAACAAATTTTTTTTCGATCGCTCCCAGAAGTTTATTAAACAACTATCGTTGCACACAGTGTATTCTCAACATATTTACGAAGGTCACACTTCTCTGTAAAACGAAAAGCAAATTATAAAATACAATTAACACTGTCCTCATGCCAAGCAAAACTCATCACACAAAAACCGCGGAGATTGAGAGGAAAGCAGGACGACTATCAGAATCATGCTTGCAGTGCACCTACTAATAAAAGAGCGATATCATGTAATCCTTGATAGATGCATAATCCAACTCAGGCACCCCACAAACACATTCGAGGATTCGAGGACTGACGTCTCGTCGTCGGCGAAGAGCAGTTTTTGTCGAAGCGTGTCCAACAAACACATCACAAGTATTCCACGAACTCCGGGGCAAAAAATGGCTGTTACCGAAAAATTGGCATGGACGTATTCCGACCGTTTACGACGAAAAACACAGCCGCGTTTGCAGCGCACGAAAGCAACAGAACACTGAAGAGCAGTTCGAAAACCGGACCTACGTGGCCCGCTTATTTGTATAACTAGGCAAACGGCGAAAACGACAGCCCCAGAGATCCCATCAGCGTGACAGACAAAGTCACGTGAAAAGTTTCGTCCAAACGTTTTTGTCCTACGCGTCCTACGTAGAAAGGTCACGCTGGGTCACGCGTTTCGCTTCACCCTCTTGATTTGCTTAAAGCGGCTGTCGCGCTCGCTGACAGCCACACGAAGACACAAAAGCAGGTGGGGAGGATTTGCAAAAGGCGAGGTCGAAGGGGAATCAACAACGCATAAAAGGAAAGGCCGCTTCTGCCGGTGACCTTGTCGCCTTGCCTAGACTGTCAGCGTTCGGCTTCCATTGAGGGCCTCAGAAAGATAATCTCCTTTCTTGAGAGCGAAATGGACGGGGTGGTTATGTTTTTCGGGCTTGTCGCCATCCGATAAGCCTTAATTATTTCTGTCCCCACTCGCTCGCAGTGACCTCCCATGGCTGTCGTACCGGTGAAATTAGGAGCGCAAAAATACTCCAGAAGCCGGGCGAAGACATGATAAATGTAATAACAAAAACGGCTTGACATCACAAAAATAACAATTTAATTAAACGTTTCGCCTCCCGTGCGGGAGGCATCTTCAGTAGAGCGCAGAGCGAGTGAGAGTCGCACAAAAAAGTTCGGCTATTTAGGCATAAAGTTTGTGTACACGTCCGGCAGGGGGCCACGGTTCTTGTTTACCAGCGATGAATCACTTCCGCGTTTGTCGTTCTGGATGAACCAAGATTCCAGCAGCTTCCTCAGTCCCCACCTTTTATCCCTCGCCTTGTCAAAGTCAAATTGGTGCCCTGACGTCCATGCATGGTCGACGAGTTCGGACTTGAAGCGGGTGGCGTTCGTGGAATTGGCGACATCCCGTGCGTGTTCTTTTAGTCTTGTTTTTCTTTTTCGTTCCGTCTCTCCAATGTCGGAAGCGTCACATTCCTTGCAGTGCACCTGGTAGATCACGACCCTTTCTGCCTCTGGCGGGGTCGGGTCTTTTGGCTTGGAGATAACATTGGCAATTGTTCTGTAGGGTTTGTATACAGTTCGTACCCCCAACGGCCTAAGGGCGCGTCCCAATGCCTCCGAAACCCGCTTAACGTACGGGATGCACACGACGTCACGTGTTCGTTCGGCTCGATCCGGGCGCCGACGGGACATTTGTTCCTTAACGCGATTGATAAAACGGTCGGGGTAGTTACGTTTCTTCAAAGCCTCCCGCACATGGCTAAGTTCTTGATCGCAAAGTGTTGAGTTAGATGGGACTGTTTCTGAACGATGAAGGTAACGATCTTACAACTGAGCTTTTGTGTTGAGTAGGGTGATGAGAGTGGTAGTCAAGAAAGTTTTGTCTGTCACATGGTTTACCATATACGGATGTCTCCATCTTAAAGAAAGATTCACTAGTTCTATGGACACGTACATATAAAAACGGCAAGGTACTATCAGTTTCATGTTCGCAGGTGAACTGAATTGAGGGGTGGACACTATTCAAATTGCGGTGAAAATCGGTTACGTTCTCTCTACTAACTATTACAAAAGTGTCATCGACATAGCGACGGTAGAACTTCACGGGAAAATCAATGCCAGACATTACCTTTTCCTCAACATATTCCATGACGAGATTCGAGACGGTTATGGAAACTGGACTCCCCATAGGGCATCCGCTGACCTGATAATATATGTCCTTATTAAAACTAAAATTACACTGGTTGAGACAAAAACGCAAAAGGAGTATAACGTCATCAACAAGGAGGGTTGTGCGAGTGGACAACGACTGGTCTGCCAACAACCGGTCACGGGCGACATCAACCGCCAGGGCGTTGGGGACATTCGTAAATAATGAAATCACATCAATGGATACCATAGCCTCGTGCGGTAGCAGGGTCTGAGCGCGTATAAGTTCAACAAAGTCACGGGAATTCCGGACGCTAAACTCATTGTTTCCCGTAAGAGGGCTCAGAATCATAACCAGATATTTGGAAAGGCTGTAAGTGGATGAAACATTAACATATACAATCGGGCGTAGGGGGCAACCCGGTTTGTGAATTTTGGGGAGTCCATACGTCTTGGGTGTCGCGGCGTCAAAGGAGAAGAGACGACGGTATAGGTCGTCATTGATGCGTCCTTTCTTTTTCAGCTCTCGAAGGTGGTCAGCTAACTCTCTTTCGGACTTAGCGGCGGGATCTCTTGATAGCCTCACGAAATAGCGATTTATAACTTCATGCATCTTCTTCATGTAGTCATCCCTATCAAGCACAACGGTTCCTTTTCCTTTGTCGGCCTTTAAAGTCATGATGGAGCTGTCTGACTTCAACTCATTAAGAGAAATGCGTTCTTGTTGATCTAAATTTGACCCGGCCGGTTTCACATTGTTCGAAACACTGAGAACGCGGCTTCTCGCGAAATTTACCCCTGTGACATCGTGCACATGTCTGAGTTTCTCTTCAATTTCAATTATGAAGTCACGTTTTGGAACGTACCGTGGAGCAAGGGCATAGTCCAGTCCTTTGGATAGCAGAAATTGCAAGCCAGGGTTGGTAATGGTAACGTAGGGTACGTACGGCAGAATTCCCTGCCATAAAAAAAAATGATTTGGCTAACGCCAATTTAACGCGAAATAGGTGCAAAGAGTTTTGCGATAAAAAGCGTAAACCGAAAAAAAGGAAAAAAAAAGAAAGACTGAAGGAAAGGAGAAATAAGAAAAAAATCTGATGACGTGGCCAAAAAAAAAATTCTGTTCATGTGATTTTTCTTGTTACGTGACCAAACAAAAAAAAATAAAAAAAAAATAAACGAAATAAAAAAAGGAACACGAGAAAAAAACCCAGCCCGGTTTCGAAGCTAGGCCCGCTTGATCGTGAAACTAGCACGCTGTCCGTTGCACCAACATAACTTTTTTTGTCTTTCTTTATCGCAAGTTGCGCCAACATAACTCTGCCTGTAATGCTCACCCATTCTCCCATCATAGGAGAAAGCTTAGTTGCCTTCGTAGTTTTTCATGCATGTGTTATTTTTATTTCTGGCAAGAGTTCACGTCCAGAATGCTTTTAGAGTTTTCGAGCAAAACGAGTTTTCTTCATCCGAGTCACCTTCTATAACCAGTAGACCGCACTGGGTCGTCCGGCTAATCAAGCAGCTTTTTTCAAATTCTCTAACGTGCCCGTCCTCGGATCCGAGGTCGCCGTTTGACAAGTTTAACTTTCTTCCACCTTTTAGCCGGACCCCCCACGGCAGCTTTGTTCCGTCCCCACTCCCTCTCGAGAGGATTGCTCGCCCCGAGGCTAATCCCATTCTCTAGACGCTCTTTCCACCCAACGATGGCCCTTTCCCTCCCCGTCCCCTAGCTTCGGGAGAGAAGGTTCTTCTATGTAGAACGTCCCGTTTGTACAGCGGTCTTTAAAGTTCAGATTGTCCTGTCTGTATCGTCCCTTTTGTGTCTCCACTTTTAATGTTTAAAAAGTATCAACACGCTAAAATAGTACAATTTCCAGGATTTTATTTTTATTCCCCAAGTGTGATGCGGGAGCCGCGCCACGGAGCCCCGGTCGTTTCCACTATTTGTTATCGCTAGGATTTGACAGTGCTCAATCACAATGCAAGACACGCACAGAGCCACGCTCGCTTTTGCAATGCGCCGCCTAATAATGATATCTCTTGTGGAAACGTGCATACATCCGTCTTGCGCAGTGTTAGCTCAATTGACAGCACTTTCTGTAAAGGCGGATTCACACCGGGAATGTAAGCAGTCGCGCGATCCAACTAAATCGCATCGCAAAAAAAAAAGAAAATAAAAGTAATTAGTTGGTCAATTTGGCGTGCGCGATGAGCGAGTCCAACGCCTTCGTTGGCGAGTCGCTTCTCAAAAACGCTCGCTCCGAACGCCGTTGGTTGGCTGGGCCTCTCCGCGACTAGAGTGCATTGTAAAAAGTCGGGTCAGCAAGCGACTTCTCAAAACCCGTCACTTTTTGCCCGCGATGGTCGCTTTTGCGAAGAAAGTTATGGTGCGACTAGATGGGATCGCCGGTGTGAACGCGCCATAATGTCGAACCAGTCTCACGGCGCGCCCCGATATTGGCTTGTGTACCTACGCGCGAGTGCAACCTCTGGCGCAATTTATTTGCGTTTGCAAAGCCTGCTCCAGCCGCGTCAAAACATTCAGCCAACCTTTGGACTGCAGAAATCAAGAGAAAACCCAAAATAAGATAAAGTTGCCAGCCGAATAAAACTTGATTTCTATTTAATTAAGATGAAGACCACCCGCGTACATCAAATATTTCATCAGCCGAACTCCAAGGCAGTAAGCCTAGTTCTGGCACTTGTTTGGCAACTTTGGCCCGCAGCTGCCAGATCACAGCCAAACTATCGAAAAGCGAAGCCTAACTTGGGCGCACGTTTGGCGACTTGGGCCCAAAGATGCCAGATCTCAACCGAACTTTAAGGTAGTAAGCCTAACTCTGGCACATTTGTGGCGATTTTGGCCCGAATGTGCCAGGTGACAGCCAAACTGTGAAAAAGTGAAGCCTAACTTTGGCATACGTTTGGCGATTTTGGCCCGAAAATGCCAAAGCTCTGCCGAACTACAAGGTAGTAAGCCTAACTCTGGCACATCTGTGGCGATTTTGGCCCGAATGTGCCAGGTGATAGCCGAACTATCAGAAAGTGAAGCCTAACTTTGGCATTAGTTTGGCGATTTTGGCCCAAAAATGCCAAAGATCTGGCGAACTACCGGGCAGTAAGCCTAAATCTGGCATTTTTTAGGCGATTTAGGCCCGAAGATGCCAGACGACAGCCGAACTACCCGGCAGCGAAGCCTAAGTTTGGCACGTGTTTGGCGAATTAGGGCCAAGATACCCAGACTGTTGCCAAGGGAGGTCAGGTTTGGCACTACTTTGGCTTCTTCGGGCTTTTTAATGCCCTAAACTGCCAGACGCAAGCCAAGTTTTGGCCCAGAACTCGGTGCTGCCTGGGAGCGTTCTCCACCCAGAGCGATATGTCTCTAACGCGTCCGATCGGTAACAAGCGGTCCAAAACAATACATCGATACGCGAGCAAAGGCGGTTAGGCGCGTCACATCCACCAAACCGCGAGCCGGCATCTTTCCCAGCAGACGCGGACGGCCGGAGGCGTAGGTGGGGTGAAGCCCGACGCTACAGGCCTCGAGAGGTGCCGTAATTTCGACGCACACAGCGCTTTTTCGTAGCGGGATCAACCTACCAGCAGCGAACGGTGCGCTGAACAGCAAATACTCATGGCGCTTCTCGTAACGGGGGATAAGTAAATTCCTGACAGGCTGGGGAAAAGGGTTAACCCCTTAAAACAGCGGTCAAAAACCGCGCCTCCTAGACAGACAGGCGGCAATGTCAGGGACTCCGTGCGGCGCTCCCGCAACGAAACTTCGTGCGGCGCTCCCGCGACGAAGATGACCCCCAAAGAGAGCGCGGAACAGTGCCCCAATTCAACCGGAAACAGGTTAGGAATCAGAATGCCTGCCTGATCGAAAATCAGGCCCCACGTTGGGCGCCAGTTTATGCGGGCATCTTCTAACTCCGATTCCCTCAAACCCTGTCTCCGGATGAATATGACACTGCAATACTTCGCTCTCGGCAAAAGGGTTTATTCACTCACTCAGTGCCTGGGGGGTTTCGGGATCGGGGGACGGTCAACAGCGAGGCCGGGGAGAGTCCGCTGCCACAGCAGCTTCTCAGAGTCCCAGTGGTGGTCGTCCACACCGCGTCATGGGAACATCGTCGTCCAGGGTCGCTGTCCGGTCCGCTTGTCGAGTCCGCCACTCGACGTAGTGCCCGCACTCCCTGCGCCAGCGTCCGGCGCCGTCCGAGCTCGCCTCCATGACCGGTCCCTTGTGTAGTCGGCAGCCCAAGCTCTCTTCCTTTGTCTCCGTTCCCCTTTTAAGACCTTCCCAAGTCCTTGTCCCGCCGACCGTCCAATCGGGAACCTTGCTGCGAGCCGATCCTCCGACGTCAGCGCTGGGTGAGGGGGCGCTTGCCCCGTTCCTCCCGGAGAGCTCGGACGTTCCGCGACAGGACGGCGACTGGAAACGGGAAGGTCACGGGGAACGAAGGAGCGCCCGACAATACGGCGGCAGGGACCGGCAAGGTCACGGAGAGCGGAGGAGCCAGGGAGAGGGGGTCCCCACAAACTACAATACCCCTTCTCGTCAGGCTATACATTTAAGTGGGTTGTCCCATAAGTAACACCCTAAGAAGTGTAGCAATAGACCTTATAAAGAAAGGTAAACCTCACACCTTTAAAAATGTGTGATTTTTTAAACACGTTTCTTAAAACGTCTAATAATGCACTGCACCTTTTTATAAAGATGTAAAACTACAATACCCCTTCTCGTCAGGCACGTAGCCAAGGGGGGGGGGGGGGGCATAAGGCCCCCCCCCCCCCCCCCCCGCCGAAATCTTCCATTTTGCTGGGGCCTCCTCTCCTCCCTCCCCCTCATAGAGAGCACTTTGTCATCGGTGCCCCCCCCCCCCCCCCCCCTCCCTTAAACAAAATTCTGGCTACGTGCCTGCTTCTCGTCAAGGTGTAATTACCACAGTACATTTCTTTTTTTGGGTGTACACAGTGGCCCGGGACCCAATAATATGACTGAACAAATAAATTACACAAACGAGTCGCCGAAAAAGCACGTTGCTCTTGGCGAGTGTCGAGGCAACATCGGCCGAAAACCGGCTTCAATATTGGCCGGATGTACGGTTTTGCGCCTCGTCCCGACATCCGGCAGGTATGGGTGTACCGACGCAAATAAACGATTGATGTCTAATAGTACGGGCAATACTGATTTCTTAGGAGGTTAGATCGCGGATAGAGGCCTGTATTGCTGGGGTCGAGCGGCACCACCGGCAGTCATTGCTTGACACGATGTTATGCATGCTATAGGAGAAACGGAAAAACTCAATTTTATTACGTTCGCAGGTTGTTCTCTACTATGAAACTTCTATCGTGTTTCCGCAAATAACAGTTAATATTGCGGGCGATATTAACTGTGAACGCGTCAGAATACCAATCTTGTTTAACTAAATGTTGTGTGGTTGACGGTCCAGGGCGACTTGTTGGAAGTTAACTGTGATGCGTTTAATGAGACAAGGGCTACCGAGAGTTATTGTGGAGTAATCCGTGATTTCGGAGTCATCAAAGCTCAGCAAACGATAAGTTAGAATGCCTTTACTGGGGACATTCGCATCGTTTTTACCGCTTGTACATAGTGCTTCATGGTGAAAGCTGTTTCTTGGAACTGCTGTGAGGGCTTCCGTGACAAACTGAAACTCGGAGCGTGCCGTCCAGTCGCTGAACGTGCCATTTATTTAGCAACCGAAGCAAGCGACGCCAGTAAAGTCAATTGTGCTCCGGCCAATTTTTTTTAATCGATATTCAAACGCTTGACGAATGTCTATTTGATCTCCAAGAACCCGAGATAATCATCGCTGCAGGTCATAAAATGCTCGCCCTCGAGCACCGCGTACAAGCTTCCAATTTTTTAGTGTTTCTCCTTCAGACTTGCGTGTATTGCCTCATGGTGTAATAGGCCAAAGCAACAAGGACGAAAACGAAGGGAGAACTAGACAGGACGCGGCGTATTGCCTGTCGTCAAGCAATGGCCGCTGGTGAGGCCAGTGACAAGCTCCCAAGTCGCGATCCAGACTTGCACTGTGAGAGTTCTAATGCATTACACCCGCCGAGTGCTGCACGGAGAACACGCCCCGAACGAACTTGCCGAATGCACCGAGTGAAGGCTGAGGCTGTCGCCATAGATGTTGTAGAAAAGTACCGACCTCAAACCGAAACTAGCGCCTTTTTGTTCGACGTGATGGGTGGGAATGCGAGAGTGCCAGTCGCTGCGATCGTTTATCTATATAAACGTTGGTTGTTGCCACGTGGAACTTACATTTGCGATGAATTCCACTTAAGCAACTCGGCAGTCAGAGATATCTACAGACGGCGTAATTTTCCGAAACCAGCTGACTACAAAACAGCATACACTTGAGGAAATTGATGGCACTGCACGCGCAAGAGCTTGCTTCGTTTTAAGCATAGTATTTTGAGTGAACCACTGAAAGGATACGGCTTAAATCTAGTTCTTTGGAACATCTAGCAATACGTTTCGTAAGACTTTTTATTTCCCTGGTGAGGGTATTGAGAACCGAGTGCTTTCTCAAAACAAAATATGACGGGGCAAGACAGCTGCCGTTCAAATATGACTTTGCTTTAGTCTCGGGCAACGTCTCCCTGTTTAGCCTTCCCGGACGCTGAGTGAATGCGTTACAGGTTTCTGCTGTGGGAGCTTTGTTGAAAAATGTTCCACTTTTCACCCATACACAAATGATGCTAGATCTCGCGGCCTCTTTTGTTCTCCTGGGTCTGTCATTACACACTGGTAAGTTTCAGCGTCTGTACGGCTACAAAACGACTCAAATTTTGCAAATAAAACAGGGGTCGTCGATTCCTCCCTTCGTGAAATATCCGACGCTTACAATTCAAGCTCGCGTTTCAGTTTGTGGCCAACGGGACGCGATTTCAAGCAGAAAACCAACTTTTTCTTTCAGTTCCGTTGTGCGAATGCCTCATTGTAGCAGACGAACTCTCGTCGTCTGCTCTCGCTCCTCGCCTGGGCAAGGCATGACGGGATTGTCGGCGCTAGAGGGCTTAAAGACAACGTACAGCGAGCAGCGTGAACGCTCGCCTCCCCGCGCTGTCTCGTGCTCTCGTGCACCGCCTAGGGATCGCGGGGAATTTTTCGTCAAATGTTGCGAAGTTGAGCGCGCGCAGGGAGGAGGAAACTTTGCGGCGTTCTTTTGGTCACTCCCCCCGCTACGTCAAAAAGCGAAGAATGTTTTGCTCCACGAGTTTAGCTACCCAGGGGTGAAGTGTTATTTCCACTAGAGAGGAGACGGCACCCTGAGGGCGCCAAGGGACAACACCAAAATTGTGCTCAGGATTTCTCAACGGAGGCGTATGTTGCTTCCGCCTTCGAGTTTTTTGCTAACGTGCATGCGTGAGCGTGGCACTACTCGGTTTTATGAGTTCGACAACTATATATCTCAGGAATGTACCCAGAGGAATTGTAAGCACCTAAAAAAGAAATGTCTTGCAGAAAAGAAAAAAAAAACAGGTTGTCTTTTTTTGGTTTTATTACTTTTGTGTACAGCTACTTGAACACGTGTTTGAGTAAACGTTCGTTCGCATTGTCTTTTTTTAGTAACAACATACATGTAAAACTCAATATCTGAAATAAATTTTCAGTATTGTTTTGAACTGCATTTTGTGTTGTGGTTCAGGATAATTTCGGCGTTTAACGGGCTGAAGTCCCGATGGGGTCTGAAATGTTGAAGGGCCTGAAGGGTTGTACATGTTTCAAGGGTAAGGGTTATATAGGTGATTTGAAGTGCTGAGAGAGTCCCATAACATATCAACGCTGAAATGCTTTTTTTTCTCGTAGGGTTGGATGGGCTTTTCTTCGGTTGGTTGGTTTGGTAGCCAGTGCGCTGGTCTGTTTTTGTCAGTCTTTTTTTACAACGCTTAAGAAGCCAATGCTGAGCATGAGACACGTAAACGCGATTTGGAGAAGCAAAGGTACAGCATAGTTGGGGAGTATAGAAGATTTCTTGTTCGCATTATTCCAATATTGATGTTCCTGCTGGAGAAGACGGTCTTCTGCCATTAGTCCATCTCTTATTTGACATTGCACTAGGATCAAGACAATATATTCCCATGTGAGCAGAACATCCCAAATATGTTTCAAATCTATTAGTCCTCTGCAGCAGATGCCATGTTAATATTGAAGTTGAAAAATACAATACAAGCGTCTTCTGTAAAACAGCAATACAAACAATTATAAAGAAACACATTCAACGAGAGCGATTAAAAAGCAATCAAAACACCAAACACTGATATAAAAAAAGTTGGACAATGTATTAGATGCCAAGGTATAAGCAGGTGCTCTGCGACAGTGGACGATGATATACTGGTGCCAGATTCACGAAACGATCTTACGACAAAAAGAGAGCACAAAAAATATAAGACTAAATTCGTATTCCCGAAACGAAATTATCGTAACTTTTGCGCAGGTTCCGACGGAATCCTACGACAGCGCCGGAGCAGTCCTACGTACTTTCTACGATCAAATCGTGATGGCGGACAACGTCACTCGGTTACTTGGTCACGGCAACCAAGGGACATTTATCTTTCTACCTGCTCGTTTCGCGTGTCCCGACTTCAAGCAGAAAGGAAAAAGAAAGAAGTACTTGAAATCGACCACGACGAATATGCATGCTGGATCCACAAACACCCTGGAAAATCTACAAAGGCAACGATCCCACCGACCAAGCGAGCTCGCCAGAATGTGGGCCTAGCAGGCACTTCGACCTGCTCCGACGCAGCTTTGCTCCGTCAGTCCTTGGTCAAAACAGTCTAGCACAACCGGGTTGGCTTGCGGAATGGAATATACCCGCGCGACCCTTCTGGGCCCTTCCCGTATTAATAGTTTGTTTGCTGACCTCAATTTTAGATTAAGAGGTCAATCTCCTTCCCTTGTCACCTCCTTGTTTTTCAAGGCAGCGGTGATAAATGCTGTCGTCGAAAAAGGACTATCATCGATTCTATATTTTTGTATGTGTAATGTAGCGCTCAAATGAGTGACGTATTGATTAACTTCAATTAGACATGAGGAAGATACATAACTTCGCAACACAATTTGTACACTTTGTTATTAGTATTCTGTTTTTATTCTGACACAACGGTACGCCACTGTCAAGCTATAACAGTTCATGGGAACTACACGATGCCGGTCCAACCTTTCTTTGCCGAGCGTCACGTCAGTGTCGAGTTGCAATCGTAGATGATATGTCCCGAAGCGCTTACCAAGGCGCGGTCTAAATGCGCGAATCCAGCACCTCGATCAAACGCCCGCGTCCGCTCCATGTCTGAACAGGTATTTACGTGGTGACACATTTACGTGGTGGTATTTGCGAGCTGACACTCGAATAGTTCAAACGTATCTTTTTAATGTCGGCCGATCCCTGCATCTGCGAAGCCACGAAAAACGCCACGGAGATTTGTTTGTATCTACGCCGCTTTGCAAACGACCGGCACGGGCCGTCTTTTACTAACGATGACAGTTGAGTTGACTTCGTAGCGACCGAGTTCGTAGAAGTTAACAAAGCCGGTTAGCCTGGCCTCGGCATCCGGGCGCGTTTAAATGGCGTTACTGCTGACATATCAGTGCACTGACACGAACCCCACACAAGCGGTGGCGGAAAGGCCGACTCTGTTTGTTATTAAAAATCGACTTGCTCCGAACAGCTCCGAGACATGTCGACTTTTCCGAATGGTTTTTAGTGTTGCCGAAGACGCCGTCGCCAAAGCAACAGCACCGAAAGTTATAATTTTTACGAACAAGATTGTCGCTTTCCTCCTCCCACTTAAGAACGCGTTCGTCAATACCATTTTCGTCTCTTCTTATGATGCTCTTCACTCACGAAATTCTTAGCTAAGTGATCGTAAACTAAGAAAGTCTTCGTGAATCTGGCCTGTGATGATACTGAACTCAACATTACAAGTAAGAATAAAACATGCAGATTACGCATGAAATATAAATAGACAGCAATTTCCGCCTGGACGAAAATGACAACGCCTTGGCACAGGAGGCATAAAAAAGACAGACCAGAAAAACATAACATATGAACGACGGCAACTAGATTGTGAAATCGGAAATGGAAAACGATAGGCGGCTTATAACGCGTACTTAAATATTATGGGCCTCGTGTAGATTTCAAATTCGATGCGACGCCAAGCCTTTGGAATCCAGAATAGAGAAACAATAACGGCTCGAAATTCACTTCTCTTTCCATCTCGAAAGACATTTTTGTATTAAGATATAAAGCTCCTGCTCATTGTTGATGCCATATAGTCAAAACCAGACGCCGGCGTCCGCGACAACTTTTGGGGAACACTAGCTATAGAAAAGTGAGAAAAAATCGGGAAACCGGCATGATTTACGGCCGCTCGTTTCCAGCAACCAGCAAAGAGCAAGCGGTTTTGACTAGTGTCTATTTTTTATGCCTCCCACGTTCATATAGGTCGACAATATTTATATTGTCGCTAAGGTTCTTTTATAGAGTTATTATTAACTTGCTATTTTTCACGTTTTTTACCCTGCTTTTTTTCATCAGTAATGTGTATTATAAACATATTTTTGATTTTACAATTTTGATGCGCACGGCGCTCTCGGTCTAGAAAGCGTCAATGTTTTTTCTTCCAAAAGTCGGCATGAAGCAGGACGTTAGGGCTGTTTAATTGTAAAGTGTCATAAAAGAAGGGGAAACGTCCACCATAATTATATATATATATATATATAGAGAGAGAGAGAGAGAGAGAGACAGAGAGAGAGAGGGAGAACGATTATACTGGTCGCGCAGCTGACCAAGCAGGAATTGCGCTCGTGGCCACGCGTTATCGCTAGTGGTTATCCGCTATCAGCGATTCTCAGAAGCCATCAGACAAACAAGTCGTACGAAGATTTCTTGACTGTGCGCTTACTACAGACGTTTCGTGCGCGATTGTACCAAACTTTTTTCACCGTTCACGCATCCTGAAGAAGGACAACGTGAACTTCTAGTGGAGAAGAGCAAGAAGAGCGGTCACCAAACTGAAGGAGAAACTCCAATCGCCCCCAAATTCTTGGACACTTCAATTCATCAGTGGAAACGGAAGTACACTCGGACGGCAGCAACGCCGGACTCGGCGTGGAATTCGTCCAAATGCAAGACGGAGCAGAGAGGGTGAGCACCTACGCAAGCCGGGCACTGTCCAAGGCTGGGCAAAATTGCCCATCGACCGACAAGGAATGTCTTACTGTCGTCTGAGCGTTGACCAAGTTCCTCCTGCACCTTTATTGGATCCAGTTCCGCGTTTTCACGGACCACCAAGCTTTCTGTTGGTTTGCCAACCTTAAGGAACCGTTAGGACACTAACTCGCTGGAGTCTTCGACTGCAAGAATTCGACGAAACCTTTGTGCTTAAGTCTGGCCGCAAGCATAACGACGCCGGCAGTATGTCTAGGGCCCCAGTCGAATCTCCTCCTAACAGCGCCGATGACGACGATGACGCCCGCTTTCTCGGCGCAGTGACAGATACCAACATGGGAACACGTCAACCAGACGACACGGAACTTCGCGCTTTGATCTACCATCTCGGAGCTCAAGGAAGTTCACTTCCGCGAGTCTTGGCCCGAGACTTGCCGAGCTCTGTTCTGCAGCGAGGCATCATCTTCAAGAAGAACTTAGGAACCAGCACCCCTGCCTGGCTGCTGGTTGTTCTTTCCAGCTTGCGAGAAGAAATCGTTCAAGCATGCCACAACGGCCCGACGGCAGGACATCTTGACTACACCAAGACGCTCGCGCGGATTTGTGACAAATACTACTGGCCGAGACTCCCGAAAACCGTCCATTTGCACACGCGGTCGTGCCATGATCGTCAACGACGTAAGAAGCCTCCGACGAAGCGAGCAAGACTCCAGCAGCGGAAAGCTGCCTCGACTGCGCCCTTCCAGCATGTCGAAATTGATTTACCTGGACCGTTCCCACCATCGACGCAAGGAAACTGGTGGATTATCGTCGCGACGGATTATATTACACGATACGCCGAGACAAAATCCCTTCTATTGGGAACAGCGGTTCAAGTCTCTAAGTTTTTCGTAGAGTCAATTCTCCTTCTACACGGCGCACCTGAACTGCTGATGACAAAACGAGGGCTATGTTTCATGGCACGACTAAAGAGGCTGTTCGGCTCAGTCACACTAGCCATAGACGAACCACCTCTTATAATCTACAGATTAACAGTCTAACGAAGCTGCTCAACAAGACGATCGTCGACATGGCCACCATGTATACGTCGACGTAGAGCACAAGACGTGGGACGAGGTGTTGCCGAACGTTACGTTTTCGCACAACCCAGCGGGTCAAGGAAACACGGGAATAACGCAGTTCCAACTGGTAGACGGCCGGACAGTTACCACGATCCTCGACGCCATGCTGCCTCACGTTCCAACTGAAGATGGTAACGACGCCGCTTAACTGATCTCTCAACTCTCGGAGGAATCTTGCCGACTGGCAAGAATCACGATTCAAGACAAACAGCGAGTCGACGCACGCCGGTATAAACTTCATCACCGGGACGTCCACTGTCACCCCGGAGGCCGCGTACGGCTTTGGACACCGATCTGGCGCCGCGGTCTTAGTAAGAAGCATCTGAACGCTATTTTGGATCCTACGAAATCATCCCACGCCTGGGCGATCTCAACCACGAAGCTCTTCCCGACGGAACGTGCCCATCTGCAACACGGCAGCCAGGTGGTGCACGTCGTCCGGCTCAAGCCGTAATACAAACGAAAGAACTTCAACTCTCGTCAAGGAGTGAACAGTTTACTTTGGCTGGCGATTCCTCTGTTTATTTGTTGTGGATTTGTGTTTTTGTTTTATGCTGCATCGGAACGATGTGCTTTTTAAAGGGGAGAATAATGCCACGTCCGTTGCTAACCAAGTAGGCAGCGCGTTCGTGGACTACCGGTTATCAAGTCAAGTCAAGTCAAAATGTGTTTTTATTTGTACACAAGATGTTAGATAATTATACTTATTCAGGCGGGGGTCCCAAAGTTTTCAAAAGAAAACTGTTGAAGGGACCCCTTGGTAATAAAGGGTTAGTCAGCGATCAAGTTAACACCATTATATATAAAATTAAAAAAAAAGGAAAAAACGAAACACAATTGTGGTATCTACATAATCAAAATATTAAACCAAGTGAAAAGAGAGATAAGAAAAGCTAGAAAGTCGAGAAAAAAGGACAATATCAATCGATATTGTCCTTTTTATCGCGCTTGGCTTCCACGCCAAAAAGCCAAGGTTCGATGCCTGGCCGCGAGTACACATTTTTGTTGACTCTAAATTGATGTGCTTGTAAATCGCAGAACCGTGCTCCTGAGACAAAGTTAGAATGTTCTACACGGCGAAACTTTTAGGCGATTGTTCCAGAAGACCACACGTGCACAAAAGGGGCTCCGAGTAGCAAACCGGAGTCAGTCTCGCCCCAGTGTCCATTTCTGCTGTTAACCCTACTTCGTAGTTATCGTCTGATCCCTTGTGGTTTTGGGCACAAGTTTGACACATGAAACCTTTCAGTTTCCTCAGTTATTCTTTGTTTCCTCACCTCTTCAATCGTGATAGTATATATAATATATATATATATGGTTCTTGCCCGTTCACGGCGTTTTTGTTATATCTGGTGATGATTAAACATATGCACAATGGAAGTCAGATGACAGAAAAGAAACAGACAGTATCCCCAAGGAAGAGTATGTCGATTCATGACCTGCTTTGAAAACGTTTCTGAGTAAGGTCCCCAAATGCCAAATCAGCCGCCGCTTGCATGGCCATGGTTGTCTCTACGTGCTACTCAAGACTTTAAATCGCTCTTCTTACGTCAGAGAGTGCACCGGGTAAGCGGCACCACGTTCTCTGGTGGTTTGATTCGTATCGTTGAATACTAAATGGATTTATAGTTTCAGGATAATGAAAGTTGCGGATATAGGGCACAACCGCGCTTGGAACTGAAGTGCTCAAACTCCGGATGAAAACAGAGTCCTGTGCGAGGTTATACTAAAAGGGAGGAGGGTGCTGCTTTAGGATTTACAGTTGCATTTTAAACTTTCTATGACAGATAAATCGATGCAGTGTGTGAAGGTGAGTTATGAGGCCAGGGGGCATAATATTGGGCTCTAATTATCACATCAAGTAGAAAAATGAATAAACGCTATTAACGGTTTAACGATTGAAAATAAACATATAAATCAAACTATAAACTTGCTCAGCATTTTCGAAACCGCCAAATAAGTGAGTTTTTAAATAAGTTTGTGCTTGTGAAAGTGGTTGTGCTCCAAAGTAACCAGTAACCACTATTCTACAAACAAAATAATGTCGAAAAAAAAAGCGGATAAGAAGCCAAATTGTACGTGCGTGTTAACCGCGACAGCTACTTTGTGTTCGTTGCTGGAGTATTAACTTTAGAACTCACCCGAGCGTACCACGCACCCTAAATATTTCTATTATTTACTTGGTAGTTTTCGATGACGTTCTGCATGTTTCTAATTATAACAATAATTTTATCTTGCAGGATTGTTAAGATAATTATCAGATGTTAGTTAATTATCTAACTTATCGTGGCAGTTGTGTCCTATATTATTTCGCCGTGGCCGTATAACTTTCCTGCACAAACCGCATTAGCGCAGCTTTCACGTTTTTAAACGCAAATCTGCTAAGCTTTAGAAAATAAAAATACACCTTGAATATTAACTTTAAGGGGTGTCGCGGAACCGCTATAGCACTGCTCAACTTCGCATTTCTCCAGAATTAAATTCTTACCGGCAACAACTTGAGATCTCTCTACAATACTGAACTACCCAAAAAAATTTTGTGAACCGGGAAAGACGCACCATGTAGTCGTGCTTTCTCTCGCAACAATGAACAACGTTAAAAACACAAAGAAACTAAACAAAAACTATCTAAGGCCTAATCCCCGAAATATTGCAGACGTTTACTATTTTAATAACACTTGCAACTAAAAGCACGAAAAAGCATAAAAATATAGCTCTTTTTTAAGCAGTCAAATTAATAAATCGCAAAAAACGGCCTCAGACTAAACAAAATTATCAAATATTGTCAGAACACTTTCCCTATTTTATGCGATCATTATCACCTTGGCATTGTTTGATAATCGTTATGTTCGTCACCCTCTTGGCACTAAATCTATTTATGTTTTTTTTTTCGGCGCCCTGCAAGATGCTGCAGCTATGCCCCAGAGTGGCGGACAGGGGAACGGGAAGGAATAGATGTTCCGTAAAGCACAGAAACAAGTACGTCGAGTGCGCGATGGGGGTAGTTTATAGGATCCCGTTAAGCTGTGGTCGAGTATACATCGGCCAGACTGGCCGATGTGTTAATGACCGAGCACGTGAACACGCGCTTTCGCTGCGATCAACCTCGGGCGGTCACTTGCCTTTACACTGCAGCACTTGCTCGTGCGAGCCGATATTTGATCGCATCTCGATTTTGGGAAGAGGGGCTGATAAGACAGCACGCGAGCTGCTCGAAGCATTTGAGATAGGAAAGGAAGGTGACCAATGCGTCAGCCAAACATCGATTTTTTTACTTAAGAGAGAGGTAGCTTTTTTGAGCACGTTTTGATGGGGTGATGATTTGGTGGTTTGTTTGTTTTCCTCGTTAGTTTCTTTTTCAATAAACGTTCAGTTGAAGTCAGCGCTTGTCCTGTCAATTTCTCTTCCTTGTGTCTTCGTTGTTTGCGCGCTGATTCCATTTTGTAACGATGAACCAACTCGCCTGCATTGCCGCTTTGATTTATGTTTTCTGTCAGGCACGATTGTTTTAAATATGGCTTGGCGAGTCAAAAGTCGTCTAAGTTTCTCATCCCGCCGATAACAAATAAATCTGTCGGCGAATTCGGGGGAAACGTAGAGAAAATATAAAGCAACTTTCGAGTATAAGTCGCATCAATCAACGAGTCAAGATATTTGTGGTATTTATAGCGTCACCCGGCAATGAAAAGGTAACAGGAGAGCTTTCGCACATTTGAAATTTACCGGAAGACGAAGATGGGGACCTCACTAGCCGTTGCCTCCTCCGATTCTTATAATATTGCATTTTAGGCCCTTTATTTGTTTTTCATTGTTCTATCGCTTGCATAGTGCGGTATCAAAGAAGTCACATATAAAAATTAAGCATGACAAAAAAACACTCGTGCACAATTGGCGTTTAAATGAGCAACACTGTGTATAGGTTTAACTATTCAAGCGCAGGAAGGGAGACAATGCGCGAACGAGAAAAAAAAAAACAGAAAGAAATGAGGCAGAGCAAACGTAAAACGGGATGTAATATGAAGTACAAAACAAGCTGCTACAAGTGAAAGCAAGAAAAGCACAAGGGGAAAGACGACAGCAAAAAACGCGCGGTGATTATTTAGGGGAGTCTTTAAGAGATTATTTATATCCCCCAGACGGAACTAATAAAACGTTATTTTTATACCGTATACGATCACAAGGAAATATTGCACAATGTAAGTATTGTTTCATAAGAAAATAAACAGTTTGCTTTACTGTCGAGAGCCAAATTTTAGACACAACTGAAAAGTTTGAAATTTCGATAGCGTGTTAGGTGATAACTGGCATTATTGTAATCAGGGAAATTATACGTAAAAGCTTATTATCGGAATGTTCTTTTTTATATCTAAAACTTCTTTAGGGTGAAAATGGCGGTCATCATTCAGTACTTTTTGGTTTAGTTTTATATAACTTGTAATATAATAAATAGCAGCCAATTTGTTTCTTCGGCGGGACCTAAATCGAGCACATTTTGAAAATCTAAGTCACAACCCTAAAAATGTACGCGTGTACTAACTCAGCTAATATTAGTTATTGTTTGTGAATTCATTAATGACGACTGCTTTATTCTTCACTCGCAAACTAGCTATTGGCACTTTTGTTTGCGTTAATTGAAGATTTGACTACGTTTAACTGTCCTTTATATATAACTATTTCGAAAGAAATTGTCCGCCTACAGATTCACTTTTTTAAGATGGCTTTAGGAGTTTTAGGAAATTGACCCGCGTGTAAAATAGGGTTTTCAGAAACTGTACGCAACGTGCACATATAGGAAACTCACAGCAAACTATAATTCAAGTTGCCACGTGTTAAAAAAAAAAAAGAAAGAAAGGAGTGCTGGAGTTAGGCTGTTACCATGTGCCTCCGTGAGTCGAAATTGTGAAATCAAGGTGGCGGCGGGACCGTCAATCAGGGAAAGGTGAGAGGCGTTCACCACTTCGCACGTCACGTTTCGGCCCGGCTAATTAAAGAACGACTCATCTGCATAGCTCCACTTTAAAGTAGGTAGGCTGTAATTGGCTGCATCGCAAATTGCATCGGGAGATTAAATTTGATCAGACACTGTACGAAGTCCCAAGCTCGTCCGACGGATCAGGCTCGGGGGAAAACCCGCGAGCTTCGGTCCAGCTGTTGACCATGGCTTCATTACCGAACTGCGCTTTGAAAATAATCCTCACCAGGCGCATCTGGTGTCGACATCCCCCGAAGTGCGAGTAAAGCTGCCCAAAGCCCATTCAGTTGGTTGACATGTTTGATCAAATCTGGCTTCGGACGTTGAGTTGTTAGCCTACACTGGAACTAATGCTCTTCGCAAGTGTCGGTTTCAGTGGAAAGTAAAAGACAAATATATAATGGCCTCCCCAGAAACTATAAGCAACTTAAGCGTTCCGATTTTTCACTAAATATCACAAGGCGCAGTCAAAACTTCCGGCGACAGAGCCAACATGTGCAAGACTATCAGGTCAACACCCCGAAGTATATGCAGCACTCAAAGGAGTGCACCTCCTTCTCCCCCCCCCCCCCCCCTATTTCCGGAGCGGGGGGGGGGGGGGGGAAGTGGGGTCGTGCGAAGTTTTTGTATATGTAACGGTGGGTGGATATTGATCCGGTGAAGAAGTACTCATCGAGCCGATTCACAACTCGGAGAGACGCAACACCATATTGCAATAAGCAGGTAACAGGGAGACGAGAGAGGAGCCGTCGCCTATACACTTGTGCAGTAAAACCTGTCACGACTTAGCGATGGAAATGTAACACGGCTGTATGCAAATGAAATACACGAGGGTCTTGTTGTAATTTCAACATGCTGCAAAATTGACGGAAAACATTTGTGCAATGGCAGCTCAATATTGTCCAATGATTTACTTAAATGAGTAAAAGTGCGGAGCACCTCGAATATTTTACACGTTACTCAAGACGCTATACCGCTGGCCTGCAGAAGCACTTGGACAAAAACGAGAAAACAAAGCAAGCTCTGTGACTTAATGCGACATAGTGTAGGTGCCGAATATTTTCCAACTATTGCTTTATGCACGATTTTCATGTCGAACATCAAAGGCCGCCTTGTGGACGTATGGAAATTTCCTAAACATTACGTTTTCGTGTAACTTCAATGGCGTACGTTTTTTGCACTACGCGATTCAAAAATACCATGAGATGCTTCAATATGAAGACCGGTGTTGTAACACTCGACGTTTGGGCAGACGTTTGCGCGAAGAAAACATAGGCACACAAACTAACCGCACCGCAGTGTCTTTCTGTCTGAGCAAATATCGTTAGAATGAAAGCACGGTTTTAGCCAAGGAACTCCTCTATTTTCCGGCAAGATTTGTCTTCCATGTCCCGTCAATATTTCGACTCGACAAACAATCGGAACATACATCACAGCTAATGGATCAGAAAGAGCCTCAAGACATGAAGGTCTCCCTGTTGGTGACGTCTAAGCATTTATATGTGACGGTCTAGTGAACACCCGCTTACGTTCTAAGATGGCTGGACAAATAAGGCACAATTTTATCATTTATGCACAACTATATCAAATTATAGGAATGAAAATCGTAAGCGAGGGTATCCTAGAAGATACTACCTAACGACAGATTTGGGTTCAAAAACGTTTGCAAAGTCATGAACAGATACTTATAATAAAATAGATAGAAAATTAAATATACTATATAAATTGCAAAATATCAACTCTTACCTGCTGTACTTACCTATATAATTAAATGTGCAAAACATGACGCAAAACGCAAGGCTTCATATTTCGACTCAGCTTAATATATGATACACAAAAAACGTTGACTTTTGAAATTTTAGCATTGTACCGAACAAGATATTAAATATTGTAGCGGAATTTTTGGCACTAGGGCTTTTGTTTTTATTTATTTTGGTATCCGTCTTTGACTAGAACATGTCTTCGTGTCGAGAAAATATAAAACTCCTTTAAAATTAATTTTATTTTGTTAAGGACTGTTCCTCTCGGCTGGCGAAGAATAATATTATACTGAAGAATTAAAAGATGTGCCTTGGAAATGTATCTCCTTCACACAGATATCTTCTGCAACTTTTAGCCATGTAAACAAAACTGTACAAATAGGTTTCATGCAAAACGTTGTGGCTGGGGCACAAGCGAATAAATGTTGTTTGGGAGTGTATATAGAAATGTTTATCGAAACACAACTTCCGCCCTAGAGTAAAATTCACGCCATAACACATGGAGCCATTCTTCTAAACACGCGATAAAACATGAGAGCTGCAGAATGTCAGAAACGGAGATTTTGAGGCGATTTCTAGCAACTTCAGTTAGCAAGGTGCAAAAGTTTAGAACCATGACAGCGTGTTCTTCAAATGCGGAGCGCACGTTTGTCCGTTCTTTTCGCAGGTGTTCTGATTAGATCAGAACGCCGCCTTCTGATTGGCTCCCATTGAAGGATTGTTAGTAGACCTCAAAGCAAGCTGTCTTTGCGTGTACCCACTATCTATTAATCAGAGCCAATCTGAGTTGGTGTTCTGACGTCGCCACAACCTCTGACAAACAGGAAGACAATCTCGCGTTCCGCATTGCGAGGCGACGTGGATTTCGTATTTTAGTTTTGTAACTGTTATTTTTTTCCGAGAATACCATCAGAAAACCACGAACGGTAGCTAATAATGTCATTACAATAATGGAGAGAAGAATAATTCACTACAGCAGGCAATTATCATATATGCTCAACCCTGCGAAATGAAAGAACCAGGCTTTCGTGCGGGCTTGTAGAATATCATTGGTACGCAGAATATTTTCCAGACATTGCCTTTCGACTGTCTTTCGCGAAAGATTCCTAAATAAAAGGTAATACCTTTAGGCACTTTTCAAACACCAATGCTGCCTGAAAGGCAAAAGGTCTCAGAATGATCATCTCATCATCCCACCAGATATATATGTATATATAATAAGTAAGAGGTCTGCACTTGCGGAGTTCCTATGCTAGGAGTTTATTGTTGGTCTTACAAAACTTTCGCCGAGCGGCTCGGCTCCGTCAGGAGATGGCATACATACATCTATGCCATCTCCTGACGAAGCCGATCCTCCCGGCGAAACTGTCGTAATACATACAAAAAACTCCTAGCATAGCAACTCTGCAAGTACGGATCTCTTACGTGTCTATATATATATATATATATATATATATATATATATATATATATATATATATATATATATTATATATGGTGGGCATCGTGGCACAGAAGCCAAGGGGCCAAAGGAGTATATATAACGATGCGAAACACTCACGGTGAGGAACAACAAACATCCGAAGTTTAATCGACAGTTCACCGAGAGAATCGGCTTCGTCAGGAGATGACTTACAAGTGAGGGTATATTGATGCGGCAAACAAGTTAAAAACTAAAAAACAAAACAAAAAAAAAACAACGTAATAACAGAATTGAAAAAAAAGGTGTAGCCAACGTACGCGTTCCCGCATGGCAAACAACTTGACCTGAGCCCGCTCCTAATGCGGGGCGGCGAAATTCAAAGTGCGGTTGAACGCTTAAGACAGTGGCTGCAATAGGCCGTGAACGGGCGACGTTTTCTGGGCTAATTTCCCCCAACAAGCCAATGCATCCCCGCGACGGTCACCCCTGGAGCGCCGAGCGTACCAAGGAAACCGAAAAGGAAAAATATCGCAAAAACCTTTTAAACCACTCTTCCAATGGTAAAAAAAAAAAAAAGAGGAGAGAGGGCACGGAGTTGAGGGGGAGGGGTACGTTTCTGGAGATGTGGTTAATCAAACACGCGTGTAATAGAAAAGCACGGGAACAGCACGGTTCTATAGAGGAAACAATCCACAATATAGGAGTTGTAATAAAATAATCACCTGGTCCAATTCCTTCGAAAATGCAGTACCACTATGAAAACGTAGTCTAGGTTAATGCCCTTCTTGATGCCAGTGTTCCTGGACTCTCATTTATTCCTTTTTCTATAGTATTGAATTTGTATATGAGGTATGACTCTCGCTGCTCGCGCTCCAGGTTTGATCTAAATCCTGTTTACAATAATGTCACAGATAATTCATCGAAAGAGTGCTCTGGGAGACGGAGCTGTTTTCAAAGAGGGAGGCCTGGATTAGTTTTAGAGTGAGATCTGCGGTTGTTAAAGCGGAGTCTAAACGCTGTCTCGGTCTGTCATACGTATTGCATTTTGCATACTCTACACTCTAGCAAGTACACTGCGTTTGAAAAGTTGCATGTCAATACTTTTTTTCATTTTCATTGAGTGTTGCGAATGCGTGCTTTTGGCTGTGTCTGTTTGTTGAGTTTGTAGGCAGATTAAACACTGCGGTGTATTACAGGGCCTTCATTCGTTCTGTCGCGGTATACAGTTTAACCGAGAATTTACTAGCGTGTCTCTAATGTTGCGTGATCGTCGATATAGATCACCCGCGGTGGGGAGGGAAATGCGCATTTTAGGTGGTCACTCTGCTCGAGCATGTTGTACTGTCGTCTTAAAATAATATTTACAGTAGGATAGTTAGTGCTATAGGTGAGAAATAAATTTGTGCGTTGTGTGTTGCTTTGTGGGGGATGGTCCTCCAGGAGATCGCTGCGGTTCAAAATTATGGCTTTATGGATCGCATTATCACTTGCACGTGGTGGATAGTTTTGATGTGTCAAGACGTTCTTAAGGTTTTGAGCGCTCGCGTCAAAATCTTTGTTTTTGTATAAATCCGTTTGAAATGGTGGGCCTGGCTATAGGGTATGCTGTTCTAGCAGTGACATGGGTCGTCGCTCTTGCAATGAAGGTAATGTTGCCGATCTGTTGGCTTGCGATAAAGCTTTGTTGTTAATTTCCCATCCTTTATTCTAAGGGTCACGTCTAAGGAGTTAATGTCGGTTTGAGAGTAAGTGTGAGTGAAACGGATGTGTGGGTGGACAGCGTTGTAATTAACTATAAAGTCTTGCAGGTCGGCCTTGCCGTGTGTCCAGATAAAAAAAAAATATATCATCTATGCATTTTTTGCACAGTAGTGGTTGCAATAGGTAATCGCATAAATTTTGACTCCAACTTCCCCATTAAAATGTCAGCATAACTGGGTGTCATCTTGGTACCCATTGCGGTACCACTAACCTGTCTAAAATATTCATTATTAAATTCAAATACATTTAGTTCTAAAACGAGCCTTGTCAGGGTCGCAATGACGTGACCATCCGGGCTCTCTAGTTTTCTTTGGGACTCGTGCATATATATTAAAGGAGCTATTCCGTCGTCGTG
Organism: Ixodes scapularis; assembly: GCF_016920785.2. Lineage (NCBI taxonomy): Eukaryota > Metazoa > Arthropoda > Arachnida > Ixodida > Ixodidae > Ixodes > Ixodes scapularis. The sequence continues at coordinate 189,374,226 of NW_024609835.1, read as the reverse complement.
TGGAATGTTCGTGTACAATGAATACACGTCCCAGGTTACAAGTTAGGATCCTTTCAGTATATGTAAATTTAATATATCCCTGAGGAAGTAGGTAGTGTCCTTGACATGCGAATCGAGAGTTGTAGGTATGTGCCGAATTAGGTCGTCTACATAGCCTGGTAGAGGTTTCGTTATTGTTCCTATCCCGGATATGATTGGGCGGCCTGGATTACCACTTTTGTGAATTTTCGGAAGCATGTAAAAGCGACCGGGGGATGGTTGGTTTGGCTTCCTTATACTATATTGATGAATGGTTATCTTGCCTTTGTGTACGAGTTGTTTGAGCTCTGACGATAGGATCTGAGTGTGGCGCTTCGTAGGGACGCCTGAAGACGCTCATAAAATTTTGGATCATTTAGTTGGCTGTACCCTTCCCGAAAATAATCGTCAGTACTGAGAATCACAATCGCCCCTCCCTTGTCTGGTGGCTTTAATGTGATGTCTTTTCTAGTGCTTAGTGATTTCAAGGAGGTTCTCTCAGATTTAGTTAAGTTGTCCCGTCTCCCTTTTGTACCTGTGGTACTCTCGCATGATATCTTTTTGTACAGCGGATATGTACAAGTCCAGGCCGTTGTTGCGATGGGTCTTTGGAGTCCAATTGCTATTTGAACGTGGCTGTGTGCTTTTGCAGTTTGACGGTTTATCTACAAAGTATTCCCGCAACCTTAAATTTCTGGCAAATTCATCCAGGTCTCGGAGAACTTGGGACTCATCAATGTGTTGTCAACGACAGGAGCAGTCGGCACGTGTGCGCGAGAACCGCGAACGCATGCCGCAACCGGTCCACGCGATGTGGTATCATCGGCGAGTGACGTCACCTAGATAGGCTGTTTGTGGACACGTAGAAGAAGAGGAGGTAGACTCGAGATGAACGAGATTTGGAAGGTAGGTACCCGTCTCGGTGACGAGCAGGTATCGTATAAATAAACCGCTCGTTTTTTTGTTTGTTTTTAAGAAAACGGGAAACGAAACGTCTGCGTGACTACATAAAAGCTCAGAAGTGGGATCGAGAGGCCCCGACGTGAGGAGCCGTTCGGATTGAATGCTACAACGTAAGTAGCGCTCTACGAAGTCTTGCTTTACCCGAGATCCTCGACGAGAGCTTCGTCCACGTAAATCCCGATGTCAAGAAGACGTAAGCTAACGACAGGAGGACAAGGGCAGGGGACTCCACGAAAGGACGATCCGACGACCACAGATATGCTTCGCAGTGCGGAGGTGCGCGACGAACACTCCGATTACGACGATCGCCAACACGACGATTTGACGATGGAAGCCGGAGACACCGCGACGTCGAACGACCACGCCCTAGCTCCTGACGGCGCAACGTCCGGAGTCCTTGACTTTCAAGTGCTCATGCAGGCTGCGATACGAACTGCGGTACGCGAGGCCTTGGAAGGAGCGTCCCAGCTTTTCCAAACGACGCAGTCGCCACAACGCCATTCACTAACGATGGCTTCGAGTGTCATAGACGGACGGCTGGCTACGACAAGCGCCCAGTTGGTGCCAGTATACGATCCATCGTCGGACACCCAGCTTACGGTGGAAGCGTGGCTCAACAAGGTTGACAATCTAGCTGCGGACTATGAATGGAGTGATCGACAAACGACCTGCTTAGCTTTTACTAAGCTTCACGGCGTCGCAAAAACATGGTATGACGGTTTGACCTCTGTTTAACGAACCTGGCATGAGTGAAAAGTGGAAATGAAAAAAGCCTTGCCGTCGGCATCGAGTTTCCAACTCGTCTTCAGGGACATGGAGAAAAGAAAGAAAGGGCGCCACGAGACCATCGAAGGGTACTTTTATGACAAGCTGGCGAAAGCACGACGCTGCAACCTGGATGACGGGACGTGCATCGAGTACCTGATCACTGGACTAGAAGACAAAGATTTAGTGCGGTCTCTGAGCGTGCTAGATTACGTTACCCCAGACGAGCTACTTCGGTGCATGAAGTGACTGCATGAACGAGTTGATGTGATCAAACAGACTCGGGCCAAAACTCTCCATCAACCATCGACTGGTCAACGTGAAAATCACGGTTTAGACAACAACGACCCGACGACCAGGGCTCAACGAAAAAGATTCAACGAAACAGGCGAGCCACTTTGTTTTAATTGCTCGACATACGGACACTTCTTGGCTGCGTGCCCGAAACCTCAGCGAAAACCAAGATGCACCAATTGTGGGAAATCTGGTCACGAGACGAAAGACGGCTTTCAAGAAATAAACTCAACGAACACGAGTGACAACAAAGCAGCCGTTCTAACCCAACAAGGTAACAAGATGTACGGCTGCATGGCGCCAAACGAGAAGTATTTTATGCAGGCGATTTTAAACCACAAGCCAATCAAAGCTTTCGTTGATATGGGAAGCCAGTGCGTAACGTTACGAGAAAGCGAAGCACAGCTGATGAACGTGACCTACGAACCGTTGGATCGTCCATTCACAATCACCGGGTTTGGCTCAAGGAAAACGGCGCCGTTAGGCAGTTTCCAAGCAACACTGACGGTCGACCAAGCCAAGGCCAATGTCAAGGTGCACGTGGTGCGCGGCGCAGTGCAGGTTGTTCCGGTGCTTGTCGGACAGCCTTTTACTGAACAAACGCATGTTACGGTGGTACGTCGCAAGAACGCCCCACGCATTTTCGAAGAGCGTGACACGTCTGATGATGAGGTCGGGACTTTGGCCAATCTAAAGATACCGGTCCTGCCTCCACGAAGCGTAAGCCTCTGGGTCAAAGAAGCGGTCGTAATCCTTCCAAGCTACGTCGGGATTATTGCGCTCGGCTCCGGAGAAGGGACACAAAAAACCCACGAAGTCATATTTATTGATGGCAGTATCCACGAATCGCGTGGGCATTACATCCCGACCTGTGTTTTGAGAAAAGACAAACTGGGAGAACTGCATATCCCCGTAACTAATATATCGGCTACGCCGCTGATCGTCGCTGAAAACGAACAGATCGCTAGAGGAACATGGTGCACGGAAGAAGACGCTAACATCAAACTCGACGCGTACGTAAACTACAGCGAAAGAAAGCCGACAGCCTTGATTGCAGCAGATGGCGTAGATGTCAGTTCATCAATTTCTGACTCGCAAAAGAAAGCCCTCGTCACCCCGATTAATGAGTACCACGACTGCTTCGCTACATTCTTATCGGAATTGGGGTGCGCGAAGGCAACAAAGATGAAGCACATCGACGCGCTCAGTAGGGCTCCTGCATCGGGACCTGAAGAAATTAATGTCGCCACGGGCGTCAGCGTTTTCGCTACAGAGCTCTCTGATGATGACTGGTTGGTGTTGGCCCAAAAGACCGATCCAACGCTACAAGGAATCAAAGACTACTTACAGGGGTCTTCACAAACTAAAGAGTTACAGCGTATCAAGAACGAGTACGTGCTAGCAGAGGGCAAGATTCTCAAGAGGGTCCATGACATCGGAGAAGAGCGTCTGATGTGTGTTGTGCCACGAGGAGCACGTTGGCAATTAGTACGACGATGCCACAATGACGTCGGTCACTTTGCTGTTGAGAAGACTATGGCACTACTCACCAAGAAGTATTGGTTCCCGAGAATGCGTCGTTACGTCAAGCGACATATTGCCTGCTGTTTGGAGTGTTTATATCACAAGGTTTCATTCGGAAGCAAACCATGGGCGAACGGGCGAGTTGCGGAAGCTGCGCCCTAAATACCAAGGCCCGTATATCGTTGTAGAAATGGTACCTCCCCATAGGTATAAAGTGAAAGATCTACCGGAGACCCAACGGTTGCAACGTTTCTACGAAGGCGTTGCCGCTGTCGACCAGATGAAGCGCTTCACGACCAGCGCTGAGAGTAGCACCGAGAGCACCGACGACGGCCTGTCAACGGAAGCGGAAAGCGACACAGATATAGAAGAGCTAGCGTGAGTCGGATGATCACTTCGCCGAAACATTCCAAGTTCCAGCGACGAGAAGACCCAGCCGGGGCGACTGGGATGGAGGATGGCCGTGTTGTCACCGACAGGAGCCGTCGGCACGTGTGCGCGAGAACCGCGAACGCATGCCGCAACCGGTCCACGCAATGTGGCATCATCGGCGTGTGACGTCACCTAGATAGGCTGTGTGTGGACACGTAGAAGAAGAGGAGGTAGACTCGATATGAACGAGATTTGGAAGGTAGATACCCGTCTCGGGTGACGAGCGGGTATAGTATAAATAAACCGCTTGTTTTTTTTTAAGAAAACGGGAAGCGAAACGTCTGCGTGACTACCAATGTAACCAGTGCCCGGGCAAAAGTATACTCCTTTAGAGATAACTTTTACTTTATCGGCTGATAGAGTAATTCTAGACACAATAATGAGAGTGCATGTACCACTCGCCTCGTTAATATTTGAAGGGTTATCTTTGTCTCGGCGTATGGTCTCTGTAATTCTAGCGTTTGGCTGAATACGAGCATTATTTTGGTTTGGTGCGGATGGGAGTAGCATGGGGTGTGGTACTTTGTCTCGCTCGAGTTTGCGTGACTTCATTGTTTGAAGCTCGCGGCGTTTCTTTTTTTTTTTTTTTTTAATTCGTGTAAGGAGGTTGTTTCATGCGTCGAAAGCGGGTTGTTTGATCGGATAATAGTGGTTATTGAGGTGTTATAATTTTTTACTTTTTTCTCACTATGACTAATTGCGATTTTTGGCAGTTTAAGTGACGCCTCTAAAAGAACGGAATCCCATTCCGAGTGGTCACATTGATCGAGGTTTGTGATAGCCGGAGGGAGAGACAGCGACATGCCCTTTGGGGGGGGGGGGGGGGGGGGGGGATTCAGGTACACTTGCAGAGTGGATTTGTGGAGTTCATTTCTAATTCGCTTGTCAGTTAAGTTTTGTACATTAAGGAAGGTTTTACTGTACTTTGGCGGAAAGGAAATGGACTCACCGGGAACAAGTCAAGTCTTTTTTTGGGGAAAGACTTTGCGAGACGGTCCTCCGAAGGTTGTAGCGTTGTGTTGGGTGCGGGTCTTGAGCATTGAGGAGTCGGGACGTCGGCTTTTGGCGTCGTACTCTGAGCAAGCGCCAGGAAAGGGATGCAGTCGAGGTCGAAGACTCAGCCACCGGTTGAAGAGTTTGGTGCTCCATGCTCTGGACCGTATCTTAGGAACTTCCTGGGATGGGAGAGTCTTCTTCTTGGATGGGCGTCCTTGTGGGCGCTACCAATCGATGGGGGTAGAAAGGCGACCGTCGGGGTTTTTTGGGTGGGGAGGCGGTGACAGGCACCTCAGATGACCATCCATTTGGCGTGAAGGTTTTACCTTGTAGGAGCAGGCCTTTCAAATTTTTCGCGATCAGCGGTACTCCGGAAAAAGTTGGATGAAATCCGTCCGCGGGCCACAAATTGACGAGGCGGTAGCCTCGTAAACCCGCAATCGAGGAAGCTCACCTTGCCCGGTTTCCGGCAGTAGCCCTTGACCGTGTCGTTAAATTGGCGGGTCTCGTTAATGAACCAGTGTACGAAGCGGCCATTGGGTTGTTCCAAACGGCGGTTCATGTACCGCGGCAGCACGAGGGATACAGCAAGGAGCCGTTTTCCTCTATTATTATTTGATACAAATTTGGGTTACACTCACAGCAATCCCAGTGTACGGCCAAGTGGTCGAACTTTGATGGCCTTGTTGACGCAGAGGGTTTTTTGATTCTATCGTTAATGCATCTGATGGTATGGGTAACATACACCATCCCGCATGAGAAGGGTATCTTGTAAATGACGGCCGTGACACAGTCACGGTACTTTATCACTTGCTTCTTTTTCAAAGACCCTTCTGTCACAATGTGAGTCATCTGGTCTTATAATAATTATTTTTCACAATGCAGATATGTTATTTGGAGCAGAAAAGCAACGTTAATGCCGAACCGATTAGCTACCTTCTTCAAGTTGTTAGATAGTTTGTGTACGCAGGGTAATACCGCAGGCCTGGCCGCCCCCGTTGTGCTACCCTCACAACTTTTTTTTTTGTTCTGCGTTTTTCAACTTCTTTTAAAGGAATTTCCTACACATAGCGAAGCACAGTGGGAGGGAAACCCACCACTCTGGGAAAGAAAGCCGCTGGGCTCAGGGTGGAAGTAGGTGTCCATCCTATGCTTGCAAGATTTCCCCAACAAGGCCGCCAGGCAGTAGGAAGATATCCCTCTTTTCACAAGTTTGGAATGAGTAGAATCATGCAGGAGCATCCCCTTCTTAGTGCGAGGCTGGTACGGCCAGTACACCTGCGCTTCTTCGAATGGCAGCCCAAAATTCAAGAATTGAAGTTGATATGAGCTTGCCACTTCATGAATGAAGGTCAGGCCAAACGTACTGCACGTGAAAATATTCAGCATACCAGAAATAAGTACATCTCTCGACTCCACTGAAATAGAGGTCAACACCAAAAAATCGCCGGCATACCTAAAATATTCACTCGTATTCCATGCTCCAATCTTTCTGCGATTGCTTCGTCGCACGACGCAAGAAAGATGTCATATAATACCACAGGCAATCTCAATCCAATGCAGATTTCGGGCTTCTAAACAAATATCCCACATTCAAAGAAAACGCCAAGTGAAGCACAAGCAATGTGTCAACAACTCCAGGAAACCCTCCACCACGAGGTCAGTTATATTGCAAAAAAATCTTCCCATTCTCTTCAATACATAGCTTCACAGCTGTTAGCAGATTCTTAAGCGGGATTGAGTAAAACAGGTAACCCCTTTGTTTCTCGCAAGTTTCCTTCATCTAAAAATAATATTATTTCTTCTGAAAGCAGAAAAGCGTCAGCCCACTCTAGCTCTCAAATGTAATTGCAAAGAAAAGCGGCGCCCTCCAGCTGCCATGACGCTTTCTTTTCGATGTATTGATTTTTAAGATAATCAACGTGACACCAGTGTTGGCTAGGTTCCTACAGCGGTGCTGTTCATTTATGACCTTTCAAGGTAAAATTGAAAAGCGGCAAATTCAAGATTTTGATCACAATATATGTACCAGCGTAATACGATGGTTCGACAGCACTTCGTAATACTACCCGGCGCGGCCGAACAAGCAACGCTCGGTAACACAAGTCTTGAAGATTCGGAATATTCGCGTTTGTTCTAGATATATGGGCGTGACGTTTATCAATTCGTCCTGCTTTCTTTTTCTCAAAAAAGAACAAATAAATAAGCCTCTAGCATATGGCGCTAGTATCTCATTTGCCGAAATTTCGAGTTTGTCACGCAGAGTAGATAAGGAGCTGTGCGGGACCTTTTCCAGTCAGTCTCGCTCTCGCTTGCTGCTACGCAGGCAAATCGCCGCCTTCGTTTTTGCTGTCTCGACGCTCCTTCAATATTTTGTCGGGCACAAGCTCGCCGATAAAGCCTTTAGTTCGAGTTTGCATTTGTCGAGCTCTTTTCCATCCGTGACAATATATACCTTTGCGAAAAGAGCTCTCTGGCAGCCGCCGTTTCGCAAATTGATCGATGACTGTCAGGCAGAAATGTCTGCCACCCGCCTGAGCTGTGCAAACTCGGTCACCTTGACTGCCCATCTGCATTGTACATTCGAGTTCACAGGATTTTCTTGGAAGTTTTTACTTCATTTGCCTGTTTAGGATGTTTACCTTTTGTGTGTTATCGTCCACTGTGAGAACAAGGGAATACCAGGGCTCGTAGCCTGCTCGTCCTTCGCAGGAAACGAACGAAGAGAGCGAACGTCAAGCAGCCCGAGACTCAGGCAGTTCGACGGTCTTGCTGGATTATTTCCGCTAATATAACCTCCCAAAAGATTCCCGGCTATGTTCCGGGTCTTCGCGAAAAATAGCTGATAGGGTCGGGCCCCGGGTGTGGGGACGAAATAGACACGTTCGTTCATTTGCTTTGAAGTTGTGTAAAAAAGCAGCTCTCCTCTACAAGTACCCCTAAACACGCCGAATGCTTTCCGATTGTCGTGAAGTGACTATCGTCGACACTGTATATTGGAAATGCTGTGTTATTTGGGACCTTCACAAATCCCCTTCGGTTAAGGCGGCACCGTGGTGTACTATCGTGGACAATGTTAGCTATAGCACGGCAGCGGCGGCCGCCCCTAGAGTTCCTGTATAGGCTCCCCTACCGTAGGTAGCATATACAGGAACTCTAGCCGCCCCGTACCCCCAGCGCCCCATAGCAGGCGCCGTCCGAAACTCCGCGCATGCGCCGTATGGCGGGCTCGCTCTTCCCGCCTCCGAGCACACCCTCGCTTTGTCGTCTGCTAGGCACAGAGCAGACGACGCCACAGCGCTCGCCAATTTTCGCTGAACATGGTTCAGCGAAGCACCGCGTATGAGGTGCCCACGGTTGATTTCCTGACTCCGGTGGCTAAGGATAATCATCGTATACTAAATGTAACATCACGGTAGATTAAATGTTTTTATGAGACAAACTTGCAGTTATCATCCGTTTCACTTTAGGTCCAAGTGCTGCGGACGCTACGAGACGATATGACCCACCAAGCAGCGACAAAAGCACTTTTTGCACTTTATTGGGTCCCCCAGGGATGCACTCCGTGACGTTGCACCTTTGCCGCTATTTGATTGGCTCTGTCGTTTGAACCGTACGCTGCGGTCGGACTTAAGGTGACATGGAGTATAAAAATCTATTTCTGTATCGCACCTGCTGCGCTCATACTGGTTCGCGAACGCATATCGGTAAAAATGCTGTTTCTGACAAAGCAAAAAAAAAAATCTTAAACAGGGGTTATGCCCTAATGACTCTGCAATCTGCCCCAATACAAATCGCCAGTTGAAAATGAGTTCGAGACCAGTTCGCAATAGCGAGGGTACCAGACGAGCAGCACTGTAGCATCGCCTGCTCTGCGCCTAGCAGACGGTAAAGCGAGGGTGTGCTCGCAAAAGGGAAGAGCGAGTCCGCCGCACGGCGCATGCGCGGAGTTTCGGACGGCGCCTGCTATGGGGCGCTGGGGGTACGGGACGGCCGCCGCTGCCGTGTTGTAGCTAACAGTGTCCACGATAGTACGTGCAGTATATGTTGCTGGATTGATGAGATCCGCTTAATTTCATGTTGTGGGCGGGGAATATATCCATGCAGTTCGAACATTCTGTGTGGTTAAATAGTTTTGACGGTTTAAACCTTTGTAGATTGACACGGCTGAGTGCACTGTGCCGTAAAAATATCAACATAATATAAAACAAATATTCCAGTTGCATTTGTTCTGTCGCGCCCAGACTCACCGAAACAGTTTTCTTATTTTTTTTTTGTTCCCAAAATTAATACAATGTATTTTTAAAACCCCCGAAAGCTTATATTCGCCATAGAACACAAAATAAAATTTAAAAAAAAAACAAAAAAACATAAGGCGGTAATTTAGCCTCTACCATCGTCCGGAAGTGCACCTACGCAGGCTGCCACAGCCCACTGACGAGAAAATCCAGAATCCAGCGTGGTCGGGCAACACTGACGTAACTTATTGTTACAATGGGACTTCGTCGTCTTTATTCAGCAGTCGCCAAGACGCGCTGCCTCAGCTTGGGCCACGCCCCACGCACTGTTCCTGGTTGAGCAAGTGACACGTTCGCAGCGCTCGTAGCTCACAACCAATCTCTTGCAGCCTTCTCTTATAAAAAAAAACATGTAATTGAACCACCCCATAACACTGGCAACGAGGATAAACCTGAATGATTCAGTGTGAATGGCGCAAAGTCAAACTCCGGACTACACTCCGGGTACAAGTTAGGCGTCCTGGAAGAAACAGCTCGAATTCTATTTCGAGGTCAACGACGTCACAAACCCGTAAAAAAAGCGAGCGCTACTCTTCAGCCTATGTCGGGAGGAAACCCACGGCAAGGTTCGGGATTAACTTCACCCACAAGTGCCATCTGGGGTCTCCTACGACGATGTTATGCAACGTCTATCACGCCATTTCGAGTCTGGTCCATCGGAACTACCGGGGAGATGGCGATTTCACAAGTGTGATCACGAGTCTCACGAAACCATTCCCAAATACGTCGATGCTCTTTGAGTTTTTGCAAAAGATTGCAACTTCGGTACAACAACGGTCACGACTATGGCCCCTGCCACGACAACCGCACAAGCGCCGAGAGGCTCCAGCACCCAAAAATCGGCAAGTGGTGCCGGGAGCACCATGCAGCAAGCGCCCGCGGAACAGTTGGTAACATCTACAGTTCTTCCACTGGAAGTTATGCCACCCGACCGCTTCATATGTGCCCTTCGAGACGTTCACCTCCAGCAAAGATTACCCTGTGAAAGAGCTGTTACTATTCACAAAGCGTTTGATATGGCTAAGGCAATGAAATCAACAACAACCCATTAATTAAAAATGCGAGACGATATTGAACTGCATTGTTCCGAATGTTAGGATAACCGAATTCGCATGTCGTCGATGTGTCTTCTTTGTATTCTTCCATATGAAGTCGTTACTTCAAATGATTGGGAAGCAACCTGGCGGAGCACCTTAGCTTCTATCCATTTCGGTTGCACCGCGAATCGCTTAATAAAGACGGCTCGTGAATTGTTGAACTTGGCGGCTTTGTAGCCTTCTTCCCCTTCCTCCGAACAACGGCAAGATCCATCAAACTTCTTCCAAACGACGCGATTCTGGATCAACGGCAAAGCCGAAAAACCGGGTCCAAAATCACTGCTACAGGTGCAACAACGATAAGCATCGACCGGAGGACCGTTGCTAACGCAAGAGAACCTGCAATTACTGCAAAAGGCTTGGTCATCTTGAGAAGGCTTGCATCTAAGAGAAGAGATGAGGACAAAGCAAAAGACTCACCAAGTGAGTGAGTCGAGCGCTTACCATGATGCAGAACTTTACAGCCTCTAGAAAACGTACGAGGCATTCCCAAGTCGACCCCATTTTCAGAATACCCTCATCATCGACGGTAAAACCTTGCAAATGGAAGTCGACTCGGGAGCTGCAATCACGCTCATCAGTTAAGTAACCTTTCGCAGACTATGACCTAAAGGAAGAGTGAAACTGCAGTCTGAAGAGAAGCAACTGTGCACCTGGTCAGGGTAAAGGCTGCCAGTTCTCGGAAAAATTCAGGTAAACGCCCCGAAAACAACCGCCGCAAGAATGCAGCCAGTCCAACTCACTTTGCGTGTCGTAAAAGGACAAGAAGCAAGTCTCCTTGCCAGAGACTAGTTTGTACCGTTGGACATTTCCCTTTCTGGAGTGACCGCCGTGACCTCCACCTCACTGCAGAACGCCTTGGACAGATACCAAGATGTTTTCACCGAACTGCAGAATGGTCATAAAGGGTCACCCATATCTATTCGAATGCAGCCGGACGCACCACCCACGTTCCTGCAGTGCCGTCCAGCTCTACTCGCTATCCGGGATTCTGTGCTGAAGGAGCTGGATCGCTTGGAAGGACAAAGAATAATAAAACCTGTCCTATCTTCTCAGTGCGCAACTCCAGTAGTGGTAGTGAGGAAGAAGGATGGATCACTAAGACTTTGTGGTGATTATCGCAGCACAGTCCACGCATCTGTCAAGCCTGGGACCTAGCCACTGCCGACTGTACCAGAGCTCCTCACCACAATCAGCGGAGGAAAGCACTTTTCAAAGATTGACTGGGCGCAAGCCTACCAGCAGCTGCTACTCGACGAAGCTACGTCTGATGTATTGTGCATCAGTACGATCAAGGGACTGTACCGCGTCAAGCGTTTACCCGCTTGACGCGGTACAGTCCCTTGATGCGCGAAGTTGGTCAGGCAATTAAATGAGACGACGAGTGTCCCGGATGTGCTAGAATATTTGCCAGTGCAGAGTGACGTGTGGCCATAGATCAGTAATTATGACCTCCAGCCCCCGGGGGGGGGGGGGGGGGAGGGGAGGGGGGGGGGAGGTCATTAACGTGCATCCCGAAGTAGTCATCACAAGAACGCACTCTTTAACGATACTCATACAGTTCGAAACGGCCAGGGGCAGGCAGGTGGTTGAAGCTCAGAAAAAGCTTGAAGCGATCTGGCAAACTGCCTCCCTACCCCCTTGCACGCTGGTAGTAATCCGATCGAAGGGCGACCGAGTGACACTGGCATATAGTAAGTTTAGTTTGTACATGATTCAAAATCCTGAGACTGGAAATGAAATTTGAAAGAAAGGGTGTAAGAAGACGAAAAAAAGGGGACAGGACAACGCCTCAAACTCAGCTCTGGGAATGACACTTCAAAGAAAATGTGTAAGAAGACAGAAAAAATGGGACAGGACATCGTCTCAAACTCAGGACAATATCTCAAATTCAACTCAGCTGAAAATTCAGCTCACGACATTGTCTCAAACTCAACTCAGCTGAGTTTGAGACATTGTCCTGTCCCTTTTTTCTTTTCTTCTTACACTATTTCTTGCGAATTCCATTCCCAGTCTCGTGATTTTGCATCATGATCAACATACACCAGCTCGCCTGCACATTGACGTTTTTTTTAGTTTGTAATTGCCTTTTAGATTTATTTTCCGGGACAGAAGAAACGCCTAGCAAAAAGCACAGATGCTGGCACAAGTTGAGGTCGAGGAGCGTTCTACCATACTATTGGCGTCGGAAGAGTAAAAACGGCGGGGGGGGGGGGGGGGGAGAGGGGGGGGGGAAGTGGGGGCTCCAGTCTCTCCGCTCCCCGGCCAGATATTTTCTGACATGGTCGAGCTTATGTTAATCTGAAATTATCTATGCATATGTACATACTTCGTTTTACCTTACGTTGTACCTTACGTTCGCGTGTCTTGAGCACATGATTATTACATATGGAAAAATTAATTTGGTTTTAAGAGTTATGCTGAGCTAATAATACAAGTAGCTTCATGATAAATATTGTATAAATTTTTAATCTTAAAATGTTTCGCCGAAGATCCAATGACGACCATCCTAGTGACTGTTTCATGTTAGTTACACTAGAAAGGCGGTCCTACTGGCCCAGGACGAAGCGTGCGGCACGATTTGGTATTTTTTCCAAGCCATCAATCCAATTTTTGGAAGGGTGCCTGCAGTGCATGCGTAATCTAGAAGTGTGCTTATATAGGCAAAATGTAAAATTTTTTTAGCATTTTTTGCGTAGCGTTTTTTTTAGGTTTCGTTGGACAGGCATAGTGCGCGTCCCGCCCTTATAATGACATCATCGATCTGCAAATCCCACTTGCGGTCGGATGACTCCGATGTGTTTTACTTTAGGGTCATTCGTTACTAGATCATTGCTTAAATAATACTGTGTCTCGAACTTATTTTTTTACGTGTGAAGCTAACATGAACACATTACTTTACGTTAAGTTGCATCCCCCATTCACCGCACCGATGTTCTATTCGATCTAGGTCAGCCTGCAGTTTTCCGAAACTCTCCCCGTTCTTTATACGCGTATACACAGCGCAATCATCTGCAAATAATCTCAGCTAGGAAGCTACCTTGACATGAATATCGTTGATAATTATTAAGAGTAACAATGGCCCCAGAACCGATCCCTGTGATACACGAGACGAAACTTCAACAAAATGAGACGCTACGTCGTTTAAAATTACACATCGCTGACGGGAAATCATGTATAACTGAGTCCATTTTAGTGTAGTAATATCTATTTTCAAACAATTCAATTTGTGAAGTAAGAACGAGCGCGACACTGTGTCAAACGTTTTTCTATAATCAAGAAAAACACAGTCTGTTCAGCTTTATCTACGAACATGACAAGATCATAAAAGAGCTAAGTTTGTTGCTTGATACAAGAATCATAATTTAGAATACAACCATCGAATTATTTAATTATATATCTAACCATATTATTAAATAAAATCCTAGACATCAAAACCTATTTAAGCGAAAACCCGCAAAGACATATTAAGTTTGGTATATGCTATGGTGATCACCTCTTTCTGATATATAAAATGGTTTCTGTAAAAAAGATATCCCTATCAATTATAAATTTATTGTTGTAAACGTTACCTAAGAACACTGACCTAAAAGACTTTCGGCGTTCACTAAGTAATTCCCCATGTAGGTCCCCTTTTATGCCGGTGACACTTGCTCCAAGTTCGTAGTAATTTAACAATGATCTAGCACATCAGTATGCATTTATTCAGATTTTTATATGAATCGATTACGATCTGGATCCCGGACGATCGGTGTATACTTGACATATGGCTGAGTAAACTCAAACTCTGAGTCTTTCTAAATATCTTTTGAAGTAAGTCGAAAATTTTGTCGTATCAAGTTATGCTTTCAAATTTTCTTGGGAGTTATCAGTTCAACATGTCCCTTCCATGATAAATGACCAGAGAATAGAACCGCGAAGAACTTTCGAGTGTACTGACCCAAATCAAGTCATTATTTACTTTGGTTAGAAAATCAATAGGGTACGTCTTTGTTATTAAATCTTGTTTAAACGCATTTTTTAATATTTTGGTTATCCTTCCAATCGTCACTCCGCAAAGACATTTTGTTTAGATCACTTAGTTAAAATTGAATACTGCTGTGATGGTTAACTGTTCTATAACGAATACCGTGATCTGCAAAGAGTCCAATGTTAGAGTCTATGCCATCAGCAATATAAATTATGTAAAATAAAAACAGCAAACGAGCTAGAACAAAGTCCCGTAGCACACGAGAAGTGACTTTCACATACTCAAACTTTTCCATATTTAATACCACACATTGCTTCGGTTCGCTCAGGCAATAATTCAACCTACCGGGTATATTCTTATTAAATGACTGTGTTCAGTTTAAAGAATAGTAAGTCACGGCCCAATAAATTAAACGCTTTTCAGAAAATGAAGTACTCTACATGCTTGTGCTCAGCATGATATAAACATTGCTTGCTTTGTGTTGTTTAACTTAAAAAAACAAAAAAACAAATGCACACAGAAACAGAAACATCATAATATTTTCGAACGATAAACGAATCTGATTTTGTATTTATTCATTGCGGATATGGTTTGAAGTAGGTCAATCTAGCAAAACGAGTATGATTGGAATCACGATTTATAGCATGGTTTAAATCATAATTTATATGATCTTAATTCATATTCTCAACATTGCGCAGGACATGCGCTGCTACGTACATTATTAAGGGTCGACTAGTTTCCACATCTCATCGATTGATCACGAGTCCTTACCATAATGCAAATAGAGGCATTGTTGCCAACGAGCCCAAATTAATAGCTCTCTCAATGCTCGAGTTCACTCTGTTTGCTACATTTAAACATTGTCACAGTGGTGATCGCAGAAACACCCCGAGGAAATCTTTGTGATCGCACTGTTCACAAAGACAACAATGTGAGCCCCCCATTTTCATCATGAAGGTTCCATCTGAGAAAGTGAAAAATAGCATCCGCTTTTATCCTTAAAATAGCGCAGCTACAAACAAGCTTGGTCAGTGGCTTTGAGTGTGATTATACTTGGACCCCACTAGTGCCGGTGAGCTAGTGTAGAGTGAGCAACATTCTTATCCAATATCGTTGTATGATCGGTTTATGTTCACTTTGGTCTAAAGCACGAGATAGGCTACATCAATAATGTAAAACCTTCAAAGCGCCGAAGTATAAAACAAATTTTATCAACCACAATAACTTTTACTTTTGGCATTGAGCGCACGACAATATTATAATGTGACAACCTCATATTTTGCAGAAAGGCAACTGCTGATATATGGGAAATGTTGAGAACTTTCCAGCATTTAGCGATTTACTCTAATGTTAAAGCACGAGTGAATAAGCAAGAACCAGGTTATGATTAAGCCATCACATTAATAAAGGCTTTCGTCAAAGCTAATGTTGCGGGTTGAAAAACTTTGGCTAGTTGCATTCGAAACCCGACGAGCACGCGTACACTACAAATGTAATTGATCATAACCACGCAGTTTCTTTCTAATAAACGGTCACCTCATCATTGATCGCCACTGTAAATACAAGAACGGCGCCCTGCGTAATTCTCGAGTTCGTATGGATGCCATCTTGAACGAACTCAGGACAGTACTTGCAGGACCTCGATAAACGGTTTGCCAAGTCCTCTAGGATTTTGTTTTTGTATTTAGCCGGAAATATTAAATTATCTTGAATGTTGTTTAATGAATTTTATAGTAACATGGAGCATGATATCATAACGTTTCCTTCTGAGGTCACGAAAGAAAGCATACAGCATCGAATGCTTAGGTTAATGAGGGTACTGAGGTAAGACAGCGCTCTGTCACGCAATCCCCCATTATAACACGGCTTAAAGTTTGGTAACACGGGACACAAGCTACTGTGCAATATATCCTACGCTAATTTTGATTCCCAGATTAGGGTGTCCAATCGCACAAAATACTTTCCAAGGGAATACTTCACCTCCGCGGAACTCCAATGACCTAAGCGCCGACGGCTTTTGCCTACGTGGAAATGCTGAAGGCGCACATTCTCGGAGTGTTTTGATTCGAGTCGGGACGGGTGGCCACCGCTATCTATTGCCATATATCCTTTCAAGGCAGCGTAAAGACCCGTCTTTGCTTCCTTGGCGTATCCGGTATTTCGGTGCGTCGGCGGCAGCCCCATCTCCCGGCGGAGCGCTTGAGCTCAACAGAGCGGACATCGTCATACGCATTAGTTCTCTCAAAAGCGGACTTTAATCACTTCTAGGGGAGGGATTATTGTTGTAGGCTTCAAGTTTAATGCGAAAGAGGGGAATAGAAGGCATTTCGCTAGTAAACTGTTTCAGCATCTGCGACTTGATAGCCCTCCAAATTCGCTGTCGACGAAACAAAACGCAGAGCAGAGCTGTTTACAAAAAAAAGTAAAAATTTGTTTTAATGAAACGGCATTAGTGGTTTTTACGTGTGTATTTTTTTAGGTTTGTAACCACTGTGTCATATGTAGTCCATGTAGCCACTGTTTTTCGTTTTGAATCTTCTGTTACATTACCATCGAGTTTCGTTCTTTTTTTATTTTCTTTGCAAAAATCCTCCCTAATGCAAGACATCCACACGGAGGTCCTTGAGCGAAATAAATGAAATGAAATGAAAATTTTGTTCCCCTCTTTCTTATGTATTACTCCTACTCAACAAATAAAAGCAAAACGGAAATATGTGTAGCAATATAGTGACGCGATACAAGATCAAATTCTGTTTCTTCCTGAGAAGGTTGGCTAAAACTGTTGCTTCTAGGATTGTAACTTGTCAGGATTCTGGACAAATTCACGACACTGAATTCCCGTGGCCGTCTTTGCAGCACACGATCCGATTCGGGCGGTGAAAAAACAGATGCCTATCGCCAAAGGACCAGGAGCATCAATATTGATCGAACATGTCCCTCGCTACTGCTTCGCTCGCATGCACCCCTAAACGACATGCACACAGAAGAGGCCCAGTCTGTCCTCTGAGCAAACTAGGGCCACTGAGCACGCTGGCGTGCCAGACCCAGGAGGCGAAGGAACAGAGAAGCGCTCGTTAAACGGAGCAGGAGGGGACCAAACCGAACCAGGCAAATAGTTCATCGACGTGGAGGTTTCGTGACAGGAGCCGTAGCGGGCCTATTTGGCAGATGAACCGGGCCGGAAGCCGATAGTCCGGAGTTTGAGGTCTTTTTTCCTATCCTTGCCACATTTCTTTTCTTTTTCTTTTTTGTTTCTTTTAGGGAGTTCGTGATGAGTTCGGTCAGGCCGAGAAAATGAATCCAAGTCAAAAGCCTAACCAAATGGGTCTGCCGCTAGGGGAACGACGACGTGAACGGTACCAACCCCGAAATTAGTTTTCTACGCTGTTTAGTTTCATTGTGTTTTACGTTTCCGGAACCTTTTGTGTTCGCTTATTTTTCTTTCTCTGAGTCGTTCTGGTGTGCGAACAAGTTTTTGTGTTTTTTCGCTATTAAGACGTTTCTTGTCTATACGCCTCAGGAAGCTTTTGTTTCAGCCGCTGTTATTTGGCGTTCCTGACGTGCTGATCGCCCGGCTGTTTTGTGTGTCTCTGTGTCCTTCCATGAATGTCTTTGTGCCTCCCGCACTATCTTAACAGTTTATCCTAATTTTGTGTTTGAAAAAATATTTCTGCTGTTTTGTTCAAATTGGGGGAAAGAAACAATATTTGCGATGCGTTCTAGAGTATATTCATTAATTTCAGTCAGATTTTTTCTTAAATTCAAGCTGTACAATACAATTTTGGTGTTTAGTTTTTCTTCAATTCAACTAATTGTAACTTTTTTTTACAATATTGCCGCGAGCGCAGCTGACCAAGAAGGCGGCGCGCTCGTGGTCTAACAGTTATCGCACGTGCTTTCCATGCTGTAAGACAGGGTTCGATTCCTGGCCGCGGAGGCGCATTTTTGTTGACTCTGTAAAGTAATGTTCTGGTAAATTCGAGAACCATGCAGGCCTTGTTCGAGGTCAGAATGTTCTACGCGCCGAACCTTCTACACCGAACGATCCAGAAACCCACGAGGGTACATAAGGGATTCCGCAAGGCGAGCGGAGTCAGTTTCGCCCCGGCGTTCGACTGTGCTGCTACGCCGACTTCGACGCCCGCGACGCTTGTTTATTACCTTTGTACCCTTTTATTTTTTGGCACAACTTCGCCACATTAAACGTTTATTCCTTACTGTTTATTTCCTGTTTTTTTTTTTTGGTCACCACCCGTAAATATTTTGAGGGAGGTGCGGTGTACCGCATGCCCGAGAAGCGTTTCCCTCCAAGGGCCCGCAGTGCAAGTACGATTCCCGGCTCAGTGAGAAGACCACTCAACGCAGAACCTGAAACTCGGACCAGCCGCCGCACCAAGGGACAGGATCTTGAGTACGGTTTGCTGCTGGACAAGCCCAAGCTACAGAAGATGACGATGGCCAACCAGTTGCAAGCCCCCGCCACTTCTCCCGTCATCTACATGCCCGTCGCACCGCAGACGGCTGCCCCCTTCATCGGTGAACTCTACGAAGACGTCGAAGACTGGATTGACAAGTATGAACGCGTTGCCCGCCACAATGGCTGGACCGACGAGCAGCGCCTGCACATCGTCTACTTTTCGCATGAGGGGACCGCCAAGCATTGGTACGAGAACCATGAGTCCTCTTTGACGTCGTGGGACATTTTCAATACCGATCTGAAGGCTACGTTTGTCAACCACCACCGCCGAGAGAGAGCTGAGGACCTACTGCAAACCAGGACCCAGGGCCCCAATGAAAGCGTCACGAGCTTTGTGGAAGACGTGCTCCACCTGAGCTCCCGCGCCGACCCTCAGGCCACGGAGGGAAAGAAACTGCGCATTTTGATGCGGGGCGTGAAGGACGACATCTTCGGAGGCCTCGTCCGCAACCCGCGGGCAACCGTCTACGCCTTCGTCAGCGAGGCGACAAACATCGAGCGCGCCCCCCAAGCGCGCGCTTCCCACTACCAGCGGCAGCCAAGCGTCACTGCAACCGCGCTGCTTAGCGGCGAAAACGCGCCTGGTACGGGCATCCGCGAAATTATCCGGGAGGTTGTCCGCGAGGAACTGCGAAGGTTGCTGCCAACCACCAGCTGTCCGCCAACCATTTCCATCGCCGAGGCTGTCCGAGAAGAAGTGCATCGGGTGCTCTAACCAGAGGTTCCAGTCACCTCGGTGGCACCGAAGGAACCGACGTTGAGCCACGCCGCCCTGGCCCGACAACCACCGCAAGCTTCCTACCAAGCCACGGCGCCGCCCAGAAGAGACGCCCCAACGCCGCAGTACCCCCGACAACAGGAAGATCAGGCGCACGTTTCCCCAGAGCGACCTGTGCTGAGGAAGACAGACGTCTGGCAGACGGCCGACCGACACCCGCTGTGTTACCACTGCGGGGAAGCTGACCATGTGTACCGCCGATGCACATACCGACGACTCGGGCTACGCGGATTCCACCCAAACGACCCGCGCACCCGGTATGTTGAACGCCCTCAGGAGATCGACGTGTACCTGCGACGACCCCAGTCCCCCGAGCCTGCGTCCCGCCGAGAGTTCCGGTCGCCGTCACCGCGACGTCCAGCTTTGCCGATGCACCGACCCCGGCGTGAAAGCCTGTCGCCCCTCGCTCCTCGCCGGGGAAACTAGGCGCGGCAACCCCTGGAGGTGGAGTTGCCGAAGACGACCGACGTAAAGAGCCTCCGAGAACGACGGACCACTCCCACTTTCTCGACGCTACGGATCACAACGACGTCCCTACATCGGTGTCCAACAACCTAAACATTATAATCGACGGCCACGACGCATCGGCACTTGTGGACACCGGAGCAGACTACTCAGTCTCGACTGGGAGGCTCTCTCGCCGCCTGCGAAAAGTCATGCCGCCGTGGGATGGACCCCAATACGAACCGCCGGAGGACATCTCATCACGCCGGTCGGGAAATGCACTGCTCGCGTCGAGATCCACGGTGAAGCTTGCCCTGTGAAGTTCGTCGTTCTGCAAGACTGTTCGAGGGACGTTATCCTCGGAATGGACTTTCTCTGCGAGTATGGCACCGTCATCGACCTCGGGGCAAACCAGTTGACGCTGCGAAAACCTGTTTCACAGCCGGTGGAGACCAACACGACGTCAACCGCGATCCGAGTTATCGCCGACCATGTGAACCTACCGCCGCCGTCGAGTGTTTTCGTCACCGTTATAATAGACGCAGCCGTGCACGGTGAAGCTCTTCTAGAAGGCAGCGTCCAACTGCTCCTCGAAAAAGGAATTGGTGTCGCAAGAGGCGTAACGGATCTCCAAGAAAGACGTACAACTGTTCTTGTGACGAACTTTCGAGAGGAGCCGCAGCACCTCTCGGGCCACGTCGAGGGGCTTCAGGCGCCAGCCGTGGTCACCGCAATCTCCGAGGAAACCTCGTCGCCACA
The DNA here is from genome assembly GCF_016920785.2 of Ixodes scapularis. Lineage (NCBI taxonomy): Eukaryota > Metazoa > Arthropoda > Arachnida > Ixodida > Ixodidae > Ixodes > Ixodes scapularis. Next base: position 189,353,411 of record NW_024609835.1, on the reverse strand, counting down.
GCAGAAGAGCACGACGCCGCTCGACATCGACCCCGAGCTCCCAGCTACGAAGCGCCGGCAACTGGTTGATCTCCTTCCCGAATACAGTGACTGTTTTGCCACGACATCGAAGATTCGCTAAACACCAATGGCGAAACATCGCATCGTTACCGACGACGACGCACTTCCTGTCCACCAGTCGCCGTATCGAGTCTCCTTAAAGGAAAGGAAAGTAATTCACTTTCAAGTCCAGGAGATGCTCGGCGACGACATCATTCAACCCTCAAAGAGCCCATGGGCGTTCCCAGCCGTCCTTGTAAAGAAGAAGGACGGAACCCTGCGGGTTCTGCATGGACTATCGCCGACTGAACGCTGTGACGAAGGACGTCTATCCGCTCCCCCGCATCGACGATACGTTAGACCGACTGCGCCACTCCCGATATTTTTTGTCGATGGACCTGAAGAGTGGTTACTGGCAAATTGAAGTCGACGAACGTGACCGGGAGAAAACTGCCTTCGTTACTCACGACGGTCTGTACGAATTCAAAGTAATGCCGTTCGGACTTTGTACAGCACCAGCCACCTTCCAGCGCGCCATGGACACCGTGCTGCAGGTCTGAAATGGCAGAGCTGCCTGGTCTACCTGGACGATGTCGTGGTATTCTCCCGAGATTTCGACGAACACCTCAGACGACTTCGAGCCATGTTTCAAGCCATCAAGACCGCCGGCCTATCACTCAAGCCAGCAAACTGTCGGTTCGCCTATGGGGAACTAAAGTTCCTTGGCCACGTCGTGAACAACAAGGGTGTTCTACCTGACCCCGAGAAGACCCGTGCCGTAGCTGCATTTACGCCGCCGTCTGACAAGAAGGCCTTGAGAAGATTTCTCGGACTCTGTGCCTACTACAGGCGCTTTGTTCGAGACTTCCCCAAGCTATCGGCATCGCTGACACACCTCACAAAGGACGCCGTAAAGTTCGAGTGGACAGAAGAACACCAGAGGTCATTCAACGAGCTCAAACGAAGACTCCAGATCCCCCCGATTCTTGGCCATTTCGACCAGTTTGCTGAAACCGAGATCCACACCGACGCCAGTAACACCGGACTGGGAGCGGTACTAGTCCACGTGAAGGACGGAGCAGAGCGAGTTTTCGCTTACGCAAGTCGGACGCTGTCAAACGCGGAGAGGAACTATTCAACGACTGAAAAGGAGTGCCTCGCTGCCGTATGGGCAATAACAAAGTTTCGCCCATATTTGTATGGAAGTCCTTTTCGCGTGGTCACAGCCCACCCCTCGCTCTGCTGGCTTGCGAACCTGAAGGACCCCTCCGGACGCCTCGCTCGGTGGAGCCTACGACTGCACGAGTTCGACATGACCGTGGTGTACAAGTCCGGCCGGAAGCACAATGACGCCAACTGCCTGTCAAGGGCCACAGTCGAGGCCGGTCCTGCCTGCACCAAGGTGAACGACGATCAGTGTTTCCTCGGTGCTCTGAAAGTCAGCAACATGGCAGCACTCCAACGAGACGACCCTGTGCTGCGAGCACTCATCGAGCACCTAGATGGACAAGGAAGCGGCGTTCCCCAGCGGTTTTTTACGAACGCTGCCAACCTTCTCCACCCGACAAGGCGTACTGTACAAGGAGAGCTTCAGCGACAAACCCACGGCGTGGCTGTTGGTGATCCCTTCCAGTCTTCGAGAAGAAATTTTTCAAGCCTGCTACGATGACCCGACGGCGGGACTCCTTGGTTACAGCAGGACTCTTGCAAGGATACGCGAAAAGTACTACTGGCCCATGCTTGCGAAGAAAGTACACCACTACACCCGATCATGCCACGAGTGTCAACGACGTAAAAAGCCACCGACGTGACCGGCAGGACTTCTTCAGCCTATTGCGCCACCATCTGCCCCATTCCAGCAAATCGGTATGGATTTACTCGGACCTTTCTCACCGTCGACGCAAGGAAACCGATGGATAATCGTCGCAACCGATTATCTCACGCGGTACGCCGAGACAAAAGCCCTTCCATCAGGAACGGCTGTTGAAGTCGCCAAGTTTTTCATCCAGTCCATCGTCCTTCGGCACGGCGCTCCCGAAGTCCTGATCTCAGACCGTGGATCATCATTCATGGCCCAGCTGACGCAAGAAGTCCTTCGTCTCAGCCACACCAGCCATCGTCGCACCACGGCGTACCACCCGCAGACTAAAGGGCTAACGGAGAGACTTAACAAGACCATCGCTGACATGATCTCGGTGTACGTCGACGTGGAGCACAAGACATGGGACGAGGTGTTGCGTACGTCACATTTGCCTACAACACGGCCTTACAAGAGACCACCGGAGTGACAACCTTTCAACTGGTGCATGGGCGCAAGGTGAAGACAATGCTGGACGCTATGTTGCCCCACGAACCGGCTGTCGACGTAAGCGACGACGCCCAGGTAATTGCCCAAAGGGCAGAAGAAGGCCGTCAGCTCGCCAGACTCCGGATTAAAGCCCAACAACGCGTCGACACTGGCCGCTACAACCTTCGTCGTCGGGACGTCCACTTCCAACCCGGAGACAGGGTTTGGGTCTGGACTCCCATTCGTCGCCGTGGTCTCAGCGAGAAGCTTCTCAAACGCTACTTCGGACCCTACAAAATCATCCGACGCCTCGGCGATCTGAACTACGAAGTTCTACCCGACGGAACATGCCCATCTGCAAGACGCCAGCCACGACCCGAGGTGGTGCACGTCGTCCGGCTCAAGCCGTGTTTCGAACGATAGAACTCTGGGCCCGTTTGCTCGAAGCGCTAACCGCGGCTAAAGTTAGCCGCAGTACCTAAGAGAGGGATTTCGAGATCACGTGACTGGCTCGGTAGGGATGCGGGGAAACATGGCGGTGCCCCAGTGAGTGAGCGCCGCTGTCGTTGTGGTTGCAATATCGGGCGTGTTAGCAAGCAACGAATGGTGCAGGAGGCTTTCGTTTTGCCTTACCTCACTTAAGCCGCAAAGCATGGGCAATGACATCGCCGCATTTTTTAGATGGTGTTTCTATTCAGGGCATTCCTAAGCCTAAATGAACGCGATAATTGTCGACATGGCAACGTCTTTGGAAAGCGGATTGTTGATAGCACACAAAAGCGGACAGCGTCCCGACAGACTTTGTTTTTCTAATTATCCAAGCATAGCGAGGAGAACGCTAGAAGTGTAATTCTACGGTTAACGCGCACTGGCCTTCCTCTTATAAAAGATTTGAAGTAAAAAATCGTAATAAGGCTTTAACGAACGAGTGTGCAAGGCAAAATTTGTTTTATACTTTTAGCTTTAGAACGGTTACTACTGCAGACGACAGCACGTGCAACGCGTGCAACTACAGTCGTAGCATGCACCTCGGTGCTTGGATAATTTAGAAAAAAAGGTCTGTTGGGACGCTGTCTGCTTTTGTGTACTATCAACAATCCGCTTTCCAAAGACGTCGCTATGCCGACAATTATCGCGTTCTTTTAGGCTTAGGAGTGCCCAGAATCGAAACACTATCTAAAAAATGCTGCGATTTCATTGCCCATGCTTTGCGGTTTAAGTGAGGTAAGGCAAAGCGAAAGCCTCCTGCACCATTCGTTTCTGACTAACGCGGCCGATATTGCAACCAAATTAGTTCCAAAGCGAGCGGCGCTCACTCACTGGGGCACCGCCATGTTTCCTCGCATCCCTACCGAGCCAGTCACGTGATCTCAAAATCCCTCTCCTAGGTACTGCGGCTAACTTTAGCCGCGGTTAGTGCTTCGAGCAAACGGGCCCTGGACTTTCGTCAAAGAGTGAACTGTTAAGTGCGACTGACTGACGAATGACGAAAGTAATCCCTGGAGAAGGGGAACAAGAGGGACAAAGGACAAACATAAATCTCCAAACACAGCTGGGTGACTGGTGAGCGACCGAAAAAATCCGCCTGGTCAGGGTATCGAACCCGGTTCCCCTTCTCCAGGGATTACTTTCGTCATTCTTGTCCAGCTCGCTTGCACCTTTGCACTTAATTGCATTATAATAATAATGTTAAGTGCGACTCGCGAGTCTGCTACCCTTTTGCTGCGGATCTGTGTTTTTGTTTTGTGCTGTATCGGGACGGTGCACTTTTTTAAAGGGGCGATAATGCCGCGAGGGCAGCTGACCAAGAAGGCGGCGCGCTCGTGGTCTAGATTCCACTTCCGGACGCGATAGCGAACGGACGTGTCATGCATCGCTCCTCGCCAGCGGCGGCGGCCGTTATCGGCCGCGGTGATAACGTTGCCCCCGTTTTGAAGGAGCATCGTCTGCAGCTGCCGACATTGCCCACCGGTGAAGCGGCGAAACTCAGCGTGGTCCTTCACGCTGACCTCGAAGGGAGACCGTACCGCCTCGAAGACTTCCGGGACCCGTTGAAACAGGTGGGCGTCTTGTCAGACGTGGCGGGTCTGGGAGCCTACCAGATGAGCCACGTCTGGCTGCTCAAGTTGCGGACGCCGGAGGCCAAGGCGAAGCTGCTGCAAGCCGGGAGTCTTCAGGTGAAGGGGAAGACGTGTCTGCCGGTCGACCCCAACCGGAGGGAGCTTCGCGTCAAGCTCCACTGGGTTTCCTTTGACGCGCCTGTGGACTCGATACGGCGAGCCTTCGAGCTTTTCGGGGAGGTGAAGGAGGTTTCCTGAGAGAAGTAAAAGGTCGACGGCTTCGTTGACGTCGACTCCACTACCGTCGTTATGCGCCTGGCCCTCAAGGAGGGCGTTGCCCTCGAGAGCCTCCCGCACCAGCTCCGTGTCAGCGGAGGCAACGTTTTGGTCGTAGTTCCCGGGCGGGCGCCAATATGTCTCCGTTGCCGTCGCACGGGGCATATTCGCCGCGACTGCCGGGCTCCCCGGTGCACGGAGTGTCGCGCCTTTGGACACGAGGTCCGGGACTGCGTCAAGACGTACAGTCGGGAGCAAAAGTTTGCGGGGCACGGCAGCGCGTGCCGAGATGCATCGCTGCGCCGTCCGACGGCGCAACACCGCATTAAGGAGACGCGCTTTGCGCATGCGCGCCTTTCGTGTTCGCATTCATATCTCTTTCGCTCGTTTCTTTCCGACGCGCTCCTGATAACAGTAGTCGGCGCCAGCGGCGCGAGTTAGCGCTTCGCTGGCTGTCATGCTGCGCGTCTGCTTCAGCTGCCGCGCTTTGTCACGGAGCTCGCGTAGGGAACGGGAGGGGGTTAACCAGGCGCTCCGTCACCCAGCGCGGCTGCTGTGGCGGCTGAAGAGGACGCCAGGCATGACAGCCAGCGAAACGGCAACTTGCGCCCCTGGCGCCGACTCCGGTTATCAGGAGTGAGTTGGAAAGAAACGAGCGAAAGAGACATCACTGCCAGCACGAAGGGTGCGCATGCGCAAAGCGCGGCTTTTTAATGCGGTGGCGCGCCGTTGCACGACGCGGCGATGCATTTAGGCACGCGCTCCGGTGCCCCGCAAACTTTTGCTCCCGGCTGTACGCCCGTGCGGCCTCCAGCAAGGTCACTGAGGAGTCCACGGAGCTGCTGATGGATGAGGACGAGGCTGAGCAGGCTGCGTCCCCGGCTACGTCAACGGCGAGCGTAGCAGCCACTCCCGAGGGTGTCGCGGAGCCGTCCGAAGTCGATGCCACGCCGGTTGCTGGAACGGCTGGCCGGGCCGAGTCTCCGGACGTTCCGTCCGTCGAGGCGTCGAGACCTGGGAACACGGCCGCCGGCACGAGCGACGTCACCGCCCCTGACTTGTCAGGGGAATCGCCCATGGAAGACCAGGACTCTTCGGCAAGCGGTGCGGCCTCGAAGCGGACGCGGGACGACGGAAGCGGGGACCCTAACGTGACGAGCCAGGAAGAGCCACCCTCCAAGGCAGCGCCCCTCTGGAGAAGGCGGCTCCAAGTCAAACAGAACATTCCTGTGAAGGACCAGAAAGGGGCGCAACCATCCCCCTAACCTGGAGTGGCCGGTGGCTTTCGGACGTCGAAGTCCGCTCGTTGGACGGCCAACTTCTCAGAACTTAAGGTAGGCATCATACGGTCTCCCTTTCCCTGAATGGCAATTCGTCTCGAGGCAGCCTTACGCGTGGACACGATTAATGTTCGTGGCCTGTCAGCCAGGCGTAGGCAGTGCCAGTTGAGCCGTTTATTTTCTGAGAACGAGCTTGATATTATTGCCGTTCAAGAAACCAAAATTGAAAGCCAGGAACAGACTGGCCGTATGGTGCGAATTTTTCAGAATTATTTTAACGTTTGCGTGTCGCATGCTGTTGGGTTTTCCACCGGCTGTTGTTTGTTTATTCGGCGGTCAATTGGAGTGGTAGAAACAGCCGTGCATTCTTGTGGTTCCGGGCGATTTGTTTACTGCGATTTTTCTTTTTCTAACGCTGATTGGCGCGTTCTCTGTGTCTACGCGCCGAATCGCGAAGGTGAACGCAAAGTTTTTTTTGAAAGCCTGAGCACGTATCTCGATTGCGAGCGGGTAATTGTTTTTCTTGGTGATTTTAACTGCGTTTGTAGGCCACAAGATCGAGCGAGTCATGCTCCTGTTCGAGACGCGAGTTCCTTTTCTTTGAATGACCTTGTTTCGGGGCATTGCTTAATTAGAGGACGTGGCGGCCTGTATGAATCAGGGAAATGTACAGCCGGGAGCAAAAGTTTGCGGGGCACGGGAGCGCGTGCCGAAATGCATCGCAGCGCCATGCAACGGTGCTCCGCCGCATTAAAAAAACGCGCTTTACGCATGCGCGCCCTTCGTGCTGGCAGTCATGTCTCTTTCACTCGTTTCTGTCCGACTCACTCCTGATAACCGGAGTCGGCGCCAGGGGCGCAAGTTGCCGTTTCGCTGGCTGTCATGCATCGCGTCCTCTTCAGCTGCCTCAGCAGCCGCGCTGGGTGACGAAGCGCCTGGTTACCCCCCCCCCCCCCCCCCTCCTCCTCCGCCCCCTATGCGACCTCTATGACAAAGCGCGGTGGTTGAGGCGGCTGAAGCAGACGCACAGCTTGACAAGCAGCGAAGCGCTAACTCGCGCCCCTTGCGTCGACTCCTGTTGTCAGGAGTGCGTCGAAAAGAAACGAGCGAAAGAGACATGATTGCGAGCAAGAAAGACGCGCATGCGCAAAGCGCGTCTTCTTAATGCGGCGGCGCGCCGTCGGACGGCGCGGCGATGCATTTAGGCACGCTCTCCCGTGCCCCGCAAACTTTTGCTCCCGTCTGTACAGTTCACGCATTTTCAAGGCCGGAGTCATGCGAGACTGGATAGGGTCTATGTTTCTCTTGATCTTTTACCTCTTTGTAGCGATTACTCTGTTAAGCACATGTCTTTCAGTGATCATGCGTTAGTCATGTTTACTCTTGGCAATAAGACAAAATCACCTAAATGGGACTGGGCACTATGGAAGCTCAACAGTAGTATTCTTACGGATGAACCTTTTAGAGGAAGTGTGAGTACTCTTTTTGAAAATTTATATGGTAACGATAATGCATTGTGGGCTGTTCGTTGGGATCTTTTTAAAGAAGAAGTAAAGATGGCTGCAATCGAGAGAAGCAGCACCCTTAACTATCAGAAAAAGAAAGAAGAGGATGTTTTACGGCGTCAGTTAAACGGTTTTGTAACACTAGAGAGCGCAAATCCCGGTGAATTTATGCGCGAAATAAAAGAATGTAAAAGTAAATTGGAACTGATCGATGTCGAGAAATACAGAGGAGCGATAGTAAGGGCTCGAAGCGACAAGCTGTGGATGGGTGAAGCTCCGACGAAGCGCGCACTATGCGACGAAAAAAGTTACGCGCAACGTAACGATGGAAATCTGTTACGGAACCACGGTGACGCGTGACAGGGCGGTTATTGAAAGGGCTTTTGTGGAGCATTATCGAAATTTGTTTGGGCGTATCGCGTCAGTAGACGACGGGTTCGATGCGGATTTTTTGTTTTTGATGCCCCAGCTAGAACATCACGTGTGCGACAGCCTAGAAGTGCCTATCACCGTGCCGGAAATCAAAGCTGCCATTGATGAGCTGACGAGTGGAAAGACCCCAGGGCCGGACGGCCTTGGTGCCGATTTTTATAAGTCTTTTAAGCATGCGGTGGCGCCTGCGCTGTATGAGGTAGTGACCGAAGCCTATGAGAAGCAGATGTTACCCCTATCTTTTCTTAGGACGCACACTGTGCTTATCCCTAAGTACAATGATTCGGTGAAACTCTTGTCAGTGGGATCTTACAGGCCGATTACTTTAACAAACGTTGATTATAAAATTTACATGAAGATTTTAGCTAAAAGATTACAAAGGGTTATTAAAGTACTCGTAGGGCCGCATCAGACGTGCGGCATAAAAGGCCGTACGATTTGCACGAATATACATGTAGCTAGAAGCGTTTTAGAATGCTGCGACGCCTTTCAAGGCCGAGTAGCAATGTTGCAACTCGACTTTGAGAAAGCGTTCGATCGTGTTTCGCACCAAATACTTTTTCGTATTTTGGAACACGCCAATGTAGGGTACATTCTGTTAGAAGGTTTGAAGATGGCTTATAAAAATTTTATTACAAGTTTAGTTGTAAATAAGAGAGTTACAGAAAGCATTGAGATACGTTGTTCAGTTAGGCAAGGTTGCCCACTTTCGCCCTTGCTTTTTGCTATATTTTTAGAACCGTTTTGTTTGAGACTTCTTCGAAACGATAACGTACGTGGTTTTAAGCTAAACACGAATGAAGTGAAAGTCCTGTCGTATGCGGATGATCTTGCGGTTCTTTGCGTGGATCAAGAAAGTATTCGCGAAATTGTCAAGGTTGCCTCTTCTTTTTGTGCGAAAACCGGGAGTGTCATTAATTGGGACAAAACGGTAGGGTTTTGGCACGGTGATTGGGTTAGAAAACCAAATGTTTTTATGAATGTTAGGTGGGAGATTTTACCCACCAAGTATCTAGGTGTGCCGTTAGTGCATTATCGTGACAGTACTTCATACTGGAATGAAGAGACTCAGAACGTTAGAACAAAGGCGGAAGGGTGGAGGGGGAAGGATTTGTCTATTTTCGCGCGTTCCACTGTGTGTAATGTTTTTTTGATTGCGAAGATTTGGTATGTCTTACAGGTACTCTATATGTCTCGGGCCAATGTGCGGAAGTTCCACAGAGTTCTTACTGTTTTCTTATGGAACTCAAATTGGGAGCGCTGTGCCCGCACAAATCTTTTTCGTTCAGTGCGAAGTGGCGGACTAGGGCTAGCACATTTATTTATAAGGCAAATTGTTTCGAGATTTATGTTTCTTAGGGATCAAAACGACCCCTTCTTACGTACTGTAATTCAAGTTCGCCTGCAAAGTTTTCTGCCTGAATTTTTTGTGTCATCCGGTGTTGTAATAGGCGCAGGTGTTCATGGGTACATGAAAGAAGTTTTATGGTCTTTCCGCATGTTGAAAGTCCGTTTTTCTATGGAATATTTGGCTACAGTTTCAAGGAAAAAATTGTATAAAGATTTAGTCGATGTTTTGTTTCCTATACCATTGTATAGATCATTATACCGTGTCGGCGGTGGTTTAGACGTACTAAAAAGAGTGAAAAGAATGCCGGTCAGGCCATGTGTTAAAACCTTTTTCTTTCAATTACATTGTGGCGTTCTTCCGGTGAAAACTTGGCTGGAGGAAAAGGGTTTATTTGTCCCCAGGTCCACTAATTGTTTATTGTGTAAAAAAGCCGAAACCGTAGAACACGTGTTTATCGAATGTTGGGACGCTGTGTTCCACTGGGACATCCTCCAGCGCACCCTCAAGAAAGATTTACCTATCAACCCACGCGGTATTCGTTATCTGGCTGTGAAAAATTAATATGAAATTCCGTATGATATGATTATGTTATTGAGTCTCCACAGTATGTGGAAGACGAGAATAAGTTTACGACACGCAGACGTGAATGTTCGCACTGTGCGTGACAACTTTATTGAAAACATTGTTTATGTAAGAGAAGTTTATCGCGCCCTCGCCGAGCCTCCGGACTGGTTACCACTGTTGGATCATTTGGCCAGTTTTAAACGCTTTTAACCGCCACGGCCTTCGTACGGCTGAAGTGCTTTAGCCTTTCCCTTTTGTGTGTATTATAAAAAAATCTGTCTAAGCAGGCAATAAAGAAAAAAAAAAAAAAAGCGCTCGTGGTCTAACGATTATCGCGTGTGCTTTCCACGCTGAAAGTCAGGGTTCGATTCCTGGCCGCGGAGGCGCATTTTTGTTGACTCTGTAAAGTAATATTCTGGTATATTTGAGAACCATGTTGGGCTTGTTGGAGGTCAGAATGTTCTACGCGCCGAACCTTCTACGCCGAACGATCCAGAAACCCACAGGGGTACATAAGGGATTCCGCAAGGCGAGCGGAGTCAGTTTCGCCCAGCGTTCGACTGTGCTGCTACGCCGATTTCGACTCCCGCGACGCTCTGTTACTATTTTTGTACCCTTTTATCTTTTGGCACAACTTCGCCACATTAAACATTTATTTCTTACTGTTTATTTCCTGTTTTCTTTTGGCCACCACCCGTGACAATATCCCAAATAAACTTCGTTAATTAAGTCTGCTTGAGCAACCTCTTAAGAGAAATAAACGCAGAAAACGTTTCGCGCGGTTACTGCATAATGAATACTTATGAAAATAAAACGTATATCTTGGCAATACAACCTGCACCTTGCACAGTTTTTCTCTGGCGTGTTGGGAGTTGTGTCGGATGTAGAATGGCGTCGAACATTGCGATATTTTCCAATAATACCCTAGACATTTGCAACGCAATTTACCTTGATCAGACACCCAATTCCTTGATATTGTGCGATATATGGGTGTATATGTGTAGTTAACCATTTTGACAGGATTTTTTTCAAATTTATTTTATCAGACAGAAATTTGTGAATGACCATGGTAAAACTCGCAGCATGCAAAGTTGTTTGAGCTAGAGGCTATCTTACGTAGCACACCAGAGAAGTTCCCAAATTTGGCAAAAGTGCGGAAGCGTAATGGGCCTAACTTTGGCTCAGTTAGGTTTCGCTTCATGACGCTTGTCACTGCCAAACTACGTTTTGTAACTATTGACCCAGTTGGGCAATCCTAGGACAAGCCAAGGTTTGGCAGTTCTCTAGTCTGCCCCAGAAGTCCCAAATATGTACCGAAACTGCCAAAGAAAGCCGAGAGCCCTGCCGAAGTTTGACATTTTTCTTGTGTACCACAAAAACACTCTGTTGCTGCTCGAGAGCAAAATCTAATAATCGTTAAAACACGATTTTCAGATCTAATATTCTCCGATCTCACGCAGCGCGGCGACACTTGGCAGTGTCGTGCCAGCACCCGCCGAAAATTGGTTCCAGTATCAACCGAATGTCTAGTGTTGCCTCCACCTCTCGATATCCGGTAGGTATTGGCGTACCGCCGTTATGCCACCGGCGTGGTTTTGGAGCAGGCAGATATAGACGGACAAACATAATAGTGTTTGATCGCTCTCAGAATTTTATTAAAGCACTAAGATTACAAACAGCTTATTTCTAACAGATTTAAAAAGTTACATTTCTGTAAAACAAAAAGCAACATAATAAATATAATTAACACTGATTTCAAGCAGAGCAAAACACCAAAATCAAACACGAATGACTGTGGGGATCGAGAGGAAGAAAGACTACTCCGAAGAGCATGCGTGTAGTGTACATACTAACAAAAATCGATATGATGTTATATGTGATGGATGCATAATTTGGGTCGGGCAGCGCAGTGTGACACGAACAAAAGGTGAAGAAAAACGAATATCGCCCACATTTAAATCAAGTCTCGTTGTCGACGATGAGTAGACGCTTATTGAAGCGCGTCCAACAGACACAGCACAGCACTTCCATGGACTCCGGCGAAAAAAACGTCCATTACCGAAACGTTTGCACGACCTTAATCTCGTTGTCTACGACAGAAAACCATGACAGCCACCGAACCAAAGCTGCAACACACTAAAGAGAGCATTTCGGAACCGGACCCAGGTGGGCCCCTAGCCATCTCGATAACTTGACACATAGCGAGTACTACGGCCCCAGTGATTATATCAGCGCATCAGAGAAAGTCACGTGAAAGGTTTGCGTCCAACCGTTTTGTGCTACGCCTCCTACGGAGAATTCACGCTTTCCAATGCACCTCTCATCTTTTGCTTGAAGCGGCCGCGGCGCTCGCTCTCAACCACTGAAGGCACAAAAGAAAACGGCAAAGCTTAACAAGGGTGAGACCTAAGGGAGTTTGACAATGAAGCTACGCTTCCTCTGCATCTTTGTCTGACTGACTGGAAGGAGAAGACAACCGTAGTGTTTCTTAGCCGAAGCGCGGAATGCCACATTTATACTTTCACTCATCCTACGATGGACTAAAAGCCAAAGCCAGGGGCCGCTAGGTCCAATCGGGTTACACGCTAAACTAGGACATGCTTAACATTGATTAGGCGTAGACGCATAATGCTCCGAATCAAAAAGCGCTTCATCATTTCTATAGCTTTGACACTGCAAAGAGTCTGTATGTCGTAGCTTTCTTTGCGATGTAAAATTGATGAGTCGCTCAGTGCTATTCAGTTCGAAACACTGTCTGCCCATACCCATTAGTTATCCTAGACGCAGGTACCGACACGTGCATCGAAGCGAAATCCGCGCAGTTTCTAAGATGCTGGCGATTGGGTCTAGTGGCCCGCAGCTTTTACCTTTAGCCCATCCTAGGGTGAGACGAAGTATAATTTTAGTTATTTTGTTTATTTTGGAAGGGGGCGGGGAGGAGGGTGTTGACAGAGTGTGAGAACCAGGAGTACCGGATTTACGTTGTCGGATGCTTCAAATTAAGTTTATAAACTTTTCGCCGATATGCTTTGATTTAAAAAAGGTTGAAACGTTCCCCTGAATGCCAAGCAGGCGCAGTACTGCATAGCCAAGGCCAGTTCTGGTTTTGTTATCGCTGGGCTATAACATTTCCGAATTACAATGAAGACACGCACAGAGAACAAGTCACTATTGCAACGCTTCGCCAAATACTAAAGTGATGAGGAGTCGCGCACAAATAAGTCTCGCGCAGCAGTCGCTCGATGGCAGCAGTTGCTGTAACTTCGAACGAGTCTCAAGGCGCGTACGGATATTTGGGTGTTCACCTACGTGCGAGTACAATAATCCTCGTAAATAGGCAGCGGCAAATTGTGCTCTCTGGTTAAGTCGCGACCATACACTCGGCCCACTGGAGAAACCACGATACACCCAAATAAGAAAAAATAAATGTTGCGAGCAGAATCGAACTTAATATTTATTTAATCAAGGTGCCTGTCCCCCGTGTACCACCAATACCTTATGGGGCATCTACCTCCGAGATAAATAAACCATCGCCAATGGTGCCTGCCCTCATTGCTTACCACTAGCATTTGTAAGGTAATCGAGGTCCCACGATGACGGATGCTAAACGCTCTGTTACACTCCGACGTCGAGTATATCAAACGCATTGTAGAACAGCGCACGCAGATACAGGTTGGTTGTAGATATCGAGTTCGTGCTCGCTGCCCGATAAAACGTGCACGCTATGCGCTAGGTTGCGTTCGCTGCACTCAACATCGGAGTCTCATAGTGCCTTAAGTGTACTACCAGACTGTGAATAAAACTGTCACACTCGCTCGGTGACTTGGGACCGAAGACGCCAGATGAGCACCGAATTAACGTCCCCACATTAAGCCTAACTCTTTCACTTGTTAGGCAATTTAGGCCCAAAAGGCCTAAGACAGCTGAAGTATCAGAAAATGATGGTCAACTTCGGCACTTGTTTGGCGATTTGGGTCAGAAGACGTAAGATGGGAGCCGAACTGCCAGGCAGAAAGTCTAACTATGGACTTCATTCGGGGATATTGGCCAAAAGAGACCAGATGGTATACAATGTACCAGGAAGTGAAGCCTCACTCTTGCACTTTGGCGAATTAGGGTCAAAGTACCCAGACTTTTGCCAAAGAACTACAGATTTGACTTTGCTCTGGCTTATTTGCGATTCTCGAGGTTGAAAACTCCCCAAAAACTGCAAAATTAAGGCTCAAAGCTCTGTTCTACCTGGGCCCATGTAGCACGCCAGAGAAATGCCCAATTTGGGCAAAAAGTGGAAAACCTAAGGGGCTAACTTGGACCCAGTTAGGTTCTGCTCCATGGTGCTCGCCAATGCAAAACTAAGTTGCCTAACTATAGCCCTAGTAGGGCAATACTAGGGTAATCCAAAGCTTGGCTTTTCTCAGGTCCGCTACAGGATTGCCCCAGTAGGGGCAATACTTGAGCCATAACTGCCAAAGTAATGCATAAATTGGCGATTTTAAAATGCCAAAAAGTGTATTTTTTCATGTCCAAGATAAGAGTGCCATTGCGATTGCCATACTTGAGACATAACTGCAAAGTAAGTACTAATTTTGGAGATCACTCATGCCAAAGTTTGGCTTCTCTTTGGTCCGCCATAGGAGTGCCGAAATGAGTGCCAGACTTGAGTCATAACTGCCAAAGTAACGCCTAATTTGGCACTTTAGGAAATTCCAATGTTTCGCTTTTCTCTAGTCAGCCACATGAATGCCAAAGTAATTGCCATGCTTGAGCCAGAATGGCAACATTAAATACTAATTTAGCGTTCCGGACATGCCAAAGTTTGGCTTTTCCCTTGTCCGCCACTGGAGTGTCAAAGTGAGTGCGAGACTTAAGCCACAAAATAAAATTAAATTTTAATTTGGGGATTTGGGGCATGCTAAAGATTGCATTTCTTTCGCAAGACACTGTAGTGCAAAATGTGTGCCAAAAGTGCCAAAAAGCCCAGAGGCCTGCGAAAGTTTGTAAATGTTTTGGTGTGCCACAAGGGAACTTTTTACGTACTCCAGAATAAAATTTAACTAAACAGGCATTGAAAACACTCCGGTCAGATGTCATCGTGTCCGTTCCTAAGCATCACGGCGATTCTTGGCAGTATCATGCCAGTACCGGCCGAAACTTGGTTCCAATATAGGCCAACTTTCCAGCTTTCCACCACCGCTGGATATCCACAGGTATTGGCGTACCGTCGTTTTTCCGCTGTCTAGTGGTGACGCAATATCGTACCAATATTCTACGACGCGTGTACCCCGCATTGGCCGGACGTCGTAGAAGCCTCCGTTGTAGAGGCCGTTGCCTATCAATTGTTGCATGCTAATCACATACCCGGGAGACTACAATCGAATTCGATCGCTCCCGGAGGTTTTTAAACCACTATCATCACACGCAGCTTATTCTCGACAAATTTACAAAAACGTTATACTTCAGTGAAACCGAAATGCAAAGTATCAAGTTGTGGGAATTCCTCTGGTCTCCCTTCCCCGATGGCTGCGATAACGGCCGCGGGTCGGAACGCTCGGCCACCTTCGCCGTGACCTCCGACCTGTTCGTGAGGCGGAGGGCCGCCTGACTTGGGGGGCCCTCCTCTCACTCTCTCTCGGGGGGACCGATTTCCGTTCCCCCGCCCGGATGCCGATCACTGCTGACAGGCGAGGAGGTTTGGCTTCTTGTTTTCCAGCTTTGGAGAAAGGGAAATCGTCCGGGTGACCGCGAAAGAGATCGGACGTGTGTCGGCGACTTCTCCGACGCTTCCCCGGTCTTGGCTCTCCGGAACCCCGCGTCTGGCGAGGTAAAGACCTTTTTTACCTTGCCGGCGCGGGGGGGGGGGGGGGGGGGGCATTTTGGATGGGGACATTGTAGTTCGTTTTAAGAGTGTTCTAACAAATGCTCTTGGACTCTGTCCTTACTCTGATATGTGTTTCTTCTCTTCCGCTATATTTGGGAGAGTGAGACAAGGTAGACGATCATTGGCACCGACGGAGGTGATTAATCGAAGCGACCCGCGGTGATGTAGCCCTAAGCGTCGTCTACATTGCCGCGGAGATGTAGGGACCGCGGGCTACTAGGTTGGACGGCTCCTTTGAGATCGCCGCCGCTGTTGAGACAACAATTTGATTACTCTATCGGCACCTGTGTTAGTTGGTAGCTAGCAATACCCACATAAAATGGCGCCCAACGTGGAGCCACGGCTTTCTTTATCGCGGTCGTCGCTCCTGGCCTCCGTCCCTTTTTCCGACCTATTTGCCGACCATTCTTGCCTTTGATCGCCCCGTACCACGAGCGTCCTGATCGCGCCACTTATGGTTGAGCGGTTAACGCCGAGTCGACAACCCGCAGTGCCACTCCTATGAGCGAGCGCAGTGTGATTTGTGCGCGCGTTCCTGTTTTGAATTAGCGTGCGTCCAGCAACATTTATTGTTGCAGGAGACCCTTTGTTCTCCATGCTTGAGGCGAATCCTTCACATGTGTGTATATGGGTTCCTTGTGCGCCACCAACAACTTGTCCTGGGAAATGTATATAGATGTTTCGATGACGTTTGTTTTTGAGAACCGGGTGGACTTCGATGTCCGGCGGTGATCGAGGCTTGGCAGAAAAGAGTAGCGAAGGATCAGCAGTGCAATCTGGAAATATAAATATTCGCGTTTTTTTTTACTCAGATTAGTCGCTGACGCTCATTTAGAGTCGGTCGGTACGCCTGTCAATAACGACGATAAGTAGCTGGCACTGCTACTGACGGGCTTCGGCAGACGGGCCGCGTAACCGTCGGCGTCGAGAAGCAGTTTGCACACTGTTGACGCGCGCGCTGTATTCACTGCTGGTATTGCAGTGGGCGCGGAGGGTTTTCTTCGGGAAAGATTTGTATCTGCTTGATGCCAACGTACTCCTGCAGCCTGTTGTTGTTTTCCCAGAACGACACTAGTTTTGCGTTCATGGTGGTGGCGCTACGCGGTCTGAGGCGCACTGCGACAGTATCTGGGTGGACGAGTGACTCTAAGACTTTCGGAGGTTATGTTGCTCTGAAACCCAGGCGCCATGTAGCCAGAGCGCCCTTTGGCGATATCTGTCAGACTCGCGTGATCCAGGTGGAAGAGCGACACTAAGACTCTTAGCAGTTACGTTGCTCTGAAACCTGGCCTTGCCTCAAAAGAAGGGTCCACACTGTTGTGAGCCATTAATCAAGCCGTATCGAGTGCAAGACATGTTTTTTCTAGCCTTGGTAAGCTAGCTAGCTCAAATAGTTGGCGAAACTAGCAGGTTTGAGCGTGTGAGCTGCGGCCCCTTTTGTCTTCCTCCCTGGGGAGCAAGATGGCGGCTATTTTGCGCGAGAACTTGGATCTTCCCCGCTCGCAGACGCGCATGCACGGCGGTTTCTTCCTATCCGCCCCGTCGATGTACCCGTATCCCTTTACCACGACTTCAGAAGACGGGCCAGCTGCAGACTGTTATCTGTTCTTGGCCACTTATAGTTTACGGACTCTTCCGGCAACTATAAAACCGGGTATTGTAGGCAGCTTCTGTGTTAGCTGCCTGCGCAAATGATTGAGAACTCGGCGTTTTTCCTAGAAGCTCTCTCCCGGTTGTCCACATTAAGCGAACTCAATTAGTTTGCTTGGTATGTGGATGCGTTTCGAACGGAGGGGCCTCCTTTTTATGGCTTTTTCTTCCGGTGTCGAATCAGGTCACTCTGGCATGTTCCTGTCAGCGTTGACAAACAGGCCACCTTTTTGTGGTTTTTGTTTGTCGTTTGCTCCTGCTTCTTTCTGCCGCCTTTGCGGCCCGAGGCAGGCGAGCTTCGGTTGCGCGCGCCCCCTCGTTCGGAGGCTGCGGCGCCCTTTCTTCCCTTTGGGGAGGTCTACTGCCGGCTCTGGGGGTGTTGGCTGCTGGCGCATTTCGACTTCGCAGGTCTGCTCCGAGGTCGTCCACCCCCCTTCACCAGCCCACTGCGGCCGAAATGGCGCCAAACCCACCGGGCAGCGTGTCTGGGACTTCCCCAGCTGGTCTCCGCTGGCGGGCGGCGGTCGGCGGTCTTTTTTGGTGCTGCCGCCTTCACGACCGCCTGGCTACCCCCACTGCAGGCCAGCTCGTACCGCGACACCTGGGTCCAGCGGCGTCAGCGCGGTGCCTGTGATGATCTGCCATGCTGTGGCGGCGACTGTCAGGTGCTTGGAACTGGAACTTTCCTTTTCTTCGGCCTGGTGCGTGAGCTGTTGACGACGGACACTGTGAAGACGCGCGCTGGGAGTCGCGTGTATTTGTTGGGGGTGCGCAGAGAGATATCTTATTTTATGAGAGCAGGTGGGCCTCCTTTATTCTTTATTGAGACCCACCTACCGTTGTAAGGAGGGGGGATGTGAGGATTCCTCTTGTCTCCCTTCCCCGATCGCTGCGATAACGGCCGCGGGTCGGAACGCTCGGCCACCTTCGCCGTGAGCTCCGACCTGTTCGTGAGGCGGAGGGCCGCCTGACTTGGGGGGCCCTCCTCTCACTCTCTCTCGGGGGGACCGATTTCCGTTCCCCCGCTCGGATGCGGATCACTGCTGACAGGCGAGGAGGTTTCGCCTCTTGTTTTTCCGCTTTGGGGAAAGGGGACTCGTTCGGGTGACCGCGAAAGAGATAGGACGTGTGTCGGCGACTTCTTTGATGCATCCCCGGTCTTGGCTCGCAGGAACCCCGCGTCTGGCCTGGTAAGGACCTCTTCGTACCTTGCCGACGCGGGGGGGGGGGGGGGGGGGGGGAGGGGGGGGCATTTTGGATGGGGACATTGTAGTTCGTGTAGAAGAGTATGTTAATAAATGCTCTTGGACTCTTTCCTTACTCTGGTACGTGTGTCTTCTCTTCCGCTAAATTCGAGAGAGTGAGACAATGTAGACGATCATTGGCACCGACGGAGGTAATTAATCGAACCGACCCGCGGTAATGTAGCCCTAAACGTCGCCTAAATTGAAGCGGAGGTGTGGGGACCGCGCTACTAGGTTTGACGTCTCCTTTGCCATATCGCCGCTGTTGAGACAACCCTTTGGTTACTTAATCGGTGCCTGTGTTGGTAGCTAGCAAAATCCCACAAAGTAGAATTAACTAATACTGTTTTTATACCAAGCAAAGCTCATAAGTTCAAACAAAAACAAACAAAAACGTGGAGATTGAGAGGGAGGCATGACTATCAGACCCCGCTTGCAGCAAAAAGCAAACACAAAGCCTAGAAATAATGTTGCCCACATTGAACTGAATCCTCGTCGTCGGTGAAGAGTAGTTTATGTCAAATAACGTCAAAAAAGGCACAATAATCCAGGGTACTTTGTAGACTCTCACCAATATCTGCAAATGGCCGACGTTTCGAAGCCGGCTCGGCTCCTTCATCACGGGTGACTGTATGTGGGCCCAAAGTTAGCAATCCTTCGTTGTATCATTCTTCTCTCTCTGAGCATTGTTTTCTTTTTCTATTTTTGTGTGTGGCGCATGTTAGCCCCTGGATATAGCTGCTTGGCAGCATTCCGGTGGATCAGTTCAGATTGTGGTTAGTACTTTGTCTGTGCCAAGATTCTAATAGGAGGCTCTTTCTCCGGTTTCTTTCTCTATCGAGGATAGAACTGCTGTCAGAGCCGATGACGTGGCCGGTCTTCTGAGCATGTGCCGCCAGCGCGTTGCCTTGGATATCTTTCTTCTTTACGTCATACTTATGTCGGCGCAGACGTTCGGGAAAGTTCTTCGTTTCCCCCACATAAGAGGCGTCGCATTCTGCTATTCGCACTCAGTAACCAGGCGGAGTTCCGTCGAAATGTTTACTTTGAATTCACAACACTCAAAAAAAAAAAAAAAACTCCGAGAAAAAACAACAACAAAAAAAACAAACATCCAGTACCGAGAAGCGGGCAAGACCGTTTTTTGGTACCTGGGCCGTTTACGGGCGAAAAACCACGGTCGCGAAGGCAACGCAGGAAAACAACAGAACAGTGAAGATCGCCTTTCGAAACCCGACCTACGTGGCCCACCTAGTTCTATGAGTTGGCAAACGGCGAAGTCTACAGCCCCTGTGATCCCATTATTGCGATAGAGACAGTTACGTGACTAAAATTTCGTCCAACTGGTTTTGTCTTACGTGTTCTACGGAGAGAGGTCACACGTTTCGGCTCCACGGTTCTGACTTGCTTAAAAGCGGCCGCCGCATTCTTTCAGAGCCACATGATGACAGGAAGCGTAGGTGGGGTGGCTTAACTAAAGGCGAGGTCGAAGGGGGTTTAACAATGCAGCTAAGGTATTTCTGTATAATTAACTGACTGTATAGTATTTTAAAGAAACGGAAGGCAAAGGTAGTGTTTGATGGCCGAGACTGGAAACCTCACCTTTGGGTAGGAGGGGGGGGGGGGGGGGTTCTGTGAAAGATTGCGACAGGAAAGAGTGCCTAGTTTGATGTTGATAAATGCTTCAAATGAACGTTAAAATTCGTCACTGCCGGGATTTAATTTTACTTCCCCTGTGTGTGAGGCGGGCGCGATACCACCGAGCTACGGTCGAGTCCGCTTTTTGATATCGCTAGGCTTGGACAATGCTCAATCAGAATGCAAGACACACACAGAGCTATCCTCACTTTGGTAGTGCACCACCCAATAATGCTATTCATTGGGGAGACGTGCGCACATCACTCTCGCGCAACGCTTGCTTGATTATAGCAGTTGCGCTAACGTTCGAACCAGTCTCACGACTCGTCCTGATAATGGCGTGTGTTCCTACGCGCGAGTAGATCAATCCGGCGCAATCTACGCTTGCAAAATTACCGTTGCCTGCTCCAACAGCGGCAAAACGTTGAGCCTACTTTTGGCCTCGAGCAATAGACATCCATAATAAAATCGAATGCTGCCAGCAGAATTCAACTTGTATTATTTTTAAGTAAGCTGTTGACCAACCGCGGGCCTCCAATACCTCATCGGGTGGACTCCCAGTTGGTGAGCCAATCTCTGACACGTGTTTGGTGACTTTGGCCCACAGCTCCTAGATGAGAACCGAACTATCAGAAAGCGAAGCCTAACTTTTCCACTTGTTTGTCGATTTGGGCCCAAAAGGTGCTTGATGACAGCTGAACTACCAAGCAGGAAGCCTAAATCTGACACTCGGTTGGAAATTTCGGCCTAAAGAGGACAAATAACAGCCGAAGTGCCAGGAAATGGAGCCTAACTCTGGCACTTTGGCGAATTAAGGCCAAAATACCTTGAATCTGGCCAAAGAAGGCCAGGTATGGCTCTACTTTGGCGTCTTTGGGCTTTTTAAGACCCAAACCTCCAAGACATTTTCCAAATGTTGGTCCCGATATTATTGCCACCTGAGTACAGTCACACCTAGGTACTTATACACGGTTACCCAAGGAGCGGCCAGGCTGTTTAAATCGACCGCCAAATTCGGTTTCTTAACCTATCGCGCTACGGTTTTGTGCAGCGTTGCGCACAGAGGTTGCATTTTTTTTTTGTGAAATTGGCAAAGAGCAAACTTACATGACGAAAAAGTAAAGAAACAAAAAGGCTCACCTCCTATCGAACCGCAGCAAAGCCACCGGTCTTCAAAAAATACGGTGCCGCTTCGCACGGGAGACAATAGATGGCGCAAGTCGTGGCGATGCCAGCTGCCGCTAACGAACGAGCATACGGCGCCGAAAGCCGGCGTCTTTAGCAGACGATCGTTTCGACTCAAAACCGGCGCGAGCTTTTTTGATATCAGTTGCCAATGCATTACTTTATCATCCTTATTAATAAAACATATTGAATGGACAGACAATCGAATAAACTAAAGGGTTTGACGGTATATTTTGACTGTTTTTTTTTTCGGGGTGCTGATGCTGTCTGCTTTGCAGATCCTAGTTGTCACCGCGCCTATTTTTGTTTCAGCGACTGTCACCGAATGTGGAACGCGCGTCTCCTTTGAGTCAAAACGATCGTCTGCTAATGACGGCCGCTTTCGGCGCCGTATGCTTGTTCTTTGAAGGCAGTTGGCATAGCGACCGCCTGCGCCATCCCTTGTCTTTCGTGCGAAGCGGCGCCGTATTGTTTGAAGACCGGTGGCTTCGCTGCGTTTCCATAAGAGCTAAGCCTTTCTCTTTCTTTACTTTTTGCTGCAGGTAAATTTGCTCTGTGCAGGTTTTACAAAAAAAAAAATGCACCAGCTGTGGGCAGCGCTGCTCAAATTCGTAGCGCGATAGGTTAAGAAACCAAATTTTGCGGTCTATTTATAGAGCCTGGCCGCTTTTTGTGTCACAAAGTAGAACGGCACTGTATGAAGTTTTGCACGGCCATTTAATTCATTAAAATAGACAGGTGTGATGGACATACACACACTATTATAAAGATTAAGGAACACAGGCCAATTCTTGTACAAAATATTAATATCTCCAGAGAATAACACCATACTTCACGGTCAGCAACACTCGCAATTTCACACAAAAAAAATAATGCAGAAATCTGCATATCATTTTAGCTTTGCCGACGCACCAATCAGAATATCGTTCATAAATATTAAAAAAAAATCATAAAGCAGAGAAAAGAACCCTAGGGGACAGCCGAAGAAACAGGAGCAACGGAAGCGCATGCGCTGTCCAACTGTACAAACTGCCGCTCTTGGGCTTGATAACGTTTTAGCACGTTTAGTAGCTTGTTTTTATTTAAAATGTTGCTAGTTTGCTCGGCAACCTTCAGTGGTGACAGGCAATCGAGAGCCTTTGATAAAACCAATAAATATACGTCTATCTTCGTTTGTTAATATGCGATGCGAACTCTTCAGTCACCTCTGGAAGTTGCGGGATCTCAGACACTCCGTTAGAAAAATCATGCGGAACGCTAGCAAAAACTTCAATAGACTTGAGGTACGCCGATTCGTGCTTGCCGACCACGTGCTTCATTCAATATTCTACTGCTTGAGCTCAGAAAACAAATAAGTGGACGACACTTTGCAAGTAGTTTAGAATTTCCAGCTATGAAGGCCGATTTCACTTTTGGGCATTTTCATCGGTCAGGTACAGTGTTTGTCTTTAATGAACATCTGAATATTCTACCAAAAATAAATAAATAACCAAACCAAATTATAACCACACCCTTTAGTGTCTCTCATCATGAATTCTCTAAAAATAATGTTCGGGCCCGTGCCTTCTTCTTATACATTTTCAACAGAATATTTAGAATATGTTCTTCTGATATGATATCAGGCAAAACGTTTATGCTCTGCTGGGAAACTCTCTTGCCCTCTTTAAGGCCTTTTTCCGTCGGCCTTTGCATAAACCGACTTGAAGTTAGCGTTAAAACTCTTGCCGCAGATTGTGGGTTAGCATCGTTCACGACATTAACCTCAAGTGTTCTTATTTTATTCCTAGATGGTGAGAAATAACGCCCAAGCTTTTCGGGAGCTGACTGAAAACAAAACATTTGTCCCGTTACACTTTCTCAAGATTTAGAAAAAAACAAACACCTTTAGAATTCACACCACAGCGGTGTGGAAAATCGCAAATATTAAAATAAACATAGTCATAAAATATTATTATGTAAGTTCTTCGAAGTTAGACAACACTGCGTAGGGGACACTGGTCTCTGTGTTCATATTTCTTTATTAGGAGGTACGTGTACACAGTCTGCTAAGAAATTTCGCTAACATTCCAATTTCCTGGTGGTTGTACAAATTTATATTGAAACTGTGCACTTCGCAACTTCTTTTTTTTTTCACCGAAGCCATTAAACTATTTTTAGGGGCATTTAATAGAACTACGTAAAAAAGAAATGTTTCCTGGGTTCTATGACCGGGAAAGCTTCTTTTGTTATTACTTGTTTGCTAATTAAAGTTTATTGGATTGTGGTACTATAACTCAAGTTTGATCAATTTGCCGTATTACTTGTTTGCATGCAGTGTCGATATTTTATTTTGTAATTCCTACGTTGTAAGATATTTGAGTCCTCAGTTTATTGTAAAAGAATTTTAAACTTGATTATATCAATGAACAAAACAAATCCCGAATTTTAATCAAACTGCTAAATGATCATTCCAAACCGTAAAGAAATGTTACCGCTTCGTCTATTTTTACGCGGACCTCTTAAAATATCGGTAACCTCAACTCGTTGCTACAGGTCGTATCCTGTGTGCATAGAACATTAATACCTTATATGTACATTCCTAGAACTAGACTCAAAATGTAATGTGATTCTTGGTCAGTGAAGAGAGGTAAGGGTACGTAATATAATTGACACAGAAAACTCAGAAGCTATAGATAGAGATTAAAAAAAAAACGAAATAACTCTAATTTTCAGATCTGTTCATTATTGAAATTAGAGAAGCATTGTATTTCAAAGGCGCTTTCTTTTGTACATTCACATGCGAGCCAGGGCAAAATACACAGCCCAGAAGATCAAGGCAAAGCATTTGCTACAAATAAAGCATAGTCTCTCCTAATAACACCGAGAGGCATTGTGATGTATACTTGCGAGAAATTCTCCCCGATCGAGTTCTTGAAAGAGGCATGGTATCTTGGTAGCTTAGTTTAACTAAAGCGTGCTAAAATATCAGTAATGTTTAGGCGCTACGAGATGGCTTACACATTCCGAAACAAACTCAATTGAAAAAAAATCAATACTCAAAACGAAACGAGCTATGTGACCTTTGTGACCTGTGGGCTCGGTGGCTGTGCTACAACACTGTCCACAACTCTGCTTGTATTCGCCATGCAGGTTTTCGCTTGTCTAACCACCCACATGCTGTTTCCTACACTGCTGACTGCTTTTTCGGATGACAGTCCGCGATGTGCACTCCTCTCACATGGGCACAGCGTGAATGGCTACTATCTGCTGTCCCACAGTGAGTTACCACGTCTGGCTGCGCCTCCACTGGAGCACTAGATCCTCGACCAACCATGGAAGGCACAATCGACACCAACAGGTCCAGACGCTGTAACTATAAAGCAGCGACGACCACCGGCGGCGCTCTGTGGGCTCGGTGGCTGTGCTACAACACAGTCCACTAATCTGCTTGTCTTCGCCATGCAGGTTGGTAAACCGTGTGGTATTTTTGCTAAGGAGTCTAGCAACTACATTTTGGTACAGCTGCCGAACCCTCAGTGTTTCCTTGCCGCTGTGCTGAATGCGTTCATGTTTTTTTTTTTTTGTTTTTTTTTTTTACTGCTGTTGTCAGGCGACGTAGAAACAAACCCAGGGCCTGATGACGCCGTGCTTGTTGAACTGCAAAAACTGTCTGCCGGTAAGTCTCCACTACTTGCTGAGGTACAAGGCTTCAAATTCCAACTGCAAACAACCGACAAAACGATGTCTGAACTCAACAAGCGAATGGCCGAACCAGAAGGCCATTACCAAAGCCTTGCAACTCTGCGAACTTAACTAGAGACAAATCGAGCCGACACCGCCCAGACGGCTCGCCACGTCTGTGACCTAGAGGCCCGTCTGGACGATGCCAAAAATCGCTCCCCCCGAAACAACAAAAATGTTTATGGTTTTTCTGATCCCACTGCCTCAGAAGCCTTTGCCCAGTAGGAAAAGAGAGTCATTCGCCACTGTTTTGATATCTTTAACGGCTCTTTGTTTGGACCCTAAAGAAATAGAACGTACACATCGCCTCGGGCGCTATAAAGCTGACCAGTGCCGCCCAATAATAGTAAAGTTCGCCTTTTTTCAAAACAAAAGAGTTAATCCTTTCAAATGGCGCAAATTTGAAAGGTGCAAATTACAGCATTAGTGAATAATTCTCTCGTCCTGTTCGTAACGCTCGGAGGCACCTTGTTGATTTTGCTAAAACCACATCTGTCGCGTTTTCTCTACACTACAAAAACCTTGTCTTCGGTTTTAAACGCTATGCTTTTGATGAGGCTGCAGAAACTGTAAGAAGGAATAGCATAGCGATCACCCGCTATCGGCCAGTAAATAAAACACCCTCAGACTACTGGACGATTAGAGCTTCATTTTCTTCCAATCTTTGCTAACATACGCAGTTTTCTTCATAAGCGAGAACTTGTGTCCAAACGTTTGTCGTCATCTGCCCGCAATTTTCTGATATTAACTGAAACATGGCTGACTCATGACATCACAGGCTCTGAGGTGCTCGCTGATCTATCGAATTTTAACCTCTTTCATAACGATCGTAAGGCACTCGAGGAGAGGCGTCCTTATTGCCGTTAGCCAACATTTGTCACGTTCTGTTCTCAACATTATGTCTGACCTATATATATTATGGCTTATCTGCCAAGAAGCTCCTCAAACTGATCTACTCGGCGGATGCTATAGACCCCCGAATAACCGTCAAGACTTTCCCCTTAAGCTCAAAGCCATCTTAAGTCAACTTACCTCAGAACACTCCAACGCACATATCCTTCTTTTTGAAGACTTATTACGCCAACGCTGTATGGACCAGCTCATCAAATCTAGCTGTGAGTAACGCAGAAACGAGGAAATTTATGGAAGTATGCCTCAGCTTCAATCTCAGCCAATTGGTATCAGAATGAACACGCACATCAAACGAACCTGCAAACGTTCTAGACCTAATACTAGCAAGTCAACCCGACAGCTTATCATCCATTACTTTTTTCGCAAAATCAGTGACCAGAGAGTTATTCACGCTGTTTTCAAGTTTCTTCCGATAGCACGCGGAACATACAAAAAACGATCCGTTTGTACGATAAAGGGAATCACGGCGCCATAAATATTGAATCGACCACGTCTTTCAGATCTTTTGAGGGGTGGTTATCATTTAAGCCCGTTCTCGTTTCGCCCTTCTCACTTGGCCCTTCTCAAAACAACCATTCTCAAAAAGATCTCCTCTCTTCGACCTGTCGCATTTGGTCCTTTCCCGTTTCGTCCTTCGCATTTGAATCCTGCTCATATGAGTCCCTTCTCGTTTCGCCCTTCTCACTTGGTCCTTGTCAAAACAACCATTTTTAAAACGTTTTTCTTGCTCTGACCCGTTGCATTTGGCCCTCTGTCGTTTCGTCTTTCGCATTCCAACCCTCCTCATTTGGGCCCGTTCTCGTCTCGCCCTTCTCACCTGGACCTTTCAAAACAGCCATTCTCAAAAATATCTCGCTTTGACCCGTCGCACTTGACTTTTTTCCATACCAAAATCGTTTTTAGGGTAATATTAATAAATACATTAATATATTTTATGCGTGGGTGTGTGTGCGTGCCACGCTACGTGCATACTCTCTCTGCTAAAGATGTTAGCAACAATAAAACAGACCAACTATTTATCGCCGCCAGATTATATTCCAAAATGTCACGTTGTTTAAGGTCTCTCGACTTGGGACAATGCCACCACTTCTCTAATGCAGCGGTTCTCAAATGGGGGTCTGCTAAGTCATCCTAGGGGTCCGCGAAGCCCTGCCTTATCAGACAAGCACGGCAATTTTAGTTGTCTTTCTTCACGTTGAGAAGAAACGTTCCAATTTTTGGGAGAGTAGTCTCGTGTATATGTCAATGAGATAATTCTACTTCACACTAGCAATTAGTTATATCCATTTAATAAATCATTATCATGATAACCTATACCTTTCTATTCCCCTCACCCCAAACGGGATCCTCCACCATCTCCGCCTTTCTACAAGGAGTCCGCGAAACATCAATAATTGAGAACCACAGCTATTATGTACGCTATTTCTGTTCAAACAAAATTTCCAAATTAAATGTTCATCGCTTTTTTTTTGTTTGTTTAGAGAAAGGGAAGCAGGCGTCAATGTACGATTCTCAGTGCGTACATCTACACATAACATATATCTGATGGTATGTTGGGGGCCCAAGCAAGGTAAGGCTTATCAACAAAGCTGCGAAGGCATAACGACGTTAGAAGCATGCCCAACTATACATCGTCTCACCCTACGATGGACTAAAGGCAAAGGCTACAGACCGCCACATCCAATCACAAGCCGCTTAGAAATTGTGCGGTATTTCGCTTCGATGCACGTATCGGTGCCCGCGTCTCGGATCACTGATGGGGGTGGGCGGACAGTGGTTCGAATCTAATAGCACCGAATGACTTAACAATTTTACATTGCAAAAAAGTCATGACATACTATAGTGTCGTAACTATAGAAATGACGCAGCGCTTTTGGGTTCAGAGCATTATTTGTCCGCCCCTAGCCAATCCTAAGCATGCCATGGTTTAGCGTGGAACGTGATTGGACCTGGCGGCCCGTGCCTTTGGCCTTTATTCCATCGTAGGGTGAGACGAGGTATAGTGCCATTCGGTCGTAGCGCGAACGGGCGAAATGAAAATGGGTCCCGTTTCGAAAAATACAATTTGGATCTTATGAGAAGGTTCAAACAAGGCGGACCAACTGAGACGGGGACGAAATGCGCACGGTCAAAATGCGAATGGGACGTTTTCAGATAACGGGAAAAATGAGAAAGGGCCCAGTTGCAAAAAACACGATTTGGATCTTATGAGAAGGTTCAAACGAGAAGGACCAAATGAGAAAGGGACGAAATGTGCAAAGTTCAAATCCGAATGGGACCTTTTGAGATACACCCTTTTTGAGCTATCTTTTCATGAACAATCTATACACGAAAATTGGTTATGTTTTAAAAGCAAGATGGAATAACTGGTAAAAAATCCATTCCAAAAGTGAGTTTTCAGACCAATTGCCGAAAACTATGGTCGACCAGAACACTTAAAAGGCTATAAAATAGGAAAAAAACGACAACACCGTGGAGCCAAGCAAAGGACGACCGCGTGGGGCAAATAATATGCAGCTGTAGACGGGTAGCAGTCTGCCATCCGATGCGTTAAGTGCTCTTTCCTTTCACACCGAACCTACCTAATATCCTACTCAACAACCACAAAAAGTTCTGGTAAATTCTAAACCCTCAGCAGACGCACACTGTTTCCCTTAGAAAAGAATCGGGTGAAGTTGCTAATGAACCGGAGCGCGCACATGTTTCACACTGCTTTTTCATCAGTTTGCACTAAAGAACCGCAAAATCATGTCCCATGTTTGTTACTAATATAGTGACAGCAACGCTCCCCGTCACCTTTTTTGCAGATGGCATTTTTTCTGTAGGCAAAAATATCAAACTGTCATCGTCAGCCGCCGAAGATGAAATCAACTCTAAGTTCCAAAAAGAAACATTAAGTATGCGAGCGCAAAGTAGTTGTGTTTAGTGTTCACTCAGTCTTTCGCCACAGGCATCATACCAGAGGACTGGAAAGAGTGGGAGGTCGTTCCAATCTATACACCAGGTAACAAAGATCCTCCGCTAAATTACCGTCCTATCTCTTTAACGAGCGTGCCTTGCAAAATCATTGAACACGTCATCTACTCCAAAGTAATACATTTCCAAGACTCTATTACTTTTTTTCACTCGTCGCAACACGGGTTTCGTAAAGGCTTCTCTTGCAAAAGTCATCTGGTTATATTTCTTCATGATCTGCATGTTAATCATGATTCTACTCTACAGACTGACGTCATTTTCCTGGAGTTCGCGAAAGCATTCGATAAAGTACCGCATAAGCGTTTGCTTCTGAAACTTTCTCAGTTAAATTTAAACTCTGATATCTTATATTGGATTAAAGAATTCCTGAACAATCACTCTCAGTCCGTTCTTGTTAACAGCCAGTCCTCTCATTCACTTCCAGTTACATCAGGCGTCCCCCAAGGATCCGTCCTTGGTCCCCTCTTGTTCCTAATATACATTACGACTTACCGCTTCATGTGTCTGGTCATTCCGTAAGTTTGCTGACGGTTGTGTTATCTATCGCTCTGTGACTAAAGCTTATGACCAACAATCTCTCCAAGATGACCTTAACCACGTTCAGGAATAGTGTGACGGTTGGCTTATGAAGCTAAACATTGATAAATATAAACTCGTGTCCTTTCATCGCCACCGCAATCCCCTTCTCTTCCCTTACGCTATCGCTAACACCCGTAGAAATTGTAGGGTCATATAAATACCTCCGCGTCACTCTCTGCAACGATCTAACTTGGCGCACCCATGTTACTAATGGTATCTCATCTGCAATTAAAACATTTGGATTCTTAAAACATCATCTCCGTCACTCCCCCAACATGTGAAATTACTCGCCTACAGCTCACTTATCAGCAGTCTTGGGTAAGTTACTTTTAAAAAGTAATTCGTTACAGTTATAGTTACTTTCAGAAAAAAGTAATGAAGTTACCGTTACAGTTACCGCAACAAAAAAGTAACGACCGTTACTTTTCAGTTACTTTTTCTATAACACAAAAAAAATTAGGAAAAACTAGAAAACGCTTTTCACCAAGTTTATTCGCATAAAATTAAAAAGTGTGCTCTTTACTTCGTATTGTAAGTTAGCAGCCTTGTTTGATAACGAACACGTCCCCGCCCTTGTTGAACAGGCGCTCGTCTAACGCACTAGATGGGATTGCAGTGTTGTTTCGCCGGAAAAGGTTTTTGATTGCCGGGTAGGCGGTGAGGCAACAGAGTGCCGTTTTCTGCGGTCAAGTTGTTAGTAATCACTTCCACCACAGCAAAATACTCTCTGTACGCCGGCCATGGTACTTCTTTTTTGTTCTTATCAACATTCATATCCTTGGTAGCACTAGCACATTCTGGCTCGTTGACGGTTGCGCTGGGTTCATAGAGTCCCTGGACCCATTTCAGTTTTTACCCGGCAAGCCAGAAACAAACCCCGCGCAAACAGCAGTAAATTTTGCCCCTCCACTGTAGACACTACACCGGATTAATGGCGCAAATCAAAATACGAAACATGCGATGTCCGGATTGGCGGCGCTAATCAAAATACGAAACATTCGCAGTGCCCTCTGCGTGTATTGTTGTTTCACGTTTGATTCACCTAATTAAAAAGCGTTTGCGCAGAAAAAAAAAATCGCGAAAGGGATAGTTCTTTAAGACACTAAGATGCAAGTGTTCAGTCACAGAGTACAAGCGCGTGCTAAAAATAGCGACTCTTTTTTTTTTTTTTTTTTTTTTCACGTGGCTATATTCGGGTCGTGACTGGCGAGAAAGAACGCATTCACAAGTCTGTGCAAAAAATAACTTGACACTCGAAATGTCGGAAGAGACAATTTGGAAAGCACAAAAAATGGCTAAATTGTCTTCGTTCAGTGATATATTATTCATAAAAAACTGAAAAGTAACGACAAAAGTAACGCCGTTACTTTCATCGTTACCTCGGAAAAAAGTAATAGAACTACAGTTACAAGTTACATTTTTAAAAAGTAACTCGTTACAGTTACAAGTTACCGAAAAAGTAACTAAATTACAGTAACGCGTTACTAGTAACGCGTTACTACCCAAGACTGCTTATCAGGTCAAATAGGGAATATGCGTCCGCAATCTAGAGCCCGCACCAGGTATATTTCATAAACGCACTTGAAAACTTCAAAATTGCGCTACTATACATCGTCTCACCCTACGATGGACTAAAGGCAAAAGCTACGGACCGCCAGATCCAATCACGAGCCACTTAGAAACTGTGCAGTTTCTCGATTGGATGACCGTATCGGTGACCGCGTCTCGGATTGCTGATGAGGGGACGGCTGGACAGTGGCTCGAATTGAAAACAGTGACTGACTCTACAGGTTTATATCGCAAAGAAAGCCATAACATATCTGCTCTTTGTAGCGTCGGAGCTATATAAATGATGCGGCGCTTTTAAATTCGAGCTTCATTCCTCTACCCGCAATCAATGTTAAGCGGGCCAAAGTATAGCGTGGAACGTGATTGGACCTGGCGGCCCGTGGCTTTGGCCTTTAGTCTACGTAGGATGAGACAAAGTGTAGATTCATTCCTTCCTCGTAGTCATATAACGTCAAGATATCTTCCCTGAAAGCAGAATCAGGCTTGCCTAGCGTCTCTACCCGTCGTCGCCTCTCCATTTTTTTTTTTTTGTTTCTGTTGCACAAGTTCTATTATTCTCCGCTTGGTTCCATGCCCTACATAATACAGCCGGCACGCATTTCTCAACGCAGTGGCAACCCGTTTCATGTGGCACGCCCACGCGCCCGTACTGTCAAATATTTTTACCCATTTTTCCCCGTGCAGCCTCAGACTGGAACGGCATTTCCCACAACAACGCCGCCATCACCTGCCCACCATCCTTCATGGACAATGTAGCAACTCATATCTCTTTATAACATTAAAGAGCCCCTGATGGGGGTCTTTAATCTAATAAAGTGAAGTGAAGTGCTCTATTTCTGCAACTTATTCACTGGCCTCTCTTTATCCATCTGTAACTGTGGTAAGAATAACTTCGACATGCATCGGCTGAGGTCTGCCCTCCCTCTTACAGAATTGCCGCAATGTGGTATCCAAATTAACAAGCCTATACTTAGGTAGTATCGTGGCAGTGTCGGCCGAAAATCAAACGCAATATACTCAGAATGGGCAATGTTGCACCACTTCCCGACTTAGGGCAGGTATTGGCGTACCGTTGTTTCACCACAGGCCTAGTATTGGAGGGATATCATGCAAGTACCGCGAAGATCGGACAACCAGGCATCTTCCAGATGTAGCATATGCGTCTTCTCTGTATCTACCCGACGTCGCTTGAGCGTGCCTTTTGTATAGGTAATATCGACAGTTTTGGTCTGCTCGTTACTTGCCGATATAAGGCACGCATAGAATGCGTACACGGACAAACTGAGATTGTTTACATCGCTCCAAGAGATTGATTCAACCACCATCAATACGCAAAGCAATTGCCCTCAATACATTTACAAAAGTAATATTTCTCTGTGAAAATAGCACCAATTTATAACATAGCATTACACTTTCTATGTCAAGAAAAACTCAGAAATCGAACGCAAAAAAAAAAATGTAGAGATTAGAGACCTTAGAATGTTTCATCGATTATTCCAATACTAGCGCCCTACACTCTTAATAAAAAAAGTAAAAAGCTGGTAATTACAGAAGCTACCGCTTTTTTAGTAATCGTTACTTTCTTTTTAATAGCTAAACGCGAGGACAAGACGGCAGCGTCTGCTGCATCGCCAATGGCCAGGTTTGGTGACGCAATCACTGCTACGGAACCCACGGGGGAGGTATCCACACACAATCGTAGCATCAAATAATGTAGGAGGGGGAATGTTTAAGGGATGGAGCTGACTTTATCACAATTGCAGACTCTGTTCCAGTCGGTCGGGGAAGCCAACGCTGCGGCGAGCGCAGCCATCTTTAAAACATTGGCCATGCGGGTTCTCACCTTTCTTCCCGTTCGCAATCTTTTGACTCGTTTATATTTTTGTTCTGCATTTTGCTGGTTTGAAAATAGCCACAAAGCACGTTCTAAAAACATAAAGAAATGTTAGTTTTGTTTTTAATAATATATATATATATATATATATATATATATATATATTCTTCCGCAGCAGAGGCTTGGTAACATTGTGGAAGAAGAGGATAGGGGCACAGGGGCTAGTCAAAGTTTGCGACCCGCTTATTTTCGTGATATTAACCTGCCGTTTTTGCCGTGTGTAGTGTGCTGTCCTAGCGTGTTCCCGTGCTGGTGTGCATAGTTTATGTCCGTGCGCTCGACTAGGTGGGCGTGTGCGTGGATATGTACTGCTCCGAGGGCAAATCAACTGAGCCGGGGACGAGCATTCGCTTGTCAAAGGATCTGCTGCTCAACGGCGATCGTTCGGCCGGTTCAGTGGCATCGCTTTCGCCGTCCAAGGAGCTTCGCTGCTTCACTCCTACTTGAGGCTGAGGACGTCTTCTTTGCTGTCTCTGTGCGTCCTCAGTGCTCGAATGATTCTCATTGATCTATCTTCGGACGTGGCAGTGGCCTTAAAAGCGTAAAGCACCGACAAGAAGGGGGAAACACGGTGTAGACACGATGCGGTTGCACAGAGACGCGCATGCGGAAAGTATGCAGTGTATGCTATTGTAGAGTTGCGTAGAGTTGCGAAGAGTTGCGAACAAAGTTGCGAAGTGTTATTTTGTTTACCTGCTATTTCATAACGGTTTTTGTTTTATTGTTAACTTCAGTGTTTGTGCTGTCAGAGTTTCACAATGTGTGTGCAATTGATCGCACGTTTTCCTTTATTGTACAATTCGGCGTTTTTGTTGTTACCATAATCAATAACTTTGTTTTTATTAAAAGTTCTCATATATGTACGTCCCGACTTTTCCCGCATTCTTGTCGTTCCCCCCTTATCAACTGCATCATTAGATGCTTTTGAGGTCAATACATGAAATGAACCCTGATCAATAGCGACCGATGGGCCAGTTGGTACATGACTTAATTTGACAAAATGCGCCTCAAGACAAAGACAGAGCAAGTAAAACAACACGAAGCGCTACTTTCAACTGAATGTTTATTGAAAAACATACTATTTATAGAGCCAATCGGGCTTCTAAAGCAAGAATTCAAATGTTTCGTCTGTTAGATGCACTGACGTATGAACCTGATGTATGAACACCGGAAAACCGAGAGGTCTTCGGTTGCAACAGAAGAAGAAGGAGGAACTCGGACACGAAAGAAAAACGAGGGGCCCTAGCTGAGAAGGGACGACCGCATCCACGAGCTAGGGAGCTAATCAGCGCCGGTCCCAGCTTCAAACTTATGCGATCAAGTAAATTGTTTTAGTTACGTTTCTCGGCTGTTTCGTAAAGTACTCTACCGTTGGGTGTTTTAACAGTTAGGAACGCTACAGTGGTGACACGGTTTTGAAGAACAAAGCAACTGTCTCAAGGCCCGTCATGTCGCACACCGACGGTTCCTCATCCAACAGCGGCATCACGGCAGTCACGTTCAAGTTACCACCCTTCTGGCCGGCTGACCCGCAGCTGTAGCTTGCGCAGGTGGAGTCTCAGTTTGCATCTCGGCCTATTACATCAGATATGACCAAGTTCCATCATGTGGTGTCCAGCCCTTCACCTGAAATTTCCACAGAAGTTCGTGACCTACTACTTCAACCTCCAGCGGAGGACGCCTACCACACACTAAAGGCTCAGCGAATCCGCCGGACAGGTGCCTCGAAACAGGAACGCCTCCAGAAACTGTTGATCGCCGAGGAACTCGGTGACCGGACGCCTACGCAACTGCTGTTTCGAATGGAACAGCTCCTCGGGAACAAAGCGACTACCATCGACGCCTCGCTTGTGCGAAAGCTATTTCTGCAGCGGTTGCTGAAGAACATGCGAAGGCTAATCTTATTGGCACGAGACATCGATCTTATCAGGATTTACAAGCTCGCCGAAAGCATAATGGAGATCTCCGCAGCTTCACCGCACTTATCAACAGTTCTTGCCCAAAGCATCCCGGACGAGGTACGTGAACTCCGGGCAGAGTTGTCTCGCTTCGCCGATATGATGGCCCAAATGCAAGCTTCCCGCGGCCGCAGCGCATCATGAAGGTGCACTTAACGCCAGTCTCGCTTCTCGTGGCGCGCGAGGTCAGGCGAGTGGTGGTATCATAAACGGTTCGGCGCTGCAGCTCTCAAGTGTTAGCCCACATGCTCGAAATAGGAAAACCATAGGGCGGATCACTAACGGTGGCAAGCGCTCTAGGCGATCAAGACAACTGTCGATAATTCTTTTTTTTGTCTTTTTTTTTTTGTGGCATATTGCATTATCGGTGTACACTTTCTTGTGGGCACCGGTGCAGAGGATAGTGTGTTTCCAGCAACCGCTGAAGATCGACGGAATCCAAGGATGTCGCAGCTCCGAGCCGTCAACAACATGGCTATTCCAACGTACGGTGAACGTTTAGTGACAGTGACTCTTGATTTTGGGCTGCGACGAACCCTCCGCTGGGTGTTTGTCTGTGCGGCTATCCCACACGTCATCATCAGAGCCGATTTCCTGACGCGGTTTGGGTTGTTCGCGGACCTCAAGGGAAGATGTCTTCGAGACGTAGCTACAAGTATGTAAATACAAGGTATCGCATCGACCCTGCAGCGCCACGTTCGCGTTTCCACCTGATGAGTCAAATTACGCCAAGCTGCTCGGGGAGTTTCCGGAGGTGACGCCTGCTGGACCCGACAAGCGCCTTATCGAACACACCGTGACGCATCACATCGAGACGCCAGGCGCTCTGGTTCACGCGCCTCCACACCGGCTGCCTCCTGACAAACTACGCATCGCCCGTCAGGAGTTTGAGCATATGAGTGAGCTGGGGATTGTCCGAGAGTTCGAGAGCTCCTGGTCGTCATCCCTTCATATGGTACCCTAGTCCAGAGTCAGGGACTGGCCCCCTTGTGGAGATTACAGAGCCCTTAACCGGACCACATATGAAGACCGGCACCCGACACCACATATTCACAATTTTACGGCATCGCCTGACGGGGCTACCGTTTTCTCTAAGATCGACCTGGCACGCGCCTACCATCAAATTCCAATGTAGCCCTTGGACATTCCGAAGACGGCAATAATAACGCCCTTCGGTTTGGTCGAGTTTGTGCGTATGCCTTTAAGACTAAAAAATGCTGCACAAACCTTCCAACGTTTTATGAACCAGGAGTTTCGGGGTCTGCCATACTGTTGCGTCTGCATTGACGACATACTCGTGGCAAGCCCATCTACAGACGAACACATCGGACACCTCCGAACAATGCTTACTTGGCTCGCCGAGTATTGAATCAATATCAATGCGGCCAATTGCGTGTTCCGCAGATCAGAGCTTGACTCCCTGGGAAACACAGTCAACTCTGGGTAGTCGTCCTCTCAACATCTAAGTGCAAGCCATTCAAAGATTCCCGAAGCCCACATAAAAAAAAAAAAAAAAAAAAACAACTTCGGGTGTTTCTAGGTATGAAAAACGTTTATCGTCGTTTTGTTTCAGGTTGCGCAGAGAAGCTCCAGCCACTGCATCGGATACCCTCAGGCCTGAATAGTTTAACAACGGAGCTAACGTGGGTCATGGGCACAACATAGGCATTTCATGGCGCCCGACAGCTGCTCGCCAACAGCACCAAGCTTGCGCACCCGGAGGTCACCGACGCGTCGAATATCGCTGTCGGCGCAGTACTACAACAGAAAGGAAGCAGAGAGTGGCAACCACTTGCTTTTTTCTCCCGCAAACTAACGGCCACCGAAAAGCGGTATAGCACCTTCGGCCGTGAACTCCTCGGTGTGTACTTGGCTTTACGTAATTTCAGGCATTCCGTGGAAGGTCGCCAATTTTGGTGCTGACAGACCACAAGCCCCTTCTCCCCACTTTTAAATCTCTGAGACCCAATGGTGGAAGTCGCTCCCAGAGGGAACTTTGGCAACTGTCCTGCATTTCCTGACATACCGCAGACATCCGTCACATCCAGAGTGCCGACAACGTCATCGCGGACACTTTTTCACGGATAGGCGTTTGCACCGTTGATTCTCTGGCAGCCATCAACTTAGAAAGATTGGCAGAGGTACAACGCGGTGATGCACAACTGTGGGAACTCCAAGCATCTACGGGTAGGTTCATCTTTTGAGACGTTCCCCTTCACATGTCTCCGGTGAACCTCATCTGCGACACTTCGACGACGGAATCGCCGCACCCATGTCTGCTCGCACAGTTTCGTCGCCAATTTTTTTTACTCCCTTCACGGATTGTCACATCCCGTATCAAGGCCACAGCACCTGTTAACTTCCCGTTTTGTGTGGCCTAATATCAACAAGGGGGTACACCAGTGGATACGCAACTGTTTACAGTGTCAGCGCTCTAAGGTTTTTCGACACACAGCAACACAATTGGTCCCCTTTGATCTGCCTGGCTCACGTTTCGACAGCATGCACATCGATATCGCTGGGCCGCTGCCCCAATCCCAGGGA
Organism: Ixodes scapularis; assembly: GCF_016920785.2. Classification (NCBI taxonomy): domain Eukaryota; kingdom Metazoa; phylum Arthropoda; class Arachnida; order Ixodida; family Ixodidae; genus Ixodes; species Ixodes scapularis. Next base: position 189,315,870 of record NW_024609835.1, on the reverse strand, counting down.
CAAACCTATCTATTAACGCACGACGATCCTTACACACACTGGCCAGAAGCAATTCCGTTGCCGGACATTACTGCGGACACAGTGGCACGGGCGGTTGTTGCGCACTGGATTTCAAGATTCGTGCACGCTCTCGCCACTCACAACTCAGTTCGTATCTAATCAGCAGTTCGTATCTAACCTTTTCTAGAGCCTCGTGGCACTTTTGGGGTTGAAAATAATTCAAACGACCGCGTATCACTCGGCCAGCAACGGCATGGCGAAAAACGCCAGCTCAGGGCGGCCCTCAAAGCACACAAGTCTCAAGACTGGATATCGATACTGCAACTCGTGCTTCTCGGCGTACACACGACACTTGAAAATGACATTGGTTGCAGCGTAGCTGAGCTTGTATATGGAACCACGCTCCGGCTGTCAGGTGAATTTTTCGTATCGATACCAGCCGATATCTGTCCGGATACCGGGAGTGACACCACCAACTACGAGAGACCATAAAGGAGCTCCACGTCGCGGCACCTCACCAAGCTCGAGGCCCGTCTACTGTCATCAGAGACGACTTGGCGATCGGCACTCATATTTTCTCGCGTGCGAAAGCCGCCTCGACAACCCTACGCTGGCCCGTACTAGGTGCTGCAAAGAACGCCAAAGACCATGACTTTGGACATTTGCGGATGGAAGGATATTATAACTTTGCATCGGATAAAGTCACCTGATTTAGACCTTGCTCCACCTGATGTATCCCTAGAGGTGGTGTATTTGGACCAACAGGAAACGTCCTCAACAGCTACGTCGACCTCACAAAACAACACATCTTTTAAAGCCTCGATCGAACGTTCACACAGCGTTTCCTTGAAACCACTGCAACCACATACAAGGAGACGGTCAGGACCACACGTTTAGTGGCCAGTGCGCTTCGACAGCGAAGTTCTTACAACGCAAGTCATAACTCGCCGTTGTATATCACCCACAAATTTTCTCGAAGCAGTCATGGGACGTCTTTGAAAAATCGTTTGTTTCTTCACTGGCGGAAGAGTATGTAGCGGTGCGTTCCCGGAGGGGCCGCCAGAGGGTTTTACCAGACGTGTTCATTTGAAGTATGAACACTGGAAAAACCAAGAGGCCGTCGGTTGAAAAAGAAGAAGGAGGAACTCGGGCACGAGAAAAAACAAGGGGCCCGAGCAGAGAAGGAACAACCGCATCCACGTGCTAGGGAGCTAACCAGCGTAAAGTCAGCGCCAGTCCCAGCTTTAGATTTTGCTATTAAGTAAATTGTTTTAGTTACCTTTCTCGGCTGTTTCGTACAGTACTTGACAGGCACGTGGTTTAACAGTTAGGAACGCATCAGTGTGAAGCGAGAACTTGAATTCTGGGAACCTATGGGGACGCTTCTGTACAGACTGTATGGAATAATTATTGTGTTTACCGTTACTTCTTAGTAAGAGATACGTTCCTTGGAACGTTTATCAACAATATTAAAGAACGATAGTGGTGCGAAAGCTGCACCATATATGTAACATTGGGTACGGGCGAGGTGATCACTGACTAACCGACTACTTTCAAGTGATCATTATAAAAGACGCATGGGTAGCCGTTGGGGGCAACGACTGGGTTAGCCTGTCGTCGCATGCATGTTGTGCGTCTCTGGGTCTTCTGTGTTTAAATTTCTTGACAGCGGTAAATGTCTAATGCATGTACCAATAGGAAACAAATGCTGTGGAAATGTAAATGCAAGCAGCGCGGAAAAATATACATCCCAGCGATAATAAGAGTTTTGTCAATTTTGAATTTGGCGTTGACTGGCGCCACCTGCTCTTGTGACAGTTAGTGCGAGTTACTCGATAAAGGTAGTCAAACTCGATAAAGTACCCAAAGGGCCAGTTAGTGGCTGATTAGTGAAGGCGCGCGGCACCGCACTCAACGTTTAATGAAAAAAATCAGTTACCACTGCGTGTCCTCGTAGCGGTTTGAAGGGTCGTGCGGCTCGGACGAACTCGTCGAGGCACCCGCTTCGCCGCCTTCCGTGGCAGATTCTTCGCGAGCGGTTGTCTCGCGGCGATCGGAGTGGACGCCTTCCGGCTGGCGAGGCGTGTCCTCGTGCGGGCGAAGGCAGCGTTGAAGCAACCGACGCTTCAGGTCGGGGTCCATCGCGACGGTTATGTCTGTACGACCTTGGCACCACGGTGACCACAGTAGGTGGACGGCACGACTCGGTACGACATGAGACCGGCAGACACACGAAGTAGCAGTGGCTCTCGTACGGGGCGCAGCCAAGCCAGCCAAGCAGCCAAGCCGATCCACTACGAAGAGGCGGAGAGTACCACTCCTCCACGCGCCCGAAATTCCGTGAGAGAAAACAAGTGGAACGGAGGTGACTACCGGCTAAATTGCGTCTGGCGCAGTCAATATTGCTCTAATTTTTTTTTTCGCGTAAAATTATTTTTTTTTGACACGCGTGTCCCAACTTGACTGTTTCAAAGAATTTTTTTTTCAGGGGCCCTTAAGGGTCCAACAACTTGCACTCCTCTCTTGCGACATTCTCTCACCCTTCATATTGTCACAAAGGACAAGTGACGAGGCGGCGAATAACTGAAGGAACTAAACGTTTAATAGGGCAAACTTGTGCCCAAACATAAAAAGGAACCAAAAGATAACAGCAGAGCGTCGCGGGCGTCGAAGTTGCGAAAGAGCAGAGTCGAACGCTGGGGCGAAAACTGACTCGACAAGGTCGCGGCCGGCCTCTTATCTAGAGTGCGTCTCTATCTCGAAGATTCGGCGAAAGCGGATCGAGCGTCGCGTGCTCGGGGCGAGAATGAACACGCACTTTCTAGAAAACAAAAGCAGGAATAAATAATAGAAGTTACGTGCGGAAGATAAATAAACGAGAACTCTCTAGAGGTCCGTGACCGAGCGTTGCTTTCTCAGCCCTGCGCGCGGCAATATTTTTCTGAAAATTTGTCTTAATCGTCTTTGCCGGCTGGTAGGAGAGGTAGGTACCGATGAACGGATGGGTCCATTACAATAACCGGGAGTGGTGCAGAAGGCTAAACCGTTTGAAATCGAATAAAGTGGGAACGACCGTTAGTATCCAACAACGTAAAAAAAGGAGTGAACAAAAAGAACACAAAATCTCCTGGGAATGCGTTCCCCTTTTCTTTTTAATTCATTCTATACAACGCAGAAAAAAACACTCGACTGTTGATCACTGGAAAATGGCCCGTGGGAAAGGTCCACCTGCCCTTGGGAAAGGGCAAGTGACCATCAGAAACATCGCCTGCGGCCTCGGCCACAGACAGAGTCCAATTTGCATTCGCAAAAAAAAAAAAAAAATCTATTGCCGCGACTGCTCTGCCACGGACTACAGAAACTGTCGTTCGCTGTCATTCACCATTAGGTGCCTACGCAATACCTGTATTGCGATACAAGTATCGCGATATTACCCAAGACAGTGAAAAATATTTGACTCTAACCAAAAATTAAAATCGTACCCCACGTTTCAAAACCAGTTCGGTTTCTTCTTCAGGGGCTATTGATCTCGTGCATGGGAGCAGCCTCGTCTTCTTTTATTTGTCACTTCCCAACCCGACAGATGTCTGTCGAAGAAGTTTACTTTCTACCCAAGACTTATTTTTGGATACCATATTTGTTTTTGTGCAACAGTGTTTATTGTATGAAACTGTATTTTCTGCACATCATACCCAACAAGCAATCCTAACCAAAATGTGCTCTTTGAAACGCACTAAATCCGAATGCACCTTTCTTTAATGGCCTTTCAATTCCGCTTTGTTTCAACAAAACTATCAGAAGGGAAACTACAGGTATATTACAATTTTCAGGTACTCAATAGCATAGTTGAGAGTTTAGCGGTTTGGGAGACGTAAGTAGAAAGAAATATTATGTGTCTCAAAATGATATAGAAAAACGTAGATGCGTACCAGAACTCGAGTCACTGGGATCTTTCGTAGCAATACAGTATCTAGGATGACATCCCATTGCGATTTTTGATGGCTGCTCGCTATGGGAGCTATGAATAAAACGAAGTGAAAAAGAATCTTATTCTGAACCCGATGCGCGCGTTCTACTATAAACAAGCTCACAATGGGCGCAAGCGATGAATGGTAAAATACCAAAGAATAAGCACAACGCGAAATATATTTGGTAGGGCACTGTGCGGACGTCTCGGCTTCTTTGGAAGAGAGACGGCTGCCGGGGTATTGTGAGCAATGGTTGTGATTGATGCCGCACTCGATCAACCGATCTATTCTTGGGGAGATATATATGCCTCTAAAATCAACGTTTGCGTTGTGTTTGTTTCAAAATGTCTTGCATTTTGCGCGCTACCGCATGAACTCTTTAATTCTTCAATTCAAGATAAGTAATTCAAGAGGCAGTTTAGTATTTGGTAAATTAAATATGTAATTCAAGATATGTAATTCATGATTTCAACACAAGTAATAAAAGATTCAATTAAGTATTAAGTATGAAAAATAAATAATTGAAGATAAAGAATTCATGATTTATAGGTAAGTAATTAATTATAAGTAATACAATATCGATGCCTAATATCCATTTAATTTGCTCAATGAGCAGATTATATTAGTCATAGCCAGATTTGTGCCCGTTACTTGAAGCGTAATAAATTACAATTACAAATTACCGAGCCTAAAATGTAACGGATTATTGTTACAAATTACTTTCGCTGAAAAGTAACAAACTGCTTTACTCGTTACGTTACAAATTACTTTCACGTTACTTTTCCCATACACTTTTTTAAAAAAACAATAAAACATTTTTTTATGTTTTCAAAATTCTCCTGCGACACCAGTTTCCAATTCTCATATAATCGCATTACAGTAGGCCTTGAAAAAATAAAATATTGAATTTAAGGGAAAGAGTATAGGTGCACTCCGTTCACCTGTAAGCTCACAGGGCAGCGAAAGCTGCAAGCACACCCGCCATCCGGCCAGCTTACGGTGACTGAAAAGGTCCGTGGAATTCTGCAGATAAAGCTAGAGGTGCAAATGCTCAGTAGCAGCGTCTACCTCCGCTAGGAGATTCGGATGGAAGGAACCGATCTCCTGAAGCTCCTTTCTTTAATGGGTCCTTCAAGCGTAAGCGCTACGTCTGCCCAGGTAGCACACCGCGTCGGCCGGTATCGGGACTACGCCGGCCGGTCCTGGTAACAGGATGGCGGCGCCCGGCCATTGGCGCCGGTGAGCTACCGGCCCCGGCCGGCGTCGGGGTTTCGTCTTGCTCACTGGACAGTTCAGCCGAAGAAGTTACAGTGACTGGCCGGCATCGGGTTTTTTGCTGTCTTTGCTGGCCAGTCTTTCCATGGAGGTTCCAGTAACTGGCCGGCAGCGGTATTTTGCTGTCTTCGATGGCCAGTATTTACATGGAAGTTCAGTAACTGGCCGGCATCGGTACTTTGCTGTCTTCGATGGCCAGTATTTACATGGAAGTTCAGTGACTGGCCGGCATCGGCGCTTTGCTGTTCAGACTGGCGAGCCCCGCCATGGAAGTTCCGTTTACTGACCGACATCGTTTTATTTTTTTTTTTTTTTGCCGTTTTACTATGCAGTCAAGTCATTCAGATTCTGACGAACTGCGGCAATTCATGAATAGCGAGTGGAAATATTCGCGTTGATCAATGCTTCACAAATAACTGCCGAAGCTGGTGTATTTGATCCCAGCATGGCAAGGCGGACGTGTTTTATCGCGAAAACGCGAGAAAAAACAATGCGGCGAGGAAAATTTGCAGTTCAGGATTCGAGAATCTGACCATCTACGCCATGAAAAATAAATTACACAACGCCGAACAATACTTTTTCAGGAAGCTAGTTTAATTTGATGTACTATACTTAAGGTCGGCGGTATACGCACGTGTTTGGCTCTGATAAAAAATAAAATAAAAGCGTTATAGCGGAGAATCCGAATGAAGAACAACAACAATTAACATGATTGAGCAGGTGCTTTGAGTTACAAAAACAATAATAAGCATTACTTTCCAGAATCTGGACAAGAAAGGGATGTGTGTATTGCTTATGACGCTACGAGAGATACACAACTCTCCTGAGATCATGTTATTGGTGATTTTAATCGAGTGTGAAAATATGCTGCTTCAGGCAAGAATCGACTGTTTTCGGTGGAAGTTACGACCATCTAACAGAAATATTTCAAATATTCACATGGCCAGACGATCTGTCCCCCGATAGCTTGTTTTATACGACATACCGCACGAAAACAACGTAAATATAAAAACTTTTTTTAGCGCGATAAAACGGGAAACACCAATGCGTTGTTGATGTTTACACTGCCGGGTTTGTGAACGTGACCCCTTGACGCTACGAAACATAAATGTTATAGCGCCGAACGATACCGTTTCTGAAAGCTAGTTTAATTATCCGCACTGTTCTTCGAACTCAGGAATAAAAACATTATAGGCCTAATAAAAAAAGTAAAACTGCGGAGTGCAACCTCGATAAGTAAAACCAGACGGCAGGCGAGGGATATCACTGATGTACCAGAACAAAATTAAGTACTACTTTCCGGAAGTCAGAAAATTAAGAGATGTGCTTAAAACGTAGCGCGCTATGAGCTCAGGTAAATAACTGCCTTAAAATAGCGGTATTTTTGTTTTAATAGTGGGTAAAGATGACCGCCTTCAGACAAACTTCGCTGCATCAAGTTTGACCACTTACACATTTTCCCATTTTGCTCTCAATATTCCCGTTATTATTAGCTTCTTTACTTCGTTGAAAGCACTTGCGCTGTCTGCGAACTACACCAACCCACCTATTAGCACGGAGGGAGAGATTTATCCCGGCAAACGGTTTGTGCATTGCATCAATTCAAATTTGGGGTCGCTCTTTTTATTTTCACATTCTGCGTGATTTTTACCCTAAAGTAGGGGGCCGGCGACTACAAAAAACATAGCAAATATTTGAAATAATAAAAACAAATAAAAAGCGCAATAAAAATATAATGTTACAAAAACTTCGTTCGATTGCGATTCGAACGATCGACCACAAGATCACCGGAAGCGCGCGTTAACCAACAACGCCAAACCGACCAACGGGTAAGACGATGTTATTAGAAAGTTATATGTCTGCTTAATTCGTTTGGAGACATGGTGCGGTTAGTTTCGTATTTAATTTTGTGCTACGTGTTCAGGACGCATTTCTAATATTGTGGCAATGCTTACATGCTCAATCAGTTATTATTACTGTATCTCCTAATAGTTTTTTATTGCGCTTTGCTGACCGTTTTATTGCAAGCGTGAGTAAGATGCGCGAATATAGCTTCCGTAAAGTCGCTAGACATCCATAATAGCCAACGAATGCAATCCAATCGAATCCACAGCCCTTTATTGCACGTTTTGCCGGCCGTGAGGGTTTTCAAATCTCTGTCTTCAGGTCAATTTACCGATCAGTCGTGATGCGTGGAGTTTACCTTAGTTTCAAATGTGTCCAGAAAAGAAGGAAGCGACTGTGAGCCGTGGAACTACGTCAAATCTGCACAACAGCCAAGATCATGGCACGGTCGTTCCAAAGTAAGTTCCTTTCTTTGTTTGTTAGGGCTATATTATTCTTTCCTCCGCTCAAAATCCTTGTTATTGTCTAGATTGTCTAGATCGCTTGCTTTCACCAGTATTACTAATTGTACGCGAATGGGGTATTGCGAGGCTGTTTTTCTTCGCTCACAAATAGGCTGCATACCCGCTTCAGGTCCATCAGTAGCGGCGGAACTTTCGGGGAGATGGGCGGGGAGGGGGGGAGGGGGAGGGGGGGGGGGGCAGCGGCGACGCGCGGGCGGCCGGCCCGCTGGCGGGTGGAGGCGGAAAGGGGAAGGGGGGTTGTTCGATTGCCTCCCTCCACCGTATTGTTCACTGGTAAACTAGAATGTCTGGAAGAGCGCGGTGCCCCTCCGCCTCTAGGTTGGAGCTTAGGCGGACGGGCACCGCGCTGTGTACGTATTTGCGTCCGCAGAGCTGGACCAGGCAAAAGGCAGAGATTGATCGAGCAAGTCCGTAGCTTCCGCCGCCCAGTCCTCTGCAAACGACTTCATTTTCGTGATTCGTTACCAGAAAAGAATTGTCAAAAATTGGTGCCGCGATGAATTCATCCCATGGTGATTTACACAGCATACTGCTCCTGATCGCAAAAATTTGTGCCCGCGAAATAATTTTTGATGCCGCTTCTGGGCTTCTGGGGAAATTTACAAGCATGTATTGAGTTAAGGTAGTGTCTCGAGAGTTTACGGGAGGTATATTTTGTTCAGTGTAAGTATATAGCGTTAGACATACCTCACCCAATCCCTGTTTTTTTTTTTTCTTCGTTTGGTATTGCCTTTAGCGAATGGTGTAGGTTGCAATTGTTTTTGGTTGTTGCATGATGGTAGTAATGTGGTGAGCTTGTACTAATTGAACACCTTGAAAAACAGTTCACCACAAAAAGTCAAGGAGGCAAGCAGAGTAACGCGTAAACCATACGCAAGCGCAGACTCTCGACTCGCATAAACAGAGAAGGGAGAAATAAAGAATGCGGAAGGAGCACAAGCACAGGCCCAAGTGGAATGCGCCGATTCACCCATTAGCAAGAGCAGATTTTCAAACAATAATTTCCTTGTCTGTTAAGGCAACAGATTGATGGCCAATACATAAAGACAGCTCAATCTATCTCTAAAATCTACGATGAATTGTCACCTACTTACCTACTTATGCACTATTTACACTCCTCGTGTGTCATCCTTATAGCCTCGTCCCACTAGAGCGACAGACAGCAACAAACGACAGCGACACTTGACGCACGCTGTCCCACCTGGCGGACACGACGCAGGACACTGGGACAAGGAAAGTTCTTTCCTAGTGGGACTAGAGTTGTCAACAAAACACTTCAAAATGCACAGAAACAGTCTGGCGACGCGGTTTTCATATTTTGCTCTTTGGGCATTAAACGCGTCGACAAACACGGTGAAAGTTTAGACGATTACTTTATTTCTTGATTAAAGCTTCCGCTTCTCTTCATTTGCCGTTGGCGACTTTCCACAAACAGTCGTGACAATCGACAACAAACTTTTTCTGAACTAGAATACCTGAATCGTTCCTTTCTTTTTGGGTCGTTCGAGGAATTCTATGTGAGCACCAAGGGATTTCCCCCCGATTTTGAGGATGTTTGAAACTTCATATCCGAATGATCGAGGGCAGGCGTTTTATGGGGGACAATACGGCATCCCGATTATCACAGAACGTGATGACAAGTCTCGTCTGCCGGAATGGCTAGCCGCGGAACGTAGTGTCCTACTTCGTGGTGAGCGGTCTTTGGTCAGTCCTCGAACACGGGTGTATCCATCCTGATGCAGGGGCGTAGACCTCTGCGTCTTGAAGCACCAAATCGTGCACCAAGTTTTTGCGAGCAAAACCAGCCACAGACAACCGTTTCGCAAGATGACTGCCCAGCGCCAGCGAGCAAGCCACGCCCGCGACCACTATGAGCAATCGAGGGACGGGAACTGCGGGAACGAGGAGAGGCAGCCAAGGGCTTCTCTGGAGGTCGAGCTGCGGAGCAAGCCACGGGAGGAAGGGTAGAAGGGTGGAAAGAGAGGCAACAGAGGGCACAAGCGGGCGTGGAGGATAAGTTTGTATCCGAGAGGTGTTCCTCGGTGGGACTGCTTGCTGCGCTTCAAGTCCAACAACAGACAAGAACACGTGTCCGTCGTCGATCGTTTGTCGGCGATTGTCGCGGGCGTTGGGCCGCAGCAGTGGGACAGCATCGGCGGCACTGAACTTTGTGGTGTCGTCGGACAAAAATCGGTGTTCGTTGCTCTAGTGGGACGAGGCTTTTAGAGAAAACGTGAATAATTAGCAGATACTGTGAAAAACATACAATGGGATTATTTTAGGCCTTTATTATTCATATGGGCGACCAATGTGTCCGCACATCCGTCTGTTACCTGAGCTACCAAGAAAATCGTGTTTACAGTCTTATGCATATGGGTGGGAGTTAGCACAGTCCACTTGAACCTGTTCGAACTTATGCTAAAGCTCCTTCCGTATTCTTTATTTTTTTCTTCTCCAATTTGCGAGTTGGGAGTCTACACTCGTATGTAGTGTATATATTCCTCTCCTTTATTCCTTGTTTTTTGTCTGTTATTTTTCAGGGTGTTCAATCAGAATGAGCTCACCACCTTATTGCATGGAAAGGCTGTTGTTATTTCCAAAGTGTCTGTAAAACAATCTAGCTGACATCTTTTGCTCACGCCCCGGTTTTGAAGCTCACGTCTCCGAACAAAGCCTTTCTGATTTCTCTGATCCTTTTTCTTTTTTCTTTTATGTTCAATAGATCAAGTCGTGAGTGTGCACCAGTCTGCGTCCTACGTGTTCCTGTCCTTTTGTCCTTGTCTTTTTGTGCACTTTTTTTCAAATTGGTCCATGATATTTTTTATCGTATATTCTAATCTGTGTTTTCATCTTTATACTTACTGCAGTCCTACCAAGTAGAAGTTGGCATTCACTTTCGCCATTTTGATGTGAGTGTCCTGAGACGACACAGAATGACAGCTTCCTCTGCTGAAGGCCAGGCTTCATGGAAGACTGCCAAGGCTGTTCATGGTTAGGTGCTCTATATATTGAGCAATATATTAGCAACTTATTGCTGATAGGATTATTTTTAACACAGACTATGTTTATGGACTGGCATTTAGCAATTCCGATGCCACACACGTGGAATGAAATTCTGTAGGGGAATTGCGCATCCCATTCGTAAGCGGAATGCTGAGTTTACAACAGAAGTGTGTCTCGACTTGCTGCCAGTATTCCTGTGTGTTGTGTTTGTATTTTTATTATTTATTCAGTGTTCCCAATAATGACTGAAGCCTTCCCATTGGAAGTGGCAACACACAAACACAAATGAACGGCAAGAGAGGTGAACAGCGCCACTCACGCCGTTCGCCACCGCACCCATTGGTTTTCGGAGAGGTTTGCAGTATTGGTCTCTATGGTATTTAGTCATATATCGCACATGAACAAAACCAGGGCACTGTGCCTACAATTCAGCACTCGCAAGATTTGCGTGAATACACCCTACAGCTGGTCGCACTTTCAGAGTCATTTTAATGTTGCAGAAATGAATAATGACATTGGCATTTTTCTCGTGCCAAATCCTTCATGCCTGTTCCGAAGTCTGATCTCCACGAGATCACAGTAGAGTCGTTTCTGTTGTATAGTAAAACCTCGTTAATTCAACCCCCGCTAATTTGGAAAATTTGAATAATTTGAACTGCCGATCCGGTCCCGTCAAACGTATGTATTAGTCAGGGGCAGCAAACGCTCATTAATTCGGAGGGAACGCGGCGCACTATGGTTAATTCGGATGAATTCGGCAGGTGGCGCTAGCTACCGTCTGTTCCAAAAGGTATGACCGCTATCCATCCGAAGTGCACACATGGTTTTTCCGGTTTTCCCATGGTTCTTCGCTCTTCCGGGTCTCCGTGTTTCGCACCAGTTTTGCTCTGGATCGCCGTGCTTCAGCGCGTTACTCTCCTGGCACGGAAGCGGCAGAAGCATTGGTGCAACGGAAAAAGGGTAGCACAAGTGACCGACGACCGGAATGGCAAAATCGCGACACGCAGGGCTATTGTTCCCGAGCGTGCCAATAGCGAGAGTGACAGTCACGTTTTATGCCTCAACACGGGGATCCTAAAGCCCGCCATTTTAACAACTATTTTATCCCTCAATTTTTCGCCGGCCACCCCCGCATTGGAAAATGCAATGTGACTGGCACTCTCGCTATCGGCGCTTGGGAAAAATAGCGCCGGGTGTCGCGATTTCGCCGCTCCGATTACTGGTCAGTTGTGCTACTCGCTTTCCGTTGCAGCTGTACGAGGCTAAGAATTTAGCGACGAAAGTGGAAATACTGAGGGCCTTGGAGGGTGGCGTCTCTCGGCAAGTGATAGAAAGTTGCGATGTCAAGAAAAGCACTTTGGCCACGTATGTAAAAATTGTGGCCGATATCCTACGGGCTTTCGAGAGCGAGAAGTTCAATGCGAAAAGAAAGGGGCCTTGGAAGGTGGTGCACCCGAAACTAGAAGAGGCCTTGCTGTGCTACATTGTCAGTGCACGAGATGCGTAGCTCCGACAGTGCGAGTGAGGTGGAGCACTCGACCGCGCTAAGGAAAGTTGCCGTCTCCGCCCAGGTGTCGTCCAGAAAGCAGGCGGTAATAACAGATTTCTTCTCAAAATAAAGGTATGTCACAGGGAAACGTTTTCGCGCAGCTTTCTTTGTCCTTTCGATATTTCGACTTTCGGATAATTCGGAAGTTTTTGCCGGTCCCACGAGATCCGAATTAACGAGGTTTTAGTGTAGTGGCACGGCAGACTCTATACTTGTTTTGCTTCAATCTTTGTGAGGGGGACGCTGTAATCCAATTCTACTCATCTCTGGTGTACTAGATAGCACCATATTTGCAGAGATAGTCTTCAGATTTTCTAGTTCCTTCGAAATATATTTCAGCTTATAAAATATTTGTTATTTGGCTTGTAGATTTTCAAGCAGATCTAGATTGAAGGCAGCAAATATCTTACCTGCAGTCATGGTATGTGTCCGAAGTATATTGCATTAACATAATTGACCCAACCTCTGATTTTTGTTTTCAGTGCCTCTAGCGAATTGTGGATGCTGGATTGCTTTTGTTTGTTTCAGATAATCTACAGCACTTTTTTCACCTTTATACTCAGTGCAGCCCTTGCCGAACGGAAGCTAGCATCGACTAGGCCAGTTCGTTCCTGCATCACCAGCCGAGCTGAGGACCAGGTCCATGGCAGTCTGCAAAGGTTGTTGATGGTAAGCTGGCTTATATATACAGTTGTGTAATAGCAGCTTGTCCTGGGTGACGATTTGAAATGCATATTTATGTGTTAGAAAGTGAAATTTCCGTGGGCATACTTGCAACGTGAAACATTACCAAGCCTGTTTTGATCTTTCATCATTTTGAGATTTCAGTACAGCCGTTTCTGCTGCACACATACTGCCTACTTCGGCCAGGTAGAGACTTGATCCATATGAAGGTAAGTAGGTGATTATCAACTGCTCAGTGCTGTCCGTTGTGACATTCTCTCCTTATCAGATGACTCACCATGCTTGGTTCGCAAGGCATTTTAAAAGGAGAGCAAGTCCGCTGGTGCATTATGCTCCCAGTACTGAGCACTGAGCAGTCGACGATCGCTTGTTCACACTCGTAGAGACCACGACTGTACTTCAAGCTCGACAAGTGTGACACTTATGTGATTCAGCCTAGCTGTGGTGTGCTGAGCGGTATTAGTAGAGCTAGTTGACTTGTGCAAACACAGTGGCTGTGCGGTATAAAACGCGCCCAATTGGCAACTTTAATGCAGTCTCGTGTAGTCCCATTGATGTTTTCTTTTGGCGTGCGTGATATGTGTTCACACTTTTTTTTCCTCGCTTACCGACAGTCCTAGCTGTCTGCAGAGAGTGAGTGTGAAACATGCCAACAAGCCTCTAAAGCACTTTGCAGTGCAATTTTGGTCTATTGTGCAAGCGAGGAAGAAGACTGCTCGTTTGGCTGTTGAGGCTGCGACATAGACTTTAGATAGTTTTATCTGAGCATTGTTACGACCCGCTCCATTCAAAAGGAAAGCACCTGCATGCTCACAACGCTCAGTCAGCAACAACCAGTCGGAGCGCAGATGCCGATGGAGCAGACAATTCCTGCACCCCGATGACCACTGCCGACTGAGCATTACGTGCGTGCCTGGTTACTTTCCCACTCAGTGGCTGAGCAGAGGGGGCCGTAAAAAGCGCTCAGCTAAAACTTTTTTTGATAGGGGGTGACTAACGCATAGATATTTCAGGCAGAAGGATGGCCGACATTGCTCACATCAATTCTCAGTATGAGCAGCTCTCATTGCAATACGGCAATTATGATTCAAACTTCCTCTACCCCTTTCTGAAGGTTTTGAAGGTGCTCCTAGCAGTATTGTCGGGCTAGACATAATCATACCCAGATCCACTCCAATAAATTCTAAGAGGATGAAGTCAGTTGCCACATAGCTTGTGCAAAACTAAATCTGGAACTCACTCCTACTTCCTGTTTTTCACTGTATTGAGAACCTTGTCTCAGTATGTCATGGGTCTGTGAAGAAAATTGACCAGGTAAACAATATTATTTAGAAAATAGATGTCCCATACATATTAACCTGCACCTACCAGCCACTGTACACCGCCTCACTACTGATTTGTTATCTTTAATTGATTTGCCTGAACTGTTCGCACCTGTAGACATTAATGATGATCACGAGGGAATGTTTCTTGTTATATGATGTCACATGCTTAAAGTAAGTGAGGCTTGCGGGCATTTTTAAGGGCTATGGGGCATGCCGATGGTAAACACTCAATGTGAGTTTATGGTAGACGCTAATAATATATACTATACCCGTTTTCACCTCAAGAAAAAAGTAAGTTTTGCGCATTGTTCATACGCTGCGCGAAGTAGTTCTTACGAGATTTGTTTGTCGGAGGAAAAAAAACGGTGCTTTTGACGTTTGGATCGTGTGCGACTTGATAAGATAACATATATCTAATCTTAAATTCACCTACATATATCTTAATTATTCGCATAAAGAGGTAAATTAGTAATGCTCCACGAGGAGCCTGGCTTGTTTCACTGCGGTTCTTGAGGTGAAAACGGGTATAGTTTCTGTGTAAGTCGCTATTTTTTATTTGGTGAAGTCTGCAGATGAGTTTTAGTCAGGTTGCCATTATGTGGGAACACAGGGGCCATACTCTGCAATTTATTATATGTTTACATGTGTCTACCCAATCTCATTAGTATGTGTACAACAATGAGCTGTATTCGCGACTCCAACGATCTCTAGGGTGCGCCACCACCAAACAAACATGGCGGCTGGGAAAAGGTCACGTCGGCTCGGCCGGGCCGCCTGAACGGGTAGCGCATTCAATTTAACAGATTTTCTTTTGTTTAATGCCCTATTTTATAGGTATTTCAACTGCGACGGTTAAGTGTAGCCGGTGCACATAAACTTGCAGAGCATAGTTTCGTTTTCCCGGTGCTTTTTGTTCTTTTCATGTCAAACTTTTGTTTCGGAGGTTTCGTTCAATACCGAAACTATGGGCTCCGGAGAGACGGTAATAGACTCTAATTAGTTTTGATCAGGTAAGGAAAGCAGCGATGACTACATAATTGTTCCACCGACAGTAATTTTCAGCTAACTCGCATCCCTCGACCATACGACTTATCTCCCGGCGAAATCGAGCTTTTGTGCGTATTAAGAAACAGCTCCAGTCGTCTGCTTGGTCAGCAACACACGCTGCAGGAAAATTACGAAAATTAAGCAAGCGCTTGTTGAGCCAACCTTGAGCCCCACTAAGCAGCTGATGCTTGTATTTCAACTCAGGTTTTAGTGAAAATCGAGAAGTCATTTTGACGAATGTGCGGGTTATGCATTATATTACGTACCATGTCCCACTAAAGGGATATTAGTATATTATTTGGGCTGAAATATGAGCTTACTTGGATGGCTATTAGGTGAACTGCTGAATCAAAGTATATTTGACAGACAGAGAGATACTACCTAAACTCAGCCATATGGTTCTAGAGGGCAGCACGGAGATGATTGCGGACAAATTTGAAGAGAGTCTTCATCAGAGATTCACGCAGAACCCCTCTGCATTAAACTTGACTTCAAATCCCGAATGGAGAAATAGAGTATCTTTTGTGGCCGGAAAACCTGAACAATGCAGACGAATATTGCTGCTGGCTTCAACAAGGGTATATTATAAATATTGTAGGCGCAATAGATCATAATGTCATGACAGCTTCTAACTTTGCGAGACGCGTCCCCCACCTTTTGAAAGCAGACAATATCCCTCATTAATCGTATGCAGCGAGTAGGTTTTCCAGAATCAAGTAGATGCGAAATCAGCCCAACTTTTTCGGTGTGGTTCAGAGGCGTTTTCGGCAAAAAGCAGCCAAGATGAATAGCCAATGCACGGACCACTGTGGGTGGCTCAATCTTGACGGTAATCAAACACAACTAAATTCAAGAAAAGCAGCTAATGAACCTTCCCATTCACTTGACTGCAGCATTGGGGTTCCCTCCAGTGAAACACCTCGTCTGTCGTCCTCAGTCCACTGTTCTACATACCAGTTGTCAGTTACCGAGTAGTCGTCACTTGAATGTCATTCGAGACAGGGAAGAAATCAAAACGTTTTTCCGTGATACCTCCCCATCGAAGAAATTGAACGCACGCGGCCGTGTGTTGTGGAGTAAACAGGCTTTCAAACACGTGATAGAAGAAAACAATTTACTGAGGCTTCATCACACTGATGAACACTAAGGCAAACTTGAGAAATATTTGGACCTTGGTGAAATTACATTGTTCGCCACCGCGTCGACAACACTTGTCCGCGAAAGCCGCCCAAGACGTGGAGAGGCGCAGAGTGACCCGTTCTGGCTGGTTCCCGGTTTTCCCGCTTGGTGCTGTCCGTTTTGCTGGAGTCACGAATATGTCAAGGATATTATTTGTCATTGTCTCAGTAAGACTAATGAATTATTCCTAATTAATTACTTATATTTACCTAAAAATGCTGGATCTCTCGCACCTATCGGGACAAACGGCAATGTTAAACTACATGCCAACTACTCCGCCGAGTTTGCCCCTTTCTCGACACGTCCTTTTGAATTAAAGTAGATTTCCACGAGCCTTTCTCTGAAGTGGGCCTTTTTCATGCAAATAGCCGACCTTGATTATGAGATAACTGGGCCATTTTTGCCGCTTGGTCATCCAGTGTGTTGTAACAGGTGTCACTTAGGGCAATCAAAGTATTTTTTTTATGTAGTTTCCAGATTGAAAATGAAATTAAGACAATTAGTGCATTAGTTGCAAAGAGTTTTTCTTTTACATGGGCTTCTTGTCTCATGCCCCTGATTTTCTGGCCACTTGATTAGCTTGGTTTGTCTTTCTAGAGGTGATACTTCGTTTTTGTTTTGGGTGTTTTTCAGGCAGATATTCTTCTTGTTCTCAATAGTGTGTATATATTGCACCGTTGAGTTCAATAAAAATTTGGTTTCGAGTCGGCGCTCTGTCCGTGTCCTTTACCCTGTCCGTCGTCCTTTGCGCTGTTTTAACCTTTTAAGCCCTCGCCCCAGTTTGAAATTTCTGGATTATCCTGTGCAGCTGGTATTGATTTACCCTGTCATTTTACTGTGCTGTTGATTCTCTTTGCAGGTGCTCTAATGATGGACCCCTTCCTGGGTGCATGGTCGACTTGCATCACAAGCTGCACGAAAAGTTTGCAGAACATTTCCTAGGCTCGTGACATGCAGCCTCTTTCATCCAGCGCAGTCCTCTAGCGACAAGCACATAATTACCAGCCAAGCTGTAGCTTCACTGGAGCTGACAATAAACAATTATGGTAACAATTTTGTATGTTTTATTTGCTACCATGTGTATGAGCGACAGATGGCTGTGGCAGCCGCTTTACCAAAAAGGTGTATACCTATGCCAGAAATTTACTTTCATGTACAGTGCGACATAATTGTTTACACTCATTTGCTGTTAAAATTACCCTTCTTATGAACTACATCATTTCTATTCAGGTGTAAATTACACACAAAACCACATGTTAGGCTGTAAGACGAGACCGGGAACTGTACGATTTTAGCCCGCTAGCCTGGGGTCTTGCTGGTATCTTGCGGTACTGCTGGTAGTGCACCGGGGATTTGTGCTGGCAGCAGCCCGGGAACTCGCTGGGACAAAACAAGCCTGGGAACTGTATGGCTTGAGGCCGCTAGCCTGGGGTCTTGCTGGTATCTCACCGCGTTACTGGTACTACGCTGGGGATTTGTGCTGGCAGCATCCCGGGAACTCGCAGGGACAAAAAAAGCCCGGAAACTGTATGGCTTGAGGCCGCTAGCCTGGGGTCTTGCTGGTATCTCACCGCGTTACTGGTACTACGCTGGGGATTTGTGCTGGCAGCATCCCGGGAACTCGCAGGGACAAAACAAGCCCGGGAACTGTATGGCTTGAGGCCGCTAGCCTGGGGTCTTGCTGGTATCTTCCCGCGTTACTGGTACTACGCTGGTGATTTGTGCTGGCAGCAGCCCGGGAACTCTCTGGGACAAAACAAGTCCGGGAACTGTATGGCTTGAGGCCGCTAGCCTGGGGTCTTGCTGGTATCTTACCGCGTTACTGGTACTTTGCTGGGGATTTGTGCTGGCAGCATCCCGGGAACTCGCTGGGACGCCCAGTGCCGGGCGTCCCAGTCAGTTCCAGTCACTGGCCGGTGACTGGCAATCCCACTGGCCCGTTGTCGCCCCGCGGTGCATTTCCAGCGTCGCCCCAGTAGGATCTTACCGGCAGACGGGTACCGCCCCAGTCCCAAACCGGCGAGTTTTGTTACTTGGGTGAAAGCTGCGCTCTCGTGCCTGTAACCTTTGCGCACTGTCAGCTTATGTGATTTTGAGGGCGATGTTTAGATCGCATGCACAGAATCAGCTAACATCAATGGGCTGCTAAGGTCGGCAATCTTGGTGATGTGGAATACACATTGCAGAAGAACTGTGAAAGCTCACCATCAGCACACGCTCAGCAGTCGCGAACACAGCTATGTTGTTTCCGTGGCGCCGTCATAGGATTCCCTCTCGTGACATCATTACCTTGCGAACAACAAGTTCGATGGTGTTTGTAATTATCATGGTAGTAGCTCGAAATCATTGTGCTTTAAAACCAACGCTGCCAACACCGCCAAAATTGAAGTTCTTCCATCCCTCTTATTTCACTCAAATAGAAATCCTTTGCTGACGTCATCATCAGTATTCGGTCAATTGTGGAAGTACGAACACAGCGACACTCTCGATCGCGCACGTCGAAATGCCGGCATGCTGTGCTGAAACATGCATGAGCGCGAGCGCTCGTTTTTTGAGCTTTGGTCGAGCGGTTGGTCCCAGACTGACATTGCTCCCCTTTCTACATTATGTTAATATTTTTTTAAAAAGAAACGCGTAATTTAAGTAATCTGTTACCAAAATTTTGTAACGGAATTACATTACAAATTACTGCCGCAAAAAAGTAAGGTGTCATTTATAAAATTACTTAAAAATAACGAATTACTAGTAACCCGTTACTTGTAACGGTTTAGTTCCCAAGTCTGGTCATAGCCTTGATTCGATTGTAGTCGAATGCGCTATGTTGATGCAAAAAATAACAACAGGCAATTGCTGTCGACAAGTTTCACTATTTGAAGTGTATTCTATGTGTTTCTCAAATCCTGGACAGTTTTATATTTGCAAAATTTATTGTCACGATTATTAATGATTTATTTGAAACGCGAGCTCTTGTGCTAATACCGCAGTATGTTCCTAACCCTTGCAAGGTCCCTCGAAGCACGATCCTGTCATATGTAAGACGCCCATTAGTTCGCTTTTCTCACCAAGAGCTCTTGCTAAAGAAAGTGGGAGACTATCGACAGTAATTTATTTGCTCAACTTCCGGTTAGAGCAGGCATTCACGTTATCTGTTAAAATCTTCGTGCAGGTGACAGTTGTCATAAGCACACATTTCTGTTTGGTACATATCGTCCCAGAACCGTTCGTAAAAAAAACACAATCACTCTTCACAAGCTTCCATACATGCAGCACGACAGGGAAACGCCTGGTTTGCCCCAAGATTGCCAGTTCTGAAAGGAACATTGTATGGCCTGAAAATGGTTTGTTCCAAGACGTTAGTACCACCATGATTATTGCCAAAATACTTCTTAATTATTAATTGCTTTTCATTTTTCGACATATGATTGCCTAAGGGACATGCGTGAGCTAAGAAACTACGTCTCAACCTAACAACCAGCAGTGAAGCCGAATTCTGGCGCTTGTTTGGAAATTCAGACCCAAGGAATCTAGGTGAAAAGGCGAACACGCAGAAGGGACGCCATATTCTGGCATTTCCTCGGGCACTAACGCCCCGGGATTCCAGACAGCCGCCTAAGTAAAAGCAAATAAAGCTTAAATCTTGCATTTACTTACAAATTTAGGACCGAAACATTCGGAAACTTAGCAAAAAGTATGATACTTTTTATACTTTGGCTCTTCTCGGATTTCAGGTCACTCTATACCTGGACTCTTTCCGAATATCGGCCTAGAGAACTGTGCAACTTGACCAACTCAGATGCATTAACTTAAGCTGTGGGTTCCAAGATATTGATGTTGGCATCATGCGACACTTGAACGGATTAGATTCGTCCAGGTTCGGAAGGATTTTAGCATGTGTTTTTATTCTGAGCAGATAAGCTCGAGAAATGGCTTGACTGAATAAAGCTCGTATACTGTGAAAAACGTACAAAATTAGCCCAGTAGAAAGCTCACTTTGCTCTTGGTGCTGGAGACTGTTCTGAAGGCAGCCACTGAGACAATACCGTCTAGAAAATGTGTTTTTTTTTTTTTTGGGGGGGGGGGATATTCACTCTATGATATATATATTTGACCTCAATAAAATGTTGATCCCAGTATGTTGACATGCGATGAACAAATTTTCCAGTGAGTGTCACTGCTCTCACCTTAGTTGTTACTAATGATACCGCTGCTAACCTCTCAATAATTTTCCCAGAGCGCATTTGTGAAAACGCAAGTGAAAAACATTTGTCGCTTACAATGACCACATAAAAAAAAACTTCGAACTGCTAAATAAATAGTGTCTTTTCCCAAAAAAACAAAAATCCGCCCGGAATTTCTTAATAAAAATTATGTATTTTAAAATCGAGGAAGAAAGTGCGAGGCATTCCCTTACACAGCAATTTTGAATTCAAGGCACCAACTAAATTTAAAGAAAACTATAAACAACGGAGAAACAAAAAAATGCAAATAATAAGCACATAATTAAAATAAAAAAGTAAAACAACTACATGATTCACTAATACGCAGTGCGGAACTATACTATGAGATGGTAGCCCCAAACAAAACAAAGAGGTTTCCGTGGACTTCTAATTTTCTTCTGAAACATCGTTCAAACTATAAAGCTCTTGTCCGGGAACGTGGTTTTATTTCATTTCCATCTTATGTTCAGCATATTCTGAAGGAAGACAACAATGTTAACAAGGGGATTTAACTGCGCTCTGCGCATTCATACTGACACCTGAACAGCGAGAACCACACGTATCAGAGAGGCGAGGTACGTATTCTTTACGATCAAAGCATAAAATAATTCTGCACAGATTCCACGTTGCCAGGTCTCATTGGGGTGCATTTGTTTACTAGCTCTCTCCCTTTCTTCACTTGCCTCCTCCTCTATTCCCTTCACTTTTTCTCTCTCTGAAATACATGATGTCTATCTCAGTCTATCGCGGTTGTATGACACGGTTGGCGCTGTGACAGCCAACAGAGGTTTTCCATCAGGAAAGATCCGCACTTCTGCGCCAGCCTCGACACAAGCCTGCTGTGCTCGTCCCAAACATTTATATGGATCCTTCTTGCATACAGACTTGAAAGAGTGGCCGTTAGAGGAACGCTGGTCTGTCTATTTCGTGCTTGAGTTTCCCAGCTGGATATCTACCTTGTTGCTTTGGTGTGTCACTTTTTTCGTCATGTCCGTTACCTAGCCACCACCGAGTTTGAGTTCACACATCGTTGATTTATTTTGTGTGTGATATATTTGAGTTATTTATGTTATGCCTTGGCGTACAATATTGCAATATGGAGTCTTCTCAATATGGAAGCGAATTTACTGGTGTCAGACGGCATACCTAAACTTCATTATGCTGGACATTTTTATTGCCGGCGCAATTAGATGGTCCCCTAAAATATTTTATAATTTAATATTTTCACTTCCTAACACTATATTTATGTTTATCTGTAGACATTTACAACGTTTCCTTTAGAACAGATATAATTTTGCTTGCACTTAACTATTTTAGTTTGTAACGCCAGTGACAGAACAAAAAAAAAAAAAACTCGAGTGACACCTAAAGGCTTACGTAGCACTTGTCGCATTTTTGATTGGACGCCGAACGTCTTATCCAGTAGATCCGAGTTACCTCTGTGGGTCACATCACGTGATCAAATATATATCAAGGCAAGCGAAGCGCTCTACTCCTAGCACACGCTAAGAGAGCGGGCTCCGGGTTTTCCGCGTTGCTGTAGAGCGAGTGCACTATTTAGTTTGTGTTTCTTTTTTTTCCCCTTCAGTGCGTTTTTTGGATAGGACTCACTTCCGAATTTGTTTTTCTGTGGTTAAAGAGGCCGACAAACGCTGGTTAGTCAGTTGCATACATAGCTCGACGCCGCATCACTTTCTGACTTACCACTGCCTTTGCCACAGGGCTAAAAAAACAGCAATTTTTAATATTTATTAATATTGAAGAGTCTGAGTGTAAACATATTGATGTCGGGGTAACGATCAAAGCAGGTGTAATCAATATTGAGATTATTTCGGTTTGCTACAACGAAGTCAACCTGTCAGGTATAATGTGCAGTACTAGGCCGGGTTCCGAGTGCCGCAGTTTTGTAATATGCACGCTGAAAATAATAGGTTACGTTTAAACACGACGAGTAGACGCTAAACAATAGATTAGTATATGATGCCATAAAAACAAATTCCGAATCCTACTGTGAAACTTCGATCAACAGGCAATTGCTGTCGCCATGAATCAATCGTAGAAGCTTACTCGATGCTCACAGCAATAATCACAGGTGTAAATTGAACAGACAGGTTGGAATTTTATTCTTTAAAAATAACTAAGTATAACAAGCACTACAGTTCCGACCACGTGGCGCTAAAACTCGCGCTGGGAAACCCTGGTATCTCGGTTTGAATCTTCACTTTTGCCCGTTTCAATATGGATGAACATATCGTACCAGCATACGCTCATCTATAAGTACTGCGTAATGCACGTTAAAGACTTCAGGGTAGCAGTGTATTGAACTGACTGAACTGGCTCAAATGCTTATCTACGGCGTAAACCATTGTCATCGCATCTAGAAGACACTTTTCTTATGCTGCACTACGTAATACCGGTCCGCCTTTAAATGTCAATTTATGTTTTCCTTAGGAAGAAGAGCGCAAACCATTTGTGATATTATTTTCTTGTCGCAAAAGTTTGTTTTATTGAATAGCGCCTAGAGAAAGAAACGAGTTTCGACTGTTCGGCGTTTTCAAAATCTTAAAGGCTTTATTGTACAAGCACGTGTTAAGTGAAAAAAAAAAGCTTTTAGATTTCCAGTCGTATCACATGGTAGAAGAAAAGAAAACATCTACAAATTTTTGAGTTGGCATGGTTGTCTTTACTTAATGTGTCGCGTATCACAAAGAGTGTCTGTATTAGACGCGCCGATACATGAACTGACTTCTTAATTTTTAGCTCACCAGGATAAAAAAGAAGAAAACATTATTTTGTCCAAAGGACATGTAGGCGTCGTTTCTTCAAGAAGGGTAAACTAAGCTGGAATTAAGCATTTGAATACACGCGCGTTATCGTGTCACTGTGTCATAATTTAATTGTATTTTATTTGTTTCTGTTGCACTGAAATCTTTCAGAATTATTCTCCCAAATCACGCGATATACATTATATTTCTGGGAAATTTAGGTTCTTTTCCCTTAGAGGGATTGTGAACCGAAATTTGGATTTCAGAAAAAACAATGCAGGAGAGGAAGGCCGAGAAGCTACAATTCCTACAACGCGACTCGTAAGGCGATATCTCGAATGGACGGCCGTATATTTTTAAAAAAGGTTGAGATTGAACCAGGCCGACGAGGCGCGTGACTGTGAAGATACCTAGTTTCTTACTCTCCTCGCTTCGCTCCCTCAAGGCTGCGAGGCGGAGAAAACGCGAGGCTGTTCCCTCTCCTTATCAAAAAAACATGACGTAAACATTTCTGTCAAATGCGCCTCTTTTTTTTGAAAAATACGGTCATTCGTTCGAGATATTGCCGTATGAGTGATGTCTTGGTGTTTGTAGCATCCCGTTTCACGCTTTTGCTGCGTTTTTTTGTTGAATCCAGATTTCGATTCAGCATCCCTTTAATGATGGCTACTGCTTAAAATTTTATATTTAGAGCTCTCTGGCAACATCTATTTACGCGTGCCCTTTAAAGATGTTGACTATTATGTCTATTCTAGGTCTACATAATATCAAACACTTCACTATACGGGTACAAGACAGTGTGAGGCAAAAGCTGTGGATAAAATGACCGCATCAAAAAACCTGAATCTAACCCGCGAATATTTCAAAAACCGCGATCAAACCCCTCCCCGCCCCCACTCTTCCCCGGTGATTCATTGTAAGCAGACACGTGGTACGACCTTGTTTTTTTGAAGCATGCTATCGACGTGACCGGAAAACCGCTTAGGCTTTAGCAATCTTCGATTTTTTAATCTTTTTGGCGTGACCCAGTCTGCGCAGGCTCCTGCTATAGATTTCTTTTTAAAGTTGTTTTGGTGTTTGTCGTCACCTTTCATTTTATTTTGAAGGTTTTTTTTTTTTTTGAGGCTTGTAAAATTATACAAATATAAGAAAACAATAAATAATCACAGGATCATCTTATGTCTAGTCGAAATATCCGTTTCATTTCACTTTCTAAATACAAATCGGCTAAAGTGGCGTAGCACTGAAGGGGATGGCTAGGCAGGTAATTTGTCTCGAAGCCGGCAAGCGGTCATGTCTTTGAGGCATGGAAACACAGCATAAATATGGCCGACAAGCGGTCATGGAGGCATGGAAGAAGGAAATAGATTGAAAATCACCGCTTCTCTAGAAACTAAACTCTAAGCCGCAAATATGCGGCAGACAACTATGAAACCTCACATGGCGGCACGTCCAATTTGTGCACGGCGACGATGTTTGTTCTTACTCTACACCTAGAGGGAACGACGCCGGGCGAAATCAATTCTGGTTTTTGCTCAATGCCGTTACACATTATCAAGAGATCGTGTCGAGATGAGGGAAAAAGCCATGCAAACAAAATGGAAATGAAAAGGCAAAACAAGAAAAGAAAAGAAAACAGTCCTGAAGTTAGTGTAGGGGGGCGAGAGGGTTAGAGTGCGGAGCATGACGTCAAACAATGAAGCCATTGGCACTTCGGCTGACTTTAAAGGAGGTTTTTCCGCCCCGACATCGGTAATTTACTCTTCATCTCCAAGTTCCGGCTGAGCACGTCGCGACAAAAGCAAATATCATCACAGTTCCTTCTCGGGAGAGTAGAAAAACAAACGGAAACGGAACAAAATAGCATAGCCTCAGATAGTACAAAAAGGAGGGAGGGGGCAGCCTAGAGCTTATGAAACTTCGATGCGACCTGAATTATAAGCGGGAGGCATTGCAGCCGGGTTTCGCACGATAAGTTCTGGGGCTTTGGTTTCCGCCGCCGATTGATTCGGAGACGGGCACCTTTTCTATTAACCGAGCGAGGCAAACGGCCTTGATGCGTTCCGTCATTCGACGGCTGTCATCTCTCCGGTCTTCGGCGCCGTCCCGAGCTTCATTGAGTTGTATGACGTCCGTGACTCGGATTTTGAACACGGGGTTATTTTCAACCGCGGCTGGATTCGAGAGGAGCGGATTCACTCTTTCTTGTTCCTACAGTCGCACACCTCACTTCAAGGGGAGCCGATAAAAAAGGTCCACTCAAAGCCAACGTCACCGACGGCTGCTCGTTTGCTGGAGCAGATCACGTCGCAGTACCGCAGGGAGCTGCATGGGCTACGACAGAAGTAAAATCAAATACCACTGGAGAGTCATTCCATGTTGCATTCGATTCCCGTCGGGCGTCATGTGCCCTTCGAAAGAGAAAATGCACCGTTATTAAATGCGTCTGTTGCGTCGTATCGATCTGTTCTGGTTGTTATGACATTATCGCGAAACGGAAATGCCTGTTAACTCGTCGTACAAAAAAAAACAACAAAAAAACTTACACTACTTAAATTACTCGCAGTAGGCATACGCGAGGTTACATCTTGCTTACTTATGAGCATTCCTAAAACACAAAATAACACCAAAATAGCACCATATTAATAATAAGTTTAATATTTTCAATTTGCGCAAGCTTTGTTGGTTTAAGCTCGTTTAATCACCGAGTGCGATTACCGCCCAAAAATAGGGTGTATTAATTATTTTAAAATACTGTAAAGGTAAAAGGTAGGAGAAAAAGAAATCATGTTATAATAGAATGATTATATTAAAGTAACATAATGATTATATTAAAGTAACATAATGATTATTGCGAATGCATATGATGGCCTAGACGTGAATTATTTTGACCACTCGAATAGTTGATAATGATTCAAAAATCGCCTTAAATTATTAATTATTGATGGAATGTGGTGCCTTCTTTCTATTGTTATATTAAGCATTTATTGTCTAAGGAATTGTAAATGTTTCATGATTGTATTTCTTTAATTTCAATAAAAATTTCATCATTGCATTTCTTTAATTTTTAAACTTAAAAAAAAAACAGTTGACGGCCACGCAGTTTTCATGGAAAAAGCAGCATAAAACTGCTGACGACATAAAACACGGAAACGACTGAAAACGTATGTAAAAGCTTCCTGAAATCCTTCGTTTTACTAAGCCGAAGGGTGGTCGTACGAAGCGCTTCGTGGCACTCGGTCTCCCTGCAGACATCCATCGCGCTATCAAGCGTATGCTTGCGCGTCGTAACAGAGGCCAACAATTTAAACTACCCATTTTCTTCCCAAATGGGCCGTATACCCAGAATAGATAAGCGTGGTAAGCGTGTTGTTAGTTTAAGAAGCCTTCTTATAAATGTCTAGTCCATACGTGGTGCTAGAAGAAGCTACCTTGCTCTCTGCTTCGAATGCTTCCATAACAGCACCGGTAGTGCACTGTTAGCAGGGACGCCGCCTAAACCTGCCCGAAATTGCCACGCACTGCGGCAGGAGCAGAAACTCTGACAAATTGCAATCAGTACACGGTGCCAGCACAAGGGGGTACAGCAGCATATTATAAAAGCCTGCTTTAAAACGTAAACGCAAATGTGGATTCAAAGCGGGGAGTCAAACAGGTAATTATCCCGGCTCGGTTCATGTTCAGTTGCATTCGATTTAGTTGCGGTTCAGTTCTGGATCAGTGATTTGTTTAAAGTGACTGTTCGGTTACTCGTTCCATCAAGCGCGAACTTGTTCAAACAGCTTTGAGAAAAAAGCCTTAAGCTCCCAGTCATTGAAAAGAGGAAAAAGTTACGTGATGTTATCTGTATTAAAACAATTAGGTCATCCGGAGCCGTGCTCCGGAAACAAGGACAGCAAAACAAATACAAGCTTGAATTCGTTTTCTAATCTTAACTTTTTATCGCGAACACCGTTCAATAAAAAAATACGTGGTTAAACCAGGCGCTTATCAGCAGTAACAAAGTACAGCACTCACATGTGAAGTAAATCAGCCAGCCCGCACAGTGACAGCGTGACGGTAGGACGCACCGTACTCGCAAACTACCCAAAAAATGAGTTAGTCTTAGGTTGTTTAAACAACAGGAGTTTAGTCTGCAAGAGTATAGTGATATTGTTACCTACTGTAGATAAGAAATTTATCCAGTGCAGTGCGACTGCTAGAGTTGAGTTTTTAGGCACCCTACTGATCTAACTCAGTGCCGACACGCGCGCCCACCGAGGCGGCGTCGAGCGTACTCATCGGGAAGTGATCTCGGCAATCGCCGCTCGACTACCGTGGTACACCGGTGGGTGTTGCATGCCCGCTTGCTAGTGATGGGCCGAATCTGAAGAACTTCACATATGGCGAAGCTCGGTATACAGTTTGAACGTTTGAAGGAAATAAGTTAGGCAAAGACTCGGTGAAAATTCGGCACGCGACCGCGCACGCACGAAAAGGTGACGGAGCCGCGGGACCATAGATTGCAAAAGGACGCCCTGGAGTCGTGCGGTTACCATCCTACAGTGTACTCCTAACAGGGGTTACGTCGAGGTGAGGAGTGTATGGGGAGGGTTCAGATAAGGACGGTCATGGTGGTGTCATGGCTACTCTTTTTTCAATTAAATGTTTATATGAGGTAGCGAAACCTGTCCATATAACGGGACAGACCTTACTTTTGGAAGATACTTCATAGTATTTGTGAAAAAAATCGCATTCCAGAGGAGGTTGAACAAACAATTTTCCCAACTGCACGATGACGCGAATTAGAAGGCCGGAGGAAAAAGAATACAAGTTTTTACACCGTCAAAATTTGAAGTTTATTTCAAGCATACGTTTCTGCCAGAATTAGTTAAAGTAAACTTATATGAGCATCTATTTCAAGCGAAATAAAATGCCAAACTCTGCTTCTGGAACAAATCTCACATAACAAGGCATTTTTTCGGGGAATTTTTAAGTCGCTTTCAATTTACGTTTTAAAGCTGAAACTTTTTGTGTCGAGTGTTTTATGCTTTGTTAACAATTAACAAAGTAATTAGCGTTATATTGTTTGAAGTGTTTTCTGCATTACGCCCGGAAGTTTCGCGAAAATAAAAAAAAGTCAAAATTTAAAAATTTTTGACCGGAAATTAAAAAAAAAAATATCTTTCTCAATTTTTTTTTAACTTTTACCCGATGGGCCCTTGATGATCGATAATTACAAATCTGCAAATGCATGTTGCCACATTTTGTTTTAAAACGACAAAATAAATGCGGAACCAGGTCATAGCCGTGTCAATTACAGCTGAGGCGTTTCTTTCTTATCGACTAGTGGTACACGAGCGACGCATGCCACAGTATTCGTACTGGGTCATATTAATGCCCAGGCGTTATGAAGCACTTAAAAAAATAGCACGTGAACTTGGCTTCATTGCCAATGTGGCTGATATGGCTAATGAAAACTGAACGTTGCGGCGCATACGATCCTTATTAGGATGTTTTACTTGGCTGGTTAGATGTTCATTGTGCTGCCATTTAAAGTTAGTACTTTAATATTAGTACCTGGCTGACAAAATAAATTGATTGGTATTTATTTGCACCGCTAGAAAGCTTGCTGACAGAGTAGTTTAATTCATTTCTCTGGGCATGGCTTAAACAAACGACATTGCGGAAACTTCTGCCCCTACCGATGGCGCGCGTGGCTAGGGCGGAATGAAAACAGTATATGTCTAGAAAAACAATGGCGAACGAGTGGAAATCAAGGTTGAGTGAGAGGGAATTTAGGTAGCGTGAGCGGTTCAGTGACGGAGGCAACAGCCAAGTCAAGTCGCTCAAACAGGATTTCTTGCGACGCTTCATCCGCGATCAGAAAAGTCATGATTTGTGACTGGGTTGAGGGGGCCAAGAGAGTTATCAATCTGGGAAAATATTTTTATAAAGTTCCGAGAGAGTTATAAAGTGCAAAACCCTGCAGGTAATTATTTGCAATTAGAACGAAGAATTAGTGAGAATCAGCCAGCACCGCCACCGAGTGCCGTAAGCGGTAACACGCGCACAGGTTCGTGGTCCACTATAAACAGAAAGGGAAGAAATATCTGCTAACCAGACGACTGACCTACACCGTGGTGAGGTCTTGCTAATAAAGAGGACGTAACACATTTTTTTAAAAACGGGAGTTCAATTAAAACGTTCATTTAATTAGAAAGATAAATAATATAATGTGGTTCATAAGTACCGAAATGTGGCAATAAATAATATTAGCACTTTACCCAGCCGGTGCGCGGGCAGGAAACTACAAATATGCCTACCAAATACACAGAAGAAAAAAGTGAAAGCCGTTTACAAGTCCCTGCAACGCCGAATGGGAGCGCAGCTCTTGAGGAGGAGGAGGGAAGGGTACTGGGAGTGAGGTAGACCCCTCCTCTTCCTCCTCCCATCATTCTTGAATATGCTCCGGGGGGGGTCACCTGACCTCGGAGGGAGGGAGTCATATGACCTTGGGGGGGGGGGGGTGTCACGTGACTATGGGGGGGGGGTCACGTGACCTCGAGGACGGGGTCACGTGACCTATGGGGGTCACGTGACCTTGGGGGTCATATGACCTTGGGGGTCACATGACCTTGGGGTGACCTTGGAGTGTCCTTGGGGGGTCACGTGACCTCGCGGTTACGCCGACGGCGACGCCGACGTCGCTCAAGCCGGAAACGGGCGCCTAAGAGCTGCGCTCTAAAACAATTACTAGACGATTGAAGACTGAATTCCTAAAATCCTGGCTTACCACCAACCATATTGCAATATTGAGGATGTAGCGGGTGGAAGCAGTGTCTAATACGTCACTCTCCGGGAGTTACGGCCTCTTCCCTCGCACTGTCCAAGGGGGTGGTACCGGTGGATTCCACGGCGGGCTAGTGGGCATTTTGATGAAGCCAACCAAACACTCACACGCACATATAAACAAACTTCTTGCGAAGGCTTCCCCAGCACAGACCCGGCCATCCACCGTCGCTTTTCCTGTGCGCAATCCGCTTTTTCAAAGATCGAATCTTACGGCTTCAAGTCCAGAGCAGACTGCGTATTCACACAGGTCGCATTTCGTACGAGACAAAAAGAGCGTGGTTGGAAGCACGATATGTCAAACCAGCTGCAGGAAGGCCTTCGAACCGTTTGTCCCGTGGGGTCTTGTTTATATTGAAGGGCATAGAAACTTGAAAAACTGCGATGTACGCCTCGGTCGTTCTTCAGGATATTTGACGAGAGGAGTGTTTTTATATATCTGAGCGCAGCCGGATTTGGTAAAACAGGCAACCTACTAGGACACATTCAGGGGACTCAAGGCTTCTACCACTCATAGTTCGCGCGGAGTGCCACGTACACGAAATTCTCCTGATCTGATTTTTCATATTTCCACATGTGAGGCGACTGGATTCTAAGCACCCTCTTGGCGTACTTCTACTCCAGTTTTTTTTTTCGCTTTCCGTAATGTTGAGCAAAAGGACGTTTGAAAAGTTTCCTTCCAGTGCCCGTACAAACAAACTCATTGCACCTTGCATGGCTTCAATGGCAGGATTGCGCAAAATTTGGAGGCTGGCTTGGCCTTTTATAAGTCTCTTTCCCCGTCGCATGCACTTTTGCCTTGCCCTGCTGCCGAAAACATCCACTTGGTCGTCTGAAGCTCACTGTACTGGAACTCGTGAAATTGGTACCGGTTCTTACAATGAGCGGCCGCTCCATCGCTAACGCAAGTGTGGCGAGTGTAGATTGATGCCTTGTCCTCGAGGTGTGCCTTAATCTCTGACAAGGCTAAGCATGTATGCGCCTTGTCATGACTGAGATGTGCAAATAGCGGCATAGCCCCGCGCGTGTAGATGCTGTTCTGGGCCATAGGCGGAAAATCGTCAATGTGCTCTGGAGCGGACACGACTACAGAGCAATGCATCAAACGCAAACCTGTTTCGTACATTCGTACAGTCTGCTAGCATCGGCATAACTGTCCAGGAGCACTCCCCCCCCCCCCCCCCCCTCTTCTGTTCTCTTTGTTTCTCCTTCCGTGGGGAGCTCGGGATGTTCTGCCACCGCACGAGGAATGACTAGTGTTTTTTTAAGATCGCCTCATGCCCGGCCGGTTATGCTTACACCGCGCAGAGACACCGCCGGTGTCGCGTATCTTCGTCCCCAGTCGGTGAGATACGATCGCCTTTTCGCGCGCGGGTATAACCTCCGGCCTCCTTTTCTGCCAAAGGGGGGGCTGTTACTTATTTTTTGGCAGGTCTGCCTCAAGAAACACTTGTCTTCCTCCGGCGGTGTCTTCAATTATTCTCCGGCTAGTAGTCCAGTTACGCCGTACGTAACAATGACATAATATACCACGGGCTAATCTTCCGTTCACGCCACGCCCTCCATCGGTTGCGCGGAAATATCCTTAACATCGCCCAGTCCTAGCGGAGCCTAGAGCGACGAATCAAATTATTTTGTCAGCCAAGTACTGATATTAAATGACTAATTTCAAAAGGTAGCATGATGAGCATCTAACCAGTCAAGAGGAACACACTAATAAGGATCGAAAACACCATAAAGCTCGGTATTCATTTGCAATACAGGTCACATCAGCGATGAAAACAAGTTCACATGTTATTCTTAGAGTGCTCCATGGCACCTGGGCATTAATATGATCAGGTACGGATACGGTGGCATGCGTCGCTAAGACAGAGACGCCCCTGCGGTAACTAAGGCGACAACAACCTAATTAGACATTTTTTTTTATTCTTTTTTGAAACAAAATTATGCAACATGTCTTTGCAGATTTCCAATTACCAGCCATCAAGGGCACATCATGTAAAATTAAAAAAAAATCAAGAATTATCATTTGTTTTAATTTCCGCACAAAAATCGTAAAATTTTGACTTTTTCGTTTTGACGAAGTTTCCGGGCGCAATGCAGAATAAACTTTTAATAGCATAACGCTAATTAATTTGTTAATAGTTAACAAAGCATTAAACACATGACACAAAATAAACTCAGCTTTATATAATAAATTGAGAGCGAATTAAGAATTCGCCTGAAATGCCTCATTATGCAAGATTTGCTTCAGAAGCCAAGTTTGTCATTTTATTTCGCTTGAAATATACACTCATATAAGTTACTTTCAACTATGTCTGGCATAAATGCCTGCATTGCGTGCCTTAAACATAAAAAAAAAAATCGACGATGTAGAAGGTTGCATCTTTATTCCCATGACTATCATCGCGCTATAGGGAACATTGTTTTTTCAACCTCCTCTTGAAAGCGATTTTTTTTACGAATACAATGAAGTATCTTGCAAAATTAAGGTTTGTCCCGTTGTGTGGACAGGTTTCGCTACTTCATATAAAAATGTTATTTAAAACAAAATATAGGCATGACACCACCATGACCGTCCTAATCTGAACACACCCTATGGTAACTGTGTGTTTGTTAGCCTTTGTGAGTACGATTTTCTTTAATATGTTCTGCCTCAGGAACAGAAGATCGATCAGGAATCAGCACAGTCTACCTCGTATGTGACATATGATGCGGTGTATTCTGGATAACGGGATTTCAATTTTTTATTTACAGTCATGAACGAGGTTCTTGCAACATTGACTGATAAGTACTTTAAAAGACTCAGCCATTATACCCATCCTTTTCTTGGTTCAAAATTGGCTTGTGCCAAAACAAAATATATATTGCTTTTAAATTCGAGTTATTTCGCGGTTTTCACCTATCCGAATAGAACTAAACAATGAAGATCATTCTGGACGTCGCACCTTCCTACATTCCTAACTCCTAAACGTCCGCGTGTGTTCTTACATCTGAAACCGGAATTTTAAAAGTTAATAACAAGACGTTGCGAATATGAGATGGTACACATTAATGCAAAAATAAAATGACTCAAACAAAAAAAAAATATTCATATTTGCTATTAGGTTATTATTCCTTCTGGTGAAGGCTCGATCAGCCGCCGTTCCCAGAAATTTTGCGCGTGAAACGGTGACTCGCAGAGAAAGTAGGAATACAGTGTCACCGCCTTTATTTCCACAATTTACTGTACGTACGCACTTGCATGCTTGCGCTGATGAGGCCTCAAAACCGAACCTCACGTATTGTGACTGCTTCCGCTATTCCGCTAACACCCAACCTCGTTGTCCCACCACTCCAGAAAAAAAAAAGGTCACGGCATAATTGGCAAAAAAAGATTCATGATACCGATATTATTATATTGCAGAATATCACCTTATCTAGTAACCATCTTATTTAGTAACAACTGTGTTAATATGCACTTTAAAAGAAACCTAAATATTTTGCCTGGCGCAACGAAATATAAATTTTTAGGTCTGGCGACAATGTATTTCTTCTGGATCTTTAGACAAGTTGGGAAAAAACTTGGTTTTCTCGAACCTTAAGATTCGGCGCCGAAGTTTCGGTTCGGCGAACGTTCGCACCATCACTACTGCTTGGGCTACGACATTGGCGGCAGCGCAGGAGCAGCGTTAGCTGCGGTGGAGCTCTACCACTCTCCCTACGATGAATCAAAAGTGGCCGAGCGCGGCGCTGTTTGCTGGGTGATCGGTAGAGGCTCCTAGCGGATACATGGTGCATCTAACGGATATCACGCAGTACTCAGACACGACCGCGCGCCGGTACGGTCCTCATCCAGATTGATACGGCAGGGCAAACTACCCCCACCGCACGCCCGGAAAACAACTGAGTTTAAGACGAGAAAGACAGAGAAGGCCTATTGAAAAATAATTAAAACATTAAAGAACAAAAATACGACACGTGACTTCTTGTTTCTGAAGAGGGCACATACAGACACACAGAAAATTATTTCAAGCAGCGTCCATTGCTCTGGGCGACTGGCGTCCCGCGACCGACGCCGCGGTGCTGCGCTCGTCACGTCTTCGCATTTTCGCGCTACAGATTTCGCCACCGGGGAACAAACGCGCCAACAGCCGTCAACTTTAAGTGTGTTTTTTTGTCCATGTTTATGTTTGCTTTTTTTTTCTTCCTTCAGGAATAATGCTTTAGTAGAAAGAAGAAACTACACACGCACAACGAATACTTCTTTCGCTTCTAGGCCACCCTGCTCTCGGCAAATAGACATCTACTCCCTTTCCCACCTTATGATGTCGCAGGACGAAAGTTACGAGCTACACGAGCCAATCTGTAGTTCATAGCTTATATCGCGACTTTCCGCTCTCCATCAGTGTTGCGGAGTTGCCAATCCGGAGTTGGAATGATTCCCCGGAATCATTCTACATCTTCGCGACCCCGGAATGGAATGGGAATGGAGTGGCGGCAACGTTCAGGGGAATGGAATG
The DNA here is from genome assembly GCF_016920785.2 of Ixodes scapularis. Classification (NCBI taxonomy): domain Eukaryota; kingdom Metazoa; phylum Arthropoda; class Arachnida; order Ixodida; family Ixodidae; genus Ixodes; species Ixodes scapularis. The sequence goes on along the minus strand of NW_024609835.1, from coordinate 189,281,156 downwards.
GGAATGGAATTAGATGCATTTTGTCCGGAATGGTTGGGAACGGAATGGGCCAGGTTCTTTATATATATATATTTTTTTTATTTATTATTATTAATATTTTTTACGCCTCTAATATTGCACGGCTCAAGGGTACGTCATCAGCCGACGTGAACGTGACCCGCTGCTCTGGTGATCCGATACCCAGGAAGGAGGCCAGACGTGGCCTCGCTTTGCGGACCCAGACTTCCTACACCTGCCGAGAGCGCTGTTTCTCGGGGAGCTTGCATTTGTGCCGGCCATTTCAGGTCGCAATACACGAGGTTTCTGTTTGAGTGATGCTAGGCGAAACTTGAAGACTGCCATTCATGCGTTGGAGGCGGAGAGTCGGCAGGAAGGACCGTCACAACAGGGATGCCCCCGTATCGATTTTTCAACCGTAACAGAAGATAATACATGTGCTTCAGAATGCTTCAGGTGGTCCACTTTTCTCGAAAATTCTAAATGCAACAGCCTGCATGGTCTTCAACGAGGTTACCTACAACGAAAGTACGTATTGGCCTTTCATAAAGCAGCGTGGGCAAAGTTTCAGGTTCAAGGCAACACCTACAGATTCAAGAATACTAGTTCATCCCACCGTGATGTCATGTGATCAGTGCTGACAGGGGCGCCCTTCTTGGACAGGGAAGTGGTGATGCTTCGATGGAATTCATTTAGAGGTCGAAGTCTTTTCGCATCACTGGTCAGTTAGACAGGATGTCAAGGAAGGACCGCGATCAATCCTTGATGGAACGCTTTTTAAACCCATTGTGGACTCTTCCTCCGGAACCACTACCTTCAAGGCGAATTGCCAAGCCTGCGGGAAAGTAATTTCGGGACCAAAAAAAAAAAACAAAACAAAAAAACTTCCGCTTGAAACTTAAAGCCTCATCTCAGTTGGCGTCTTAAAAAATTTGGAAAATGTATCGGATTATCAGTATTTAGATTTCTACCCTCCCTAAAATGTATTCTTGTAGTTGAATTTCTAAAGACTTTTTGCCTATTTTTAAAATGTATTTCCGATACGTATCGCGATACATTTTTACATATATATTTGAGACTTGAGTATCAGTATCTTAGCGACTATTTTCATCTATCCCATTATTTGTATTTCCAAATACATTCTTTTAATATTCCTGCCCAAACCTGAAACGTAATGCAGCTGTCAAGTGACACTTTTAACGTTTAGGAATTAGAGGAATGGAATGGAACGATTCAGCCATTCCAGGAGTGGGAATGGGCCCAGTGTCCCCATTCCTCGGAGTTGAAAGGAATGGAATTATCGCACACTCAAATTCCCCGGAATGGAATTGGAATGGAATGGGGGTGCCCATTCCGCAACACTGCTCTCCATGTAGTTCCGCCAAACCGGAAAAACAGGTGACACTCATCTAGCAATGAGTTGGTTCCTGTGGCTTGTAGTCTCCTTTGCGGTTCATCGTAAGGTTAAACCAAGTAGTCAAGTGTACGCTTGAACACGGACTTGCTGACGCCAATTCATGCTGTATATATACGTGAAATATACTTATTTGTTGCAATATCATGCAGTTGTCTCCAAGTCGTCGCCGCCGTTAGTTTAGTCAAAACACAGCCGCCGACGCCACCGCCGTGAATATTTTATACACTTCGCGAGGTCACCCCTAAGAAGTCGAGGCTTACATTTCATTTAATCCGAACCGTTTCCAATAAATCGGCAACCGATATATAAGATTACGGTTCCGTTGCCTGTTTGTGTTCAATATCAAATCTTTGATTTCGGTTGGCCTTGTTCCGGTTCAGTTAAGAATAATGGCTTTGCTCCGACATTCGGTTTGGTTCGACACCCTGGGTAACAGATAAATGATAATCGCGCCTGATTACAACAGCTGCTTTGTAGCGTCTCGCTGGACTAGGAAAGATACCTTGTTCGTGTACAATTATCCAGTTGTGGTTGTTTGAGTCAGGGCGCGCCATTTTTATCTTCGACTGAGCATACACCAGTGAGACATTCAAGCCATCAGACACCTCCAGTGCAATGATGCTGTTTCAAGGGCCACTTCCCATGCCCTAAAGAATTACGCAATAGCTCGTAGACCCTTTAGCCAGCTGGGATCAGCCAAGCCGCACCAACAGAGTGAGAGCCCACGGTTATACCATGTCTTGTATTAAATTGGCAAACTGTGAACTGTGAGCCCCACATTGCGTGCCGACGCCTTCGATATGCGCGACGTATACGAGCGCAACTCACACACATTGGAGCATGACGCAGCAAAACGCTGGATACCTCTCAGCAGTAAAAGCGCATTCCGGTGGTACATAGGTTCCGATTGGCCTGCCAGGGCCGTAGCTTCCGCCGTACTGGCATGTTATACGAACACGACTTCCTGGTCTAACCAGTGCATCTTGTTTCAGACACTAGGCTGAGCGGCGCCACCAGAGTAATAGCTCGCGTTCGAGCAATGCAACCGCCACTCCCAGGCATGCCCAATATGTTTTTGCTTCAGTCGTTAGATAGCACCAAATCCAACAACATTCCTGGTTACCTATATTAAAATCAAAACAGCTTGCATAAGAATCGAGCCCCCCCCCCCCCTCCCCCCATTCCATTCCCACTCCATTCCGAGCAAAATGCATCTAATTTAATTCCCACTCATTCCCCAAGCGCTGCCGCCCATCTCATTCCCATTCCATTCTGGGGTCTCAAAAGTACGGTGTCATTGCGGAATCATTCCATTTTCGGAGGGACATCTCCGCAACACTGGTGTTACGTATTAAAAAAAAGTACATTTTCCTACTCTCACCGTGTTTATCCGTGCTTATTTGGCATAAAGAGCGAAAAAAATCCTGTGTCACACAACTCAGTTTGGTTATGTATTTTGAAATGTTTCATGGCCGGCTTCAGTGCAACTAGGCCAAGTTTTCAATTCGCCGTCGTATCACCAGTTGACATGGTGAATTCCGAGTAACAAGCCATCTTTCAGTTTAGTTTGCTGCTTCTTGACTTCGGTAGCTGTCGGCTGCTGTAGCTTTGCCAGGATAATAAAACAAACTCACACACAAAAAAGTTGGTCCTGCAACAAAGACAACCAAAAAACTTAGTGAAGACACTTATACTGCTGATGTATAGGAACGCGAAAGCATCGTAGTCCCGCGGGTACAAAGGTGACATCACGCTCCCCCACTGCGCAAGCTCGGCGCCCCCGCCAGCTTCACGGCTCCCGTGATAAAGCCTCTGTGTTGCTGTGCTTTCCTATGCGTTTTATTTCTGCGGAGCGCGCGCTTTGACCTTGAGCGGCACGAACTTGATGACTTATTTTTATAGACATCTTTTGGGCACATGGCCGAAGTATTTTCGCTAATGGGAAATATAAGCCCTTAAAAAGAAAGCGCCTTGTTAAACGTATTGACGTTGATTTCCTCGATTGGAGAAGAAAGTGGTCCGTCTGAGTCCTTTCTCATATTGATATTTTTCCTAGTGACGACGAAAATCTCCACAATCTTTTAAACCCACTGGGGCGAACCATGCCTCGATTGACCTGAATTAGTTACATCAGCAGAAACGTTGAAATTAAGAACCCATTGCACGGCAGCTTAAGTCAAAAGAAGCCAAGCTCAACTGGGCCGTTAGCATAAATGAGTTATTTTCGTGGATCCATTTTTGCCGCGCGTAATGTTGCCCCATATAGGTTCTTCTGCGACCAGCCTTAACTGGATGAGAAAAATGACAAGCAAGAAAACATCCAGTTTCTATTTACGTAACCTCTTTTACCTGGAGTAAAAAAAAAGTTCCGTCCATGTTATGTATTGTGTGATGAATGACTGAAAGGAAGCGCCGCAAGACGGGGACAAAAGAAGCAGCTAACGACGACACGTGGCGCCACATGTCGTCGTCACCTGCTTCTTTTGTCCCCGTCTTTCGGCGCTTCCTTTCAGTCATGAACAACCAAGTAGCCCAACTTAACATTCTGTTCTACAATGACAGACCGTAATTTTGAAATTAAACTTCGAAGTTAAGAAATATAAAAACAATATAGGGACTTCAGCCCCCTTGTCCTAGCGTAGAAGCCGTGCAGGAATTTGCGAGCAAGAAGTAGTGTCGAGCCCGGGCCAGTGCGACGAACGTCGCTTGATTTATAGTCGATGCACCGCCGGTATAATTCGTATTTGATGGCCAGTACGCGTATACAGGCGCAGGGACTGGAGCTGCTATCCAAACGCGTTCAAACTCTGCTTTCAAATTGCAACTTGATGGTTCTGCCGAACAGATTGCCGTTCCCGAAAAGATGGTTTCTTTTTCTGGTACATTTTACTTTTGCCTCCTTTTTTTTTTAATTGTTAAGACTACTTTCCGAATCGTTCCTTGATCTTGATGTGTACGCCGGGTCATGAGAGTTGGAACGCCTTTGTTTACATGGTACAAAATATTTTTCTGTTTTTGTCCTACTCATGCTTTTTGACATTGAAAGGGGAGTGAAAGCGAATTTCAATGTTTCAATATTCTCTCGGCGCAGATGATGGAAGTTAAGGAAACAATCTCTTTCTCTTTAGTGTCACAGTTTTTGTAACAAAAAACAAATATTAAGTTATTTCGATCAGGAAAGTGAATATGCACCTACCACGAAACGTTGACACCGCAGACCCTTTCATCCAATTATGAGCTCCTCCGTGTGGCAACGAAAAGGTAAGATGGCTTTCTTTCAGTTCATTTAAAAGGAAGAAATATACTCGAGTTCGTTCTAGAAAAAATCAACATATCTATAATAAGAACACTTGAAATAAGAAAAAACAACATTTTTTTTTGTTTATTTCTTTAGACCTAAGTTCTAGGGGAGCAAGACAAAAACGCAGATTTCCTGTGCCTGACCACGCCCTGTGATCCGTTTAGATTGCTCAGCGAACGGCATAAACGAAGCAACATGAAAAGCAAGAACTAATATAGGAAAATCAAATACAAGAGCAAAGTAGTAAAATAACGATCCGCAACAAAAGCGCAATAAAAATTACGTACACTGGCTAGTCAAACTGTTGTATCGGAATGTAAAAAATACGGCTACTGTTTACCTTGTGTACGTGAATGATCCATGACAAGTTTAAGAAATCAATCATCGTCCATAAGAGTTGGTTGTAAACCAAGCATTGGAGTTGTTCTTCTTTCTACTCACGAAAGAACACCACTAAAAAAATGTAATATTTTGTAATTTTTTTTTAATTTCTTGGACAGCCAATATTAGCGCCGTGTTCGGTAAGGCGGGTGAAATGTGAAACTATTAAAACTTGTATTATAACTTCTGTATAGTTAACTACTATATATACAGTCTGAAAGACGTACTTCTATTTATGGTAAATGGTTTTATTGAAACCAAGATACTTCCCGATGAACTTAAAACATCTATGGTACGTCCTTTGTATAAAGGTGGTACCAGGAACAATATTGCCAACTATCGTCCGATTTCTCTCTTGCCAATCATCGCTCAGATCCTCGAAAAGCATGTGTTTAATCTAAGGATATCTTTTTTTTTTTTAAATTAATATCTTATCTCCAACTCAATTTGGTTTTGTGCAAGTAAAGAACACTCAGCCTCTCCTAGAAGATTTCGCAGATCATCTATACTGAGCAGTGGATCACAATCTTGTTACCTCCGCATTGGTCTTAGATGTGTCCAAAGCTTTCGACTCAGTAAGCCATACGATACTGTTGAAGAAACTGTACAGCCTAGGTTTTCGTGAATCATTGTTTTCCCTTCTTAAAAACTATCTTTCTCGTCGCTCTCAACTGGTGCGTGCATCTGGATTTCACAGTTCTCAAACTGGACTAAAAGCCCGAGTACCACAGGGGTCTATTCTATCACCTCTTTTGTTTAATATTTTTGTCAATGACATCGCCACCATGGTACCGGGATGTAAGCTCTATCAATACGCGGACGACACTGTAATTATGACCCTACACATCACCTATGCCAATTCCATCAGCCAGCTGCAATCTCAAGCAATAGCAATTATGGATTGGTAAAAAAAAAAAACATTCTTGATATTAATGTTAAAAAGACAAAATTAGTACGCTTCTATATACCACTCAAAACAGACACTCTTAACATTCCATTAGTTCTGCACTCTTCTTTCTGCCATCAATGCAACTGCATTCCGGTTTCGTATACAGATAGCGTGAAGTATCAAGCATATATTTTGATAACGGTCTCAAATGTAATGTTAATTTCACATATATCTGTAAAAAATTCAGAAGCTTTAGTTGCCTGTTATATAACACAAAATATTTGTTCCTTATCTGTTCGAAGAATGATTGCCCATTGGCTTGCATATAGCGTCCTTCGCTACTCCATCCCCGTTTTCGGCCATTCTTCTGACTATTGGAAGACCAAAGTGGACTGCATCCTGAAAGCTATCCTAAAAAGTATCTCTTTTAAACTTAAAATACCTGACAACGCTAATCTTTTCGAATATTGGCAACTACCTAACTTCCAAACCCTTTATGTTCATTCAGTGGTATTGCGGCACGTTTGGAATTCTGATTTCAAAATCTCAACCCCACCCTCACGCGATCTTCGACATACGCACCCTTTTCGCATACCTCTTTCCCGAACTCATTATGGCGAAAGTACGCGTGCGTTTTATGTGCCATATATTTTTTCTCACTTAGCACCTGAACTTCTAAACCAAACAACCTTGGGCAAAGTTAAAAACATGCTAAGAGGTATTTCGTTTTAATAGGGAATTTTTTGTTTCAGTCTCTATACTGTTTATTTATATTGTAGACTTATTTTGCTTAGTAATGTGTGCCACTTTTAAGCGCCTGATATTCTGGAACATTAATGAATATTCTGCTGTTTGTATGACATTTTAACAGAAGCCACATTCCGTGATTTTTCTTTCGCATATTTTTCAGTCTTGTGGTATTTCATTTTGCTTTGACATTGCTATTGATTTCCTCTTTAGTCTGAGCATATTATATTTTCGCGTAAAATCTTCGCATTATAACTAGAGTGACTAACTTCATGGAATTATGTTTACATTTCTCTTTTTTGTCTGTTTTATAGTATTGTACTTTTCGTAACTACATATACTACATGTTTTTTTTTTGTATTTTTTTATTGGAAGATGGCGTCGCACAAGCCACTTGTCGACTTTGATGCATCCGCAATAGCAATGCAGGTAGCAATGAACAATTATTATTATTATATACGGAAAAATGCGTCCAGATTTTGCCCAAAAATGACGAAGACACATTTTTTATACAGTTTGAAATTAAGCGGATTTGGTTTTGCGCACCTTTGATTTTGTTTGTTTAATGTTTTATTGCAGTGTTTATCTTATAAGTAGAGCTCAGCTAGCTGGAATATGTGTTTGTATAAAACTATCTGAACATTTTAGAGAAAGGCGAGTAAAAAGAAATGGGCAAACGCTCTGCAAACAATGTCATTATAATCAAAAACCTTTAAAAATAGTTTATAATACCTTAAACATGTTAGTGATAATACGAATATTAGTGCAGATTTCGCCTGTTTCTCTCAATTTCCTTTCATGTATTTCCATTTATGTTCAACTGGTTCTATCCACAATATTAGAGATAACCGCAGCATCTGCAACATATTACGGCAAAAGAAAGACACTGAACTTCGTTTCAGCTTAAGTCCAGACGCGGCGGATGCTACATGCGGGAGCATGCGGCCCTGAACAGTGCTTGCACTGTAGGGGCGCGCGTGCTTGGCAGGAGGGACGCTGAAAGCCCGGAGCTCGTTCTTGTACCATCGGCTGCGTCTTGGCTTTAACTGAAACGAATTATACCCCCCGCAATGATTTTTGTTGTGTTATTTCTTTCACCTTGACTGTAATAAAACGTTAAGCTCCTTATATATGAAGAGTGTTTATAAATATAAGAAAAACACCCCAAGATATAGTGCGGAGCCAACCGTTTCCAAAGAGATTACCAGACCCTCGAGAGTGGCGCGAAAATTAATTTGGAGCTGACATCGTTAGAAAGGGGATGCAGAGAGACACAGAAGCGGACAGCCATAAAAGACTGCGATAAATATGTAACAAGGAGGCTCAAGAACATGTTAAGGTGCGTCGTTAATTAAGACTGCGTCGGCGAGAAAGGAAGACCCCTGTAATCTCTTTGTCGTCGCACACGTGGGCAACACGGCGCACCTCTGAAGTTTGAACGCATATTAAGGAAGCCCCGGAATAAGCAACGATCGAGATGCTCCCTTAAAGGCGCGTCGGCTGCACACATACGCGAATCCCCCCCCCCCAGACACGCATACACACGCGCACACGCGCGCGATCACACACACACACACACACACCGACACAAACACACACACACGCAAACAAGAGTAGACACGTACAAGCACGCATACACACGCACACACACAGGGTAACACACAAGCACACACGCAAGCACTCATACACATGCAGACGCACATACGCACTCTCACATACAAAACGGACACGCACGCACATACATACACACACAAGCACGCATGCACACACGCACACACGACCTACAACGAAAATTCACAAAACAGCATTATTCGACAATTTTCATCTGTATGAAACCTCCTCTAAATCCTTCAAAGACACCTTGAGCTCATCCGGACGTAAGGTGTCTTTAAAACAAATAAAAAAAAACTATTATCTGTTTTATTTTCGTAAAGAAGGCCAAACTTTCTCCCGCGGCTTTTTTTGTGAATTATTGTGCCCTAAAACAACGTAGCAATATTGCTTTTTTCTTGAGCCTTCGATGAGATTAAGACTCGATTTGAATACGAGAAGCAGAACAGGAGGCTGGAAAAACGTGGAAAACCAAAAGTTCCCTCTCAACATTTAAGAGACGGCCATTGTAAATCTTAGAGCCTGTCGAATATAATTCAGGTAGAGCTCAACCCCGGCAAGTGCGAAAACTCCTGCAGGACAAGCAACATGATAGCAGTCCATGGAAGTGACACCGCCAAATAGATATTAGCTCATTTCAGAAATATTAACAGTTATCGAAACAAAGCCGCGCAACAGAACCCAGGAAGTGGATTTGGACCTCAAAAACAAAGGTATTACCTTGTGTTTTGTTTTTGTTTTTATGTGGATAGTTTATCACTTTATGTATTGAGAGCATCGGGAAATCATTGTTTCGCTGGGTGGCCGTTTGTTTAGGGAAACAGCGACAGGCAATCTTTGTTTGATTAATTTAAGCCGCACTAGAACCGCGGTACCTCCCCTACCTGAGCACACCGACAACTTTTTTTTTTTGCGCATTCAGCTGCCAGAATGTTTATTCAGGTTTTTTTTTTCATTCTGCATCTTGTATCTCCACGTGTCCTTGTTGGGTAGGTGTTTTTTATTTATTGTCGTTATGGTCTTGGTCGTAGTGAATGAGATTAATAAGTTTGAAGCGACCGACTCGGGTGACATCATGATGTAGAAAACCCGAGACTGTGGTAAAAGCGGAGAAACTTGGTCGAAGAAGAAAGACAGGGGAAAAGAAAGACAGGGAAAAGAAAAGGAGAAGAAAGACAGGGACGGTACTTTTCCTTCGTCTTTCTTATTCGACCAAGTTTCTCTGCTTTTACCACAGTCTCGGATTTTCTACATCATGGTCAATATCCTCCAGCTTGCCCGCGCACTAACTGTTTTTCGGGTGACATGTCGATTGCGTACAATGAAGACTTGGTTTCTGAAATTATTTAATTGTTTTGGGCACGGGGAAAACTGCCTCTATACATTTCATAGTCCTATGATTTGTCACGCCGTCGGCTTTACGAAGGAGGTTAGAATTAATTTTCATTCGTTAATATGAACATTATCTGATTTCCTTGTTAGAAAATATATATACCCTTCACCCGCAATATGTCACTTTTGTGCTGAACAATTTTTAGACCAGAAATGTTTACTTAACACGTATCACGTAGTGCTACGGACACAACCTAGGGGAACATATGTTAGATTTTCTCGTAAAACGACGACGACCATTGCTTTATAGTTCGCTACATTGACCTTTTGAGATAGCCTTGAGCCGATGTACATGCAACTAACTTCTAATATATTGAAACAAGGTAGAGTGTAAAGGGGAGAAAAGAGGGCCTAGTAGCACGCGTTCTCCGGTGATAGAAAACAATCTTGTAACTCAAAAACGTCTCATAATTACTAATTACCTCGCCATTTTAACACCCTAAAAGACGGCGCATGATTCACTCTAAATATTCTGTGAGAATTTTCTGTTCGACAACATGTGAAATGCAGTCATTTACTCATCCAGATTTTAAGATAATATTTTAGAAGGAACGGGATATATCAAACTTCCAAAGCATATGTGGTTATTGTTTGTTTGTTTTCTAAATGTAGAGGCTGCGGCAATTAAAACACCGCTGCGTGCACGCGCCTGTTGGCTGGAGTTTAAAGCACGCCCCTGAAATCCAGCCGTCTAAAGGCAGGGGCTCAACCGATAATTTGAGGTCGAGCGTTCTCTCCATTAACGACCCATATTCATCGTGTGTCTCTGATCAGGCGGGCTTCAATGCTTTGAACCCTAGAGACCCCGGTGCGACCAGGTCGCATGTGTAGTGTCGAGCCGAAATAAGGAAAGAACGCAGCCTACAGCTTCCGCTTCGCGCAATAGTGTGGGTTGTTTCTCTGGTATCTTAAGTAGACTATGTTGAAAAGTCAGAGTATTAGGGGAAGGGAGGAATTTTTTTTCCATTTAAGGCAGTAAACCGCGGATTTAAAATAAACGAAACTCGTTTTCACACTTAGTCCTGGGTAGTAACAGAACAAAGCAATTGACTTTTCTGGCGGTAGCTGAACTCTATTCTCTTGAAAGGCGTTTTAAATACGACCTTTTTATTGCAAGCCACTAACACGACGATGAGAACACTTCCAGAAAGCGTATGTCTTGGATTATACAGAATGTGGCCGTAAAAACTTTAACATTTGGCACGCGTAGCAAAAATTGAATTTCAGACGTACATACCTAAAATTGGGCACACGGACGTCGTTTATTTAAAAAGAAACTTGCAGACGCAAACGTCGCTTAAATTAATTTTTAGAAACATTTCCTCAATCAATACTTTCAACAAAAAAGCAACAGGCGTATAGATACAAATCATTAGCGAAAAATATGTTCAACAAATGGTCGGAAGCTTCACACACATTGCTCAACCATAATTACATTCATGACCCACGTATCATACCAGATGCTGCCAAAACATTTAGTGAAGTGTACGGCGCAGATATTGACCCAGATATAACAAAATCACGATAGTTTATCGGACAATTGTAGAATGCGTCAGGTATGTTTCGAAGCATAAACCGCTCCTCGAACACATTTCGTAAGAAAGTGTACGAAACGTGTCGAAACATTTGCATTGCTCCTTTGTTTATTTATACTGGAGACATTTCACGGTTTGCAGTTAATCGTTGCGTGTATCAGCAGAAAACGTGTGAGCAAATTCCGAGTCTGAAATTTTATGATGAATAAATGGCTAAAATTCCGACCCCACAGGTATTCACGAGGCGTGAAGTGTGTTTTAAATATGTCTAAAAAACGGCCATGGTTGTCCATGATGAAAATGAAAATTGCTTTTCTGTGGCATCTCATTTTCGGGGTGGACTTGCGCGAAATAGAAGGATTTTGTAATTGTTTATATAGCTTCAAGAATGTGTCCTAGATATTACGCTGTGCTTGCAACGGGAAATTGGGTAAACAGAACGAGGAAAGAAACGATAGATATAAGGGAAATAGCACATCCTCCCTTTCATTGCGAGTTTTCTCGTTGAAATTGGACGCACACTAACTGCGTAAACTGCTAAAAAAAATTCAAAAACAAAAAATAACTCAATCAAAAGTTTAAAACGAAATGTCATAGAGTGAAGTTATAGACTATACAGAACTTGAAAATAATTCTTAAGTAATATTAAGAAAGAGGCGCGTTTCCAAGGATATGTTGCTTCAAACTTGATTACAACGCATTCTACACACAGGTGAGCAAATGTTGGAGAGTCGACGCAGGAGCAAGGTGGGAGAACATTTTGGATTCTTAAAATATATCCGTGGAGCTGCGCACTCGTAAACGATTCATGATGCTTATGCGAAGTTACCGTTGTGTTTCAAACGGGTCTACGCAATCACGATAAAGTTGCCCAATAATAATTTCCAGCCAGCAATTTATGCTGCGAATACCTAAACTTGACGTTGAATGTAAAACAAAAGACTGGAATGTTCAAAACAAAAGCCGTACATAGTCTCTAGCCGTTCAAAGTGCACACTTTATGTCACTTATTCGGTTATTTATTATTTTCCGTCGCTAAAAATGTACTGTCGTGTTTTGTTGCATTCTACTTTTATGAGTTGAGCATGTTTTACAGCTGTGCAATTTCTTTCACTGTGCCACATTTTTCACTGTGGCAGTCAGCAACCTTTGTTGGTTGCTGAATGGCACAAATAAAGGCATTATGATGATGATGATGATGAGTGAGTTGAATGTTTCATCTTATTTTTATGCATATATATTATCAATGTAATTTCAAGCCATTGGACCATCTCTGTCAATATGCTTTTCTGGTCAATATAATTATCTTGGAAACTGGGCATTGAAAACGCAATTGCGAAAGTTCATCATCTCGTGGCAGTATTGCAATAGACTCTTCAACTTATTAATATAGATTAAGTTTTCTAATCATCACATCAGCGAATTGTCAAGCGATTCGCTGGTGCAGGTATTATCCCAGATAATCGGAATTTCTGGGGGGTTACTTCACTGCAGAAACTTGGTAATACATGCATATCGCTAAATAACATTTGAAATTACAGTTGACTAGCGCATTTTATAATTTTAAATAAATAAATGCTATATATTTACCCTACCTTACGAGAAAATTCTTTCTCTAAGTTATCACCGCGCAGAGCTTCAATTGTTTATTTCATGTAAAGGAAAAATACTGTCTTTATCTTGCTATTTGTAATTACGTTTCCTCTTAAGGGGTACTGATGGTTCGTCAAGTTGTGCACTACAAATTCCTTGCTTGGTGTCCCGCGTTGATCGAAACGAGAATTAAATATAGTTATACATGTCGTTTTTTGTTCAGAAAATTTTGTTTCAAGGAACTAAATATGCCCACCTTTTTCCAAAGACATTTTTTTATATGCAGCACAGCTCTTTTGGCCTAAGTTTCATTTTTGGCTTAAATTTAGAGCCTTAAGAAGATCTAAGTGATGGTAGAGCCAATCTTTTTCTTGATCTGTCAAAATCTGCGTATCTGGTACTTAATTCGAATTTTTGTAAACCTGCTCCAGTTTCTCCTATATATTGAATTCGGCTTTTTTGACATTGAACCAAATATAAAACGTTATCTGAACTACAAATAAACACGTATCTGATTTTTCAAATAACGTTGTTTGATGTACTTTGAATGAAGTCGGCAGCCAATAAATCTATACGCAGATTGCAGCGATTATTATTACATTTGTTGCCACCGAGGAGAACCGTGCTGTGCCCAACAGTTTTTAGATTGTTTAAACATATCTAAAGAAATACATGATCTTTTAAACGCAATACCCGATGACTCTGGAACTATATCGTTTAATATTCTGTACAGGTGTAAAATATTCATATGACTTTGAAGGATAATATTGGTGTTTGGTAACTATGATTGATATGGTGAAATAGGTCTTAATTTATAATTATCTTTTATTAGCCTTTGTATTAAACTATCGACGTGAGGAATAGCACCACATTTCGTTATTGAGTAATTTACTAGCCGTATGGGATGTCGACTATTAATAAAAAGCTCACACATATATTAATATAACAGCATTCAAAAGCAATATTGCTACAACCAACTTCATTGATTCGTTTCCGGAAGCCCTTGCAGAACGTAGTCTCTAAAATCAAAATATAACGTGAACAGATATTAAATGTTATAGAAGACTTTTGTATATCCACGAGAAACAGCCCTGAAAATTCAACAGCAGATGCTAAGCAGTATAAAAGAACAAATGCTTAAGCCGCACGAGACTGCATGCGTGCAAATGCTATAATAGCATTTCAACAACAATGTGCGTTGCAATTTCTGTAAAACTATTTGTAGTGATCATTAAAAGCGTAAAAAAAACAGGGAAGTTCGTGAAGTAATTTTATAATAACTAACATGATACAAGGGACAATAGATGTTTTTAAGTGACCGTTTAATTTATTACCATTATTTCAGTCTTGCATTTATAATTATGTATTTTGGTAGTGTTAGTTCTCAGGCTATTCCTGATAAAAAAACAACAACAATTCGGTTAGTCAAAAAAAATATTTGGATTATTTACGAGTAGAAATGTGGAAGCTTTTTTACACGCAGCGCATTCCTACAAGCAGCGTTCCACGTCTCCCTTTTTCACACGCCGCGCCGGCGGTGACATCACGCTGCCTCACTGCGCAGGCGCGGCACCCTTTCCGGCTCCACGGCTTCCGCGACGATACATCTGCCTTGCTGTGCTTTCCTTTGTGTCTTATTACTGAGTCGCGTCCGCTTTGACCTTTGTGCGCCCCCCGGCTTTCGTGACGAAACATCTGCGTTGCTGTGCTTTTTTTTTTTTTTTTGTTTAACTTTTACCGAGCCGCGTCCGCTTTGCAGCCAATGGGAATGTATGTGCCGTTTCACTCAGCCAATGGAAATTTAAGAGCCGGTTCGCTTATCAAATGGGAATTTACGTGCCGCTTTGCCCAGCCAAAATGAGAATTCAGGCGCCGATTTCCTCAGCCAGTGGATTTTTAAGTGCCGTTTTTCTCAGCCGATGGGTAATTGGGTGCCGTTTTTTGCTGCCACAGACATTACTTAACCTCGGTTTCGCTTTACGGGATAGTTAATGCTTTCCAAATAATATTACGATTTGGTCTGAGCTCAATTGCTGCTCATTACCTCGTTCTTAGCGCAAGGTTTCTCCCTACTGAAAAAACACATTTGAAATTCAAACGGGTGGCAAACTGGTCGCCCGTTTGAATCAAACCTGTCGATCCGTTTGGATCAAACGTGATTATGGGATACGGGTACCCGTTTGGAAACGGTACCCGTTCAAAACGGTACCCGTTTGATACAGGTGCCCGTTTGATACGGGTGCCGTATGGTACGAGTACCCGTTCGACATGGCACGTGACCACACGTTTGAACGTGCCCTTCGAAATTGCAAATTATGCGCTAGCCCTAAATGGGTATCGTCTGGGAGGTTGGTTATCTTAAACATATTTAAGACGTCCCGAAACTCATAAACGTATTTATAACATGGAGAAAACACGTAGAACAAATGCACTCGCGTAGGTGCTTGTAAGTGGACAGGAAAACCGACACAAAAGATTGTTTTCAATTCTCCTCGAAGTTTATTGCCTCTTCTGTAGACAAGTACAAACGTGCAAGCGATCTGTGAACACTATACAGGTAGACTTTCGGGGAAATTATTCTCCTGGCTGCCGCGCGAATAGGCGCTGCATAATTCTTCAGATAATTTAGAAGAGTACGCGTAGAAGAACGGTCAATCGTTGCCAACACGTAGGTTGCAGTGCACTTACCATAACAATAGCGGACTTGAAAGAGGTAATCCGTGATATTTGTCGACACGGTCAAAGCAGGACAACTACACAAACACAAACGAGAGGGAACGGCTCCTTGGAAGTTTCAACACGATGCGGCGCACAAGCTGTCATTTGCCGAACCCAACCAAACCGCGAGAATTTGCGACTTCTTTGACGAATCGCTCGTTGCCGACATACACGTGGGTCTTTTCGAACACTGATAGCTTTGGTGCACATCCAATACGTTGTCGAGACATCCCAATAAGACCGCAGGGTTAGGCGACAGATTAAAGCAGGTAGGACGAGCGAACTTCGAGCAGCAACTGACAACAAGCAGACAAAGAAAAAAGCGGCTGCAAGGCGCGCCCTTCCGGATCTAGATGCTTATCAGCGTGTAGCTCGCGCGCTGCTGTGGGTCACGTGACAGGGGTGACAAGAGAAGAGGGAGGGGGCGAGGTCAAGGCGCTGGGACCACCGGGACAGCCCATCTCCCTCTCCCCAGGCATTCCAGGGAGATGCGTTTTTGTAGTCCCGAAGAACAAACGCGCGCGCGCGCGCGCGCTCGAACTTTGGAAATGGCGGCGGGGCTGCCAGAAGCTCGGCTTGCGCCCGAGCGAAGAAAGAACTCAGCGCAAGCTCGTAGTTTGAGTGCTGCAACGGCGGGCGTGCTCTCGCAATGCTCGATGTTCTTGCAGCCGCGTGTACGCGTGCTACCTTCGCTGCGTCTTGAATTAAAGTGAAACGGAGTCTAGACGTACATTCTTTCACGCGGTCGCGTCTTCTGCGAGAGAGATTCGAGCTGAATAAGTAAATTGAGGCAACAAAGATGGACAAAGTATTAAAGGTCTGTCAAAAATATGGGCTCACCAACGTCGCGCGTTTACGTAAAACAAAAAAAAAGTGTTAGTTTTAGTTGCAGTATAATCGAAAATCAGCGCAATTGAAATATAAATATAATTACTTGCATTACGCGGACGATCTGAAATCGATGAACCAGCGCTCCCAGCCTTCCGGAAGACATTGGCTGCCACGGCTGAAACGCTAGGCGTGCCCACGCCGCCGATCTGTACGTTCAATATCAAACGGGCTCCGGAGAGCCGTTTGATTAAACCGGTGCAGTTTGCAACATGGTCGCCGGTTTGAGCAAACGTGCGACAACTTTGCCCAAACGAGTCGCCCATTTGCCCAGACGAGCGACCCGTTTGCCAAATAGGTGACCGTTATGGCTCATAAGGGGAACCCCTTTGAGCTATACGGGCGACCCCTTTGACAAACTGGTGACCAGTATGGTTAAACGGTTACCGGTATGGACCCGTTTATTTTGATATGGGCGCCAAATGGTTTTTTTCAGTAGGATTGCTAACGACAAGAGTGCGTGCGCACATCTAGAAGCGTCGCTACGTATTTGTCAACTTAGAATTCAAGCCCCTAAATAAAATTCGCACTTTGCCCCTCTTACAGGTACCGTCATTGTGCTTTGAAGCACCAACCACGTGACGGCGCAAGCTCTAAGAAGCAAATCGCGGCGCACCGAAGCAGAGTTTATTTAATTTATTAGAACACAGCTCTTAGGGGCCCGTTTCCGGCTTGAGCGGCGTCGGCGTCGCCGTCGGCGTAACCGTGAGGTCACGTGACCCCCCCCCCCCCCGAGGTCACGTGACCCACCCAGGTCACGTGACCCACCCAGGTCACTTGACACGCCTAGGTCACGTGACCCCCCGAGGTCACGTGACCCCCTTAGGTCACGTGACCCCCTGAAGTCGAGTGACCCCCTGAGGTCACGTGACCCCCGAGGTCACGTGACCCCCGAGGTCACGTGACCCCCAAAGGTCATGTGAGCCCCTGAGGTCACGTGAGCCCCTGAGGTCACTTAACCCCCCGAAGTCACGTGACCTCCTTGAGGTCACGTGACCTCAAGGAGTCACCTATTTCTCAGTACGATTCCATCTTCCTCCTCTAGAGCTGCGCTCTAACCGGCGTTACAGGGAATTGTAAACGGCTTTCATTTTTTTTAATTATTTATTATTATTATGCCGTCCCTCAGAACGGCAGAAGTCGGTCTTGGGATGAGACTGACTGAATAAATTCAAAGTCGCAATATTGTTCTTGTGCAATCAGTTTTCTCATGCGTCGTGGTAGTTGTTGATTAGAATAATAAAAGGACAAATCATCCTCACTCAGAAATCGTGTCCGTGCTTCGAAACTGCCCCCTACGCTTCCAACACCACTTAAAACCAGCAAAAACCTGTAACTATGGACTCAACTGCCTTCGCGTATCAACATCAAACTCGGATGACTTTAACTCGGCAAATGGAATGAAGCCTGACACCCAGCGTAATTTGACGCATTTACTAGACACGAGGAACAGCCGAAAGCTTACGCAGTACTCGTGTCCAGTCAGAGTCTGCGTTGGAACCCACTGCGAGGACGTCGATATGCTATTATGCGGGGTTTGATTATTCCAAGTGGTCTTGACAGTGCCCGAATAAAACTGGCGTTCTTCGTCAGGTGATATATCTCGTAATCGCCGTCTTCCCTGGTAGCACGGGCCTCGCGGTAAGCAGTCTCAAGAAAGCGCGCCAAAAGGTAATAGATACGGCAAAAGCGGCTCTTATTGAAAATGTACTCACAAAGACAAATATGGTTGGAAAATCTACGCAAAATATAATTGTCAAAAAAGAAAAGAACGAGAAAATGTAGATAGTATTACACAATACGGTGCACTCTAATTTGCCAAGAAGAAAATTGGGAGTCGCTTAAAGCGATACTTAAAAAAAAATTGAATTATATCCGTCGTGTTCAAAAATATGCTGAATGCGATCCATAATATTCGTGAATGACAATCGCATGTTTGCATTTTGAGCCAGATGGGTTATTTTTTGTTATGCAGGGCCCGCTCTGGGGGCAAGTGCTCGGAGAGCAGCCAGCGCCATGCCTCCCTCCTCCGCTCCCCGTTCTCCCCTACCACTCCTCTCCCCTCCTCCTCCTCCTTCCATCCATCTCCTCACCGCTCCTTCTCCCACTCCCCTCTTTCCACTCTTCCTCCTCCTCACCGCTCCTTCGCCCCTACCCTCTTCCTCTTCTTTACCCCCCCCCCCTCCCCCTCCGTCCCCTTTCCTCCTCGTCCTCCGTACCTTCCCTCCTTGTAGTCCGCAAGTTAATTTTCGCGCTAAATCTTGTGGACAAATATAATTTGTTCATGGGTGACGTTACACGAAATCATGTGAAGAAAATTTCCCCGCTAAATTTAGGGGGGAATATAATTGCTGTTGAGGTCACGTGGCGTCAATTTCCCGCTATATTTAGCGCCGTTACGCCGACGCCGTGAAGCTCGGGAAAAGGCGCCTGAGAGCTGAGCTTTTAAAATGGGAGGACGCTTAAAGGGATACTTCAACGAAATTGGAAATACACCAATCGTGTTCAGAAATAAGCTGAATATGATCCACAATATTCGTAAATGGCAATCGCACGTTCGTATTTTGAATCTGGTGGCTGTCTTTTTCGCCATAAACAACCCACTCCGGCAAGCGCTAATAGAGACCACGTGACATCCGCCGCAATCGTGACGTGAATGTCTCGGGGCGAGCAAAGCTGCGGCGAAGCTGACGTCGAGTGCCATGTCCTAATCGTTCCAGCCACCGAAGGGAAAGACGCACGCCAGAGAAGGCGCCACCGCAGCTAACCGCAAAGCTGCTTTTGTGCGGGTTTTGAGTGGCGGGTCAATCTTCTATATTATTGTAGAGGGACAATATCGACGTCGGAATCATACAAAAAGAGTCTCAGGGAGGGGAAAGTTCTTTAATTATCTCTTCTCTAGGGGTGGCCGGAGGCGATACAGGTATCATCACTACCTGTCAAAGTTACTACACTGGCATTTCAAGCCATGTGTTAGCGACATCCACCAGATGCTCTTTGCCAATCGTATAATTCGCTTTAAAATTCATTTTATCTTCTTTGTCAGCAAGTGATTTGAGTGTCGGGGGTGATACTGCTGCCGTAAACACGAATAAGTCAAGAAATATGAGCCGAAACTACGCTATGTATCCCTTTAAGCTTCGCCTTTGAGAGTGGAAGGCGTTAGCGTGATCGGTTCCCGTTCGCAAAGCCTTCTGATATAAACGCGTGCCCGTTCCCAAGCCACGCAAGCGTGCGTGCGTGGTCTAGTTGGTAGCGCCACGTATCACGGGACGTAACTCGTGGGTGTGACGGCATGACGCTCTTGACCCGCTAAATTTGAAGGAAATGTTTTCGCTACAATTGGGGGCAAAATTTAGCCTCCAAATTTTCCGCTTTTTTTGGTGGCTAAATGTTCCGTTAGATTTGGAGGGAAAATATTCCGCTAAATCTGGCGCTAAAGCTTTGCTTTAAAATTATCGAAAAATGTTTCGTTAAATCTTGCGGGAAACATTTCGGTGAAATTTCGCGAGAAAAGTTTTCGCTAACTTTAGCGGGAAATTTTTCCTTCTGAATTGAGTGGGTAAATCTTATAATGCAATGAATGCTAGAGAAAACGTGTGACGTCACGTGTCACACACGCGGCTTAGGGCGTTGCATTATGGGATTTTTTGGTCACACCGGCGCTGACGCCGACGCCAAATATTTTGCGGCACGAGCTGTTACACCTTATCGCGTTAAAATTAACCTCTACAAAAAAAAAAAAAAAAAAAAAAAAAAAAACTCGTTCGCAGATTGAATAAAAATACTATAGCCTTGTCCTCTGTCGGGTTTCCACTCCAAAGTATTTTTTTTTTTTTGTGATTCATTCATTTTTTTTTTTTGGTTTTTCTTGGAGACGAAATAGGAGCACTTGCACATATGGGACGCAATCAGGCAGAACTAGTCTGGACCGGATTAGCTAATAGCGTCTCCCCATTTCTTTAAGTGCCCCGAGCAGATCGCACAGCGTCCTTGGGCCGCCGACCATTTCCCGGGAAGCGTGTGGCGACTCCTCTGCTGGAGACGCCACACAATTTCTGGGAAATGGTTGGGGACTGGAACCTCTGCGTCAGAGCAGCGCGGTTGAACCCGGTGGTCCCAGTCCCTGCGGACCACAGATGCCTAGGTATACTTCTCGGCAACTGTAATATTCTAATGATGGAAGAAGGTAGAGGTCCGTTGAAGACAGTATTAAGGAAAAACCAAAACCGAGGGTTGATAGTTTCAGAAACAAAAACAGCGTAAAAATGAACACAACGACAAGTAAAAGACACGGGCAAACCCAGCCCTAAATAACGAGTGTCGTTTTCTTTTGGAAGAAAATAGCTTGACACAAGAAAGAAAAAAGAGAGAATAAGCTAAGCGGGACATTTTTTCATCAGTCACAAACAGGCACACTCAAAAAGAAACGAGAAAAAAACATACGAGGCATTTTATTTTTTCTCGGTCAGAGTCGCAATCGCTTTCACAGTCAGTCAGTCACAGACAGAAAGGGTAAGAAATAATATATAAAGATTTTTCTCTCATCGCAGTCATACTCACTATAAACATCACAGTCATAGTGAGGACGAGATAAAATAATTTTTACGTGGCATTTTTCTATCAAAGTAACAGTCACAATCACATAAATGCGTGAGACTGATAAATAATAAAATTCACCACCAAGAAAGGTAATTGATTCTACAGTGACACAAACATCATTCCAGTGTGTCTAAAAAAAAAAAGAAAACGCCTGATGAATTTATATAGGAACCTCATTTCTCTTTCTAACTGTGACAATTATGATTTTGACTTTGGCTGTGATAAAAAAAAAAAAAAAAAAAAAAATCCCCGTATAGACTTTTGTTCACTTTTTCTGACT
The DNA here is from genome assembly GCF_016920785.2 of Ixodes scapularis. Taxonomy (NCBI): domain Eukaryota; kingdom Metazoa; phylum Arthropoda; class Arachnida; order Ixodida; family Ixodidae; genus Ixodes; species Ixodes scapularis. The sequence goes on along the minus strand of NW_024609835.1, from coordinate 189,259,805 downwards.
GAGGCAAATAAAAAAAAATCCTTTGTACAGTTTTTTTGTGTTTCTTCTTTTGTGCCAATCTATTTAATCCAAGAAAATGAGAGTCTTTAGTCAGCGCTGTATTACCTGTGTCGTCTACTCTTTGTTGGGCTAATAATGGCGCTATTTTTATTTCGCTGATCATGCACCTTCTTGCCCATCTTCACACCTTACTGAAAGTAGTAATCTTCTGTAAAAATACAAATATAAAAATATATTTTATGGTTCGGGGGTTAACTCGGCATGTCCGCGTCCATCCGTTAGTCCTTCAATGACAATTCTCGGCAGTCAACCGTCCGCCATCTTTCTATGGTAGCAAGTTTTAGGTTGTGTATCAAACAGAACCCGCGTCAACATCTGAAGCCCGTTCTCGCAAATGCTTGGAAGTGATGTTAAAAACAGTCATAATCAAAACTGTGAAAATCTGGTTCTCCTCTAAAAATTATTGTTTTTTTTGTTTTTTTGTTTTTTTCCGCCCAAATACATTGCGTTTTGCCGAAACGTTCATTCTCCGCCCAAAATATAGGGTCGGCTGTTCGAACCAGATGCCGAATTTCCAGAACTTACGGTTATCGCATTCAGAGGATACAAGTGATTTGTTTACACTTTTTAGATGGGAAAGTCGGGTTCGTTTTTACAAGTTTTCGATAGCCGTCGTATTTCAGCTTCATGTATTCGAGAGGTCTGTTGGCCGTATTTTGCCCTTATACATTTTTGAACGTCACTTATAGCTTTTTCATAGTTCAGAGCTTGGTTCTGAGCTTTTGCATCTGGCTCCGACCACCAGATCTACATTTGGTCAGATAATGAGCATTATTCTTGCGGTAAATAACACCCAGTAAATTTATCTTGGGACACCCCTTAAATATCTCTCGCCAGAATAAGGTTGTTAACACTGATGAGAAATAGAAAGTGTGTGGGAAACATGGGGATCCAAAGGGTTGGACCAGGTGGAGCATGCCATGTCGTTCACAGTAATTTCCATCGCGAGGGGGCCAAGTGCAATGGATCACGCGAGCGGCGCTCCGCCGTCATAAAAGGCCGTCGCAGCGTGTGCGCGTGGGGCTCTGGGATCGCGACGGGCCATACCTTTGAAGTGATGACTGCGTGTTTTTACACAAGTGCCTTGTATCATTCTCCGCGGCGGGTAGCATCAGAGAATCCCTACCCGTGAATGTGTTTTATCACAAAAATAGTGATGAACATATAGATGTCCCTTCTAACAAGGCTTTCGCAAGGTGAATTCCTATTATGTTGTCGATGACCCCAGATCATGCGTGCAGTGCCTGAACACCTGCGAAATTACTTGTTGGGGGCTAGTTGGGGATGAACATTTTAAATTATGGTTAAGAGCGCCACAAAAGAACGAACACAAAAAAGAAGCTCACCCCTGTTCTTTTTTTTTTAACACAGTTGTGAGTAGCGTTTGTGTTTGTCTTCTTGTGTTTGTCTTTTTAAATATTTTAACCGTGGTTTAAAACTGAAAACCTGTGATGGCAAACATAAGATTTGCTGCTGGTCTTCATAATTTACTGGAAACCCAAGAGAATGCCAAACCACCCAGTGGCAAAGACATGACTTTTAGAAAAATGGGAGCTCGCGCTTGCCGAACAGGGGAAAAAGACCTTCGTCAAACTGGCAGCGTAAATCTGAATGAGAGGAACCGGCATTAGATGCATTTCGCTCTAGTCGTGCAAAGCGCACAGCGCTTTGCACTTGGTTCGCGTCACGCCACGACTATGCCCTACTTACGCCACCGTTGCTGCCTTGGAGAGACCAGCCTGAGACAATGCGATCGGTGCGTTTTTTGTTTCAAACGCGCGATCCGTGCCATCCTGCTTACGAACGAATGAGGATTTTTACGTATTTATAACTTTTAAATACAGGTCTCAGGTAGAAATGTATTATTTGCTTATATAACACTATATGTTCTGGCATTTTACACCGAAAATAACAGTTATAAGGAGAGTAAATAACTGCGCTCATTTTGAGCCTTCATGAGCATACCTCTAGACTTGATGCCTATGGAGCGGGCACTTCCGCTAAACCGACAATAAAAACTGTTAAGCGCGTTTCGGCTCGCTTTGGGCCCGATCGAGTGTCCTATCCTCAAGGAAGAATGGAATCGTCCGGAGCACGCGCAGCGCCCCCGGCCACCGCCTCATCGGTCACGCGCTCCCCGTGGGTCTTTCCTATTGAAGGCGAATCCACGCATCGTATTATCTGATGAAGAGCGCCGTGAACGTTCGCGTCTGGCGTCTGAGCACTCAGAATATCGCTAAACGTCTGTGATGCAGAGCGCTCTATGTATCCAACACAATTGCTTAACAATTAGCTATACTTTTTTTTTACGTTTCGCTTTTTGCGGTTAATATTGTTGTATTGTGTTTATGGTAGGTAATTTTGGCGCTACCTTTTCGTTCCTAACACAAGGTGGTGCAGCAAGCCGCAAGTACAAAATAAATGTCATAATCTAACGTATGTATACGCTCATTGCGCCACTAAGGGGTGCGATTCTTGCGCCATTTAGGGGTGCCATGTATGTCACAAAACAAAGCGCAACCGTGCAGGTGCTTTCTTTGGCAAATGCTACTTGCGTCATAGGGCCTCGTTCCCGGAGGTGTCCCCGAAATAGAGCTCGCACACATTGAATAGAACAGCATACGCATTGTTAGGCTCGCGGAGCACAGTCACGTAAATTGTCATTTTTTAATGTTTTTTAGGGTTTTCTGTTTCGGCTTGAAACAATAATTACTAGTCGACGCAACCATGTTCAATTACTCAACCTACTCTTTCTCAGGGTCCTGTTTAACTCTCCAACTAAACGCTTGACCCTGAATCAGAGCTTATAAAGTTATTTAATTAGTCTAATATAGGTATTAAACTAGGCGATATAAAACAATGCCGCTTCTTTGACATACTTTCGAACAATGTAGGTTTCAATATGATTAACAACATGCAGTATTTTTCTTCACAGGGGGCGAGCGTGTAACCAAGATATTGTCGCGGACGGAAATATGATCGACGAGCTGAAACCAAAAATACAAGTTAGATCGACAAACTTAAGCTACAAGCCAAAGAAATGAGGGTCGAAACGGCAGTATCAGCGAACGTCGTGATGTCGGTTTCACAGCTGGCTGGAATGAGGCTGCGAGAGAGAGTGAGTCAGCAAGACGAAATTCGGCTCCATATCTTAATCACTCGGTATATCCAATATTCGATCGAGAATGTTCGGGATTCAGATATGGCTGGACTGTCTCGGCAAGGTCATGTTGGCTTTACAATATGTTACACTCGGGGTAAGAATAAGCTCAAATCTTCTAGATGTCCGGAGAAACGTTCGTTCTCGGTCATGCATGCGGCGTTACTCGCTCCTTTAAAAGTACATCGTTCCGATGCAACCTTAAATAAGTTTACACATAGCCAAAAGAAATATAAACAAACAATAAGTTGCGGGGTCGTCTGAACAATGAATATTTTTGAGTTGTATTGAGCATATTATGACTTGAGACGAACTGCGTGCACCACTTCGGGTCGCAGCTGGCGGCGTCCTGATAAGTGGGATATTTCGGAAAGCATGTAGATGGTTGAGCGTGTTGGTTTCTAATTTACGATGAGGAAAGAGGAGCATTGAAGACAAACAGTTTGTCTTCAATGTCCCTTTTTCCATATCGAAAATTCGGAAAGCACTTCCTATTTTTAGTTTACAATGCGGCAAATAAACTTGTAGGGCCGGGAGAACCGTCGTATAGTTTCTCGCTGAGACCATGGTGACGTAAAGGTGCCCACACCTACACTCAGTGTCTTGTCAGGAAGTGTACGTCACGATGTCGAAGGTTGGACCAGCCATTCAGCAAAGTGAGTGGTGGCCTGTCACTACTGTCACCCTTACAAGTACGGGCGGAACTTGGTGAATGCCCAAACGACAGGAAGACACCCCTTCTTGGTCGTTCAGTAATTGCTTTCTGCCATTGATAGCGTCCGACTGGCGTAGACGATTACTCGTTTCGTACACTATTGTCGCTAAACCACCACCGCTTCCAGTCCCGTATTTCTGCATCCATGTGGATTTGTGTCTACAGACTGATCGAAGCGACCGATGAGCGGTTGCGGCTGAAGCTTTCGCTTGAGTTATTTAAATGCATGCTCCTGGTTTTCTTCCGATTCCAACGTTACGGCGTCTTTTGAGAAATGGGCGAGCGTAGTTGAACGTTTCGCAAAATCTTGTACCGAGCGTCGATTGTAGGTTCACAACCCAATAAATCTTCGAAGGGTTTTTAGTCCGATGGTTTTAGAAATTTGGCAACGGCGGCTCTCTTTGCAGTGTAAAGGCGGACAACTTCGTCGGTCACGGCGTCATCGAGAATCCTCTGTTTGTTATATGCGAACCGATATTTAGGCATATTTAGCGACAGTCCTGCCGTCTCGATCATTTTAAAATGGCATAAAGCCGTTTCACGTGTTTGCCGACCGTAGTCACTGAAAATACCATAACGCCGTCGAGCAAGACAGCTTTGCCATTTTAAACCTGATAGCACCGCGTCCATCGCATGCGGAAATGGGGCTGGTGCTGTGCAAACTCCACAAGGCATCACTTTAACTTGTGCACTTCATGGAGCTTGACGAATGCTGTCTCGTGGAAGTACCGTTTTTCGACATCGATCTGCACCATGCCACCCTCCTCGTGCATCAGCGAAAATAATCGGGTATCAAACATGTCTAGCGTCTTGTCTATTCGGGCAAGTTTGTAGACGCCTTTGTTTATTGCGGCGTTGAGCCACCGACAGTCCACACAAAATCTCAAGTACTTGAGGAAAAAAAAAAAGCAGGAACGAAGAAACCCAAGGATTATTTGAAGGCTGGATGATGCCGCCGTTTCGCATTTCCTGCAGTTGCTCTACATTTGCATCACTTTCTTTTAAGGAATTTCGGTACGGCGACTGTTGAACCTGCGGCGCGTCGGCGTCGCTAACAATGCGATACTTCAAGATCGTACCCTCGACAACATGCCGAAACAGTCGCTGAACTCGGCTAGAAAATCGCTCAGCTGTTGACGTTGAGGAGCTGGGAGCATCAGGTGGATGTCTGTCGAGCTTCCAGGGCGAAGTATTCTTATACCTCAAAGGTGGTATAGCCTTCAGAGACGGCGGTGACTGCGACTGTGTTGCAGACTTCCACTACGTGCCCACAGCAGTACCCTTCGTAACGTGCTGTGCATCGTGTCGGAAGTTTGTTACGAGCACCATGGCACGTCCGTCTTGAAGTTCATTTATTCCTCTCGCGACGAGAATTTCTATTCCTAGGATCAGTTCAACATTGGTCGTCAGGCAGAGCCTCGCCGCTGGTGGTTCCGCCTGTTCCGACAGGCAGAAGACCTCACGACCGTGAGGGCAAGTTCACACGGTCGGAAATGACCCGGAGAGCGGACTACGTCGTTTTGAGACCATCTGGCGTTAGAGAGGTTTCCGGGGTGTCAACCTGTTTGCTCCCGCATCAGTGATTGTCTTTTACTAAAATCATAAATCGTTCAGTATTACAAAAGTGCATGCGCCTCGTGAACAAAACTAAAACCGGAGTTTTCGGACTTGCAATATTTGGGAGGAGCTGGAAGCGAGGGGCAAGTAGCAGATTGGACACATTTGAGCTGCCTGGGAATGAGCGATATTTTGTTGCGCCTATAGACCAACACGCGGCCCTGACGTCACGCAGCTGCGGTGGTGCTGTTGACGGCACTGCGCATGCGCAGACGCCTCATTTCACTCGAATTCGGTTTCTGCGCGTGCGCAGTGCCCACACCTGGTGTGGGCAGACGCGGGCTTGTTTGTAAACAGCGTGTCGGTCTATACCAAAATGACACAATAGAAATTTTCTTTAAGACGTGGTCTTTACTTTTGGTGACTAATGATATATACTTTATTGCTAACCGTGGAGAGCTTTTCTTAAAAGCGAGTGTTAGTGAGACGTGATTATTAAGGCAAAATTGAGGTGATAATATTTGTGAGTAACACACGTATGATAAGCTAGGATCTGTGGTATCTACAATCGATCGGAATAATTTTGCTTTACACTTGCCCTCCAAAACCGATAACCTCATCGCCCCATATTTTTTTCTAGAAATGGTAACCCGTACTAAAATTACGAACGCGATATTAACGTGTTAAGAACGGTTTTATGAAATTACTTTTAATTTTGAGTAAGCCGCGTTCCGCCATAATGATATACGGCGTCCACCATCAACGACGTTTGTTTTGCATAATCACACCGCTTACTTATTTGGCGTCGTTCTTGGAATAGCTGAAACGCAAATGCGTGGCAAATAGGTTCGTCGACAACATTACACAATTACTTCACTAGGATATATTTGGGCCCACCATGTTTATTTTACTACCTCCAGCTATAATCAGAACATCACATTCGGAAAAAAAGAAACCACCTATATTTGTTTTAATGAACATTTAATCTAATTTATATCTCTGTTTTTGTTCCTTTTGCTTTCGGCCGCTGTTTGGAAACCACAATGCGGCATCCCAATTTTGTCGGAAATTCTTTCGTGCCTGCCGCCTTCTTGGGAGTTTATTCAGGCAAACCTACCCCTCCGCTGGGGGTTCGCTCTCTCAGGAGAGTCCCACTCCGTTATGCACTGAAGTTGTCTGTTTTTGCTCTCCGCCTCGTCAGATATTCAGGAAAGCGAGCCAATTTCCGCGTACAGAGAATCCTCAGTTGAGGTGATTTATGTTCGGATTGGGAAGCGCGCCCTTGCACGCAATCGTGTCTATGCCCTCCACTTTGCTCGTCGTCGTCTCTCCGATGTTGGCGGTTTTAGAACATCTTTGCTTTTTTAGACGTCACCTGTTTTTGTTTCGCTTTTTCTTTGCGGTGCACTTTTTTATGTGGCGCCTTTTTCTGCACAATCAACTTGCCTTGGTTCGTGTTTCTCCTGCAAGGAAGACGTGCGGCAGTTTTTGCGGAAGCCGTCATTTTTCTTCTCCGTAATTTTTGTCCGCGAAAAGGTTTCTACGTTGTTGTGGTGCTCGGCAAATCCGCATTTATGTAGGAGCCCACGGAACGAGATGGCGGCTGGATTAGGAATTATTTTATCCCAACTTTTCTCACACTAATGTGTGTACTCACAGGCCGAAACATGCTTCCTTCTAGAAGTAGCGTTGATGCGGCATTTCTTCATGCCCTGCGTAAAGCTTACGACTATCACAGCTCACCTTAACAGAATAGGATCACTATACGCGTTGCAAATATATGAGGATCGCGCTAGTTCGTTCTTCAGCTCAAAACATTTTTCTCTTTTCCAAAGCGGTGGTGAAAAAGGAAAAATGATTTCGACGTCATGCTTCTGTATGATCAATTTCTGTGCACAAAAGAATGTGCACATTCCTAGATGGAGCAATTAAAATTCGGAACCAGAAATTTGTGAATGGGAAAGCACGAATAAAAGAAGAAAATTCTTGGTTGATTAAATTGTTGGTTCTCACAGATAAACAATATATTAAAGCTCCAAGATTAATATGTTATAAAAGACACAGGCATTGCCATAAGTACCAGCGGCCGAAGCCGTACTGAGAAGTGACAGGCGTTATGTTCTTGCTCGCTTGGTGTGAGGAATATGTTGACTATTCATCTTGCTTTCTTCGCTTTTTCACTGCTGTCGTGGCGATGCATATGTAAGGATTTATCACCTTTAGCCTTGATCCAACTTTTGTTTAATCGTAAACGACGCTTTACATATGTAATACAGCACTCAAAATTTTCTAAATGAGCTGCGAATTTAGCAGCCTGGAATTACCGTTTTTTTAACATTAATATCTTCTCATATTTTGTAAAGCCACTCAACTATGATATACATGAGCACAGCAATAGATACAACTTAATGATATAGCACGAAATGATGCTTCATCAGCACTGAATTGGTGCTCCATCGGGAACAAACTCAGCACTAACGCTGCGCTAATGCTTCCTTATTTGTTTAGCGGGCACTGAAACACCGAGCAGTAACCAGACATAAAAGCCGTGAAGCGACGACCAGAGCACGCCACCGAAAAAAAAAAAAAAAGCACGGTTTGACAAACAGTCGTTTCAGAAGCAAGAAATGGCCGACCTTATACAGTTCATTCACTTTTTTTTTTCGTTACTTGGTACTACAGACGTATGAACTACAGATGCTTCTCCTTGAAAATAAAGATGTTTTTTTGTATTACAGCGACCGCTGCTAGTGGAAAACTGCCCTGGGAATTGCATGGTCGTATTTCACCAAAAACTCCCGGTGACGTCATAAGCTACGTGATCAATCACATCATCGTTCCCAGCCGCAGCCTCACCAGCGACGTTCAGGGCGGCCCATGCCGCCCGCTGAGTTCATAATAAAACAAAAATTTTGAACCATCAAGTCAGATTGAAACCAGAGATCTATGGATGACAGCAATCACTTGCTCTACACTCAACTAAAGTCACTGGATTCTGGAGAATGGCGCCAGCCATTCGTATGCTCTACTTTTGCCCATGGAATGATCAATAACTCCTTTACCTCAACATTTTTGGTAGGCCGATCCCAATTCCCGCGGACAGGCTGCAGTATAAATACATTTCTTGTGTACCTAGATTTTTGTTATCCACACACCGGGAAACAATCCCACTTCTTCCCACCACATCCACATGACGCGTCCTTGCGAGACGGCCTTGAAACATAAATAATTTTTTTTTAGAACACGCAAGCATAACAATATCAAGGTAAGATATCTTTGTACATTGGCATGGTTGATAAATTTGTTGCATACACAGTTTCAGAAAAACCTACATTTGCGAGTAGTGCTTTCAGTACACACTCCAATGCGACCTTGGCGCAACTTGCACGAAACGACCCCTTCGAAACCGAGACCGATAAGCCAATCACTCTGCGATATTTCGGTTGTGTGCCTGTTAGTATTCGTTTGCGTCCCGCTAGCAGGCAGGAATCGCAATCACGCCACTTTCACCGGTTCTGGTGTCTAGCTTAAACCGATTTTTTAACTCAGCTCTCAATGGAACAAACTTTAACGCACCAAATGCAGAATGAATTGCATTTGTTTTTGACAACGTGCAGGTGTCTCGTGAGACTCGAGCGTGTCCGCGATATTAGAGCACGGCAAGAGGCAAAGATCGTTTCGTAGACGCTGCCGTTCGAAAGCGACACTCAGCCGCTGTCCCTTTGACCGTGTTTGCGGTATGATTATTATTATGAGTGGGGCAATCGTACTGCTGAATGCTGGAGCACTCTATAATGTCATTAATGGACACTTTGGGGCATGGGCGCCTTCCAGTTAGATGTCTAGAGTGGTGACTGCGGTAGGCTGGCGACTGCTGCACCCCCCGAGCACTGAAGGTTGGTACCAGACGTCTTGTCAGAAATGAATGACTATGCTGCGTTGAAGAACAACATCAATGTCAGAGATACTGCGAAGGAATAGAATAACAGCCGAAATCATCTCTTTTTCCTGTCGTGACTGCTGAAATTGACTTTTATGGCCTACCGGCATCTGGATGTGCAAGGCCGCTTATTGTTCTTCCGCCTTTTCGACCATGCCGAAGTGCTTCTGTTTCCCCATTCATTGATAAGTTACGGCAGCCCAATTCTCGATGCGACATAGTGTTCTAGAGAACCGTATGACATGTTAGAGCACAACAGGACATACCTCTTCTTAAAAGCATAGGCAAGCTGTTTCAAGACAACATCGACACCCTGATCCTTCGTTGAGTACAGCGACGGCCATCAGTATTTTACTGTACTTGACGAAGACGCACAGTGCCGTGTTCATTTGGCTACTAGAACATGTTTGGCTTCGGCGGTGAATGCTGGCACCACTGTTACAATCATGGCCCTCCTTTTGTGTCATTATCGCATGTCGCTCTCCTGCGCCACACATCCATCATGCTTGTGACACAGTTCGCATTCACAAGCTTCCGACACGCAAAACGTTGTTATCTCGTGACTACATAAAAGCCATATGAAGGCTTTTTGCGACTATAAAAATTTTCAAAAACGTTTAGGTCTGATGACTGAAATGTTCTTTAATATGAACCAATGGGAGACAATTCGTTTACCATTACAGTGGATTACTAGATGTAAGCACGAACTTTCACTCTTTTCATTTCCCTCAACTGTCAAATGTATGTTGCAGCGTTTGCAGTAGGCTATATGAGGTTAGCAAGGATGGTTATATATATATATATATATATTGCCTCTTTAACCAACCGTTAACAGCACTTGGAGTCTATTAGATCCTCTAAGCATTCCGTGCCGTTTACTGAAAATTATATAGTGTATGCACCTTTGAGACGCATGTTGGTCAATGCATTCAAATAAACAGCTCTGTACCGGAACTTGGTTTGTCAAAATCTTGAGCCGTTCTCTTTTCACAGGTTTTATGTCGGTAGTAAGCCATGATGACAGGGCAAACAAGGAGGCTAACGCACAGGTTGCACTCCTTGAAGTTCATGTTGATTAACGTGATAGACGCACCAGAAGAGAAACACTTACAAACACAGACACACAAAAAAATAAACACTCACTTTGCGTTGACTCAAAACTCATGGTTGCACTGTCTTCTTCTTGTATAAACAAAGAGCAACCTCATTTTTCTAATGTTCCAAGAACGTGTTATCATCTTTGCAGTTCATTTATTTATTATGTGCAAAAGAGAAATATTAAGGCTCATCCATTTCCGAGGACGAGGTGAGTAAAAAACACTGAAGCAAAGTAAGAAATACCTCCTAGCGTGATTTTACTACTTTTATTTTATTTTATTTTACATCAGTTTGAAACACGAGAAAAAACATATTGTTCCTAGTGTGGCTTGGTATTAGAAATTTACAATAGTTCTATCAAAGAAGGAAAGACAGCAACGAGGAAAGGCATATCACGATATGGTACTTATATATCAAAGGAAAAAAATTATGATATTGTAAAAAAAAATGTTGAGAAAAATAATAATTCCGTCACGAATAAGAATATCACAGAAGTGCAAAAATGATGGGCATCGGAAGGCGCATATATGACATAGACCCCGCGCGTACGTTTTCTCGTCTTAGACTTAATCACTTTTTAGATCATATACAAATCAAAATAATAAATCACTTTATAAGCATCTTAAATGTAGACACGAACTTCAGTTATGCAAAGCATTCCACTTGGGGGTTATATAAATGATTTCCATTAATAAACTGTGGCGCACTACGTGCTCAAAATTTGAGAAAAAATGTCACAATGTACGTACTATCGGGGAAAAATGAAATGCGAACAGAGGAGCGCGTGGCTCACGGTACAGGCTGCGCCGCCTGGAAGTGAACCTAGGGGCGAGGGTGCGTGGCCTACTTCGATGTGTTCACGCCCCTCGATTGGCGCTCCCCCAGCTTCGGCAGTGCGCCTCTCAGTGCGCTGAAAGCTGTCACCGCTATCTTTGCCGGCGAGTGCGGCGAGCTTCTTTGCACCGCACGCGCTGAGCCAGCAAAGATAGCGGTGATAGCTTTCAGCGCACTAAGAGGCGCACTGCTGAAGCTTGGGGAGCGCCAATCGAGGGGCGTGAACACATCGAAGTAGGCCACGCACCCCACGCACCCTCGCTCCTAGTCTCACTTCCAGGCGGCGCAGCCTGTACCGTGAGCCACGCGCTCCTCTGTTCGCATTTCGTCTTTCCCCGATAGTACAACATATGTATTATACCCATTTCAGCGGATCCACGAAGGAAGCAAATTCACGAAGAGATCGAAAGATGGTGACACCTAAGTCGTTCACTAAAAATTTCATGCGAATTAACAATGACTGTGCGTCCTTCGGGGACTGGTAGAATACAGAGTGCTTTCTACAGACGCGAGCAGGCGAGTGAAAATGTACAGAGCTTAGCATGTCAACATTACGTTGACTACAGATCACTTTCTGTAAAGATATAATATTAAGGGAGAGTCTGCATGTCAATAAATTTTGTAAGCCTAAATTTGTAATAATATATTCGTAATCATAATAACACGTACTATTAAAATGACTGTGTTACACAGTGCGAACTAACCGTTTCTGTTCGAATTCAATTCGTGACGCATCAGAGGCTGTCAGCGAGTTCCATATCGCACTTCCGCCGAATTGAAGTTTTGTCCGTACTAGACAAGAACAGGATTGGGCAAAAATACTCAGAAATGCATTTGGAAACACAAATACTGCGATACATTACAATAGTCGCTAAAATGCTGACACTAAAATATATCTGTAAAAATGCATTGCAATACGTATAGGAAATACATTTTAAATATAGCCCAAAAGTCTTTGGAAATACAAATACAGGAATACAAAAGTTGAGGCTTGGGCGAGTTGGTACATACTTCGGAAATTAAAAACAGCGCGGAAAGACGAGGACCAGACAAAGAAGTGACACGGACGTAGCGCTACGTCCGTGTCACTTCTTTGTCTGGTCCTCGTCTTTCCGCGCTGTTTTTAATTTCCGAACAGGAATACATTTTAGGATGGGCAGAAAACTGATACAGAAATACTGATACTGCATACATTTTTCAAATTTGTTTGAGACGCCACCTGAGATGGAGCTTGAAGTTTGAAGTAGAAGTTTTTCATACCGAAATTACTTTCCGTAGGCTTGGCACCTTGCCTTGAAGGTAGAGGTTTCGAACGACGAGCGGTCTTCAATGAGCTCAAAAAGACGTTCCATCAAGGACTGACCGCGTGTGCTGGCAGACAAATTTGCAAAACTTCTCTGGTTTTCTGTTCAGAAAATTTTCGATGTTAGCTTTATAGGCAAGTTTGTCATGTTTGAACAATTTTTTTACAAGTTTCCGATCGATACCGAACTTAGTGTACCATAATTTTAAACATCTGTTTGAAACAATTTAAAGAAGTATCTTTTTTTTAAATTTAGTATTTCAATTCTTTAGAAAACCAAGATGGATACCTTGAGTACATAAAGTTTCGCTTCGGAATAAACATGTCCATTCCATTCCTAATAATATGAGTCAAAGTGCCTGCCGCCGCAGGCACGTAGCCAGGGGGGGTGGGGGGGGGGGGGGGGGGGGCATGGGGCCCGGGTCCTCCCGAAATATTCCATTTCGCTGGGATTTCCTCTCCCCCTCCCCCTTATACAGCATTTTGTCATGGGCACCCCACCCCCCCCCCCCCCCCCCCCCCCCCCCTGAAAGGAAATCCGGGCTACGTGCCTGCGCCGCAGTGTCTACATTTTCGTCATTTAGTACTGCCGACCTGTCAAAATCCTTAGAAACCAGCACAGCCCCATGTAATCGCCGGCACTCTAATTGTATCTGGGATAATTCTGGCGAATAGACTTGTCACGCAAATGGTAAAAAGAAAGAAGAAACGAGGTGGAAAATATCTGAGCGTGCTAGGGCGTCGTTGACGGACCCGATGCATTCTATATTACTCTTAGGTAGAAAAATATCAAGAACGTTCTCTACGTTGTTTGTAAGCTGATTGTTCTGACATAGTGTGTTAAACTGGATAAAATCATCTAAAAAGTGCCTTTCTTAGTCATTATCAAGATTTTAGTTGTAGCTTTAGATCACAAGTCTATACCAGAAGATTAAAACCACCGTAAATTTGAACGCGGCAGCTTAAAAAATTATGTTCTTTTGAAGGTTTTAAAAGTGGTAAATAAAAATGTTGTGATTAAAGAGAGGAGGAAAATACTAGTTTCCAATAAGAAAGTTAAAAACCCTCACTTGAAAACACTTCGATCCAGACACATTCTTTATATGTTTCTAGATCGGTCCTTCGGGAAGATACCACTGGCTCGTCAATAGCGATTAAAACACCGCCGCCAAATGACGACGTAACTCTTCTCAGCACCAGTGTTGGAAGGCTTGTGGAGCGCTCTTTAGAGAGCAGCTCTTAGGCTCTCTAAAAATCCGGTTCCGCTGACGGCAACAGTGGCGTCGGCGTCGCCGTCGGCGTAACCGCTATGTGCCGGAACGGGCGCCTAGGTGTCCCATAATGCAACACTGGACGCGTTTCTTCATGGCACGGCAGAGACCTATACACCAATTGAATTCCCCGCTAAATTTAGCAGATAAACAAAAATGTTTTGTAGGTCTGTGCAGTGCGTGCGTTTCTTTATGGGTGGCACAGGACTATGCGCCTTGCAAGTGGGCGCATTTCGGTCTTCTGCGCATGGAAAAGGAGGTGTGCAGGTGAGAGAGGACGTTATACTAAGCTCCGCCTCCCCCCGGTGGAAGGGGGGGGGGGGAGGGTCGCGGATGACAACATCTCGGCGTCGGCAATGGCGGACGTGCTGTAGCACCTGTGGCTGTAGCCGTGAGTCCTTCGCGTGGTTGCTGGTTAAAAAAAGCCGTTTACAAATCCCTGTAACGCCGAATTGGAGCGCAGCTCTTGAGGAGGAGTAGGGAAGGGTACTGAGGGTGGTCACGTCACCTGCGTGTAGTAAAGTGACTCCGGGGGGGGCGGGGGGGGGGGGGGGGCGGGGGGGGGGGGGCGGTCACGTGACCTCGGGGGGTCACGTGACCTTCCCCCTCGGTTACGCCGACGCCGACGCCGACGCCGCTCAGGCTGGAAACGGGCCCGTAAGAGCTGCGCTCTAAAACAAAGGAGAAAAGAACGTTCCGCTTCTGTCGTGTGTGATTTAGAGGTCGGCTCCGATCAGGCTCTGTGCAAGGGGCAGTGTTACCAGGGGAAATGAAAACGTGCTGCGTCTTCGGATGTGGCAGGCGCATTCACGACGGTGTGTCGCATTTCAAATTTCTGGGAGGATTGACCGATTAAGAGCTCTTTCTCGATTCGGTGGATGGTGGTGCATGTCTGTTCTTAGTTGGTGGAGCGACTTGTCTGGTTAATTCTGATAAACAAAGAGACTCTAGCCTATTAAATAGCTGCGTGGTTTTCTGCACCTTGCACCCTTCTTAGAGGGACAAGGGGCTCCTAGCCGCACGAAACAGAGCAGTAAGAGGTCTGTGAAACCCTTAGATGTCCGGGGCCGCACGCGCACTACACTGAGGAAGAAGTGTGTTTTCTATTCCTGTCTGTTAAGACAGCAAGCTTAGAAAGAAGTGGCTTAGGCAAGTGCAGAGGGCTAATTGAAGTCCATCGGATCACCCCCGAGCAAGTGTTTGTCTGTTTAAATAACAGGGCATAGAAAAGTAAGTTTCCATAAAAGTTCGCCAAAGATAAAAACAATAATTACTTCTTGGTGTCAACGAGCCTACGACATAACTTCCGCGATACGCTCGACCCTGCACACGAAAGGAGGGAACTTGCGGATCCTAACCACCCTCGTACTCGGTTGTTAGCAAACAAACCTCGGCGCGTCGACCACCTCGCCAGTGAGTCCTTTGGCGTCGCACCTTGATACGTGCCTCCTCGTTGTTAGACAAAAAAGTGAAAGCCGTTTACAACTCCCTGTAACGCCGAATTAGAGCGCAGCTCTTGAGGAGGAGGAGGGAAGGGTACTGGGGGGGGTCAACTGACCGGAAGGGGGGGGTCACGTGACCTTGGGGGTCACGTGATGATGACAATGCCGATGATGTCATCAGTAACGTGACTGATGACGTCATCAGTGACGATGACGATGCGGATACCGATGACATCATTAGTGACGTCACTGATGAAGTCAACAGTGATGATGACGATGACGATGCGGATGTCGGTGACGTCATCAGTGATGATGACGATGCGGGTGCCGGTGACGACATTAGTGACATCACTGATGATGTCATCAGTAATGATGACGATGACAATGTGGATGCCGGTGACGTCATCAGTGACGATGACGTCATCGGGGGTCACGTGACCTCGGCGGGGGGGGGTCACGTGACCTTGTGGGGTCACGTGACCTCAGGGGGAGTCACGTAACCGGTGGTCACGTGACCTCGGGGAGGGGGGTCGCGTGACCTCCGAGGGTAACGTGACCTTGAAGGGTCACGTGACCTTGGAGTGTCACGTGACCTTGGGAGGGGTCACATGACCTGGGGGTCACATGACCTGGGGGTCACGTGACCTTGGGGTGACCTTGGTTACGCCAACGACGACGGCGACGGCGACGCCGCTCAAACCGGAAACGGGCGCCTAAGATAGCTGTTTTATAGCAGACGACGTTGCGAAGGAGCAGATGACTCTCAGACAGTGGGTCTCGGTGACCCACTATCTTCCCACTCGAGCCAATCAGAGCTCGGCGTTCTCACGTCACCGTAACCCCTGCGCAAGAAGCAGACGAACTTGCCCTCCGCATACACCAGTTCTACTTCCCTGCAAAATTTATTGGAGAAACTTAATTGATGTACAGTTCTAGGACGTTTTATAATGCAACGCCCGTGTTGCGTTATGGGACGTCACGGGCGACGGTTTCACGAAATGTGGCTGTAGGCATCTTGTCGCTCCCAAACAGGGCCTCAAACTTAATCTCCTCCTCCTCCTTCGCCTACCCCACAAACAATAAAGCAATATATTTATATATATACATGTGTATGTGTGTGTGTGTGTGTGCCGGGTGTTTTTGCGAAGACTTTCAAAACTCTTAAAGATTAGGGCGTTTGAAAAAAGAAGAAATTGTCTTTAGGAACGAAGTACCAGCCAAAGTGGACGTCAGGAATTGCGAAAAATATACTATTTAGCCAGCTAATTAACTAAAATTTGTTAATTAACTTTTTAATTAGTGGGAATAGAGATATGGTTCCAATTAGAAAGTTGGTGAGCGTTATCGAAAACCATTAAATCAGTTACTTTCATATCGACTTTGAGCGCGTGAGAAGAGTAGTAGAGCACTAGAGTTGCCAATCGTGGAGCAGGTACAAGGCTAGGGCTCGATAAGAGGCAGAAAAATCGCGCGGGCGCCTTACCACAACGGCTAGCATTGTAGCTGCTCCTCGAGTGGTAACTCTAGTGCTCTACTGCTCGTCTCAGGCGCTCAAAGTCTTTCTGAAATGACTGATTTAGTTCTTTCCGATAACGCTCACTACCTGTCTAATTAGAATAATATGTCTATTTCCAATAATTAAAAAGATGATGAACAAACTGTAATTAATTGGGAAGCTAATTCGTATGTTTTTGGCAATTTCTCACGTCCGCCGTAGCTGGTTGTTTGTTCCCGAAGACAGTTTCTTTTTTTTTTTCTTCAAACGCCCTAATCTTTAGGATTTTTGAAAGTCTTCGCAAAAACACACGGCAAATATATGCAGGGTATCACAAAAGAAAATTTACACGGTCTTTTTTACCGCAAATATAAACTGAGCATCGCTGAACGCTCATTCTCCGCCCAAAGGTAGCGCTAGAGGTCACAACCAGATGCCAAAGTTACAGCCTGATCCGATAACTTAATCAAAAGTTATAAGTGATTTTCTAAAATTTCAATGGGAATATGGACCCCATTTTTGTCCTTTTTCGGTTTCTGGTGCCATAGAGCCCCATCTGTTCTAAATCTTCGTCGGCTGCCATTTTCCTAATGAAATTTTCAGAAAATCACTAATACCTTTTGATTAAGTTATCAGATCGGGCTGAAACTTTGGCATTTGGTTGTGACCTCTAACGCTACCTTTGGGCGCAGAATGAGCATTCGGCGATGACAAGTTTATTTTTGCAGTGAAAAAGATCGGGTAAATTTTCTTTTGTGACATCCTGTATGTAAATAATATATATATATATATATTGTGGAGAACGGAAAAGTGGAAGCCGTTTACAACCCCCTGTAACGCCGAATTAGAGCTCAGCTCTTGAGGAGGAGTAGGGAATTGTACTGAGGGGAGGAGGGTCATGTGACTTCGGGGAGGGGGCACGTGACCTGGGTGGGTCACGTGACCTCGGGGGGTCACGTGACCTCGGGGATCACGTGACGCACCAGAGAATTTTTCCGCAGGATTTAGCGGGAAAATTTTTTCGCTCAATCTAGCGGGAAACTTTGTCTGCTAGATTTTGCGGGGAAAATTTTCCGCTAGCTTTAGAGGGGAAATTTTTCTGCTAGACTTACCGGAAACTTTGCCGATACATTTAGCGGGAAAATTTTTCCACTAGATCTAGCTGGGAAATTTTTCCTCTAGATTCAGCGGGAAAAATTTTCAGTTGGAGATTTTTTCGCTAGATTTAGTGCGAAAAATTTTTCGCTAAACTTAGCGGGGTAATTTTTCCGCTAAATTTAGCGGGGAAATTTTTCCGCTTTATTTAGTGGGGAAATTTTCCGCTAAATTTAGCGGCGAAATTTACCCACTATGCACCGCGCGGTTATGCCGACGGCACGGCGGCGCCGACGATGACGCCGACACCGACGGCGATGGCGGCGCTGACGCCTCTCAAGCCGGAAACGGGCGCCTAAGAGTTGCGCTCTAAAAGGTAAGAATAAAGAGGACCGACAACCGAGTGACTAGCGGGCACGCGGGGCAGTCGGAACTTGAACACCGCGAAGATTCGTGTTCGTTTTCTTGTCTCCACATTTGGGGTCTTCAACGAGGGGCCCGACATCACCGCAGCTACACGTCGACCAAGGTAAATCTATTGCCGCTTTGGCTAACATCGACGCCCTTTTCACTCGGTCTTTAAATGCTACGTAATATGCGACCGACAACTCGCGCTCGAGACCAGGAACGAAATCCCACAGGGGAGGGCCCTCGGATCGAACAAGATTCCCCTACAGTTGGAGATGGACGCGATATAACGCCGTCGGGGTCAGCTTCTCCGCCAGATGTTTCCTACCCAGAGTCGCGCGAATTACTGGTGGAGAGGCGCCCCGCTTCGACACCTAGAGATGCCTCCCCTAAAGGTGTATCCACACGACGGACGGGGCCGCGGACCGATTGATCACGTGATGCACGTTCCGCGGGCCACCCGGCTGCAATGAGCATCCACACGGCGGACCAAAAGAGCAGACGACAGAGCGAACGGGCCGGTCTAACCCTCGACCTCACAACACCGCCAAATGCATGCAGCGAGCTGCTTTGGGGCTTTTTGTAAGGAGCCAAGATGGAGGTTGAACGAAAGAGACGTTTGGCCACAGTGGCCCTGGCCTTGAATATTCAGGACGACTTAAGTGAATCGAAAAAGGCATGGGGACATCTTTAGATGATTATTTGGGTAGTCGTCGCGACTATTGTCCCACGGAGCGGGGAATTGCTCCATGAGCGCGATGAAGGAAAAAGTTGCATCGTCGCACAACAAAAGGTTCGTCTTCTTCGTCTTCCACAGTTGGCGCCAAAAGAAAACGACTTTGGATTTTGATTTCAATCCAAGCAACAAAAGTCAGCTTGTTACCAGACTTAGCGCTTCAATTATACTAAAAACGCCGCGGTCCGCCGCCAGGGTTCGGGCGAGGAACGCCGCTTGGCATTTCTCACAAGCGCGGGCCCCGGACCGCCGGCGGACCTCAAAAACCGGTGACGTAAGATCACATGATGCGCGGCCCGCGGACCAAAAGATCAATTTGGTCCGTCGTGTGGATACACCTTAACACTCGTGCTCCGCCGGTAGACACCCTTCAGAACCAAATTCCCCTGCTTCTTGCCGGGATGATTAGACTGCTGCAAGAGCGCGAGGCCACATCTGGAGTTCTCGTACAGCCAGCGACAGATATGCCTCGATTGCGGCTAGAAATACCAAAATACGCTGAAAACGCCGACACAAAATCAGTCGACGACTTTTTTTTTTTAGGGCTTCGGGACTATAAGGCAGCATCTGCTTTATCCGAGGTTGCGCTCGCGTTTTTCCGGTCGCATTGACAGGCAGTGCAGCAGACTGGCGCAGGAGACAACAGTCGTTCTTGAACATCGACGACTTTGCAGAACGCTTCAGAGGCAAGTTTTTACCACCATATTACGCTGCACGTATCCGGGACGAACTTCGGGTACGGACCCAAAACAGAGATGAATCTTTAGTTGAGTTTGTGCGCGCCCTACAGACGCTCTACGGCAGAGCCGAACTAAGCGCTTCGCCAGCACAGAGGGTGGCACGGGCGATCCGACAAAGCCATCCGCAGTTTCACCCTTACTTCCGGGGTCGCAGCTTTTCAAACTTAGACGATATGGCCCAGGCGGCCAGCCAGATTCAGGCTGACATTATGGCTGAGCTTAATTATAGAGCACCTCCCCAACCTGAGGACCCTTTGGAACCCTCATCCGGCTGGTCCGGCAGGACACCCTACAGAGGTGCTCCGAATGGCCGATCTCAGTATGCCCGGCACCACCCTGGAAGGATGCCACGTGCGCTCTATCCGCACGCGTACGCTCTGACACAAGACGCCCTTTCTCTTCCCGGTGGTCGAGCCTTGGTACAGCGACTCGGTGCTCGGCAGCCAGAGGCGCAGTACGAGACACGGAGATCTATCACGGACCGGGACACAACTAAACATACGGCTGCCATGCCCCGGCGACTCCAGCCATCCTGAACTTCGGAGCAGATACTGTCACCTCGTTCTTTTCAATGCGGTGGCATAGGCCATTTCCGCAGAAACTGCCCGTCTTCTGCTACAGCCTTTAAGTCGGAAAATGAGGTAAGACGGCGATAATGAGGGCCTGCCAGTCGCCGAAAATTTTCTGTCCAGACCTCAAGTCTCCCGCACCTTTTGGTCCTCACTGTTCCGTGAGGCAGCCCTGGTCACACGAGCAGACCCAACCCTCGACCCGCATTTCCACGATGGCACGGCCATCAATGCAGACCGGGTGAATCAAAACGTGTCCGAGGACGAGGCTTCGCAAAGTCATCGGTTCCTCCGAGATATGGAGGTGCCGGACGAGGCGCCTCCCATGGCGCCTCCCGACGTGTCCGAGGATTCCACTGCGGCTAGCAGTGGACCCTACGGACCCATGGAGGTGCCGGACGAGACGTCCCCCGGGGCGCCTCCCAACATGTCCGAGGATCCCGCTGCGGCTAGCGGTGAACCCTTCAGAGGCATGGAGGTGCCGGACGGGGCGCCGCCCGTGGCGCCTCTCGACATGTCCGAGGATCCCACTGCGGCTAGCGGTGAACCCTTGGGAGAGATGGAGGTGCCGGACGAGGCGCTTCCCGTGGCGCCTCTCAACATGTCCGAGGATCTTACCGCACCAAGCAGTGGTTCTCCCCCAGACATTCCCGGAGTCACTCAGCATGACACTGCAAAGCTGAGTATCTCATCGGAATTGAATACCCGTTGTAGGACTATGACAGCTCGTACATCACGGGACAATGGCCCGCGATCGGTCAAGCCCATACCACGTTCCAGCAGTGAGTGGGTGGGACGGGCCGGTCAATGGGTTGCCCGTTTCATCACGATGATGACGGCACTACAAACGTGCCTCAGCGTCCGGCGGGTAAGCGGGCCATCGTCGGCAGTGACATGGAAGGAAATTCGCGCTAAACTGCTTTAGGCATTTTGTTTTTGTACACCAATCGATTTTGTTCCACCTCTTGATGCGACGCGACGAACCAAAAACGGAGAAACAGAACTTTACATGATAGTTGACATTGCAGGGCAGAAAATTGCAACCCTTTTAGATAAGTGTGGCAAAAAATCTATTTTTGGAGATTTTGTAAAACAATTGTATAAAGACCGTAGTATATCTATGTGATCAACACAAAAAAAAATAAAAGCCGTTTACAATTCCCTGTAACGGCGATTGGAGCGCAGCTCTTGAGGAGGAAGATGGAAGCGTACTGAGGGATAGGTGACTCCTTGAGGTATCGTGATCTCAAGGGGGTCACGTGACTTCAGGGGCTCACGTGACCTCAGGGGGTCACGTGACCTCATGGGGTCACGTGACCTCAGGGGCTCACGTGACCTTTGGGGCTCACGTGACCTTTGGGGGTCACGTGACCTTTGGGGGTCACGTGACCTCGGGGGTCACGTGACCTGAAGGGGTCACATGACCTTAAGTTGTCACGTGACCTCTAGGGGGTCACGTGACTTCGTGGGGTCACGTGACCAGGGGGTCACGTGACCTCGCGGTTACGCCGACGGCGACGCCGACGCCGCTCAAGCCGCAAACGGGCCCCTAAGAGCTGCGCTCTAAAAAGTTGAGCATGGCATCAAACGAAGTAATATACGCTAGCGAGGGAGCTCGCCTGCAACTTACCTGTGATAGACGGAATAGTCGGCATACCTTACTTACCTGCCAGGTCTCGCTTGTGGCATCATCCTTAGGAGGGATTTTATAACCAGAGAGAGCATCGTCCTAGACCTCACAATGGGAGAATACCGGTATGGCTGGAACTCAAACCCTTTATGTTTTGCAGTGACACCTCAGACAAAACCAGAGCGTGTTCTACAAGGCGAAGCGCGCCGTTCTGAACAAAATGCAAACGTTTCGCTGAACACCAGCGTAGGACAAAATATACGTGTATCCTTGAGTTCATTCTCTGGTACAGATATTCAGCGCGAAAGTCTTCCAGGTGTGTTGAAGCCGTTTTCCCACATGTTCACTCAGATTCCTAGGAAGACAAATATACAAGAACATCAAAGTGATAACGTTGTGCCCGACCAATACGATTCAACGCGCGCCCCTTGAGTGTTCATAAAAAAGAGCTCCTTGACCGTGCGTTAAAAGACATGATCGAGACCAAAAGTGTACGCCCTCAAACATTCCGTGGGCAATTCCGTTCGTCCAGGCGCGCAAGAAAGATGAAACAGCGCGTCTCTGCGAACACTATCGTCCTCTTAACGCCATAACGAGAAAGGATGGATATCCTTTCCCATCGATCTCGTCCGTAATGTATGCACTGGGATCGGCAAGCATTTTCACAATTCTTGACTGTAGCAGGTTTTTCTTTTTCAGATTCCTGTAGCCGAGGCTGACACTCCTAAGACGGCTTTAATTTGCCAGAGGCGCCTATTTTAATTCGATCGACTTCCTTTCGGCCTCTCTAATTCTCCCGCAAGGTTCCAGAAGCTCGTGGACACCGTCTTGACGGATACTAAATTTAACTGTGCAATTGCTTACATGGACGATGTAGTGGTGTTTTCAAAGACCTTGGACGAGCACATTAATCATTTGCTGGTTGTTTTGCAGCGAACGAGTGATGCAGGATTGACGATTAACCCACGGAAGATGCAGCTAGCTTCAAGTAGGGTAGCGCTCCTTGGATTCGTGGTGGAGCATGGATTCCTTCAACCACAGTAGAAGTTGAAAGCAATGATAGAATTTCCCACTCCTCAGGAGAAAAAGAGTCTACAGCGATATCTTTGCATGTTGGGATTTCACCAACAATTTATATCGAACTGTGCCGATTTGGCCCGACCTCTTCATGAGCTGTTGTGTCGGGATGCCCCTTGGAATGGGACTGCAGCTCACGAGGAAACCTTTAGAGCGCTGGCAGTCGCCATTGCCGATACAGCGTCCCACAGATTTCCCGATTTCAATGCCCCAATTGCGCAAAACCCCGACGCCAGAAACCCCTCGGTTTCATGCAGTCGGTCCAGAGGCATCGTACTTGGGAAATATTTGCGTTTGACATCATGGGCCCATTTCCACGCAGCCCGCAAAGCATGAGGTACCTCCTTGTGGTCACCGACCACTTCTCCAAGTTGGTCGACCTTCATTCCCTGCGTCAACTTACGTCTAAGAAGATATGGGAGAAACTTCGAGAAACGTTTTCCCGGTCTGGGTATCCTGCTGTCCTTTTAACAGACCAGGCCACTTACTACACCCGCACTGTATTCGAAAATTGCTGTGAACTTCTCGGTATCCAACACAATTGTACTTCCCCTTTTCACCCCTAGGCCAGTATCACTGAAAGAGTAAATCGGAACCCCCGGGCAATGCTAATTTTATACACTAACGAATACCACGACAGGGACTCTTATATCACAGAGATGGTCTTTGCTACCCCTTCCACAGAAAACCGAACAACGGGATTCACAGCGGCACGACTGAATTTTTGGTCGGGAGTTAAGGGTACTCATGGAAAACAATAAAGAGCTTGCCCCAGATGCTCACCTGCGCCAATCACACGATACGATGCGATAGGTTACGATACAAACTTTGTTTTCTATTTTTCACCACAAATACAAATGGTGAATGGGAGGCGGGAGAAAATGCTGCAGAAATGCAGCTTGACGAGGCTCCAGGCCCCCCGTTCAGCAGCTACGACGGTTTACATACAAGAATGTGGTCAAAAAAGAGAAAATCAAATGAACAAATTGAATATTTGGCTGTTGAAAATTGCACAATATCTACGTTTGGAACTAAATATTTGTTCAGAATAGACGGTAAAACAGAACTTATTTTTTTGTTTTCTATAGTTGTTCCTACATTTCGGAATTTTCCAGTTCAGGTGATTTCTGAAGGAATAATAATCGATTTTTTCGTTTAAAAATGACAGTTGAAGAATTATATTTGAGTCTCCTAATGCCGCACATTTATACGCCATCGTTAAACGATAGTTATAGATTTGGCGTATATTGATAATCTTGTATGATTTGAACAGTGAATGCGT
This sequence comes from Ixodes scapularis, assembly GCF_016920785.2. NCBI lineage: Eukaryota > Metazoa > Arthropoda > Arachnida > Ixodida > Ixodidae > Ixodes > Ixodes scapularis. The sequence continues at coordinate 189,235,393 of NW_024609835.1, read as the reverse complement.
TTGATGTATATAGTAAACGTCACCTATTATTCTTAGCACTTATTGGCAATAAGTGTAATATATGTAAGTTTGAGAAACACGTATTCCCCAGATGAGGGTGCAGTAAAATAAATAAGAATAAAATAAGGAATTGTACAAAACCTTTTTACGCTGGTTGGAAGGACGTGCCTATGCTTATTTATAATTAATGCGGCTTTGCCTGATTTAGAGCAAAGATATTTCAGTGATTGGTCCAGAGCATGTCTTCAGAAAAGATAACTCCAAGAGTTTTTACGCTATTTACAAATTCAATGTTTGAAGACCCGAAATTAAGAGGAGTATAAACTCGGTTACTTGAAACGCATGGGCGAAACATTATTGCTTTTGTTTTTCAAGTATTTATATTCAGGCAATTGGACTGACACCATACCTTTAACTTTGAAAGAAATGCGTTAGCTTTATTTATGAGGCCGTGTTTGGATATATCACAAAACAAATATACTCCTGTCATCCGCATACATTACATATTTACAGTTTGAATCAATGTTCACCATATCAATAACATATAAAAGAAAAAGAAGTAGTCCTAGAATACTTTCTTGGGGCACTCCAGCTGATGTGGTTAATGGAATTGATTTCTCATTATTAATTCGCACAACCTGGGTACGATATTCTAAAGAGATTTGATTAGTGCATGTGGAAGATCACGAATGCCATAAGCATTTATTTTATCTAACAAAATAGAATGATTTATACCGTCAAACGCTTTGCTGAATTCTAAAAATATCACAAGCAATAAGGTTTTTTCTTCGAAATTTTTAAGTATCTCTAATTTTGAACCAATAATGCTGTCTCGCTTGACCGATTTTTTCGAAATCCGAATGGACAAGCAGTAATTATGAAGTGCTTATCACAAAAATTAAAAACACGAGAGTGAATTCTTTTTTCTAGATTTTTGAGAAGACATGGAGTGTAAATATAGGACGGTAGTTACCTAGTTGATTTTTGTTACCTGCTTTAAACAATGCTAAAACTTCTGCAGTTTGCATTGATCTGAAGGTTTGCGCAATACTCTGCGACAATATGCGAAATACAGTGACATTGGCCCGGGGGAACATTGAACTAGCCCAATCACAACAACGAACCGAATATAACAAAGCCCGGAGAAATGTCGAGTTTTCCTTCGGAGATCTGGTTCTCCGACGCCACACCCACTCAGTAACGCCAGCCGAGGATTTTCAGCTTCACTCGCCAAACGATTGGACGGATCATTCGTGGTTGAGACGCGAATTACACGCCTCGCATATCGAGTACGATGCCCCCTAACCGGCGCGGTCGTCGGACCTGTTAACATGAATGACTTGAAACCTTTTACTGAGCGCGGCGACGAGTGCTCATATTTACAACCGCGGCGAACAGCATTGAGAGTTAAGTAATGAGGTCTCTGTCTTGTCTAATTCTGCCTCGTCTTGACCTCGACTACCTGCAGCGATGCCACCAGGCGGACCGTGGTCCCGGCCACGCCACTCACCCCCGCGTCGGTCCTCTTACCACCGGACGCGCTCCCCCGGCAGCCGCAGTCGCGGCCTTCGGCCGCCTTTGCTGCACCCCCGGCAACGCTTCCGAACCCATGAGGCTGCGACGTGGTGCATCATGGAGCATCACTGCCTCGTGGGGTTCGCTTTCCGCCTGCGCTGGGATTGACAGCCACAAGTCCCACAAGGACTGGCGCCAGCTGACATCCCAGCACCATTCCAAGGACGCAACCTGAATGAGCACAACTCAACGGTCCCGAACGCGGTATAGGGGTGGGGGCGTGCTCAGGCCATAAGATTCCGGGGGCGCCGGGAGTGCGGATCCAAGCGAGCCGGCAAGATCGATATAGAGCCTCAGAGGGAGGAGCGGCCGGCAGAGTCTCGAGCAGCCAAGTGCATCTGTGCCAACGCCGTAGCCATGAGTGGATCACTCATCCGAATGGACGTTAACACCCGGACCACAGTGAACGTCTGCCGTTCCAGCGGAGGCGTCGAGAATCAGCACTTTTCAGTCGAAGCTGTGCGCCGAAAGCCAAAGTCGGCTTCCATCGTCCTTCCCGCCAGTCGTCGCGCCACCCCAAGCTCTCTAATTTGCATCCGTTAAAGGTCCTTTGGACCGTACGTCGGATACCATTCGGAGTTCCACCACCATCGCACGGTCCTCCGTTCGTCCCGCCACGGCTCAGAACTTCCAAGCGAAGTCACACCGCCCGATCCGCCGAAGAGGAACGTCGGGCCGAAAGGCGACACTGTAGCACCGAACGTCGCGAGTCAGGCGATCACGAACCCGGGGACGAGTCACTACAGCAGCGAAGGTCGAAGCTACAACCCACCCGACTCGGCTCGTCACTACATGAGAGGCTTGAAAAGAAACTTTTTGCTTCTCAAGCGCGCGGTCGTGCCTTTCGGGTACGGCGCCTGATTATCGTCGAACTCCGGTGGTCATCACAACTCAGGCAGCAACATGGTCGACCAGGCAACGCTAGACAAGCTGGATGCGGGCTTCAAACAGCTCCAGGATGCTAAGCACCCTAAGTCGCTTTTAAGAAGTACCTCACCAAACATGTCTTCGAAAAGCTCAAGACTCTGAAGACTGCCATGGGAGCCACCTTGCTTGGCATCATACAGTCCGGCGTGGAGACCCTCTACAGCGGCGTCGGCCTGTGCACCCCGGATGCCGAATCGTACACGCTGTTCGCCGACCTGTTCAACTCGGTGATCGACGACTACCAGGGCGGCTTCAAAGCGATCGACAAGCACCCGCCCACGGACTTCGGACAAAGTGACCGACAAGCACCCGCCCACGGACTTCGGAGACCTCAGCACCCTGGTCAATGTATTCAACACTTCTACAATACCCTCGAAGGACCAGATATTGATGTTTTTAATCAAAATTTCGTAGGTTTCATGTATTTTGTAACTAACCTGTGAACATTTTGTTGTGCATCATTACCAAGGCGTCAAGCTGTTCATTAGCACATAAAATAAACAAATCAATAAATGAATGAATGAATGAATGAATGAATGAATGAATGAATAAACAATTACCGACAAGCCAGCAATGGAACAACAAAGGGTAAAAGGGGGCCGGGGGGGGGGGGGGGGGAGGGGGGAGGGAAGGCAACAACAACGCCAAAAAAGGTTACTGGGAAATTTTTGGTCCAAGTCCCGCGCATTAATATGTGTAGTTCGACGGGGGTTTGTGAACGGTTCGCCGTGTAATCGCGCTTTCTCTTTATTCTATATCTCGGACAACGTTATCTTCCGTACTTTTTTCGTTATCTTTTTAATATATATTTCACTTTTATTTGTACTTGTCACGCTTTATTTCGTCCCTTTTTTATTTCGCTACTTGACGGCTGAAAAAACAGTTTGAAGAAAGACGAGCTTGTTTTATAGTTCGTACGCCTTTTTTGAGCACCGCTCTTAGGCGCCCGTTTCTGCGTACAACGGCGTCGCCACGCGTGTTGCATTATCGGATTGAGAGAACTATACACCAATTCAATTCTCTGCTAAATTTAGCGAAGAAACTGAATTTGTGTGTAAGACTGTGACCTCCCATACTGCAACACTGTGCACTAAGTGTCCCCGATAAATTTAGCGGTAAAATTGACTTCACAAGACCTCAACACCAATCCAGTTACCTCACTTAATTTAACGGGCTATTGAGGTCACGTGATGTCAATTTTCATAATAAATCTAGCGGATAACCTGAATTTGTTCGAAAAGTGACGTGACACCAAGTGATGTGACGACATTTCATCCGTTCAATTTACCGAGGACACTGAGTTGGTGTGGAGGTCACGAAGCGTCAATTTTCTTGCTGAACTCAGCAGGAAAATACCGCTCCTCCTCCCCTCATCATCCTCCAGTTCCTTCCCTCCTCGTCATCCCCCCTGTCCCCTCCTCCTCCTCCTCCTGCGTACCCTCCCCTGCTCATTATCCATACCCTCCCCTACTCATTCTCTATACCCTCTCCTTCTCCTTCGTACTCTCCCCTCCTCTTCCTGCGTACCCTCTTGTCATGGTCAGACTTGTACGTAACGCGTTACAAGTAATTGATTACTTGTAATCAATTACAGTTAAGTGTAATTTTGTAACGCTTCAATTACATTTGTCAAGCTGTAACGCTCGGAGTAATTCAATTACTTTTTTTCTGTAATCAATTACAAAATCGATTACACAATTACCAATCACATTTTTCATCCCACAATTTTTTTTTCTCACAAAAATCAGCATATTCACTCAGCCATGGAGCAAAAATGATTGACATTTTTTTTAACATCTAAAAAAAATAAAACTAGGATTAGTCGGCAAATCCTTTTTTCTTTTACGCCACGCTCTTCTACACGCGCGCCACCAGCCTTGGCTGGGGAGTTCCGGATCTCGTTGCAGATTGCTGATAAAGTCGATGGGAAGCGGGAACTCGGTATTGACTTTTTAGTGGGCTTTGTTCCTTAGGTCGACGCGTCATCTACACGACAACGTCCGAATCTGAAAACAAAAAAAGGATGAGAATCGTACCGGCGTGCGGTCGTGTATCACTACTGCGTGACGCACGTTAAAGACCCCAGGCTAGCGGCTGTACCGCACTGGCTAAATTTCTCATCTACAGCTGGGAGACTCGTCGCCCCTGTGAGGCAGACCAAGTTCTAGGCTGTATAAACACACACACAACCCAATTATTATTTAACCAAAAAAGGAACAATAACCAAACAAAATTGTGTACGCAATATTTTACTGTGTATTTCTGTCATCGCAATAAAAAGTAACGTGAAAGTAACTTGAAAAGTAATCAATTACTTTGCAGTAATTGTTCAATTACTTCTGGGAGGAAGTAATCAGTAACGGTAATCGGTTACTTTTTTTACCGTAGTAATTGTAATTGTAATCAGTTACTTTTTTTCAGTAACGTGTACAAGTCTGGTCATGGTACATCGCAAAATCAAAATTGCCCAAGAGCTGCGCTCTAACTTCGTAATACAGGGATTTGTAAACGTCTCAATGTTTTTATGTTAAAAAAAAAATTCATCGTAATTTTTAACAGCCTTTGTTTCTCGACAAATAGGCATTTAAATTATGTTAGGTAATGTGTGAACATGAAGACAAGACGGGATTAAAATGCTTTATGTTCACTAAACACTATCGCTTTTGTCACGCATTAAATATTAAAAAACAAGAAGTCATGTGTTTTCGTGTTTTTTTTTCGCTAATTATGTTACTTTGACCATCAACGCTATTGTGGCGCCGAAGAAGTCCTAGAAACGAAATACATTCGCATGTCAGGTCATGAGCTGCAGTTCTAAATAAAGTCTTGGTTAATCTAGGGACGAAAGATTAAATAAAAAATCTACAAAAGCTAGCCAAAATAATAGGAAAAATAATAATCCCGGGAATTCGATAAGCTACCTGTCGTGCGATTGCCTTTTCGAGAGATTTCGCATGAAATCCACTTCCAGTTGACGAGGGCAAATTAACAAGATACAGGAAGACCACGGCAGAAGGAAAGAGAGAAAGCGCAACATAGCCCCCCAGGGGGGCTATGTTGCGCTTTTTGCACTTTCAGGAGACTAGGGAGAAGGAAGTGACGTCAACAACGCAGCAAATGCAGATTGGATGTTGATTCTGTTTTCTTCTGTCAACATCCAATCCGCGTTTGCTCTAGTCGTTGACGTCACTTCCTTCTTCCAAGTCTCCTGGGAGTGCAAAAAACGCAACATAGCACCCCAGGGGTGCGTAACCGCCAATGTATTGAGCCTAATCACCGGGACATCAGCCGGCCGGATCGTTGATTCGGAAGGATTTGGTGACCAGTGTGGGAGTCCATTAATATTGGGGACAAAGACAATTGCCAAAACACAATTTAGGGTCTCAGTGTAGGAGCCAGCTCCGAGAGATAAAAGCAATTTTTCCTCTTTTTTTTTTTTTTAGCTCGCTGCGCAAGCTTCTTGATGCGCGAGATTGAAAACGAACAGTTCGAGTCAGAAAAACATGGAGCTTGAACGCCCTTTCCACAAAGTAGTGACCCGGAATCCGATGGCCCTTGCCGCCTCGTACCACAACCGCAGCCCGCATGCAGAACCTGGCGCAAAACGGTGCCACTACCTGCGACAGCGCGCCTTTTCGTTCCCCCGACACTGCTCTCACGGTCATCCAGCTCCGGCTTCTGCCCGTTTGGTCAAAAAATCAGCGAGTCTGGATAACGCAAGTGGAGGTTTGGTTTCACCTCCACCGTATAACATCCCAGATATCTCGGTTCTGCTATGTCTTCGCCTCCCTCCCTCCGGCCGTCGCCGACGAGCTGGACGACATTCTGTGCCGGCCTCCCCCTGACGACGCCTACAACCACGTGAAGGGCGTCCTCCTCGAGCGGACGACAGCTTCGGAGCACACGAGGATCCAGCAGCTACTCACAGCACAGGAAATTGGAAACCGCTGCCCATCTCCACTTTATCACCACATGCGGCCGTTGCTCGGTCCCCAAGCCTGGGCTTCCAGGACCCTATTCTGCGCGAGCTATTTTTCCAGAAACTTCCACAAGGAATACGCATGGTTCTGGCAGCTGCTGACGACATGCCGCTAGACCAGATGGCGATGCTTGCGGACCGCACTGCTGAGTACGCTTCACCGTCCATCGCGACGATCGCACCGCACGAACTGCCTGCCTGAGAAACAGTTCTTAAAAGACTCGAGGTGCGCATGGAACAGCTATCCTGCACTGTTGCCGCTGTGGCGCCGTTGCGCGAGACACCTTCCAGACGAACGAGGCTAAAAATGTCTCAAACGCGTTCATCCTCGCGAGGCACGACAAGGTCACCCGACAGATTGCTGTGCTGGTACCACAGGCGGTATGCAGAAGGTGCCACGCGCTGCCACCAACCATGTTCCTGGTCGGAAAAACCCACGGACTGTCACTAACAGTGGTAAGTGACTACGGCCAACACCCGAGCCTCTTGTTCTACGTCATAAATAAGATATCTGGCCAACGCTTTTTGGTGGACACAGGGGCCCGTCCTGCCAGCGTCGCGAGTTCCGACAGGAGGCGCAGCACACCAGACCCATACGACCAGTCAACAGCTCTGTCATCGCCACCTGTTGCCAGAGATCCCTCACCACCGACTTTGGAATGCGACAACTTTTCCGCTGGGTCCTCATTGTTGCAGACCTTCGCGAGGCCCTACTGGGAGAGGACCTCTTGGCGAACTTTGGACTGGCGGTTAACATGCGTGGCAGAAGCCTCAAGGATGCTACGACATCGTTCACCATTCAGGGTATTTTTTCGTCGTTTGAAGCTTCTACGATGCGCCCTTTGGCAGCGTCTTCAAAATATGAAGCCATCCTCGCAGAATACTCTGCCATAACCCGACCGTGCAACACGGAAGTACCAGCCAAGCACTACGTGACCCATCACATCATTACAAACGGCCCTCCAGTCTCGGCGAGACCTCGTCGACTCTTCGGCGAGCCTCTAAATATCGCGCGAAGAGAATTCGGACAGATGGTGGAGCTTGGCATCATCCGCCCCTCCTCCATCAGTTGGGCGTCGCCTCTTCACATGGTCCATAAGAAAGATCCAAACGACTGGAGGCCATGCGGAGATTATCGAGCTTTAAATGCGTGCAGAGTACCTGACCGGTACTCCTTGCCACATATTCACAGTTTCTTTGCTGGCCTAGCTGGCACTAACATCTACAGCAATGTAGACCTTATTAAGGCCTACCACCAGATCCCAGTCGAGCCAGCGGATGTGCCAAAAACCGCCATCACAACTTCATTCGGACTCTTTAAGTACGTTCGGATGCCCTTCGGCCTCCAAAACCCCGCGCAGACTTTCCAACGCCTTATAACGAAGTCCCCAGAGGCCTTCACTTCACATTCCCTTATGTTGATAATATTTTCTTGGCCAGCCGCTATCCAGAAGAACACGAGCAGCATCCGCGACTGTTGTTCGACCGGCTACAGGAGTACGGCTTCGTCATCAACGCGAAGAAGTGCGTTTTGGGTGCCGACGCGCTGGACTTTCTAGGCCACCGCATAACATCGTCGGGCATCCTACCCCTCAAAGAAAAAGTCCGGGCAATCCGCGAGTTCCCTCAACCTACCTTGCTTCGAAAGCTCCACGAGTTTGTCGGGCTGTTTCATTTTAGTGTAGATTTATTCCCCACTGTGGCAAAATTCTACAGATTATGACGGACCTGCTGAGGACGCAGAAAGCGCCATCATCGTCACTTAGACCAATGAAGTTGTATCAACTTTTTCCGCCGTGAAGAAAGCCTTTGTCAACGCAACGCTGCTTGTACATCTACGAACTGAGGCTGCTATCCGTCTCATGACCGACGCGTTCAGTACAGCTGTAGGTGCTGTACAACAGCAGCTTATCGACGGCCAGCGAAGGACACTAGGTTTCTTCTCTAAGAAAGTAAAACCAGCGGAAACGCGAAATAGTACGTTCAGACGTGAACCCCTCGCCTTCTACCTTGCCGTAAGGCACCTCAGATACATCCTGGAAGGTACCGAGTTCCACGTCTTAACGGACCACAGGCCCTTGACTTATGCGTTTCGTGGCAATCACACAGCCTACTGCTCCCGAGAAATCCGGCAACTTGCCTTTATCTACTGACCGTCACTTCTGACCGGGGACAACAATCCGAATGCTTGCTGTTTGCTGTCTTGGCCCAGCGTCTCAGCACGCACCACCTGCGCACTATCTTATACCTCCTGTCAGCCAACGGCAGGGTAGAAAGTTTACACCTAGAGCTCAAGGCAGCAATCACTGGACGAGATGGACGACTCAACTGGGTCAATCATCTCCTATTCGTCCTTCTCGGCATTCAGTCCGCCTTCAAACAAGACCTGGAATGCATCTCGGCTGAATTGGTTTATGGATCGACACTCCGGCTCCCAGGAGAATTCTTTGACCTTACCAAGTGCACTCCAACAGTTCCACAACAAGCGTAGTTAGACGACTTAGGGCACTGCATTCAAGAACTGCAGCCCACACAACCTCGGATGCCCCGTTCTCAGAACCCCCTTAGAAGTTCCTGGCTACGCCACTACTATCAACAGCACTCCATAGATAGACTCCATAGACTCCATAGCATTATCAAGATAAACGAAATTTCTTTTATTTTATGCACCATATAGGCAGTGTTTTTGTCTTTATATGCTTGCAGCCAAAGCACACACTGTAGAAAACACTTGTGTGAAGCCTGCCCTTAGCGAAAAACCGGGGCTCTTAAAGTATACTTTATTTGTACTTCCAAAAGTATGCTTGTTGCTCTAAATTGGCCGGTTTTTAGTAAGCTTTTAACATACTTTCAAGTAACATTTCCCCACACTATTAAGACACTTGAAGTCTGCTTCAAGATTCGGTTGGCTTCTACTTTAATGGCACTTTTAGGATACTTCTAGCCAGCATTTTAGTATGCTTTCAAGCGGACTATTAGTATACTTTCAAGCGGGTTAATAGTAAACTTTCAAGCGGCCTTTAGGATGCTTTAATGCAGCCTATTAGTATGCTATTAAGCAGCATTTTAGGCTCCTTGAAGTAAGCCTCCCAGGTATATTCTGGGGTACCAGTAGGGCTTTTAAAGCATTTCAATAATTTATTCATGACTAATTATATATCAGGGTCTTCATAAAATATAATTTGAAATTCCAGTTCCCTGTAACTAAAAAAATTCATATTATGTTACAGAGAATGACATGGAATAAGGGCACAAATTAAATACAGATTAACTGCAGTAGGAACTTTTATTAAAATAAAAACAATCAAATAAAATCATTACAAATGCACATTTTCCAATAAAGCCCAATCAGCCAGTTGCCAAAAAAATAGGCAAAGTCACAGGTGACTGGTTTTAGACGTTCGCCAGTCGCCCAGAGCATGTGAGTTATGTTCCTTTGAGGTGGAGGTCCAGTTATATTTTCATACCTCTGCACCACCTTGGGGATTAACCTTCCCTCTAATGTCACACTGTCTTTTATAACTCAAAGATAAAACATGTTTTTCAAGAGATAAATATTGCACTTGTGTAAAAAAAAACACTTCAAATAGTTACAAATATCACACAAAGCATAAAAATATCACAAGGGTTTAAAAGATCAGACTTGTTTACACGTTTTTCAATAGATAAATATTGCACTTGTATAAAAAAAAAAACACTTCAAATAGTTACAAATATCACACAAATCATAAAAATATCAGACTTGTTTGAAAACAGCATTAAAGGGCAACTCCGCTCAATTCCAAGGATTTCGGGATAATGAGTGATTTCACATTAAAAAGCCCTTGTAAAAGGCACTACTTCATCTGCTCCGCGAAAAAAAGAGGTACATTTTTAAATCTAATATTAAACACGAGCAGAAATCGAAACTGAAACTTTGGCTCCCTCCAGCAACACTGTCTTCGAGCCGCCAAGAATATGGCTATCACGAGGTATGAGATGTCACGTGATCCTCTATGCAATAACGGGAGGGATTGGGTCAGCAGTGTGCCAGGCGCAAGTGTCGTCTGCACCGCACTCTTCACCATGTTTTGGTGTCTAAGACATTCGACGACGTCTGCATAACTGCGGCATAAGTCTGCGCACATGGTGTCCGGTGTGTGGACGAAACTCCGAGGGACAATAATCACAAACGGTGAGACGACAACGGCGGTTGTGATGAGGGAGACATCAGGAGGTAACGGTGGGGAGGCCTGGCAGCTCCCAAGAAGTATGCTGCGCAGGTGCACGGAGAAGAAACGTTACTGACATCACCTGTTGTGCTTGCCCGGAGAAGTAAAAACAAGCAAAATGGTGATGATGCTTAGCTCAATGTTTGCTATGCCCACGCAGTAGCCTTGACTGCACTGTTGGTTGCGCCTCAATTTGCCCGCTCGATTCAGCAGATTTCGGCAATATGGCAAGTTGCAATGTTTGCCGGACCGTTTAAGAAACATTTACATAGAACTTTATCGCAAGATTTGACGTGTGGTCCCCTTCCTAAATGATACTGAAGAGGACTGCATCATTTTTTTCAAAAACAAAAATGAAGAGGAGTTGCCCTTTATATTTTATATTTTTATGATACTTGGAAAATAACTACAGAGGTGTCGTTTTGCAGGCATTTTTCTAATATTGGTGGGTAAATTGCAACCAAACTTGATTGACCTATTAATTGAAATTTCAGAAACGGGCTCCATAGAGCAAAGCCTGTAGCCGTGACAATGCGAGCGGAAAAATGGTAACCCAAGCTTTAATATTAAAGGAGAAATCTTGGAAGCGGTAAGCAATTTCTAAATTTCCAATTTTCTGATCACATAAGCTAGTTATGTCAATAACGTGTTGCTGTAATTTACCCACCGATATTAGAAACATAGCTGCAAAACAACAGCTCTGTAGCTATTTCTTAAGTACCCCTAAAAAAATAAAACCTAAAAAGCCAACATTAAAGCTTGCGTCGTGGGGCCGCTGCCTTAAACATGGAAAATTCTAAAATAATTTAAAAGCTTCTAAAATCATTATAAACTAAAATCTCTGAACTTGTGAAAATAAATAAATGAAAGAAAGCTAATCTTGTTTGTTAATTTATATTCTTCTTTCGCAAGTATGAGGTGTTGCTGCACTTCCTCCTCAGGTACTCTTTGACAGTCTTTGATGATTCGCCCGGAAATTTGGCAATCACGTGATCTGAAAAGAAAAAGAAACACAAAATTCAGGAACTATAACTATACAACAGTGTCATCTTATATCCAGTTTTAGATTCACTGAGTAATGTATTTTCCAGACTATAAGCTTCACCTCCTATATTGAAACATCTTCACGAAAAAGTTGGCATAAAGTCGCGCTTGTATCCGAGATCGCAGCGGCACGTCGCAGCGACGCTCCTTCGCCGCGTGTGGGGCCACCACAGCATTGTTGCGAGCGGCGGCGCATAAAGTTGCCATGTGACGTACTGGAACGTGGCGAGTTACAGCAAAGCGCTTTCGGTGCATGTAGGAGCCACCACAGCGTCGTTCTAAGCAGCAGCGTGTAAAGTTGCCGTGTGGCACACTGGAAGGAGACGCATGTGGGAGCCACCACAGCACCGTTGTGAGCAGCAGCAAGTAAAGTTGCCGTGTGGCATATGTGGAAGCCAATACAGCGTCGTTGCGAGCGGCAGTGTGTCAGGTTGCCGTGTGGCACATGTGGGAGCCACCACAGCGTTGTTGCAAGTGGTGTCTCTAAAGTTGTCATGTGGCGCACTGGAACACGGCACGGCGCATTGCAGCGACGCTCCTTCGACGCGTGGGAGCCACCAGAGCGTTTGTAGTATGGCGCACTGAAACGCGGCGCGTCGCAGCGACCCTCTTTCGGCCAAGTGGCAGCCACCAACGCATTATTGCGAGCAATGACGCATAAAGTTGTCTTACGGTGCACTGAAATGCGGGAAGGCACCACAGCATCGCTGCGGCGGCACGCAAAGTCACTGGAACACACCACAACATTGCTGCAAGCTTTTTCGCGCTGTCGGTCACGGCAGGTTGGCACGGCACCGATACAATTAAAGAACATAAAGGCAAATGCAGCTGTTGCCGTATTTGGCTTTGTGTTTTCACGATAGATGAAGGCCCAACAGATAATGGAACAGACTGGTGCCAGGTGGCCTTCAAACTGTTCCATTATCTATCATGCCTTTCGCACTCCTTGGCGGGCGATGGAGGACTTGCTGCAGCCACGAGAAGTTTTCATGAAAACGTTTCTAAACAAGTCGCGCCATCGTACAAGACCGGAATTTGGAACAAAATGCGACTTATACACCGGAAAATATGGTATCCTTATTTTTTGTGTCCACATAATTTTACCATACGTGAGAACCAATGATCAGTTCGATGCAGAGAGTGATATTTAGCTGCTGCAGAATTCCGAACATAGCATTTCGGTCAATTTGTGAAGTATTAAGACTGCAAAAATTCAACCTGTTATGATATTTCATTAGAAAGTCAGATTTGATGTAGCCGAGACATTTTTTTTTAAACATTGTCATTAATTTTGTATGATAATTCAGGGTCTTCTTTACAGCAATTCACTGACCTATCAGGTCCTGAACCGGCTCTTTAGGCAGGGATGGTTTTGTCACAGAGCCGGAAAGGCAGCACTCTGCCAGAGCGTCGCTCCCGAACACCATCACAGCCAGGTCCTGTGTGTACAGGGATGCCGGCTTTCCGTCGAGCCGCTTCATCTGGACGTCGGTCACCACGATATCACCGAAGTGTACCTGAAATATAAGAATAGAAATAGAACCAAGTATAGTGGCCACATCCAAATGAATCCTTTTAGATTAAAGTCCATGCATGCATGCGCAGCCTTGACATGCTGGTGGTAAGTAAGTGCATCATGAACAGAGCCAGGCCGCGACGTAAAATATTCCAAACAGCCACGCAAGTGTGCCCTCAAGATTACACGCACACTGGCTGTGACACACCTCTAAAGCATGGTCAACTGCAGCTTCATCTTTCAGCTAACCCCTCAATGCACAAGAACTTGCACCCCTAGAGACACTCAAGGAAGTCCACTAGGGGTGCAAATCACAACCATATGCATCATGCAACTAGTTGCCTGGCAATGTTTTTTTTCATTGGCTATTTAGGTACTATAGGGAAAAATGAAATGCAAACAGAGGAGTGTGTGGCTCGCGGTACAGGCTGCACTGCCTGGAAGTGAGCCGAGGGGCGAGGCCTACTCCTATGTGTTTACTTCATTCGCTCAACGCTCCCCAAGCTTCGGCAGTGTGCACCTCTTGGTGTGCTGAAAGCTATCACCGCCATCTTTGATCGCTCGGTGCGTGCGGCACGAGGAAGTTCGCTGCTAGTAGCAGCTAAAGCACTCGCTCAGCCAACGCGCGCTTCAGCTGCTACTCTTCCCCTCTCGCTCCTTCAGCACTCTCCCAGTGATGTGATTGGCCTAAGCCATTTTGAAGAACCTTTTGGAGCAGCCAAAACAGTGTTTTGGAGCAGCAAAAGTGGCCTTTGGAGCAGCCAAAACAGTGTTTTGGAGCAGTAAAAGTAGCTTTTGGAGCAGCCAAAACAGTGTTTCGGTGCAAAAAAAAAGTGGCTTTTGGAGCAGATATTTTTAGAAATATAAATATTTGTTTTAAGCGCTGGACAAACGAAAGGCACTTTGTGTTGTGTTCTGATGTGACGAGCTGTGATGGAACACGATGCTTCTGTTTTTACTGCCGAGACATCCCACAAGTATACAGTGCTGTAGGCGCTGCCGAGCAATTCCAAAAAAAAACAACAACAACCTAGCCATCGTTTTACTGGCTCCTGACGTGCCAGATTTTTATAAAAATTAAGTAACTGTTAAACAATGGATTGCAAGCGTCCCAGCTGGTGCATCTGTCGTGCAATCATGTTCGCATGCACGTGAGGGCAACTTCGGCAGGCTTGCAATTCCACGTGCTTCGTCGCGCCAGTGGAGACAACGGATGTTCAATCAAAACCGAAACCATGCCACTCCGCTCCGTCGCCAACTGGTTCCCAAAATAGTATGCAAAATGCAATTGTCCAGCACACGACAATAAACAGTCCAGCGGCACGTGCTTGCCAGGCCGGCATGCGAGGTACAGGCCAAACACACAGAAAAAAAGAACCTGAGCGCACCGATATATCACATCGCGAGCCAGGGTCAAAAAGTTCTTGAAACGCCGTGTGCAACGACTGAACTCGTGACAAACAAGCGCGCTGTGCGGGTTCAGCGTGCAGACATTGCCTTCTTTGCTTTAGCTCACTTCTCTTCATCAACCTTCTTTCGCGGCAGATTTTTCACGTACTGGGGTCCCTCTCGAAAGAAAGCCCATCGAGAGAAACCTAGGTAGTCAATACTTCGCAGCAGCTTAGAGTTAAATAGGAATTTTTGTAGCAGTGTATGATTTAAACAAGAACAGGAATCTCGATGCGCTTCAGTTTAGCAAGCCCCATATCTGCAGCGATGTGGAGACGGCAACACGCGACGTCGCGTGACCACGGCGACTGTGGTCGTGCGAGCGCTTCAACTCACAAAGTAACCCTCGCCGCGCAAAAACGTGGTTTTGATGGTTTTCTTTCAAAGCATGGCGACAGGTCCGGCTCCCAGCACACTGACGTCGGACTGTCCGCAAATGCCTGCGTCTATCGTTGAATATTTTTTTTTAAAAGACACGAGAGACTAAATCCTTGAGACGACGAAAGCGCAAAATGCAAGACGGCGGAAAAAACCATGCAAGACCGGATAGACGATTGATGCAAGGTACGGTAAGTCGGGAGGCCGCTTGCGCCATCTAGCTCACGCATGCTCGATTACGGTTCTCAGTTTAGTTTTGGTTTTGAAAGGCAACCTAAATTGGTCCTTTGGCGCAAGCTTGGCACAATTACCCATATCTTGGCAAAATGTAGCAGGATGTAGCAGGGTTAGCCCTTTGGCGCAGTCTGGCGCAATTGGCGCAGCAATCACCATCACTCCTCTCCTCCCTTTCCTTCACTTTTCTCCTCTCCAGCACCTTCGTTACCGCACCCACTGGCCAGACTCTTCCAATATACGGCTCCGTTCAAACATATAGTAAACAGAGAATGTCTACATACCGTGTTCTCCATCACATTCCCGGGCACTCCTGGAAGCATGGGGCCCGCTGCTTCACGATGCTGAAGGCTTGCAAGAATCTGTGGCACATCTGCGAAAAAGAAGTGTCCACCATAAAATTAAAACTGTCGTCCTCTAATCTCGCACAGAAATCATAATTCTGTTATAGTACTTCAATGTTTTCGATGCCGATGCCAACTGTCAACTCAACAGCTAGGCTAGAGGGTGAGAGAACCTCAACCATCCCATAATAATGGAGCGCTTACCGGCAACGACCCAGCAGACAACGCTGCGTTGTCTGACATCAAAGAGGCGGCTTGCAATTGACTGACAAGCGCCTTTCATCAGCCCACCGTCGCCTCGGCCAGGTTATGCACTGCCCTTCTTCAGCGCAAAGTTTTACTCAGGAAGAGGCGTCTCCCTATCTTAAATCACATTTTTGGAAGGGAAATAAGCGCCACATCACCGTAAGTTTTGGATTTTTAGGATGCTTAGAGCCTGTAGAAGGATTTAGCACCGAGAACAGACAATTTCGGAAACATCCTTAGTGCATCTTTAAGAACCGTCGAAACCAGCAGGCTTACAATACACGTTTGCAAATCTGATCTCAGGTCACCACCATCTTGTTCATTGGGGTGCGCTTGGGTGCAGCCGTAATCTGATTACGACGCCTTAGAAAGGCTTCCGTAATCTGATTACGACGACTTAGAAAGGCTTCGTAAACGGATTATGACGCACTTGCGCAGGCCGTAACCGAGCAAGGCGGCGGCACCCTGAAACCGGGCTTGCAAACGTGTGTAGATTTCGAAGTTCTTGAAAACATGCTGGAAGAAAATCTTGAACCTGATGTGGAGTTGGAAATATATAATCACAGGACAAACACTCTGAATGAAAGCAAACAATGTTAAAGTATGTTTCAAAGCTGATTAAGATCAAACCTTCTAGAAACTATTTCGAGTCTCTCTCCCATTGCAGTATAAACAGGTTATGCTCCTAGTCCACGTGGTAATCAAAACAAGAGTGAATATTTTACTCTAGCTTAGGCATAAAAAATGGGATATGATCAAGAAGTTTCCAGAAATTTGGGAATTCAGTCATACCTCTCAAAGCAGGAAGGAGATCGTCCAGCACAAAAGTCATTTGTGCTCTACCTTGGAGCACTTTTGTCTCGGCCTCCTCTGCCCTGGCCTCGGCCTCCTCTGCCCTGGCCTCGGCCTGCTCCAGCCTGGCCTCGGCCTGCTCCAGCCTGGCCTCGGCCTGCTCCAGTCTCGCCTCAATCTCCTCCGTCCTGGCCTCAGCTAGCTCCAGTTTGGTTGCGATTTCCTTTTCCCTGGCCTCAGACTGCTCTGCCTTAGCCTCGGCGAGTACAGCCCTCGCCTCGGCCTGAGCCCTGGCCTCGGTCACTGCAGCCATGGCATCTGCATAGGAGACCCTTGCCCCACTCTCTTCGGCCCTGGCCAGGGCAGGTACCGCGAGAGGCTCTTGAACTTGTGGCGGCAAGTCGGTCGGCTCCTCCAGGCCACCAGGAGATGCGTGCAAGAGCTATAGACAACAAATGATATGCGCATGTGATGGCATATTATCAGATTTGAACAACTAAGTATGATAAAAGAAGCCCTAAGCAACGGAGGCTGGATTCATGAAACAATGTTACGACGAATCTGGAGAAAAATTCATATTCGTGAGACAAAATTATTGTAAGTTTTACATAGCTCGCAACGGAGTCCTGCGACAGCCCCCGAGGTGTCCTACAAACTTCTTAGGATCAACACGACCACACGTCACTTACGTACAGGGATTAAGTACAGGTTGTCACGAAAGAAAATTTACACGGTCTTTTTTAAAGCAAAAAAAAAAACTAGGCATCGCCGAACGCTCATTTTCCGCCCAAAGGTAGTGGCTTGAGGTCACAACCAAATGCCAAAGTTTCAGCCCAATCCGATAAATTAATCAAAAGTTATGTGATTTTCCGAAACTTTCAATGGAGAAATGGCGGCCGACGGAGCTTTCGAATACATGGGGCTCTATGGCACCAGAAACCGAAAACAGGCAAACATGGGCTCCATTTTCCCATTAAAATTTTCAGAAAATCACCTATAACTTTTGATTAAGTTATTGAATCGGGCTGAAACTTTGGCATCTGGTTGTGACCTCTAGCGTTACCTTTGGGCGGGCGGAGAATGAGCGTTCGGCGATGCCTAGTTTGTTTTGCGGTGTAAAAAGCCCTGTAAATCTTTTTTGTGACACTCTGTAGTTTAGGGAGCGAGCAGGGGGCATTTTTCTGCACACAGTTTGTGTGAATCTCAACTTCAAGCTGCAAAAGAGAAAGAATGCAAAACTATTGGTGCAGCACGCAGCCGACGATTCCATTGAGCTTACCTAAAGCTTAGTGAGGCACGTCATGATGATTCAATGGAAGGGAACACGGAAACAACTCTTTGGTGAACCCTTCAGGTATGAATAGTGTGACCTCAATTTGGTGATTAGCAGTGTACCCTCGTCTCAGAATAGACCATTTTTTAAATCCCGTCAAGCGCCCCCGCCCGCACTCAAGCAATCATACGACCAGGGTGCTTGGGGATTTAGAAAATCGCCTATTTTCATTATCATAGTGGAGGATGACTGGCAGGCCAGGAAATGCGTTTTTGAAAATAGACGCAGTTTCTCGTTGCAAAGTGGTCTTGTGGATGGGATATGCTGTAGGTGCTTTTTATTCAGATGTAATAGAGGTAGAAATATCAACACGGAGCGAGCATATTTCTTGGGAGCCATGGCTGGTACGCGATATTGGATCACCAATTTATGTGACTCCCTTTTTATGTTGTCCATCCCCTCTCAGATCCTTAAGACCAAGAAAAAAAATGTGACAATTTGTTCACTTATGCACCGCTTTGCAAGCGAGGCATGCAGGCTGCCCCTTGAGCATATATAAAAGTTTTGTAGGCTTCATAACCAAGAGTTACCTCGTCCTCGGTGAAGCTCAGCATTCAAGAGCATTTGCCCTGCGGCGGTATTAGCACTTTACTAAGCACGGTCAGGTCAACACACAAGTGTTGCAAGAGAAGCAAGCCATAACCTCCTGCCCTTGTTTCTTGCTGTAGTTGAAATGCACGTGCTCCAACACGGTGAGCTTTCCAAACGGCTATTGGAATTGCCAAGAACGCCGTCACCACAGTAACAGTCGCCTCTTGCAACGACTTGCAAGACAATGGAAGCTGTAGTTTTTCCGCAAGAGATTGTCGTTTTCCTCCTCTTATTTAAGAAAGCATTTGTGAATACAGATTTCTCTTTTCTTACTACGTCATAACCTATGAACTTCTTAGCCAAGTTGTCGTAGCAGCATAAGAAGCTATTAGCAAATCTGGCCTGTGCTTTTCAGAAGTGACCTCTGGTAAGCACACAAAGCTCTGCTGCTGCTGCACTCAGACTACTTCTTGTGCTGAGGAAAAGAACAGCATATGGCATTTACTTTACAGGTTACTAAACTAGTAAACCTACACTTTCCAGCCACCCGTCCAGTCTGAACAGCTCGAAGTTGGCTTAAATTAAATAATAATTAGTACACTTTAGACAGCACACAAGACTAACAATTACATATTAAGAGGAGAGCTCTGAAATACAAAAATATCTGTAACCAAACACCAAATGGCAACATCATGTGACTACTGATATGCAACTCTCAATAAATCTAACATCTTCACAACAAAAGTTTGCATACATACCTTCTGTTCCCTCAGGTCATCCCTAAGCTGTTTGACAAGCCTGTCTTCCATGTTATCTTTTTTTTTGTGGACTTGCCTTTTCTGTGATGAAAAATTGTAAAATTAGGAAAATAAGGTCTTTCAAAATTTTAAAGTTCTTTGTGTGAGGAATGAGGAAGGCAAATTAGCCCTTTCCAAATTTCAAAGTTCTTTCAAAATTTTAAAACCAAATTATAGTTCCAACTTCCTCCTACATTGTGCTATCGGCGTAAAAGTTTACAAACCGTGGAAAGAAACAAAAAGAAATTATTTACTACACTGCCTTAAAGTCTGGGCTTGCCTCTTCAGTGAAGACGATTCCTTGAGGGATGATGAATCACCCACACCTGTGAAGTACGTCCAAACTAGAGGACAACGCCACAAATAAATTTCTTAGTTTCTTCCCGCGGTTCGTAAACTTTTGCAGCCGATAGTACATTACATAATCTTCAATTAATGCAGATTTCCACTTAATAGGTTACTTTGTTACTACCAGCACAGGCACCTAACGCATCTCCAAATTATGCGTATACTGCATCCTCATTTCTGGTCTTCCGATTTCCGCCATGCGATATCACGTTGGTGGCAATCCTAGCGGTGGCACAACAGTGGGGGTGGAGACAACAGATGCTTGTTATGCTCTATCTCACTCTGCAGACAGCCAATGAACAGCAGCTTATGCAGCCACGGGCTGTGATGCAGCGATTATAGCCACCCTATATGGCAGCTAGCTACCAGAGTAATGGCACTCTTTTTTGTATGCCACCTCCCGCCACAATTGGTCAGTATGTCATTATGGAGACGACCCAAGCTGACTCAGTTTCCATAGCAACGGGCTGCACTGAGGATCGCCAAACGCGCTTGGACAGGATTCAGACACCGTCTGCTACTCCTGCCCCCGACGATACTCAAGTGGGAGGCCTTTCCGACACATGAGATTTGGGGTTGACTTTATCCTAGAGCTTCTTCTGTGTAAGTTAAATAATCTGTGCCTACATCAACATCACTCGTCCGTATTCCAAACTTAAATCAGGATGCTCAAACGAAGAGTGATCAAACGGTCGCTAGAGGCGCTGGCAACCTCCCACGGCCAAAATGGAGATCTCCGCTGCCGCTTTAGGTGTTGTGTCTAGCACTTTTGGCCTAATGTTGCTTCTCTGGCAGCTAAAGCTTTTAGCTGCCATATAAAGTGGCTCTAGCCGCAATGACAGCGACGCTTGCGTTTGCCCACTTTTTCCAACAGCAGTTGGAACTACAACCAACCACCAGGGTCACCACAGATGACAACATGACATGGCAGCCCCTATGAGGTAATTTGTTGCCACTGTGGTACCGCACTCAATGCATGGGCGGTATAGGATGCTAAACACACCAGTCGGAGATGCATTCCAGGCACCGCAGTGTAGGGAAGTTGCACTGATGCACTGCCAAAGTGATGCTGCAAAGTTTCCAACTGCTTGTTCCACAAAAGCTGCTTACCTCGTCCTTCTTGGGCACAGCATTCCGCTCGTCCAGCATCTTGTTTAAGAGCTTCTCCAGCTCGGGACGGGAGACTGAAGAGCAACAAAGCATTACATACGAAAATTGAGGTCCTATGTTTCACCTACGTACAAGCACTTTGAGGTGAAACATAAATAACCCTAACACGCATTCAATTTCTGCACCTAAGTGGAAAAGTGTTTGCGTGGAAATAGCGCTTGTGCTAGAAAGGAACGTTTCAACGGAAGTTACGTCCTGTGTAACCTACACGACCTTATTGAATATTACGGTTTACTGCCGGTACATGACATAAACACAAGCATATTGTGAATTATTCCTACGTTACGTCCGATGCAGCATTCCTTAATTGGTTAAAAAAGCGACTCCATCTGTACTTCCAGGTACAGATGCCCATTACATTTTTTTTTTCTTTCTCGTGTTTTTTGTGACGGTTTCTGAGAATAACGGACGTTCGAAGCAATTCCTAAGAATGTGACATGAACGTGCTGTTTACAGCAGCAGGGTTTCCTCAGACTTGTTGGCAGCTGGCACAATCTTCACGTACCACTCAAGTTGCCACGCGCACTAAATTTTGCAGTGAATTCTTCCAGAGTGTCTTAAATAACAAGCTGTTTCGAGGGGGCTGCTTGGGTGTGAGAAGGACAATAGACTTGTTAAAATGGAGGTTTGGGCGAGTTGGTTGTTCATAACTGACAAGAAAACAGCGCACCCCCAAAACAAGCACTCTTAAGCTTTCATGCACACAAAAGAAAGAGCCACTTACACAGCGCTGTGTAAGTGGCTCCAGCCAGCAAACCAAGCCCCGCTGAACCCCATGCACTTCCGGAAACAAAGTCCCATAGCACTTCGTTCAGCGAAATTTCGGTGACATTAGTTTTTTCCTGTGTTAAAGAAGTTATGACACGTCAAAGATAAAATATGAGATAACTATACTGCTAGGACTCATATTATGTTCCTATAATCCTGCTAAATTTGTTTTGAAAATGGCGCGATAGTTTTGTGGATAAATCGATTTATATGCAAGCCCCTCGAAGGAGCAGATCCGGGCGGAGCTGGAGGTTGGCTACGTAGCCAGCCTCCAGCGCGGTGTCTCCTTGCACGCACTCACAGACTTGGCTCGCTTGGCTTATCGAGCCTCAGCTTCCTCGTTTACCTTCCATGTTTCGAGCATGGGGTCCGTAATGATTACGTTTACGGCATCGCTCGCCTTGTCGAAGTGTTCGACATTGATCGCAGCAGCGACGAGAGTGATTGCTATCAAGAGATGTTGGAAGCTGTTCATTTTGACTGCGACCCACTGGCGACCAGCTCCAGCGACGACGAGTAAAGGCCCGTTCACACTCTTGCGACCGACTTCGACCGAGAGAGACCAGACCGGTTTTTAAAGCTTTTGCGACTTCTTAGGACCGGATGCGATGCAGTGGAGCTGGTCCTAAGTCGCAAGAGGCTTAAAAACCGGTCTGGTCTCTCTCGGTCTAACTCGGCCGCAAGAGTGTGAACGGGCCTTAACGGATGAACTCGGCGTGGTCACCGTCGTCCGGGAATATCTCACAGGCGCATGCAGGGTGGAAGGTCAACGGGCCGGGGGTGAGAGCAAGAATAGCTTTCGGGTTACCGAGTTGTGTGAGCGGTTTTGATTGTACCGCCAGTACCGCGACGAGGAGAGCTTGAGCAATTATGGGGGCGTCTAGAATGAGAGAGTGTTCATGGTCACCTGGTTTATGGACACCATGGTGTGACTAACTTGGGCAGTGCTGCCTGGTCGCCAGATGAAAATGATAAAAATTCGTAAATTGAATATTGCTATTACCAGAGCTCTAAAAATCGCGTCACTTGGTGTATATACTAAGTAGCCTATGAGCATTCCATTTCAAGAATAATCTATCCGTTTAATTTTCACGCCATAACCCCTTTAATCGTAAAAAAAAAAATGTAAATATCGGCAAATGCGTCGGCAAAATAAAATGTTCAAGAAAAAAAAAAAAAAAAGTAAGCACGCACCGGGGATCGAACCCGGGATCGCTTGCTTATGAGACATATCTTACCACTAAGCTACACTCCCTTTTTTTTTTTTTTTTTTTCTTTATTGACTAAGCTACACTTTTCGAAAAACTCGTTTTGAGAACTCGTTTTATACGAGATTTTCGGACGGCATTTCAATGCGTGAGTAGAGTACCGTCGGACGGCACTTGAACGCTCTGCAAGAGTGCCGTCGGACGGTACTCTACACAATACGTATTCGGAGCTCCGTCGGACGTAACGCTAGGCACTGCGAATCTCATTTCACAGCTTATCCGATTAAGGTTGAACCCACTAGAGCGAATACGAAGCGAACAACCGCCCTGCGGCATCCGCACCGCGCAGAGCAAACGCTGTCGGGCAAACATCGTCCTTCGTATATTTGCTCCACGAAGTCCAGGCTTTAGCGAAATCATGCTCATTTATCGCGAAGCTCGATCAAATATAAGACGTAAGAAACGTACCTCCGAAACGGACGACCTGAGCGGCGTGGACGCTTGTACCCCCTGTTGAGTTACCAGACTTGTCCTGGTTGGGCCAATTCACTTTAACCCAGTTTTTTTTTTGAGTGGCGTCCTTGTATCGCGGCCACACTTTGGCGTTGTGGCATACAGGATTATAATCCCGTATGAATTTGACAGTTGCAACGCTAAGAGAGCCGTCATCGAAACTATAAAGTGCAAGCGTATCCATCAAGACGTATAAGCACAGCACAGTACAGTACAGACAAGGCCAACAAGGCGCCAACCACCGAACCAAAAGAACCAAACAAAGGGATTAGAAGTGACTTCGGATTTGGATGTGGATTCTGGACGTTACTTTTAAACCGAAACAAGAGCAAAGGTAAAAATAATGTGTGGAGCAACTGTTTTTTATGCCTGCTGGTAGATGTCTGTTTTGTTTGAACGACTTATATTTGACTTAGGCAAGCACTAACAAATTGGGTGGAAAAACAGCATGGTGTTGATTATAATGCAATTCAATGCAAATTTGCAAGCGAGTGCGCAACCGAAAAAATCCGCCTGGTCCGGGTTAGATACCCGGATCAGGCGGATTTTTTCGGTCACGCACCAGTCCAGTCACCTAGCCACCTAGCTATGTTTAGAGATTTGTGTTTATCCTTTGTCCCTCTTGTTCTCCTTCTCGAGATTTGTGTTTACCCTTTGTCCCCCTTGTTCTCCTTCTCGAGATTTGTGTTTACCCTTTGTGTTTACCCTTTGTTCGAGCACACTGGGATTCCATTTCCCATGTATTTTGTCAATAAAGGCAACGTGGGCGTTATTTTGTTTACATGCCGCTACTATAGAAGCTCATTACATGGCACGTAGACATCGATTGGTAAGGATCATAGCCCGGGCCCAAGGGGGGAGGTGGGGGAGGGCTCTGCCCCCCCCCCCCCCCCTTTCCCGCCGAAGTCTACGCCTATGATGGTGTTGATAGTGCCCAACCGGCAGAACCCTCCGAGGTGCGCACCAAATACACGCCTTATGCATACACACAGCTTTCTCACTTCCGGACAGGGGTTTATCAGGAATTTTAAACCTGGGGTGGCCCAAATTTTTAGGGGGGGGGGGGGGGGCACACTTTGGGGGTGTCTTGGGAGAAGGGGGGCAGGGGGCTTGTGTAAATCTATGTGTTTGTCACGTCCACAACCGCCACGCATCGGACCTTCGGGTTTCCAGCCAGGCCCCTTCTCCGTGCCGCCATCTTCATCTTGAGACTGTATCTCCTCCGCCTGCGCCTGCGATCCTTTGTACTCTACCTCAGGAAGACCATCCCTCATCCCGCCGTCCACCACGTATTAGGATTCAACTCTGCCAGCTGGACTGCCAACTACAGAGTCATGCAGATAGCACGCATTGAGCTCTCGCAGGAAATTCTTGTCATGCAGAAATTACTTCCCGGTCTCATGACGGGCATCTTCGGTGCCCGCTTTACAGTTCACCCTTCGTACATATTTCTAACCAAGTCCGGGCAAGACCTTCTTGATTCATCTTGGAAGGTCGTAATTGCAACTGCTTCCACAGAAAAACGAGCGAACCAGTGGCCCAAGCTTCAGCCACCGCTAAATCTCTCGGGCTCGAACCTTTTACCGCAAGCCGAGGCACTGCTCTCAAAGGGACCCAAATTTGCTCCTTCTGTCACACCGTCAAGAGTGGATCAGCTCGCAGCGGTACACCAGATCGCGTCAAGAATTCTGGAGCCTGCCCGACAAGAGTTCCTCGGTGTTGGTTCCCGTTTGGTGTGCATGCATGGAGCAAACCACCCAACCAAACCAGATTTTCCACAAGTGGTGAATGAGTTCAGGGGGTCTGACCTGAAGCTTTTGGAGGCAGGCAATACAGGAGTGTTTGTGGTCATGAACGAGTCTAACTTCGGTGAGAGGGTTGAACTCGTCATCAAGAAAAACTTCGTCCTCGTTAAGAAAAGGCCGTCCGGCACACTCCGATCGGAAGTCAAAGACATCTGCAGGTCGAACAACCTTTCGTCGCTTCTCACGAGAGTGTCGGCCCCTGCAAACCAGTACCTAAAAGTGTTTTTCACCGCCAAGACACACAAGCCGGAGCAGGGGTTTCCCCAGTGGCTCGGGGGGGGGGGGGGGGGGGGGGGGGGGGGGAGGCGATGCGAGGCGAGGCTAGATAAAATATAAAACTGTTTCTTTTTTAGTCCACTAGCTAAATTACAGACGTCTATTAACCAAATGCTCATACCCGTAAATCTGAAAAAAAAAAAATTTTTATTTTATTTTTTTATTTTTAGATTCAAGGGGGGGTGTCCAGAAAAAACTAGGGGGGTGGGGTCGTCTTACGAGGGGGGGGTCTAGGGAAATCCCTGAGCCGGAGATCCCGCTGAGGAGCATCATATCAGAAAATCGATGCTGGCAGAAGCCTCTGGCTCTCTACCTGCAGAAGCACCTCGCAGCCGTCCCTCTGGACCAGCCTTTCCGCGTAGGCAGCTCTGAGGAACTCCTCCCAGCTCTCCAGCTTCTTCACACATCAGGCCCAGGTACCACATTCTTCTCCCTAGACATCACCGACATGTACTACAGCCTCGACTTCAACATTCTCCTGGTTGCGGTAGAAAAAGCCCTCACTCCACAGGGCATCGCCAAATTCCAAAATCCTTCCGGCATCACCCTCAGCGCGTTCTTGCAATTATTCAGAGTATACCTTCGATCGACCATGGTGGAGCATGACGGAAAGATATACCTACAAAAATCGGGCGTCTGCATCGGGTCCTGCCTGGCACCTGCGCTTAGCGAGGTCTACCTGTCCTTCGTGGATCAGGCCGTCAAGGAGCAACTGGACAGCGTCGCCCCAGAAACCCAGGTGTACAGATATGTGGACGATTATCTGGTGCTCCACGACTCTGGCGTGCCCACCGCCACCATCCAGAAGGCCTTCACAGACAACGCAAACGGCCTGAGCTTCGCCGGGGAGGACCCCTCGTCGGAGGGTCTCCAGTTCCTGGATGTACGCCTCGTAGCCACCCAGGGAGGCACTTGCTGGCGCTTCCAGCAGCGGTCACAGAAGCCGGTGCTGCCGTTTTCAAGTCACTATACTCAAAGACACTAAAAGCAGGCATCGCAAAAAGTCTCATCTCCTCCACCCGCACAAAGTCCTGCCAACCAGATATGTACAAATTACTCAAAAAAAGGTAATTAAGTTAAGTTACTGAGTATCGACGCCAAAAGTAATTGGAGTAGAGTAAAAATTACGCATTTGTAATAGTAATTGAGTAAACTACAAACTACTGTAAAAAGTAGCGAGTTACTTTGAAGTTACTTTCGAAGTTACTTTTTTATATTTTTGTGGTAGCAAATTAAAAAGCAGTTTTGATCCGTGAAAAACCCTGCGAGCCTAAAATAAATGCAGTCATTTTATGGCTTGCGTGTTCACCAAAATAGTTTATTCGCTCGCAGAAGCAATTGACTCTCAAAGTTCTTGATAGGAGAGTTTTCCCCTTTTCCTCCTAAAGACGTCCCAAGCCAAGCTAAAAAGACGTTCCACCGACGCGCTGGATGGAACGGCAGCGTTGAATTTCAGAAACAGTCTGTGCAGGGTCGAATAAGCGAGTGTCAGCATCTAAGGTGTTCATGACGAAACATGTGTGGTTTGCTTCGGCCTAGACGGTCGTTTATAACAAACTCTCCTCTTTTTTTTTTTTTTTTTTCTTTGGCAAGTTGAGCTTGTTATGACTGGCCCCTCTTTATTCCCGCGACGTTCGGAGAGTACGCTGAGTGAGTGCACCGGACACTGAAAGTCAAGGGTTCAAGCCTCAGCCACGACGATGAGATCATCCGGACGACTGCGTGTCACGTTGCAGTGCTAGTGCTACGCTACTGAAAAGAAAAAAAAAAAAATATATATATATATATATATATATATATATATATATATATATATATATATATATATATATATATATATATATTGGCTTAATGGAAGATGAAACGAAGTATAATTCGCCGCTGACGCCTGGTCCAACAAAAGGATCTACCAAGGGTAACTCGCAATCCTCGCCGGCGCCTGACACGCCTGACAAGCAAATCGTTTTCAACAAACAGGAGGTCTCTGTGGCGTGGAAGGTCAGAAGGACGCGACAGGTTACGTGAACAAGTATCGTCGCTCGTACAATTGCAGCTGGAAGCGGATTATCCGCGCCTGGGTTTGTGCCCGGGGTAGTCCGGCTTTGCAAAGGCTATGCGCTGACGACGAGGCGACAATGGGAACAGGCGCCCAGCTACGAGGTCATTCCGGTAGAGCTTCCCGTGGAACAATCAGCTAGCTTGAGGCAGAACTCACTAAAGGCAGACGACATGAAAACAACAACCCTTGGAGTGTCTCCGTCTTTCACGGTTGCACCTGGAGGCGCGGCGCCCGCGTGCATTACCGGATTAGGTCAATACCCGACCAAGCCTGCTTTCGTGCGCGGCGGTGTTATGTTCTGGCTGTTTGTCGCCAACTTGGCCCAAGGACGCCCCTGATGCAGTTTCTACGGCTGCCGAGTATAAGCGCGTGGGAACGGGAGCGGTTTCCTTTCCCCCAGTTTTTCCCCCGGAGCCTTGTCCTGCCCCCCCCCCCCCCCCTTCGCCTTCTCCCTCCTTTTAAATTTCTCTCTCCTATAGTGGAGTTCCGAAGGCGAAGCGTCCGGCAATAAATCATTTGTTTGATGAAAGTTGACAGATGTGTTGTCCCGTCACCCGTCTTAGTAGCAAGCTCCACAGAGCATCGGTGCTTCTTCGTCTTTGAAAACGCGTCGTTAGATCGTGCCCTGTGACTAAACGCAAAACGGACTGCCAATCATAACGCGTTGCTCTTTTCCGTGCATCAAATGCGCACTTGTCCTCTGCGATCACAATTCGCAATGCAAGTGAATCACGCGTTCAACGAACAACGAACGCATTTCGCAACGGACGCGCGCTTTTAGCGGCAGACGCCGATGCCTTCCAAATACAAGCGCTACCTCGAAGAAGATGTGCCGCTACCACCGAGAACGGCCAGAAGGAGAAGATCTGAAGCTTCTCGCACAAGAAATAACCACCCCAACTGCGCTGCTCAGGTAATTACAAGTTCACAACTCTCCTATAAAAAAAAAAAAAATATATATATATATATATACTATATATATATCGTATTTTCTTCTTATTATTATTATTAGACGCGGCGCCGCCAACGAGCTTGATGGGCGCCGCAGCTTTTATGATACAACTAGAGCACTATATAGCTCCTTCGGAGCAGAGTAGCGCAATCTAGAACGCCGTCTCTCGGCGACTAGCGGCGAACGCCCGGAGGTTCCAACTGCGGTCAGAAATGCATGGAGAACGTGATACAATCGCTGTTTTTTTTAGTATTGTGGGGATGTACGAAGTGGCAATTGTTTTTGACATAATAATGGAACATTTTAGAATAATTTGCGCTACGTTTTGTGCCCCGCAAAGACCTGACCTTTTTAAAAAATTGCTTGAGCGGCATCTTGCAGCAGACGACACGGCGACGTCACACCATTCACGTGACCCGCTCCGGCCAACCCGAAAAGCCCATCTCCGCTGCCAGCAAAAATCGTCTGCTTCAAACGCCATTGCCTTGGAAATTGCCTTCTCAAAATTTGCACACGCATCCGATATTATTAAAACTTTGATAAAGTGTTTAGTGCTTTACTAACTTCACGGCAGACTAGTTTTGAAAAGTGTGAACTCGCCGTTCATTTTTTAATCAGCCGTGTTGTATCGATCTCCATGTATTCTCCCGTAGGGCGGGCCGCCTCCTGGAACCCTGAGTACCACGTGACTCGCGCCGAGCCGCTCTGTCGGCCATGTTGTCGGCAAAACACGGGGTTCAAAGGGTTCAAAGGATTGCGCTACACTGCTCCGTAGGAGCTATATAGTGCTCTAGATACAACTAGAGCACTATATAGCTCCTACGGAGCAGAGTAGCGCAACCCTCTGATCCGCGTGTTTCGCCGACAACAAGGCCGACAGAGCAGCGCGGCGCGAGTCACGTGGTACTCAGGGTTCCAAGAGGCGCCCGCCCTATGGGAGAATACATGGAGATCGACTCAACACGGCTGATTAAAAAATAAACGCTGAGTTCACACTTTTCAAAACTAGTCTGTCGTGATGTTGGTAAAACAATAAACACTTTATTAAAAGTTTTAATAATATTGGATGCGTGTGAAAATTTTGCGAAGGCAATTTTCAAAGCAATGGCGTGTGAAGCAGACGATTGTTTTACGCAGCGGAGATGGACTTTATGGATTGGCCGGAGCGGGTCACGTGAATGGTGGGACGTCGCCGCGTCGTCTGCTGCATGATGCTGCTCAGGCAATTAAAAAAAAAAAAGAAAAAAGTTAATTCGTGGCGCACAACTTAGCTCAAATTATTGTAAAATATTCCCTTATTATGTCAAAAACTATTGTCGTTCCATAGATCGCCAAAATTATCAGGAAGCAGCGATTTACTCCCGTTCCCCATGCATTTGTGGCCAGAGTTGGAACCCCCGGGCGTTCGCCGCTAGTCGCCGAGAGACGGCGTTCTAGATTGCGCTACTCCAGAGCTCTGCGGTACTCTGCTACAGTGTAACTCTGCTCCGTCTGCTCCGAAGGAGCTATATAGTGCTCTAGATACAACGTCCCTGGATATTTTTTTCGTTCGAGGGACTTTATTATCATAGAGTTATTACAATAAACGCTAGAGGCTCAGGTGGCGCTAGTGTGCTGTTGCATTTTGAAGCAGACAGCAAGCAGCCAGAACTTGACTTCTGGTAATGCGTTTTTATGAAAAAAAAGCGAGAGCTTTTTCTCTCTGCACTCGATTATAAGAGCAAATATCACGAACAATTTCTACGTACTAGACTCATTGGAACATTTCTCAGTCACGCAGATGAAATAATTGGTCAGTTACAGCATTTTTATTTGAAATTCGTGGCGTGAAAAACGGTGTTAAAACCGCTTCGTACATGTATTTATGTGCACTGTCGGAGACTGTTAACGCAAATAACGCAAAATGCAATAAATAAGTGCTGCTTTGTCTTTCTGCTCGTGAATATGTGCGAAGATGCTCGTTCTGGGCTCAAATATCATCACCCGCCTGCTCCAATTCTTTGCAAATAGGGGGAGCCAGAGAGCAAGTGCCCGATAAAAACTGCCCGACCTAGGAAATAATAAAGACACACCTTTTGTAGCTCACATGCTTTTTTTTTTGCGTTCAAATGTTTTTTTAAACGATCGTAAAGATGCATGACGGAGTCATTTTCATCCAATGACAGGACGGGCATATTAGCAATATATAAGTACCATTGAAATGCTAGCAAACCTTGAACGCACTCTACATTCCTTTCGACCATTAGTTTGCTTAGAATCGTCCCTCGTTTTCACATACCTTCCTTGAAACAGAGGTTTGGGCCTGAAATAGAGCAAAGTTTAACATCGTTCAGTAGTAAAGAAAAATGCTGTCACTAAGCAGTTACACTTTCAGAATGCCAATAAAGGTACATACTAGTGAACAAAAGATAAGGGCGCAAACGAGCTGGCGGTGGTTAAACATTTCGACAAAAACCCCGAGACTGGGACAAAAAGGGACGGACAAACACAGTCTCAAATTGAGACTTTGTGCGTGTCCGTCCCTTTTTGTCCCAGTCTCGGGGTTTTTGTCGAAATGTACATACTATCCGGCAGGCACGTAGCCAGGATGTTGTTTCGGGGGGGGGGGGGGGGGGCGGGGGGGGCGGGCGGGCACTATGCCCCCCCCCCCCCCCCCGGCTACGTGCCTGCTATCCGGTACAACCAAAATGACAAAAGTTATTTATGTTATTTTCCGGCGAAGAGACAATATTAACGTGCGTTTTCCCATAGGAATACACAGGGAGGCTGTAAATTTAGACTGCATACTGTCTGCTTCAATTTGCAACCGGAAGTCCTGTAGACACTAGCGCCAGCTGAGCCTTTAGCGTTTATTGTAATAACTCTATGTTTATTATGATATGGGCCACCTGCCTTTCTGCGGCACCTCGGCTCTCCTGAGCCAAAATAAATTATATATTATGTATTCTGTAATCGTGCAACAAACTTCGAAAACATGTGTGCGGGTGTGTGTGCATTAAGAATAAAATATAGTATAATTTTCTTTCATATCACATATAACGACGAATGTGCTGTTTGCTTTCTGGCATGTATATGAATTGATTTAGTTGTGTATTGGTCAGAATAACTGGTGTGCATGCAAATATTGTCATTATGGCATAATCAGCTTGTGTAAACCAGTAATGCATCAGCAGATGACTAACCTGTTGCCGAATGTCTGCAAAAAGCCAAGTGCAATACCTGCGTCGGACGGCAATGAGGGAATGTCCATTGGACACACTCCAGATTCACAGGGGAGCCTCGCATCCATTACCAAACTGCAGGTTGACTGATTGTCAAGTCAGCATGACTATGGCCGGACTTAATGTGCGCTCTCTCTCTCTCTTACGGCCTCTCCAGTGAGGCGTGAAAACACCTATGAGGCTAGCTGGAAGTGCCACAGGGCGCCCGGTAGCCTCGGCCATAGGCGGTGTCACAAATCAACCTACTGTCAACATTACTTGATCAACTTCGTTGCAGAACTCCTGCGGAGAGGGTTATCCCCCACACCCTGTTTGGCTAGACTTGCTGTTCGAAGCACAAACCTTTTTCCGTGGTGCGAAAGCGTCTCGCGATAGCAGTTCAGAATGCTGCCACAGCGTCCACAAATAGTGGTGCTTCAAAAAACATGTCTGATGCAAGAAGTGAGGGGGGTGCATGCATTACCCCAAACTGCAGGTTGACATTGCTGAGTGACCACGACAGACAACGTGAGAAATTGCACTGTGTCTGCGAATGTGTTCATATGAATAAGAATTCTCTAAGGAACCCCAAACATTAACAGGGGTGCTTTTACAGTTTCGTCGCTCTTGTATGCGAAGGGCAAGTTCGTCTGCTTCTTGCGCAGGGGTAGCGGTGACGTCAGAACGCCGAGCCCTGACTGGCTGATCGTGACCCCCCTATCTGAGCATTGTCTGCTCCTTTGCAACGTCGTCTGCTCGCAACGTCGTCTGCGCCAGTCTCACCTTTCCTGCGACTTTCGGAAGTGCAGAGGCCAGGTTCACGAAACGATCTTACGCCAAAAATGTGCGTAAGACAAAACTTAAGAACAAATTCATATTTACGAAACAAAATTTTCGTAAGTTTTGCGCAGGTTACGACGAAGTCCTACGACAGCTCCGAAGCTGTCTTAAGCGCTTCTTATGATCAAATTAGCATGGCCGACAGCACCGTGGTCGCGACGACCCACGGACGTTTATTTTTCTACGTGCGCTTCTCATGCGTCCAGACTTCAAGCAGCAAGAAAAAAAGTAAAAAGTACTTCACACAGACAACGACGAACAAGAACGCTGGATCCACAAACACTTGTGAAAAGCTCCAACGGCCACGATTCCACCGAACGCGACCAAGCGAGCTGGGCAGTTAGGCCTAGGAGGCACTCCGCGATTGTCTGCCCACGACCGGCTGGCGTGCTGAATGGAATATGCCCGCGTGACCCTTGTGAACCCTTCCCGTATTATACTTTGATCGCTGACCTCAATGTTACATTAAAAGGTCTATTTCTTCCTCTTGTTATCTCCTTGTTTCCGGAGGCAACGGTGACTCTCGCCGGTGAAAAAGCGATGAATCTCCGACAGACGCAGGAAAGGTAAAGAAGCCATCGCTTTCACTAGCAGACGTAAAGCAGACGACGTTAACTGCGCCAACCCGCCGACGCCGTTAAAGAATAAAGGGTCTCGCCGCACACGAAAGAAGGGAAAAAGTATTTGGGAGGGAACTTGCGGACACGCTCACGGACACGCACCGAGCAAAGAACACTCGGTTCTTCGCAAACAAACCTCGGCCCCTCGGAACACCTCGCCAGTGAGTCCTTTGACTTCCCTCCTTGATGTGCGTCTGCTAGTTGTTAGACAAAAACCGCTCGAGTTATTTCGTCTGTCCTCTCTGAAAGGCGAAGTCGAGCTCGCTCATAAAGACCTACACTTCAGAAAGTCGCAGGAAAGGTAAGACAGTCGCAGACGATGTTGAGAGCAGACGACACTGAGATAGGGGGTCGCGATCAGCCAATCATGGCTCGGCGTTCTGACGTCACCGCTACTTGCTTTCTCATGCGCAAAAGACGAAAATGAGCCCACTTGCGAGGCGTATTGTTTAGGGATTCTAACAAACTTCCCAATTCCTTGCTGGGCTTGCAGCAGCCAAGCACACTGCATGTGCCACCGAGCGACGGCGGCACCTCCAGCGGAGACGCACAGGTGAGCGTTACATCCATTTGGAAACCCAGTTGCGAGCGACCATAGCAGACAACGTGAAAACCTGCACTGTGTGTGAATGTGTTCAAACGAATGAACATGCTCTAAGGAGCCTCAAAGATTAACAGGGGTGGTTTCACAGTTTCGTCGTTCTTGTATTGTTTGGAGATTCTAACAAACTTTCCAATTTCTTCCAGGACTTGCAGCAGCCAAGTGCACTGCATGTGTCACCAAGCGATGGCGGCACCTCCAGCGGAGATGCACAGGTGAGCCTTACATCCATTTGGAAACCCAGTTGCGAGCGACCATAGCA
The DNA here is from genome assembly GCF_016920785.2 of Ixodes scapularis. Lineage (NCBI taxonomy): Eukaryota > Metazoa > Arthropoda > Arachnida > Ixodida > Ixodidae > Ixodes > Ixodes scapularis. Next base: position 189,201,415 of record NW_024609835.1, on the reverse strand, counting down.
GACAACGTAAAAACTGCACTGTGTCCGCAAATGTTTTCATACGAATAAATATTCTCTAAAGAACCCCAAATATTATTAGGGGTGGTTTTACAGTCTTGTCACTCTTGTATTGTTTGGTTATTCTACAAAACTTCCCAATTCCTTGCAGGGCTTGCAGCAGCCAAGTGCACTGCGTGTGTCACCAAGCGACGGCGGCACCTCCAGCGGAGACGCACAGGTGAGCGTTACATCCATTTGGAAATCCAGTTGCAAGCGACCATAGCAGACAACGTGAGAAACTGCTCTGTGTCTGCAAATGTTTTCATACGAATAAATATTCTCTAAAGAACCCCAAATATTACTAGGGGTGGTTTTACAGTCTTGTCACTCTTGTATTGTTTGGTTATTCTACAAAACTTCCAAATTCCTTGCAGGGCTTGCAGCAGCCAAGCACACTGCATGTGCAACCGAGCGACGGCGGCACCTCCAGCAGAGACGCACAGGTGAGCGTTACATCCATTTGGAAATCCAGTTGCGAGCGACCACAGCAGACAACGTGAAAAACTGCACTGTGTGTGAATGTGTTCAAACGAATGAACATGCTCTAAGGAGCCTCAAAGATTAACAGGGGTGGTTTCACAGTTTCGTCGTTGTTGTATTGTTTGGGGATTCTAACAAACTTTCTAATTTCTTCCAGGGCTTGCAGCAGCCAAGTGCACTGCGTGTGTCACCAAGCGACGGCGGCACCTCCAGCGGAGATGCACAGGTGAGCCTTACATCCATTTGGAAACCCAGTTGCGAGTGACCATAGCAGACAACATGAGAAACTGCACTGTGTCTGCAAATGTTTTCATACGAATAAATATTCTCTAAAGAACCCCAAATATTATTAGGGGTGGTTTTACAGTCTTGTCACTCTTGTATTGTTTGGTTATTCTACAAAACTTCCCAATTCCTTGCAGGGCTTGCAGCAGCCAAGTGCACTGCGTGTGTCACCAAGCGACGGCGGCACCTCCAGCGGAGACGCACAGGTGAGCGTTACATCCATCTGGAAATCCAGTTGCAAGCGACCATAGCAGACAACGTGAGAAACTGCACTGTGTCTGCAAATGTTTTCATACGAATAAATATTCTCTAAAGAACCCCAAATATTACTAGGGGTGGTTTTACAGTCTTGTCACTCTTGTATTGTTTGGTTATTCTACAAAACTTCCAAATTCCTTGCAGGGCTTGCAGCAGCCAAGCACACTGCATGTGCCACCGAGCGACGGCGGCACCTCCAGCAGAGACGCACAGGTGAGCGTTACATCCATTTGGAAATCCAGTTGCGAGCAACCATAGCAGACAACGTGAAAAACTGCACTGTGTGTGAATGTGTTCAAACGAATGAACATGCTCTAAGGAGCCTCAAAGATTAACAGGGGTGGTTTCACAGTTTCGTCGTTCTTGTATTGTTTGGGGATTCTAACAAACTTTCCAATTTCTTCCAGGGCTTGCAGCAGCCAAGTGCACTGCGTGTGTCACCAAGCGACGGCGGCACCTCCAGCGGAGATGCACAGGTGAGCCTTACATCCATTTGGAAACCCAGTTGCGAGTGACCATAGCAGACAACGTGAGAAACTGCATTGTGTCTGCAAATGGTTTCATACGAATAAATATTCTCTAAAGAACCCCAAATATTATTAGGGGTGGTTTTACAGTCTTGTCACGCTTGTATTGTTTGGTTATTCTACAAAACTTCCGAATTCCTTGCAGGGCTTGCAGCAGCCAAGTGCACAGCGTGTGTCACCAAGCGACGGCGGCACCTCCAGCGGAGACGCACAGGTGAGCCTTACATCCATTTGCAAACCCAGTTGCGAGTGACCGTAGCAGACATTGTGAGAAGTGTCTGTGAATGTGAATTCATACGAATAAATATTCTCTAAGGAACCCCAAACATTAATAGGGGTGGTATTACAGCCTTGTCACTCTTGTATTGTTTGGTTATTCTACAAAACCTCCGAATTCCTTGCAGGGCTTGCAGCAGCCAAGTGCACTGTGTGTGTCACCCAGCGACGGCGGCACCTCCTGTGGAGACGCACAGGTGAGCCTTACATCCATTTGCAAACCCAGTTGCGAGTGACCGTAGCAGACAATGTGAGAAGTGTCTGTGAATGGGAGTTCATACAAATAAATATTCTCTAAGGAACCCCAAACATTAATAGGGGTGGTTTTACAGTCTTGTCACTCTTGTATTGTTTGGTTATTCTACAAAACTTCCGAATTCCTTGCAGGGCTTGCAGCAGCCAAGCGCACTGCGCGTGTCACCCAGCGACGGTGGCACCTCCAGCGGGGACGCACAGGTGAGCCTTACATCCACATGCAAACCCAGTTGCGAGCGACCGTAGCAGACAATGTGAGAAACTGCACTGTGTCTGCGAATGTGTTCATACGAATCAATTTTCTCTAAGGAACCCCAAACATTAATAGGGGTGGTATTACAGTCTTGTCACTCTTGTATTGTTTGGTTATTCTACAAAACTTCCGAATTCCTTGCAGGGCTTGCAGCAGCCAAGCGCACTGCGCGTGTCACCGAGCGACGGCGGCACCTCCAGCGGAGACGCACAGGTGAGCCTTACATCCATTTGCAAAACCCAGTTTCGAGTGACCGTAGCAGACAACGTGAGAAGTGTCTGTGAATGTGAATTCATACGAATAAATATTCTCTAAGGAACCCCAAACATTAATAGGGGTGGTATTACAGTCTTGTCACTCTTGTATTGTTTGGTTATTCTACAAAACTTCCGAATTCCTTGCAGGGCTTGCAGCAGCCAAGCGCACTGCGTGTGTCACCCAGCGACGGCGGCACCTCCTGTGGAGACGCACAGGTGAGCCTTACATCCATTTGCAAACCCAGTTGCGAGCGACCGTAGCAGACAATGTGAGAAACTGCACTGTGTCTGCGAATGTGTTCATACGAATCAATATTCTCTAAAGAACCCCAAATATTATTAGGGGTGGTTTTACAGTCTTGTCACTCTTGTATTGTTTGGTTATTCTACAAAACTTCCGAATTCCTTACAGGGCTTGCAGCAGCCAAGCGCACTGCGCGTGTCACCCAGCGACGGCGGCACCTCCAGCGGGGACGCACAGGTGAGCCTTACATCCATTTGCAAACCCAGTTGCGAGCGACCGTAGCAGACAATGTGAGAGACTGCATTGTGTCTGCGAATGTGTTCATACGAATAAATATTTTCTAAGGAACCCCAAACATTAATAGGGGTGGTATTACAGTCTTGTCACTCTTGTATTGTTTGGTTATTCTACAAAACTTCTGAATTCCTTGCAGGGCTTGCAGCAGCCAAGCGCACTGCGCGTGTCACCGAGCGACGGCGGCACCTCCAGCGGGGACGCACAGGTGAGCCTTACATCCATTTGCAAACCCAGTTGCGAGCGACCATAGCAGACAACGTGAAAAAGTGCACTGTGTCTGCGAATGTGTTCATACGTATCAATATTCTTTAAGGAACCCCAAACATTAATAGGGGTGGTTTTAGTCTTGTCACCCTTGTATTGTTTGGTTATTCTACAAAACTTCCGAATTCCTTGCAGGGCTTGCAGCAGCCAAGCGCACTGCGCGTGTCACCGAGCGACGGCGGCACCTCCAGCGGAGACGCACAGGTGAGCCTTACATCCATTTGCAAACCCAGTTGCGAGCGTCCACAGCAGACGTGAGAAACTGCACTGTGTCTGCGATTGTGTCCATGCAAATAAACATGCTTTAAGGAACCGCATTATTGGTGGTGGTCGCACACTTCAGTTGCTCCTGGTGGTTCTAGCAATAAAGAATATCATTATCATATTCACTTGTGTAAAATAAACACTGCTTATGAAAGAAGCTCGTGCATCTTTCTTGCAGGGCCCCATTCAGCCAATCATCACGCTTTGCAGAACAAACAGCGAATAACAAAGTCGAGAAAGCAATTTTTCGCAAAAATGTGATTTGCATCTGAATGTTGGATTTGTAAAAAATCATGCATGCTGTCTCAGCACAAATATCATCAGATGGAGACAATCTCTCCCGTGACATTCGCTAGGCTCCTTCTGTTTTTCACAGTGATTGGTTATCCTAGCTTGTCTCTAGGGTAAAGATGTGAAGGCTTTGTTTGTAAAAAGTGTGGCTATTACTCAAGTAAATACGCTCAGTGCACTGTGATGACAATGCTGTGCTGCGCGATTAAAGGATTTGTTTTCTTGTTTACAGGGATCTGCAGCTAGCCAAGACGAGTCTGATGACACATCTGAATTAGCTGCCCTTGTGATGTCATATACTCTACGTCACAAAGATGGCGATAAATCAACAGCGGACCTTCTGAGGATGTTGAACATCATTGCGCCTGGAAGGGTACCACAATCAAAGTACCTCTTGATGAAGGCTTTGGGTGCCCATACAGCTGAAGCGGACAAACATTATTACTGTTTAGTCTGTAAAGATTATTTAGGAGCTTCACTTGATATCTCCCACTGTGAGAATTGTGGGGCAGAAATTGATGTAGATTCTTGTCCGTTCTTTTTGGTAATACCACTGAAAGAACAGCTCCAGCGAATTCTCAGTCAGCCAAATCTCAAGTGGGTCCCAGCAACAAGCGTTGGGCCTTTGCTGTCAGACATAGCTCATGGTCTAGAGCATGTGAGGCTGTGTGAGGACTTCTCAGAGAACGACTTATCGCTTCTCTGGAACACAGACGGCATAAGGGTGTTCGAGAAGTCCACATATGACATCTGGCCGATACAATGCCAAATTATCCAACTTGATCCAAGCATGCGGAAAGCAAACATGCTGATGCCAGCCATTTGGTTTGGACACACCAAACCAAATATGAGTGCTCTGCTAGAGCCATTTACAAGAGAGCTTCAGGAGCTAGCATTAGGGTTTCCCTGCATTAGAGACGGAAAAACAGTCAACACACGTGTATTCGCTGTCGTCTGCTCTGTAGACGCCGTTGCAAGATCGGCAGTGAAGAACTGCAAGCAGTTCAATGGGTACTTCGGATGTGGGTGGTGCTACCACCCAGGAGGCTCTCATTATCCGTACCTGGACCCTGCACCTGAGCAGCGTTCGGAAGAAGCCCACACACTTGAGGCAGAGGAGGGAACTCCTGGAGCACCAGTCAACGGTGTCAAGGGTCCCTCACTAATCATGAAACTTCCTCGGTTCAACCCTATTGATGGGTTCATCCCTGACTATCAGCACTGTGTTTGTCTGGGTGTGATGCGGCAGCTCCTAAAGCTGTGGCTGGACACAGAGAATCACGACCAGCCTTGGTATGTAGGGACCAAGCTAGGGGTCATGAACGGTATTCTCCTGGGCATCCTACCACCCACAGAAATCACGCGCACACCCAGGAGGTTTGAGGAACGTGCCTTCTGGAAGGCTTCAGAATTTAGGGCACTCCTTTTGTTTTATGGTTATGTGGTTCTGAAGCCGGTGCTGCCGCCGCAGTACTTCCAGCACTTCGCACTGTTGGCCTATGGCACATACTTGCTGCTAAAACAGCAAGTGTCATTCACGGACATCTGTGAAGCTCGAGCACTGCTTTCAAAGTTTGTGCTGCAGATGGAGAGATTGTACGGCATTCAGCATATGTCGTACAATGTGCATCAACTTCTCCATCTGTCAGATGCTGTGATAGCATGGGGACCCCTGTGGGCTACTTCTTGCTTTCCATTTGAAGGAAGGAATGCAGTGCTTTTGAGCTACTTTGCAGGCACACAGTGCGTGGGCCAGCAAATCGCAAGGACGTTCATCCGATGGCAGGAGCTGGCCCCGTGGGTAAGCAGCATGAACCTCCCGCAGGCAGCAGAGTTTTTTGAAGAAATGATGGGACGGAAGACCATCGGGCGCACAGGCACCCAGATTCAGGGCGATGTAGTTGTTTACACTAGGCAGAGCTCAGGTGCTCAAGACATCCGGTTCGAGGTGGCACTCGAGAGGGCCCTGAATGCGCTACCATTAAGCATTGTCTATTATCACAGGTTTCAGTGCAATGGCATCCTGTGGCACTCCGAGACCTACCCAATGCCAAAAAGAGCCAACTGCGTTGCTCAACTGAGTGATGGTTCATTTGGCATTGTACAGGCACTCGCTGTATTTAAGCCATCAAGCACTAGGTCTCATGTTGAACACCTTGTTCTCATGGAGAAAATGAAACTGACACCAGTAGTTGGTTTCAAGGACGGACAGCTGGGGGTACAGTTTCTGTCTGTACGAGAAGGCATGCGATCGGGCGCCCTAATTGCTTGCAGCTCGAAGCAGCTCGCTGCTAAATGCGTAATTACGGAACGTACCGAGAACACGTTCCTTGTTATACCACTTCCGAACAAGGTTGAACGTGATTAAGCCCAGGCTTAACATGCATGGGAAGTGTTGCTCTAACTCACATGCTAGAGCTGCTGGCCAGTTTATCTTCTTGACCAGACCCAGCTGTATTGGCAACTCCAGCGAAATCGACGCCACATAGCGGCAACGCCGAGAAGCTCAATGCCGTATTGTAGAGAAAACAGACAGGCATGTACTGTAGCTAGTCACTGTGCGTGACGCCCATCTTTATTCTATTCTCTTCTTCCTTTTCCTTTCCCCGTCAGCTCCCGTTCCCACTTCTTCGGCCAACATGACATACTCCCCCACTAGTAAAAAGACTGTTATGGAGAGTAACAATCAGGAGGCCGTGCATTCCTCTTGGGTCTGGACCTGATGAAGGATTCGGTAGTTGGTACCTCTACTGCTATGCCGAGATCTGTTGGAGCAACCGTTCTAGTTAACTTTGAGGAGTTCCAACAGTGTCCGTCTTCTATTAGAAACATTCCGGGTCTGAGTGCTTTTTCTATTCTGACTGGGGCACTAAACGATGGAGTGCCCTTTGTTGTATGTCCTGGCAGTCGGACGCGCATGCAGTCTCCTCCCCTGAAATTCAGTCTTGACCGCCCTGTGCTTGTCAGCATATTTTTTGAAGTTGCTTTGGTATCTTTCCACCCTGCAACGAAGGTCCTTTATCGCCTCCCTAGCATTTTGTGTAATGCCTGGATGGGGTAGTCCCATGATGTCGAGTCTCGTGCGCATTGGTCGTCCGTGTAACAGCACTGACGGGGACAGATTAGTTGTTGCTTGAGGTGTGGAGTGGTAGATCCCCAGGAAGTGCACCAGGTCAACCTATATGTCGCCCTTCTCCAACAAAATGCTTTGGATGTAATCCTTGAGCACTCTGTTAAAACGCTCCACCTGTCCATTTGCCTGTGGATAGATGGACGATGTTGTGTTGCGTGAGTGATGCCTCTGTCTGGAAGGAATGTCTTAAATTCTAAAGACATGAATTGTAAACCCTGGTCCAATACCAGAACTTCCGGGTAACCTTCCCTGCTGAAGATTCCTTACAGGAAGCTTATTACTGCATCAGTTTTTGGGTGTGAGCAGAACCCAACCTCTGGCCACTTGCTGTAGTAATCTATGGCGGTGATGGCGTATCTGCAGTTCCCAGAAAAACTCGTGAACGGTTTGACGAAATCGATTCCGATCTGCTTCCACGCACCCTCGGGGTAGTGAACTGATCGCATGGGAACCGGTGCTGTTTTTGCTGTTTTGTCATGTTGCTGTCAGACACTGCAGCCGGTGATGTAATCATTGACCTCTACATCCATTTGAAGCCACCAGTAGTGCTCTTGCAGACTATGTTTTGTTCTGACAATCCCAGGATGGGATTCATGTGCTATGTCCATGATCCAAGGTCGCAAAGTCTGTGGTACAATCTTCTGGTTACGAAGAAGTACCTATGTATGACACAAAGTTCTTCTTGAATCTTGTGGTAAGGGATCAACGTAGCTTCCGCATGCAAAACGTGGGTCTTTGCTGAATTTATGCTCTCTACTACCTTGGTCAGTGTTGGATCTTCCCTAGTCTCTTTCTGGAGCTCATCCAGGGAAATGCTTCTGAGGTGTGCTCGAACTGCACAAATAATTTCAGCGTCTTCGTGATCACTTGACTCCTCATGATGGTTGTGACTGGAAGCCTTGAACAAGCGTCTGCAACCCCATTCTGGTCGCCTTGATGTTCATTAGCCCTATGGCCTTGATGGAATTAAGACGCGGTCTTCGCTGTAGTTGATTTCCTGCATACTGATGCAAAATGACTGCGTGTACTACATTTCTTGCATGTCTTAGTTCTCGCTGGACATGAAGTATTGTCAGCTAGGTGAGCCGAATATCTGCATCTGTAGCACTTCTGACCTTGTTTTGGAGAATTTGCAGTAGTTCTTGTAAGAGCTGCAACCTCAGAAGTGCTTGCGACTTTCTTGTCTTCGTTGAGTAGCTTAGACTCGCGCAGAGCTTGTTCCACTTGTCTAGCAATGACGAGTGCTGTGTCCAGTGTTAATTCTGGCTCGAGCAAAAGCCTCTCTCGAACTTCCTTGCTGCTGCTTTTCTTTACTAGCTGGTCACATATTAAATCTTCCGCAAGCCCACCAAACTTGCATGTCTTGGCCAGGCTCCGTAATGTCGCGACATACTCTTCGACCGTTTCTCCCGGTACTTGTGCCCTTTGACGGTAACGATAGCGTTCGACGGTCTTGTTGACGGCTGGCGTGAAGGATTTGCTCAGCGCACATACTGTGTCGTCGAATACCTGGGTAGTGGAAGCACTGTCCGCAGAAGTCGATGGTTGAGGGTCTTGTGTGGTAGCAGGTAGAGAACGGTATACTCGCTGACCCTCCACTCCAAGGCAGTTGAGTAATATTGCCTTTTTTCTGTCGTCTGGATAAGTAGTCGCTCTGCTTGCCACCATGAAGGTCTCGAAGAGTGGGTACCATTCCACCCATGGAATTGTCGGTTTACCTGGAACCGGTAGAAAAGGCAGTGGCATTTCCAGCTTCATTGTCGACTGCGCCAATTTGTCGTATTGTAGAGAAAACAGACAGGCATGTACTGTAGCTAGTCACTCTGCGTGACATCCATCTTTATTTTATTCTCTTCTTCTTCCTCTTCTTTTCCCCGTCAGCTCTCATTCCCACTTCTTCGGCAAACATGACACTCAAGAGGTCGTTTTGACTCTGTCGCCTGCTATGGCTGCTTGGTTCTCGTAGGCAGCATACAAACAAAAATTGTTTCCAGTAATTATTTTTGTGCTTCCGCCATGTCATTCCTACGCATTGACAAGAAGAAGGTTTCTACCGTCGGAAAATCGCTTTGCATTCATATGTAACACCGATTTTACGCTGCAGTGTATGAAACTTATGGGGGTCAGCGTGCTGAACGACGAAAACAACCTCCTTTCGTCCGTCATTTGCCTGACCAGCGCGCCCCCTACAGTTCGCTGGAGTCGTGGATACACCTTTCCAAAGAACACTCGACCCCAGGGGCAACAAACTGTTTTCGAGTCGTGACTGGGTGTGAGGCTAGACTGCAATAAGGTGAGCTGGCGGGCTAGTTGGTCGTTCATCATTAGTAAAATAGCGCAAAACAACAAGGAAGAAAGGGCGAGATAGACAGGAAGAGCGCTAACTGACAACTGACATTTAATACAGTCTATAAAGGAGGAGAAGAAAGAAGCAAGAAGTTACTGATGCTGTTGCATAAAAGAAAGAAACATACACCCTCCAAATTGTTATACGTAAAAATTTAAAATAAAATGTATGAAAAAGGTGAGTTGCTGATGACATCTGTGAGTGAAAAAAAAACGCAAGAAATAAGTTTTTTTTTCACTCACAGATGTCATCAGCAACTCACCTTTTTCATACATTTTATTTTAAATTTTTACGTATAACAATTTTGAGGGTGTATGTTTCTTCCTTTTATGCAACAGCATCAGTAACTTCTTGCTTCTTTCTTCTCCTCCTTTATAGACTGTATTAAATGTCAGTTGTCAGTTAGCGCTCTTCCTGTCTATCTCGCCCTTTCTTCCTTGTTGTTTTGCGCTATTTTACTAATGGTGAGGCTAGACACTCACCAGCGTCCCTGCTAACCATAACCGAATGGACTGTGATTTTGATTGGCGCAGCCTGCGTAGGTGCAGTTTCAAACACTGCTGGCCGCTAAATTCTTGTCTTTTCCCGTTGTACTTTGTTTCATGGTGTATGCATTTTCCCGAGGACATTGAGAAAGCATTGTACCACATTTGAAAAAACAAAAAAGCAAAAAAAACTGTAAACTATTTTTGTTTGGCATGTGCTAACAGAACGAATGCGATTGGAATGTTAGTCGTTGTCTTTTTTTTAACGATAAGTTTACGGCGCTGCCCGGTTAGCTGCATGTCAAACGACAAAGTGCTTAGGTTTCAAAAATAATTTACAACAGAAGATAGCCAAAGGCATGCATTTTTCACGCTCACAAATGACGTTTACCAATGGACAGGACACGGACATAAAATTTAGCAAGTGCTAACATTCAAACAATATATGGTACATACCACACAATGCAGAGTTATCTGCAAAGAATTTATTTGAGAAATATCTCAAATAACAATCACAGTCGACGACAGTCGCATCTTAAAGACCGGACGAAAACCAAGGTGACTTCATTTTGGGGCACGTTTTGGGGAGAGCTTTCTTTTTTTTACACCAGCACCAAGGCAAAGGAATGGGTGCGACTGACTCTATCCCGAACAATTATTTTTGGCTATGACTACGAAGCACTCTACGGGGATTATGTTTGGGAGGGGGGAGAACAGTTGTTATCGTTCGCAAAATTGCGTCGAGGGCCGTTCAACATACCTCCCCTCCCTCGTTTCCCATAAATGTCGAGCAGAAACGCTTGAATGGCAGGCACTTACCAGCCCTATTTTACACAGTGGAAGATAACACAGAAAGGGTATGCAGCATGCATCAAAAAAATTAAGTGGAAACTTTAAAGGAGGGCCAGAAAACGTTGAATGCAAAACCGCAAAACATAGGTAGAGAATCGTGCTGGGCGGGTTTTCACAGTCCAAGAGAGTGGCAAAAGATTTCTAGCTGATAAGGGACACGAGTCGCACCAGCCGCATCAGCAACATGGCGGCGGCCTAGGAGCGTTTCTTGGAAAGGTGTATAGGTGCTGGTTAAGCAGTGGAAAAGCGAAACTTATTGGTTGTGTGCTGACCTTGTCCGTTTTTTGTGTGACACATTTTCTGGTTAAATGCGCTTTTATTGAGAGTGAAACTATGCAATCCGACACTGGACCCCTTCCGTGAGTTTCATGAGGGCTCTCTTAGTTTCACCCACCATTTGTTCTGCTTGCCTTTTAGTTGCTGGATGTCATGGTGTGTTGGATGCGGTTCTTTGTTACAAATTCATCCATTTCGCTTGAAACAAAGTTCGAAGTGTTGTCAGAGAATAGAATTTTCGGCAAGCGAATAGTTGTGAATACTGAGCGTAGCGCGTCGATTATATGTAGGCGCTGTGGAGTGCGTCGGTTTCAACTTCAGCCAGTGTACTCATCGACGACAATCAAGTATGATACTCCTTCGACTTCCAATATTGTTTGTTTTCATTGTCTGTAGATGGTGCAACATGTTGTGAGAGTTTTTTTGTCTTCCTCTATGTATTGTATATAAAACTATAACGTGTCTTCTCGTAATCGGTTGACGAGGCGACGTCAGACTGACATCTCGTCACAATATGAATAAAATCTGCTGCTGCGTCGGCAGAAGTGGAGAACTGCTACCGACCGAGTTGAGCCTACGTGTCTTTCCTTAGGCAGGGAGCTCCTTTGGATTGGGGCCGTCAGAGTCCTGGTTCTGCCTACTTGCAAGTGTCGGCCTTCCCGTTTACTGCCGCGGCACCCGTCTTTAGGTCCCTGGGTTGATTAGCTTCTGCCGGATATGCGAGTCCCCTGCCGGCAATGCCTTCATAACTGTGAAGCTCACCGGGAGCTCTGTCCTTCGAGCCAATGTCTGTCGGCTTTTACTTCTGGGACACCGTCACCTGGGTCAGCGTTTCAGATCATAACAATGCCTTCCTTTGTCCTTCATGGCTGAGCCATGGTTTCTCGCCGAGGGGAACAGTTCGGATGAACTAGTACCTTGATCATGCGAGTTGGTCCTGGTTGCTGTGTGGCTTCGTCGTGTTGGTAGTTATGCAATCGATTGTCATTGAATCGGTCATCATTTCATCAGCTGTCGTCGGGCTGGTGATCATAATGTTAACTGTCATGGTGCTGATTGCTGTAGTGTAAGTCATTGTAGATTCGATAGTCGACATCTGTCATCTTCATGTCATCAATTGTCATACTGGTCTTTGTTCTTTTTGGGCCTGAATAGTCGTCTTAATAAATATTGTCAACAATGATCACCGTGCATTTGTGCTAAAGAAATAAAATGTCATGCCGACTGACTTGTAGGGAAACACAGTAAAATAATTTGCAAGAGAACAAGCAGTACAAGTCTACTTTAATATTTGGTGTGTAAGTACATACACAGCTATAGTCGCGAGTCTCGACAATCAAAATCTCGAAACAAATGTTGCCGATCATCTAAAGAAGTTTAAAAAAATTAAAAGGGTTTGGGAAATGAATCTTCAAGCGATCAAAAGCAGACAGTGCTTTTGATCGCTTGCAGGCTGCTCACCACGTCCGGGTCATCAGAGCGAACTGGAAACGACAACAACCGCGCTGACTCTGCAGTGGTTACCTTTCACGCTTTCGAAGATACCAACTGAACGTACCTTTCAGAGTTGTTCTTGCGCCCTTGTGAAGGGTAACCACAACGTCAACATAACTATTGTAGTCGTTTCCAGGCGGCTCGTTTCTGGATCGCCACGCAGAGCCGCGCGCCGCCAACTTTCACAGATCGAATTCCGCAGGTGCGCAGCGTAACGGTCACTACACTCATTCTGGGACCTGGTGCACCAATGCGCGAACTGCACTGCCAATTCGTAGATAAATTGTGAACTGAAGACCGTTGCAACCATCGTAGACGCGAAGAAAACGCTCGGCCAGAGTCTGTTCGTCGACGTTCGTTGGCCCAACAACAGTTTGCACGAAGGGTGGCACGGTACAATCGCAGACGTAGTCCGTGACGCTTGCCACCGATAAAAAAAAAAATGCTGAGAACTTGATTAGAGGACTGACGTACGGCACCAAAACACCACAGCGCTCGAAACAACGCGAGCTGCTGACCACTGCCGACGCCATTGACAAGCCCAATGTTGTCATCATTTCATAGTGAGCGCGGCTAAGCATGCTCGGTACAGACTCCAATTATCCTTTCAGCGTACTTACCTAGTAAACTTTTTGTTCACTAAAAGAAACCTCAGGAAGGAAACTAATAAGTCGCTTCATGCACACTTACAAGATCCTTCCAACTTACTTCCGTAACGTTATTCTAGTGCACTAAAAGGTACATAGGGGAGGATACTAGCAAGACGCTTCGCATGGACTTAGAAGCTACTTAGGTCTTAGCTAGTTTACTAAAAGTATACTATTAGTGTACCTACTTCGAGCATACTAAGGAAGGGCACTAATAGTACAAGCATACTTCTGGCTATCATCCTTTAAGGACGATTTTAGTATCCCTCTTGCGAATTAGTACCTTAAAAGAGTGTAAAGTATACTTAAAGTAACCTAGTTTTCGCTAAGGGTGCGTTCATAATGCGGTCCCCGTCAAACTTTCAAGGTGTTAACGAATTCCACAAAGTAAATTTTCAACGAAACAAATTCGTTTTCCAAAACGCTGGCAAACTTACGTTGCGTTTTACATCATTCACCTTTGTCCGTTGAATCAGTAGTCAGCACTACACAAACCTCAATGAGCTTGTTTTCTTGCCGTTGGGGCGATCGCTGGCGGTCGTGGCGGCGGCACAATTCTTTCTCAAGCCTAGTTCACATGCAGCGGTTTTGGCCCTAGAGCGGCGCGATTTCTGCCGTCGCGGCGCTCTGGCCAGCACCAGCAATTCTGCGGCACGAGCGCCGCGACGGCGGAAATCGCGCCGCTTTAGGGCCAAAATCGCTGCATGTGAAACAGGCTTCAGACCGTTGGCTGCTGCCTCCGTGCTCGCGGAAACGTGGTTCCCTTTGTGTCAAGGTGAGGTTTTGAATCTTAATGCACGGCAACGCTGAATCAAGGTCTATTACCGTCTTCATAATCTCAGCAACGCTACCGTACGAGCCACAACAACACCACCACTTTCAAGCTTCATAACACCGGCACAGATAGAAGTCAAGTCTTTCATCTCGCCAAGCGTTACATCGGAGACGTTAAACGCCAGCTCACTGTGCTCTTCGACCCGTTCCTGCCGCCGAATGGGCTCATCCAACAGCACGAAAGTATTCGTGTGCGCGTTGATCAAGTGACCGATCGCATGTCAAACCCCAGCCGCGGTCGATCCGTCGAGCATCGCGGCCATGTTCTTTCGAGTTTAACTCGCCAAGGGTACGGTTGTCGAGTTAAAACAATGCAAATAGTCCCGTGCATTCTTGTTCTTACGTCATTTTGTCGTCACAACCTGAACTCGAAAAATGACTGTTAGCGGCAAACAGAGGCTTTCTAGTTTCACGAACGTTTCCATGGCAAAAGGCGTTGAATCGTCACGCGCAATGAAGCCAATGGGAAAGCGAGGTACCCATGTAGGGACGTGTAAAAACGTAAAAGCCGTTTTTTTTTGTTTTTTTTTTGCACAAGCTATTCTGCAAATAAAAATAAATAAGAAAGACTGCCCGAGATTATGCCGTAGCGTGCATTTCTTCAGCGCCGAAAGAGAAGAGCATGGCTTATGGAGACTATACCGGCATAATCACTGCAGTGAGCAGAGGAGCAAAGCATTATTAAAACTGCCCGAAGAAACTTTCCCGCATCATCCACAGAATGCTCACAACCGTTGCACTCTGCGTCGATCTCATGACTCGTCATATGCTACCACAGAGTCGTCGTCAGGTCTGTATTCATTTGAAGTCTCCTTCACAGGCAAACAGGAAATTTCATTTGCAGTTTATGTTCACGGCGGCTTCACAAAGGATGATCGGTGTCGCAGCGCACCTTCACGTAATATTTTTTTTTTCTAGTAATGCCATCCGTATCGTGCAGAAGCAGGGAAAGCAACGACACAAACGAGACACAAGCACCACAAGGTCGTTACCGCGGTTTTCGCCATGTCTGTTTTCAAAGACCGTAGCGAAAGACTTCGAGAAAAGAAGCTGAGATATCTTAGCTAAATAGCTAAATTTACTTTACGTCATAATTATTGAAATAATACTCCGTATTTTATAAAAAGATAATATTATTTTTCTCCGTTTCCTTCCATTTTCCGGAAGGTAGCCTTTTCTCCGTTATTCGCTCGTTTTAACTCCCGGAGGAAAGAAAGAAGAGAACAAAAAGAACAGGGGGAAATGCGGGGATTTCTGCGCCCCAACTGCGTGGACACGTCATAGCGACGTAGGAGGATCGTCAGATTCTAGCTGACCGCGTGCGTGAACCCGAACGTTGGGGCTGAGCCTCAAACAAGAATCATTCTAGTTTGAGGCTCCGCCCCTTCTTTCTCGATACGTCACAACTCGAAAGGTTCCGTTTGCGACCAGAATAGCACCCCAGGATAGAGGGGCTTTATGGAGCCCTGTATGAGCCAGCTCTGGAGATGAAAGCAATGTTTATTTTCTTTTTTCTAAGCTCGCTGCGCGAGCTTTCTGATGCGCGAGAAATAAAAACGAACAGTCGAATCAGAACACCCTGGAGCTCAAACGTCTTTTCCACACTGAGTATGTGCGTTTCCGCGAAGATTATTTCGGCGGTCTACATTAGTGTGTGAGAAATCAGAAAATCCCGGTACACAGCACCAGTCTGTAGAGAACATATTGAAAGAAAAAGGAAAGAAAAGCGTACTGGGACGGTAGATAGAGGAAAACATGCTTAAACTTTTTTTTTTTTTTTTTTTTTAACGTGAGAGAAGCAAGTTTGGAGACGCGAGACTTAAGGCTGCGCAGAAGTGTAAAATGTTATTCTGATATGACGGGTGTTTCACCAGCGCAATCAAGCATGAAAACAAGGCATCTCAACCAAAATATACTGCCCTATGATAACGTTTCTCAAAAAAGAACCAGGTTCACGATATCTGACAACATGGCACCGCCTTTTTTCTGAATTCATTTGCTGCCACCTCGGGAACAATTGTTATGCATACGAACGATAGGACTCTAAACAGACCAACCGAAGGCGCGTTCTAGGTACCCTACTTACAGACCTTTGCTAAAATCGCCCTCTGCGCGCTGCTATCTTTGTCTGCTGAGCTGTGGAACGCCTTATGTGTGTGTGTTGTTGTTCTGCTGCGGAGTATATCAGACGCTCCGCATGCAGTGTTGTGCCCGTTACCGAAAATAAGCAAAGAAATAGTGTTACTCGTTAGGTTGGAAAAAAGCTAACGCTTTACAGTGCTCCGTTACCTTTTTGCCAATGTAACGAATTACCGGTGTCGTCAGTTGCCATGACAAACGGTCGTTACTTTTACGTTAGTTTTGCGTTACTTTGTGTTTCCGTGTTAGTACACTACGACTGTTAGGGCCGGTTGCACCAACGCCGCTTACCTTAACCCAAAGCGGCGCTTTCCTAAGCCGGCTTAGAGCCCTAAACCGAGCTTAGGTAAGCACGAGTTTAAATTCCGGTTGCACCAACGTTAAGCCGGCTTTACAGACGCGCCCCTAGCTAAACGCTGGATTTGCGTAGGGAATCTAGGGACAAACAGAGCAAACTAGGGAACGCTCAGAGCGACGAATTCGATTGGCAAAGACAAATCACGTGATGTAAACAAACAAAAAAACAAAAAAAAAAAAACTGCCGTAGTAGTTGTCGTTGGCGTCTGCTTTTCGCTGTATTTCTTCGGTGAGTAACAAGTTAAAGGTCTCCAAATTCAATAATTTTTTCGTTTAACTTTCAATAACAGAAGTCAAAGCTTCAAATAAACACCAATGCTCTTTACATCTGTGATTGTGTGCTTAATATCGGTTGATAACAGGATATTTTGACAGTGGCAGTAGTTTTCGTGCTCACATTTTGAGGCGAAGGAGCCATCGGGGGCCCCAAATCTCACCGAACGCGAGAAGGACACTCTACTCGCTACATCGCTGAAGACAAACATCATGGATATAAGTAGGCAGGTAAGATGACTACTAAAACCAAGTCAAGCCTGAGACCGATGAAGTTCAAAACAGTGACGAACTCGCCACAGCAGCTGCGAAAATGCCCGTAAATCGTCGAATAGAAGTCGTCGAGAGGTCAGGTCACGAGACCTTGCATCGACGGTACTCGTTGCTATCAGCAAGGTGATAGAACTGCACTGTACCGTTGTTGAACATCCGCTGCAGCCTCAAACGGACTTCAGTTTCACACTGTCGAGCTCAGAAAAAAAAAAAAAAACTCCCACTAGTACATCACATCGTGCCGATAAGAACGGTCGTCCCTTCGCATCACCTGCCCCAGCCTGCCCCGATACAGCAATGCACGAATCTAACATAGTAGTCGTTACGATTTGTCGTCGCCACGAATGAAAGATACAAAGCAAAATATTCCTAAAAAATCGCGATCACCAAAAAAGTTACGGAGGACACAACAAGGCGCAACTTTCAACTGAAGTTTATTGAAAACGTGTTCCGGTATATAGTCTCAACCATCGTCACAATGACAGCAAACGACAAAAGTGAAGGGAAAACACCATCACAGAGCACAACTCGGAAACAACAGTATCTCGTTCTCGGGAAACAAATGAAAGGTATAAAGCAAAGTATATAAAAAAAATGCGATCACCAAAAAAGTTACAGTTATGGAACGATACAGTTTTTTGAAGCCAAGATTCAACTCGCGAGATAAGGAAAATTCACTGAAGATTGTCTCAAAACTCAGAAAACGAAAGAAATTGAATTTTCGCTGTTTTATTACTTAAAAGCACCGCAATCTAATGCAAACGGCAGAGGTGTCGACAATCAGCTGATCGCCGAGATCATGTACTGCCACTATTCAACGCGCTGATCAGATTTAAGGATACGCGCTGCAAGTGTAAATAAACAAGGTGGTAAATAGCAATACGTTACAGCTACGCGAAAATTAGTAAGTACATACGAATAAGCTCGTTGACAGAAGAACCAACGGGAATACAGACGTGAGCCCCACAGCTCCGTACGTTTCTCGGTTAGGGCTAACACGCCCTGAAAGTGGAGAGCCAACTTGAAAACAGGGGTCGATAAACACTTCACGCGACAATATTTTGCATCCTTGTCACAATCGAAAGTCATTTTGTCGAGACTTTCACGCTGATGTAGCCTAAAACACTTTGCACAACCGATTTCGTCCACCGCGTCGACCGTGACAAACCAGCCGCCATGTTTTTAATCCAGGATTAAGAAACAACCAGAAGCAAAGCGCCCAATGTTGAGCGCTTAAGTTAAGCGTAGTTTAGTGCTAGGTTTAGCGATATGCGAGTTTGGTGCAACCGAACGAAACCGAAACTAAGCTTAAGTTCCCGGCTAAGCTCCGCTTTGCGCTAAGCGACGTTGGTGCAACCGGCCCTTAGTAAATGACTGTAGACCCTGAATCACAAATGTTTCCACAAGACTGTCGAATACTTCTTGAGAAACAGGACCTTGATGCACACGGTTGATCCTCCTCTGCTTCAGCAAGGGCGTGTCGGGAAAGTGGGTTATAGTCTCAGTCTTTCCTTTCCTTGACGTTTCCGCGAACTGTGATTGCTTCTGCGAATGGAGGGACTGGCGGAAAAGAAAAATAATTATGACTGATGCGAAGCACTGCTGTTAATTTCTAGTTATCAGTGGTGTGGAACAACGAAATATTAACTAAATAAACTGCATCACGAATTAGTACACAAAAAACAAAAAAAAATCACAACCTTAAACAAATATTAAATAGGCGTCTTTATAACTGCCATGATTGATTTACACTCCTCTGAAATAGACAAGTAAACTAAACTGAGCCGTTTTCAAAGACTTTTCGCTAGCTTATACTAATGAACATTGTGAGATGTAGCTGAAAAACTGTGACATACTAAACGATCTCGAAGGAAAGGTGCGTTATTTTGACTAAGAATGTTTTACGACGACATTTAACTGGAAAAACGTAAGTGGCATTGAGGAATAACTCACCTTGATGTGCTTTTTTTCCAATTAGAGTTCGATGTCCTGAATGTGCTCAGCACCTTGAGTTTCGGCATACAGAGCTGACATTTAAACAGCGAATTGTCTGACTTCGCTTCCCTCGGTTTCATCATAGCACTTAGCGCGATCCATACTAACGGAGTTTTGGTGGCCGCTGCCATCTTCCAGGGAAATTGAGTGCCAAGTTTGCAGCTTAAGGGGCTTTTATAACAAGTGTTTCATAAGGGCCTCATTGGTTAGAGGCAGACGTCGCATGACAGAGGCAACTGTACAGTACACGGACTGCTCACGAACAACACACTCATAGCCACCCCGGTTTTAGTCACTGTCCGGTTTAGGCTACAGAAGCAATGAAATGAAGACAGCAATCCCTTATTGTATAACCAAGAAATATAACCAAAAAAAGATTATTGGTCATTATAAACGAAGTATAGCGCCGGCCATACTTTGGTTATTATTACATGCGTACTCGTCATATCTTTCCGTGTATATATTATTAAAAAAATGGCTAGCGTTTATAAGCTTTTTACCCTAAGTTTATCTTTTCAAGTCCAGAAACCAGAAAAAATGTAGAGATTGTACCTTCTGTTGTTGACAGAGCGAGAACTTATTTATTTTAAAGAGAAGGATTTGACCAGCTGGAGTAGCTAGGGACGATTAGGCAGAATCCTTCGAGCGGCGGCAGACTGTAGCCTTTTGAGTGGATGTCTCCTTCCACCAAAACGGCTGCTCCTTAGTAGCTTCAATACAAAAACTGCACCGAGGACGCTTAGGAATCCGGCAAAGCAATAATCTCGCGTCTTTTGAGCCCGGTTGTGCGAACGTTGAAAGTGTCTTCCAAGGGAGTTTGGAATGACGCCGTTTACACATAGCTTTGTTGGGGTTTCTTTGCCACTTTTTGTAGTGAGCACAGTAAAAATTATTGTGCTTTTAAAGTATCATGCGTCCATTTTTTTTTCAGAAGTAGAGGGTAACGTAATTTGATAGCACATACCGTAAAATAATAGCGACATTAATTTTCTCGTTACTCATTTAGGATTGTTACGAGTACGTTATTACGTTGTTAAAGAACGAGTGCGTTTTCAGTAACGTCGTTACTTGTAGCGCGTTAGTTATAACACTGTGCGCATGCGGTCTCAGTTCAGCGACTCAGCTATGGTTGCCCGGGTGATAACCGATGGAAAGGTTAATACCCACCAATTTATTCACATTCTATATTCACACAAAGAATAAAGAATTGTTTCTCACACCGACACTAAAATAGAGGCAGGAAATGTGTTTCTAAATACTATCACGACACGTTCTACCACGAGAGAGCCTTCCCTTAGTACTTGTCTGTGCCTATAATGAGGGGGAATCGTACAAAATCAAAAACTCACAACGCTAGACCCCTCAGCCCCTGACAAATGCCGCTGTCAGCAAACAAGAAAAATATAGCGAGACTTTGGTCGTAGATATTTAGGAAATGTAGGCCTTCTATGTAGAGAGGGGTATGGTTTTTCTTGTTTCAGTTACTTTTCTAGTTCTTGTATATCCTATGTTGTCGGCCATATATATTCTGTATCATATACGACAACTTAAGACGTTCTCTTATTTTATCTTCAAAACCCTTTGATAAAGCGTTTCGGCAGAATTTAAATGTGACACGCGTTTCGTCCGCTCAAGCAATAAAAACAGGCTATTTTAAAAGTCCCATAAACTCATGCCCAGTTACATTCCTCAACTCTGTTCACGGCTCTAGGAATGTTGAATCGGTTTTCTTGTGCTATGTAATAACAACTGTGCCTATTTTAAGAACTTTATATTTTCGCCACACTGTCAGATGGCATCACCAGGCACAAATATTGAGCAAGTTATGAGAGCTCTGAGGTTAAACCAACCATTCTGGGAATGTGACGGCGGAAAAAATATAAATATGAACGTAGGTCAAACAAACATCTCACTTTTTTTGTCAGTGAAGAAATCGGAGTTGGTCAGAGTTGCCGCAAGGGGAAATATATAATATCAGACTTTTTGTGCAGTATTGAACTCCTACTAATTCGTTAGAAATGCTCCTAGATTTATGGATTCTGGGCAATTTTTCAATTAAAAATGTTGCAATGTAATTGTAATAATAATATCAGATCGTTTCCTTGATACATATTGCAATACACCATTCCGACGCTTTTGCACCATTTTCCTTCGCCCGATGAGGCGGTTCGGCTCGAGATCAACCATGCCCGTTACAACGACCACATACTTGTAAAAGCCACACCAACAGACTAGAAGTTGTTCCGGCTTTTATGACAGCAGAACAAGCGAACAATTTTCGCTATTTACAGAAACCCGAGAAGACAGCGGCCGTCGCACAACATTCTTCCTCTCCAAAAGCCCCGCAAACAACTCAAGGTGTCTGACACACGACAAAGAGCGAGCGAGGCGGCAAAAAACACACGTCGTCTCAATGCGTAATGAAAACAGAAAATGAAATCACATCACGCTGGCACAAACTCAAGACGAAATGCCTGCGGGAAGAGTGGCCCTGGCCGTTCGTCAAAAAGACGTCTGGCCAGGACACAGTGCGTCCAGCACCGTTCAGGAAACAAACAAATAATTTCCTGGTGCAGTGAACACTCCCAAGAACGCGGCCCTGCCGCGAGTATCGCTGTCAGTGCGAGGAACGCCGTTGCTAGCGGTGACGAGCACCAGAAGCCCATAACGGTGAAAAAGACGCGGCTCTGCTCGCTTTTTTCGTCGGCACCGTGGCCGCTCTAGTTGAAGCAGGTTTGTCCTCTAAACGCGCCACGGGGAAACGACGCGTGGGAGAAAATTAAGTGCCTGCTTCGGCGGTGGCGAAGGGAGGCAAGTCGTCATCGTGAGTGAGAACCCACCGGATGCGGTGAGATTTGAGTGAGGAGCAACTCTCACGGACTTCTGCACTGGCGGTCTTGAAAGGAAAGCGACGGTTGCCGAGCCAGATAACGTTTATTCTTTCGTTATTTTGTCGTTGCGTTCTTCAGGCTTTTATGTCAAGTGTAGCGCCACATTTTGCAACGCGCTTCTTACGGCGAATTATGGGACGTGCGTACTGCGAGACGCGAACGCCAGCGAGCATAATTGGCGAGCCGCCTTGACGAAAATTAATTATATAATGCAAGTTGCATTAGGTCGAGAATGTTCGTTCGTCTATGGACGTAAAATTTTTTGCTTCGGCTATGTGACACTGCAGCCCCTTACCTTACCGTAACACAACGATAACTATTAGTTGAGTTTCGGGTAGTCTGCAAGTATACTCCGTTTCACAATAGCTTGGCGAACTGTGCAGGCTACGGCCTCCGAGACCCAATAAGGGCGTCGGAGCGAGGCACGTGACAAGACATCACGGGACTGTTTGGGTCACTGCACCGAATGCGCGCAGTATTCAAATCGAATGCGCGCAGTCTTCCGGGAATCGAAAGCGATTCCCGGAAGACTGCCGTCCACTACAGTAGCGAGCTCTTCGGGAACAATTCATGAGACAACCATACACTGAATTTACTTGCGAATCTGTTGGGGATGCGACGTTTTGAGCGGAAACGGTCGATTGCAAGGCCGCGATGGTTCAAACATCGTTTACAAGCCACATTGCACTGGAAAAATGGTTTATCCGAATTAGGTATTCCTGAGAAGTCACATGACTCCGTCTTTCTTTCGTGTCGCTACGTAGTTTCGATAGAGATGCAGTCGGGCGAGTTCAATTGTCAATAAAATAAAGAGGCCTAGCACTACTTTTTGTTGCGAATGGCGCTGTTGCTGTGACGGTAACGTGACCTCCGTGGCCTCGAACATAGAGAGTGTCGTAATATGCCTTGTTCCTATGCCCTTATTGGGTCTTAGGGGCCGCAGCTTCCACAGTTCGCCAAGTGATCGTGCTACGTAGTTTCGATAGAGATGCAGTCGGGCGAGTTCAATTGTCAATAAAATAAAGAGGCCTAGCACTACTTTTTGTTGCGAATGGCGCTGTTGCTGTGACGGTAACGTGACCTCCGTGGCCTCGAACATAGTGAGTGTCGTAATATGCCGTGTTCCTATGCCCTTATTGGGTCTTAGGGGCCGCAGCTTCCACAGTTCGCCAAGTGATCGTGAAACAGAGTATAGTAAACGACGAGCGCACCAATTTGTCTTGTTCCGGGGGACAAAGTCGAGCGTGTATCCATCATGAGACAATTTATGAGACAACCATAAGCTCAATAACGTGTTCAGCATAACTGAGTGGCGCATAACAGAGGCTCGTCCGGCATCAAAGTAAAACCAAAGTTGAACGAAAGCCCCGTTCGCGATGGAGGGAAGATTGTTGTAGCTGGGCACATGCTTTCTTGTTTTCCCTCTTTTCGGAGCGAAGTAAGGAGTGTTTATGAGACGTTCATTGTACGTGGTATCTAGAAGCTGAAAGCTCCCTGTGTTAATTCGTGCTTCCATTTACTTCTTTATGCAAGTAATTCAGACTAGGGTGATACGAATACAAAGCCAGAAACGTTCTTATTGCTGCTTTAAAAATGATGTGAGCCTGAATTGAACAGGAAAAACTCCGCATCTGAGAATATCTCGAGTGGTTGAAGACCTTGTTCTGGCGTTTTAAATCCCCATCCAGCCGAAAGTTTTTAACAAAATGCGTTTTTTTTTTCGCTCGATCTCACAGGATTTTATATGCAATTATATTTAGCACCAGGAATATCCAAGATTTTATGTTGTGAATGCGTCCCAAGCCAACCGCACACATATCCTAAGTGCAGAAAAAGGCATTCCTTACATTAACTAAATTCATATGTACCCGTGAAATATTGCGAATGAGCGATAACAGATTATTGAATTTTCTGCTTCGCGTATGCCTAATAAGGCGCACTCTCACAAGGAACAGCCTTCCCCGCAATAGAATGACGATGAAGTCGCCATGGCGCAGTTTTTCCTGTGCTGCCGGACCTTTAGCCATAGACTCCAATTTTACAGGTGGCGTTAAATTAACACTGTCGGCCTAGAAAACCTATATATAGAGAGTTTAAAATCGCTCGGGCGCGGTCACGTCGTTTTTGGTTCGAGTTTGTAATACGAGCAGCGTGGAGGCGCCCAAAGGGTTAATCGTCTGCAGGTGTCTCAGGCTTTCCACCCGAAAAAGCTGCGCATGCACAATCGCGGTGAATCGGCGCCCTTAAATTAAAACTGCACTCCATGGTTTAAGGTGCTCCTTTTTTTAAATATTGACTTTTTAACCGGACCTATTGGGAGGACTTCCCTTTCTGGGTTTGGACAAGCAAACTGCGACGAGCGTTTTGTGGAACTAAGTAACAACCATAATTCTCGCGCGAATGTGCATCTGTCGCAGGAGAGTTGAAAGAGGGAAAACAAAGCGAAGTTCTTTGTTTTTATTTTTATTTACTGTACCAACCATGCTTTCCAAAACGTTGTACAAGTTACGCACCTCCGGTTAAAACCGAGGGTGGTCCCAAGTAGATTTCAGACAAGAACCCCTGCAATGGAAAGGCAATATTCTGCAATATATCCAATTCAGTATTTCTCAGCACATTTCTACACCCATTTATAAACTTCTCAATTTTCATGTGTATTCTAATTCCAAGGAATATTTAATTTTTTTTTGTTTCGCAAGAGTTTGAGCCGGTAAGTTTGGTAGGAGTAGCAATCTGATGGGAGTTATTCTCGAATCATCAGTCAATGCGTGTTACTTTGGCCAGCTGCAGCGGGTACTGAACTCGTGGTATATCAGTCTAGCCTACTACGGCGGAAACTTATTTTCCTTGACATAATCAGAACGCCACGACGTTTTCTGCTTATTCCTGGCCTCCACCATGCTACCCTTCGGTGGACATTCACTCCGCCTGTATGTTCGAAGCTCAGGAGATGCAAAAGTGCTATCGGAGGTATGCGCCGACAAGAACAGGGAGAGGAAAAGACAAGAGTGAGTGAGGTCGTCAGAACGCTTAGCTTTGGTTAGAATGATTAGTTAGTAGACCTGGATACACTGAATGTTCACAGAGTACCGAAACTCCCACGCTTCGCTTCAGAACAAAGTCATGGCTCAGCTGTCGCGATATCAATATGGCGCAGCCCTGTGCGGTCGAAGCGAAGCGAGTATAGTGTAACTTTCGGTCTTTGTGATCTCTTCAATCCACTTTCCTGGCCTGTGTCGACACTGGTATGTTATTAAGAAAGTTATTTTCTTCGGTCCGAGCGGTACGTTACTTGCTCCTCGGTGTCTCGCCTTTCTCTCTCGCATCGAAACACATCGAGGTTTTAGTGTTGGGCTTAGCGGCTGACGGTAGAATTTGAAACAAAGCACTGGCATAACCGGAGCTAGTAAACCAGACAGAAATCCTCTTCTTTGAACAAAGTTAGTGGCTACGTGATATAAAAAAAGAACTGGAGAAACGGACCATTCGGTCCTAATTCATTGATGCCCAGAGCTCCCAGGCGTGCGTACCAGCCATAGCCGTTTGAACGCGGAAACGGTTTATATATATTTTTGTTCTTTTGGGCCGATCCCCAAAATAGCCATTTCATAACTTCTGCCACGGGTTAAACCAGCCAATCAAAAATGGATTCTGCGACCTCGACTTCTGGCAAGAGGACTGAATGGAATTCTGTACTGTGGAAGCAATCAGTGAGTCTATACACGTTTACACCTCAAGAACCGTAGTAAAAAAAAAAAAAAAAAGAAAGTACGGCTTTTCGCGGTGCATTACAGATTTCTTATTTATGTAGAAAATACAGACATATTTAGGCGAATTATAGAATGGATATATGTTATCCTATTAATACGTACACGTTCCAACCGCCAAAAGCCTCGATTTTTTCTCCAAAAAACATATCTTGTAAGAACTACTTACCGACGCGTATGAAGAATGCGAAAAACTTGCTTTTTTCTTGAGGTGAAAACGGATGTAGGTAGACTTAGATCTCACAGCCATTGTATCGACTGCACTCGTCGACCGCATTAGAACCTAAACTGACGGCTTCCGGAGTTTGGCTTTCCAACTCGAACGTGTTCAACGAATGCAGAGGAGACAGAGGCAGCCTTTGTCTCCATTGCATTCGTCGAACGCGTTGGAACGCGGACCGCAAGCATCCGGCGTTTGGCTTTCGCATACTCACAGGAATGCCGGTTCTTTTTGCTTTCGGTAGCCTTAGTGAAATGTTTGTTAATTTTCCGCGTACTGCCGCTTCGGAAGCATGCGTGCCAAGCTTCGCACGAGATCCCAGATAAGAAACCACGCTGGGCAGGGCTCGCGTCGCTATCTGCGCTTGCAGCGGGAAAGAAGTACTCGACAACCTCGGAAGCGGCGGCGCAGCCCCGTCTGGTGGTAACTTTCTGTATCCCAAAACGAATGGTATGATGACCGATTATCGCACAAGAGTTTTGATCCTTGCGAGAATGTTACCATTAGGTGCACTCGAAAATAGAAGACTCGTGCTCAGTAAAGGCATGTCGTGCCAAGAATATTGCTGAATATTGTAAAATACCAGGACTCGAGGTATTCAAGCATTCTTAAGTGGAGTAATTGTTTACTTTGACCTTTGCGAAAGAGCCAGATTTCGGTGTTATTCTAAATAAACACAAATTAGTTTGACGGTTGACGAGAGGCATTCTTGAGCATGAAAGGCCGGTAGCGCGGCTGATGCTCTACGGGTGGCAGTAATGCCTCATTCATATTGGTGATTGAATCGCATTTGCGAGGCGGTTCACGTGGATTTGATGACGAAAACAAGCTAACCCGCTTTGCACCTGCGATTAGAACGCCAGTGTAAAAGCAGCAAAAAAGAAAAGTGGGAGACTCCGTGCTTGGCCTGAGTTGCCGACATCCCTCTACCAGTATGCCGGGATGCATGGAACAAATATTTGTAGTGACCTTTAATTTTGCTGTTCGCTTGGAAAAGTCAGCTAGCAGGAGCGAATCTTTTATCTGAATAAAGAAATCAATCTTAAGGTCGGATTCGGGCGAAGATTGTTACCGCAAAAGCGACGCGTGCCGCCGTGTAAGCTTGTAAGATCGGCTTATCCTCCTGTCCCGCTGATTGACAGGCGCCGCCTGCCAGGCCAGCGCAACTTGGCGCGAATCTTTGGCACAGCTAGGCACGGATGCTTCCGAAGCGGCGCCGCACGATAAGTTATTGAGAATCGCAGCGCGGCTGCCGCAAACTAAAGAATCGGCATCCCTGTGTGTATGGAAGGATGCATATCCGTCAAGCGCCTGTTTCAACAGCAGAGGGCTCAGCAGGGCATATCGGCCACCGCTTCCGTGATCCAGAAATGTTTGTTCCCGACTCTACAACTAACTATATGTACAAAGACATAACGGGTACTCCCATTATAGCACTGAATTCATCCACTCCAATTATCGAACTCAATTCGTTCATGTAAAAAGCATCCACCGTTAGGGCACTGCATCGCATTCAAATCTCTAGACCGGGGGCCCTATGCTACACAACGTGACCAAGTGTGACCGAGGAACCAGGACAACGCAATCTGCTGCGATTCGACAGTGGCGTGGCACTGACGTATCGCAGCAGAAACCGTTGTCCCGGTCCCTTGGTTTCCCTTGGTCCCTCAGTGTAGCATAAGGGCCCAGAGGTCTCAGACACGACTTTTTGGGATGCAGCCTCCAAGCACCCCGCGGCTGCGAGCCCCCATTCACATGACTTGAGCGCCGCATGCGCTATAAATATATTTATTTTTTATATTGCCAATGAATTTCCGCTAGAAAATAATATTTTCTCTGTATACGCATTTTGCACTATTCTGTTTCTTCTTTTTTTTTTTTTGTTTGACCAAGTATTGTTTTGTCTAAATACTTGCTTCGCAGGCTTATGTGAATCCACTGGAATGGCAATTCCATTACTGGGTATACAAGCGCGAGCTCTTAGCTCATGGAGGCACCTCAGCTGGGTGAACACTTGCACAGCAGGAGAAACGGCCAAAGATATAGCTATGATCCCGGACTTCTCACAATGTTGCTATAGAAATTATACAAAAAGCAAAACACGGCTGCATGAAATATTTCTCTATGCCTGTTGAGCCTACTGAATTGTGTGACAGGGTAAGGATGGTGTGCTTGCTCTCGTTCTATTTAAAACTGTCAGTACTGTGGTATGGTGGTGTTTAAACTCTTTTATGGCAAGGTGTGGGCCCAAAGTAGTCATAAATGCAAACAAGAAACAAAGAGGGCAAAACGATGAGCTTATAAAAAGCATAAGGTTCCTAGTCTAAACGATCTCAACGGTGTCGCTGGGACAGTCAGCTGCTCTGTACCGCGAAGGACCAGTGCTGTTTCTTTATTTTTGTTGCCCCGAAATAGCAAAATGTCGCCTCCCCCCCCCCCCCTCCCCCCCCCCCCCCCCCCAGCCCCGCCACCGTTGGCCCTCTTCCTTTCGGGGTTCGCTATCTTGCCCTTACACTCGAATAAATCTGAGACCCCTGCTCTAGACAGTGGTCGAAAAAGACGGTGAATGTGCATTCATAAAGAGAATTATGGGAACGCGCTCATTGCGGAAGCACTGCTGAGAGTTATGTGGAGGCCATTCTCATCGGCGGGGAGCGATATTGGACGTGGCCCAGAATGTTGCCCGCATTTATCTTCTGAGAACCAACACAAGCTTTTATTGCCATAAGTGAGCTGAACACAGCTGAGCTGCTCGGTAGAGGCGCCCTTCGTGTAGGCCCTGCGATTCACGACTTGCATGTTAGAGGGAGCTTTAAAAGTCTTCATAGCAAGCACAGGTGGCGCTGAAACCTCCGAGCAGAGTTCCTGTATAGGCTCCCTACGAGAGCCAGGGTTGCGCATTTGTTTTCCACGGGCCGCCGCGCCGTTATTAGCGGAAATCCGATCACGTGAGGAGCCGTACCAAATGCCGCACAGAAAAGTAAACATTGCACGCGCCCCGGCGTACGTTCCCCTGCTTTCGAGCGCGCCTCGAACGCGCGGCACCGATATTCGCCGAATTCAGTCACGTGAGGAGCTGGGTCAACGTGCCGTGCAGGAAAGGTGGTGCTACGGCGATGAAAGCGCCACCCTGGCTCCCGTAGGGAGCCTATACAGGAAGTCTACGAGCACTGGTAGCGCAGAGCGAGCAGCACCCACCTCCATGGTTTTTCCGGAGACTCTCAACCTCATCGTTCGGTCGTGGTTGGCATGGTCTCGTGCGGCGAGGTGCGGCGGTGTCCTGTAAGCAGTTGGGAACAACCTCGTTTGCCAGGGCGTGCGCACCTACATCCTCACTTTTTCATAGTGAGGCTAAAAACCGGATTTTATGCCTGGTGCGACTTTCTACTAACTGCGTAGTGGTGCTCCCAGTCGTAACCAGTCGCAAGAGATTAAAATCTGTTTTTGCCTCTCCGGTCACAAGCAGTCAGCAGTTTGTAAAACAGATATTACAAACGTTTCATTTCAGTACGTTTCTACCCCTAAAACGGTATCAGTTATGAGCAGTCAAGGCAGGATCAATCGAAACTTAGAGTTCAAGCCAACATCTTTATGCGAGTTCTTAATGGAGTATTCGCAAGACGAGGGTTCTTCCTGAGTGGAGGATTAAACGTCACCAAGCTTTAAATCCACGTGCTCCGCGTCACGAATGTTCGCAAATCCCTCGAGGTCGCGCGGAGAAGAGGGGGATTTGTTACCGGCCTACAAGATATGAGTTGTCTCGTCGGAGCGACCAGGCCCCCTCCTCTGTCCTTCAGCTTTTAGGGAAAGATGGCAGTTAGCAACATTTAGGTGAGCGCCTTTAAAAAAAAAATCAATGCCTTTTGTTTGATGAGTTTTCGTTAAATCGCCAGCACGTTCGAAAAAGGAAATACTCCGGCAACTCTGACTCGGTTGTGCGAATGCTCGCTTCGATTTTCTCCACTGCCTCCTCCTTCTCGTTCTTCCCGTCTCGCAGCACTAGAACATACTCTGTTTTCTCCAGTGTTACTGATCCCTCGTGCGAATGTACCATTACGCACATTCACAAGGCTATCAAAAGCCTTTTAGCTGCACCAGCAGTTTCTCTGAAGCTCACTACATATAGAAGGATTTTATAACAATGATTCTTCTTTCTTTTTTTTTCTTAAATGGAGACTAAACTACTGTCTGCGATTGTGTATTTGCTGTCATAAATCTGGGCGTGTCTGCAATAGTTCCCGAGGAAGCGATTTCTTATGCCAATTTGGGAAGCAGTAGCACTGATATATTGAGTTATCAGCATAAATAGATTACCAGAGAAAGGGGTTAAGTGCCTCGTTAATTTTTTAACACACAATTACTAACCAGCAGATTAAAGGAGGCTCCTCTTTTTTATTCAATTTTCTCCGTAATCAGTCAGTCAACTCGACCGTCAAACTATATCTTTGATCTGATTTGGATGTTTCGTATACCATCCGCATCACGTAAGCGGATAGTTGAAATAATAGCTGCAGGGCTACGTCCTTGCAGCTATTATTGCCTTCTCTTGCGGACCTGAGGTTTGGGAGGCAAGTGCTTTCTTGTGGCCCTTGTAGTGTGTTCTTGACACTTCCGTTTGTAGAACACGGTTTACAGTAGCAACGGGGTATATCTTGGGTGGTAGTCTTTGTCCGGGCCACTGTTTTCAAGGGCATAAGAGCATTGTTTGGTTGACTGACACTTCACTTGATATTTTTAGTCAAGCAGGTTGTCATGGCTATGCTCATCTTCTTCATCAATGTATTCTAAATATTTAGAGGTTATTGTCTTATTGGTCACTAATTGTAAGTTGGCTTTGTTGCAAGTTTTTGTCATTGATCCCGCGTTATCAGGTTGTAAACCAGACTGAGTTGCCTGCAATTAAAGTGAGGCTTACTGTGCTGCTAGGTCCATCAATCTTCACAATACCTCGGTGGTTGAGACGAAACTTCAAAGCTCTACTCTAATTATTTGTATAATTTTATTCTTTTTTGCTGTTCTAGGTAATGGCTTCCTTTATGTTTTGCATTTTCAGAAGTGGGCGTTCAACTCCTTCAGCTGGTGCTACAAGCCTCCTAGCACAACGTGTGGCCCAAGTACCAGAATGAAGAGCCGAAAGCACGGTTCAAGTGATAGGACTAGTGGCCCTTGCACAGCTAGAGAAACGGACCGGGCAATCATCAGAGCCGTTCATGCTCCACTCCTCTTTGTTCCGAGATGTTTTGGTGGCGCCCTCTCATAGTTTCCGCCCGCGACGTCACAAACAAAATTTGCCTTGTCCTGATTGGCAGTATTTGCCTCTACCTCTCCGTCATTGATAGGATTTCCCTTCCTGTCAGCCGGAAATTGGGCAAGCATTATCAGGATAGAGGAAGCTATGGTTCGGCGAATCGCAAACCTCAACCAAAGATACGCGTTTGGTTGCGCACGTTGCTAATAGTCCGAGCCACTAGTTGTGTGCAATGTAGGCAAACACCACCAGGCAAAAAAAAAAGGGCCAAGCGCTTGGAGGGTGAAACAAAAGAAGAGGGCGAAGGGAGAAAAGGAGAGCACTAGGAACGTTAGAGAGGAGAGTAGGTTTCTCTTCTCCCCAGCCTTCCTAGTGCTGGCGCTTTCTTCCCTCGTCTGGCGTTGCCTTTGTCAGTACCGCAAGTAACTATAGTATGTTATAACTCAAGAAGGTAAGGCGAGAGAAATGAAGGCCGGGGAGGAGGAGCGGACGGAACACTAGAAA
Source organism: Ixodes scapularis (assembly GCF_016920785.2). Classification (NCBI taxonomy): domain Eukaryota; kingdom Metazoa; phylum Arthropoda; class Arachnida; order Ixodida; family Ixodidae; genus Ixodes; species Ixodes scapularis. The sequence continues at coordinate 189,169,690 of NW_024609835.1, read as the reverse complement.
GGAGAGGGGGTTCACAAAGAAAAGCCTGCACATCTTTCCACTAGAGACTCAAGTAGCCAATCACTTTGATAAAATGATGCTATCGAACGTCAGGGTAGAGATTGCCTCCATGTAAAAAAGTTACTTGCACTGTTACACCTTGCCTGATTTTTCGTAAGTCTAGTTTTCGTCTGCAGAGGCTGGTGATTGAAAGAATCGGGGTCCTGCAAGAAAGCAGATGCACGGGCTTCTCTCATAAGGAGTGTTTCTTTTACTCGAGTAAATGCGGCATTCAATTTGTGTTTTGCTAGAACCCACCAAGAGCGACTAAGGTTACGAACACCCTAATGTAAGGGTTGCTTGGAGTTCTTCTTTTCCTATGAACACTTTCGTAGACACCGTGCAATTGCTCAAGTTGTCTGCTATGGTCGCTTGCTATTGTGTCAACCAGGTTTGCAAGCGGATGAAAGGCTCACCTGTGCGTGTCCAATAGAGATGCTGCCGTTGCTTGGTGACACGCGCAGTTAGCTCGGCTGCTTCAAAGCTCGCAATGAATTAGAAGTTTGTTACAACCCTCAAACCGTAAGGAGCGACGAAATTTTACTACCAACCCTGCTAATGTCAGGGCTCCTTGGAGCTTCTTTATTCTTATTAAACCGGCTGTAGACATCATGCAACTTTTCAAGTGTCTGTCGTGGTCCCTCGAAAATGTATCTGCCTGCAGTTTCAGAACAAATGCGAGGCTCACCTGCGAACTTCGAGTGTTTCCGAAGGTCATTCCATTATTGCCGTCCGACTCAGGCATTGCGGTTGGCAGGGATATATTTGGGTCGTCCACAATTTACAGTCGCTGGGAGCACTGCATCTAATTGGAAGTTTATTCAAAACCCCTGAACATAAAAAAACAACGCCCTGGAACATTAGCTTCTATAGAAACTATTAAAAAAAACTGCAATTGCTCAAGTGCTTTCCATTGGTCACTCCATAATGTATCAACCTGCAGTGTGGGAGAGAATGCGAGGCTCAACTGCAAAGTCTCTGATGGGCAATCCTTCATTCCCGTCCGACACAGGCACTGCGGTTCGCTGGGACATCGGATGGCGGTCCACATATTGCAATCGTCGCTGTGAGCAGTGCACGGAGTCGGAAGTTCATTAAAATCTTCCCAACATAAGAAAAGCACAGCCTTAAAAAACACTTTTGGGAACACCTTTACAAACTGCCTGCAATTACTCAAGTGTCTTTCGGGGTTTCTCGACATCGTGTCAACCCGCAGTTTCGGAATGAATGCGAGGCTCACTTGTGAATCTAGAACGTGTCCGATGCACATTTCTTCATTGCCATCTCACACAGTCATTGGAGTTGGCTAGGACAGCTGAGGGTTGTCCACATATTGCAACCATTGCTGTGAGCAGTGCACGGAGTCGGAAGTTTATTAAAATCTCCCGAAAATTAACAAAAAAACAAAGCCTAAGAAACAAATTTACGAACACCTTTATAAACTGCCTAAAATTGCTCAAGTGTCTGTCATGGTCACTTAACAATCTGTGAGCCTGGAGTTTGGGAAAAAATATGCTAGGCTCACCCGTGAATATGGAATGTCTCAACATTCTTTCCTTGCCATTCCACAAGAACATTACGCTTGGCGGGGACATCTGAGGGTCGTCCCCACTTAGCAGTCGCTGCGAGCACTTAAGCACTTCTTATGAGTTGTGAAGTTGTGAAGGCGAAAACATAAATGTCGAATTAAACGGCGCTGAGCGCTCCTTCGAATTTTGTGGTGCGAGTATTGAGACGCTGGTCTAGCTGGTCTCGGTTGAAATCTTCCACCATGGTTCCAGACTCACAGTTCAGCGACAGGTCACGTAGTTCAGGAACAAATGCATCGATGAATTCCCGGGTAGCTGCGCTCGCTGCCCGAAGCGATGTCCTGCGATGACTACGTTTGAAGTCGCCGCGAAGTAGCTAGCCAGGAGAGCCAAAGCGACATTGTACTCGTCCAGCGCAGTTGGTGTCTATTGGCCTTCAGGTGCTTCACGCTGTCCCGGTACTTCAGGGCGCGTGTCCGGAATGGTGTAGATTATTCATTGGCACTCAACCCCGAGGCAGTGCGGCAGTAGCACCTGCCGCCGAGCACGTCCGTGGGCGTCGCCTCCCGTAGCAAGCAAGTAGTTGTTAAACACACGTCGCCACTGCTTCCAGGGAATAGCAGGTTCTTTGGAAGCAGGCAGGAATGGGAGCGATACCTCGAGGCTCATGATATATCTTTATCGTCACTACTCTTGTGTTGCAGCCAAAGCAGCAAAATTAACCCTGCTCTTCCAGTACCGGTGAAGAACGCTTATCTTTATTTCTTTTGTCATTTATAGTTATGCAACGGTAGTCACGCCGCCGCAACAATAGCAGTTTCTCTTCTCTCTAAGACTTCTATGTGGGCGCAGTGGCGATAATATCTTTCTTTCAAAAAGATGCTTTCCATAATTGTGTTGTCCTTTTCGCGCGGTGACACGAATGATGGGTCAGAGATACTCGCATGAATGTACGAGTCCAGCTCGTGCTTTAAGTGCTGGTAGCAAGGCTGTCACAGCATAGACTGATTTGTGCACTGACACTGATACCGACAGAAACTTGAAGATCAGAATGTTGAACTTCTTTACGTCACAGAGTGTTTTCTACAGTATATATGTTTCTTGTGCTTACGCCGGTAGTCCGCACAAAAAAATAAATAAATAGACTTGAGCTATAATTGGTATGCACTATGTTGATTCAACAAATAAAATGGCATACGTACCTCCCCTAATTGTTGGGAGGTAGCCGCAAATATCTGCAGCCTACAAGATGTCCTCTTTCGCTCAGTTGGTTTCAAGAATATACAGACCGATTGGGAGCATTGAAAGGCCGCGCCAAAAACAGATGTTTTTTTAGTATTATAAGGTGCGTGCTTTCTAGGGGCTAGTTAGTGGTCATATAATCTTTTTTTGATAATCACACATTCAATGAACACAAAACATATCGAACTGATTGCGTGACAAATAATTTGGGTTATATTTCGTATACCTTTGTAATACAGTAGAATACCAAAACCATATATAATTACTTTCTTTGAATATATTACAACATAAAGACCAGATAACCCAAAAACGGCATTGCACGGCTGAGCCAGTACCGCCGCTATCTGTCGGCTGCTCCGTTAATGAGACGGACGCCGCCATGGCTACCTGTCCAGTCATTCGATTTCTCGCAAGGAGAAAAAGGGCTCGAGTTTGTTTCCGTGCGCGGTGACGGTAGGTACAGGCCCAAAGTATCGTAATTATTTACCTCGCTTGGCCATCTCCCTGGATAAAAAGGCACTTCATTGTTCGAGTTCTAGTTGTTGCTTCTAACAACAAACATAACTTAACGAGAAAAAAAAAATGGGTAGGTTAAAATCCAAGTGTTTTCTTTTTGAAAATCGGAAAATATACAAAATGAACTCTTCATTGTTTTCGGATGAACTGCGCCTGTAATCATTTTGGACAAAGAATAGTAGTGAATCAATACCGAGTGTCGATAAAAGAAAGTTCGAGTTCTTTGGTTTTGTGATTCGCGAAGGCCTTGAAATTTGATTGTTTCTTTGGCGATATGTTTGATTATTTAATTCGCCAAGACTTTGCTATAGGCGGCTTTGGCCCTTTTACGGCTTTGGCCCTTTCACCACAGTGGAACTTCCTGCCACATTGTTTTATATGCTTACTGTTGATCAAGGCCGGCTTGCTAGAGACCGTGCCTAATGAAAAGCTGCGAAACAAAAGCCTAGGCAAAAAGTGCGCAGCAACTGGGCAGCATTTCAATTGCGTATATCTACACGCTTCCCCGTCTCAGCAGTGCTAGCGATCTACAAGTTATATAAGGCGTGCAACAATTTAATGATTGAGGTTTTAATAAAAGTAATAATATTGCTCTATATTGGCGCAGGAGAACCCCGACCTTACCGAAAGACAACTGCCAGCACTATAAAGGCCCCAGGTGCCGGTGCCGTTTCTAGATTAGGGTGATGATATGACAGTATATTATACAAGAGGAGAACGGCGTGTTCTTTTGGTCGTCACGAAAAACGCTGCCCTGAGTTTCTAAAGTTTGGGGGCGGTTTAGGTGAGGCAGTCAGCGAGCCTAGATGACCTTGCAGGCTGCTCGGTGAAGGTTTCAGAATATAACTTCCTGGCACTTTGGTCGGTCTGATTATGCGGCCACCCACTACAGTTTCCTCTCAGCGCCGTTATCGTCAACGTCCTTGACGCTGATATTAGCAGAACCTGTATCCTAAGCTGCTTTAGATGTATAAATCAGCGTTTGGAAGGTGGGAGGCGAACTTTTGTTGCCAAGAATCTTGGAAGCCATCACGCCACTACCAGACGACCACCGTAGATATACAAACCAACATAATATCGTAACCAGTTTATAATATTTCACTCTTTACTGAGGCATAATATTTTCTTGAAATTTGGAAACAATGATTTTTTTTCCAGTGGACACTTCTGTAGAAAATCGTAGTGCGATACGTTAAAAAGCTGATTTACGCCGTCACATCCAATTTCCCACTGCCACCCGAACCCCTTGTTCAAAACAATTTATGCGAGCTGACTTGCAGTGGATTTTTTATTACGATTGTTTATTTTAGTTCAACAGATAAAATAGCGCAAAAATGACAGATACAAGAAGTGTACAAGACAAGCGGAAAGAAGACAAAGACTTCTTGTCTTGTCTTTTTCGCGCTATTTTATATGTTTAACTAAGATGAACCAACTAGCCCAACACTGTATGTACCCCACTAGATTATTTATATATCTCGACCTAAGATTCCACATGTCGTACCTTCGCGTACGAGGGATAGAAATGAATACACAAAAAAAAAGCTTAAGGAAAATCGGAACAAGCGTTTTTTTGAAAATTTAATTCAGAATAAGTAAGTTGCATTATTATCAGACAAACATCTATGGAATCAAATTATCTATGTGCTAAAGAGCCTTAAAGAATGGAATAATATTCTAATTCTCTCAAAATACTCAAAAGTGCCTGTGACAGGGGGTGGAAAAACTGACGAAAAATTGCGTTCTGAATAAAAATTGGGAATTTGTTTTTCTTATCATTGTTATTCATTGAAACAGGAATATTTTTGTTTCCGTATAACATCATATAGTTTAAACTAAAGAAAATGTTTTGGATGTGCGAAAAATACAGTCATATAAATATAGGTGTTCACACTTGCTTTTAAAATTCAAGTAATTTGCCGCCTTTTCTAATTTTTATGTTGTTATCTTTAAAAAAAATATTTATAGCTTGCTTTTTTCTGCGAACAAAAGCTTATATTTTTCTTTCTTTCAAGAGAATCGAAGACCTCGTTTTTATTGTCCTGCATGATCTGACGTGGCATCACCCATTAACAGCTTATTTCTGAGCGTGAGAGGTGCATTTAAACTTTAATTTTGGTACCCCTTTAAACGTAAAAAGTACGAAGTACTCTAGCTTATTAAAAGAGTTTACGAACCGTTAAGTCACGTTAACGCATGCGACACAATGAAGTCGTGTCCAAGATGTTGGGACGCTGAGCTACGGTAGCTTTATCAAGAACGACTGAAGGTGAGCGGTTTCTTGTTGAGTAATTTTTTTCAGCTCACTTGTCGAGTGGCCGACACTATAAGCTAACCTGCGCTACCTCAAACGTCGGCCCATGGTGCGTCGCAGTTGTTTGCGTCAGGCATTCCGGCATTCCTGCTGCAGATGCAAGCAACATCGCAGTCCAACGACTCGCTTTACGGCGGCTACCGTGGGGACTCTTATTAACGCGATATAAAATCACTCATTTGGCACTAGCAAGCAATACCCCAATTACAACAACCGCTCCAAGAAACACAAGGCCTTCGAGCGAATCAGAAATAATTTGGGCAAGTAAGCGCAGTGATTGCGCTTCCTTTGCGTGACTCAAAAGGACCAAGGACAGTGTCACAAGATTTTTTTAATGGCGAATGCTAAGAATGTGTACCTGTGTGACAACGAAAATGGAAAAGGGCTACGCAAACCCATGCTGCGGAGCGACAGGCGGAATTGACGTCAACTACATCGAGGATTTGAGGGGTGATTCGGTTAACACACGCCCTTGTTATCGCTAATTCGTCGATTGGTTCAAATGGTGCTGTCCGCTAAAACGTTAATCGCTCATGTTATATGGACCCCCTAACACAACGCTAGGGAAGGGCGGCTATTCGGGAGCACATCTATGCTCCCGAATAGCCGAGGTAGAACCCACAGGGCATGGCGCGGGGGGGGGGGGGGGGGGGGGGGGCCAAGTTGGGCATACCTACGCGTAGCCGCCATAGAGCCCAACTCTATGCTCCCTGCGCCCGCGTATAGCCAGGTTGGGACACACGGGAGCATCGCAGAGGAACCCCAAGTGAGGCATGCACTCTCTTAAAATGTCTGCGTGTCTACTTACTCACGAAACACTCAAAGAGCGAATCTCTGCGATCTATTAAATTACCTCAGCGAATGATGAGGACGAACATCCGTTTATAATTAAACATGAAGTCTGCGCTGTGGCATTGCGCAATGCAAAGCGTTATGCTTGCATTGCGTAATGCCACAGAGCAGACTTGATTTGGAGGTCTAAACAAATGTTCCGCATCATCACTTGCTAAACTGATTTTGTAGATCGCAGAGATTGACTCTTCGAGTGTTTTGCGGGTAAGTGACGCGCATTCATTTTTAAGAGAGCAAACGCTAATCTGAGGCGAGACCCACTGGGGTCCTGCGTCCGCAATCCTAGGCGTCGTCTCATTGATTTTCCTACATCTACGCTATTTTTACACTTGCGAAACCGATGTGGGACACAGGGGGTAATTGCTAAGGTAGACCCAGCCCGCTTTTCCTACAACGCGACCCCACTTAACGTGGCTCCTGGTAACGAGTCGTAAATGCAAGTTCTTCCAAGTGGAGAACTTGTTCCGATTTTGGGAAGCAATGGTAAACAATGCAATGGTTACCGTGTCGCTAACGGCACAAGCAGATGCCCCGGCGGCAGCTTCTCGGCGAGCGTGCACTGGAAGCCGCCGCCGACCGGCATCCGCACGGGCTCGCGACACGATACACTCACTCACTCGACAAGGAGGGCCGGATAGAGTGCTCGAAGCGAGGAAACGGCCTTATGAAGTGAAAGTAAATGGGCATCCACATCAGGAATGGGCAAAACCGACGCAAAGGCTTGCGCCTACTTAAACGAGGTTATAAAAGTTCCGTCGCTCGCCCCTACAAAATCCGTCCCTAAACTTAGTAAAGCAGGGCAGCATTCGTTCTCCGCAACTAGTACTTTAATCTTTTTCATGGCTTCTCTGTCGTGTACGATAATATGCCTACGAAACGTTAGCTGGCACAGGTCTAACAATTGCTAAAGCCGCACGCCACGCAGTTTAGCGAGGGTATCATTGGAAACGGTCGTCGACTAAACCACCAGAATGGTAGATGTTGGTCGCTCGACGTCATCATGCGACGTAGGTGCCAGTCATGTATGCGCCGATAAACTGAGTGAGATCAGACGAGAACGGACGGTCATCACAATGCCGAGCTCTTTTTTGAATGATTCGTGGGATGACCTAAAACTAGCTGCGTGAGTCTCCACTATAATCGTTGAACGCGTTTTACCCTGGAACGCCGAAGTCCGGCCTTTGACCCTCGCATTTGAATGCGTTGAACGAGTGCAGTGCAGACCAAGGCATCTAGCTTTTGGCCTACCCACTAATCATTCTAAGCAGAGCTCAGCGTTATGTAGTCCCCGCGCGTTCTCGTCTCCTCCTCTCACTCTGTATCTCGGCGCATAGCCACAGACGACGTTAGAACATCAGCGCGCATCCTTCGAACGCCTAGTCTACTGCACCCGCTAGTTGTCATTTGCCATCTGCTGGCGTCCCGTGCCCGCTCGATGTGAACGAGACGCCTGTTTTTTCAGATAAATTAAAATTGCATAAACACCATATTTATTTCACTGGAGTTTTTCCCGTCTGTAGCCTTAGCACATTTGGCTTTAGTAGGGAGAGCGGTAGAGCTGTTGTTATTGTAGCAGGGGCGATGTGATATTCATATTGCTGCGGGGGTGACTAGAGCGGCTGCACGAGCAATCCTGCGATTAATCCCGTCACCGGATGTTTTCGCGACGGACGACCGTGCAATTTCCGCGGTAGATTCCCACTTATGAAAGTTAATCTAGAATATCAACCGATATTGCTCGATGAGCGCTAAGTGTTTACGAGTATTTTCTTGAGGCCTTGTATAAATAGTGAAAAAAACAAGAAGAAACTACCAGCTTGTGTTCCGCCAAACGTATAGGTCACCTAGCCCTCGGTGAGTCATAGTACAACGTGTCCGGTACAGCGATTACCCACCCAAAATACATTTCTCCAAGCATCAGTGGTCATAAAGTACGGTGAAAGAAGCTTGATCTATACAGTGTGCGCTTGTTTTTCGATCACTGGAAGGAGAGCCGTCACGAGTCTCTACCATTTTATTCATAGCGTGCAAGGGAGGGAAAATCACTCTTTTTGCAGAGATTGCTTAATGATTATTTGAGTATTTTCACATCCGATGTGCAGCTCTTTGGGGATAACCGTAAAAAAAGATTATGAGTTTCATTACTAAAACCAATAAATACAAACAATTTGAAGACTCGATATATTTAACAATTTCTATTTGCCGTCTAGGTCACCCCCCCCCCCCCCCCCAACGTAAGCTACACATTAAAACAGGTGGCAGCAGTCAAAGGAGGGTTTGTATGTTTAATAGCCGCTTTTGCTTCTTAAAAAATAAACGATTTTTTTTTTCTTTGGATGGCGATTTAGTTTTTTGACAGGACGTTGTAGAATTTCGACACTAAAATACGTACGTTGAAAGCTACATGTTTATTTTTAAATTATGCTAACAGATTTCTAATGCTAGCAACGGCTTTTGAAATTTATGTAGGCAGAAATAAGAATATTTTTATGTACGTTTAAAAGCTCTCTTGCGAAGGACCGCTTCACGGAAAACAGTTAAAGATGATTAGCTAATGTAAACCCAAGTTACACAAACAACTAAATGTACCGAAAGTACCAAATATATTCATTCCACCTCGAAATCCTCTAACCATTCAAAAGAAATAAATGTACAAAAACAAACAAAATGTTTATTGCCGCCAAGCCTTTCGGCCATTAGCAGAGTGTTACTTCACTACTTTAGCGCTCCGTCATTTTCTATGAACTCTTGTCCTACCGGTGATGTCCACACCCATTGATCACACAAGACGGTTATACTTGAATTTCTTTACACGCTTTTTTTTTTTTTTCTAACGCTTTTTAAGCATTAAGAGTAAACGGGGCTTCTAGTTTTTATCCAAAGATATAGCAGGGAGCACATCAAAACATATGACAGTTCTTCCTTCTTCCCCCTCCCCAAAATTTACGCCTACTTATGATAAGCATTTTAGTTTTGACAACACGGGCGGTACTCTTTTACGAGAGCTGATGAACAAAACTGTTAACATCATCCACATAAATTAAATACAGAAAGCCCCACCATTATCTCATTCGCTATTTTCGGTCATCTTTCCGAGGGTGTCAGATAATTAAGCTCACGAACCGTTGATGTCGCACAATTTAGCGCGCGCCGTCATAATTAAAACTTTGCCTTATTGAGTATGTCGAGAGGGCAACATAAATTGTAAAACCGGGAGTGAAAGCTACTTTTCCCATCGACCACCCTAATTGACAGCAACAAATTGCTCGAAAATAACGGTCTTACAAGCTGAGCCGCCAAAGGAACGCTTCGGCGGGTAGTTATAACCAAAATAGCATCGGGAAAACACAGCAGCTGCTTAGGAACATATTCGCGGAAATTAGAAAGCGTGGCCGACCGACACAAGCTGACGCAAATTAAGCATTCAGCGTGGGGGAGATAAGGATCATCTGTCAGTCTAGATTATCTCTCTTTCACGGGCATTTCAATGTCTTTTAGAAATAAGTACTTCATTAAATCACCGAACCAGCAACTGCTGAGGAGCACACGCTCAGTTAGGAAACGCGAGTAGATTAGCCGGTTCTACAAACACGTTTCGTATGAAAACCTTCGAAATGACTGTCCAGGGGGTTAGCGATAAACGTGTTGTCATGGCATTTACCGTGAGGACAGTGGCTAAAGGTTTCTGGGGCTGACGATATCCCAAAGCTATGCATGCTCTCTAAACTCAACGCATTGCGAGGTGGCTCATTTTATGCACTTCCTGTGCAATTCGAGTAGTTACCGAGCACACTACGTGGTGTTGCGACTGAGGGGTTTCCAGGCTGAACGAACTCGTCTGTGATAGGAGCCTAACCGGGTTCGGGGTGCCAGCGTCGGGAGACGGGGCTTTGGTGCACAAAATAATGCGATCCCGAAACATCTGTGTCGAAGCCCCGTTTCAAATTATCCGCGTTATTTCCACCGGCCTTAAAACCCCCCCGTTTCAGTAGCTCCTTTCTCCCTCTCGCCTTATGAGATCCCCGAAGTCCCCCCCCCCCCCCCTAAGTTTGTTACGTGAGGAAAGACAAAACTGAAAGCTGCCAACACATCTACTTAACCTAAAAAAAACAAGGTATGCAAGAAAAAAAATAACCACCGAGAGCAGCCTAGAGTTACTCCGTACAAAAGAAATCATCGAGGAACCTCGATGAGCTCTCAGAGCATTGATAACATTGCTATCTATGATGTTCGGGTCGGAACTTTGCACGGTGAACGTTTCCCAGTCAAGATAAAGGTGCAGGAAGTGGAGGTCGAATAATTGCAGAGGTGCGCGAGTGGGTTCAATAGCATTAGGCACGAGTGCGTTGACAAAAGCCAAAACGTTTTGTGCGGAAGATGAAAAAGAAGGTTAGAAAATAACACTTCTAATTTTAGTAATAACCAATGAAAAATTCTAAGTTTACATAACCATGCGTCCAATATTCCGTGCTCCGATGTGTATTGCAAACGCATACTGATCCGTGTACCGCAAAACACGCAACCGAACCGTCCGCAGGTGCATAACGGGGCAGTTGGGCTCGGGGATATTGACACACGGGGCAAGCGAAAGTGGGATTTCGAAAACGGGAGTTTTAACACTCGGGGAAAATGGCACGGGGCATTGGGGAATGGCAAAGTGACGTCGGGTGAATCGTGCTACAACCACACGGGGGTCCATGGTACAAATATAATTTACATTATGTATACAATCACGTGATCGAGAGCTGAGACCCGAAATTCATCTCGTACCGTTAGTCAACTTTTTTTAGACTACTGAATTCCTCTATGTCTCTAGGTAAGGACCCCTATGTTGTCAGAAGGCAATTAATCTCCGTGGAGTATGATTATTGCTACCCTCCTTCCTCTGCCCCATCACGCTGTCACGCACATATGTAAGGCGATCTCACACACCGTCTCTCAGATATCAGGACGATCTCATCTTCTGGACGCCTCTGTCCGTGACCGGTTAGCTCGGGTAACCCTACGCCAAACGTTCCTTGAGTTCGGGCCAATGTCGCTATCGCAACCGGCGAGAAGAGTGCTTACCTTTTTTGTATTCGCGTTTATAGAGCGAGTATTACAATTTTTAGATTGCTTCGTAAACGAAACGTTCTCTAGTGAAGCAGCGGAAAGGCTTTCGAGTCATCCTCACTAGGGAAGCCCTCTGATTCTCATTACCACCATGGACACCGTCTTTCTTTCGTGTAGCCCCCTTCCTCTTCAACTCCCGATAAAACCCTACGCGAGTTTAAAGTGCGCTCGACTCTCTTTGTACTTCCTCGCTATCCTGACCTGGCTCGTGCAACTTTCAGTTCAAAAGTCAGACGGTTATCCTGCAAACTCTTGCGGCCGGATCGGTTCGAAAGCAAATAGAACAACCGTGGTGGAAGGTTAGCCGATAGTGCGGTCTCGGTCTCAAGAGCTCCAAATGAACCTTTGGCTAGAAACCCGGCTATAGGAAGGGGAATGCTTTGTAGATTCACCACCTGCTTTATCCAAACGCGATCCTCCGTGTAGTACTCAGGACGAATCAGAACCGACCGTGCAGGTCCGACCGTCAACGCTGACGCTCTGCAGAGAGGGTTATAGTAGTGTGGCATTACTGTGATCTGTGTTGATGACAAAGAATACGTTACCTTCCCGGCAGCTGTCTGCAATGTGCCCAGTCTCATTGCTGCAGAAGCATCGTGACTCTTTAAGAGCCTCACATTTCTGTTTCCGTGCATCATTTCTGCCAACTGGGAGTCTTAATTCAACCTTGCAATGGATCATGTGTCCTGTCTTTCTTCCACTAGCAGCAGAGTTTGATTATCGCGTTTTTCTCGAATTAGTGTTTCAAACCATTACCGCGGTCGTCTCCGCGTGCTTTCTGACATCTTCGTTCTGCAGGGTCATTTTGGGGGGTTTTGAGGCGTGCCGCAAACTCCTCGACTCGCTTGACTGCCTCCTGCGCCGTTTGGGAATTTTTTTCCTGAACCCAGTATTGGGTGGCCGTCATGCTTTTATATATTTTGTTTTCAAGACGGGAGCATTCCACAACGCAATCGTGCTCACCGTAACCCTCCGAGCATTTGAACCACTCAGCTATGTTAATCCGAAGGCTGTAAGCGAAATAAAAGTCCTACTCTTCTTGCCCCGTTGTGCTGCCCCTCAGTCACTGTAGGAAGGCCTCTGTGGACAAATGATACTTTTTTCTGGAGACCGAGCTTGACCGCGTCATAGTCTGCCACCTTCTCCGTGCTTAATCTAGTGACAACTTGGGCCGCCTCACAAGGAAAGATGGTGAGCAAGAACTGAGGCCAAGTATCATGTCACCAATCCGTTCTGCTACATGCCGTTTCAACATTTACCAGAAAAAGCCAATTATCCTCCCCACCTTGAAAACTGCATGATGTATTTTATTTTCGACGCTTTCACCTCCCGGTATTCTAAACCTGCGCCTATTCCTGCTCAGTTTCTAGACGCTTATTTTGAGCTCCATATCTCTCATCTCTAATTCGCACTCTGTCTGCGCTTTACTTTCCTCCGCTTGGGGTTCTGTTTTCTTCTCCCCGGTCAACTCCCAGCATTTCTTAACACTTTTTCGTCAGCACCAGCTAGCCTGGATCGCTTTCACGAAGACCGGTTTTCGGTGAATGTTTCTGTCGTCGGCCCCCAACTCCTCACAGATTACCAGCAAGTCCGCTCTACGGAACTGCTCGAGATCTATGCTGAGGATGTACTCGTTTGTAGCTACATCAAATACCGAAACTTCTGCTTGAGTGTAGCCTCAACTCCACTTCTACGAAGCCCAGCTTGAAGTCTGGTGTTCTTATGACCTACATCGAATACTCACTCACTCCCCACATCGAACGCCGCCAGAGCCCATCCCAACACTGCCAAGCAGTGTTTGCGACTGAGGGCTTCCCAGGCTGAATGAACTGGTCTGCTGTAGTCAGGAGTTGAACCGGGTCCAGGGCAGGACCGTCAGGAGGCAGGGTTTCCGTACTACTTTCATTTATTTACATAACATATACAAGTAATCTGGTCGAGAGCCTAGAACCAAGAGCTACTCGTACCATTATGCAGCCCTTTTTAGACTACTGATTTTCCTTAGGCCTCCAGGCAGGAACCCCTATGTCCTCAGGAGGCAACCAATCCTAGTGGAGCATGGGTGTTGCTACCCTGGCAGAGACAGCCGGTATGGCTTGCTCTGCCCCAACATGCTTTCATGCACAGATGTAAGGGGATCTCACACAAGGTCTCGCAAATTTCCGGGTGATCTCATTGTCTGGACACCACTCTCGTTTACCGAGTAGCTCAAGTAACCCTACTCCAAACGTATTTTTTGTTCGGGTGGTTGACACTACACCACGAGCCTACTACGCCGGTCGGACGACTTCGCGGAGATCTTAGTTCGTGGATGACGATCGGACACCTGTAGTAGCGTAGGATGACGGCAGTCTTAAGAAAGTTGTCGCACACCGATGGAAAGGTTTTGCGTAAGCCTTTCACAACACCTGAGGTCTTTTCCGCCGAATAACATACAAGAATCGAACGCCGATCGTAACACTGCTAATAGTTTGAATCCCAAATTTTCACTACGGCTAGGAAAGCCATTTCATCTGCTCCGGTTTGCGATTTATATTTGATTACTTGCAACGAATTTGATTTTGTAAACCGAGGTGCACTTTTAGGAATTGAAAGTACTGCAAATTAAGAGAATTTGGCCATTAATTTCATGGCCAATACTTCAGAACAGAAACTCATTGGACGAACGTAAAAAGTTCATTGTTTTTGAGAAAAATATCAAACAAGCCCTAACGATCTCGAGTATTATTAGCGTGGAAGGTTGCTCATTGTATAACCCAATCAAAAGTTATAAAACATGGTCAGTATAAAATACCCTCCTGAGTCACAGTCTAATAAACCTTGTTGAATATTAGAAGAAGAGGAGAGCCCGGCTACAGCGCGGGATCGCGAGCCGCCGCACCGGCGATCGAGTTCTTCTTGTAGATAAAATGGACGCAAACGGTACGGAGCGGTTCTAGTCCTTTCTTTAACAAACCTCCAGCATCTCTATGGCAAATCAAGTCTCCAGCATGAAGAGTTGTCACTAACCATGAAGTTTCCGTTGCCCCTGGGACTCGAGTTTAAATCGTTGAGCGCTATCATATGTCACGTCTGGTCATCTTCGTCTCAATTGGTAGAACTCATTGAGTAACGTTGCGGCAAAGGTCTATGTCAAACAAAATATTACGATCATTACCGGGAAGTTTGAAATATTCGAACAAGTGCAGTAGCTCGAATTTGAGTAAATATAATAATTTTAAAATCACACATATCAAATCAGGTGTGAATGCTTATTAATATGAACACATATTCGTACTACTGTGCCGTTGAATGTCGTAACAGGAAATTTAAAGATTGCAAAAACAATTAGAGGAAATTGCTTCTCTTCCATGTTTATCGGAAATATTGTCACGGGTGGTGACCAATAAACAAGAAATAAACAGTAATAAAGAAACGTTTAATGTGGCGAACTTGTGCCAAAAATAAAAGGGAACAAAAGATAATAACAGAGCGTCGCGGGCGTCGAAGTCGGCGTAGCAGCAGAGTCGAACGCTGGGGCGAAAACTGACTCGACAAAGTCGCTGGCGGCCTCTTATCTAGAGTGAGCGCTATCTCGAAGTTTCGGCGGAGAAGGTTCGAGCGTAGCGCGCTCGGGGCGAGAATGAACATGTACATTCTGGAAAAACAAGAGCAGGGATAAACGATAGAAGTTATGTCAGTAGTAAGAATAAACGAGAACCTTCTAGAAGTCCGTGACCTTGCGCGCGGCATTATCCCCCCCTTTAAAAGCGCATCGTCCCGATGCAGCACAAAACGAAAAACAAATCCACAACTAAAGGACAGTAGAATTGCGAGCCATAGTTCACAGTTCACCGGTTCACTGTTCACCGTTCACAGTTCACAGATCACACGTCGACGACGGTGGAAAGTGCTATCGTTCGTAATACGGCTTCAGCCGGACGACGTGCACCACCTCGGGTCGTGGCTGGTGTCTTGCAGATGGACGCGTTCCGTCGAGAAGGACTTCGTAGTTCAGATCGCCGAGCCGTCGGATGATCTTGTAGGGTCCGAAATAGCGTTTCAGAAGCTTCTCGCTGAGACCGCGGCGACGGATGGGCGTCCACACCCACACCCTGTCTCCGGGCTGGAAGTGAACGTCCCTGCGACGAAGGTTGTAGCGGCCCGCGTCGACGCGTTGCTGGTCTTGAATCATGAGTCGGGCGAGCTGGCGGACTTCTTCGGCGCGTTGAGCAACCACCTGGGCGTCGTCGTTCTGATTGTCAGATGGCTCATGGGGCAGCATTGCGTCCAGCATGGTCGTCACTTTGCGACCATGAACCAGTTAAAAGGGTGTAACCCCGGTGGTTTCTTGCACGGCCGTATTGTAGGCAAAGGTGACGTACGGCAACACCTCGTCCCATGTCTTGTGCTCCACGTCGACGTACATCGAAATCATGTCGGCGATGGTCTTGTTGAGTCTTTCCGTCAGCCCGTTGGTCTGAGGGTGGTACGCCGTGGTGCGACGATGGCTGGTGTGGCTGAGACGAAGGACTTCTTGTGTCAGCTGGGCCATGAACGAGGATCCACGGTCTGAGATCAGGACTTCGGGAGCGCCGTGCCGGAGGACGATGGATTCAATGAAAAACTTGGCAACTTCCACAGCAGTTCCGGAAGGAAGGGCTTTCGTTTCGGCGTACCGCGTGAGATAATCTGTGGCGACGATGATCCAGCGATTTCCCGACGTCGACGGTGGAAAAGGGCCAAGTAGATCCATTCCGATCTGTTGGAAGGGTGCCGTTGGCGGAGGAATTGACTGCAGGAGTCCGGCCGGCCTCGTTGGAGGTTTCTTTCGTCGCTGGCATTCATGGCATGATCGTGTGTATAGGTGGACCGTTTTAGGGAGCTTGGGCCAGTAATACTTTTCACGAATACGGGCCAGTGTCCGGCTGTAACCGAGGTGTCCGGACGTCGGGTCGTCGTGGCAGGCTTGGAAGATCTCCTCTCGAAGGTCGGTCGGGATTACCAGCAGCCACGTCGAGTTGTTGTTGCCGAAGTTCTCTTTGTAGAGAACTCCTTGTCTAATGGCGAAGGTCGGCAGGGCTCGTGAAAAAACACGTGGTATGGCACTCCCACGCCCTTCCAGGTGCTCCATTAGTGCGCGCAGCTCAGGATCGTCTCGTTGACGTCGGGCCATGTCGTCGGTGTTCACTGCGCCCAGGAAACACTCGTCGTTATCGTCGTCGCTGCTGTCGGAAGGTGTTTCGATGGGAGCTCTGGACAGGCAGTCGGCGTCGCTGTGCTTGCGGCCTGACTTGTAGACTACGGTCATGTTGAACTCTTGTAGTCGGAGACTCCATCGCGCAAGGCGTCCTGACGGGTCCTTGATGTTCGCAAGCCAGCAGAGCGAGTGGTGGTCCGTGACTACGCGGAACGGGCTTCCGTATAAGTACGGACGAAACTTCGTGATCGCCCAGACGACCGCAAGGCATTCTTTTTCAGTCGTGGAGTAATTTCGCTCCGCCTTGGACAATGTCCGACTTGCGTAGGCGATGACTCGTTCGGTGCCCTCTTGTACTTGAACCAGTACCGCGCCAAGTCCTGCGTTACTTGCGTCCGTGTGAATCTCGGTTTCCGCATCCTGGTCAAAATGTCCAAGGACAGGAGGAGTCTGCAGTCGTCGCTTCAGCTCGTCGAATGCCTGCTGCTGCTCCTCGGCCCATTCGAACTTCTCGGCGTCCTTCGTGAGGTTTGTGAGCGGTGCGGAAAGTTTTGCGAAATCTCGAACGAAGCGCCGATAGTAGGCACATAGCCCAAGGAACCTTCGCACGGCCTTCTTGTCTCTGGGCGCTGGAAATGCTGCGACGGCGCGAGTCTTCTCTGGGTCTGGACGAATGCCTTCGTTACTAACCACGTGACCTAGGAACTTCAGCTCGTCATAGGCGAACCGACACTTTGACGGCTTGAGGGTGAGTCCGGCGGTCCGTATGGCGTGGAGAACAGCTCGGAGTCGTCGCAAGTGCTCGTCGAAGTCACCGGAAAACACTACGACGTCGTCGAGGTAGACGAGACAGCTCTGCCACTTCAGTCCTGCCAGTACGGTGTCCATGACACGCTGGAAAGTTGCTGGCGCCGTGTATAGTCCGAAGGGCATCACCTTAAACTCGTACAGCCCATCCGGTGTGACGAAGGCTGTCTTCTCTCGGTCCCGTTCGTCGACTTCGATCTGCCAGTAGCCGCTCTTCAGGTCCATCGATGAAAAGTATCGAGAATGGCGCAGCCGGTCTAACGTGTCGTCGATGCGGGGGAGTGGATAGACGTCTTTCTTCGTCACTGCGTTCAGCTGCCGGTAGTCCACGCAGAACCTAAGCGTCCCATCTTTCTTCTTAACCAGTACGACTGGGGAGGCCCAAGGACTGCTTGAGGGTTGAATTATGTCGTCGTTCAGCATCTCTTGAACTTGCTCCAGGATCACCTGCCTTTCTTTGACGGACACTCTGTATGGAGATCGGTGCACAGGGCGCGCGTCGTCCTCGGTAATGATGCGGTGCTTCGCAACGGCGGTTTGGCGCACCTTGGACGACGTCGCAAAGCAGTCGTGGTATTCGGCGAGGAGGTTAATCAGCTGATGTCGTTTTGAGCCCGGAAGTTTAGGGTCAATGTCGAGCTGCGCTGGCGACGTACTGTCTTGCTGAGGTGGCGAGGATTCGTCAGCAATGGCGGCGATTTCCGCGGAGTTTCGGAGTTCCTCGACGTGGCCAACGGCTGCCCCTTTCGTGAGGTGTTGCGCTTCGTTTCGGAAGTTCGTCAGGAGGACCACAGTGCGGCCATTCTGGAGTTATGCTACCCCTCTTGCGACGCCTATTCCTCTTCCCAGGAGCAATTGAAGGTTGCCTTCTAGGACAACTTCGCCGCAGGTAGCTGTATCTGCCACGACGGGTACGACAATACTTGATCGCGGCGGCAGGTTCACGTGGTCGGTGGCGACTCGGACAGCGGCTGACCCTGTTTGGGGTTTCTCTGAAGGCGGAACAGGCTTCCGCAGCGTCAGTCTGTTCTCACCCAGGTCGATGACGGCGCCGTATTCACACAGAAAGTCCATGCCAAGAATGACATCTCTGGAACAGTCTTGTAGAACGACGAACTTTACCGGACACGTCTCGCCGTGAATTTCGACGCGAGCGGTGCACCTTCCAACAGGCGTGATGAGGTGTCCTCCGGCGGTTCGTATCTGCGGTCCATCCCACGGCGTCGTGACTTTTCGAAGGTGGCGGGAGAGCCTCCCACTCAAGACTGAGTAGTCTGCTCCGGTGTCCACCAGTGCCGATGCGTCGTGGCCGTCGATGATGACGTTTAGGTTGTTGGACACCGTTTCAGGAGCGTCGTTTCGGTCTCCGGTAGCGTTCGAGTGGGGGCCCTCCGACGTTCGTGGAGGATCTTGGCGTCGGTCGTCTTCGGCAACTCCACCTCCAGGGGTTGCCGCGCCTAGTTTCCCCGGCGTGGAGCGAGGGGCGACAGGCTTTCACGTCGGGGTCGGTGCATCGGCGAAGCTGGACGTCGCGGTGACGGCGACCGGAACTCTCGGCGTGACGCAGGCTCGGGGGACTGGGGTCGTCGCAGGTACTCGTCGATCTCCCGAGGGCGTTCACCATACCGGGGGCGCGGGTCGCTTGGGTGGAATCCGCGCAGCCCGAGTCGTCGGTATGGGCATCGGCGGTACACATGGTCAGCTTCCCCGCAGTGGTAACACAGCGGGCGTCGGTCGGCCGTCCTCCAGACGTCTGTCTTCCTCGGCGCCTGATCTTCCATTCGTCGGGGGTACTGCGGCGTTGGGGCGTCTCTTCGGGGTGGCGACGTGGCTTGGCGGGGAGCTTGCGGCGGTCGTCGGGCCATCGCAGCGTAGCTCAACGTCGGTTCCTCCGGTGCCACCGTGGTGACGGGAACCTCTGGTTGGAGCGCCCGATGCACTTCTTCTCGGACAGCCTCGGCGATGGAAAGGGTTGGCGGACGACTGGTAGTTGGCAGCAACCTTCGCAGTTCCTCCCGGACAACCTCTCGGATAATTTCCCGGATGTCCGGTGTACCCAGAGTGTTTTCGCCGTTAAGCAGTGTGGGTGCAGCGACGCCTGGATGTCGCTGGTAGTGGGAAGCACGTGCCTGAAGCGCGCGCTCGATGTTGGTTGCTTCGGCGATGAAAGCTTCGACGGTTGTCGGCGGGCTCCGCACAAGGCCACCGAAGATGTTTTCCTTCACACCGCGCATCAAGACCCGCAGCTTTTTCTCTTCGGGAGCGGTTGGGTCGGCGCGATTCATGAGGTGAAGAACGTCTTCGACAAAGCTTGTGACGCTCTCGGTCGGCCCCTGGGTTCTCGCTCGCAGGAGTTCTTCGGCACGCTGCCGTCGGTGCTGGTTGGCAAAGGCCCGTCGCAGCTCGGCCTGGAATTCTTCCCACGACGCAATGGACGCTTCGTGGTTCTCGAACCACGTGCGTGCCGTGCCTTCCAGAGAGAAGTAGACATTCTGGAGGCACTGCTCCGGTGTCCATGCGTTATGGCGGGCAACTCGTTCGTAATGTTGCAGCCAATCTTCAACATCCTCGTGGACCTCCCCGTGGAATGGTGTCGGAGTCCGGGGTGAGACGGGAAGGTATACGACGGCGGCGGCGGACGGGTTCTGCGACGACTGGTTTTCCATCGTCGGCCTCGTTGGCTGCCTGGTCCGGGGTGGCAGAAGTCCGTGTTCCGGGGGTAGACCTTGGGTGCGGCGACTGGATCGGGTCTCGATCTGGTCTTCGCTCGGTCCTCGGGAGGCTGGGTTCGGACTTGCACTGCGGGAACTGGGAGGGGAGCGCTGCACGGGCATGCGGTACCCCGCACCTCCACCAAAATGTCACGGGTGGTGACCAATAAACAAGAAATAAACAGTAATAAAGAAACGTTTAATGTGGCGAACTTGTGCCAAAAATAAAAGGGAACAAAAGATAATAACAGAGCGTCGCGGGCGTCGAAGTCGGCGTAGCAGCAGAGTCGAACGCTGGGGCGAAAACTGACTCGACAAAGTCGCTGGCGGCCTCTTATCTAGAGTGAGCGCTATCTCGAAGTTTCGGCGGAGAAGGTTCGAGCGTAGCGCGCTCGGGGCGAGAATGAACATGTACATTCTGGAAAAACAAGAGCAGGGATAAACGATAGAAGTTATGTCAGTAGTAAGAATAAACGAGAACCTTCTAGAAGTCCGTGACCTTGCGCGCGGCAATATAATCCACAAAACAATGCTGGACCAGCCATTATTTTTCACACAACCCAAATGCAGCAAAAGATACATACGCAACCTAATTGCTGATTTCAACATATATCAGTGAGAAACACAGAGAAATGGGATAACATGTAGCAAAATACTGTGCACGCGAAGGTTAAAAAAAAACAAAAAACTCGGACGTCTCATTGAAATATTCTAGATTCATCAAAGTGATATTTTTTTTATATTTTGATTTAGATTCATTGTGAGTGTTGATTTGTATATACTTTGTGTAAAATTCAAAGTACAAAGTCGCCTGTGCATGCTCTTCCACTTTCACGTTTACCAGATAATGATGGAGCTTTTTTATATCCGGATCGCGGTATTTGGTTATTTTTACCAGCGACGTTAGGCATCCTCCACTATAGATGCTGGAGTCATTTGAAAGAACTCCTGATTTGTCATCAATGCTACAGCTCCGCTTTGTAGAATTAAGGTCTTACAACCTTCAGGCATACTTCTTATGAGAGGGAAACTCTCAAAAAATTACTTTCTTTATCTATCTAATCGATCAATGGCTCTCTATGGGCGTGCTGAGATGTATATTTCCAGTGGCACGTAAAGCGGAAAAAAAAACTGAGCTTTTTACCTAGTCGGCTGAGCTTTTTCTGCCTTTTCAATTAAAACTGAGTATTTTTTAAATATTTCAATAATAAAATAATATAGCTTGTGTATTCTGGCAGGCAGGGACAGTAAACTGCCTAATTACTAGGCATAGGAGGTAATCGGTTATTTTTAGGTAAATATTTAATTGTCAAGTCAATTTTGAGGCAGTAACTTGTAATTTAATTCGTTACAAAATAGTGGTAACGAATTACTTTAATTACTGTCTCCTATCTAAAATTAGTAACATAATACAAAAACTGGAGCAATACAAGCAGGCAATTTCGTAGCATAAGGATAGCAAGTTAAACAATAAAGAGCATTGTGAAGATGAGAATAAGCGAAAATAAAACACAATTGTTGGCATGATCGGTGACTACAACCTCTAGAAAATGTGTAAGGCATATACAAATATGCGAAAAGCAATGATCAAGAAGACAACGCCCTGTAGGCGTTTTTACTTGATCCCCTAGCGGAGGTAGATGCTTACACTGAGCATGTGCACCGCTATATTTGTCTGCAGAATTCCATGGATCATTTATGCTTGCCGTAAGCTTGCGCGATTGCAGGTGTAGTTTCAGCTATCGCTGCCTTGTCAGCTTGTAGGTAAACGTAGTGCACCTACATTCTTTCTCTACCTTGCGATATTGTATTATTTAATGAGTACCTTAATGCGGCCGTAGGACAAATGGAAAGTAACTTTGCAGAACATATTCGGAAATATAAAAATGGCTGCTAATATTTTTTCATTAGTGTACGGAAAAAGTAACGTGCAAGTAATTTATAGCCATATTACTTAAGTTATCTGCTTTAATAACGAAAGTAATTTGTGACCGTAATATATTATATTTTAAGCCCGGTAATTTATAGTTGTAATCCCTTAATTTGACATACTGTAAATTTCAAAACTTGTATGGTTGTATCCGATTATATTCATGAAGGAACAATTGTTCCTAATATCATGTGTAAATAAACAATGTGTAACGCTCTCCTCTTTATACAAAAGCTGCGACAATAATAACAGAAATCATCCGCCAACTAACCATGATTATATGCATATCGAAATGTTAACACTCAGGGCTTTTATTTTTGAATCAGAGACATAAAACATAAGGGGTGATGGTTACGCGACTTTTGTCTTTTCCATGTATTTATCAGGCTCGCCGGATATTAGTTAAGGGTAATGTTGCCGGTTTGGCCTGTCCACTAAAATTAATAATTCACTTTTTGCTTAATGGTTTCAGGAGTCGTGTTGGAATTTATGCATTGACGGCCATTACTATCACGGGCCATACCAATTTAACGAATTTCTGAAAAGGCAATGTTTCTAGACACTAATCAAACAATTTTTGCGTTTTTCACTTGATTTAGAAATAGCGCTCACAAACAGAGCTGCAGGGCCTGCTCACAATGGCACTTGGAAGAGTGACGTAGTCGTTTCAGCCATATCGTCACTTTTGTCCTTGGCGCACCCAACAATGAGAGATATTGACGATCGAAAATATAACGTCACGTATCCAAGCGTCATTAGGGGAATGACGATAATAATCCCTGGAGAAGATGAACAAGGGGGACAAAGGACAAGCACAAATCTACAAACACAGCAAGGTCACTGATGCGTGACCATAGAAAGATTCGCCTGGCACTGATATCGAATTAGGAACCTCTCCGTTTCCAGAAGAGCGCTCTACCAACTGACCTGGTAATCGAATTTATATAACAACTGACAAAGGTTTCGAGGGTATTATAGCGAAGCTCTCCCACATTCTGTTTGCATTATCAATCAGTATGAGCCAATTATATACACTCATGCCCGTTCAAATAAAAAAAAAGCTCTTCAACGCATGAATTAAGAATACATTTATTATGTAAAAATACATAAAACGAATATTGATGTGAATTAATTAATGATTGATCTCAACAATGCAGTATCAATGCTACGAACTTTCGTAAATTTGTTCCACAAAACGCGCCATCAACAAAAAAACAAAAACAAAAAAACATAACAATTGTTACTGGAGTCTACGTTAGGCCATGTACTCTGATAAAAAATGTTCAAATATGTCAATCAAGATCAAATCGCTTTCATCTGAGTTCCCTCCAAAACGAACAGTTTTGACACTATGGAGGCCATTTGCCTGCTCCCAGGGACGCATTTCAGATCATTTGCCCAATATGGCGACGACACACTTGTACACATTTCCGCCACCCCAAAAGGCGAGAAACTCTGCCGTTCATATTGACCACCGAACAAAAAATGAAATTATATCTTTTTATAGCCCCCACCCCCCCCTTCCCCAACGGCCAATCGCTCAACTTTCTTTTTCTGCAAGACCCCTAAGCTCGGCTTAATATTCTGGCTAAACAATGCAAAACCAACGAGACAAAAAAAGACAAAACAAAAGAAGAAAAGGAAATTTTTGTAGGCTTGCGGAACGACGAGACGAAACGCAATGACTCCACGCCGAGCACAAACTCGGCGTCAAAGTTTTGCGGAAGTACTAGCACGGGTCATTCGTCAAGCAGATGTCTGCGCAGGACACATTTAGCCCGTACCTTCCCGGAAGCTTACGAAGATTCGCGGGCGAAGTGAAGGATCCCAAGAACGCGGCCCTTGGAAAGAGTTGGTGAGAGTATCGTTGTACGCACAAAGAACGCCGTCGGTGGCGGTATTAAGCATCAGAAGCCCACGACTGCGCAAGTGCGCATTTCAGCCCCACGGTCTTTTATACGTTCCACGGCGAAAAGATGCCTGGGAAAAAATTAACTGCCTCCTCCTGCGCTGGCAATCTGAGGTACCACGAATACGGGTACGTGAACACACCGGAGGTGGTAAGCTTTTCCCAAAACACTAAATTAATCAAATAAATAAAACGTAATTTAAAGGGCTTATATGTGTCAAGTATTTGTTTATTAATTTTCCACGAAACGATAGCTTTGGTGCAATATATACGCTCATTGACGCAATTTAGGTGGAGGTCACGGCCCACAGATCAATGGCCGCGCCCATTGCAACTGGATTGGGTTGGCTGCTTGGCCCAACATGCTCGGGAGCTGATTGTTCTTCTTTTGCGACGTACGGTGCGTCTAATCTGGAACTCTGACACACTACCTTCTGTAATCCTGACCTGGCCATAGAAGAGTACTCCAGAGCGCAAATTGTAGTTCAAGGCCGAGGTCTCAGCGTTTCCTACCGCTATGGCTTCGCAGCGCTGCACAAAGGTATTTTTGTTTTCTAGGGAATCTGTATATCAATCAAAGGCGCGCAAGGCGCGGCGACGTTAGGGTGTCCTCCCTTGCTCTACTCGCGGCTTCGCGGGATCTCGTCAGTCGGTAAGAGATTCGTCGCTAGTGGCGCCAGGTGCCATCAAAGTGGCTTTGCATGGGTTATTAAAGAACGCGCCTAATTTCTACGATGGCTCAAGGGCAGTCGCGGCTACAAAACGTCTTTGCGTTTTGTGCCTAAGAAACCCACTATTCCAATCCAAACAAACATGAGAGCGATGCCGCTCTCACGTTTGTTTGGCGCCAACAGACTGCAGTCTGCTGGCGCCATGCTACGGCAGATGTTCTAAAAGAAAAAAACAGTAATCAGATATTTTTAGCCGCGCGCCGTGCGGAACGTACGTTTGAACTGGCAGGCTGTGAACTAAGTGTATTTCGCAGAAACGCCTTTGCTCAGTATCACCAACGGCAAAGCGAGGAACTTCATCGGTGACAGCGTCTTTCATAGGGAGCAATTCTGTAGGCAGGTCAGTATTACAGTAGGTCGTGGCCTGGCACCGCTTGCTGGTCATGCGAGCTGACGCGCGGCAACTTCCGGCATCGTCTGCTATTCTACCCTCGTTAACGTCGTCCGCCATGCCAAGACACGGACATGAAAACCGCGCTTGAAGGTCCCTTGCTGTACCGACCCCGTCTATAAACTTCAGCATCGCTTCCAAGACGCGACCATGAAAGCTGAATTTTAGTGTACCATCATGCACGGGCCGCGGTTAAATACAGGCGTATGTCAACGTCCGTGGAGGTGAGATAAAAAGCTACCGAGAGTTCTAAGAAAAATTAAGAAAAGAAATATCCGCTCCTTCCAGCGTTTCTGTTCTTGTTAATTTTTCAAATGGCATCCACGAGCAACGTGGCTGAGCGTCATGACGCACAATCAAAATGCGACAAACATTAGTCGCATTAAAAGCCAGGTGCGCTGCAAAACTTGTGAGCTACTTTTCTGGAAAACCGAAAAATTCTGGAAAAACCTGATGCGAGCCGAACGTCCAATTGTCTCCAGCAAATTTTCTTGCCAATTCGTACCTGTCGTGGTATCTCTTCAGTATTGAAACGGGGGTTGCAATCACAACGGTCGAACCATTCACAAAGCAGCGGGGCCGTTTTATGGGAACCAACATCTTTATTTGGCATCCACGCGCGCAAGAGATCAAATCGAGCGAGATCGAGCATCATATTTGAAGTGGGCCGCTGGGCTTAGGGCACTGCCGTTACGAAACCAAGCACCCGCACTGCGCTTCCCAAGGAGAGTACTTGCCACAGCTGTTCGCTGTAAACTAGGTCGGCTGAAGAGATCTTCCTCTAAACACTTCAATGAGCTCAAAACTACTCGCACTCATAAAAATTGATCATCTCGACGATCCACTACGCTGGTTGAGCACACCCGTTTAATACCCGATGCGGTAAAGCAATTTCGAGATATGTTTAAAAAAAAAAGAATGACTATTTGGAATATTTAATTCCAACCCCCCCCCCTCCCCCCCCCCCCCCCCTAAGAAAAGGAAAAAGAAACTCGATGAAAATATTATACAGGCGGATATGCAATCTAAGCACCGACAGGCGCCTAGAGCAGGGCTACCCCATCTTCAGTTGCGTCCAACAACGTTAGTATTGGTTAAAACAAAATCGTGGAATTATTTTTTAATGAAGTACATGTGTCCCATTTAGGCCCTTTATTTTTTTAATATTTTTCTTTATAAGTGTGCTTTTATGTGAAAAGCACGATTGAGGTATTTTTTTTATTTTGTTCGGTAATAAATAAAACGCGTCGCTTGCCGAGACCGATGCCGTTCATTTTTTCGTTATATGATCGCCGCATTCTTCGCGTTTGCATCGCGCTTTTTCTGGCGAATTATAAAACGCGCGTTCCGCGAAATGCGAGGGCCCGCAAACGTGCCGAAAATCCCCGCATAAAAATAAATAAGCTGTACGAAGTGATGAAAGTTTTAGCAAGTTGAGCGAATGGGGTGATGCGTCAGGAACGGGGTGCGAGTTATTTTGGGTGTGCGCCGCTTCGGCCCACTATATTCGCGTAACACAATGAGAAATTCCAGCCGAGTCTCAGGTAGCCTCGAGTTATTAAACAACGGCGCGGTCGGCTTTGTTCTGCCTCGGGAGAAGAGCGGCGCTTGGATGGATCGGATTTGAGGCACAATGCTCCTTTTTTCCCCAGAAAAGACACCACGCATGCGCTCGCCATCTCACCCGACCCTTTCGTCCCGCCGTCACTATTTTCGGAGAGAGCCACCCGCACGCCCAATATTAGGTAGTGTTCGTAGATTGTTTACGCTATCCCTAGCGGGACAGCGAAAACCCGCAACGAGATCTGGGACTCTGCAGGCAAAGCTAGCGACGTGCAAACGCAGTAGTGGCGTCTTCGTTGCCGAGAGCGCCGCAGAAGTGGGACAACGGTGTACGAAAACTCCGTATTGTCAGCGGTGCTTCTCTGCGCATATTCGGTCTTTTTCTATTTTACAAATATTTTTAAGCGCTGGTACTACGGACAAGCAAACTTATTTTAAACCTATACAGCGTCATTATAACACTGTGTTCTGAAGGGTGGATGAACATTGGGCTCGGCCTCCTACAGACTTGGGTGGTACCCTTAACAAGTAGGCTAATTACCTGTAATCGACTCCTTCTTGGAGTATATTTTTCAAATATATGAATACATTTATTGGAAAGTAAGCACAATAGCAATTTGTTTAGTTTTGGAAGTCGTAAAATTACTTATGACTCTTTCTATGTTCCCTCGTTTTTCTAATGGCCCCCGCTGTTCGTACAAGTTTCCTATGTAGTAATCGTAGAACCAAGTCTTCGACAGGATATTGGTTTACCAAAATTTATAAATTTAGGAGACGAGCAGTTCATAAAAAAAAACAGGTTTGAAAAACAGCAGAAAAATTTGTGGTTTTGAAACTTTGAAGTAATTGAGAAAAAGTAAGTGATACTTTTTGAAGTAATGACCAATTGTTTTTATTCTCAAGTTATCATGTAGTATAATTGACTAATTCTTAACCGTGGGAAAATGTAGGGACAAAACAAGCGGGTTGGTATGGATAGTAAACTTGAGGAAGAAAACGAGAAAGGACGGACAAACACAAACTTCCAATTCCAAAAGTAATTATTTACTTTTTGGCAGTCAGGTGTACGATATTGCCGTCAAAGGTAGTTCGTAGACAACACCCTACACTGCTCTAGTTACTCGAACAAGCTCCGTTCAGTGGCCCACAATAAGAGCTTCATCCGGCCTCAGTAAAAAAAAAAAAAAAAAGTGTGCTTGAATGTTACGTTGCAGAGTTACAGACTGTCTTTGTAACCAACCAGATTTCCTTTGCCGTCCCTTTTCTCGACGTGAATGTCGGAACGCTCACAAGGCATGGATGCACGTACCAAAAGGAAGTGGCACACGAATAATTTGAGTTTATTTTAGTTCTTCGCGCAACGAGATGAAGTTTGAGCAATGCGAATACGAACGCGGAAACTTCCTTAGTATGCATTTATGAATTTTGCGAGCCTCTTCAACAAACCTTTCCCGAGCATACCAAGAGACCCCGCGTAACGCACGTGTATGTTTTGCTGGAGCTCGCGGTCTCACTGATTGAGCTCGAGTGTTTTCCGAACGCTGACGCAGAATTACTGTTCAGTCTGTGGCCCGCGTCGGCGTCCTGTAGGCGACGAAAACAATTCTGCTCTAAGGCCTTGCTATACGTCGGATAAAATATTAACCAAAAAAGTCAAAGCCGTTTACAACTCCCTGTAACGCCGAATTGGAGCGAAGCTGTTGAGGAAGAGGAGGGAAGGGTATTGAGAAGAGTGTAGGCCCCTCCTCCCTCTCCATCTCCTCCTCCTCCCCTCATTCTTCAATATCCTCCGAGGGGGGGGGGGGTCACGTGACCCTGGGTGAAGGGGTCACGTGACCCTGGGGTGAGGGGTCGCGGGAACCTGGGGGGTCACGTTGCCTAAATGGTCACGTGACCCTGGGTTGAGGGGTCGCGTGAACCTGGGGGGTCACGTTACCTAAAGGGTCACGCGACCTGGGGGGTCACGAGACCTCGGGGGGCCATGTGACCTTGGTGGGTCACGTGACCTCGGGAGTCACTTGACCGCGGGGGTCACGTGACCTCGGGGAGGGGGGGGGGGTCACGTGACCCTGGGGGTGACGTGGTCTGGGGGTCACGTGACATCGGGGGTCACATGATATTGCGGTTACGCCGACGGCGAGGCCCCTCAAGCTGGTCATGGGCCCCTAAGAGCTGCGCTCTAAAAAAAAACACGCGACATTGGAATTTTTCTTTATTACGCTCCTAAATTATGCTCTTAAGAGAGTTCTATGATTCTCGCTTCCTGTGTGTTGAATGGTTGCCAGTAACCCAGGGTTATTTCCAGAGAAAGACGTCGCAACAACTTGTAAGGGTATATTTTAAGTAAGTGAATAACGGTTAATGCTGCATTCACAGTGGTGTGCGCATCGAGTGCACAGCACCTGTAAAGCGACATTGACACCAGTGGGGCAGAATGGGAACTCCCCTTCCATTTCAATTCCATTCTGGGGATAAGAGCTTACAACAATATCATTCCTTTCAATTAATTGGAGTGAAAACATGGGGCCCATTCACACTTTTGAAATGGCTAGGCTCCACCATTCCATTCCTTTAATTCCTAAATGTGACAAAAATCGCTAGAGACAACCACACTGCGTTGCTGAAAACAGAAAAAAACACACATAAAGTTGCTGACGTTATCAAAAGCGCAGACGAGTGAGAAAGTATGCAAAAGCTTCCTCATATCATTAATTTTACTAAGCCGAAGGGTGGTCGCACAAAGTGCTTCGTGGTGATTGGTGTCGCTGCAGACATTGGTCGCGCTGTCAGGCGTAAAAGGCTTGCGGGTCGCGAAAGAGACCAACAATTAAAACCACCCATTTTCTTTGCAAAGGGACCGTATACCCACTACAGATACACAGTAAACGTTCCGCAAAAAAAAAAAAAAAAAAAAAAAAAAAAAAAAAAGTTACTTTGCTTTTTGCTTTGAATACATGCACGTCAGCACCGAGAGTGCGCTGTCAGAAGCGAAGCCGCATATACCTGCCCCAAATCTCAACGCGCTGAGGCAAGAACAAACAATCGCTAACATAGTCCAACCGGTATGCGGCGCCAACGCAAGGGAGTGTAGCAGCGAATTACAGAAACCTGTCTTAAAACGTAAATGTGGGTTAAAAGCAGGCAGTCGAACTGGTCATTATTCCGATTCCGTTCGAACGCAGTAGCGTTAAGTTTTGTTCGTTTCGTTTCTGTTTCAGTGATATGTTTACAATAACTGTTCGGAAACTCGTTCCATCGCGCGCAAACCTGTTTAAACCGGATAAACAAAAAATAACACACCAAAACTAACAGTCCTTAAATGAAAAAAAAAAAAGTACTTAGTGTCATCTGCAATAAAAAAAAAAAAAGAAACTGATTAGTTCATTAGAAGTTGTGTTGCGGAAACGAGGACAGCAAAACAAATACATATTTAATTACAATTTTTTATCTTGAATATTTAACGCAAACACCGTTCAATTAAAATCACGTGGTTATACAGGTGCTTGGGAACAGTAACAAACCACAGAACTCACATGTGCAGTCAATCAGACAATAGGTAGAAGGACAGCGTGACGGTGGCACGCACCGCTTTCGTGAACTACCCACAAAAAACGAATTAGTCCGTCGTTTTTTAGACAGCAGTAGTTTGGCCTGTAGGAGTATAGGGGCAATATTACTCGCTGTAGATGAGAAGTTTACCCAGTGCGGTACGATTGCTAGCGCAGAGTCTTTAACGGATATCACGCAGTATTGATACACGACCGCACGCCGGCACGATGCTCATTCGGATCGAAACGGCAAACTAGCCACACCGCACACCCGAAAGACTTGCTCGGATGACTGAGTTTGAGAGGAGAAAGACAGCAAAGGCCCATCGAAAGATAGTTACAAACAAAAAATACAACGGACGACTTCTTGTTTCTAAAAAGCGCACGCACGCACGCGCGCACACACACACACACAGATACTTCACGCAGCGTCTAGGGCTCTGGGCCACAAGCGCCCCGGCGACCGGCGCCACAGTGTCGCGCGAGTCGCGGCATCGGATCTTCGGGCCGACAGATTTCTCCACAGCCAACGTTGGCCATAGCGGAACAAACGTGCCGACAGCCGTGAACTTTTGTTTTATTTTCACGTTTCTGTTTGCTTTCTCCTTCCTTCAGGAATATTACTCAGAAGCAAGAAAAGAACACACACACACGGGCGACATCAAGCGGGTGGTCCCACCAGTAAGATCTAGGCCCGAGGTACAGTAGGCGCTAACGACAACTCGACCATACTCGTTTTCCCCTAAAGAAAAAGAAAACACGCTTTGCCCATTGCTCCTACGCTGCGAGAAGTAGTTCTTATAATATTCGGATTTCGGAGAAACGAGCTATGTTTTTTTGGCATTTAAAACGTGCACGTCTTCTTGTAAAAATACATATCCACTCTAAAATGCACTTACAGTAGTGAACAAGAAGGTGATATTTCGGTTTTACGTGGGTAACTTTTCTTCAAACTGTGATACAGATTTAAAAATTCTAATAGAACAGTACATTAACGTATTCATAGAGTAGAAACTGATGCTTATTTAAATACGAATCTATCAACTAGTAGACGTCGTGTAATACTTATTTAAAAGAAGCGAAATATATATTTTTGTTCACTACTGTATTTATATCTTAAACCTTCAGTTAAAACAACGTCTAATACTTCGTGATACGTCGAAATTTTGTTACTGCGACTCGTGAGATAAAAACAAGTATAGTATTTTCGTCGTCCACTGTCTCCTGCGCCTCTTTCCCCCTAAGAAGTTCGCTCACTTTCACCACAACGCCCTACATCGGCTTTCCGTGGGTCCAGCCGGCAAAGCCTTTCTCTCCTGCATAGCCGATAAAACTAAGTGCGGCATTACCGGAAGAAGGTATTGTTGAGAATGAACGACGCATAGTGATAGTGGAAGTGATATTGATATTTATTTTGAAGCCAGGAGAACCGCGGCGCGCCCGGTTTGCAGACGAGCCGGCCGAATATCCGGTGATGCAGGAAGTCGAGCACCCACGTAATAGTGCTCCAGGGTGGTCGCCGGTGTTGGCCGGCGGCGGTCTACTCGAAAGGGGGCCTTGAAATCTCCCAGCGTACGGTCGACATTGTAACCGAGAAGCGTGAGAAGCCAGAGATTCTCCACAAACTTCGGCAGGCTCCTTCTCTACCAACGAGACGCAACGAAATGATGCTCCCGGGAAGGTTTCAAAGGACCTCAATGTGGTCATTGAGGGTTAGCACGCGATGACGCTCATCGATAGCGGAGCGGACTATTCCGTTATGAGTGGGAACCTCGTCGCCTTCGAAAAGTGATCACGCCGTTTGACAGTCCACGAATTCGAACCGCGGGAGGACACGTCATCCCGTCAATGGGAAATGGTCGGCTCGCGTCGACAACAAGGGTGTCGTCATCAATGACTCTGCGAACAACGTCATTTTCTAAATGTACTTTTTCTCTGAATACGGCGCCGTCATCAACTAGCTGGAGCAAGCAAGTTGACCCTATGGAAACGTTTCACATCGCCGGATGATCCGGAAACAATGTCAGCCGCTGTCGTGTTTAAAGTTTTTACACCGATTAGGCCTTGCTCCAATCACGGCGCACTTACAGCGACGGTCTGCAACACCACCGCTCGGTAGAGATCTTCTAGTAGACAAGGAACAAAGACTTTTGTACTTCTTGCAAAGTAACCAACGTCAGCGGATACTCGCCGTCACTTTTTTTTTGTTTTCTTTTCTTACATCGAGAAAAGCTGCTGCTGCGAAGCCATATACTTCCGAGCCAATGACAAGGGCTGTTGGACTTTATTTTCATCGATGCAGACAGCAACCTCAAATCAATAAAGGATCGCTCTGGTGAGGCTGGAATAAAAGGGGAACCCGCGGATCTGCGCGGCGGAGACAGAATTGGACTGACCATCGGATGCTACCAGCATCAAATTATGTTCCATAAAAATATCTTCATCCATACAACCCAAAGCTAGTATTCAGCCTGTCCGTCCCACAGCCCTCAAACCCGGGTTCTCTCCGATCATGTGAACTTGCCAGCGCGGTCGAATATTAGTGTGCCTTCTGGAACAGGTGGAGGCACCGGTCGCGAAGCTCCGCTTAAGGGCAGTCTTCAGGTGCTCCTAAACAAAATTAATTGGTGTCGCAAGAACAATAACGATCATTTGAGACGGGCGTGCCGTGGTGCTCGTGACAAACCTCCGACAGGAGGCACAGCACATTATAAAATGTACTGCTGTAGGCCACACCGAGGAACACCGGGGCATGGCCGCAGGCAACGCCATCTCCGAAGACGTATAACCATCGCCGCACAAGTGTAGTCCGCCTTGAAGCTTGATCGCGAGACATCGCATGTTACAGGCGACGACGCACCGCCAATCCCCCGGTCGCCGTACCACGTCTCCTTAAAAGAGAGGACATTACTCAAGAGCAAGTGCAGCAAACGCTAGACGATGACATCACGAGCCTCCAAGCAGTCCATGGACTTCTCCAGCTGTGTTACTCAAGAAGAATGATAGAACCCTCAGATGTTCCTTGATCTATAGGCGTCTGAACTCCTTAAGAAAAAAATATATCTACCCACTCCCCCGGAATGACAAAATAATAGACCGGCTGCGGCACACCTGATACTTTTCGTCGATGAGGTACTGGCAGATCGAAGTCGATCAACGAGACCGCGAAAACACATTATAATTCACGCCCCATGGACTGTACGTGCATAAGGTGATGCGTTTCGGACTTTCCACAGCACCAGCGACATTCCACCGTGTTGTCGACACGGTGCTAGCATGTTTAAAATGGCAATGCTGCCTCGTCTACCTGGACGACACTGTGATATTTTAAATTGGCGTCGACTAACACTTGAAACGACTTCGGGCCATTTTACGAGCAATTGCTACCGCAAAACTGAGGCTAAAGCCGGCGAAATGTCGGTTCCCTTATGGCACTTGGTCACGACGAGACCGAGATTCTCGGTCTCGTCGTGAGCTACCAACGTGTCCGCCTGACCCTGCAGAAGATGTCTGCGATAGCTGAATTTCCCAGACCATAAGACAAGAAAGACATCCGAAGGTTTCTTGAATCGTGTGCCTACTATCGACGCTTCGTGCTAGATTTTGCTAAACTTTCAACGCCGCTCACCCATCATACGAAGGACAACTTAACGTTCTAACTAAGAGAAGACCAGGAGCAAGCATTCAAAACAACTCAAGCGAAGTCTACGGTCGCCTCTGATCCTCGTCCTTTTGAACTCGGCCACAGACAGAAATCTGTACAGACGCCAGCAATCCGGGGCTCGGAGCTGTGCTGGTTCAGCACCACGGGGGTATGGAGCGACTAATTGACTAGGCTAGTCGGACACTGTCAAAGGTAGAAAGTCATTACTCAACGATCCAAAAGGAGTGTCTTGCTGTCGTCTGGAAAATCACCAAGGTGCGCCTCTACTCGAACGGTAGCCACTCTCGAGAGGTCACGGACCACCATCCACTCTGCTGGGTGGCCAACCTAAAGGACCGAGGAGGCCGTCTCGCTCGGTGGAGGTTCCCGGTTCAGGGATTCCCTATTATCGTTGTCTAAAAGGCAGGCAGCAAATACAGCGATGCCGAATACTATTTTCGTTTCATGGCTTAATATTTTTTTTTATTTATGTTTCCTCTGTTTTTTGTTTGTCTACGGTTTTGTCGATGCTGCACAGGCCAGCACCGACGACGATAACGACGAGCGCTTTTCGGCGGAGTTACCGTCAACGAAATGGCGGAGCGAGACTATCCTTAGCTATGCACACTGATCGAGCACCTGGAAGAATGAGGTAGTACGGTTCTGCGTGTCTTCTGGCAAGCTATGCCCACCTTTTCTCTTCAACAATGTGTACTCTAAGAGAGAATTTCGGGGACCACTACTCGGCATGGTTTTCTAGTAATCTCCATTAGCCTTCGAGAGGAGTTCTAACAAGCTTGTCACAATTACCTGAAGGCTGGTCACTTTGGCTGTAGTATATTTCATTCACCAGGATTTGTTAGAAGCACTGCTAGCCCAAGCCTCCAAATTCCGCCCATCTGTGAACACGATCTTGTCACGAGTGCCACTAACACAAGAAACAACAGACGAAGCCGGCAGAAATTCCTCAGACGATTTCTCTTCTGACGTCACCGTTCCAGGAGATTGGAAATGATTTGCTTTGTGAATACCCAACGTCGACTGCAAGGGTCCGATGGATGATCGTCGCGACAGATTTTCTTACGTGATACGCCGAAACGAAAGACGTTTTATATGGGAGTGCGATGCAGGTCGCCAAGATTTTTGTTGAGTCTATCGCTCTTTGTCACGGAACGCCGGACATCTTAGTTAGAGATCGATGAAAAACATCTTTGCTTGTTGGCTCTGCTGACGCAAGAGATCATTTGGTTCATCCACACCAGCCATCGTTGAAGCACCGTTCACTAGCCGCAGACCAAAGAACTAATGAAGTGGCAAAAGGGGAACATAGCCCGGATGATCTCAAAGTACGTCGACGTAAGCACAAGATGTCGGACGAGTCCTGCCCTAAGTCATGCTTGCCCACAACACGGCGGTTGAGGAAACCACCGAAGTGGCACTATTGCAGCTGGTGCATGGAAGGGAGGTGGCAACGATGCTCGACTCGATGTTGCCACATTAGCCTGTTGACGACAAAAGCGACGACGTCCAGATGGTCACTCAACGTACAGAGAGTTCTGTCAACTCGCCCGACTTCGCATTCGAGGCTAAGAACGTGTCGACGGTAACCGGTACAACATGCGCCGTCGTGACGTCCACTTCCTGCCGGGAGTCAAACTGTCGGTGCGAACACCTATTCGTCGTGTGGTGCGAGCGAGAAACTACTTAAACGTTACTTCGGGTACTACAAGGTTATTCGCCGCTTTCGGCACTTGAACTATGATGTGCTCCCCGACGGAACCAGACCTTCAGGACGCCGCCAGTCACGACCCGATGTATTTAGTGCAGCCCGCTTGTCTCAAGCCGTACCATGCTCAATAGGACTGACCGTTACACTGTTAGCAAAAATAACACGCCCAGACGTGCAAAACGTTGTCCCATAGCGGACACGTCAAAACAAGTTCATTTTATACGCAGCCATGCGTGTTATTCGTCTACGCACGAGGAACCGTGTCGACTTTAACACGATACACTGTGTCTGCCTCCCGCGAAACACGGCTGAGCGTGTTCCTTATAGACCTTTGCAGAAAGAGCTCTCTGGCCGCCGCCATTTTGCGAAAAGAGCGACCCCTATCAGCCAGAAATTTTTGCCACCCGCCTGAGCTGTGGAAACCCGGTCAGCGTGACTCCCCACCTGCATTGTGCATTCAGAGTTTGCCGGCTTTTCTCGGAAGTTTTTTTTACTTTTTTGCCTGTTTAGGATGCTCGCCCTTTTTCATGTTATCTGCCACTGTGAGAACCAGGGAATACCAGGGCTCGTAGCCTGCTCGGCCTTCGCCGGAAACGAACCAAGAGAGCGAACGTCAAGCAGCCCGCGACGCAGGCAGTTCGACGTTCGTGGAGGATTATTTCCGTTGAGATAATCTCCGAAAAACCTTCCCGGCTATGTTCCGGGTTTTCGCGAAAAATAGTTCCGGGGTGTGGGGACGGAATAGACACGTTCGTTCATTTGCTTTGAAGCTGTGCAAAAAAGCGGCTCTCTTCTACATGTTCACCAAGACACACCGGATTCCGTCCGATCGTCGTAAAGTGACTATCGTCGACACTCTATATTGGATATGCTGTGTTATTTGAGAGCTTTCTCAAATCCTGTTCGGATAACGCGGCACCGTGGGGTACGTACAATATATGCTGTTCGATTGATGAGACTCGTTGTGAGCGGGGAATATCCACGCAGTTCGGATATTCATGTGATCAAATAATTTCGACGGTGAAGACTTGTGTAGATTGACACGGCTGAGTGTATGGCGCCGTAAAAAGATCATCATAATATAAAACAAACATTCCAGTTGCAATTGCTCTGTCGCGCACGACCTCACCAAAACAGCTTTCATTTCTTTGTTGTTTTTTTCCCAAAAATAGTACAATGCACTCTTAGAAACCCCGAGAAATTCGATTCGCATAGAACACAAAATAAAAACCACCAGCGTCCAGAAGTGCACCTACGCAGGCTGCGACAGCCCACTGAAGAGGAAACCCACAGCTCAGCGCAGTCAAGCAACACTGACGTATCCTCTCAAAACCAGGGACGCGCGCTGTCAATCGCTTCGTTCGAGACTGCCGTTGGAAACGTCTAGATACAAACTCATCTCTGTGACGTCACGGCGCGGTGGTGGCACGTCGGTTGCACTTCCGGTCTGGGGCTGTGGGCAGAAGTCCCCATGCCAGACGTGTATTCCTGGGTTGTTTTAAAAGGAACCAGACAAAACCCTGCCTTCTCGTCAAAACGCGGCGACTGAGGCCGTACCAGAAGTGTCGAGAAAGGTTTGAAGGTCAGTTTTCACATGCTCGGTTCGTCCGAGAATCTGAATATGTGCCGTGAAAAGGGAAAAGCAGACGCCGTCGGACAACGATTGCTTGGGGGGGAAGCACTTTGGGTTGAATTCACGGACACTTGTGGTCATCAAATTTATTTGTTTTGTTCCAACATGAACGCCAGAAAACTTTAAAGTTGTGCGGCCCACCTGTGGACTACGTTCAGTGCGTCTTCAATTCAAACGGCCGCCTGATTGTTCGAATTGTCGTCTGCTCTTTCAAACGTTTCTGCTTGTCGTCTGCTCTCTTAGACGACCGCGGTCTGTAGACCAAATGTTGGCCCGGTACTTGCGATAAGAAGTGAGTGCAGGCCTCAAAAGACGTAAGTTTGAAGGTTGGTAAGCAGGCTGGATGTAAACAGTAGATACAAGGAGATGTTGGTCATTGTTACCAGTGACCAACACCGACTGGTTTTTATGCCTAATTCAGTTGGTCCGATTCTGCTTGCGATTTTCAGTATCGTCGTCGACCATCTCAGCTACTGTTCACGCTTTTGCAGCCCGAGCGGCGTCGCGACTGAAAATTCCGAGCGAAATCTCATCATGCGAATCAGGCTTTAGCGTTCAATCTGCAACGTCTACGCGGAATGGATCGCAGCACGTCACATTATTCACGCGAAGTTTTGCGGTGTAACGAGCCTCGGTAATTTCGCTGACGCCGCTCAAGATAGTCAGACATCGCCAGGAAGACGCAGAACCAACAATTCAAACGCGAAAAAGGGCAGGGGGACTCACACCGACGCCGACAACATCTCACTTCAATGGTTTGTTCATGGGCGACGGCGAGCTTCTTGCCCACACCCCCATCGCGCATGCGCGGCGCCGGTGGCGTCCGCTAGGGGCGCTCCGGTTTGTTTGTAAACATGAGTTGGTGTATAGAACATGGCGGCCAGCAGCCGAGAACAGGCGAGAGACGAGCCCAGCAAGCCGTGTGCCGGTTAGCCGAATTGAGAGCACACAGGACGCGTTTTTTCTCGTTCGATGTCTTTTATAGACCGACACGCTGTTTACAAACAACCCCGCGTTTGTCCACACCAGGTGTGGGCACTGCGCGTGCGCGCAAATCGAATTCCCGTGAAGCGAAGCGTCTGCACATGCGCCGTGCCATCGACATCGCCAACACAGCTGCGTGACGTCAGGGCCGCGTGTTGGTCTATACATAGTAAACAGTCTCCAAGCGGCGGACGTAGCTACGTGCAAAGGTGCGTACGTACGTGCGTCATTAGCGGTCGGCGGCGTCGGTATCTACAAAGGAACCGCCAGACAGAAAAACGAATGCCGAACTTACATGGATAAATAACTCGAGCAAACTATTTCGAACCGGGCGGTAACTTGCGCCACCTAGTGAGATTTCTAGCAGCCCATAAATAGAAGAAAACGAGTCCGTGAAGGTGCTGCGAACGATCACGAGTACACAGCAACCCCGCATACACCGCAGATAACATGAGTATCACGTATTACGCAGAACTGACACCAACACATACACAAACACAACAACGAAACCGCCACAGTTCCTACTCAACATACTCTTTTCCCCGAGGCGCACATAAGCTTGACATGTGCGGGTGAACCCTTCGGTCGCTGACCGTTACAGACTTATAGGAGAAAACACAAAACCCGGCGCAATGGACAGCCGTAAGCAAGAACTGTTTTAGAGCGCAGCTCTTAGGGGCCCGTTTCCGGCTTGAGCGGCGTCGGCGTCGCCGTCGGCGTCGCCGTTGGCGTCGCCGTCGTGCCACACCAATACCTGCGTGCCACACCAACAAGGCAGCACGACCGTCATCCGACGTACGTGTGCGACGAGTTAACCTCGACCACACATGTTTTCTTGCGTCGAGACACAGTCCGGAAACCTCTGCAACAACCTTACGATGGCCCTTTCAAGGTCCTCGAAAGGCGCGACAAGTATTTCGTTCTGGATTTGAACGGGCGGCATGACACCATCTGCGTCGACCGCCTGAAGCCTGCTCACATTGAACTATCGTCCGCATCCAGCCTACACCCTCTACATTGGCCGCCTTCATGCCAGCCGACCGCACCATCCTCACAAGCCACCGAGCATCAGCATCATCGCTCCGTCTCTTGGGCACAACATCGCCCTAGCGACTCCTCTAGGGGGGGAGCCCTTGTAGCGCCAAGGCGCGAGACTTAGAGCGGTGGCGCCAAAGCGCGAGACTTAGAGCGGTGGCGCCAAAGCGCGAGACTTACAGCGGTGGCGCCAAAGCGCGAGAACTTAGAGCAGTGACTCACGCAACGTCAGCAGCTAATGACGTATCAAGCGCGCGGCACGAGCAGCACCGACGGCACCGAGCTCCGGGTTCGAAGAGAACGGCACGAGGCTGGCAGCGTTCGACGATGTAGCAGGGCGGTCTCAGCGGAGCCCTTTTTTTTGTTCTTTTCAGTTTTTGTGTGGTGATAAAGATACGTTTGTTGATTTGCATCGACGGACGTCTTTCCTGGCCACCACAACGTGACCCCCTCCTCGAGGTCACGTGACCCCCGCCGATGTCGCGTGACCCCCCGATGACGTCATCGACACTGATGACGTCACCGGCATCCACATCGTCATCGTCATCATCACTGATGACGTCATCATCAGTGATGATGACGATGACGATGCGGATGCCGGTGACGTCATCAGTGATGATGACGTCATCAATGATGGTGACGTCATCAGTGACGATGACGATGTGGATGCCGGTGACGTCATCAGTGATGATGACGATGACGATGTGGATGCCGGTGACGTCATCAGTGATGATGACGATGACGATGTGGATGCCGGTGACGTCATCAGTAATGATGACGATGACGATGTGGATGCCGGTGACGTTACCGACATCCGCATCGTCATCGTCATCATCATTGATGACGTCATCAGTGACGTCAGTGATGTCGTCACCGGCATCCGCATCGTCATCGTCATCATCACTGATGACGTCGTCAGCGACGTCACTGATGACGTCACCGACATTCGCATCGTCATCGTCATCATCACTGGTGAAGTCATCAGTGACATCACTAATGACGTCGTCGGTACCCGCATCGTCATCGTCACTGATGACATCATCAGTGACGTCAGTGATGACATCATCGGCATTGGGGGTCACGTGACCCCCCCTGGTTAGTCTACCCCCCCCCCCAGCGCCCTTCCCTCCTCCTCCTCAAGAGCTGCGCTCTAATTCGGCGTTACAGGGAGTTGTAAGCGGCTTTCACTTTTTTTCATTTAAAAAATAAGGAGGCAAAACCTATAATGTTAGTCCGTTGCGAAGAATAACAATGTATTAACAATAAATCCGAAACTGATGAGGAAAAATGTTCAAATTGTCGGTTATCTTTATACTCGACCAGTGTTATGAGCAGTCCGACAAGATTTAATCAGATAGAAAAGCAAATGATTGGGATTTTATCGCCATGAATTCAATTGTAAATAGAAAAGATCCTTGCGCAAAGCATCTTTTATATATTCTCGGGAAGGACATCCGCCCAACACTTCCCTTCCGCTAGTTGCATTACGCGTACGGGAGCAGACGCCTTAACTTCTGGGGCGTTTTGAAGCACTTTGTTTTCGTATGTCGTGTCGGTGTAAAGTGGAGCGGCGGGGCTTGTAAGTTTGTGACCGGTGTTATTCGTGATCATTGGTTTAGCGGTGACACGTTTTTTATTTTATTTTTTATACTGCCATTACCCCGAACTTTGACGATTCACGGCCCGTGGCACTGCATATGCTGAATCTCGAGCTCCTTCTCTGTTGACGTCGTTTTCCTGGTACCAATCGTGGATACTGCAAGCGTTTAAACAGTGTGCACCGTCTCGACTGCATCCCGGAGACGTACTCGACCTGTTGAAACTTATTGCTTCCGTCATTTCATCGCTGCTCTAATTTCGGTTATAAAAGCAAGGCAAAACGCTCGTAGTTCCCGCCATCGGTACAAGTTAGTCATTTTCTACATCTTGACACCGGATAACTGGATGAACGAGGATTTACATTTACTTCAGAGGTCACTCAAGCCGCTTCCTCACAGCCCAGCAGCAGGACCAGCTGGCGACAAGCCTCGGATGAAAGACTTGATTATGAACAACCCATGTGAACTCGGTGCCGATGCGGGCGGTGCGGGTTTCTGTCAACCGGTAGGCCAGCACAAACCGTGACCGTTCCAGCATTTCGTCATGACTAGGTGTAGCAGAGAGCAGGGTAAAATACAACTACACGGACCACCGAAAGAAACGCACATTTTTCGTAAATCTTGGCTAGTGATTGCACTTTTGTAGATCATCTTATTCGTTTTGCTGGGGAGACGGAAACGACGGGCATAAAAAAAATCTTTTGCATATTTCGCATACACTGTAAAAAATTCCGTAAAGAAATGGATAGGTTCTCCGAATTCGCTAATGAGGACTCGTCCGTAATCGTAAATAAGGACAGCTTCTCCAATCGTCTGAAATTAGAATTATCTGAACAATTTAGTAGAGAGTCTATGATAATCTGAATTGCGTTCTATTAGATGTAGAGAGGTACATTGCGTCCCCTGCCAAAAAAGGTCATTTAACGTATTTTTAAACCGTTTTCGTTAACTTTAAGCGATAGCTGCCGCTAGCTACCGCCTAAAAGCAAAAGAAGATGCGGTTTTGGTCTAGCAGAATCTTACTATCACTTATTTATTTATCTGTACCGTTCTCTGGTTTTCCGGGTTTTCGCGCTCGCGTTGGTCTTCTCGCGGCCTCGTTTTGACGTTCTCGGTGTTGAACCTCAAAATAAAAAGGCCGATCTGTTGACAAAATGGTGAGTTCCTTTTGCGTGTAAATATTGTTTTTTTACGTGAGGTACGGGTCCACCTTTCTGAAACTCGTGTTCCCGTAGGGGTGAAACAAAACCACGGAGTGTTGCAGCCGAGATGTTTCGTATTTGATGACGACGGTCGCACTTGCCAGTTCCCGTTCGCGTTTCAGGCTCTTACGAAACCTAACTTATGCCCTTGCGTTTTATTTCGTCGCGAGCCAACTGGTAGCGCGGCTCGTCACTCAGAGAGCTCAAGAGGGCGCCTGCCGCGTATTCATGCCTACGGCTGATTTTGTGTAATGGCAAGCGGTTCACCCTCCCCCCCCCCCCCCCACACACACACACACAAACACACACTTTTCCCCAGATACTTTGAACTGTCAAAGAAAACAATACGGGGAAGAGGGCCTGGTCGAGCTTATTTTAATCTGAAAGTATTTATGCATATGTATAGCTACAGCCGCTTTTCGCTGCATAGAAGGTCGCGTAGATGGTCATTGTTGGAAACTCGCTGTCAGAAGGCACTATTCGTCACATGCTTAGTGGTTCGGAAATTCAAAGCTATGTTTTTTCTACCTCTATAAACCTACCATTGGCAAAAAAAAAAAAATAAAAAATAAATAAATGTTGGAGATGAAAGCTGGAGAAAAAAAAACTATCAAGCACCCGCAGGAAGTTTTGTATTCTTGCGTATTCAGAGACTCGGAAGTTCGAAACCAGTTTCTCCTACCAAAATATGTACAGGCTAAAAGAAACAAGTCCCAAGAACGTAAAGCGAGAAAAAAAATGGCTTTTTTTGATGACGTTCTGAAATTGAACCAATATAAGAAATATTCGCCCATTTTTCAGCTTATTCCTCAACGTGAAAAAAAAGACACATTATATTGTATTCTGCAGATGACAGTGATATGTACTGTTTCTGGAGTTAACTTAAATGCGATACCTCAAACAATTTAGACCAAAAAATTACCAAGTTTAGGGCATAATTGCCCGTAGATGCATGTTTGGACATTTCTTGGAAACTCATCTTGAATAACAATGATCATATATTAAGACAACAGTGACCTAGGCTTTACATAGATTACTCTTAAACAGTTTAACATCTCTCCCATAAATAACTTCGGCTCTAGCGCACTTCAAATATGGCACCAACGACAATTGTCAGACACCCGTCGTCCTTCCGCGCTCCTCCGGGAATGTATTTCTTTAAAAATAAGGATGCAAAAACATTGAAATAAACGGCATTGTCTTTTGCAAGGAGTGCGGCACCGCATGTAAAAATTGAAAAAAAAATTACGAATGTACCTTACTGCTTGAATCCAAATGAAACAGCCCGCCGGTCTTTCGAAGTTCGAAGACCTCCGAACTTTTACTTTAAAAGTTAGAAGTTCGTCGACCTTGTGACTTTTGAGAATTCAAAAGTTTAAAAATTATCGAATTTCTTAGCGTAGGAAGATCGAAAGTTCGAAAAGCTTCGAACTTTTTACTGCAAGAAAATCGAAAGTTAAAAAAAATC
Source organism: Ixodes scapularis (assembly GCF_016920785.2). Taxonomy (NCBI): domain Eukaryota; kingdom Metazoa; phylum Arthropoda; class Arachnida; order Ixodida; family Ixodidae; genus Ixodes; species Ixodes scapularis. Next base: position 189,126,025 of record NW_024609835.1, on the reverse strand, counting down.
ATCGATTTTTATGTGTATCAAATTCGAAAGTTCGACAAGCATCAAATTTTGCAGCGTAATAAGTTTGAAATTTCGAAAAGGATCGACCTTATTTAGCGTAATAAGTTCGAAGGTTTGGAAAACGTTACATTTGTGAACGTGCGACGTTCAAAATTTTGAAAAGCGTAGAACTTTTTCGTTTTACAAGGTCGAAAATGCGACTTCCGTCGAATTTTTCGATATCGAAAGTTCGAAAATACAAAATCTTTCGAACCTTTCGAACCCTTGATTTGATCATCAAAAAAAGTTCGCGGCATCCCTAATTTTAAATGGGCGGGGGGATGGAGCGATGGAGGGAGGGAGGGTGAGAGGGAAGAGGGGAGGGGAGGGAGAGAGGAGGAGGGAGAGAGGAAGGGGGAAAAGAAGGTGGAAGGGGGTGTATAGCTTTGTGTGTAGTTTGCGCAGGAAATTCTTGGCAGGGAGCGGGAGGAGGGGAGGGGAGCTGGACTCAGCTTAGGGGAGAGAGAGAGAGAGAAAAAATCTTTATCGACGAAGAAAATGGGTCAAGTGGAATAGATGTAAAAATAGAAAAAATTGTCAGAGTGCAGGCGAGCTGGTGTAAGTTGAACATGATTGTAAATCTGAGACTGGAGCAGAAAAGCGAACACAACAGAAGGTAGTAAAAGAGGAGGCAACGTCTCATGGTGATGGTGGTGGGTGAATGGCCGAGGGCCCGTCCCTTCCTGGACGTATTTTCCTTTATTTAGGTTGCTGTTTTCGTGGTGGCCTTCGGCCGTGGCCTCCTGGCGACCTCTTTCGCCCTTTTGACCCGGCGGACCTGTAGGTTCGGGTTGGGGCTGCGAAGCGAGGCCTCCCACCTCTCCTCAGGAGGGTTTTCGGGGAAGGGATCCTGGGGGCATGCCCAGGTGATGTGGACCAGGTTGGCATGGGCGCCACATAACGTGCACGCCGAGGTTGGATAAAGGCTGGGGTGGATATGGGTCATGGTGACCGGGCTGGGGAAACCTCCCGCCTGGAGTTGGCGACAGACATAGGATTGTTCTAAGCTAAGGGATTTGTCAGCCTGCGGATAGATTCTGCGGGACAGGAGGTAGTTGGTGCTAATGTCATGATATCCAATCAGACGGTCCCGCGCGGACGGGGCTCCGCGGTAGGGGTACGGGCTCGGTCCAGCCCGAATAGTAAGTCCTTAGGCTAGGTCGTGGGCCGCCTCGTTCTCGTCGAGCTCAGAATGCGCAGGGGCCCAGATGACTTGGGATTGGGGTGTTTTCTGCGCAAAATTTCGTGTGCCGTTGCGGATATGCGTCCGGCGGCAAAATTTTGGAAAGCGGTTTTAGAATCGGTAATGATTGTTGCGGGGGTATGGTTGAGCGATAGGGCCAGCCCTATCGCCGCTGCCTCCTCTGTTTCCGCTATGGGCGTCCGGACTGCGATCGAATCTAGCGGGTTGTTGTTGCGAACTGCGACTGTGGTGAATGCCCCGTGGTGTCTATATTTCTATGCATCTACGTATACGACTCGCTGGTCGTTTTTAGTAAATCTTGTGGAGGGTGCGGGCTTGTTGTTCCCTCCGATCGATGTGGTGCGTGGGGCGCATATTGCGGGGCGGGGGCTGGTTTGGCTATAATGTGCGCGTGGATACCTAGGACAATGGTTGTCGCGTCCTGATATAGGCTGTGGTGGCCTATTCTTAAGTTTCAGAGAATGTGCATTCCTGTGGGGGTGCGGGCAAGACGCTCGCATTGTCCCATTAAATGGGCTTCAACGAGTTCGCTGGCCTTGTTGTGAAGGCCTAACCCATCGAGCCTGGCAGAGGGCGTGCCTGGAGGAAGGCGTGGCGCCGCCTTTTAAGTGCGTCTTATGAGGATATCGGTTTTGTCAGTTTCTGCCTTGGTTAATTTAAGGTAGGGGATGGAGTAGACTATTCCGCTCACGACGAAGGCTTGGAGCAAGCGGTCGCTGTCCTGCTCGGTTAGGCCTGCGCGTTTGTTGGCAGGGTGTCGAACCAAAATGTTTTTTGTTGCGGTTTTCGTTCTGGTTCAGAAAAAACGGTTCAGCTGCGGTTCAACTGCGGAGTGAAAAAATAAAGGTTCAAACCGGTTTGAACCGGTTCGTACTCATATGCTACAAAAACAATTGACAATAGCACAAGATAAACTGTGCATATTTTATAAAAGTGTTACATGGAAAAAGAAAAGGCTCACATTACTGATTGGAACGAACGAGCAGGTGCTGGGGCACCTCGGGACGTGGGTGAAAGCACAGTTCAATGTCAGGCAGCTGACTGAAGAAGCAGGTTGTCGTCAAGCATATCCGGGGAAAGACGGCACCTCTGAGACGATAAAATGAACTTCAGTGCAGAACAGACTCGCTCCATGCTGACCTGTGTCACAATCACTCCCAGCGCTACTTGCTCCAATGCGTAGAGTTCTGGATGGCGTTCCCGTTTCTCTCAAAACTGCAACACGTTAGCCTACCTTGAAAGCCGCTTCACCTTGTCGAGCATTTCCAGGAGGCATGCTCTATCAAGTGGGCTGCTACAACCTCGAATGTACACGCCAGCCTCCACTTCTCTTCCCTTAAGGAGCGCTCCATGGCGTCTTCCCTATCTTCCGAAGCCGCCGACGTTTCAGAAGGGTAGAATCTTGCTCGTATTGCAGAGCCGTGATCCGCTTCCAAGTCTTTGTCAAATGCAACGTGGCCCGGTACTTTTCCTTAGGGTTAAGAATAAGGCGGTAGCGGGAATTCATGTACACCGTTGCACAAAGACATCCGTCTCAAAAAGCTGTGGCTCCCTTTTTGCATTGACCGGACCAAGGCCTTTGCTAACTGCGATGATATCTTGGAAGTGTCCATGGAGCGTCCCAGCCATGCTCCGTAAAAACCTCCTCTAGCGAGCTGTTCCTTCCGCAATGTCTTTGTCCCCACTTCTGCCGGGCGAAGCGATACTGCGAGCATTTCGACTTCCGGCCCTACCTCTTCAGTTCACCTGAAGCTTTCTTCTTTTGAGAGGACCCATCCAGTGAAGCCTCTTAGTTCAAATAGCCTGGTGAGCATATGCAACGCGGACATCCACCGCGTTGGACAATCCAGCACTGGTTTCTTCAACCCTAGCTTTCCGATCGAGGACATAAAAGTTTGGACACGTAGTCTTTTAACAAGCGCACGGCTTTCTTCAACAATGTGCCAGCAGCCCGAGCCTTTCAAGGCGTCACCAACTGCCAGATGCAGCGTATAAGCGGCGTACCTGATCCCTTATAGCAAGCCAGAATAAATAGAAAGTGCGCTCTGAGGGTTCTTCAGTAGAGATTGCAGAGCGTGCGACTCAACTTCAGGGTCACTACAGCCGACCTCTTTTTCAGAGTCAGAACATAGCTTGCTCATTTCACCGAGGAGACGCACAGCTTTCACCATGTTGGCACCGTTGTCTGTCGTGACACTGTGTACCTGGCTGACGTTGAGATTGAAGCGAGAGTGCATCTATTACCTCTGACCTCATATGTTGCCCGTGTGCCTCTCAAAGAGTTCTCTCATGGTCAATGGCTGGAACACCAACCTTCCTTATTCAGCATACTGCACGTTGATCCCAAGGATGGAGCGACCCAGTCGCGATGCGCGTCGAGCTTTAAAAGAAACACGCGGTTTTTCAACGACAATCCTGACCGTTATAGGAAAACTTGATAATGAAACTTTACAAAGCTTGCCGCTACCTATTTTGCTCGCTTTTTGACTTGCCAGATGAACAAAACACCGCGAAAATAATTTAGTGGTTTTGCCCAGGAACAAAAAAAAATAATTGTTTCCGTCCGGTTCAACTCCGGTTTGCGCCAAAAAATGTTCTGCTTTTACGTTTTTTTTTATTTACTTCTTAGGTTACTGTGTTTTTCGCCACGCACTTTTCACGCGACATGACTTCGCGTATGAACCGAAAACCGCATGGAAAACATATAGGTTTCGCTCCGGAGCGAGAAAATAAATTTCGTTCCGGTTCAACTCCGGTTCGGGCAAAAATAACGTTTTTTTCCTGTTTTCAGTTCACGGTTCGGGTTCGGTGCAATACCCTGTTTGTTGGTGACTCTCTTGAGGAGACTTATGGTTTGGTTTATGTTCCTTTCGATGGTCTGGAGGAAGTTGTAATTCAGTCTGGTGGATTATATCTGCAGCCCAAGGACTGTGAGGGCAGCGACCTTCGGGATCTCTCTCCCGTCAATGTGGAGTTTGATGTTGGAGGGGCGTTGTTTTTTCTCAGTCCGGGGAATGACGAAACCACCACCTCTATGCCAACCTGCAGTGTTTCTTCTATGTGGCCGTCATTCCCTGGCTAGTCCAGAGGGTGATGTCGTCTGCATAGAGGCTGTGATGGAGGTGTGAGGTCTTTGAAAGTTTCTTGGAGATGTCTACGATTGCCAGGTTGAAGAGTAAAGGCGAGAGGCTGTCTGCGTGCGGAGTGCCTCGATTGCCTTGTGGGAACGTATCGAGAGGAGGCTGTCTAGATGCATGGCGGCTGTCCGGTTTCGTTATAAGTTCCTAATGTAACTGGAGGTTTTCTCGCCCGGATTGACCGATTCTAGACCCGACATTATGGCCTCGTGGGCGACGTTGACAAAGGCTTTAGTCAGGTCGAAGGTCAAGATCGCTGCCGTGTTTGGGCCGCTCTGGGTTTGATGATTTGTTCTGCGAGTTGTAGGAGTATGTGTTGCGTTGAAAGACCGGTTCTGAAACCGATTATAGTATGGGGAAATTTGTTCCGTGTCGTTCATGTATGAGGTGAGTCGGGCTGGCATGACGTGTTCCATGAGTTTCCCCAAGCACGACGTGAGCGAGATGGGGCGGAGGTGTTCGATCGCGAGCTGTTTGTTTGTCTTGGGGATGAGAATTACTTTGGCATGTTGCCACGATTCCGGTAGTTCTCCCGTGATCCAGCGTGTGTTCAAGAAGTTTGTGATTGCGGTGATGGCGAAATTGTCGAGGGTTCGTAGCGCCCGGTTTGAGATCTGGTCGAGACCCGGGGCCAAGCTGGACCTGAGTTTGCGAATGGCCAGTCGGACGTCGGCCTCGGTTATCTCTCTTTCCCTGTCGCTGTTGGTTTGTCCCGTGCATGGGGGTAGTGGGATCTTGGGTCCTATCGGAAGGTACAGTGGCCCAATCTTTTAATAATATCACATGAGCGTCGACCACCGGGACGGCCAGTGCTGCCGCGGAAAAATGCGACTTCACGGGAGAGATTAGGCGCGTGCGCACAAAGCTCTTTCCGGTGCGAGCGTCGTCTGCTAGGCTTCTCCGTTGACCGCACACAGACCCTGTTCATTATATGCTGGTATATGGAACCGCTTTTAAGCAAAGATGTGAACAGCGTTTGCTTGCGCGATGCTGCTCCGGCGTGGCATAAGCCGCGCGTCATCTCGAGTTTAATTTACTTTTAAGAGCGAAGCTCCTTTGGGTCTAGCCTTGTCCGGCGTCCGTCCGTCTGCCCGTCCGGCGTCCGTGCTCACAAAAAGAGAAAAAAATGCTTGAGCAGTCGAGAGGATTCGGTCCTGTGCGGGGATACCCCAATAGATTTCTAGTCCATCGCCTTAACCACTCGGCCGCGACTGCGGGACGAGTAGGGGGCTCTGAGATGTGGTAGTAACTCAAGAGCTGGGGTTTCTGTCATGAAGGAAAAGTTGCATCTAGCCGCTCAACGTCTATACAGGAGAGGGCGCTGCGGTCAAATGCGTATATAATGGCCTTAAACTTTGCATGCATTGGCTTAACATTTATAGACGAGAGGGCGCTGGGGTCAAATGCTCCAATGCGTATGTAACCACGTTCCATACCACACATTCTACTTCTGACATGAACCGTTGACTTAAGCGGAGGAAATGCGTACCCACGGCTTCTAGCGGATCCAAGCTGATCCGCTAAAAGAACCACTGGCTCTACATTTCACCGACCATAAAGCAGTAATAATGAAGTAAAAACGCAACCCGGAACTCAGCACTACCTATAAGCAATAAAACAAAAAATCAGCACCGTCAGCATGACATATGATCAATAAAATCAGTATCATCAGCACCCACCAGAGCTTCGCCCCAACCAACATCATTCACCACGTGGAAATGCGGTGATTTTTTTTTTATTTCATGTTCGCGTTTACTTTTGTGAACACCAACAAAAATGAAAAATACAGTGACGCGACAAACTGAATGCAACGATGCATTAAATTATAAACCTCAGACAGTGCTACGAGCCATCAAAATCAATCCAGTGCTTCACCGTGTCACGTGACATCGCGCTTCCCCGAGCAGTTTTACCCAACGGGAACGCCACGTGACACACTTTTAGCGATGGACTGGCCAAGATGGCTCGTAGCGTTGGCTGCGGTACAACACAAAGCGAAACGGATTTAAGGGTTTCCGCTTGGTGTTTTGTGTAATCAACTGCTCTGTTGCTGTCGTCATCTAGCCTATGTAGCCGGGTAGTCCTACTTGTCTTTGACCAGCGGGCGCGCGCACATTTTTATGCCTCCTCGAGTGCCCATAAAAACACAGGAACGTGTTGAGAGAATGTAGATGGGCGGCATGACAAAAAGGGATATAGCAACATGAGTCGGGGTCACACAGGCTATTGTCAATATGATTGTGAACGCATTCCATGAGGAGGAATGTATCGGTGATGCACTTTGACAATGCAAGCGCCCTGCCCTCCTTTGCTACGGAGCAGGGGCTGTGTGCGGACAACGGAATAGCCTAGCAGACGACGCTCCCACCAGAAAGGGCTTTGTGCGCACGCGCTTAGTCTCTCCCGTGACGCCGCATTTTTCCGGGACACAGCGCTGGCCGTCCCAGCGGTCGACGCTCGCGTGATATTATTTAACAAATTGGGCCACTGTACGTGTCTCGTATTTGTGCTAAGAGTTCGTCGTTCGAGCCTGACTATGATTGGGTGATTTTGGTCATTCAGCGTTTCTGTTTGGTCTTGTCTTGATCTGGGTCGAGCAGGTGTCTTAGTAGCTGCCACGTCCTTTCATTCCGAGGTTTCCCTGCATCTAGTCGCAAATCTGGCTCCACTGGTCGCGCGCGAGCGTGGTCAATCTCCGTCTCTAGTCGGGCCAGCTCAAGCCGCAGTTTGCCGTTACTCTTGTTTCTTCGCTATCGTTTTAGAACCCCCTGGTATGCCTGCCAAAGGTGGCTGAGACGGGAGTCTACCACGTCTGAAGGGATGTGGTGGTCTAGGTCTTTTGTACCTGCTTTTATGTCTGCAAGGAGTTCTTGTGTCCCCGTGTTGATGTCCGTAATGTATTCCGGGCTTTCGCGCTCGTCTGCGTGTTTAATTTTGGATTTCCGGAGCGCTCTGAGGTTATCCCAGTCGGTCAGGGGTTTCTATCTGAGTGTTTGAGTGAGTTTGTGTTTGGGTACCATCTCTGTCTCGATTATGAGGTGGTTGCTGCCCAGTGTTTAGTCGGTAACCCTACATTTTACCCTATTGGTGTGTAGGGATAGAGTAAGATCCGTGGTGCTGTCGCGTTGGGCGCTGTTGCTGATGCGTGTAGGAGTATTGATGCCTGTGTCTAGTGTGAAATGGTGATGATGATGATGTAAACTTTTATTTAATTATGGAAATATCCGAAGACGGGTGGGGCCCCTAGTCCAGGGCTCCAGTGCTGGCCGTTGCTGCCTTGGCCCGCTCAACCAGACTACGCTGGTCGTCCGGGTGCGAGCTGAGCGACGCAGCTTCCCAAGTCTCCGGGGAAGGGGATGATATGGGGGGAAGGGTTGGGTGGGATTTGCAGGCCCACGTTACGTGTTATAAGGAGGGGTACCCTGAGCAATGTGGGTAGCTAGCAGGGTACATGGTGGGTTAAAACTTGTGGAGGAGGGCGAGGTGTCTGTAGGTGTGGGATTGGAGTTGGCGCCAGATCACGGCCTCTTCCTGCCTTAGGCTCCGATATTGAGGGGTGTATCTGTGTGAGATGGTGTGTCTGGATTTATTTTCAGAGGTCTCTGCCTCTTGGCTCGCAGGTTGGGTATACCTAGGCCAAGTGAGGAGCCTTAAAATCTCCTACTATGAGTAGCGCATGGGGCCCACCTCCGTCCTCGTGAGCGTGAATAAGCGGTTGAATTGATGTACCATGGATTTTGGAGTGCTGTAGATGTTTAGACTATATATAGCCTGTTCGCTCCTTTTTGGCGTGGGAGGACAGCAATTAGATCGTGGGGTATGCTGACTCTGTCGAACTGGCTCCTATAAGCCGGTATATTTCTGTGTACGAGAACCGCCGTTTTTAGGTCGGTCGCACTTTGAAAGGCTTTATAGCCGAGCAATTTAGCAACTGTGTTTGTCTCCTGTAGTGCTCTAATTTCTGGAGGGGCATCTAGGCTTTAGATATACATCTGTAACATATGTTTTTTTACGTTTATATCCCCGGATAGTTCACTGCCAGACCTTAAGGGGTGTTGCGTGAGTTGAACGTCAAAGACTTACGGTAAGAAACAAAATGGATTCACTATTTACATGGCAAAGTTAATCTGCTGGTGTCGGTCATTGCAGTCGTTTCGTCCATCTTCTTCTTCGATCTGTCCCGAGCCCTAACCTTTCTTTTCTTCCTCGTTTTCGTCAACCGCCAATTTACACGAGCACTGTACGGCTGTTTCGAGTGAGTAGGAAGTCTAATTTACTATTTACAACACACTGCCCCCAAATGAGTGTCATTACATCGCTCATTCAATATAAAGCTCTAGCGGATATAAACGTTGAACAGGTCTTTTCAACACTTGTCCGCCTGGCAAGTTCACAGCGCAGGATCGCAATATACCATCCCGGCCTTAGAATACCTGCCCAATTCGTCCAGTCCGCCACAGGTGTCTGGGCGTTTTGTTCTCCTCAACTAGAACCAGGTCTCCTTCTTGAACTTGGCTGTTTCGGTGACAAGTTGTTTCGTGTGCTGATCGGAGCTGGAGCAAGTATTCTTTTCGCCACCGCTGCCAAAAGTGGTCTAGTGGTTGTTGATGCTTTCTCCAACGCCGGCTGACATATTCTCTCGTAGAGGTTTGGAGTTTCTCAGCACCCGCAGTTGGAAGAGCTGTCAGTCGCTTTCCAGTCAGAAAATGCGCCGGGGTCAACGCTTCGGGCTCGTCGGGAGAGGCATGCAGGAATGAGAGGGCCGTGAGTTAACGACTGCCTCAATCTCATGGAGTATAGTGGTAAGCTCTTTAAAACTGCAGCAATTTCTTCCTAGAACTTTCCGAAGGCCTGTTTTGACAGTGCGTACCATACGCTCCCAAACTCCTCCCCCTCCCCCCCCCCCCCCCCCAGGCAGCTCGGTCAACAATGAATTTCCACTGTATTCGTTATTCGGTGTAGTGTTCTTGCACTCTTTTGTCTTTCAGCACGCTCCATAATTTGCGGACGTCCTTTGAGGCTCCCTTGAAAGTTAAGGCGTTGTCGCTGTATATCACTCTAGGTGTCCCTGTCCTTGCTGTAAATCTCTGGAAGGCCATGAGAAGTGTTGGAGTTCCGGGGCTTGTAACTGGTTCCAGGTGGACAGCACGTGTAACTGCACAAGTAAATAGTGCTATATATGCTTTTTTCTCGGAGTGTCCGGATCTGACTAACATAGCTCCGGTAAAGTCCACTCCTACTACTTCAAATGGGCTCGCCTCATTTACGCGGTCTTTTGGAAGTGGTGCAGTCGGTGCTGATGCTCTCTTGACTCTTGACCTTGCGCAGGCGTTGCATCGGTTTAAAACCTTTTTGGCAGTCTGTCGTGCCCTTGGCACCGAATAAAGTTCACGTAACTGTGTCACAGTGTCTTGAAGTCCTCCATGGAGTGTACGCCTATGCATGTCCTTAATCAGAAGTTCAGTGAAAGGATGTTCAGGTGGCAGTAGTAATGGGTGCTTCATCTCCACTGCTTCGTTCATATTTTGTAGCCGTCCGCCAACTCTCATGAGCCGGTGTGCGTCGAGGTAGGGGTTAAGAGCGATGATGCTGGATTTCTCCGTCAATCTCCCTCCCTCCAGCAGTTCGTTGAGCTCGTTGGTGTAAGCCTCCCTTTGAGTTCGCTTGACCCAATGCAGTTCTGCCCTTTCAATCTCTTTAGTTATTAGAGGACCTTTGGTGCGATTTTGAGGCGTTATACAGTTATTAACGAACCTCATTATTCAAGCAGTGACTCGTAGTAGTCGTCCTATTCTACTGTATCGTTCCACCTCCAAAAGATGTATCGTTACTTTGTTTTGTATCTGAAGCACTTGATGTTTACTCTTTCGTTACTCTTCTTCTACTTCCGTCGGGACATTTTCGCTTGTAATGACACCTGGCCAGGTGTCTCTGTCTTCAGAGAGCCACTTAGGGCCGTTCCACCAGAGTTGACTCGTTCGTAATTTATCTATTGATATCCCTCGCGTCATCAAGTCCGCATGGTTGTCAAGTCCAGGGCAGTGGTTCCAACTAGCCGGTTCCCCTCCAGATTGAATTTTGGTAACCCTATTAGACACGAAAGGTTTCCACTTTACTGCTGAACCCTAGATCCAGTGAAGAGCAATAGTGCTGTCTGTCCAGAAGAATATCTCCTGGACGTCCATCATCTTTTTTAGGTAGTTGCCTATTCGGTTACCAATCACTGCCGCCATAAGCTCCAGGCGCGGAAGTGTCAAACGTTTTATCGGCGATCCCCTAGTCTTAGAGAATACCAGACTGGCATCTGTCTTCCCATTCATTTCTTTCACCCTCAGGTATGCACACGTTCCATAAGCGAGGGGACTGGCATCACAGAAGACATGCAGTTGTAGAGACGTCTTGTGCTGTTCTTGTGTGCTTATGACACACCGGTTGGTGGCAATATCTTCTATTTGTGAAACCTCTTTGCACCATTGTTGCCAGTCGCCTGAGAGGTCTTCAGGAAGCTCTTCGTCCCAGTTAAGTCCGCGTTCCCACAATCGCTGAAACAAGACCTTCACTCTTATTATAAAAACGGGGAAATAATTCCAAGTGGGTCGAAGACCCTCGCTGCAGCACGTAGTACGCAAAGCTTCGTTGTGCTGTTGCCGTTGATGAAGTTGAGTACATTCTTGACTGGAATCAAGAAAGTGTCGTTATCCCGTCTCCATCGCAGTCCAAGAATTCCTCTGGGTTCTGAAAACGATGATGTGTTATGACTCTCGTCAAGCATATCCTGAAAATGCCTTGCGTTGGTTGCCCATTTTCGCAGTGTCATGCCTGCAGATTTCGAAGTCTCATTGGCTTGCTTATGTAGATCCGCAGCCTCTTCTATTGATTTCGCTCCGAAGAGCAAGTCATCTACATAGAATGACTTTTGAAGAAGTCTTGCAGTATCCGTCATATCTCCAGTCACATTTCGTAAATAATGTTTCAGAGTAGCCGATAGGAGGAATGGGCTTGCCGATGTTCCAAATGGCACGCGTGTCATAGTCCATTCTTCAGTTGGTGGCTCTTTGTTTGACGTTTCAGACTTAGTGTAAAACCACAGAAAACAAAGTGCGTCACGATCCTCGGGTCTCACGCTCACTTGAAGAAAGGCCTTTTCTATGTCTGCTGTGAGAGCAATAGGATACGTTCGAAAGCGTATTAGAACCTCGACTAGATCCGCGTTCATGTTGGGCCCCTTCTCTGGATGATCGTTCAGTGAAGCAGCTTCATTTGCATGGGACGACGCGTCGAACACGACTCGCAGCTTTGTAGTTTCAGAGTTCATTCGGATCACCGCTTGGTAAGGCATATAGTAGGTGCGCGAGTTTGTGCATAGAAGCTCCGAGGGAACCTTCTCCGCATGTCCATCATTAAGGTAGTTGAGCACAGCGTTGCTATATTCTTTGGAGAGGGACTCGTTGCGTGATAGCCTCTTCTGCAATCCCTCGAGTCGTTTTATAGCAGTGGCTCGGTTATCGTTTAGCTCCCCTGCGTTAGGTTTCCATGGCAAGCACACCTCATACCGTCCATTCACTTTTGCAATGGTTCGTTTGAAGTCGTTCCACATTTCGTTTTGTTCCTCACCTGAGCTGCATGCGTTGTCTGCTATTCCTATGCTTTCAATGTCCCAAAAGCTGCGTAAGGTCGCATCGTCTGCGGCTTCGATGGTTCCGATCTTTAGTATACAGATCATCGTGTTGGCGCAGCCAGTAAGCGAGCACTGCAGCGTTACGGGCCCTTCAAATGTCCACCCAAATTTAGTGTCCAAAGCCATCAGGCTGCAGTTGCTTTCATAACGTTGCGCCCGCTCACTGGCGACTTTGCAGATTTGGTCCGACCCAATGAGCAGGCTTATGCCTGGTTCAGTTGAAACGCCGGGGAAGAGAAGTTTGTCAACGATGCAGCCTCCGTCTTCTTAAATGCTGCGGACAAACTCATGGTTTACAGGTATCTGAACAATGTTCTCGCACATAAATGGGATTCCTACCGCTTCCACGCTGCATTATTTGTTGTTGTACTGATTACGCAGCTTCACTTGAACGAGCCTTCGTTTTTGCGGCAGTGAAGTAGAACTTCCAAAGGTGTTCAAGCGCAGTCTGGTCTCTCCTAGCGCCTTAAGATTCAACTTGCGAGAAACATCTCGTATAAACGTTTGCTGACTTCCACCGTCTAAGGTGGCACGTGCGTAGACAGAATTCCCATCCTCCACCACCCAGGTTCGAAAGGTCTGAAGTAGGATGTCGTCGTCTATCGAAATCTCAGTGCTAGCAGTGCCAGCGCTTTGAACGCTAGTCGTCATGGTTTGTGTTGCACTTGTGTTCGCTGAAGGCTTCCAGGTCGGATCGCACATGAATGTTGCGTGTCGTCCCGCACAGAAAGCGCAAGACAATTTCCTGTGACAGTTTTTTGACCTATGCCCTCTTAGGGTGCACCGGAAACATCACATCTCTCCTGAGATTTTCTTCTTCTCCTCCATTAGAGAGATGCTACTGGTGCAGTTTTCCGTGCTGTGTCCTGTAGTTTTGCAAAAAATGCACTCCTTCTTGTTATCTTGAGCTTTGGCGTGGAGAACCGCAGAAGTCGGAAGATGAGCTCGTTGATGTAGTTGCTCTCGATTTTTCTTGGGAGACGATCATCTCTGACACCAGATCTTTCTCTGCTCTCGATCTCGATTAGCAGATATTCGAGCAACTTCTGCAAATCTCCCTCCGCCCTTCTGCTGTTCAGTTGAACGTCCTCAGTTCGAGGTGTTGGTCTGGCGGACAGCTCAGCAGTTCTGGAAGTACCTGAGATTGACCCCAGTTCTTCTGCTTGTAATGTGGGTGGAGATGAATGTGCAGCCACGTCTCCCTGGTCCGGATGGACGGTGTTCCTTTCAGAATGGCCAGCACGTCGGTAGAAATCCACCACTAATTCAGGTGGAAGAGCGTTGATGACAATGTTCATCAGCATGGTCAAGTAGCTGTCTGAGCTGACACCAAGTCCATGAAGACCGCGGATGTGGATTTGCACCTGATCGTAAAGTCTCCTCAAACCCTTGGTGTCGTTTGAGTAGGTGACACTTGGAAGCGTTCGAAGCTTTGTAAGGTGGTCTTGCTGGATTTGCCTGTAGTCTCCAAACTGTCTAGTTAAAATTTCAATTGCGTCGTTGTAGCACGGATCCTTGACTTGGAGACCAGCGATAGATGCCCTGGCGGGTCCACTAACCAGCGCCCTTAAGTATTGAAAATTCTCGCCGCTTGATAGCTCTCCGTTTTTGTGAACGGCACGCTTGAATTGTTGCCAAAATGGCTGCCACTCAGCAAGCTCGCCCTTAAAGGATTGCAGCTGCAACTTCGGTAGTTTAATACCGCTCCGTCTTCGTTCTTCGCTTCGTGAGGCAATTCCCGATGTTGATGGTCGCGCTGGTTCACCAGAACGTAGTTGCACAGCTCGACTTTGAAGCATGCTCAACGTGTGGATCGTTCCTTCCTCGTACTCAATTACCGACTGGTATTCGTTTTCGAGATCTCCATCAGCAATGAAGGGCTCGAGCTCGGTGTTCAGCTTCTTGAGTTCTTCATAATTTACCTCAAGCTTTCTTTCTATGGCCTCGATTTGAATTACATCCGCAGTGTTGAGAATAGCGGTGGCCTCTCTGACAATTCGGGTGTTTTGTGCTCTCCGAGCAGTTCTTTTCGTTCGCACCCTTTCCATGTTTGAATAGATCGAGAGGTTGGTAAGCTTCGGGTAATAGAGTTGCTTACTTGTTCCGATGTCGATCCAAATTTCCTTCGAGGTTAGTCCATGACGTTCACTCGTTCGCTGCTCAGCAACTGACTTCGTTTCGCTGAGGGTCGTTCCTGGCTTGAATTCCCGGGTTTCGGCACCATTCAGTTGTTGCGTTAATTGAACGTCAAAGACTTACGGTAAGAAACAAAATGGATTTACTATTTACTGGGCAAAGTTAATCTGCTGGTGTCGGTCATCGCAGTCGTTCAGTCCATCTTCTTCTTCGATCTGCCCCGAGCCCTAACCTTTCTTTTCTTCCTCGTTTTCGTCAACCGCCTATTTACACGAGTACTGTTCGGCTGTTTCCCGTGAGTAGGAGGTGTCCAATTTACAATTTACAACAACGGGTTCGCTCTTATTGTTGTTTTTGTGGGGCATTATGTGTTTCGATTAGGGTATATGATTGGTAGCGATACCAAGCCTGTTCGTTATTTATTGCATAAAAGTGTGTAGTTCCGATCTGCAGGAGTTCATTTCTGATCGGAAGGTTTCCATGCTGTTTTCCATGATGGTCAGATTTTGGTGGAGTGCGTCGTTGTTATTCCCGATTGCGATCATTTTACGGCTAGTTCTTGTTGCTGAACGGATTCACCTTCGGGGTTGGGGATTTCTTCGGTGGTTACCGCAATTGCTCGTTTATTGGGGGCGGTCGAGGTGGCCTCTTTATCGGGGAAATTCGGTTGTGAGATTGCCGCGTTTTGAATGCGGATCCTATGGACTTCCTGTCTTAAGGCATTATTCACTTGCCTAAGGGTGACCATTTCGGCTCTGATGTTGGCTAGTTTATCTGCTAGTTCTTTGGGGACGGTTTGGGGGGCTTGGGCCGAGGTCGAGGCGTGGGAGGCTCCGTCATCGAAGCTTAATGATATGTCGTTACCGGCAGTCTTCTGCGATGTCGTCGAGAAAGTGTCCCACCCCTTGTGGTTGGCTTTGGGCGGCGTTTGGATGAGGTTCGTTGTCGACTGGTCGATGGAGATCTCTTCTGCCTCGATTGGGACCTCGTTTGAGCCTTTTTCATTATCAGGGTCTTGGACCTCGAACGGCCGCTTTCCTGTAGGGCGGGCCCTTCCTGTTGGCTTTGAGGGTTCAGCGGGGTGTTTTCTTTCTTCTTCTTGGGCTGCGGGCATTGAGAGCGATATGGGTTAAAGCGCAGCGATCATGCTGTGGACCTTGTGAGGTGGGCTCCTCCGCGCAAAGCGCACTTTGGCTCGCACTGGTGTCCCTCACTGGGGTTGGCGAACCCGCATCTGGGACATCTGATGGTTGGGTTTGCGCATACGCCCGGTCGGTGACCCCACTGCCAGCATTGCGTGCAGGCTTCGGTCGTGTGCCGGAGTGGCGTGCAAAATACGTGGAGTGCCCGTAACGAATCCAGAAAGGTACATTCTGTCCATCG
The DNA here is from genome assembly GCF_016920785.2 of Ixodes scapularis. Lineage (NCBI taxonomy): Eukaryota > Metazoa > Arthropoda > Arachnida > Ixodida > Ixodidae > Ixodes > Ixodes scapularis. Next base: position 189,110,448 of record NW_024609835.1, on the reverse strand, counting down.
AATAATATTTGAGCGGTGTCCGTGCTGACGAGTCAGTTGACCGATAGGATAGGCAGGTCCGGGTTGGAGTCCATCATGTTTCGCGTTATTTCTTCGAGAATATCCTCTTCAAATTTTGAAAATGATACCCATCCCCGTGTTGGCAGGGGTCGAGACATCCCTTGAGATTTCACATTGCAGTTTGTTGAAAACAAGGGATGTGATGCATTCAAATTCGCGGGCTCGCATGTGGTCGGGGGTACTGATCATGATGTAGTTGAAATTTTGGTTTATAGGAACTTGGTCTTGCGTACTCAAGGGGACTGGTGCGGATTTAGAAATAATATTGGCGATGGTTGCCTGCGGTACTGACCTTAGGTCGAGGCCCCCTCTCGGTCGTAGCACGATGTTGATGTCGGTCTCCGGCAAGCGCTCCTTTGGTGGGGCTCGACGCAGCGCCGGCGTTTTCAGCGAATCGGTGAAGTGATTTTCGACACCGTATTGGGGTTTCCGGTGTCTACGGTACTCTTGAGGGATAGGGCTCGTTTCTTGCGCAGAATTTCAGTTCATTCCTCGCTGTAAAAGTCTTCGGCGGGGATCTCTTCTCCTTCGACCGCGACCTCCATCACTTCAGAGTCGATTCTAGGAATAGCGGCTAAGCCTGGCGCTAGCGTGGTCGGCGGGACATCGGCGATAAAGTCTCGAAGCAAAAACAGACGCACCGCTCGCAGAACGGACTCGTGCGAGCCGATCTCTCGGCGGACGTGCAGCTGTGCGCCGACGGAGGGAAGCGATGTTTACACCAGGATCACGTTCAGTTCTCCGGGATTTGCGGAGCCCGAAAAAGACGTCCGTTCTCGTCAGAGTTTGCAGCAGTCTTCTCAGCTTAGGGTAGTGTTAGGGGAGTGTTGGGTGTGTATTCTAAAGTTTTCCGGCATTTCTGCTGAACGGGAGCCTTGCACTATCCTGCTCGAGCTGATCAGGGAGAGTGCCCGACAGTCTAAAGCTATACCTCCTTACAAGATTTCGCTTTGGCTAAAGTTGTGTCTTCTTAAAAAAATCAGATAAAATCCGAAAAACTCTTCCCGGTAGAAATTGAATCGATTCAGATTTATGCAACAAAAACAACAAAAGAACTCATATTTTGGGACTGCAAATTGTTCGAATCTGACCAGTTTTTATATTTTTTGTGGCCCTCGGAGATGTTTTTCATTAGCTTATAAATTAGTTCCAACTTTTGTTTGTAAGCGTCACAAAAAGGTATCCTTGAGCCCCCCCCCCCCCCCCCGCCACCACAAAAACTAGATGCTATAGCGGACACAGTGTTAGCTATAGTCGGATGCAACCTAAGAACAATCTTTTAGCTCCACCCACAAGCGCATTGCGCCCATCTGAAGTGCCTCCGCCGTCGAGAAAGTAGTTCGCTAGCAACGTTGCTTTTTTTTCCTCCAGGAAACCTGTCTTAAACTACTACAATATTTATTTAATTCATTCAGGACATTTAAATAAGTTAGAATACGTTTTTGTCAACGAAATAGCTGTTTAGTAAAGAAAGAAAGAAAGTCATCTCCAATGTACCGTCTTCACAATTCATTTTCTGTCCAAGATACTGTCTAACATACCGTCTAACATACCTCTCAGCAGTGCTAAGCCTCGCGCCCGCTTCGAAATTTTCGTTGGCGATAGCGTCGCTGGATTTTGACGTTGTCGCGCAAAAACTGCTGCAAACGCAAGCCGATGCCATCAGGATTTCGTGACGTAACCTCGGGCACGTAAAACACGGTGCAAAAAAGCAGAATAATTGTCACGAGAAACTATAGCATCGCGTTGCTAAGGCAAGCAGCCATGTTGAGCTTTTTGTTTTTTCAAAAGGATCGCGATTGGTCCACAGAATCGTGACGTCATGAAAACAATTGGCTGGCGTTTCTCGGCGTAGGATTACATTTTCCTCTGAGAGGCATTTCCGGTTTTTTCTTAGCTTGCAACCGACTATATCACAAGGCAGCCGTGGCCATTTCGTCCCGCCGGCAGGCACCCTCCGAAACACCGCACCTGCCCTGTGCGGTACAACACAATACTCTCTTTGTCGTCTGCTAGGCGGAAAGCAGATGCCGCCGCAGCGCTTGCCGTTGTTTCCTTCATAGGCCTTTGTATGTGTCTCTTTCGGTACGAAGATTCTTTGACTCCTGCAAACAACTCGGCCGAACTTCGAATGAAAAGGACACATTGAGTTAAGAGAATTGTTGTCAATGGTTGCATACATATCTAGGCAGAATACTTTTACTAATTGGACAGACAGTTGTTGACAGTCTTCCTTCATTTCCAAAACTGGTTTCCAAACACAAAATACTAAGGTAAGCATTTAGCACTATATTTGTTATTGGTGTGCGCGGAAAATGTAAATAATTTATTTGCTATTTTTTTTTTTCAGAGCAGTTAAACCGTTGTGGCGGCGTCTGTTTTCTGCCTAACAGATGACGGAGATAAAGTATGATATTCCGCCGCACAAGGAGGGCGCAGTGCCTCAAAGGGCGCCTGCTATGTGGCGTTGGGCGTACGGAACAGCCAAGGATGCCTTGTCATAACTAACAATGCTGTTGGTAGTACAACAATATTCGAATATGTCTTGCCTGTAAAAAGGCTGCCTTAATAAACTCACAAACTTCTGTTTCTTACCTTAAATTTATTTCTACTAAAAATCCAAAAATTATTTTAAGCATTTTTGGATTTTGAAAAAGGGCCTTCAACAAAAAAAAACCTGATTTTTACGGAAGGGAACCTTTATCATCAGCCTCATTTGTGTTGACCCCGGACACTGACCGCACTGAGCTGTCCACAGGGCTTCTGCTTCCTTCCAATATTGTTTCTATATGTGCCGCCTAGCAATAAATTGCGCTAATAGAGTTGTGCCTTTGACAAATGCCGTAGATATGCATTTGCTCTTAAGGTATAAGCCCCCAAAACCACCGATTTCCGTCCTACACTAAATGTAGAGGCCGGAAAACACAGATTTTAGGATACATTAATGGACACAGAAAAAACACCCGAATCTGAAGAAAAATAACCCCCAAAAACAATGGAACATTAGTTATGAGTTTCGAACTTCCCAAGCTTAGGAGAAATCGTAAAACACACTTCACCGCCCGGCTTCTTCGTGCGTTTCAAATGGCCTGTGATCAGATGCTTGCCCACATAGCTTTGAACAATCTTGCGCAGATTTCGGTATTGCGTACACCACGTACATGGACATGATTTCAAGTAGGGGGAGAGGGGGCTGTACGGAGGGGACGGGGGAAACGTCTTTAAGACACACTAGGTTGGGGAGAGCGGAGAGGATTAGGTGCCAGCGAAACTAGTAGATTTCGGGGAAGAGGTGTTTGCTCCTTGGGCACCCCCTCGACACCTGCCCGGCGTAACTATAACTTGCTAGCTCAGACTGATTCTTGTTTTCCTTTTCGTAATCATTAGGCTTTCCTGGGAACGCCTAAGAGAAGACGATTGAAGGTGAATGGGTTAGCCAGCCAAGCTGTATCTGACTGGCTCTTTTCAGCTGTGTACAGAGGTCGTGAGTATGACAGTATACGTGTACAGTATCCTGCAATATGAAAGACCCCTTCGACGCTGTAACTTCGGGTGGTTACGTTGGAATCGCTTTGGCTTTGCCCACATTACTTTGCGTAATTTTTTTTTCTCTTTCAAAATGTTGTGCACCTGGGCAAAGTGAAATCACCACCACGCTGACAGACTCCTTGGCAAGGATATCAAGGTGAAATGTCTTAGTGAGTATTCTTTCCAATGTTGCTTAGCCTTTTTATATTTACAGAAGCGTTTCACTGAAGGAGTAAGCTTGTGTGCAAACGTCCTGATGGGGTAGCATACAAGCAAGCCGACTAGGGAAGTTGTGCACTGGATGACATCTAGACAGGTCGCAGAGGAGCGCGGGGATGCCACGGCCAAGGAAAATGTGCACCTACTGATTCTGACGTGCCACTTCGAAGAGGATACAAGGACACTTGTTCACATCCTCGTGTAAGTGTATATCAAAGTAATGTGACAGCTCTGCGAGTTCAGCGTATATGTCATAAATGTGGTGCTTAAATATTTACTTCTTTGCATATACTGCCAAAGCCATTATATGCACTAATTCATGAGCTGAGTGCACAGATGGTTTTTTTGCTCTGCTTCACGTTATTAAGGAGAAGCGCTTCTCATATTGAAACGTAGGTGTGTGTGTGACTGATGCCACTATAATGTTGTTTACTGGTCAGGTGAATATTAGAGCCCAGCTCTTAGGGGCCCGTTTCCAGCCTGAGCAGCGTCGGCGTCGGCGTCGGCTAACCAGGGAGGGGGGGGTCACGTGACCCCCGAGGTCACGTGACCCCCCGCCCCGAGGTCACGTGACACCCCCAAGGTCACGTGACCCCCATGTCACGTGAACACCCCCCCGAAGTCACGTGACCCCCCCGAGGTTACGTGACCCCCCCCCCAGGTCAGGTGACCCCCCATGAGGTCACGCGACCCCCCCCCCCGAGGTTACGTGACCCCCTGCCCTTTGAGGTCAGGTGACCCCCCCCTCCCCCCGAGATCACGTGACCCCGCCCCAAGGTGACGTGTCCCAAGGCCACGTGACCCCCCCCGAGGTTTCGCGACCCCCCCAGGTCAGGTGAACCCCCCCCTGAGATCACGTGACCCCCCCCCCCCCCGAGGTTACGTGATCCCCCGCTCCCCGGGGTCAGGTGACCCCCCGAGATCACGTGACCCCCCTCCCCGAGATCACGTGACCCCCCCCCCCCGAGGTGACGTGACGCCCCCCCCCCCCCGATGTGACGTGACTACCCGCAGGTGACGTGACCCCCCTCAGTACCCTTCCCTACTCCTCCTCAAGAGCTGCGCTCCAATTCGGCGTTACAGGGATTTGTAAACGGCTTTCATTTTTTTTTAGAGCGCAGCTCTTAGGGGCCCGTTTCCAGCCTGAACGGCGTCGGCGTCGGCGTCGCCATCGGCGTCGGGGTAACCGGGGGGGGGGTCACGTGACCCCCCCCGAGGTCACGTGACCCCCAAAAGTCACGTGACCCTTTGAGGTTACGTGACCCCCTGAAGTCACGTGACCCCATTGAGGTCACGTGACCCCCTGAATTCACGTGACCCCCTGAGGTCACGTGACCCCCTGAAGTCACGTGACCCCCGTAAGTCACGTGACCCCCTTGAGGTCACGTGACCCCCTAAGGTCATGTGACCCTTTCAGGTCACGTGATCCCCGAGGTCACGTGACCCCCAAAGGTCACTGAGCCCCTGAGGTGACGTGACCCCTTGAAGTCACGTGACCCCCTTGAGGTCACGTGACCTCAAGGAGTCACCTATCCCTCAGTACGCTTCCATCTTCCTCCTCAATAGCTGCGCTCCAACCGGCGTTACAGGGAATTGTAAACGGCTTTCATTTTTCTTTGATTTTGATTAAAAAATTATGTCATCTTCTATACTTGTAAGATAGACCTTTTAAAAATGTGCCCCATCTAGTAACGGCGTTTCAAACTACGCGCGGGCGCTGTGGTTTGCTACCGTCGGGCGCAATTAAAATGTATAGTGTTTCTACCCAAGTACTTCTGTACCTGCCAAAGATGAATCTTCGTTGCTGCGTGCCGGGCAGCCTTAACCACGGTTAAGGCTTCCCGTGTGACGGGTATAAATCAGGACGGTAATAAAAGTGAGTATGTATCGTTTCTGTTCTATTTTTTGCAGAGGATGTGTCATGATGTTGGCCTTAATCACTTCTTGTAATATGCCTCACCTATGGATGCGCACACACGAAATTTCAACAGTATGAAGAAACACTTGTCATGCTTGGAATTGAACATGCGACCCTCAGCTTGTAAACCAATGCATTAAAACTACCAGACGCCACAAAAAAAATGTATGCTCCCTTTGGTTTATATGCTTTACATACAATCTCGAAAGAGATTAACAGTATTGATAGAAAAGGAGAAAGGTTGCCATCATGTCCGCTTTGTTTAGGGTAGTGTCATCCTTTGTAGTACCGGATGCCTACAGCATGAACTGACTGAAAAACATAGATAAAATAGCAGGTAACATATAGTCATCATTGGGCAGGTGGATGTACAAGCTCGAGCCGGGGAACACTCTTGCACGTGCAGTACAGAAGCAAAAGAAGCGCTGTGAAACAAAACGGCTTAATATCGCCATACGTGGCTCTCTTTCACGCCCTCCAGAGCTGCGCATGACACATTCCGTGTTACCGCTGCCTTTGCCTCAGGAGCTTTTTAGTATAGCACAATTAATTTCTTTTGAATTTTATTTTTCAAGGTCTTCCCTCACCCATACATATCTTCTGAGATGCAAGTTGGTATTTCTTTTCAGGAGGCATCTTCAGTGGCACCTGTTTCGCTATGACAGAGCATCAAAAGATGTACAATGATCTTGTGCCCTTCTTGGAGACAGTATGGCTTGAATTCGCCACATTTAATGTGCTGAACCTCTCCTACCCAAAGGAAGCTTCGACGACCCTCGAGTTCATTCAATAGTGAGACAATCATTTGACAATGCCTGAGTATACAGAGGGGTCAGAAAATGAAAAACTCGGTATCACTTTTCATTACTAATTTATTTAACTAAAAAGTAAGGTAATTGTTTTAAATGTGGAGGAGGTAAAGAGGAAAACGACGAAGGCACTGAATGCTTTTGGTATGCAAGAGTTCGAGAATTGTTTTGAACAATAAAACAGTCAGCGAAAAAAGCTCGTTGCATCCCAGGGAGAGTACTTTAAGGGTAATTAAATTTTAGAAATGCTTAAAGGAATATAAGAATTAAAAAAAAATCTCATTGCTGCTGGAGGGTCCTTTCCGTATATCTACAGGGAAGAGTCTAACAGACCATATGTCGTTCCTTCCCTGCCAAATCTGTCAAATCAACCCAGAGAAGGGCTCAAGGAGCAGGGGGGCAAGAGAGCGGACAGCTGTCCATCCCATGATTTTGAAGCTGCTGAAAAGCTTACAGTAGAGCCTGCAGCACTGAACTTTTTCACACATTTTTTTTTCGCTTTTACAGACATCTGGGTTTCTTCCTATAGCACGATATCTCATCCTGGCGTAAGATTCACAAGAAATGACTTGGAAGTAATTACCTCCGTTAGCCATGCCCTTTTCAATAAATGCCGAGAGAGTTTCTCAGCTCTATGCTCATTAGTTGAAGTATTTTTGTTTTTTTGTTTTTTGCGAATTCTAAGAAAACGTTAGTACCAATCATACGGGTCTTTTTTTGTTTTTAGTTTGATATTTGTGACACCGCGAAATGCTTTTTTTCCCCAGTTCTGACAGTTACCGGCCAAAAACTTCTATTCGGCAATCCATCATTTAACGAAATTCAACACGATTATTTTTTCACCCTGTGAACATAAAAGGGGAGCACAACTGAATGGGCTGGAATGCAGCTGGAGTTAGGAAACGGCCCGAAGAGGCTTCCGTATGTGAGCGAGCGTGAATTGACAGCTTTAGCTCACATCATTATAACAGTGAGAACGCCCTGTTACCTTCTTAAGCGTGGTCTTTACGCAATCGCACCTAAAAGACAAGAAGTTTGCATGACGCCATCTTGATTGGATCCCCAGCATGGCGCAAGTAGCAAACACCCCGAAGATCGCCGACAAATGCCGCTTGCGGCAGCTGCTTGCGGCTTGGCATTGCCGCCTGCTTGCGTTGCGTTCATTGAGGAACGCTGCTAAGACGCGATGGTGCCACAGGCTGGGCGACGCTGCGTGGTAAATTACGTTTTCAGTCGGAAATGCTAATACCTTGTCTTCCATGTGGCATTGCCTCAGCCTCCGCCAGGCACCCTACCGTGGCCGCGATATAACACGGTTACACTCTGCTACTACGACTACGGAATGGGTCTTCAGAAAATGCAAAGAGCGACAAAAAAAAAAAAAAAGCGGATCGCAAGGCAATGTTTGTTCCTGCAACAAGGAAACGTTGCGCTCGGTAAACCAAAGTACACACAGCATCGCGAGAAGCAGATGGTCGTTGTCGCAGGTAAAACAGTGAGGTACGTGCTCGTGAATACGAATCGAAGAAACTTCGTTGTCAAGACCCGACGATACGTGAACGTGACGCCGAGATCCAACGGCATCGCCGTGACGTGGTCCCAGCTATCAGTGTGACCTTACTGCTGATTCACGCAATGCTGTTTTTTCCCCTCTCTTCAGGAGTAAAAAATATGAAGCGGTTAGGTACCAGCCACTTAATGCCCTAGTTACACTAATGACCTCAACAGTCATTAAGCCAAAGATTGTTGACATCTCTCAACTGTCATTGAGCTCAACTGCGTACTCCGGTGTTACACGGTACATGGGCCTGACAGTCCCGTTTTAGCACCTCAAACGGGACGTTAAGGGCACAGTTGAAACCGAAAGAAACAAAAACTCTTGCCACATTTTATATTTTTAACTAGCGATGCAACTGAATTATATTCGTAATTTTCGTTCATTAAAAACGCTTAAAACAAAATGAAAGAATTATTTTTTTCTTAGAGTATAGAAGAAAGTATAAAAATATTTCACTCAAATTCATGCACGAGAGACACAACGAAAGTCTTACCGGCATCGAAGTCACGTTGCGCGCCTTCCCCGGGCTGTTGTCTTCCGCGAGTGTCGCGATCTTTCTAGCGGTAGCTCAGACTCTGAATCATACCTCTTCGGACAACATTTGGCGACACGATACTTTCTAGATACCTCCTCCAATTTTCCGGGATAGTAAGTTCTTCGGAGGCGGGGACAATAAGCCGTGACGCCGCGGACACCGTCATCTTTAGGTCTACTGGGGCTAACCACCATCAGTTATACTCACTTTTACCTTCTGTTGTACCGCAGCGAAGGCTAGACGCGCGAGCTCATAGCGTTGCCACCTGGCCTTAATACACGAGAGCTTCTGCTGCCGAGATGTGCACTAGAGCAAGGAGCTCGCGCTTAAAGCCTTCCCTTCTGTACATTATAAGATGAAATAGATTTTAACCGAAATAAGGCCAGCTCAGTTGAACTCAATGACCGTTAGCAGCTCAGTGACAGTTGGCGCCACCGTGTAACTCCGGCCGATCGCAATTGAGTGAACTGTCGTTGGCCTAATGAAAGTTAAGAGTGGTGTGTAACTAGGGTGAAAAACGTGCTGCGTTAAGACAGGGTTTTCGCTGAGAATTGAAGCATACGAGAGTCATGGTCCCCTCCTTACCAGATCAGATTTTGTTTTCCATATCAAAACTCTATCCCTTCCCTGTTATTCGCTATTCAATAAGACCGTAAGTGTACTTTGCTTTGCGTAAAATCTTTGGGGAGTTGAACTCCGAAAAAAAAATACTCCAAGAGGTATGCACGTTTTAAAAGTGTAAAATCGGCAAATTTTCCATATAAGATTAGAGTTAGCCGGAGAGAGAGCATGGACACAGAAGGACGTCGAACTCAGTGGCGTTATTTTTTTTCGCACTGATTGATAGAAGCATTGGACTCGTATTGCCCACTGCGTTCAGGCTTATGGAGAAATAAAATGTAACACCTACCTGCTTGGTCTTGTAGAAACACGTAATAGGAAAATGATTTACAGACTTTAAATTTGTTTTTTAATAGCTCCATTCCAACCAAATCTAAATTAGACAGTTTTGCATCAAAGTGTTTAGTACGTTTCGTACCAACACGCTTCGTGGAAAGATATCACCTCATTTATTCCTAGGGGTGACATAAAGTTAAATACATTTTACATGCAACTGCTTTTCTAAGTATCAGAAATGTGCCAATGATATCACGTATTAACAGAACAACCAAAAGCGAAGACTAATGATTGCATTTTCCGGTGAACTGCCGCCCACAAAAGCCAGCTGTTACAACCGAATACCCAAGCCGTGAAGCTTAGATGGGGTCCTTGCTTGGCAATGTAGGGCTAATATACAAAATACGTTAATACATATCGTAATATTGTTCTGACAAATAGATTCAGCGATAAAACTCGGGTAGGATTTTAGTCTTTCTATACACATTCGTCACCGAAAGTCGCACACTTTTCCCGGCGATTGACAACCTGCCGGGCCTTTCATATAGAACCTCTACTCTTGAGTGTTCAGAAATCGCTCTACATCAGCAATCACTTGGTCGACCTGCTTGAACTTCTCTCCGGCTTGTTTTGGCCACACTCGAAGCGTCAGCGTCATTTATTCAAACTGTCCTAAACTGGGGCGTTTTTTCCCTACCACCGCCACGAGCTCGAAAGGAGTTTACTTTCAAGCGTAGGAAAGAGATCGCTGCATGGATTTCGAGTTTTACCGACGGGCGGTGCCATTTTTGTTTACACGCCCTAGCAGCGTTCCACGATTGTACTGCACGCGATGTTTATACTGTACCGAAACTAAAGAGTCGCGCTTTCCCGTTGATGCCTTTTTTGTTACACTTATATATACATTTGTGGCCAAAAGCACGAACTTCTTGAACGTCCTTCGTACCTGGAGCCAGACCAAAAGAATATCAAGTTTTGATATAGATTATGACTGGGCAGATTTCAGGGCCCTAAATTACAAACCACCCTTCCCTCTCCACTTTGTTAACCCGAAAAAGTGGCTTCCTGAATAATATTCATTTTCTGTAAGATCATAGCAAAATATATTTAGCTAGAGGAAGGTTGTGAAGGTGCGAACCCTTCATGCTGAGAAGGTTCTCCGCACGAGGAACTCGAAACAGACTACAGGGGAATCGCAATGAAAGCGTTTGAAGAAAGAAAGAGTGAGAAGAAAGGTGAATTGTTCAGTTTACGTCCTTTTTATTTATTTTTATTTTTTTGCTGTGACCGAATCGTTGAGAAAATTAGCAGTAGATATTGGACACGCTGCCGCCATCGAGTCGATTGACAGGAGAAATGAAGGCCTATTTGCAGGGGCTTCTCTTCCACTTCATCATCTTGGTGGAAGGTGTTTGTTCGATTGTGATTATTGAATTCTTTGAAGTTGAAAATTATACAAACTGAATTTTGTGTTAAACTTATCGGGTATAATGTAGCCTTTTTATGAAGACTGTTGAAAACACTACAGTATGTGCAAATTCCATTTGCAATAGTCTAGATTAGTAGAAAAGCTAATTTTTTAAATATTTGGTATAATATCTAAAGCAAAATTATTTATTTGGTTTGACGACTACCATACCTTGCCAACGCAAGGTTTATTTAGCAAATCTAGAATTGGGAAATGTTGAGTTTGACCACCGACAGCTTTGTGCATATACAATATCGGGTTCGAATGAAATGCGGAGTGTGACAATTTTGAGCCAACTACCTGCGCAACTTTCAAGCATGGCGTGCTTCAAACACATCGAAGTAGGACGCACAACCTCGCAACACCCTGCGCCGCCATGTTTGAACCTTGTCCAGCACAACCCGAGCTCTGCAATTGTGACGGTAATGGTTACGAAGTTTCGTCACGTTTCGCATTTCAATTAAACCCGATGGTACATACGAGTATTAGGTGCCGTGCTTCTGAATATCTTTCAAACATATGTGCGGGGCTGATGGAAAGAATAGTCGACGCCCGCAATCGTAGAAAGCGATACTTAAATACTTTTTTTCTAAGCAGAAAAACTGTAGTCAGGAAAAGCTTCAAGTCTTGAACATGTTTTCACAACGTTTGCCAAGATGTGTTTCCTATTACCACGAGCGTATTATCAACCGAAGTATTCCCGTGCAAGAGCTAATCTTTTTTTTTTTTTTTGCTTATGAGCTGGATAAAAATTTAATGCACTGGTGTAGTCTTTTGGTCCATTGTTTTTCTTGTGTTGTGTCAACACAAGCAAAAAAACAATATTGGGGTATATGTTTCCACTTTAAATGCAACTAATTGATTTTCAACGTGCCACTGTCAACTTCTTGAGAATATCAGTTGTATTGTGCAACGCTGTTTTCTTGCTTATGCGGGGCACGCCGTGTTGTCGACGCAAATGTGACGTTATCCTATTGAGAAGCAACCTTACATTGCCAGAATTTTAGAAAGTTTCCAAAGTGAGCAATAGTCAATTGTGTGTGAATATTTGGACGGCTGCTAGTTTAAAATAAATACGTCATGAGGAAAATGTGTAAATATCAGCATCAACTCTTTTTTATATAATTTCTTAACGCTTGATGTAATTAAAGCGTATCGGTCGTCCCTGTCTGCCCTTTTACAGCCATTTGGCATGCCTGAACCTACACGCAAAGTAAACCCTGGACTACAGATATTTCTTTAAAAATTTATATGATTAAGATTTAAATATGCTCCTAGATGCTACGACTACTCACACAGCTTTAACTTTACCCTGACACATTATCTAACGATTTGCTCTCATAAGTGTACAGGGTTATCAAAATAGAGGCCTCGTTTTGCAAGCCACGTGCAGGCACTTTTGCATAGAAAGTCACTAAATCATTTCATCTTTCATTACACATGCACACCTCGCATACGAACTCCAGCCACAAACTCGCTCTCTGGACGCGAGTTCTTTTCCAAATCTTAAAATAGTAAGTTCAATGAACATAACTTCTGATCATCAAAAGTAGTTGTCACAATTTCCGAAATAATCCTTAGGCGAAGCCAGCTCTGTACTTTGTTCTCCCTAAGGTCCGAACGCAGTCGACCCTACAAGCCAATAACATGAACCTTGCAGAGTCAAAATAATATCAAAATGGTGTTCGTCGTGTTTCCCCACCTGTTCTCTCATCACTGAACAAATCACGTACAGCAAAGGTACTGTGACTGGCTCTTTTGAACTGTATAATTGTCCCATCAACTCGTATCGTCTGTTGCGTCCGAACATATGGTGAAGCCATATGTGCAGAGAGCAAATTGTCTGCTCCTTGCGCAAGAGTTGCGGTCACGTCAGAATGAGGCCCAGCTCTGATTGACTCTGATTGAAGGATGGTGGGTAGACCTGAAAGCAAGCCGCCTTGAGGTGTACCCACTATCCTCCAATCAGATCTAATCATAGCTCGGCGTTGTGACGTCACAACAACCCCTGCAAAGAAAGCAGACGAACTTGCGCTCTGCATAGGATCGCAAACTACGCCTATTCTGAAGACCCACGAGCCCCGATTGAGGACCCATCGACGCTGGCCAGATAAGTAGCCGCTTTGATGGGAAATATATTCGCTTAAATACAACACACACTACCTTGGTGCGGGTGACTACAAAGGGCAATTCGCAGAGTCAACCACTTTTTCAAGTTTTTATTTTTTTTAGACGTCTAAAGTTTCAAGTTCTATGACTTCGAATACGCAGAGAAGCACAATTTGGTGGTCTTGGTAGAGAGGAACAAGAACCGTTACTGGTGGCAAATAGATGATTACATTTTCCTCCAGAAAAGGACGGGGGGGGGGGGGGGGGGAATATACGTCCATAATGTCTCAAATGGCCGGCCCTTAAGATAAATGTCGGGGACGCACTCCAGTCGCCCAGCACTTGGCGATACGGTGGATCGTTCCTCAGAGCCACTTCGTCATGGGCCGACGGACAACGACTCCCCCGTGCCGGACAGGGCCGGCTCCGTCAATAAAGCCAGCTGGCTGCAGGAGGCTGTGCAAAGGGTGAGGTGTGGGTGGCTGCCACCCACGCCCGAGGATGGGGCTGAGCACATAACGAGGAGCTCCATTTACCTTGCCCCGCAGAAAAAGACGAATGCGTCGAAGGAAAACTTGGAGGATGTGTCGGAATGAGGGAATGCCTTGCTGTTGCCGAGATTGTCGCCTACTAAAGGAGATGAAAGCCGGCTGCGACTGGAGCTTACTTTGATAGCGCCATAAAAGTGCGCCATCATTTGTCTGCCTAATTCTTTGTTACTTTGCGCGGTGGATCTTTTATGTTTCTTTTAGGGGTTGTTGGGTAGGGGGGAGGGGGGGGGGGAGGTATTACCTTATATATTACTTGTTATAGTTTGTTTCTTATTTGTACTTGAGTCGAAGATACTTGTGCAGCGTTTTTGATCATTCATTGGTTCTAGACATTATTTCTTGCAGCAATAGTTTGGGTACAAAGTATTACCAATTAAAGACAAAAACGCTGCCGGGTCATTCCATTCCAAAGGAGATGCGAAATGTTTTTTTTTTCATATCTGGGATATCTACGAAGAAAAATTGGATCAAGAAGCCTCTGAACTCCAAGAAAAGTATTTTTCCGTGAAAAATAAATTTTATTTTTGCTTGCATCATGCTCTATATTATTGGAATTGGCATAAAACTTGTGCAGTTAAAAAAAAATGTAAAAAAACGTTTCCTTATGACACAAATTGAGGTGGGCGCCTTCTTAGTTAATAGTGTACCCTAACTTATATTAAAATACAAATATTAAAAAAAAGGCATTTTGAGTCTAGGTAGGGGCTCCGAAAAGACGATACTTTATGCGATTTAGTCAACTCGAATTTGGGTTTTTATCTACAATAGTGGTTTTCTTGCTTTCTTAAGCCTAATAATTGAATTGCTAGTAATAAATCTTCACAACCTAGTTTGTTGGCGCCTTAACTAACTGTCGATTTGTTTTAGTTTATGCAGAGACGGCCATATTCAGAATAATATAAATCATCGTAGAAAGCGGTCTGCGGAACGTCCGAAATTGCTAAAAGTTCACTTAACCTTATCCGTCTAACATTTAAAAAAAAAAGTGAGGAAAGTATGTTTTGTTCTTCCTGAAAAATTATATCTTTTAATATGAGCCTCTCCGGCATGCCTCAAAGCGCCCGCCTTGTAGGCGCCGCACACCAGTGTTCGCCAGCGAGGCGTCAACGATTTCAGACGCCACCGAAAGGTCTCCAATGCTCTCCTGAAAACACGCTTTATTCATTTCAGGGGGATGTTATCCAGACTTTTCCCATGTATCCCTATCCTCTTTACCTTACGTAATGATAGTGGCATCCTAATTTTACTATAATTCTGCCCAAGAAACTGGCGACGAACGCAGGCCTGCATTATCTGCTTCCCGAGATTGGGAATGCATCCTGCGCGTCAGCATAGTCTGTCGTATGAGGAGACAAAAAAAAAAAAAAAAAACATTATCACCGAATAGTTCTTTAATGAAAAAAAAAGATAATAGTGACGTGGCTTCCCCATTGAACTTAAATGCATTTTGATACAACTAAGATACAGTGATGTTTGTTGTAGCACCCGGTAAGGACGAAGACGCGCTGCCAAGATTGTGACGACGCCATGTTAAAAAAGTGTATTCAAAAATTTGTTGAAAAACCAGCTTCCCATTATAGGTATTACGTCATCTAACGTCCACCAAGTCTGACATTAGGGTGACGAAGACGGCACCCGTGTAAGTCCCACTTCTTTTTTTTTCTAAAAATACTAGTGGATTCAGAATTCGAGAAATGTTCTGCTGGCCTATAGTTAGGGTTCGGAGTTTTCGGTTTAAACCGATAAAAACCGATAAAAGTACGCCGAATCCAATTTCGGAAATTCGGTTTTAACCGAAAAAGGTCAGTTTTTAGGTTCGGCATTTTCGATCTAAACCGATAAAAACCGATAAAAGTACGTCGAATCCATGTGACAAAATTCAGTTTTAACCAAAAAAGGTCACTTTGACCTTCCGGTCGTACCGCAGAGCCGTGGCGAAAAAGTGGAGACAGTAGGGAATTGTAGTAGACCGTTTCCGCAGCCCGCTAAGCACCCGGATAGCGCTCCGTAATCCGCAACAAGACCTTGAACTATGCAGACAAGGCTGGCGACGCGTATGCGCAGCTGCGGCGTTTTCTTCGGGGATTTCGTAGCGGGGGAGAAAAACGGTCTACTACAATTCCCTAGTGTCTATCGAAACGTTTCCGAATGTATGGGATACAAGGGTGCCATCACGACGTTTTGATTTAATGTGCCCATCATCGATCGGAACGTGAAGTCCGAAATGCCCCATGACTTCGCTATGTACGAGCGTGTTTTCAAACTCGTTGTAAGGAAGACTGACTTGATGCAAGCTCTGCATGTTTTGTTGTACTTCGAAACGTCGCACTGTGTCTCTTTTGGTGGTCACAATTGGTTGATTGGCTGATTTTGGCTCAGGCAGCGCTTTATCTCCTTCAGCCTGCCAGTGTCCAGTGTTAGAATTGGGCATTCTCGAAGCTCGGGGTCATATTAGCAGGAAAGAAAGAGTGCGCATCAACTAGGAGAACCTGGGGAAGTACAAGTGTGTGTGTACTATAATAAGATTACGTAATCCTGATGTACAGAAGGTGAAGTTCCACGATTTTGGGCATAAGCTTCATATCTGACTTGTTTGTACTTCTGTGTTTTTTCTCGTTTTTTTTTACAGTTGCAGACATTTTCCAAATAAAGTGTCCCTTTCTTTCTTAATGTATCTGTGCCGTTATTCTTTCAGTGATCACAAATATCAGAGCTACAAGGATTATCTAATCCGGTGTCCGTTGGTGTTTATTTTATATTCACCGAAAAAAGTCGATAAACTTTTGTGGGCATAAATATACGCCGAAAAAAAACGAAAATTGAATTTTAAAATAAACACCAAAAAAAGTACGCCGAATTTTCGAAAAATAGAAACCGAAAACGCGAAACCCTACCTATAGTGTATTCCGAATTCTAAAATGCAGCACATGAACGCAACCTCAGGAGTGTGATGAGTCCGCTGCAAAGGGTGAAATGATTTTTCCGTCATTTTACAACTTTTGGTAGCACCATATATCCTATCAAAACACAATGAAGTTTAATACGAAGCGAAATCACCGTTGACATTTCACATCGATGAATCACTATCCGCCCTGACTTGTTTTTATACCTGAACATTCGACTGGCAATGCCGATGCACAGTACGCATCCCCAAACTCGGAAAGCAGACGATGAAGTCCTACATTTGTCGGAAGTTACTTAGGCAGAAGTAGAGTAAAATTAGGACACCAGTTGCATTACGTGAAGTAAAGAGGGTACATGTACATGGAAGGTCAAGATAACATCCACTTGAACTGAATAAAACGCGTTTTCAGGAGAGCGTTGGAAACCTTGCGGCGACGTCTCACACTATTGACGCCTCGCTGGCAAACACCGGCGTGCGTCGCCTGCGAGGTGTGCGCCTGGAGGCATGGTCGGAGATGATCATTTTTACAACCTAATTTCTCAGCAACAACAAAACTACCTTTGTATTTTTTTATATATATATCTCGAACAGATGATCTGAATACCTCATTTTGCGGTTTCGTAAGATTCGTGCACCGCTGCCTATATTGCTTTTATGGGTCCCAATATCGAGGCATTTCATTAAGACGCAACAAAACGAGCTTTTGAAAAATTATTACAAGCAATGCAATCATTTTACTTACTAAAATGTATTGTAGGTAACACCCAAATACAAGTTGACTAAAAAAAATTCTCATTGAGACTATTATTTTTGAAGCTCCTATTTGACTCAAAATGGCGGGTTGAAATATTTTTATTTTGATATAAATTAGAGCACAATATTAAAAAATTAGGCGCCCACCTACATTCGTGTGACAACCAGCAAATGTTTACCACTCATTTTCTTAACTACATACGTTTTATGAAACTTCCAGATCTTGCAAGCATGCCTTCAGCCACAATATAATTTAGTTTTATACAAACAATTATTTGCTTAGGGTTCAGATGTATTATCAGTCAAATTCATTTTTCAGTACATGTTCCAGATATAAAAAAGAAATGCCGCGTTCTTTCGCATGGAATGGCTCTGCCGCATCCGCCTTTAATGGAATTTAGCCGTACAAACGAAGGTAAGTTGAGATAGGTTTTTTTAAGATGCTAACTCATTGGAACACCTAATATGTAGTGACAGCGTCCCATTGGTATCATATGGCGAAAGTATTTGGCAACGAAGCACTCCAGTGACTTGCACTGCTATATTGCTACTTTTGGCAGTCGGTTTGGTTCAAGCTGTTGCACAAATTTCCGACATCTTGTCTCAAATTTCATACTAGAGCAGGAGTATTATTCTGGTTCCTATAATAGTCTGACTTTGTTAATTTCTCATTCTTTCTTTTCTGGAAACAACGAAAGATAGACAAACCTTCTATAGATTTGAGTAGTCAAAAAGGCGTGTAGCGACTTTTTGACTACTCTTGAAATACAAGCAAGAGTTACTTGTATTTGAGACACACTAGAAAGATTAGGTTTCGAAATTTACTCGGATCCTAGAAACGCGGGCGCTCATGCGCTTTATCTAAGGGACACCACTCAAGATCAATGAACGTACAGTATATTTTAGCGTCAACCTTATTTTGCATGAATTACGCCTCGAATTATACTTATTCGTACTGAAACCTTACAGGTGCTAAAGCTAAGTGCTTAACCATTCGCTGCAGAAGAGCATAAAATACAGTTTTTTTGCCTTTATGTGTCGCAATAACGTACGTAATTATTTCAGCGCTCGGTTGTTTAAAACGCGTGTTAATGGCATCCCCGCCTTAATCGCCCTATGCGACTTACGATAAATTATATGCTTTGTTTTACTATAAGCCCGGACTCAGCCGACGCTACGAGCTGGTGGGAAGATCATGCAAAGTCAAAAGTTCGAAAACTTGGTATTCGTAAACAAAATGTAAGGGCGCGAACGAGCTGGTGTACATTGCACATGGTTGAAAAAAACCCGAGACTGCGGGTAAATGACACAACACTAAAAAGTCTCTAGAGTCTTTTTAGTGTTGTGTCGTTTACCTGCAGTCTCGGGGCTTTTTCAATTATGGTATTTATCATTTTTATACGTGTTCTTTCATTGATGTTTCATCCATGTACAGTGAAAGCGCATTGACTCGCAACTTTGACCCGTTCTAATTGGTCCTGTCATATTGTGGCGTTAGCTGCGCCGGACTTAAGTATCCACTGACAAGCCCAGATTCGTTTTTTTTTGTATTGTTTTAAGAGTCAAGAACTGAATCCGATGGCTTTAAATATTTTAAGCTTTTAAACTACCAACTGGAAAAAGTATAAACATTAAAAGAAAAAAAACACTCTTGGAAGTTTTGCCCGAATCTATGACGTCATTCAGAAACCAGTTCCCTTCTTGCCTTCTTAGACGACTTCAAACCCTCGTTGACTTCTCCGTCCCTCTCATCGATTAAGACAATCACGATCACACGCTTCTGCCAAACTTCCAATACTTATGTGGCGCCGTGGGCTTGCCACGCCACCTTTCTCCGCGTGCTGAGGAGGCGGCATATTTCTTTAGTTTGATGTCTTTTAGTAGTGTTTTGATTACTGGGTCTCAAACCTTCTTCAAAACGATCGGGAAAAAGAACGTATTGGCTTTGTCGAGCGACGCTGATCGCAACTTATATACTTCTTAATCTCTTGACTACTGTGGCTCTAACCTGAACACGTGGGACACGTGGGAAAAAACTGTTCGGGAGGGGAGAAGGGGGGGAGGGGGAGATACGAGCCCCTTAATTGGCTGGCCCCAAGATCAAGTTTGGCGCCGGCCAATCAGGGCCACCGGATTCCTCGCCTCCTTTTGCTTCAAGTGTCCGGATTAGTTCCCCAGTCCTCAGAATCCAACAGATTATCCGACATCGAAGAAATAAATAAAACACTTGTGCCAGCTTTCGCTGATATTCCCATTGCCACAACCCTTTCCACTCCTTCAGCACAAGAGCCACCGCCGCCACATTAAAACAAAAAAAAGAGGACGAATTTGATTTTGCGTCATGAACGAAGGGGGCAGCACACTGCGTTTAAATTCTTATAAACGTATATGTATTTAATGTCATTCATAATTGTTACAGACCTGCAACTCGCAACGTCTCTAAATTACTGAAACCTACCTTCCCCAAAGGCACTATAAAAGAAACGAAGCGATGATCCCCCTCCCTCTCCTCCCTTCGTGGGCATAAGTGGGTATGACGCGGATCTTGTGCCATCTGCTTCCCACGCTAAATTATGTTTGCGCCGACACGAAAAAATACCATGTTATAAAGCGATTTTAAAGCGTTCGAAATCATGTGAATGATATATCCTAGGGTTGTCAGTGGCCCTTTAAGACAAAACAAAAATATATTCGTACCCTGTCTTTGACCTGCATACCTCGACGACGTTATCATCAGATGGACAAACACCGAGGTGCGAGAAAAAACGGACACGTGGCCTCCGGTCTGGGACATCGAGATTGACAGCTCGGCTTCAACGCAGCCACCATCACACAGCTCTGACAGCCAGGCCCAACCAACCAGATCGCATCCGGGAGCTGGCGACAAGCCAACGATTTCTCCTCGAGCGCTCAGTGCCCACGCTCCTCGAGTGGCCTCGAGCTGATAAGCGCCAGTCTGTCAGACAGTACATAACAATCACTACGTTTATATTGATACGCCAAAGTAAATAATATGTCGAACTTGGGGCCCTAATCAGGACACTTGGCGAAAAAATTGGCGAGAAATTCGGTGGCTTTGATTGGCCGGCGCCAAGGTCAAGTGTGGCATTGGCCGATCGCGGCCGCCAGATTTTTCGCCGAGTTTCTCGCCAAGTTTACAGCTCAAGGCCCTTGATGTGAACCAAAACCCAGCGAGCGAGTTTCATTCTCAGTAAGGCGAAACCAAGTCCGTGGTTAAAATTTAACGGACAATCTATGATGGGTAATAAAATCAAGTAAACTCAGTATGTTTTCAGCTAGATGCTGCATTTTTTATTAAATATTTTTCTACACGGTGACAGCGTCACCTTGACTAAATTAAAAGCCAAGTTTCGATTAAAACTCGGCATAGCTGTGAACAGGATAGCGCAAGTAGCAATAGTTGAATCGTTTTCTTTTTATATAATACAATTGTGTAGGATAAAGTCATGACACACTTAATCGACAAAGTAATAGATAAGAAAACATATACACTGCATTATATATATTTTTCTTATGAAACAACAAAAGCTTTCGAATTCATAAAACAATTATGATAGATATTCGTTTAAGTACACCCATTCAGATTTAAGCTGTCCGTTTTATGAAGTAAATAAATGTTTAGTCACAGGCGACTAAAATTCACAGTTTTTTTGTGCAGTTAATCTTTTTTCTTGTAACATCAAGTTTCCGTAAAAAAAAAAAGAATATGGGCAGGACTGCTCAAATAGGGAGAGCCGCTGCTCCACCACGGTGTAGCGAATTTAAATACTGCCTATATTAAAAACTAACAAGCCATATTTTGTGTTTTTTCAAAGCCATCCTTTATACACTTTTTCAATAGAATAACCTGTTTCTTATCATATATTGGAAATAGTGCAGTGATTGAATTCATTTCGCTGAAACAAGGTGCAGTGTTTGAGACAAGTTGGTTAGTTGTGTGCGGTAGTTGTGAAGATTGCCGAGAGAAATTCTTGCTATTAAAGCACTTATAAAATGTCACTTCTTATGGGGCCACTCATGCTTGAAGCGCACGCAAAAAAAAAAAAAGAGGGTTCAGTTTGTTTTACCTCTCAGATAGTTTTGATGAACTCTCCGGCGCCTTAATGGAGATTTTCTTTTTTTTCTCTCCCACAGAACGGCTGACACCAGAATAGCTGAATTTACTCTCACTTATATTACTAAGGTAGTTGTCAGATGCCTATATTCCCGTTGGTGTTGTAAGATAAATTCAGAAGCCACAATAAGTAAGAAAAATGCAACCACGTGGTTCATCGCGTATATAAATTGTTATATTTCTTTATTACGCTACTTTTTGTGAGCGTCATCCTGGTAGGAAATTTTATGGCATGAGATAATTAGATATTTTTATATGCATGTTCAATGCTGGTATTTTTTTCTTTTTTTTTAATTGATAAATTTTGAGTGAGAAAATTATGTCTTCCCGGTTTATTTGCAATCAAACTTTGGTTTGGGCTAGTTGGTTTATATCGATTAAAAGGTTAAACGGCGCGAACAAAACGGGACGAAAAAAGACACGTACGAGCGTGTCGTACGTGTGTCTTTTTTCGTCTCGTTTTGTTCGCGCCTTTTAACCTTTTAATTAGATTATTTGAATTGCGTATTTGATTCAGTATCATTTAGATAAACTTTAGAACGATATATTTTAATGTAATAAAACCAACACTTACAGAGTAAGGAAATAAATGTAATGTATCAACTCCTGTATAGTAAATCCCTATGATCGTTAATGTGTATCCCTGTGTATTCACCGAGGTTAATGGAAAATTCGGAACAAAATCATTTCTTTTCGTACTGCTTTGAATTTCTTTTCGGCTACTTGGAATGCCCCGATCACTTATATATTCATATTATGAAGTATAATGACTTTAAAGGCGCATGTCATAAGTGTCTTAGTGTTGCGAATGAGATAAAAGAGAAAACAAATCCTTTGACAAGTCTACTTTGAGCTGTCGTTTAAACCCCACTCCCATTTCCGAAGGGTGTAGTTACACCCCTGTGATATAATATCAATCAATTTATATTGCTTCGTTTGAGAGGCGAATGAGGGAAAAATTGTGAACAGATAGGCAACCCGTAAGCTGAAACAGAGCGACATTTGAGGTGGGGCACCTGAGCCGCTAACGTATCATTCGCAGCACATGGACTGATTGAAGAGTAAAGGTTCGAACGCGTACCATAGAGTCCACATAGGCGTTTCGCATTAAACGAATGACCCACAAAACGAAATTTCCATAGTCTTTTGTAATAAATAAGGGTGCTTGAAGTAGGGATAATTTCAGCTGTCTGCGTCGGAGGGGAGGGTGCTTTCGTGCTCTACTTCGGTACATCAGTCAATTATATAAAACGAAGATCTTCAATAAACAGGGACACAAAAGTAGAGAAGACAAAGTGCACCCTCAAATGTAGATTAATTTAAACAAACGAAGACTGTTATTACCATTTTTTTGGCATTCTTCTAAAAAAGAGGCTCGAGGTTCACCTAAGCACGTCTTATAAGTTGTGAATGCGAAAGCATGTACGTCATTCTTCCGCTCCCTTATTTTGTCTGCAGCGTATTCGCATTGCCCCGCTCTGCCGGCGAGGAAAGGGAGCTTCCGCTTGCCGCTCTGACCTCAAACGTTTCGTGTTATCGGCGCGTTGACAGACACGCAGCGCAATGGGGTGGCCTTCGTTGAAACTGACGTGCAGCGGCCAATGGGAACCTCGTCGACGCGCGTTAGCCAATAGGACCGAAGCCGTAAATCCATCACCTTTGCTCCGCTCCTTTGGAATCGGGGGATTCGGGTGCCGTTGGCTAGGTTTCCGCGTGGTTTCATAGCTGGGAGCAGGCTTCAGTTAGAAAAAAGATTTAGGGTGGGGTTTGGCGGAGTTTCAAAGCTGTTGGCGTCGGCCCGCTCTATGAGACAGTTAATGTTTTCGCATTAATAAAACACTATACGTCAGGAGCATTTACGTGGCACTAACGCCACTCTTTCTTTTGGTTTTTGATACAGAATGATTGCAACGTTCTAAGGCATATTTAACTGCGTACCTCCCGAGAATTCTTGTTTGTGTTAATTCTGGGTCACAAATGGTTATCCCAGTGTACTATCGAATTGCCAGGGGAGACTGTTTTACTGACCATGCATGTTACATTGCTGCCATCCATGATCATGCATGCTACCTTGTTTGATATCGATGGCCTGTTGGACGTTTTTTCAAAGTGCCCAAAACGGTTCTCGCCGATATGGAGCGTGGTCGACCCTGCGAAACCGCGAAGTGTCCCACTAACACTATCGCTGTAGTATTGCTGTAGAAAGCAGTACTTAGCAACTTCAATTTGTCCTCGCCGTCTCGCTCATTTGGATTATGTTGCTCAGATAAACAACATAAAACAAACTTAAGATCAGGGTGTCGAACCGAACCCGAATCCGAGCCGAAAACCGGATCAAAACCGTTATTTTTGACCAAACCGGAACCAAACCGAAACCGAAATCGAACGCTTCATAATGACCCCGAACCGGAACGAAACCATAATTTGATATGGCGATTAACGGTTCACCGAGAACGGCTCAGGGCCAATTGTGTCAGTAATTGGTCTAATTGGAAAAGGTGGGGGAGTGTATTTTTCTTATGTTGCCAAGACTAATCCTGCATACTGTGAAATATTTTTACATTTCGTTTTTATTGCATACATAATCAAAAATACATCATCTGGAGAGATTCAACTTTGCTTTGTTTCTCAGATTAACCCTGGCGGCGCGGAAGCGGAGGCGCCTATTTGAAGGCAACGCTTGGCTGCTTGGCTGCTTGGCTACGAAATGTCCAAGTGTCGGAGCGGATTGCGCCACTGTAGCCATGGAGGCCTACGCGTCCGCGAATGTTTGACCTCAAGATGAACCGTAGTTGCAGTCGATTTAGCCAGTCGAGCACTGACAGCGCACCACGTGGCTTCCGCTTGAGTGGAGCGACACCCTGAATAAAGGGGGAGAAGTACCGCGATGCTTTGGCATTATAGTTTATAGGACCGCCTGTGGTCCATTTCGGAGGAAAACAATATTTTCTTCAGCGTCCTCCCAGTGTTACCTTAAAGAAAAAAGAAAAAAAATAGGTTGTCGGAGGCAACGTTACTCGACGATGATTCGCCGACGCACCGCGCCTTGGAAGGAGGCCAGGGGAAGGAGGACGGGGGCGGGGGGGGGGGGGGGGGGGAGAAGAAAATGTGTCTATTTTTTTGTAGGTTTGTCAGGCTAGCAAGGCCAGCATGTCGCCTGTTCAACCATTTTCTCATAGTTGTTCGAAATCCACTTTCATCGTTTTCAACTGAGTATTCGAGAAACGTCGTTCGCTGTGGAGGCATTACCGGAACTTTGTTCGATGGCTGACAGGTACAAATCGGCCGGTCTGAGTCCCTCAGATCGGGTCATTTGCATAGAGCGTTGCTTTCAATAAAATGTCAAAGTTTCTAGACAAAGCATCACCACGAGGTCTTCAGAAGAGCGTTTTTTTCCGCCGGAACCCGAAGCGCTGTGAAGATGTAGTCACATTTCATTATATATACGTGCGTGTTCACGTGCCCGGTCATTGACACATCGGCCAGTCTGGCCGACGTATACACGACCACAGCTTAACGGGATTAGCTAAACCACTCCAACTGCGCACTCCACGTACCTGTTTCTGTGTTTTGCGGCACATTTGTTTCCTCTCGCGCCCCTGTCAGCCACTCTGGGGCATAACTGTGACATCTTACTGGGTGCTAAAAACAGGTGGCATGTGGAAAAAAAAACTGAAAAACAGATGTGTGCAAAACAAGCAAAACAAACCAAAACATATGGAGGACAGGCAATCTAGCTAAAGAGATTTTACTGTTTACAAAATCCCAGCCCAGCGTGTGATCTTCACAGCCCAGGCATGCGTATTCATCGCTTCGTAAAGCTAGCAAAGCACGCGCTATTAGTGGCGAGATGTTTCGGTGGCGCCCTCGTTTGGTTCCCTTTCGTGACGTCATTACCTTGTGAACAACAAGTTCAGTGGTGTTTGTAATAAGCACGGTGGAAGCCTGAAATCATAGCGCTCTCAAAGCAACACTGTCAACACCGTCAAAATTGAAGTTCTTACATTCCTCTTAGTTGCGTCGATGATAATTCCTTTGCTGACGTCATAGTCAGCATTCGGCCAATTGTGGTGGGCCGAACACAGCGACGCTTTCGATCGCTCACGTCGCCAATACGCACGAAAACTAAAGGTGGCACCGGCCACAATTAAGCTTTGTTTTGGAAAGGTCTAAAGACCCATCCCGAAAATACGCCCTCTTATGGCAGAGTTTCAAGCACTGCACAGCTGCGTGTGTAAAAGACACCATAAAAATGGAAAGCCGATCACTTACATTTAGTTCACATAAGAACAGTAATATACAAGTAATAGAATGGCCACATAAATCATGTCTTGCGCACGTCAGAGTTTTCATATCTGCCTGAAGAGGGAGCAGTATTGGGATGGGGTCTATTGCAAGTCTCTCGTGCTCAGAAAAGGCTGCAGAGAGTGCTCGGTCAATATTAAAGGGTCCAGTTAGGAACCGGTTCAAACCGTTTCGCGCTTATCAAAACCGGTAACTCGAGTGATATTATGTGCGCTACCCTAAACTAGAACCGAACCGAAACAAAACGCAATGCTACTGAACCGGAACCCGAATCGACCCGAAATAATGACCGGTTCGACACCCTGCTTATAATATTCCTAATATACAATTAACTCGCTAACCACTTTTATGAATAACCGTCGATAAGGAATGGCACTTCGTGGATGCACCCGTAGGTAAAAAAAAGCAGAGAAACTGCTTAAGCTTTTTTTCTTCAAAAGTGGAATTCGGTAGCCTTATCGGGCCCCGTTCGCATCGCCTTCTCATTTGCTCCTCATGCTTTTCATGCCAATCAGCAGGGAGTGCGGCGGACACGGTGGCCTAGTCAATAGCTTGTATGGTTCTCAGCCGAAAGGTCGTGGGTTTGAGTCGCACTCAACATACTTTAATTTTTTTAGTCAAATGAATTACTTTATAAAGTGGGATCATTTGAGACATGCTTAGACCTTAACTTCGCATTACATATCCTATCATTTAATCACTTTCATTCCACGCATGACGTCACGTGTCACGTGAGCGTTTTGTTTTTGAATTCCTGCGTGAATTCATGTGGCTGGAACGTCATGACCCTATCGACCAATCGGGATTTTCACGTCCGCTGTTTTCGCGTCACGCCTCCGACGCCTGTTTTTCTGCGACTCGAGCTCCTTGACGCTGACGCGTTAGAGGTTAAATACCGTTGACATTGCGCCTTGGGAGTTTTTATTTAAAAGAAAAGGTGGACGTGCACATGCTTTTAAAAGTGCCCAGCCATTAGTATGCGTAACGACAAACTAATTCTCAAGAGTTATAGGCACGCAGGATGGGGCAACTACGGCTGGAATCTGTCGTGCCCCTTCACTATTACCGTCGAATAGAAAGTGTTGCATTTTAGATCGCCGCTACTGCTGCTCCTGCGCTCCTACCAATGTGATAACCTAAGCAGGCATGTCGACTTTCAACCCGCGCCGGTGTACATCTGCAGTCGAGATGCGACTGCCAAGATCGCTTCCCGATGAGTACGCGCGACGCCGCCGCGAGAGCCGCGCGTATCGGATTTTAGTTAGATCTGCAGGGCAACCATAGCTGTATCTTATGTGTATTTCATTTCCCTAACTTTGTTGGTTGTACCACATATAGTATTTATATTCGATGGTAGCACAAATATAGCTAAGTATTAAGTCAGTGCGGTCGTCTGAGTGTCATCTTTCACTCCGCCCCCCTCGTTCCGTTTTTAGTACTTAAAAAAAAATAAAAAAAATAAAGGGGCGTGTTTTGGTTCCCTCGCGTCATCTAAGCACCTAATCGCAGGTAAGACACACAATTGGAGCTTGAGGCCCGCTTCATCTCTGTGTTTTGTATAAACGTCCCACGGTGGCGTGGATCTGTCCAATTACCTCTCCGTGCAGCCCGTTAGAGCCCATACATTTGTCGTTGTACAGCAGCGAACAAATTGTCATATGAGTGCAATTTAGAGCAAGCGGGCACCACTGCAAGAAGTGCTAACTTTTTTGCTATATAAACCTCACTACCATAAAGTTGGCATTCTCATTATTCAATTGTTTCAATGAAGGTATGTAAGGTGACTGAAATAACCAGGCACAGTCTCAAATGGTCTGTAAAAACCGACGTCTGCGAGTAGCAATTCACACTTTTCGTCAAAGGTGTATTTCTCAAATCGGTTTTGTGCTGTAAAATAAAATATCGTAGCCCCCTTTCCTAAAAAATAGGGCCAAAAAGCTTGCCAGGGTTAATGGCGGGCGGCAACGCAGACGATCGAGTCGATAGGCGAGGCGCGTTTGGCGCACGTAATGATAGATGGCACTACTTCATTATTTAGACTGCTCGCGACGACTGTGATCTATTAAAACGAACACAATATTATATGTCATGTTCCTTTTGTTTAAAATTAATATGAACAATAAAAACAAAACTTGAATTTAAAAAAAAAAAACGCAGTTGCATAACGACGGCGCTCTTGCTGACGGCGGATTTCGTCTGCGTGTCGTCTGCTTCCTTACGCTGGCGGATACACCTTCCGACGCTGCTCCCGACGTCATCTCTCGATACGTGTGGTTGTCTGCGTCGCCGTCCGCCGTTGGCCTTGGTAAGCGTTTTGACATTATATTTGACAGAATTGGAGATACGCTTTGTAATTTTACGGGATAAAACCGACCTGGTGAAATACGCGCTTGACAAAATGTTTAGATTGCTACGTGCAGGCACCGGTTTTTACAGTCCAGTTGAGATCGAGCCTGATTATTTCATCACCATATTGATACGAGATATGTTGGTAGTTGAGCACACCAAAGTGAATTCCCATTAAAACGTCTAGGATCAAAAACTAATTTGTGAAAGGCAGAAGCTTATTGGCTTTCTGAAAATACGGCGGCTGTAGCTGGCCAGCGCCTCTTTTGAAGTTTGGTGCAGGTTTCGATAGCAAGAGTAGTCACATATATTTATCTTAATCAAATCATTGTGATGAACGCCGAAAAAAGCTATAACAGGCACGTAGCGTGAAATATACAAAAAAGCTGACGCATTAAGCAAAATATTGACTTAGGAATGGCAAGAAGCCTTTGCGTATTTTCGTCTGCTGGTAGGCAAACCAGGGCAAGCGTTCAAATAATTACGTCTCTCCTAGCGCCTTGAACGGCCCATATCCTGACTCGTGATCCCGTTTTTAAGACCTTTGCAAAAACCGAGTTATATATGAAGCTCAATAACTTCACTAAGGTTACTATGCAAACTGGTGAATCCGATGAAGTCAACGGTGGCATACCCAGTATTCGTAGCTCACCAAAACCGGACTTTTTTTGTGTGTGTGTGGGGGGGGGGAGGTTTTGTGACTAAAATGACACTAAAACGTACCTTTAGCAGCAAACATACTACAATTATCTGTGACCTGATGAATTGAAGACCCCACCAAAGCTATTTTAGTAATAATAAGAACTTTCCCATATTATCGGATACGTTAAGCAATGCGTTACACTAGAACGCGCAGAGTCTCAAATAAATTCTAATCTGAGCTCACCCTGAAACGAGGCATAGGGTACGCTAACGTGCAATCAAATCGGACCTTGTTTTCAATAATAATTGTTCCCTAAGCCTTCTTAGGCCGATCTTTCTGGGTCGTCTCTCAAATAGCTTGGCAGAAGTAGAGCCTTCCAAACCCACCCTCTGTGTTTCGGAAAGAGGCGTGCAAATATATATATCGAAGAGGAACGAATTACATGAAACCAATATACCGCAAAATCCCATAAGGTCGCCCTCATCCGCGAAATCGATCATCCCGTTTTTCTGGCTCGATACCTAAAACATAAAAAAATTCAAAATAATCGGCCACCCCCTATTCCCGTCGCACGTCATGTGATGTCCAACGGGGATCACATCAACTGCGCGATCTGCGGTATACCGGTACTTCTGACAAGGAAGCTCTAGCGGGATCACGCGTGTTTTTCTTTGTGCTCTGTGCGTGTGATATGGGTTCATGTGACATGCAAGTTGATCCCGCGTGTTAATTGCTTCGTAAAATGCGAGTCTGCTGCGTCGGCGATCGGCGGTATTTCTTCCCGTGGCATGCGCGTTCACAGTGGGTTCCCGCGTTTTTTGTCCGGGGTCGGCGCACGCAATATCGGTTTCCGTAACATTCGAGCTGTCCCGAATGTTTGTTGCGCCCTGAAATTTAAATCTGCTGCATTCGCGAATTGCGGTGTCTGTTATCATAACATACGAGTTCGCGGTAGGTTTCGGGCGGGGCCTTCGCATCATGTACTGTGTCTTCACGATTCTAACGCGCACTTTTCGCCGAAATCGGTGTCCAAAACTACATGCGCTTTACAGTCGAAACCGAAAACCGAAACTCGAGAAAAACGCAGTCGGTATAAGGTGGGTAGCCCCATCGTCATCGTAACCAATTGTTTATATTCGCCACCTTGTTA
Organism: Ixodes scapularis; assembly: GCF_016920785.2. Classification (NCBI taxonomy): domain Eukaryota; kingdom Metazoa; phylum Arthropoda; class Arachnida; order Ixodida; family Ixodidae; genus Ixodes; species Ixodes scapularis. The sequence goes on along the minus strand of NW_024609835.1, from coordinate 189,080,559 downwards.
TTCGTATCGCGCGCATTCTCTCGCCCCTACCGACACGAGTCCGCCGTTTTAAGATGGAAGAAAATATCCACTGCGTAGCTTTAATTAAACGAAAGACCGTCACGCTGGCGGGAAAGATAAGAGACAGCACGGCCTGGCTTTGCAATAGCACCTACCCGATGAACTCGCAAATTGGAACTCGACCCTCAAAAAAGGCAACGCTCGCTCACTTGTACATGCGCAGGAAGCGCGGCACTTAGAACGCTTCAGAGAATAGCAGGAATCTCCTCTGTGGACGGCGAAGAACAATCGTCGGACTCTGACAAGGGCGTCTAGTCCACTGAGTTTATTTTTGTGTTTGCGTTTGTTTCCTAAAATCTGTTCTATGGCTTATGCGTTCAATCTTCATTATTTAACCTGTACGGTAGAGTCGACCACAAACTGCTTTTTAAATAACTGAACGATAAATCTTCCTATGCATTGGAATCGGGGGTGCGTTAGAATCGTTTAAACAGTGTAAAGCGAATCTGCTGCGTCCACAACTCCTTTTACTATAACACAGGATGTCATAGCAAATTACTGCGTGTTTATCGAATCATAAAACGAAACTTTGCCGTGTCCGAAATATGAGGTATATGTTCCTAATTTATGTGGCTTGCAGCGGATAGCCCAGTCTCTTACCGCCTTTTTTTAAATAAATATTTGCTATCGCATCCCCAAAGATGGCTCACCCCATGTTTTTCTTTTACAATTTATGTCCTCATTTTGTGTGGGCGTCCTTACAGGACTTTAAGTGTGTATTTTTCATGCAGCCGAAGCGACAACCAAAACAGCTGAAGGGTCGAATTATCGAAGAGGTAATACAACCTTGCAGCCATGGTGAGCTTGCGAGCAAAATAGAATACCCCACATGCAACTCAATTTGCAGCCTAAGCGTGTGCCTGATCCACCTGGAGACAATCGCTTTTCAGGGACCGCAAGGCCAGACTACGTCGTAACAGATGAAAAAACAAAACAAAGCAAGAAAATAGAAAAAAAAAAACGTGAACAAGCTGGGAGGCATTTCCAGTTCAAGAATCGTTCTACACAACTGGAGACGGACACCCAGCTGCGCGCCGGAACAGAACAAGAACGGGACAATCATCTAACCCAAGGAACGGGAAGCGGAACGAAAGGAAATATTCCGGAAGCACTCTACCTGCCAGTATTCGAGGCTTGCAACGGAGTATATAAAGAGGTAGCGACCAGCATACAATAATATACGGGAGGAACGAGTGCAAAAGATACCGGGTTGGTAAAATAAAAAAAGTGTGTGTTGCAAGCATTTTTTTCAAATTTCAAGAGTACGGGCCACTTTGACGTCTGTACCAGACCAGAGAGAGGAAGGCCTAACGTTTCTCGGTACACCGTGCCAGGAATCAATCCAATTATAAGAACCCTAGAGTAATGAAGGTTCCTGACCTTTCTCGTTTTCTTTCCCTCTCTTTTTCACCTTCTGCATCCCTGCGCAGGAAAATTGGTTCACCTGCCTGAGTGCTTTTCCGCGCATTGATGTAGACGCTGAACTAAAACCGGATAAAGGCTGCACTATGTCGGCAAAAGCAACTAAAGACGATCCCTTCAGCCCCTCTTTCTGTTCTCTGGTGCAAATCCAATCACCATATATTAGAACGAATTTCAAGAGTGAGACGTGTTTCTGGGCTTATGACTTGGTCTTCGGTGTTTTTGCTCGTACATACGGACGACGACAACGAACCGGGAGCAAAACTTACTGATACAAAACTTGAAAGTGTAAAAACAGCGGGGACGACGACGGGAAGAGGACATCTTTCATCATGAAAAATGTCCTGTTCCCGTCGTCGTCCCCGCTGTTTTTATACTTTCAAGTTTTGTATCTATTAACCAACACGCTCGTTTTCAATTGTAACAACTTACTGATCAAATGCAACCGAACAGACAGCAGTAAATAAACTGTAAAAAGTGAGCAGCGTAAAAAAACAAAAAAAACACGAGTAAAAGTGAGCAGGAACAATGAACTTTAACCTTGAGGCGCCAAGTACGTACACTCGAGAAACAAGAAAAACACCTCATAAGTGAGTAGAGAGAACCTGACCATGTTGTTAATCAGTAAAAAACGGCTTCTCGCCTTCCTTTTTTTTTGTCTTGGTAAGAGGGTATTTTTTTAATTCAGATGACAATTCGATTAGGCTTGACATTATGCGGAGTAACAACACGGCCTCTGGAGCTAGGAATCCCAAGGTTACGCAATAACCAATGGTGGCAAAGTGGACAAAAATACGCCATGAAACTAACATAATTTAAGAATCATTCTTATTACATTTTTTCACCTGGGGATGGAGTAAACATATCGTTTATACCAAATGAAAATATGGGCATAAGCGTTTATTTGCATTTGTTGGAGTTTAAAGATATAATAATCTGAGGCTTTTATTTACTTTTATCAGCAGATTATTTTAACTCCTGCCAAATGATGAATGTTATCTGCTGGCTAGAAATTATCTCCAAAGTCGGGATTCTTAATTTATAACACGATAGCCAATACAGATTTTAACTATTCAATTGGATTATAAGAACTTTTCGTGGTAGGTGGTACTCTCGAAAATAACGGGTTACATGAAAAGCCCAGTTGCGTCCTAATGAAATGATAACGAGTGGAAGAGAAGTTTACCCCCGTCCGCTTCTGCTTCATGGCACATTTAACTTTGAGAAAGGCCACCATAACTGATTTCTTATTGAACCGTTTTGTATCCTTTAAGAGGAGTTCACAAAGTATTCAATTCGCAAATATAGCGCCCCTCTTCGTTTCTCGATAGCACTATTACCGAATAGTATCTATATATGTAAGCACATATCTAAAGACATGCTTCATGTGTGTTCTTATCATTTTCAAAACGTTCAGACTAATGCTTGCACGACCATGGGGGAATATTCTAAAGGTTCCCCTGGAGAATTATGATTTAATATATTGAATGGCATGTCTGATAACCTTTTCAACACACCTAGATCCTTTCTGAGGCCAAAGAACACGCCGAGAGGGAAGTCAGCTAGTCGTGTAAAAAAGCGCGGATGCTCTTGCTTGAAGAGTGGAAATATATTTGTGGTAGTTCAATAAGATAAATTAATTAAAAATTTCAATTTAGGCTCTCCAATTTTTTAAACTGTTGACGAATAATTTTTTTTTTAATTTGCTTCATGTGAAACTTTATACATTACTAATATACTTACAACTCTAGTATATTCGGTGAAGAACAGAAAGTTGGGACGTCTGCATGAGTACTGATATACTACTTTGTGTTATTAGTGGAACTAAACAACATAACTCGTACTGCCGCAGTAACTCGTAGCTGCACCTCAATATGCGCTCCCGCAGTGCAGTTGAATGCAGCAAGACACCACTTTGTGTACGTGCCTTTACAGTCCCTCCTGCAATATATGGTAAATAAAAAAATAAAAGGGTTAAGTTGAAGCATGGTGATTATATATTTTTTTTATATGGTTACTTAAACCCGACTTTCGGAGGATTGTACCGCATATATTAGAAAGGCTTTCCATAATCTTAGCGTAATTTTTTTACCGTAACTGCCATTCAGAGCCAAGTCAGATTCGTGAAATGAATAAAACGCTTGATTCAACTTTGATATAATACCGTGCCAGCTCAAAACACTAACCGAAAAGGTACCAGTCGTCTACACCGTTTTCTTCGCAGTATGGTCCTTTCGCGCTCCTACATCCCGGTAATAATAACAGTATTACGAGAAGTGGACATGGAAGAGCAGCAATGACGCAGACGCCGCTAAAGCCCTTGTGCTTTCTCGTACAGTTCCTTATCACCGCCTTCCCATGAACCGTTGTCTTTTTCGGTTCCGCCTCTGGGATCTACGTTGCAACCAGCCGCCTTCCTACATGTCGATGCTTGTTCATCTGGCAACAGCCCTTCATTTATGGATTTTCAACGTTCGTGCCCGTAAACAGCGCCTGTTTTCCGTCAACTCAAGTCAACCTCATCCTCACGAACACCGGATGGCGCTCTGTCTATAAATTGCCTGCCAGCTGGCAAGCTATTATAGACCGACGACCATAGACAATGGTCGGTCTACAGATATAATCGTCGGTCATGGATATAGACCGACGATTATGGACGATCAGATGCGCTAGCGTATCTGATAGTCAGTGGGCATGAAAGAGCAGCAATGACGCGGACGCTGTAAAGCCTTTCTACTTTCTCGTGCAGGTTAGTCAACCACATTAAGTTCACTCCTAACGCACTAGTAATTGGTGCATGGTGCTCCTTCCATTCCCGCATGTGCCGCTCGGTTTGTTTATTAACAGCATATATGCCATCAAGGCAGAACAAGTTTATTAGTGAAATATTGACTGCCATTAAATCACTTTTCAGTACAATTGATACAAGTCACGCCGAAGTAATGTCCTCTATCAATGAAGTCGAAGCCAATCGAATATTTGTTGCAGACGGTGCGTCCTACATGAACCTAAAATGGCTGCCGCGGAGTTGAAGGTTGACGCACTTCAGGGCCTTCATTGTGTTCCGGATGTTCACCGCCTTGTAGCTGAGGGTGTTGGAGACCAAAATTCCCCACTTCATTGCCGTCTGGATGATTATGAGGACCGGTCTCGCTGGGATCACTTGATTTTATATTGCATCCCAATAGCCCGACTGAAACGTGGACCTATTCAGAGCAAAAAGTGCGCTCGTTTCTGGTTCACTCTTTCTAGCTTCAGCTTCCTGAGGAAGCTATTTCACAATCGCATCACTTAAGTGCTTTGGTTTCTAACAAGTTTCACCCTATAGTTGGTAAGTTTATTTCGCTTAAGATGAATGACAACATTCTATTCAGAAGATCTGAACTGAAAAGCACAAGGGTCACATCGCAAGGAGATATTCGCAAAGTAACCCGACTTTCGCGTAAGAATCTCTTAGATTTCTGCAAGGCAAGTGGAAAGAAATTTACCTTGCGTTACAACAAGTTATTTGTCAACAGTAAGTGCTATGCATACTAAGCTCAAAATGACAGTGTGTGCGATGCTAAACTACCTAACGCACGATCTGGTATTGACGCAGAGCCTTCGGGTTAGGTTAACGATAGTGACTCTGAACACTTACCCGCTTTGATCCCGTCCCTTTCTTCCTATCTATCAGCAACCTTTTAGGCGAGACCTATTTGTGACTACTTTATTTTTTTTTAATATTAGAAGCTATATAAAGAAACAGATGGCTTATCGTCCCTGGTATACCTGGTATGCCTATGTGATTGTCTTGACACGGACGTTGTTGTCTAGTAATGTTAACACCGTCAACATTTATTTTGACAAATTGTTATGCTCTTTATAGACACGATTATTGGGGACGTTTTGGTGGTGGAGCTCTAATTGCTGTTACGAATAATATTGTTTCATATGTTGTTACCGCGCCTTCGCCCCTAGAATTTATTTGTACGTTCATTCGTTTCAACCTCATAGACACGGCATTTGCGTTCGGAACCGGTTACCTCACGATGATTTGTTTATTGGCCAATAAACAAATCATGATTATTTGTTTATTGGCTCAATAATCAGATCAGATTTATTTTCCTCAAAGGTATCCCTATTGGGATACATTACATGAGGGGGGAGATAAATACAACATTCAATGTACAATATTAAAAGGTAAACAGCAAAACACAAAAATACATTTATTTATCAGACTTTAAAAATCAGACTTACAAATATCACGAAGTTTATTCGTATTAGCTTCATGGACGATGTGAGCGGGTGAGGAATTCCAGTCGGCAATAGCAAGTAAACGGGGGGAATCTTGAAATTTGTTAGTTCTGCAGAAAAGTGGCTGAATTTTTAGTGGATGATCGGAGCGCTTTGAAATGTAAGATGGATCTTGGAGATAGACACTACGAAATTCCGATGATGAGTAGTGGATGCCATGAAGGAAAACAAGACGGGCTAGTTTGGTTCCAACGGTTACAGGTTTCACCTCCAGGTTGGTTTTAATAAGAGTGACTCTCAAAGTTCTTCAATGGTCATGCATGATGTAGCGTGATGCCTTGTATTGAACAGATTCCAGCTTGTTAAGAAGGTATCGTTGATGAGGCCACCAAATGATGTCGGCGCATTCGAGTTTGGATAGCAGAAATGCTTTGTTGGCGGTTAGTTTGACTGTCTGAGATGAGCGGAAAAGGTTGCGTTTGATGTATCCGAGTGATTTACATGCCCTTGGAACGGTATTATTGATGTGATCGTTCCAGGTGATGTCCTCTGAAAAAATTACTCCTAAATACTTGTGTGTTCGAATTTTTTTCTAATTTTCTCGTGGTTAATGGGATAATTCCTTTGCGTGGAAGACGGCTGCCTGGAAAATGTTATAAATCTTGTTTTGTTAGTATTCAATCTCAGTTGCCACGTGCTGCACCAAAGGGAAAAATCATGTTCAGGTCTTGCTGCATGTATTAAATTCCCTAAGGTCCCCATATTCCTCTTAGGTAATTTCAGACATGCTGGCATATCGTGGAAGGGTTGCTGCCCTACTGTAACTTCTGGTTCGTTGGGGCGTTCAGCATTCATTAGTACTCTTTCTATGTTTAACCTCTGTCATCTAGTAAATGAACCTACTCACTTTCACTAGTTCATCAGCTAATGCACTTGGCCTCAATCGACCACTGCTCCTGAATCAGTCATCTCTCCATCTCTTCTGCCTGATTTAAACAAAGACGGTTATAACGAAATTGGGCTACAGCGAAGCGATTGCAATTTCCCCATTCCCGTATGCACTTTTTCAAAGCGTTTTCTTTTCTTTCCTTTTTTGAGCGTAGGAAATTGAACCGCTCCCGCAGATATTCGCCTCGAGATCGAACTAAAGGTGGCGCTACAGTCGCGCTGTTATCATCATCGATGTGTGGATTGGAAGATTTCTGCCCCATAGGCTATCTGCGTTCGCGGCCAAGAACCTGGAAAATATCGCGTTTGTTTCCTCGTACAGTGTCATTGTGAAAGCAATTTCCACAGAAAATAGTCTCATACTGTTAATGGCCTCAGTGCACCGAGATGGGGGTCAGTTTTCACCGATATCCAGCGACCGGCGCGCTGAGGAAAGAGTGGCTTGCGAAGTTGAGATTTGATTCACGCGATGGTTTTCTCTAAATATTTCACCCCGAAGACGTCAAACCAACGATGCATGAAGACCAAGGTAAAGCGTGCGCGTTGTTACTCGCTTGCTGCTGGACAGTGTGATCGTTCTTTGTGCGGGATTTTCTGCTGCGGTGTTTGTGGAGAGGATGCGAATGCCACGAACTCAATACTGCGTAAGAGTCCGACTTTTGAAACATTGCAGAATTGTTACTCCTACGAGCCCCATACACAATGCCACACTAAAAAGGCATCGACTTCCACGGAAGTGACTCGCTCAGTGACTGCGTGTGCGTCGTTCGCCCCTGATAAATTTTCTTGTAGTTTTGTCGGAATTACACGGTAAATAAGTCTGATGGCAAATGCGTAGTCAAGCTACCGAAGGAACAGAAGGGACTATATCGGACTTAAACAATTACCTGCTTATACTCCATAAATATTGCTCACCCTCCTTGTGCTGAATGTTTCGCGCCGCTTCGCTTGAAAAACAAATTTTTAACGGCAAATCCGGCTGCATGAAAACGGCATAATTACACCCAAGGCTAACAGCTCACCAAAAGACATCGTTGCCGCGTACAAAATTCAAGCCATTTTTTTTTCGAGGTGATTCCACCGCCTGCTGCAAAACCCTTCAAAGGCCCCATATTTTCGAAAATTACAATATTAGCGAAAAATAAAGGCGCGCGACAACCTCTCTTGTTTTAAGGCCATAATTTAAGTTTATGAAATTCGTGAGAGTTAGCTGCCGGGAATATGCTGCTATGCCTAATTTGCAATTAATTGGGATCGCAAACATAACAAAGTTTGCGTATGCAGCGTTTAAAACGATCGGGAGGACAAATCACGCGATTCTCTCAAAGACGTATCCGGTCGTTGGAGTTACAACAAATACTTATACGGCAGGGCGAGTACACGAAAGTTCATCAATCATGGCACGGTTCGTGAGTTTCAGATCCACAGTGTGGGGATCCCTGCTGAGAGCCGACGACTGCAGTACATAACTCCGCACGTGTACGCTCGTCCACGTGGTCGTTTGGGCCACAACTCTGCACTCAATAATATGCCCGGCATTCGCAAGTTGTTCGCCTTCGACAAGGCACATATTTTCGTCGGCAATGTACTTCATAATAGAATGCAATGACACTGAAACTGAAACAAAAAAAACCATCACAACAACAACCACAGTAGCAAAATTATATAAGCATCAGGCTAGGCATTTCTTGCCTTCGCGGGTTTCTACTATCGTACAAGGATACGATCTTTTCGAAGGAACAAGCATTCACAAAGTGAATAGCGCAGTTTGCCCGAAAACAAGTCTTCATCGTTGCGAGGATCCATGTTTCAACGTGCGGCGAAAGCAGACGACGCTTGGCGGCATCCCCACTAGCAGTGTTTCCAACATCCACCGCAAGGTGCACGGTCTGGTGCTCTCTTTGCTTGCACTTCCCAGCAATTGACATCCAAATGCGTCATAATGGGATGCACATAGACCACCTTTCCTGTAATACCCCTGCCAAATAAGATGAGCGTGACTATGCTATTTCTCAATCGCACTGAAACCTTTGCCTAAAATGCACTTACCCTGTCTGTGCTTTTATGCTCGCAATTTTTTCAAAGTGGATTGCTCATTCATCATTATCGATCTTTTCTACCGGCTCCTTATGCACATTGCACAGTGGTCCCCTACCTTAGCACCCAAATTTGGCAGAGGAGCGCTATCTTAGGGACTATTGTTTCAACTGCTCATCACGTTACTGAACATATGCAACCTCCAGACCAGGAGGGGGGAATGAAGTGGAACCGCTCAGGTGGCTAACCGGTTAAGTCGCGTGTTTTGGTCACTATCTAATAACATCAAGAAAGATGCAACCAATTTTTATGGCTGTGTGGTCACGACCGACGGGCGACACATTTTGTGCAGTGTAGCCGCGCTCGCTGGCCCTTCTGCAAGAATGACGCATTTCAAAGCTGTGTTTTTTTAAACTGATAGCAGTATTTTCACGTGCATGCTCACCAATAATGAGAGATAGCCAAAACACCCAGCAATCAGTCAGAGACCTGTTCAGCCAATTAGCTCCCCCCAAACAGTTCTGGAGGTTCCATGGAAAAGCCATGTATTAGTCATTACAGACCTCAGTGCACCAGCACCAAGGCCTCCTGGTTTTTTCTGAAAATGTGTATAAACAAGTATTAATTCTTATTTTCTCTCTGTTGTTTTTATCGTTATTAAAACATACTTAGAATGTCATTTTTCAATCCAAACGTCCAACTTTTAGAAAGCCATTTTATATGCAGTAGTACAAAACAAAGTGTTAAATATTATTCTGACATCCAAGCCTCTATTGTTACACTGAACATACCAGACAGAGCGCCCCTTGCTTTAAGAGAATAAAATGTGTTTTTCTGAAGCAACCATTTATTCCACAAAATTAGTTTCAATGTTGCAGTACTGTGCCTGCAGCATTGAGTGAACGTAGGTCAGATGATGTTTGAATGCGCAGTTGAATGGGACGCGGACCATTCGTCACATGTCGATTCGTCATAGGACGACTGGTAACAGGACAGTTCGTCACTGCGGAAGATTCGTCATAAGATAACTGGTAACAGGACCATTCGTCACAGTGGAACATTCGTCATAAGATAACTGGTAACAGGACCATTCGTCACAGCGGAACATTCGTCATAGGATGATTCATCCACCAGACGATTGGTCACAGACTCACCGCGAGTGTTCTAGGAATGATATTAGTTTTTAAACCGTAATTTTAAGCAACTGAATATGTTCGCTGGATTGCAGTAACAATAATATCAAGCTATTGTTCATTGTATGTTTGGCAGTACGCACATTTGAACTCAAAGACCAACGTATGTATAATTGCATAGGACGGGCGAAATGGCGAAATTCTTTGTTCATTCCGTTGTGCATTGGAGCATGAAATGCTTGTATCAGGCGTTCCGAAATACATGTTCGGAAGACGGAAGGCTCGATAGAACAATTTTATTGGAGAGAATCAAAAGGCAAGGTTTTCGCGCAAGCGCCCCCAGGCACTCCATGCGGCGGGTGCTGCTGTAGTTTTCGACGATAAATCTGATGCGCTTGTTACAGTCCGCGTGCTTTTTTGAGACTCTTGTTAAAGTCGTCCCGCCTTGAGGCTGGGCAATCTTCATCTCGGTCAGAGACTGCTCTTTCTTCAGGCAGTCCAAGAAGAACCAGAGGTTTGGCGCTGTACAGCCCACGTTCCTCTGAAGAGAAAAAAAAGATCAAAACGACGTTCTATATTTAAAAAGTGTGAACTTTAGGACGTAGGATAGGAATGGCACATTGAAATTAGCGCTACGTGTGCCCGGTTCGTCTCCCTGTTCGATGTATTCTTTGTGATGTTTCCATTTTGCCGCCAATGTTATGAAGGTAGTACAAAATTGAACCAGCTGGTACACACAAGGTTATCAATATAACTTCCCCTGCCACAACAACTTCAGTGTGCATAACCCTAAAAAAGACAATTGAGAACCCATATTCCGATGCAAACAGCACATCATGCTTTCGCTTCTGTCCTCGTTTGTTAATGTGGTAATTAGCATTATGTACGCATGACGAGTCTCATTATTATGCAATAACCATTCTCACATATACGTATAGCTGGTGCGTAACACCCACTTGCCCAACCTGAGAAAACTTACCTGGAAAGCTCTGTGCCACGCCTCGACGCTGTTATTCGTTCTTGGCATGTCGTCCAAGGTCGACTCTCTGACGGACCACATCTTCGGCGGAAAGAGTGCGGAGCACAGGCCATTCCGTCGGGGTCTGCCGACGTAGGCGTCCTCTAAAATAGTTCGCCACTGGAACTGCCTCCACCGGGCTTACCTCCAATAAACCTTGAAAGGCTTCTGGGATTTCAGCGGTCGGGAGAAATGCCAGCGATGGGAACATCCTCATCTGAATAATGAAAAGAAGAATATTGCTGTATTGGGAATCAATTCAATTCAATTCAATTCATTTTTATTTACTCCCATTCGTTTATTTTTATTTACTCCCATTAATTACGTTTGTTTCACATCTTTCCGCAATTGGGCAACCCGTTATACTGTAACTACTAGTTCGTCCCCTATTTGGGTCAACCTCTCGAAGGTCGGTCAGCTCATCGGGCTGTGGTCGCTAGCTAAGCTTATCGAGGTCAGCTAAACTTATCGAGGTGAAAGATGTGAAAGAAACATAATAGTTCCGTGTTGGTTCCCAAATATGGAATGCTGAAATAATATAAGAACGACTTTTTGGGTCTCTGGCTTCGCTTCTCAAAATGGAAGAGATAGCTAAGGAGAGAGGTGCAGCGATGCTCCTTCATGGCGGGTTTTCGTATACATGCAGAAGAAAGAACGAGTCAGCGTGCTACTGGATATGTCGCAGGAGAAGTGAATGCAAGGCGAACATGACAACAGATCCGGATGCCAGTCGAATCATTGCCATTTCAAGCAGCCACACGCACGCGGGAGACCCAACGGAACTCAACCTGCTCAGGGCCCATCATCGGATAAAAGAAAAAGCAGGTTTGTGCCGAAACGTTTCTACATTTAGTATAAAAAAATTAGGTTTCTTAACAAGTTTTTTTCCTCACAGTGGGGAGCCGCTAAACTCCACACCAAATTCTTTTAGACGCTGCATCTGCCGTCAGTGACGACACCGCTTCTCAGATGCCTGCTCCGTCGTCCCTGCGGCGAGTCATACGGAAGCAAAGGCAGCGCGCGACATTCAGCTACAGTATTCCGTCCGACAGTGGAGACATCAGAGTCCCCGTGGAGTTCAAGGTAATGAGCTGGTGATCGATGGCGGTATGGATTTTTCTTAATGCTTTTTGCAACTCATTGCAGGTGACAAGCAAAGGCGAGTCCTTTCTCCTGCATGATAGTGGAGATGGCGACTCAGCAAGAATCCTCATCATCGCAACCGAGAGGAACTTGCACCACTTGGCTCAGTCTACTGCGTGTTGCTAGTAGACGGGACCTTCAAGGTGACGCCACCTCTATTCTACCAGCTTTATACAGTGCACGCTGTACTTCATGGAGTGCTAATGCCAATGGCATACGGTCTGCTACCTAGCAAGTCAGAAGACACTTACAAAAGGTAATTACTCGTATTTTTGCAGCATCACCAGTGGTTTCGTTTCTCCTACAGCAGTTTTCCCGTCTAGAGTGAGCAAATGGTTGCGGTAGGAAATAATTACTTAAAATAATTTTGTGACGGAAATTTTTTTTTATACTTTTGCTAGGTTTTTTGCTGCTCTTCTCAACGCCATGGGTCGCTACAGCATTGAAGTCGTGTACTCGGACTTTGAGATTGCGGCTATGAATGCCGTCCAAGATGTTATACCTAGCGCCAGGATTCAAGGGTTTTTTTTTTTTTTCATCTGAGCCAGTCGGTGTACGGGAGAGTCTGCGCTTCCGGCCTGCAGAGTACATAAAACACACAAGAGGACTTTGCAGTGCTGGTGAGTGACCTGAACTTCTATGAATATAATATGAGACCTCTTTTATGTCAATCCCAATACAGCGATATTCTTCCTTTCATTGTTCAGATGAGGATGTTCCCATCGCTGGCATTTCTCCCGACCGCTGAAATCCCAGAAGCCTTTCAAGATTTATTGGAGGTAATCCCGGTGGAGGCAGTTCCAGTGGCGAACTATTTTAGAGGACGCCTACGTCAGCAGACCCCGACGGAATGGCCTGTGCTCCACACTCTTTCCGTCGGAGGTGTGGTCCGTCAGAGAGTCGACTTTGGAGGACATGCCAAGAACGAATAACAGCGTCGAGGCGTGGCACAGAGGTTTCCCGGTAAGTTCTTTAAGGTTGGGCAAGTGGGTGTTACGCACCAGCTATACGTATATGTGAGAATGGTTATTGCATAATAATGAAACTCGTCATGCGTACATAATGCTAATTACCACATTAACAAACGAGGACAGAAGCGAAAGCATGATATGCTGTTTGCATCGGAATATGGGTTCCAAATTGTCTTTTTTAGGGTTATGCATGCTGAAGTTGTTGTAGCGGGGGAAATTATATTGATAACCTTGTGTGTACCAGCTGGTTCAATTTTGTACTACCTTCATAACATCGGCGGCAAAATGTAAACATCAAAAAGAATACAGCGAACAGGGAGACGAACCGGGCACACGTAGTGCTAATTTCAACGTGCCATTCCCCTCCTACGTCCTAAAGTTTACACTTTTTAAATATATAACGTCGTTTTGATTTTTTTTTCTCTTCAGAGGAACGTGGGCTGTACTGCGCCACACCTCTGGTTCTTCTTGGACTGCCTGAAGAAAGAGCAGTCTCTGACCGAGGTGAAGATTGCCCAGGCTCAAGGCGGGACGACGTTAACAAGAGTCTCAAAAAAGCACGCGGACTGTAACAAGCGCATCCGATTTATCGTCGAAAACTACAGCAGCACCCGCCGCATGGAGTGCCTGAGGGCTCTTGCGCGAAACCTTGCCTTTTGATTCTCTCCAGTAAAATTGTCCTATCAAGTCTTCCGTTTCCCGAACATGTATTTCGGAACGCCTGATACAAGCATTTCATGCTCCAATGCACAACGGACTGAACAAACAATTTCGCCCGTCCTATGCAATTATACATACGTTGGTCTTTGAGTTCAAATGTGCGTACTGCCAAACATACAATGAACAATAGCGTGATATTATTGTTACTGCAATTCAGCGAACATAGTCAGTTGCTTAAAATTACGGTTTAAAAACTAATACCATTCCCAGAACACTCGCTGTGAGTCTGTGACCAATCGTCTGGTGGACGAATCATCCTATGACGAATGTTCCGCTGTGACGAATGTTCCTGTTACCAGTTATCCTATGACCAATGTTCCGCTGTGACGAATGGTCCTGTGACCAATCGTCCTGTGACGAGTGCGCATGTGACGAATCGTCCTCATCTCCAGTTGAATGTAGTGTGGATGCGAAACGAGGAGTTCGAGGCCCCACATTCTTTCTCGTTGTTGTGCTATTTATGCAGTGCTGTCACATATTCATAGAGAATGCCAAGCTATGTGCCTTCGAACAAAGTGCTGCAAGCTACGAAAGAGTATTCCTAAAAGCTCTTAGTGCCAGCACATCGAAGCACTTGTTCACTAAAGCATTTCGCTAGCAAACTGAATTGTCACTGCCACATCAGGCGGCATCTTAAAGTACACGATTGCCGACTGGTTCGCGTCCTATGGGCCCTCAATGGATTGTTGGAGTGCTGTCGCAGGGTGGTGGAATAAGCTGTATATGCAATTGGTACGGTTGGAGCACTGTGCGTGAATGCACGACGCCTACATGTTTGATTGGAACTCAATCGGGTGACACTTGAACACCAGATTAGAACTCTGTCGGTAGGCAATCTAGAAATAGCATTCATTGAAATGACATTGCCACAAATAAACATAGAACCGGAAGAATATGACTGATATGCCACCATTCTCTAATCCCTATTTTGTAATGATGGAAGGCCACTTATGGCAGGTCGGCAAACTGTAGCACCGGAAATATGCCAAAACCATACATTAAACATGATTGTAAACCTGAGACTGGGGCAGAAAGAGAACACAGCAGAAGGTATTAGAAGAGGAGGCAACGTCTCAAACTCAGCTGCAAAGTTTATTTCGAACGCGCTTTATATACCCCATCTCCAACGCCATCTGTACAAAACAACAACAAAAAAAAAAAAACACACACATGACAAGTGGACAATGACACTTCGGTAAACCTTCTCTTATCTCCCTTGACCTTGGCTGTAGGACACTCACACAAAGGGTCACATTCTAGCATAACCACCTCCACCCGGCGAAAGTAGGTGAAAACACTACTGAACACAAAGAAAGGGTTTGAACTTCAAAGGTGCGTTTCCTCTAAGAAATCACTCAGTCCAAAGAAACAATACTATACACTGCTAACAGCCGGAACTGGGGCCATCTCCAAAAATGAGAACGACATTGCCCTCCTACCATGAACCACAAATGGATAACACAGCGACTTTCTCGAACAAGTCCAAGGATACACATATAAACAAGACTAGTACTACAAAAAAGAAGAAAACTTTACATGCGTAGAAATTGTTTACATTCGTTCAGAAACTGCAACGACGCCTGACTTATACAGTTGCTAGATGCTTTTATACGAATAGTTTCTTGGACTACACGTTTCATATCATTGCGTTCTTTGTGAATTACTTCCGTTTCAGACCAGTTGGCCTTACAATTATTACACTCTAGAATGTGCCTGGCTAACTGGGAATTGGACGCGTTGTTTATCACGTTTCATTTGTGCTCCGTCAGTCTATGATTTAGACATCTCGACGTCTGACCTACGTATTTAAATCCACACTCCAAAGGAATCTCATGAACCATCAAATTCTCACACGGTACCGACTTCTCGCGATGTGCATTCAGGCAAACTTCCTGTTTCGATTCAAAAGGTGTAAGCGTGCACAACTTAAAATCGGATGTGAACACTGTTTCTACGACAAACCTTTTTGCCGACGCTTTTATGTTATGGGAAATATCGTGAAAATACGGTATAGCAACTCGTCGGTTCCTAACAGTTGGTTCATTCCGCCTGTCTCTGATTTGAATATAAAGTTGCCGTTTTAGAAAAGTTTCATCATACCCCGCGTCCTCCAGTCTACCCCATTGTCTTTTTAAAGCTTGACTCATGAAATGGGTACATGACCTTTTTAGCGCATTACCAATTAACGATTTCGCAACTCCCGCCTTAATAATTTTAGAGTGACAAATTTGTCTCGGGAGCACCGGTTTAGCCATCTTCTTACCATATACCCAACATAAATCATTTTTACCTGAATGCGCAAGTCCAAAAACTGCAACATGTTCTCCTCTGTTTTTTCTACTGTGGATTCCGAGTTAGCCAGGCACCTTCTAGAGTGTAATAATTGTAAAGCCAACTGGTCTGAAACAGAAGTAATTCACAAAGAACGCAATGATATGAAACGTGTAGTCCAAGAAACGATTCGTATAAAAACATCTGGCAACTGTATAAGTCAGGCGTCATTGCAGTTTGGGAACGAATGTAAACAATTTCTACGCTTGTAAAGTTTTCTTTTTTTTTTTGTAGTACTAGTGTTGTTTATATGTGTATCCTTGGACTTGTTCGAGAAAGTCGCTGTATTATCCATTTGTGGTTCGTGGTTGGAGGGCAATGTCGTTCTCATTTTTGGAGATGGCCAAAGTTCCGGCTGTTAGCGGTGTATAGTATTGTTTCTTTTTACTGAGTGATTTGTTAGAGGAAACGCACCTTTGAAGGTCAAACCCTTTCTCTGTGTTCAGTAGTGTTTTCACCTACGTCCACCGGGTGGCGGTGGTTATGCTAGAATGTGACCCTTTGTGTGAGTGTCCTACAGCCAAGGTCAAGGGAGATAAGAGAAGGTTTACAGAAGTGTCAATGTCCTCTTGTCATGTTTTTTTTTTTCTAGAGACGGCGTTGGAGATGGGGTATATCAAGCGTATTCGAAATAAACTTTGCAGCTGAATCCCGGACAAAAGCTCACCGGACAAAAGCTCACCGGGCAGAAGCTCACCGGACAAAAGCTCACCGGACAAAAGGTCACCCATTTTTTCACAGACCCGGAAAAAGCTCACCAGAAGAAAATTTCATGTTGGTCTTAACACGTGTGCAGACAACTTAGGTGCATGCGTACGACACTAAAATACAACGATAAATTAAAGTAAACCTATGCATTCGTAATGAAGAGACATTGTGCCTAATCTTTATGTGCGCTTTTAACGTGACATAAGCGCAATGAAAAAGCGAGGTCAAGAAAGGTTGACTTTGTTTCTCCGGCCACTCTTCGGGTTCCAAAACTTCGGTTCACGAAGTTTCTTGGGCGTGGCACACGGGTGCTCTGACATACCTTGAGTCAAGCAAGTTTGATCGTATCAGCTCCATTCAGCTTCAGTGACCTAAATGATGGTCCCAAATCGTTGCTTCTCTGCCTGTAATGGCTTATTTGTCGACACCTTTGCATGAGATGGGATGCCAGTTCTCATAAAAATGGTGGAATGTCCATCGCGTCCGTGCTTTATCCCAGCCCGTGTTTTACCCGGGGTAGCAAAAAAAAAATGAGGTGAGCTTTTGTCCGGGTCAGTGAAAAAACGAGTGAGCTTTTGTCCGGTGAGCTTTTGTCCGGTGAGCTTCTGTCCGGTGAGCTTTTGTCCGGTGAGCTTTTGTCTGGTTACCGAGTTAGAGACGTTGCCTCTTCTTTTACTACCTTCTGTTGTGTTCTCTTTCTGCCCCAGTCTCAGGTTTACAATCATGTTCAACTTACACGAGCTCGCCTGCACTCTTACTATTTTTTCGTTAACCATACATTACTTGCACGTGACATCAGTCCACCCTCCTTTCTGGTGGTGAAAAGCGCCTTGTTAACGCAGCGGAAGCTACGCTCTCACGCGCCCTTCCCCCCATTATGTTCCCAAAGGCTCCCATTTCTGGTGGCAAGATTAACAAAGTGGAGGCTACGCTAGCACGAGCCCTTTCCCCCATTGTGTCTGGCCAAGTGACGTAGGTGCAAGGCATATGTATTGGACGGGGCAAGCCACTTCCATAAAATTGTGCGTGCTGAACATACGATCGGAAACGCCTGCATGTCCCTGGAATGTCAAAGCCTGTGCACCAACTCTGACGTTCAGCACATGGTAAAAGGGCAAGTAACACATAAACTGGGCGAACTAAGAACCCAAATACAACAAAACGCCTTTTGCATGTTAGATTATCTGCCCTTAAGGACTGAATAGTTAGGCTACCACAAAACGAAGATGAACGCCTACAAGTGAGCCACCGTTCAAAACTAACACGTAGAGGTCACCCAAATTGCTTTAAAGACCTTAATGCGTAGGCCTGGTAGGCCTCAATTCAAGTTTTAAAACCGTATTTTCCAGCATTGTAAACTAAAGAAAAATAAAGACGCAGCACATTCGCGAGTCAAAGAAGATCAAGGAACAGGTCGAACACATAATTGCACTGTGTTATTAGACCAGCTGGTTTGTGTTGTCAAAGAAAGGAATTGTAAATATTCTGTTGCGTCGGAGGCTTTTTGCGTGAATTGGTGAACTCAATCGGGGAAACAGGGATGACGGTGAACATTTTCATAAAGTCTCGGTTTAACGACTTGTCGACACTTCTTTAGATTTTAACATGGTAGTCGGTCTCGTGGCGCACAGATTCACACATTCCGTCTTCACCGGTAAATGCGGACGAGAGGTCTCGCATTTTAACATCGAAATCGTTCTACACGAAGTACAAATTCACATGTTGCGTCATCGCCGGCACACGCAGACGAGACTCACACGCAGGGTGTGCCGGGGTTGTTTGCATTGAAAAATTAGCCATCATTATGCGACTGCACCGATGACGGCGAGCGGCCGTCCACGGACATTGATGTGAATCGCAACGTCGTAGATACGAAGAGCACGCTCCGCGGGACACTGGTCATCGATGCTCACCAGTGGTTGAGCCGATCATACCTATTAAGAATGTTGGCACGATACGACGCGATCGTAGTCCGTCACGCTCACACCACATACCGAAAACATGGTCAAATGGGTTACAAATTGAACTAATTATCCGTTGGCTGTCGAGCCGGTAGTGCCGCCGAGCGCCCAGCTGCTGCCACCGGACCGTAGGCCGGAGGACCGCCCAATGTTGCTTGCGTTTCGTGCAGCAGCGAGCGCGGCGAATGTGGCTAGCTTAGCCCTTAGCTACTTTTAGCACGCTCAGCGCAAACTCGAAACATCCTCCCAGAGTACTTCCTTAACACGTTTTTCGTAAGCTAAAAGAGACATGTAATATAATAGTAGTACGATAATTAAAGCATTCTTTCAAGAGCCTTTCAGCTCTCGTCAGTAGCATACTTTTTGCAAACTGAAAGCGCCATACCCAATACTATTAAAACGACACTTGAAGAGCTCTGGAAACCTCCTTCAATGTTGACTAGTAGGCTTAAAAAATGTTATTATAGTGCCCACTTCAAGCATACTTCGGAAGGACGCTTTTAGTGTAAACCCACTTCTAGGTAGCATTCTCTGAGCATACTTTTATCATTCCATTTTCAAATTACTATGTTAAGGGATCAAAAAGTATGCTCGAAGAAAGCTGATTTTTGCTAAGGGATATGCTTGGATTTCATTTCTCGTGGCCAGTGCGGTGATGAAACTGAGCGAAAAGGCCAACACGGTTGTAGAAGTTGAACGCTTTCGAGTTTGGCAAGTGATGAACCGAATCTGCCGAACTTCAAATTCGGAAAAGTTCGAAACATGCTGAAATTTTGACGGAAAATCCGGCTAAAGTGCAGCAATCGTCTGCGCACGCGCGAGAAGGCGACGGCGCCATGGATTGCAAATGGATACCAGCGGTCGTGCGGTTATCATCATACAGTGTAGTAGTGGCAGCACCACTATCGGTTACGTCGAGGTGCGGAGTAGGAGACATGGTAACTGGCTGTGGACAGCCTTTGTAACATTCGTAATTCTTCCCATCTTCCTAAAACGTCCGCGTGTCCTAAAACCACAACCGACATTTTAAGAGTTAGAAGGGAGACTTTGCGAAAATGTGACGCACACTTCCAATCAATGCGGTTGTCAAGTGACTGGAATCGAAACATGCATATTTACAATAATCTTGCTCTCTATTCTGGCGAAGGCTGAGCAGCCGTCGCATTCATTTTCGCGCACGAAATGGTGATTTGCAGAGAAAAAACACCACAGTGTTGACGCCTTTACTTCAACAATGTTCAAGCTCGCAGGCATCCGATGATGAGGCCTCAAAACCAAAATTCACGTAGTGTGACTGCTCACTCGCACCTCCATCTAGCTGGCACCTTCATCGCTATGAACGCGTCACTTAAACAATAGGCATGTCTCACAATGATAGCATTCTCACAATTGGGATCTAGAGACGCAATGTTATTGTGTGTATCAAGAGTCCAAAGCGTCGCTATAAACCGCGTACTGGCGATAACACAGCGACCTCCGCATGGCCACTCTTTGTATCCGATGCAATAAATTAGAGACTACCAATCCTGGTTGGGTTTTCACGCCAGGGAGAAAATTTACGGGGATTGTAATTTCGTAGGGTAGGTACAAACTAATTCATAGAAAATTTCATTGAGAAGAACAATTCCCTGAACATCCGCGCGGCCGTACTTCGCCTGCCGTTTCTGCTCTAGCACGTAAACAGTTTCCGTGCATGTCTTTAGTTTATTTTCTCCTCTCGTCATTTAAAGCAATATTAAAATCTTGATAATACCTTTTCTTCAGCTGAGGTATGCTTTGAAATACACATATTTTAATATTCAATGCCTCTAGCGAGCACAATCTAACGCCCGAATAGCGCCCTGCTCAAAGCGTGCTCCGTTTGACATGTCAGAAATACACTAACGATTATATAAGGAGGCTTTTAAGTCTTCGATTATCTCGCCTCACACGTGTGTTTATAAAAAAAAGGGTCCCATGTAACAACTAATCTAGTTATTAGTGTGCTGACAACAATAAAAAAGGCCTATCTTAGTAATATTAGCAACTTAGTCCGTTTAGATATCTTATTTATGTGTTCCAATGACTACTCATATGTCGGCCTAGATTTTCATACTGCCGGTCGTTATGTATTGTTATTCTTAAAACGCACTACTATAATAGCTCTTCATTTGGGGTTCTAAATATTGCTTCAAGTAGAAGCTACACGGATACATCTGTGTTAGTTTGTCGTTGTATGTGTAACGCAACTGTGTAAACCGTTTATAAATTTTCTTCAATCATGCAGTTAAGGTATCCCACGTAGCATTTACAGGTTTAAAAAATGCGGAAATCCCGCAAAAACCACGAGTCCCGCAGGACATTAACGGATGTATATGTATAGGTTTGTGAAGGTTCTGGATGCCATACGGACTTCGTAGAAGTTTTTTTAATTTTTTATTCCTTGCTTAGAACGTTGTTTCCTCGTCATCGTCTGAGCACGGGCAAGTACAGCAGCAAACACTGATCACTATAACTTTGGCTCAGATGATGCGAAAACAGCTCCACTGTACTCGCAATCACTTCCTGGTGACCGAGTGCAATCATCCACAGGTCCGAAAAGGTTACTTTGTCTAATTTTTTTGTAGGTTGCTAGTTTTAACGCATCACTGCTGCCCCCCGAGGCACATTGATGGGGGGCTTTACATGGTAAAATGACCAACATTCAATACCTGTCCTGAACATAGATATTCGCAATGTGGATATTATAGACAAACATATCATATACAGGTACTCCCTTATTTGTTTTCACTATCAGAGCCAAAATGATCATCTCTTACGCACATCCCACAGTAGCTGGACGTCAACCAATTGGTGCGGATTTTTCAATATATGTATCCCGTGGTAGAACAGTCTATTACAGGCGACACATGTTGTATGCATATAGTCTATAAAACATAAAATGGTATTCGGCGTGATTAAGGTTTGCACTACGCATGGAAGTTTAGCTGGAGACGTAAATTAAATATAAAAAAATTTTCTCGTTACCGTAAACTGCGATAACTATAAAAAGGGGAGTGAAAGAAGTAACTGCATTGAAACCAACACCTAGAAATAGACACTGGTTTACTTTACAATACGCGAAGATATTTAATCAAAATAACGCCCATTATCACGGAGGGTTTTCATTCATAGCATCTGAGAAAATTGATCAAGTTCGGCAAATAAAGATATCCATTTCTAAGGAAGTAATGAAATTAATATGTACGGGCAAACGGAAGATAAAATTTAAAGGTATATTTTTCCTAAAGTGCGAACTACGGCAGTCATTTGCTGAGTTCTCGAAATGAAAAAGAACCAGTTTCCTTCCGGACGGAAAACGACCGAAGCGAGTGCGCAACAGAAACTGGCCCGAGGAAACAAAATTTCTATACATCTAGTACCCCCATCCCCCCCCCCCCCCCCCCCATACACACGCGCACACAAAACCCAGAGAGTACGTCGTTATTATACACGAGGAAGGGAAAGCGCTTCTAAACCTGCCTCCACAGAACGTCTTTTTATTTTTCTTTTTTTTTTTTTGTGTGTGTGTATGCGCGTACGTTGAGCCCTCAAGGGACTAGCAGCTCCAGCAGATCCGTGGCACGCGAATGAATTTTCTCTTAGAGCTCTAGAAAATGTCGTCGTTCTGAGAAGCTCTAATGATGTTCCTGAAATCTTTGAGGATTAGTATCACGGGGGTTGTCTTTTTTTTACAGCGGTAGCTCACATGAGCTTTTAAACATCTTTTTTTTTTGCCTTACCATTCTCCCATCAAAAAAAAAAAACTAAAAAACTAAATGTACTTTAGCAACTTTATTATTTGTTTACTCGTCCTTTGCTTGAATTTTGAGGTTCGCCTTAAATCATATTCAACGTCGTTTCAGATTATATCTTGCAGAAAGATCTCTTCAGTGTTTTGTACTTTATTTTTACATATTTCAGATGTCAGGTTATGATAACATTTTAGAAATCAATTCTTCGTTTTAGTATTTTTCCTCTGCCATACTCTAAACAATGAATAGTAGTAGAGTACGAACACGTAATAGAGTTTTCTCTCACCTAAACAGGAACGAGAGTTGAGGCTTCAAGCGGAAGATATAATTACATTATTAAAAAAAGAGAATTCAAAATGAGGTTACTTATGCTTTGACACAGTAGCACTGCCACCCTTGTGATACATTATGTGCACTGCTCTTGAAAATATTTGCCACTTTTCTAAGTGAGAACTTGTGGTGGCCGAGAGCGCTTTAAGTCGTCTAATGCGTACTTTTTATTCGCGCCTCACCATTTAGTTCAAAAGAAAATGAAATCGTATTATTATTAATATTATTATTACATTGATATTCTAAGTTTCATTATGCAGTGTATGACATCCGGTGTATCCGATTTATTTGAGCGTCATTTCAGTTTTGTATATAAACACAATGGAGGTGGGTGCCAACAGCTGCCATCCCCTGATAGGAGTGCATTCATTTCCCGCCTGCCTGTGGATAACACAATGTTCAGGAATACATTAAAGAAACTGAAGCTTTTATATTTTCAGTTTACGACGGAATTCTAGCAGCACTTGTAAAATAATTTCTTGAAACTTTCAGACTCATCCTTTAAATTGTTTTAAACAAGGCTTTGTAAGCAGGAGTGTTTTCTGACATCTGGAGGAAGTAGTCGTTGCTCCAATCTACCACTGTTTCAAACTACAGGCCAGCCTCTCGACAGTGTACATTTTAAAAGTTTTGGCAAATGGTTATCCACAACACTTTGTAATTTCGTTTAAGAAAATGTAATAAGTTCCAACCAACAGGGATTTGTATAAGGACGCTTGACAACAGTAAATTTGATTTCATTTATGTCGATTGCACCCAAAGCTGTGCGTCAGAGAGGCCAGTTTGACCTAGTTAACTTTGACAGGACTAAGGTCGTCAGTGTAGTTGACTATGGCATTATATTTATCTATACTCTGTGGTAATGGAGTCTGTGGAGGGATACATTACTGGTTTCAGAATGATTTGTCTAATAGAACATTCGCTGCTCGTGCAACCAGAGCGTTTTCCTACTAAGTACAGGCCAACACCTGGGGAACTTCAAGGGTCAGTCCCGGTCCCGCAATTTTTTTTTTTTTTGTAAGATTTGTGTAAGCATATTGTAAAGAACTTTTTTTTTGCTATATGTTGATTATTTTAAGATATTTTAGACGATTAAAACTATCTCACATTGGACGTTTCTACGAGAGGTCATAAACACATTTAGCAAATGTTCACTCAACGGTATTCTACTAAACAGCTCAAAATCAAGGTCATGTCCAATAGTGGCAAAACGGATACAACGTGTCTCCCTTAGAGCGCTCGCTCACACGTGTTGTGCCGTGCTGGTGAGGTGCGGGACTTGGAAGGAGTTTGGACACCTTTTTGAGATTTGATAGCCATGTGGCTCGTATAATCACCTGCGCTGCGCTCGGTGTTGTCTGTCGAACGACTGAAGTATTTAGAAGCCCCGCGACGTTCGTAACGCTGTAAATCTCTTTGACAAGGTCGTAACTCGCTCACGCATCTCATTTCTGAAATGGTAGTTGTAAAACTACCCTCCTAATGCTGGAGCGAGTTCAAAACACATTTTTGTCTATTTATCGCTATCGCTATCTGTGCAATAAAACATCTCTATCACAGAGCAACAAACAGTGTACTGGACGTTCTACATTCGAAACACCTTATATCACCGTCGAGAAAACGCAGATCTGGTTTTACTTTTCAAAGTCCTCTATGGCATGGCCGACTGTTCAAAGCTGTTATCGCAAATATATTTTCGAGTTTCTCGGACAGTGATCTGTTTGACAACGCATTTATAATATTTTCGGACGATAAATATCTTGGACATCATATTCGGTATCAGTCGGACATATAATAGCATTGTAAGGCATCTTTATAATTTTTGTGACTGAATTTGTCAGATCTGTAAATCTGGCATGGGTCTCGCTAAACCTATAGACCTTATGCGACATTGCTTGGTGGTCTGGCAACACTGAGAGCGTCGCCATGTTCGTTGTGGCAATTCGGAGGCAGCGAAGCGTGCGAAGCGTGCGAAGCAATGAGCGAACGATGGAGTTTTCCGTCTTTTGACCACGTAATGTGGCGTAATAATCTGGAAGACTTACCACGGGTATCTCAGGGCGCGTTAGAAGCCTTGTGCCCTTCGGAAACGCCATCGTCACGGCAGCGGAGCAAGTCGTACACCTTTGCCACCGAAGCGTACACCCTGCCTTCGTCAGTCATGACGAACGTCTGCGACTCAAGGTACGTGAATACCGTTCCGCAACTTGCGTTCCTTTGTAAACATTGTGAAAAAAACACTTTACTTGCTACGCTTGTTCACGTCGTCCCTTTGCTGTTCTAATCGTAGCAACGCCGGAGTCGTATCTGCTAAGCAACCGGGTAAAGCAGTCCTTACCAAAGCGGCGCTCTTGCGTTCGCGTTGAACTCTTGGGAAGTCAACGAGTGTTAGTGCTTGGTGGTATGCTAAAACGTTGCTTAAATTAAACGAAGTGGTTTTCATGAGCCAGCCTAGCTTTTGTTACCGATGGGAGGATTTACTTATATGCCATGACGGAGCTAGCTTGTTGGGCTCGGGGCGGGATCTGACTACGCTGCGTCTGAAATCAGCCTTAGCTTTCGGCGCGTATTTATAGCACTGAATGAAAGGAGACGAATTTAATAACAACATTGTGCGCGCGTAGCTCCCGATGATATGGCCGGCAAGTGTGCAAATTTATAAGCGGTCAACGTATTCCTTCTTGTCTAGTTCGCAATGTCATTTTACCATGACGTAGCATGTATGCTACAACACAGCAACTGTAAAAACACCTGCGCTGGACATTTGGCAAGTGAGAATATACCAGGAGATTACGGCACTATAACTTAGTTGAGTAGTTATTTTTTTCCTATATGATCACTATCCCGGAAAAGATTCCGCATGCGGCTCTCACCTCACATTTTCTTATGAGCGACTTCTTTGGTCACTGGCTGTGCCTTTTTCTTTGCTGCCCGTAAGGTGCTTAGCACTAGAAAAAAAAAAGGCATTTAGCGAAGCTCACATATTCTTCCTTGTTATCCCAACAGGCTCGGCGTCGTCTATGCACAATCTACATGCTTCAAGAGCCAGAAGAAGACTGGAGTGCCAAATAAAATTCAAGTCACATTTAGGCTTGACACTGGTGCAGTGACAGGTGCAACTTGTGAGTGCCCTGCTGGAGCAAGCGGTGCGTGCGGCCACATTCTTGCCACTCTTCGGTTGATTATTTTGTTGAAGACAAAAGGCTACAAGGAGACACCACCAGAGTTGTCGTGCACCGAGTTCCCACAACAGTGGCGGCGCCCTCGACAACAAGGCAGCAGGCCAATGAGTGTCCAAGAGGTGGATTGGAGGAGGTGTCCAAGACGTGGATGTTACCCTATGTTGCTCGCAAGTAAACTAGCTCAAACTGAGTAGATAGGGCTAAATAAAGAATAAAGATGTTTCTGCTGGGTGAACTCTTGTGTTTCAATCAAGGTTGTCACCCCTCCCTTCGGCACAGTAGCATTTACGGTTCATCACGCCGGCAGACGTCTCTACCTGTTCAACAAAATGCTCCCTCTCATGAACGAGTAGGAAACAAAAAGAGACCACACAAGCACTAGATTCCTGGCAGGTTTCTTTCGTGAAGGTCAGCACACATACAAGGCGCACAAAGCTCCGACACACATAACGCAAAGTAAAATGAACATATCGGGAAACTACAGAGCACGTTCCCAAGTTGAAAACAGGCACCCTCCCCCTATTTAAAGGCACACACATTAAGCAAGGCCCCACGCAAAACTGTCCTGCTTTTTCGTTCCCAAACCTAGAAAGTGCCCGTCCCTCTTTCTTACGATTGTGTCTGTACTTCGAGTGGGCACTCAATCAATATTTTATGGGAAAGGCAAAGCGTACTTGTCCTAAATATGCGCGTTAGGTTTCAGCCTGCCATCATATCTGCGCTTCCTGTGCGATTTATGAGACGGGACTGAAAATTCGTGAGTATAGCTGCCACTGTCCAAATCGGATTAGCTACAGGGGCAAGGGTCAGAGGTATAGGCCGATTGAATATATGATTTGCCTTAATTCTTTGTATTCTACGTTCCACATGAATTCTCAGAGATGCGATTTCTTTTGTTTCTTGCACTTGTCCATCTGTGAGTGTGTGGCCTCTCAAGAAATGGGGCAGATTCAGCTTTATGCCTTTTCTCTCAAGCAAATCCTGAATGAGGAAACCCTTATCTGCCAACACAGAATCGTTCTCTTCAAATGTCAACTTTAAAAAGCCGCTCCTTATGACAGTTTCTCTGCCTGATGCCGATCCTGTGTAAAGCTCGGACACGAACGCCAGAAGCCCATTAGGCAGTACACCGACAAGCCCTTTAATGGTGTTTGCTGGTTTGTACATTCAGTATGTGCTCGACTGAAGCGACGGAGAGGTCGGCACCTCACATTGCACCTCCATTGCATCCAGAATTACCGTCGTTGATGCATATTTCTTAACAAAAGCACATGGCATCATTGCACCTGTTGTTTCCCTTGGTGCCCACAGGGGAAATGAGTTCAACTTTGCATACAGGAAATTCAACCAGGACATGCAAATCCTTGACACGGTGGACTGCGCAATGAAAATCCCGCGTGCCAAGTCGGCGTTGAAGAAACCAAAGACGTAGTCTCACAAGAACTAAAGAGAGTTCATTGTTCGTGGTTAGTTTTCGCTTACGGCCCCTCAAAGAATTCTCCCCACTGCTACTTCCTGTCCGCAAGACATTGCAGCCACCTTTCGCAGTGTTTAGAAAACTGAGCACTGCTGCGAAGTGTTGATATCCCGGAAGACCAGTGTAAAACATGACGTCTTCATCGCAGTCTTTGAAGCGCTCGATGCAAAAGGAAGCTGATTTTCCCTGCTCTTCCGAAACATGGCATTCGAGGCGGATTTTTTCTGCATGAAGCTCACGTAGTGCACTCCTTGCGTTTTCCAGTTGCTGTTTCAGCTGTTCACATTCATCACGAAGCCGTGCTATATCTCTCTTCTGCTGGCCAACTATACTTGCAAGATGCTCGGCTTCTGCAGCACGTGAAGAGCAGTAGTGAACCGGTTCCACTGGACATGCAACAGCCGCATCCACTCCACCACTGCTGCGCATCACTGCGTCTTGGGGCACGTCTTCACTCGCTTGAGCTGTCGGTGACACTGGCTGCAGTGGATGGTCATTTTTCTTTAGCAGTGGTGGTTCACATCGTTTTGGGGGCTTCCGAACTTTGCTATGCGGTTTGAAGGCGAACACTGATGGTACTGCAGTGTCCCTAAGGAGGTTGTGCCCGCTAGCCACGCCAGGTGTAAAGTCTCATGTACGGAGGTGCTTGGAGCACACTTTCGTCGATTTCATGTTTACGCGGAAGTTAGGACATTCCTCTCTTTTTATTGCGATAATCAATTTCTTGTAGAGGATGGGATCTCTCGGAAAGCGATAAAAGCATACATAGAACAAAGAAAAAAAGGAACGCTGAATGAAGAATTCAGAAGCGCCGTTGGTACTCGCGGCATTTAACGTTTGAATAATTTCACCGGGGCTCACTAGCAAAACTGGGATTACCAAACAAACATATCAAAACTCTTTTTTTTTTTTTGGCACAGTAACGAGCAGAAGACAACGTAGTAATGAGGCGGCGAAAGCAAGCGGGTGTTGCTACCTGCGCCCAAACGGCACAAATAGCTGAACAATTCCGGTTGGACAGAATCATATAGATAGGGCGGGAGTGTGAGTCTGCGCTGCCGCCCTATCGTACTAACAGTTACGGTAAGTGTCGCGGTCACGTCACCAACCAGATACTGCGCAATCGGCTCAAAGTTCAAAGATCAAAGCACCCCGTCAAAGAAGATACCCCATGCGGTGCTGCTACATACCTTATTCCTGTCGCTGTCGCTGATGCCGCGCTGCTTACACTGCGGAACGCAGCAATGCACCGTCATATTGCCACCGTCGAAAAACCTATTTACAGCGACACGGGCTAGACGCATGTATACAATTGCAAAACACCGAGGGTACGCCGCACATACGAGCCCGCGCGCAAGGCCTCCCGGCCGTTCGTCGCCACTACCAAGATGCCGAACGTGGTTCCTCTCCATTTCACTGGATGGCGCTGACGATATCGGATATCGCCTATTGTGATTATGATTTTATTACTTATTAGTTTTTATACGGTATATTCTTTTTTGTAGCAGTCTTCTACCTCGTGTTTGGACCCTGCGTTTCGATCTTTGCTTTTTGTGTAAGTCGTATCTTAGTGGACAACATGAGTTGTATGCATCATATATTTTCTCACCGACTTGAGTTTTTCCAGTTTTTATTGTAGTGTATAATCTTCCCTGTGCCCACACCGCATGGTCGTTCCTGGACACTTAATAAAAAACTCTTATTCATTCTTCATGATTATTATTATTATTGTTAATTTTAGAAGAAGAAAGGTAGATTAATATAAATATAAATAAGAGCGTATCTATTGTTTATACACGATTTTATATTTTTGTGGGCGAGCCCAGGACATTTTCGTGCGCCTCCCCTTTGGATAATGTATACACAGGTAGCACTGAGCTCTGGGCAAACATTTGTCTAATGTGTGGGCCAAAGAGCCAAATCTGACCTTCCTTCGTAAGAGGGTATTACGGCCCTACTTCGCAAAAGAAGTGCCAGAGCGAGACTTCAGTTCCTGGTAGTTGGCTGTTATCTGCACTATTTGAAGCCAAATGGCAGAAAAGTGTGATAGTTAAGCTTCGCTTTGTGATAGTTCATCTGTCTTCTGGCAGGTATTGGGCAAAGCGGCTAAACAAATTCCAGAGCTAGGCTTACTGCCTGGTAGTCCAGCTGATGAAGTATGGTTCTATGCGGGTAGTTTGCAACTTATTTAAATATAAATTAAGTTCATTACTACTCGCAACATTTGAATCTATTTTTGGTCTTTCGTGATTTTTTCAGGACAAAGGTGGGCGCAAATATTGGTCGCGGCTGGGCCAGGCAACGGCGATTTCACAAACTCAGATTCCGCTGGATTGTTGTACCGGTGGGTGGGTACACAAGCCCATGTCAGAACGCGAATTGAGACTGGTTCAACGTTACAGAAACTGCTGCCACCAAGCGAGCGCTGTGTGAGGCTGATGTGTGCACGTCTCCTCAGCGGATACCATTATTAGGCGGCGTATTGCAAAAGTTAGCATAGATATCTGCGTGACTTGCATTGTGAATGAGCACTATCAACGCCAAGCGATAACAAAGAGGCGGAAGCGACCGTGGCTTTCTGATACCGTGCCCGCTTCACACTCAAGGAAACTAGAATGAAATCCGACCGGTGACGATATTTTTTTAACGTTCCTTTGAAGTATTTGACAGCATCAACCCAGGCTCTCCTTTCTCTCACAATCCCTTAAGCCATCCCCCCCCCCCCCCCCCCGCCTCTAGCCAAAGTTTAGAGGCGAGGGGGGGGGGGGTTGTGTTCAATTTTGCTTGTCAACATTAAAACGTTCGAATTTAAACTCTTAACCGAGAGGGGCGAAGAATTTGGCAGGTGCTCAACTGTTATTCGCAAGAACCCCGTTTGACTTGACGGTCTTCATCTTGAAAACGCTTCTGTCACTGATACATGCCTGCTGTAGCGAACACTTAAAACAATGCCGTTGTAAAATTTCGTAGATTTGAAAAGTTTACTTGAGGGAGGGCAGCGGAACACTTAACAAGGTTGTTCGATACGAATGCATCCTTTACCACATTTTTGGTTAGGGGATCGGGAATACAGCAAATTATTTCCAGAAAATTCTCTGAGCATGTTCAATAAATGCAGTAGGCTATACTGAGTTTGCAACCAAGCATAGCTCTTGTTCTTGTGTTTGGGAAGGTAAGAGAGAGGTCATTTTTAGTGGCGTACCGGGGGCCTTAAAATATTCCTCTTGTGGTCGGAATCGGCCCGGCGGCCGCCGGTTGCTGAAGCTTGGTCTAGAGCAAATCTGTTGACTCTTTTTGTGACGTAGGCAGATCACGTTATCGTGTTATATGAACATTCGGTAACCCATATGCTTCTCATCTTTCGCTAACATCTGTATACTCATTGCCTGCGTGCCCGCTTTCTGACACCACTGTAGCTAAAGGAGCGTGTGGAAAGATACGCGGTCGTTTGGGATTGGCTACGCTAGCGCGCTGGCGAGGTGGCGCATGACCTTCTGATGACGTGCTGCAAAATTCTTATTTCGCGATGAATCAAAACTGCTTAATTATTCCAAGTAAATTTTTATACCAAGAAGTCGAAATCAGTGCTCCGACTTCTAGGTTCCGTCACTTGTAGAAATTTTACCGAAAACATTTATGGTAAGATAGCCTAAAAATAGCTATACTAAAACAATCAAAATTGCTCAATGATTTCCTTTTCAAAATATGAAACAAAAATACTGCTCCGGTTCAAAACAATAGCTTCAAACATGTCGGATCATGCCTGCATGTAATATTGCCATATTGATGTTGGGTTTAATTGCAAACGAAGGTTTTTTTAATGATGAAAATATACCTATGAAAAGACAGCAATTTATAAAAATGAAATTTATTTTTAAAATGCTATATTTTATGCCAAGCATTTTAACAAATTCAGTAGCATTTACTGCAGAGTTGAAAATGATTATTTATGACCTGTCCAATAGAAATATATTATTGCTTAAAATAATATATGTTGGATTTTATACTTCATAACAAATTATAAGTCCAAACGTTGATTCCTAAAATACCTTGCTGTTTTAAAATTGTAGTACGATTAAATATCATGAATGTACAATACATATTAAAGTAATGTCTTTTTGCAGATGTCCACGAGTACTCAAATGTACAGACATGCTTACTGGCTTGTTAATGTTGTTTATCTCAATCTGCCACTGTTTTCTTGTTTAAACAAAATTATTTTGGACATTGATTGGAAACCTAATATGTCTGTTCAGGTCGAATGCACTCTTTTTTTTTCAGCGGTCTATACTAGTGTATATGAATCGGTCCTTGAATATTCGTTCTCCTCCATCCTTATAATGGGCTTCATTCCTCATCCCCTTACTCGTCGACGTATTCTTGGATCTCTCGAGTCACTTCAATCATTCAGACTTTAGAAGTTGTCCCTTCTGGGATAATACTGAACAAATGTTTCTAATCAATTCAGTTTCCATCGTTCTGTTAGGATGTACCAATTAGTCTTCGCTACACGTTCCTAAAAAGCCGTTTTAAAAACATAGTAAGGATCACAGAAATCGGCACTCGATCCAGGAGTTTCTTTTCCGAGAAACACTAGATCATCATTTCTAGGTTTTCTATTGTGGTGTTATGTCTATCATTAATTTGCGATTCATCTGGTTTTAGTACTTGCTTTACGGCGTTTGTTATAGGTGCCTTTTTGTGTAGCATTTTTTTTTGTGAGGCAGAACCTGCGATCGGCCGGCAAAAAATAAACTTCTTCAATTCACGCAAAGGTCGGGCTACCCCCAAGGACCCACGCGTAAGAACTCTTAAGATGAGACACTGTCGCCTCTAGACAGTGCTTCCAGCCACTAGGAACACAAATGTACATATCGATATATTGCTTGAGGTTTCGAATCACTCGCTTAGCCAGAACGTTGACTGCTGCCTAATATGGTGCAGGGAACTCGAGTAAACCACATTGCTCGTGCGCTCATTGCTCGAGAATTCACGTCAGGTAAAATATGGTTGCTGAGCAGTGTTCTGACATTGCTTGCGCCGTCATTCCCAGCTCGTGCGGTCACCGTTTTGGTGCAGTCATCAATGCAAGTAAAATACGCTTGTAAATGTTTTACGTCTTCGCATTTTTTTTTTTTTTTTTTGCAATTCACCGAAACTGAGGTTCACATTCTCAGACGCGTTTTCGAGTACTCAGAAGTGTCTGTAGTGTTACCACGACGGCCGGAGGGCAAGAATATAAAACTTGATTCACAGGGACTTGAACCCGGCTGAAAGATATTGTGAAGGCTGTGAAAATTAGCATAATTTTGTAGAGGGAACTGCCAAAACAACTTGCTAAGTGAATGCGCGAAAAGCATCACATCATCCTGATCCATCAATGACGGCTTTGATTCGGGGTATAAGAAAAGCTGCTCGTTGAAATCACGTTAGTTTGTGCATAGACTGAATTTTTCATCTCGTTTAGTTGAAATGTTAATGGGTGACGCAGGCGGATCAACCGAAGGTAAAAAAATTGAGTGGTTTTAACAGCGCTAAAAACCACTCAATCCCATTGAGTGGTTTTCAGCGGCTTTAAATTGTAAAAATAGTTAAAGGAGTATGAAATACGTTCTTTCTTTCCCTGCATCCCGAGGATATTATGATATAAATGCGTGTTAACACAACATGTAAAATAATCTAGTTCCTGCACTTTGAAGCTGCCATGCCGACGATCTCTCAAATCAATCTTCACTTTCCAGATGATACGTCCGAAGCCCACTTGACTGTTGCAAACTGATATATGTCTTCAAGCAATCACTTGTCGGGTAGTCCTCCCCACATTTCTTCACGACTCGCCTCCTACGGCCAGCTCTTATCCCCACCGCACAACAGCCGGCATCTCTGCCGTGCAGTAAGCTCCGGACGGGACAGAGGAGATAAAGGCTACCAGAAATTTGCATGCGAATTAAGACCTCCGACCAAAGTTTGCTCGGCTAAGCGAGCACCCAGAATAATGCCGTAGGGGCAGCTAGGATTTATTCAATCCCTGTCTGCCCCTTCCGGCTCTCCCTGTACTTTGAAATTTTCTAGGAGAACACACGTCTATCCCGCCCTTCACGCGATCCCCTAAAAGTTTGGGACGATGGGGCACTTTCATTAGCGTTCCAGGCCCACTAATATATTCGGCTAACCCTGTAAACAAAGCTTGAGTTCGCGCGTCGTTTAGCGGGAAGCAGGGTTCGCTCGCGGATGTGTTTGGTCGGCCCACGTATCGTGGTGAGATTCAAGCGTATAAGTTGACAAAAACTCTGAAAGATAGTTTCAGATACGATTCGATTCCTTTTGACGAGGAGACCGCCCGGATGACGGCCTTTTTTCCACGTACTGGCAGACATTCATCACCTCAAGGTGTATCAAGTTCCTTCGAGGTATACACTTGAGTTGACCAGAAAAACCTATGTTCGTATATAGGTAACACATAAAAATATTCTCAAAATCTTGATTGTAAAATAAGTTAGAAATCAATCTTCACTAAGGCATGTAGCATTCGTGAATTTCTGGCACACAAGTATGACCGTGAAAAAAAAAAAAACATAAGCGCGGTCGGACGACCCTTAACCGAGCACATGCATAAGGGTAGCAGATATGTTAAACCTTACATTTTGTGAGAATGAAGTAAGAAGCATAATTTTTAGTATATAGTCTTCGACGGAACGACACAATACAAAAACATCCCTAAACCGAAACATTTCATATAGGACTTTTCGCACAGAAGAAGCAACATTGGTTGACATGATTGCCCGCTGGCGAAACCTTTTACCTAACTTTTCACTGAAGCCACAGCGTTTTGCAAACCGAAGTCGCCCCACGTACGGGGGGGAGGGGGGGGGGGAGGTTCGGAAGCCCTTTTTTAATAGTAATAGATTTCAATTTTAAAATTTTTTATTCTGTTATGGGAAAAAACACAACTGCACATAGGAAAAAGCCCAATATCTGGGGATTATTCTTCTAGTTGGACACGCACTACGAGTGAACTTCCTTGCTGCGAAAAGTTGAATCACTTAAGCGTGACGTTTCCCGTTGTAATGAGTTCTGTATCCAGATTAGATGGTATGCAATTAGTTGAACTTGATTTGGGAACACCCAAAAGCTGTGACTCCGGCGACCAATTTACAACACCTATGTTTGGAAAGTGAAACGCTACAGATGGTACGCGCTCCTCCTGTGGATGGACATGCTTCGTTCGCTTTGCTGCAGAAATTGTCTCGCACAATTATTGGGTATCCTGTTTGGCACTGTTATGTTAAGAGAAAGCCGATTATCTTTCAGCCCAGCTGCGTTAACTATACGCGCACCTCTTCCCAAGAGCCACCTGATGTCGATTGACCAGGAATAAGCCTGGTTAAAGTAAAATATTGGTTCCGTAAGTGTTAAGAAAGATTGAAAAAAAAAAAATATATATCCGCATGCTTTACAGCGAAATATATATTACCTTCCAAAAATTCAATGGTCCTCGGACCGAGATGTTTGGTTAGTTGGAACGGTCGGAGTCGCGTAGCCTTGGCGTTTTCCCCTTTGCATTGGGAGGGGAGGCTGCCGGCCATATATTTTGCAAACCAGTCAGGACAGTAAAGACAGCCGTCTCTGTCGTCTTGGTTGGATTGGATTCGGTTGGATTGGGTTTTTATGGCCCAAGGGCTGCTAAGGCCAAAGAGCGCCAAAAAAGGAAACTATTGCATTGAGGGTAAGCGAGAAAAAAGGACTCTAGTGGTCAGGTTAAAAGTAAAGGAATGAGACATGAATCGGATAATGTCACAAACAAATATGGACATGAGTAAAAAGCTTTGAAGTTCACAGTCGATGTAGAAGACCAATAGCTTCTAAAGACTTAAAAACCTGCTTGTAAGTTACGAATGGTTCATCACCCAATAACAGCATTGGGTGTAAGGGAATGCGGTTTCTGTATAACTGTGCAAAGTGAGATCGGCGTTCCCGTTCATAGAAAGGGCACTCAATTAGAAAATGGAGAACACTAAGAGGTTTGTCACACTGTTCACACAAAGGGGCATCCTCCCCATGGAGCAGGTAGCCATGACTGAGATGAGTGTGGCCAATACGCAAGCGACACAGTACTACTTAATAAAAGCGTTCCTGGTGCCGGGCGCTCGCCCATTCACCCAGGTCTGGCTTAACGAGATGCAGCTTCAAGTAGATCTCCTCATTCCACTCGGCTTGCCATCGTGCTCGTATGCGGGACTTAACAAAAGCGCGATAGTCCATGTAGGGGATCCTTTTAATATCTACCTCTCTGCTGACGCATGTCCGGACAGCACGGTCGGCTGCCTCATTGCCTGGGATACCAACGTGGCAGGGAATCCAACAAAAGACAATGGTGCAATGCTTTCTGGCTGCCACAATAATTTTCTTCTGAACTTCAGCAACAAGTGCCTTCCTTGTAGGCAGCAGTGAAGAGATGGTTTGCAAGGCACGAAGAGAGGCTGTGAAAACCACTGCCAGGGGTATCCTGTGACGGGCTATCTGTTCCGTAGTCAACGGTAGGCCATACAGTTTCGCTGTGAGAATGATAGCAGCAGTATTTATTCGCCTTACAACTTCCACTGAAGAGCCAATGACAGAGCAACCGACAAAGGTCTCAGATTTCGTTCCATCTGTATAGAACTTTGTATAATCGTCATACAATTGAACAAGTTCATGAAATTCTGGCAGAAGCAGAGAGCTTGGAGTGCTTTTCTTGTTATACTGTGCAAGAGACAGGTCGCAGTGTATGTCAGGGTGCTCCCAAGGTGCTATGGTGCCAGGGAATTCGACTACCTGGGATGCCGCATCTAATCCGACAAACTCGGCCAAGGTCTTTAATCGCATACTGAATGGAGGGATCACGCTAGGTTTTGCGAGAAAGAGTTCTTCCGAGCGTGTTTCTTCAACAACTTCTCTAGTAGGGTGCTGGAGGACAGATCGGATGCGAAGAGAGTACATCATACCCAATGTGAATCTCCGTCTTTCGAGCCAACACTCGTTAGCCTCTGCATACGAACTGGGCACAGGGGACGTACGAAACGCACCCGTAGCCAAACGAAACCCAAGGGGATAAATGGGGTCCAACATCTTGAGCACAGATTGCCCGGCAGACCCATAAACAAAGCAGCCATAGTCAAATCGGGAGCGCACCAAAGAGCGATAGATCCACAGAAGGCACAATCGATCCGAACCCCAAGACCCGTGAGAGAGAACTTTAAGGATATTGAGAGACTTGTGTGCTTTCAGTTTCAGGCTTTTTACAGAGCATTAAAATTCAGTTTACTATCAAACGTAAGACCCAAAAATTTGTGCTGAGGTTGGACACTAACATTACTATTGTAGATTGTTAGGGATGGTCAAGAAGGATTCCACGTTTGCGGGTGAAGCAAACACATGCCGTCTTCTCAGGAAAAAACTTAAACCCATTACTGTCAGCCCACTCAGTAAGCTTGTTGATGCCTAGCTGAACCCTGCGTTCACAGACTGAGAGGTTACAGGAGGAAACCGAAATTTGTAAATCATTGACGTAAAGTGAATACTGAACCGACGGAGGGATTACAGAAGCAATGGAGTTCACTTTAACTATAAACAAGGTGACACTTAGTACTCCCCCCTGCGGCAGTCCATTTTCCTGCAGAAATTCACGGGAAAGTGTGTTTCCCAGCTTGACTCGAAAAGTGCACCCGTCTAAATAGCTCTGAATTGCACGAAGCATGCGACCACGTAGTCCGAGGTCCAACAGGTCCCTCAAAATGCCGAAGCGCCAAGCTGTGTCATAGGCTTTCTCGAGACCAAAGAACACGGAGAGGCAGTGCTGCCCGTGTGCAAAGGCCTCAGGCAAAACAGTTTCGACACGGACCAAGCGGTCGGCTGTGAACCTTGATGAACGATAGCCGCACTGAAATTTGTCGAGCACCTTACCATGTTCGAGATAGTACATTAGTCTACGATTAATCATTCGCTCCAGTATCTTACAGAGACAGCTGGTAAGAGCAATGGGCCTATAACTGGAAACACAAAAAGCATCCCTAAGAGCCTTCAAATGTGGGAGGATATGTGCTACCTTCCAAGATGAAGGGAAATAGCCCTCCTAACATATGCGGTTATAAAGATATAATAGGACGTCGAATGTAGAAGGATGAAGATGCTGTAGCATTGAATAATGTAAACCATCTGGTCCAGGAGCTGAGGGCTTCGTGTTATGAATAACTGCGAGGAGCTCGTGGAAGCTAAATGTAGCATTATATTCCTCCTGTTCACCTCCTGAGGTTTTATAGGGATTGCTCTCAGCCTTCAGCTTGTGTCGAAGGAAAGTAGATGAATAATGATGTGAACTGGATATATGTTCAAAATGTTCTCCAAAAATATCAGCTTGTTCCTCGAGTGTGTCTGGGCATGTTCCATTCCTAAAAAGCAGGGGGACTTTAAATGCATGATAGGAACCATTGATCTTGTGTATTCGATCCCAGACCTCCTTAGGTGAGGTACTGCTATTTATATTGGAAGCATAGCCTTGCCAACTTTCCCGTTTGGCTTTTCTTCGGACGTAGCGTGCACGGGCCTTCATTTTCTGAAAGGATATGAGGTTATCTCTGGTGGGGTATTGTCTCAGAATACCCCAAGTCCGAAATTGTTTCTTGCGTGTCTCTTCACATTCCGAATTCCACCAGGGCTTTGGCCTTCAAGGAAGAAATTGAGATGTCTGCGGGATGGACAGCTTGGCTACTGTAATAATGTGCTCGGTTAAAAGATGATTGAGTTCGTCAATTGTAAGAATTTCGAGACGAGCATATGCTAAAAGCAATGCCTGCTTGAAAAGGCCCCAATCAGCCTTGTCAAGCTTCCAACGAGGCGGGCGTGTATGAATTAAAAGAGGGGCTACGCTACAGGTTAAAAGAGTAGGAAAATGATCGCTTCCACGTGGATTGGAATCCACACTCCAGGAAAAATCTGGAAGTAACCTAGCAGAACCAATTGAAAGGTCGATGGAAGTTGATGACAAAGATGATGGACTAAAATAGGTTGGCTCGTATTAAAAAAACAAAGACTTTGTGTGGATAAAACTGACTCAACAATTCTTCCTCTGACATCCTGACGTGTGCTCCCCCATAATGGGTTGTGACAATTAAAATCGCTCATCAAAAGGAAAGACTCAGGAAGCTGGTCTAACAGCGAGTTAAATCTGAACACTTCAATGTAAAGGAAGGTGGCAGATATAAAGAGCATACTGTCAGAGCCTTATGGTGCAAGAACCGAACAGCCACTGCTTCAAGTGGCGTGGACAGAGGAACCTCTGTGCACGAAACTTCTCTCGGGAGAACCACCGCAACCCCCCCCCCAGAGGAACTGCCAGAGCTCGGACGATCCCTCCGGAAAACCTGGTAACGTCTGAGGAAATTAATATGGCTTGGACTCATATGAGTCTTTCGCAAGCTCAGCGTTCGTGGCTTGTACTCCTCCAGAAGATGCTCTACATCATCCAGGTTTCTTAAAAGGCCACGACAGTTCCACTGTATGAGTACAGAAGCCATTTTAGGCACAAAAACCGGAGCACATGGGAAAGTGAGTCAGTTGCCTCACTTCGGAGGAGTTACGAGTTTTTTCGATTTTTGTTTCTTCGTAGTCTGCCACTCCATCTAATCCTGGTCAGAACCCGGAGTCGATGAGGGGGCAGACAAGGCAGCGCCAGTGTTCTCCTGGGCCTCGCAGGCAGACCTGCCTGCTAGCCCGGGAGGTTCTGTGCCGCGGGACCCCAATCCGCGGCCACGACCAGAACTAGGTGGAAAGGTTCGATGTACTGGGGAGGGGTTCTACCCCGTCCATCTGCTTCACCTCTTTTCCCGGCAGGGAAGATGCGTGCGAGCCACGCAGCTCCTTGGTTTCTGGCTGCCTCTCCAGGGACTAAGGCCGAGGGCCTCGCTTCTTCTCCTCCTTAGGAGATCGGCCAGTGTTGACAGGTGCAGACGGTGCTGGCCTGTCCTGAGCAGAGGAAGCAGCCAAAGCGCCCCCTCTGCGAGAACAGGAAGCCTGCTGACCCTGCGCCACAGTCTTGAAGGGTAGGGCGGGCACGGCTATTGCCGGCCCTCCTTGCCCAGGGGAGCAGCATGCTGCTCCTGTCGATGGAATGGGGCCCTCAGGTCAGCCGCCAAGATCTCAGGAGAGACCTGGGTGGCACTAGTCTCCAAGTGTGGTGCAGGGCCCTTCGCACCACCTCGGCGTAACCTCCATTTGAAAGCAAGGACAGCTTCTTCTTAGCCTCCAAGTAGGTGATGTTCTCCTTTGCTTTTAGGGAAAGAATTTCTTTTTCTTGACGCCAAAGGGGACAGGTGCTGGAGTAAGCTGGCTGGGGCCCACTGCAGTAACTACAGCGGGCCGCTGCCTCGAAAATGTCAGCAACATGTTCCTGGCTTCCACATTTCGCACAAGTTTCTTTCCCTCGGCAACTGCGTGACCCATGCCCAAAGCGTTGGCAGCGGAAGCACCGTTGCGGGTTGGGGACATAGGGACGGATGCGACACTCGAGATAGCCTGCCTTCACAGCTTCAGGGAGGGTGTGTCTCTCAAAGGTTAAGATCACGTGCTTTGACGGGGTTTCCTTGCCATCCTTCCGGAACATAATACGTTTAACGGTGACTACACCGGCCTCTTTCAGTCCTTCCAGGATTTCTTCCTCGCTAGCGTCGAGGAAGTCGTCTTCAGAAAGGAGTACACGGATCGTGTTGAGCGTCCGGCGAGGACTCGCGGAGACTTCGACGTCGACTATGCTGGTCATCTTGGAGAGTGCCTCACTTTGGGCTTTCGTGTTTACTTCAACGAGAAGGTCGCCGGAGTGGAGTTTTTTTTTGCTTTGTATGAGGTATTTCGCGAGGTATTTCTGTTTCATGACTGTCTAAAATGCGACGTTAAAAAACAATACAAAGCAAGATTAAGCGAAATAGAATCTGCTTACTTTTAACCTGAGAAAGACCTTTTAAGCTGAAGACTTGAACAAACTGTGGCGCCCTCATTTCGGATATTACAAACTCACCTGACAGGGTCTCGCACTACTCATAGCACCTTCACTGATACTTTATTTTGGAGTGTAGCTCTGAAGAAACAATGTCGTAAGACAATCGAAAGTGCCGGATTAATAACACCCCCAGAAACGCGGCTCTTATCTCTGCGTAATGACACA
Source organism: Ixodes scapularis (assembly GCF_016920785.2). Lineage (NCBI taxonomy): Eukaryota > Metazoa > Arthropoda > Arachnida > Ixodida > Ixodidae > Ixodes > Ixodes scapularis. The sequence goes on along the minus strand of NW_024609835.1, from coordinate 189,039,914 downwards.
AAAATATCTAGCTTTCCGACTCTTTTTTTTTTCCGGTTTTTCTTTGGTACATGTGAAACCGCGTCTTCGGAGGCGTTAAAAATGGTTTTTCGTATTTATATTGTGATCTCGCGGTCCGCACCAGATCAATGCGCGTCTACAGGAGTGGCAGTTTGAGACGCTCAAGCTTGTACTACACAAAGCAAGTCCTGGCGAGTCCGATTTTTCCGACCTTCCCTGGGCAGGGCAGGTGGCAATACAAAGCAGCAGAGGGAGATTAGCGGCTTTGTCCAACCTCCTTTGACCTCGTCTTCTCCTAAGCCTCCAAACCTTCTTTTGTGTCTTCGCGTTGCTGTGAGCGAGTGCGAAGGCCACTTCAAGCAAATCAGAGGGGTGGCGCAAAACACGTGACTGCTCTCCGTAGGACAAGGACGCTTGGACGAAACTTTGTAAAGCGATTCGCTCTGACGCGCTGATGGGCTACTAGGGCCGTAGTCTTTGCTGTATGCCAAGTTATTGTGAGTTGTTGCAGCCATGTAGGTCCGGTTTATAAAAAGGGGAGTGCCCGTCAGTGTATTCCTGTTTTTCGTGCGTTTCAGTCGCGGCCGTGATTTTTCGTCGTGAACGGCCGGAATACATCCATGCCAACTTTTCGGAAATGGTCGTTCATTTCGTCGGAGTCCATGGAATTATTGTGCTGTATTTGTTGGACGCCTTTCGGACAAAGAGCTGCTCATCGGCGGCCGCGAGACTTCCGCTGAATGTGAGGGACCGGCTTCATCCTCGACATTGTGTTTGTGGATAGTTCTGTGCTGCCCGAATCGGATTATGCATCTAAAACTGATTACATGAGATTGCTGTTTTATTTGTAAGTACTCTGCAAGCATGCTTCTGATAGTAGCCCAAGGAGGCTATGTTCGGCATATGTTTCATTTCTCCTAAAAAGAAAGGGAAGTGACGGAAGCGACGATATCACGTTTGATTTGTTGGAAGGTCAAATGGCGAAAATAGGTAACCTTCGTCATTAGAGCCTTTAACCGCCACTTCCGTTTATTTTTAGGAGAAACGAAACATCTGTCGAACATAGCCTCCCTGTTTCCATTTCAATAGACCATTTTACGGTTTACAAACATGAACTGCCGCTTACGTCCCAAGCAACTCCCGGTCGCACCGTCTTTGCAAGCCTGTCAGTTGTGCCCACGTCACCAGTGCAAGAAAGCATAAACGTCACAAGAAAAGTACAGTTGGAGATTCAACTAGGGCCTTCGATTATACAATTTGAAGGGGTTATGAAACAATATCCGGTTGAAATATTCATGACCTTACACGCACGGACCGCAACTGGTTTAGGAGCGTCTCGCTCGTGGTGGAATTGCGAGGATAACAGAATTAAAACTTGTTGTTGGCCTAGGTGGTTCATGATGCAGTATAGAGGTTTTTTTGCGCGACACAAGGGACAATCACGAGCGAGTAGACACGGACAAGCGCAGATGCAGTCTAGAGTTTTTTTGCGCGACACAAGGGACAATCACTAGCGAGTAGACACGGAGAAGCGCAGATGCAGTCTAGAGGTTTTTTGCGCGACACAAGGAACAATCACACTGCGCTTGTCCGTGTCTACTCGCTTGTGATTGTCCCATGTGTCGCACAAAAAACCTCTAGACTGGATAAAGAAGAACTATTTTTTTCAGTCTTGCCTTCGCCAAGTTTCATGACGTGCGCGTGAACGTAGCGTTGCCTTTGGCACACTTGTAATTACGCGCACTTGCCCGCATAAGCAGAGACATGGCTGCGGCCAGATGACCTGCTTGCAATCGTCTATAGAGAATTTTGTAGAAGCTGTTAGTACCTTGATTAAAAGATAAAAAGTGAACCAGGCATTTGCGGTAATTTTATCGTGCACTCTTTTGAGTTATTACGCCCTACTTTATGGGTGTTGGTAATCGCGCCTTTTTTTATTTCCCTTTTTGGCGGTGATACACACAATTTAGAGGGCGTACTGTGCAGACATAACGCCCTAATAAAAAAAGTGTACAGTGAAATCAAACCCTAATTGAAAGGTGTTCGGAATAACGCCGTCCCTTAACGGTGTTAAAAAAACGGTGTTAAAAAAAAGGGAAAAACACCCTATTTTAGGGGCGTTAGGAATAACGCCCTTTGTTTAGGGCGTTTCGCTACACCCAAATGGGTGTTAGTTATAGGACAAGCCATTTACACCCACAAGGGTGTTACGATGTTTAGTGTGTAGAGCAAAGTTCAACGCGCCTTCCTCCAGTGTATTCCTCCACGCGTGTGAGTATCCAATGTCCCTTGGTGGGTTTACCTTTTGCCACTCTTTTTTCTTAAGCTCCCGCAAACGCGTGAGCTTCCCTTTGGCAATTTAGAGTCGGCGATCGCTTTGACTTTCGGTCTGAGTGCCTCAGCGAAGCTTTGCACTTTCGTTATCGAGTACAATTCTGTAGTTGTCAAGTTATACATAAATGCCTTGTGCATGAGCACGCCGCCCACTCCATCAAAGGAGCATTTCCCGTTTCTTTATGCGTCCAGTAGGAACCTGGGGACGTCATTATTTTCTTGAGTTAGTTCACATGGTGACTGTATTTGAAGTGGCTTGAAGCACCGTCTGAAATACAAACGAGTTACATGAAAATAAGCACTAATTTCTCCAGCGAACCTTCGACAACGTTGAGTGGAAATAGCGCATGAGGCGAGTCATGGACGATATTGCCGCTCACTACGCCGAACTTTAACGTTAGCTGTTCGGTCGTAGCGACGCCAGCAAAGATGAAAACTTTATTTCTCTTTCAGTGATGTCCTAGCACCGCGATGGGGATCACCACACTCCAGTTTTAAGCGAAATCGAAGTGCAAGATCACTGCACGAGACTTCACATGCGTTTTCTCGAGCTATGTGGATCTTTGCTGGGCGCGTCTAATAAAGAAGTGGGGAATATAATTTTTTCCACTTTTGAAAATTGTCAAAAAAAGCAGTGTTATTCATTTTTTTTTTACCAACTCACCACCGGATTTCTACAAGGCACGCTAAAGGACGTCTTCAAGTGTGAGCTATAGCTTAGGCAGCGATGCGTCATTTTTCTTCAAACGGACCTCATATTCTAGCAAGAAGTAGTCATGCGATCAGGTGTTTTTTAAAAACGTAAACAGAAATAAAAATATATTTTCGAAATCGTAAAGGCGCAGAAGGCCTGTAAGGTTGCTCCATTTTTGTCAAATAAGAAAACATTTCGCACGATTGCGGCTCAAATTGAGGACATACAATCGAAATAATACATTTCTAGATTGTTTTTGTATATTCGACTACTATATATAAAATATTAAAAAGAATAGAGATGTACGTAAATGAGGGTTTTGAGACAACCGACTTTAAACTTTGTTGGGTGGTTTCATTTGAAATCGAAGACGCTTGTCGGGGAGGGCCTTTCGATTTTTTTCGAAAAAGGTATGTAAATGCCCCATTGCTGGAAAGAAGAAAACCGCTTTTCAACATTTAAAAAATATTTCGATTCACAAAACATTATTGAGTGGAGCAGGGTGAAAATGTTTTTTACTCCGTGATTTTTCTACCCACTTCTGTACGCAGGTACGAATACGGGAAGCATACAGAACTCACAGTAATTTTTCTGCTTTTGCATGTTATTTTCATTAGTTTTTTTTAGTTTAAAGGAAAATACTTTTGTATTTTTTGTTTACTGAGGTAAAAAATGCCAAACATCGTCTCTTTGACAATCCAGTGACATCTTCAGATTCTTGTAACTCATGAGTTATTGTATTTGTCATTTATTAAATACTATGCGGGTGTAGCCCTATACATGAGCTATCGACGGGCATAAGTATAGTTTATATTATTTCCACTGAATTTTTTATACAAAATTTGAAATATCGTCGAAAATGAACTTAACCAATATTTTGAACCCACTTTATCGAAAAAGGCCATTTCTTATTTCGTTTAATTTTTAATTATTGCTGCCGATTATATGAACTTTCAATTGGCTTGATGCGATTTCCCCCTTTTTGTTGTATCTTCTCAAGAAGTGATCGAAATCGCTCCCACGAGACAATATGGTAGCAAATTCAGATCCTTGTAACTCATGAGGTATTATATTTGTCGCTTACCAAATACTATGCGGGTGTAGCCCAATACATGTAATATCGACGGGCATAAGTTTAGTCTATTTTATTTTCACAGAAGTTTTTATATATAATTTGAAATATGGTCGAAAATGAAATCAATTGATATTTTGAACCCGCTTTATTCAAGAAGGCCAGTGATTATTTCGTTTAATCTTTTAATTATTGGTGCCGATCATATGAACTTTCAATTGGCTTGATGCGACTTTCCCCTTTTCTTGTTGTATCTTCTCAAGAAGTGATCGAAATCGCTTCCAGGTTCTCCCAAGCAGCACATAAACGTTAAGAAAACGTCGAAAGAACATCGAAGGCGTCTGTAACGTGACGTCGTAAAACGTCGAAGGCCCGGACGTTACCTTCCTTCGACGTCGATGAAACCTTTAAATGTCCGCGAGAAAAGGTGCACAGAAGGTCGAGGGGACGTTCCAAATGACGTTTGTTGCACGTCACATGCACGTCTCCATGGGACGTTGCGTCCTCCCTCGACATTTATGATACGTGTGTTTACGACATCCGGACTAACCAACGAGGTTCACGGAACGTCGAGAAACCGTTCCAAAATACGTTCCCTAGCCGTCGTGGCAAAACATGTCCCCCCCCCCCCCCCCACACACACACAAAAAAAAAGTATTTTTTTAGTATTATTGTGAAGGCAAGTTGCTATCATGCAAGTAGGAAGGAAGTAACTGAAACACAGGCTTGGTACGAACTGTTTATTTGAGCATGTTCAGCCACGAGATACAATACGGAGCGCCTCCAAAAGACATTCCTGGATGTGGCAGCCTCAAAGATAAAAAGAACAAACAAATTCACGTAAATAAATGAACAAGAGACGATGTCACGCAGCGCGGAATGTTCCACCGCTTACCTCGTTCAGCTTCTGATTAATGCGCCGACGCGCGTGCTTTAGCCGCCCCATTGCACGTAGCTGGTACTCTCGCTGCGTGCACGGGAATGGTTTCAGAAGGGGGATCCCGTCCGCTTGGCGTTCTTGATTGGGATCGTCGGAGGCGTCTGAAGGGTCTTGATCGAAGACTGGACTTGACGCGCCGTTATGTGCACTGCCACTTGTCTTCTGGGAGGCGTCATTCCTATCCTCACAGGCACCTTGATCCGAGCAGTAGTACGATTCAACGTGTGAAGCGTTATGGCCTTGAAAAAGGTCCTCGAGCCGTGACTGAATACGACGGCGTTTTTGGCGATCACTGACTTCTTCATAGGGGCGACTTGAACAACTCATCCAATCGCAACATAGTGTATGCAGACTCAAAAAAAAAAAAAAAAATCACGGCGACATAGCAGCTTGCCTTGTAGACCCGTAGACGTGACGGCCATTGCTAGTGACTGGCTTTCGGAAAAAAAGCTGAACCGGGTCCCCCCCACAGCTGTTCTCTCTGGGCCAATTCGCAGAACAGAACATTCAGTGAAATATTTTGGTAAGGACTGAGAAAATACGTGCACCCGGAACTTAGGCTTGTAAATTGTTCGTCTTCGCTATCTTCCCCCACTTTTCTCTCTCGCCCTCTTCTTGCCGAGTTTCCCGACGCATCGTATGGGGCTCTTTGGGGATGCCACTATAGTCGGATACAGGTTAAGAAGGTAGCGGCAAATGCCCCTCAAAGGGAATGCCATATCCCTCCGCCACCTCCGCATCCAATAGCGTCCCACCGTTTCCGTGACGTCGCGGCCAACGCGCGAGGAGGGTCTTGCCTTTCTGTACATATTTGCTTTATCTTTCGACTTCGACTTAGCATTGTGGAAGCCACGAGAGGGAGATTAGAGTTTCCCCCCCCCCGACGGAAACAAATACGACTTTCGGGGATTAGCTTCCCCCCCGATGGATACAAAGGCTGCTTTCAGGGGCTCGGTTCCCTCCCCGATGAATACAAAGGTCGCTTTCTTAAAAAGTGGGTTGGGAGACAAGTTGGAATCCATTGAAGCGGAACAAGGAGCGTTTCCAGCGAACTCTTCTTTCGACTGCGGAGAAATTTGAAACGGGCGCATCACGCTTGTGGGAGGAGCTTCTCCTACCTTCTTGACTTGTAACCGACTATAGCATCTCCTTTGCCTACCCTTCCCCCTCTCTCTCGCGCCGTGCCGGCTGGTTTTTCTTTTCTTCTTTTTTCTTGTGTGTTTTTTTTTTCGGCACGTAAGTGCGGACTGGGCTTGAACGCTTTTTGGACCGTCATCTGGGCCATTCAGGGGTTGGCATCATGAATGTCAATTTCCACAAACCGTTGACAGTATCTACCGGATTTCGTCATTGCCTGGCATTTTTTTTTTTTTTTGAGTGAACTCTAAAAATGTGCAAGTGCGCAGTGAAGTTGTGCTTTGATATAGTGTGTGCTGGCATGCGGTTTTCGTTTTGGTATGTCACCGGTGGCAACGAAAGCCAGACCTGTACTGACAGTCACGTGACAAGATTTTCCGCCCCGATCTACCGAAAGCGCTAAGGCGCTGCAAGTTGGTGTTATGGATGAACTGTGATGTTGATGCGAATTTTTCGGTTGTGCCCAGGTGAGCATGGGTTACAAAATACGAAGAGAAATTGACGAACCTTAAAACAATCTCGGGTGGTCGCGGAGCAGTATGGATGCTCCTAGGAAAGGATGCAGGCCTGAAATCACCCGGAGAGGGGATAGTGTAGCGGCGCCCCTGAGGCGCGTGCCAGGGCCCAAGACCCATGGAAGACGAGAACACGCGAGCAAAACGCAAGAATGGTACAATTCGATCCGTTCTAGACGCCATGGGCTTCGCAAATTAAACCCGTAACAATATTTTAAACAAACCAAAATTATAACAAGCACACCTAAAAGAAATGATATTCCCAACATGCTTTCATATTATGTTTTTTTCTTCCGTGTACATTGAGCTTTGTAAATGCCCTCTTTGGCCTCATCGATGTGCAATTAATAGCATTTTGAAATACGCAAATTAATGTATAAATAATTAAACTTCTCAACCTCTCAAGAATTAAGTTTTGTTTGCGGCTCTTGCGCACTGTAACCTTGACCACAGTGATTCTGCGGCTGCAGATTGAGCTGGAAAATCTAAAGACGTCGAACAAAACGTGAGTGGTCGACGTTGCAAGCACGTCTTGTATGACGTTTACGACATTTGGGTGTGAACGCGACGTCGCTGAAACGTCACTGACAGGGAAATAATGTAACGTCACCCTGGACTTTATTTTAACTTTGAAAACACGTGAGTGTTCGACCTTACTAAAACGTCTTGTCTTGACGTCGTGGCGACGATGACGACGTTAAAGTTGAAACATGACGTCGCCTGCACGTCACGAACCGGACAATAATGGGACGTCATTTATGAACTTCAGTTCAACGTCAAAGAAACGTGGGCGTTGGACGTTGTGAGAACGTCGTGCATCGACGTCGTGGGAACGTTGACGACGTTTGAGGTGAAATACAACTAGGTCACAACGTCACTGATTGGACTCTAATGGAACGTTGCATAGGGACGTCACCTCAACATCGAAAGAAACGTAATCGAAGTCATGCGGGACGTCACGGACGTCCGGGACTTTTTCTCGACGTTTCCACGACGTTTTGTGCTGCCTGGGCTCTGAACGGCCAAACCCAGTTTCCGGAGGTCGGCTTCGCTGCAAAGACTATACTGCTTATTTGTGTGTTCAATTGCAGCGGGTAAATTCATTTCCATTGAGAACACTCGTGCTTCGCTACATTGTATTTTATTAATGTTTAATGATGGCAACTGTCATTCCTTAGTCTGATATTTAGCGGTGCAGCGGATGTTCCATTATCCGACGTTTAGAGCCAGGGCACAACGGGTGGAGAAACCAGAACGAGCTCTTCATGTAGCCAGACCGGGGCCGTATACCTGTTCGTGTTATACACAGGTTGTAAGGCTTGAAGCACCTCGCCACAGTACACAATTTTCGTTCGCAGGACGGCTCTTTGAGACGGACGTCAAATGACTTCGTTAGAAAAATAATTAAAACAATGACAAGACGCGTTCAGCTTTTTGAGTGACCGGAGAAAGAAATCGATATAGTCAGGAAGCACAAAAAGAAGAATGGGCCCCAGTAGGTGCTCGCACAGGATTACGCTCTTCACATGTGTGGTGCACAGTTCGCGAGTCGGGCCAGGAAACTAAGGGGACATTAGCACGAGATGTACAGTCTCCGGCATTATGAAAGACACATTCGCCGATGCTGTTTATGCAGCGGTGCCAAGCCCGCCTTGGCCGGACGCGCTTTATTATGAAGGAGAAAATAAAAGAAACCTGTTTTTATTTCGAAACCAAAGCAATGTGTGCCTAGACAAAGCAAATCTACCGTAGCCACCTAAGATAAAATCGTCAAATCGCTTTTCCATATTCCCGAAGGCTGTACAATCTTGGCATTAAGCTCGGCGCGACAAAGTGGAGAAACTAAAAGTCTACAGAGACATTAAGTGACTGCTTTCGCTGCCTTCTGTGCATGTGGAAATCGTTGCTTCTTGGCATCACAGATATCGATCAGTCTTGAACAAAACCCAACACTTCTATCTTTACCTGCACACACTCGTTCAAACAGAAGGGCCACCGTCTTGGGTTCACCGCCCGCTCTCATTGGCTTCAGTTTTCCTTCTGTCCGTCTCGACTTACACGCTGTTGAACTTCTCGGCTGCATCCGACCACTGCGGTACGAAGTTCAGCTCTTCCCGCGCTCGATCGTCTCCACAGGCAAGCCGATGACGTTGTCAAGAAGTTCCAATGTTGCGTTGCTCGTGAACTGGACTATTTAATGCACAACAGCATATTGTTTTAGAAGTGTATCCTAAATATGTTAGCGTTAATTAATAAACGTGACTATTTATCGCCAATTGATGTTTGTGTTCTGTAAAAAATTGTCTTCGCTTCATGTAAACTCAGTCCGTTTTCCTCACTTTTTTTCTGCAAACTGCTTTTCCTTCTTAAAAAGGGGCATATGATACTACATATTTTTTATATACACGCTGACAATAAAAAACAGGCGATTACATGGTTATTTGATCGCACGCGACAAGACACATCATGGATTGGCGCCCGTGCAGGATGCTTCCTGGGAGTAACGGAGATGGGCCTATAGCGCGAAGGGCCGGGCGTGCTGTGCGTGCCTTACAAGCTGTGCGTAGCACAACCACATATATGACCCCGGTCTGGCTACATGAAGCGCTCATTCCGTTTTCTCCGCCCTTTGTGCCCTGGCTTTAAACATCGGATAATGGACCATGCGCTGCTGCGGTAACGATCGGACTAAAAAATGTCAGTTGCCTTCATTAAAAATTAATAAATACAATGTAGCCAAGCACGAGTGTTCTCAATCAAAATGAATTTAACCGCTGCATTTTAACACACAAATAAGCAGTATAGTCTTTGCAGCGAAGGCGACCTGCGGAAACTGCGTTTGGCTGTTCTGAGAACGTTGGAGCGATTTCGATCACTTCTACAGAAGATACAACAAAAAAAAGGGGGAAATCCCATCAAGCAAATTGAAATTTCGTATGATCGGCAGCAATAATAAAAACATTTAACGAAATAATAAATGGCTTTTTTCTACAAAGTGGGTTCAAAATATCGGTTAAGTTCATTTTCGACGATATTCCTAATTTTATATAAAAAAATTAGTGAAAATAAAATAAACTAAACTTATGCCCGTCGATATTCCATGTGTAGGGCTACACCCGCATGGTATTTGGTAAGCGACAAATATAATAACTCATGAGTTACAAGGCTCTGAAGTTGTCACAGCATTGTCTCGAGGGAGCGATTTCGATCTCTTCTAGAGAAGATACAACAAAAAAGGGGGAAATCGCATCAAGCCATTTCCAAGCTCATACGATCGGCAGCAATAATAAAAAAATTGAACGAAATAAAAAGTCGCCTTTTTTTTATAAAGTGAGTTCAAAGTACTGGTTAATTTCATTTTCGACAATATTTAAAATTTTATATAAAAAAATCAGGGAAAATAGAAAAAAACTAAACTTATGCCCGTCGATAGCCCATGCATAGGACTACAACCGCATAGTACTTAATAAGTGACAAATATAACACATCATGAGTTACAAGGCTCTGAAGATGTCACCGGATTGTCAAAGAGACGATGTTTGGCATTTTTACCGCAATAAGCAAAAATACAAAAAGTATTTTCCTTTGAACCAAAAAATAGTCCCAATAACATAAAAGAGCAGAAAAAATTACTGTGAGTTTTGTATGCTTCCCGCATTCATTCCAGCGTACAGTACTGGGTAGACAAATCACGGAGTAAAAAACAGATTTTCAGCCTGCTCCACTCAATAATTTTTCGTGAAGCGAAATATTTTTTAAACAATTTTGGAAAGCGGCTTTGTTCTTTCCAGAAATGAAGCAATTACGTATATTAATAAAAAATCAAAAGACCCACCCCGACAAGCATGTTCGATTTCAAATGAAACCACCCTGTCATTTCTCAGAACGTTTGCGGGAAGCTGGCGGAACGGCCTGTCAAAAGATCATGATGGTATTATCTTATGTATAATGGGTTTGGTTTGGGCTTTCTATAGAACTGAAGAAAGAAAATTTGCCGTAACTACAAAGAATCCATCAAAGTTGGCCAAAAATCGACCTACACAACGGCTTTGATACATTTTGTTTTTGAAAAATAATTCGCTAAAATGTTTTGAATGCATCAAGGTATCTTTATACTACCTATTAAATCAGGAAAAAAATTTAAGAGGGTTGAGGGAAAAAAATATAGCTCCAGCGGATAGTGTTAAAAACGCGACCTTCGACGGCAGGTAAACATACTAGCTTGCGCCACTGCACCATCTGCGTTTCGTAACTCGAAAGCAAAATAAATATGTACAACTTGCTGTTTGCGCCTTACTTCATTTGAGAAATGCATCCAAGACATATATTATTTCGTCAAATATAAAAATTAGACCCTTTTAGCCTGCCCGATTTGAGATGAAACCACCCAATTATATTTTCAAACAATATGTGCCTACTGGACACAAATTTTTAAATGTAATTTTATAAACTGTAGCCTATTATTTTCGAAAAATACTCAAGGATGGCTTTGTAAAATATTATGCTCAAATATTAATATTGTGTTTCAAGTAAGTTTCACACTATACGGGGCATGGAGCTTTAGTTCGTGTTACACAATTCACGGATTTTTTCCTTTAGATAATATAACAGTCTGGAGTTTATTTTTCAGACGTTGAGAAATATATTAATAAATATTATTGTTTTCCTAACTTACAAGTTTAGATAGGTTCTTAGTGCTTCAACTTCTGCTTTCTGACATAGTATTAGCGGTCTTATTTTTACCCTGCACGTATACCGGATGTTCCATTTTAATTCGAACAGATTTATTACAAACAAAAAATCCGTAAAAGACGCTCTTATACAGTTTTGAAGGTAAATTATACGACCAGGGGGAAATTTAGGCTGCTAATCTATGCGATAAGTCGCATAATTAACTAAACGTCTTTAATTAACTTCTTAATTCCAAAAATACTCATACGGTTTAATCAGGAACATGGTGAGCATTAAAGAATGCCACTATCTCAGTCAATCTTAGAACGACTTGAAGCTCGTGAGAAACTCGGTGCGCCTCAAACTTATTACACGTGCAGCAGGCGCAAAGCTAGCAACCGCAAATCGCTGCTGATTAGATTATCGTCGCGTTCAGCCACTGCTAGCCTTACGCCTGCTGCACGATTGGTAACTTAAATGCGCCCCCGAGGTTTCCACAAGCTTCAAGTCGTTCTAAAATTGTCTGATATTGCCGCGCACCAAGGAGGCAGTGCGGCAGTGGCCTAACAGTTATCGCGCTTGCCGCCCACGCGAAGAGCCAGGGTTCGATTCCCGGGAGTTGCGCGTCCTTTTGTTTATTCTTGCAGTTCAATGTTCCTTTGAATTCGAGAATTCTGTCGCCTGTTCGAAGTGCGAATCTTCTAGTCGCCGAACCTTCCAGGTCGATTGTTCCAGAGGCCCACGCGTGTACATAAGGGGATCCGCGTGGCGATCTGCAGTCAGTTTTCGCCTCAGCGTTCAACTCTGCTGTCACGCCGACTTCAACGCTCTACTTCCTTTTGTTTCCTTTTTATTTTTGGGCACAAGTTAGCCCCATTACCGTTCTGTTTCTTCAGTTATTATCGCCTCATCAATTGTCATTTGTGACATTTTGGTGGAGGTGCTGGGTATGAAACCCGTGCAGCGTACCCCAAGAAGAACCCGTTCAGCAAGCCCCCTTTCCCGACGACCCTCCGTTCAAGACTCGGAGCATCGTGCCAGCCGCCGTCTTCAAGGGCAAGCTTCTGAACTCGGACCACTCCCGGCGAGGACAAGGCAAGCGATAACGACGATGGCTACATCGACGGCGCAGACCACTGCAGCAACCCCCGTCGTTTACCTGCCCGTCGCCCCTCGTATGCCGACGTCTTTCCAGGGCGAGATTTAAGAAGACGTCGAAGATTGGTTGAACGAATACGAACGGGTGCCGCTGCACAACCAATGGACTCCGGAACAGCGTCTGCAAAACGTCTAATTTTCCCTCGAGGGCACGGCGCGACACTGGTTCGAGAATCGAAAAACTTCGATTACATCATGGGACCAGCTGAAAGCAGAGATCCAAGGGACGTTCGCCAGTCAGCACCAAGGGAGAGAACCGAGGACCTCTTTTGAACGAGGACGTAAGGCCCCAACGAAAGCATCACCAGCTTCGTTCAAGACGTCCTGCGTCTTAGCGCGCGTGCCGACCCACAAGCCGCCGACGACAAGAAGCTGAGCGTCCTCATGCGCGGGGTGAGGGACGACGTCTTCGGGGGCCTCGTCCGTAACGCTCCGACCACCGTCGAAGCGCATGTCACGGAGGCAACGAACATGGAGCACGCCTCCAAGCACGCGCCTCCTACAACCAATGACAGCCCGGCTTCGTTGCCTCCACGCTGCTTAACGACGAGTTCGGCGCCCGTACCTGGGACATCCGTGAGGTTATCCACGACGTCGTCTGGGAGGGGCTCCAGAAGTTGCTACCTGCGGCCAGTCCTCCGGCATCCCTTTCTATCGCTGAGGCTGTTCGTGAAGAAATTCACCGGACACTCCGACCAAAGGTTCCCGGCACCATGGTGGCACAAGAGGAGCCGACGCTGAGCTACGCCGCGGTAGCCCGCCGACCGCCGCCTGTTGCCCATCAATACCAGGCGTCATCTCGATGGGATAATCCAACGCCGCATAACCCTCGACGCCAAGCACGTGTCCAGGACGTCCGCCCGGAGCGACCCTCGCCGAGGAAGACCCACGTGTGGCGAACAGCCGACCGATGCCCGCTCTGCTACCATTGTGGGAAGCCGACCACATCTACCGCGGCTGCCCCTACCGTCGTCATGGGCTGCGTGGTTTCCTTCCGAACGACCCACGCCCGAGGTGCGGAAACGCTCTCGCGATATCGAGGAGTACCTCCGACGCTCACCGTCGCCAGTGCCACCTCTCCGCCGTGAAGCCCGCTCCCCATCGCCACGACGTTCCGCGTCGCCAGCGCCACGACCCCGCCGAGAAAGCCTGTGTCCTCGTCGTCTCCGGAAAAGCTAAGTGCGGCAACGCCCGGAGGTGACGTTGCCGAAAACGGCCGAAGCAAAGAGCCTCCAACAACGCCGGAGCGCTCCCACTCTCCCGACGCCCCGCATCGCACCGACGCCCCTGCATCGGTTTCCAACAATCTAAACGTTATTATCGACGGCCACGACGCATCGGCACTCGTGGATACCGCAGACGACTATTCAGTCTTGAGTGGGAGGCTCTCTCGCCGCCTTCGAAAAGTGACGAAGCCGTGGGAGGGGCCGCAGATACGAACCGCTGGCGGACACCTCATTACGCCTGTCGGAAGGTGCACTGCTCGAGTTCAAATCCACGGATGGACGTGCACTGTCAAGTTCCTCGCTCTGCAAAACTCTTCGAGGGATCTTAACCTCGGAATGGACTTCCTCTGTGAGTAGGGCACCGTCATCGACCTGGGAACAAACCGGCTGACGTTACGAAAACCTGCTGCACCAACGGAGGAACTCAAAGCGACGTCATCCGCGGTCCGAGTCCTCGCAAACCACGTAAACGTACTACCGCGGTCGAGTGTCTTCGTACTCGTCGGGATCGATAAAGCTTCCTGCGGTGAAGTTCTTTGCGAGAGAAGCCTCCAATTGCTCCTGTAAAGAGGAATAGCCATCGCAAGAGGGGTAGCTGAACTTCAGCATGGTCGGACTATGGTCTTCGTGCAAATTTTTGAAATGAAACGCAACACCTCACGAAAGGTGCAGCCGTGGGCCACGTCGAGGAACTCCGAAATCCACCGAAATCGCCGCGATTACTGACGAATTCTCGCCACCTCAGCAAGACAGTACGTCACCAGCTCAGCTCGACATTGACCCTAAGCTTCCGGGCCCGAAACGTGTGCAGCTGATTAACCTCCTTGACGAATACCGCGACTGCTTTGCGACGTCGTCGAAGGTGCGCCACACCGCCGTAGCGAAGCACCGCATCGTTGCCGAGGACGACGCGCGCCCTGTGTATCGATCGCCGTACAGAGTCTCCGCTAAAGAAAGGCAGTTGATTCAGGAACACGTTTAAGAGAGGCTGAACGACGACATAATCCTACCTTCAAGCAGTCCGTGGGCATCTCGAGTAATGCTGGTTAAGAAGAAGGACGGAACGCTAAGGATCTGCGTGGACTACCGGCAGCTGAATGCGGCGACGAAGACGTCTACCCACTCCTCCACATCGACGAAACTTTAGACCGGCTGCGCCACTCTCGATATTTCTCATCAATGGACCTGAAGAGCGGCTATGGCAGATCGAAGTCGACGAACGGGACCGAGAGAAGACAGCCTTCGTCACGCCGTAAGGACTGTACGAGTTCAAGGTGATGCCTTTCGGACTATGCACGGCGCCAGCAACTTTCCAGCGTGTCATGGACACAGTACTGGCACGACTGAAGTGGCAGAGCTGTCTCGTCTACCTCGACGACGTCGTAGTGTTTTCCAGCGACTTCGACGAGCACTTGCAATGACTCAGAGCTGTTCTCCAAGCCATACAAACCGCCGGACTCACGCTGAAGCCGTCAAAGTGTCGGTTCGCCTATGACGAACTGAAGCTCCTAGGCCACGTGATTAGTAACGAAGGCGTCCGCCCAGACCCTGAGAAACCTCGCGCCGTCGCGGCATTTCCAGCGCGGACAGACAAAAAGGCCGCGCGAAGATTCCTTCGACTTTGTGCCTCCTATCGACGCTTCGTTCGGGATTTCGCAAGGATTTCCGCACCGCTCACATAACTCACGAAGGACGCCGAGAAGCTTCAATCGGCCGAGGAGCAGCACCAGGCATTCTACGAGCTGAAGCGAAGACTCCAGACTCCTCCTGTCTTTGGACGCTTTTCTTCAGGATGCTGAAACCGAGATTCACACAGACCCTAATAGGGCAGGACTTGGAGCGGTACTAATTCAAGTACAAGAGGGCACCGACCGAGTCATCACCTACGCAAGTCGGTTGCTGTCCAAATTGGCGAGACTTTACTCCACGAGTTAAAAATAATATTTTGCGGTGGTCTGGGCAATCACGAAGTTCCGCCCGTACCTGTACGGGAGCCCGTTTCGCATAGTCACGGACCACCACTCGCTCTGCTGGCTTGCGAGCCTCAAGGACCCATCAGGACGCCTCGGTTGATAAAGCCTCCGACTACAAAAGTTCAACATGACTGTACTTTACAAGTCAGGACGCAAGCACAGCGACGCTGACTGCCTGTCCAGGGCCCCTGTCGAAACACCTTCCGGCAGCAGTGACGACGATGACGACGACTGCATCCTAGGAGCAGTGAAAACCGACGACATCACACGACGTCAACGAGACGATCCGGAGCTGCGCGCCTTAATCGAGCACCTGAAAGGGTGCGGGGGTACCGCGTCACGTATTGTCTCACGAGCCCTGCCAGCCTTTGCCATTCGACAAGGTGTACTCTACAAAGAGAACCTCGGGGACAACAGCTCGCTGTGGCTTCTGGTAATCTTGACCGACCTTCGAGGAGACCTTTCAAGCATGTCACGACGATCCGACGTCCGGACACCTTGGTTAGAGCCGGACGCTGGCCCGTATTCGTGAAAAGTATTACTGGCCCAAGCTTCCCAAAACTGTCCACATCTACACCCGACCATGCCACGAGTGCCAGCGGCGCAAGAAACCACCGACATAGCCGGCAGGTCTCCTGCAGCCAATCGCCCCGCCAACTGCAACATTCAAGCAGATGGGAGTGCAGTGCATGTACTTGGTCCTTTTTCGCCGTCGACCCTGGAGAACCGTGGATAATCGTTGCCGCCGATTATCTCACGCGGTACGCAGAAACGAAATCCCTTCATTCGGGGACAGCTGTTGAAGTCGCCAAGTTTTTCCTCGAGTCAATCGTACTCCGGCACGGCGCTCCCGAAGTTCTGATTACAGATCGCGGATCATCGTTCATGGCACAGCTGACCTAAGAAATCCTCCGACTCAGTCACACCAGCCATCACTGCGTACCACCCGCAGACCAACGGGCTGACGCAGTGACTCAACAAGACAATCGCCGACATGATCTCTATGTACGTCGACGTAGGGCACAAGACATGGGACGAGGTGTTGCCCTACGTCACGTTCGCCTACTATACGGCGGTTCAAGAGACCACTGGGCTCACATCTTTCCAGCTTGTACTTGGTCGGAAGGTAACAACCATGCTGGATGCGATGCTGCCCCATGAGATAGCTGACAATGAGAGCGACGACGTCGAGGTGGTTCCTCAACGGGCCGAAGAAGTCCGCCAGCTCGCCCGACTCCTGATTCAAGACCAGCAACGCGTCGGTGCGGTCCTCTACAACCTCCTTCGCAGGGATGTCCACTTCCAGCCCGGGGCAGGGTGTGGGTGTGGACGCCCATCCCTCACAGCGGCTTCGGTGAGAAGCTTCTTAAACGGTACTTTGGACCATACAAAGTGCTTCGTCGCCTCGGGGAGCTGAACTACCAGGCGGTGCCCGACGGAACAAGAACATTATCACGCCGCCCACCACGACCTGAAGTTGTCCACGTTGTGCGCCCGAAGCCGTACTAGGCTCGATACGACTGTGGACCTTAAGCGCGAAACACATGTACGACGAAGCCTTCCGATCCGACGTGCGGACTGCCGGAATGACCTTGGGGGGAGAGGGTTTTCGTAGCATCGGAGAGCGTTGAAAACCCTCGCCTCCGACCGTCGTATTGCGCGGTCGGACGCCGGATCGGACGGTTTTGTCGTACATGTGTTTCGCGCTTTATGTGCTTGAAATGACTCTTTAGTTGGCAGTTTTTGTTTTATGTCCTTTGTTTCGTTTTGTGTTGCATCAGGGCGATGCACTCTTTAAGGGGGGAGTAATGCCACGCGCCGAGTAGGCAGCGCGGCCGTGGCCTAACGGTTATCGCGCTTGCCTCCCACGCGAAGAGCCAGGGTTCGATTCCCAGGAGTTACGCGTCCATTTGTTTGTTCTTGCAGTACAATGTTCTGGTGAATTCGAGAACTCTGTCACCTGTTCGAGGTATGATTGTTCTAGTCGCCGACCCTTCCAGGTCGATTGTTTCAGAGGCCAACGCGTGTACATAAGGGGCTCCACGTGGCGATCTGCAGTCTGCTTTCGCCTCAGCGTTCGACTCTGCTGTCACGCCGACTTCGACGCCCGCGATGCTCTGCTTCCTTCTGTTCCCTTTCTATTTTTGGGCGAAAGTTCGCCCCATCAAACGTTTTGTTTCTTCAGGTATTATCGCCTCATCAATTGTCATTCGTGACCATATAGTGTTGTTTAATGCTCACCATGTTCCTAACTAAAATTAAATGATAGTTTTACTAACTAAAAAGTTATTTAAACAACATTAGTTAATTATCCGACTTCCCGCAAAGATTAGCCGGCTATTTGATGGCCGCCTGGCGGTATAGCTCACTGGCCCAGACTGTATTAGTCCATCTTTTCCGGATTTCTTTTAAAAATATATTTGTTTGAATTAAAAGGAACGACCAGGTGTACTTTTTTTTTATAAATTTTAGATTAATGTTTCGTGATTTCGCGGTAAATATTTTAATTGGTGTTTAGTTTTCCAGGGTTAGCTTCTCCACATACTCGCAATTTCTCATTTTTAGGGCCGTTTGAAAACCCAGTGCTTTCGGAGGTTATGTTGGAACGAATAAGACGCCAACACGATATTCTTCAACCTCGAAGGAGAACATTCGTATACCGAATATTACGAAAATATTCTCGTACCTTTAACAACAAAATGAGGAGTGTGGTTTTAATAAATCGGCAGAATCACAGACAGTACAAATTTGTCTTGTGTCCAAGTAAACCCACAAAAAAATAGAGTTAAAATTTTGTTTTAGTAAAGTTTGGGTCTTACGCAAGGACGCCTCTAATTTAGATACTTTCCGTTTCATCGATTTGCATGGAGCTGACTACGAGAATAATATTTTAGTTTTATTAGATTTTTTTTTCCATACGAAGAAATATTAATTATTATTATCCCCCATACAAAAAAAATTAAAATAAAAAAAAGAAACGATAAACAATATTGATTGGTCATCATGAGCTTGCGAAAAAAAGCCATTATAGCCTGCAACTTGCATGGTTTTCAATTAGTAAATTTATTAGATCTACAGAGCTAGTTGTGGCACATTTTTTTTGGTTGCCTAATGGCATATAAAATTAGGCAAACCCATCAAGAGAAAGGTTATGTGCAATAAAAAGAAATCTCATTACTGAAGCATAAAATTTGATACGTTTGAAACCAAAGGTACGCTCCAATAAAAATAAGTCAATGCATGCCCTCGATGTTTGAGGGAACTGAGTGAAAATGTCAAATTTCTTTCAAGATTATGATTAAAACCAATAAAATATTTATACATGTTTTTTCTTGCATAATTCGCTTGCAACAATTGTTAAATACAGAGAAAGGAGAACAGCGAACTGAACTTTTACAAATATTATTGTTTTTCATAATTTTTTTTTCTTTCGACTTAAAATCGTAAAAGAGTCTCGGATTTTTAACGTGTCCTGTGAATGTTGAGGTAACGACAAGCGGATTCCTTCGAGACAATTCCTGGATTGTACGTAAAAACCGCAAAGGCGTCAAAGATCTTTTAGACACGTGTTTATCTAGATAAAAATGTAACGCTTGGGGCGCTCACAAATGCTCATAGTAAGAGCAGCCCGAAAGCACGACGAGAATATGAACGAAATTGTCCTGCTTCAGGTCGCTGAGTTCTGAAGACCGATTACGTGTCCCACTCGTCAATTGTAACTTCCCCAGGAGAAAGGACGCTTGGAGGGTCACTTCAAAATTAATACCTCATACTGTATCGACTTTACTCAGAACTCCACAGGTGGATGTTGGTAGTATGGCCAGTCGCATCCGTGCAATCTCTCCAATATTCATTTAATGTTGCGTCTGTTGAAAGATAGCAGTACTGGCGCAGTCTGATAAAAATGTATGTGACATTAGCGTGCGTACGAAACAAAGATGCATAATTGAATTCCTACATGCGGTAAATATTGCACCCAATGATATTTGGCAATGCTGGTGGAACGTTTACGGAGTTCGAACAATGCATATAAGCACGGCGATTTCATGGAAGGCGCATTTCAGGACTGGAGACCTCGTCGACAAAGACAACACACGCTCAGGTCGGTCATGCACATTTGTAACACCGCAAAATAAACAGCTACTCGACATGTTCATCAGCGCTAGTCGGCGGATTTTATCTAAAGAACTCTGAACTACAGAACGCTGCGTTATAACCCTCGCTAACTTAAATGCTTACATTCTCACTCCTGCCAGGCGAGGGGGAATCATTTACCTTACAACACAATAACGACAGGCTTCATATCTATCTGAAATCAGTGTAAGCATCACAAAGCTTGGGCAGTCTGTCCTACAGGACCCACCCTACAGTCTGCATTCCGCACCTTCTGAATTTCATCTCTCTAGATCATAAAAATGTACAACAAGGTAACATTTGTGTAGCACAAATAGTGTCACACACGTTGTAAATATGTGGGACAACTTTGTTCCTACATGCTTGTACCGGTTCTACATAAAGCTTTTTTTCATCGCCCCTTAAACTGCATAGGCTGTATTAGGGACTATATAAGAAAATATCTGTTGAGGCCCTAAATGCGCACAATAAAGAATTCTTGCTCTGTTATTATCAGTAGTAGCTTACAATAAAATAAATACAATGTATTTCTTCAGGCGCGGGCCTCGTAAACTTATAGTAGCGAATTGAAGTTGTGGCGAAATTGTTTTTATATATTTTCCTATAGTTTACCAGAAGATCAGCAGTTCAGACGCAGCTCTATACCCACAGGATTAGGGGTTTGGAATTTGCCTCTCAGAATATATCCATAAAGAAGTTTAATAATATTGTGATAATTTCGTGAAAAGGGGTAACAATAAACGTGTATTGTTGTTTACATATGTCAATATTTTGATTATACTGTTCTCTTCAGTGCTGAAAGCTAGCTCATTCGGACATATAGGCCTCTCACATAACACTGTTCTTTTCTTTTTTTGACATGTGGTTCGAAAGGCTGATCGATCAAAGCAACATGCCTAGTTTTATTAATAATGCACTTCCGCTAGCTGAAATTCCGGAACTATTTCTTTTCTATTGAGCTGGTAAGACCAATAATCGGCAATTAATTAAACGTTTCATGCGAGGAATAGTCGTTGAAAACCAGATGTTCATTCACTATAATAAATTTCAAGTTTGAGCTGAGAACTTAGCTAAAAAAATTGCATCTCAATCATTCCTTACCGCTTGTCTGCTTTTTTTGCGTTATTTATACCTACAGTTATTGGGCATAAAATATCTCAAGTTGTGCATGCGTCAACCCGTTAAGTGGCAAAAAAACGAATTCAATTGTCTTGTTCGCTAAATGCTTCAAGAAGCGGAAGTTGTGAATGCGATGATTTAGCTTCAAGGAAGACTCCAGATAGCAAGGCTCTTGGTTCAAAACATCAAATTACTTCAATCGCCTTAACAAAAAAGGAAATACATTCAGGATGAAACTCGCCAGTAAAGACAAAAACAATTTCTAGAAATCGATGCAAGCGCTGTGAGTTCCTGGTTAATCAGTCTTAGTCACAGCGCGGAGGAGTATCTCCAAGGAATACACAATCAAACCTTTGGACAGGCTTCATCAACAAGAAAAGAAAAACTGATAACAATAAAGAAAAGGTGAGCTTTGTTGGAAACTTTTCCGGCAGAAGTGTCAGAGGTGTCAGCATAACCGCTCTCACGCCTGAGAAGTTCGAGCAACACCGAAATGGGGCCGATAAGGACAAGGTGCAGCAAACAAAACTCGCTCGTGGTGGCAGCAAGCGTCCAATATATATTTTCGGGAGCCAATCGGCAGCTTTTCGCCGTCGGCGAGAATTAAAGTTTTGGTCGAGCCGCACCGGCGCAACGCGCGAGGCGCATCTATCATTTTCGACGATGATCGATAGAGGGGCCAGGAAGTCGAGACCCCCGTTCGAGACGCCCGCATCATCTTCTCAGAGGCCTCTTGGGAAAGCGTTTCCACAACTAAAAAAACAGGGACGCTGCTGCCCGCAAGCGGCTACACCGCGTCAACAGGAATCCTTCTATTTTGTGCATAAGACCAGCAAACTCCATGCGTGGGAATGTGAGACGGTGGCAGTAAATCAAGGTGTGACGTCATATATCACAAACATAAATCAACCCGATAAAACAACCATTGTCTTTATTTACGCAATATTTTGCTATTAGACCCTGTAGCAGTATTCGCAAGAGGCGAGACGAGGTCACTGGTGCTGGGCTGAAGACAAGAGCGCGAGTGTCTTTTTGCACATCGTTCTTCTTTAATCAATTCCTATGGTCGCATCTTCCCTTCCGGATGAATGCTAAAAGAAGAATTTCGCAGCTTGAAAACCTATCGGAAACCAAACGAATAGCGAACACATGGGCACGGCCGAAAGCACAGATTTATGTATTATCAAAAACACGTAAGTACACTGAAAAGTAACTTTGAACTTCTTGCGTATCTTAATAATACAACCAGACCTTGCCAATAAATCTGCACCCTTGAAAGCCGAGTCTGACTGACGCTTGTGTGGTTTCGGATTCCAAGGCCTTTGAGACAGGTGAAGCCTGCTCATATACATCCGTCTACAGCGGAGCAAGTTGGCATTTGTTACTGACCGGAAGTCCTGTTGGCGTCTCCTCGACTTATGGCCGCAGCTATGTCAATTTTCCTACGACCACTTCTTGTTGTTGAACGTACCTCACTCATATGTGGTTCTCAAAAGGTTGGTTCAAGCGTTCACACACTCGTGTTGACTAATGTAGTTTCTTTCTTGTTTTCGTGTTTATTCCTATTATCTTGTTATAATTTCGGTGTGATTCGGCAGCCTTATATTTAACATTTAGGAAATTGGCAGTGTCGTTAGTTAGCGGCCCGTTGGCAGGCCAGCAGGACTCTAACCGCAAAGTTCCTGGCGTTTTCTGGTAAGATAGAAGGCCAATATTGGGGTCATTTGACTTCTTGAGAATGTCATTGACTTTATTAACCTTTGTTTCAGCCTCTCCGTTATGCTATGAGTAAAACGGACAGCTTGGAATATAAGTTTTTTGGTACTTCGTCCTTGAAACACGTTTCCCGAATACTTGGGAGAATTTTCCGACCGAAGGATTTGCGGTATAGAATGAGTAAAAGATATTGATTTGAGGTGACAACCTAATGCTCTGGACGTTATCTGCCTCAGCTTGCAGATTTCTGGTACCTTTTTTTAGTAATCGACTTCTAGGAATAAGCTTTCTTCGCTGAGTTCAAAAATATTCGTCTCTACGCGCTGCCTCGTGCATTCTCGTAGTATTGGCGGAATCATTGGCGCTACGTTTGGAACACTTTC
This sequence comes from Ixodes scapularis, assembly GCF_016920785.2. NCBI lineage: Eukaryota > Metazoa > Arthropoda > Arachnida > Ixodida > Ixodidae > Ixodes > Ixodes scapularis. Next base: position 189,016,842 of record NW_024609835.1, on the reverse strand, counting down.
TCTAATAGGCCTGGTATAGTTCGTGAATAGTTCTGTCAGGTGCGTGCTGATTTCTGGACACCAGGCGGACACCTTTAATTTTTCTCGGCATATGCTGATGCCCAAACGTCGCTCATGAAGTTTACCACCTCGTTTTGAAGTGGCCGGCAGAAGAAGAGGCGGTTCGTCCTCACTAAAAGCCCGTCCTGTATTGGCATGTTGTCTCTTTCGTAGTAAAAGTTTGAAACTTCAAAAGCAACCTTGACCTTTGTATGCCATCCTATGGTTATATACTATATCAGTTTTTTTAGATTGGGTATTCTCGTTGAAATGTCTGAATATGGGTTAAATATTCAATTGAAGCCGGCAGAGCACCGGTGATTCCTTGAATGTATGTGTTTTTTTCTCTTAATAATTTCTGACAAGCCTACTGGCTATCTAGACAGCGAATAGCCTGTACGCAGTTCTTTACCGGTAACATGGAAGATTGTGAAGGAAAATCACATAAGACGAAATTGAAACCGCTATATTTGTGCTGGAATAAGGTTCAGTTCTCTTGATCCGAAGAAAGCAACAAGCGGACGGTAATCAGTTTAAACGGGGAACTTTGTTCCGACACGAAACTTCTTGATACTCTCGTACGTCCATGTTACGACGAACGTATTCGTTTCGATTTGCGCGTATTTGCCGTCGGTGTCCTGCCGTCCTTTAGATGCGAATGCTAGGGGCAGAACGCTTCCTTCTTTGTCCTGTTGCAGGTGCACAGATACAAGGCAACACGACGGAGCATCTGCCGAAACAACGAAGCGTTGCCCCCAATCACACAGTGTCAAGCTTGTGGCGTCTTGGATGTATTTCTTTACCGTTACTGAAGCGCATACTGCTGAACGTGCCAGGCCCACTTTATGTCTTTTTATCAGCAGATCTTGCAGGGCTTTTTTATTTTCAGAAATGTGTGGAATTAATCTACCGAATTGGCTGGCCTATTGAAACATTTCTGACACTAGAAATGAATTTCCACCAAGATACCCGAAGACGCTACTTATGGGACCACCGTAGCAGTGGAAGTCGCTGGAAGTCAGTGGACTACTGGATGTCACTGGAATGGTGAAAATCACTGAAATGCTGGAAATTTACTAGAATTCATTGGAATGCTGGAAGTTTACTGGAATTCAATGGAATACAGAAAGCCACTGGAATACTGGTACCCGAATACGCAGGTACCGGAATTCGCGGGGAGCTCACTGGTCCACAGAAGGGTCTACAAGCTCCATGGGAAGTGGGTCTATATCAGACGCTTTTAGATTAGGTGCATATTCAATCGATTATACCAAATAAACCTCAAGTTTTGTCTTTATTTTAACAATTAGAAACATTAAATGAGTATAGAACTAGAACTATGACATTCCCATGCCCAGCATAACAATCTACTATCAAATATAAGCTAGCGCTGCTGACAATGATGACATTGAAGCAAAGTAGTCTAACATATCAGGCGACTGAAAGTATTACAAAAACCCAGAGGAAAGGTATGAATTAAAAATAAGCTTCGTACCAGAAAAAACGTTGGTGAAAACACTGCGGGAGGTTGTTTCAGGAAGGATATAACCCACTTCATGTTTTAGGTAATGTAGAGGTATGGGGCAAGGCATACAAAAAACAATATATATATCTGGCACACAATCATAAGAAAGCACTGCTCAATGCAAGTAATGGTAACCAACTTTCTGAGGGTGGCAGAACAGAAGCAATAAACTATTGAAGAAAAGCATCTGACAAAACAGATCCACAAAACACAGAAGATAATTGCACATTAGAACTGACTACACATGGCCTGTAAGAGGAGAATGAGAGAATTAATAAATAAAAAAAAGAGCATCTGTGAAAACAAATGACCAGACAGAAAAACATTGCACATCAGAAGTTAGTGCGAAAAGGTATAACAATGTAAATTATTGAAAAAAGGTAGCATCTGCCTACCCAACTGACCCACAAACACAAAAAAAAAATATTGCACACAACTGGCTCTCGTAGGGTGGTAAAGGACTTGCGAAGAGGCTACCTGATTTGTATAAAAAGACAGACCTCGGTGGCTCCGAGTTAAGTGCGGGAGTTAAAGGGACACTGAAGTGACTTTGTTCGATTGTCTTTTTATGGTCATAGCTCAATCAACTTGCTCTCAACATTTTAAGGAAAACAAAATGACAATCCTGCACAGCCTATTCCCCTAGTAAAACACTACCAAAGATCACCGACGCGCTTTTTCTTCAGGACCAGGTGAAGTCGTCAACGAAGAACGCTTCTCGGCGAATTGCAAGCGATGGTTTCGCCCGCAGTTAGGTTAGACTTAGTCGATAGTGTGCGTATAACTCTTTTCACAACATGTTAAAATAAGATTCTACGGAATCTACACATATCATGGGACTTTCATTCGCCGAGAGAATGCAGTTTGCAAGGGAACAGAAGTCCACATTTGTTTCTCTATTGCACTGAGAATAGGCGGTTTTGTAATTTAGAACCTGACATGTATTATTGAACACCTTGTAAACAATATTACAACAAAAACAATCTTTTTTTCAGAACCACTTTAGTGCCCCTTTCACAAAAAAAAAGATAAAAGGAACCATGGATTTTGTGTCCCAAAAATAACCCATGCGTCGGAGAAAGCTGAATTCTGCAGGAATATGACGGTTGCCATTTCTGATGCAATGAAAAAGTTTGAGAAAATGACGCTGTTTGTGTGATGCTAGCCTATAGAATTTTCAAAACGAAGAAACATTTTTGTTCAGCTCCCTAGTTCTTATTTCAACCAGACAGCCTATCACCCAAATACAAAATAAGTTACTTTGCTGGCTGGCAAACCAGGAAGGTGAACAAAGTTTTCATAAGTTAGTTTTCTGGTTTGCAAACCAGGAAGGTGAACAAATTGTCATTTAGAAAATTTCCGGCTTGAGTGCATATAGCTCATTATTATATCAGAGACGGCTAGCATCACACTCCAGTTGACTTTCAGCATTCTACGGTGCGTGTCTTATTTATGCAATGCTAAAACCACGGTTCTCTTTTCTCATTGATACCCGTCATATGAAAGATTCGAGAAAACAGAAGAAACGTAATTCCACGTAAAAAAAAAGTGAAGCACTATGAGCCATCCTTTGTGGCTACTGTTACGGCCGAAGCCGGAGCCCACAGATCGGGCCCTCTTTACATCCTTGTCTGCCTGCCCTGGATGCAGGGAGACAAACTTCACCAGAACACCTAGATAGAAGAAAAACAAGTAAATAAGACCTCGGCAAAAATCATTTTCCCAAAACGAAACAAGGAAACCAGAAACATCAAATGACAATTGAATAATAGGCACTTCCTATTTACTCTGCAGAGCTTCACCTAATGCAGCAATGACACCTTATACTTAGAGCACGTTTAGAAGATTTAAAAGAGTGGCGCGCCTTGCACCGGCAACTCAAATCAGTGGGAACATCTTCTCATGTTCTCTGTCCATTACGCCGACCGAAAAGTTCAGGGGGGGGGGGATCATGAAACACCATCTAAGGAGGCAAAGAGGGCTGGAAAGGAAAGAGCGAAATCGCAAGGCCAGCCAGTGATCGCACTGTCAGGTTCTTTTTGAGCCGGCCAAATATTGTTCGCCAGCAGCCGACACTAAAAGAGGGCTTGCCACCCAGTACCCCTTGCAGTTGACAGCGGCAGAATCAGGGAACGTAATAAAAGAACTTGATAGCTCGAGCACCTTAGTAGTGTTGTATGGGAGCTTCGCAGGATTTTTGAAAATGATTCAACTAAAAAAGGAGTTAAACTAACGAAACTTGCTTTAATCAATATGCACGAAGCAGCATTTCATGAAAGGAGGATCTCACCACCGAATACACCGGTTTCACTTCCTACTCTAATTTTTTATAGATGCATTTCTACGACGGTTGATGTCAAGGTGACGTGGAAAGCCTGGGGTGACAACATAGTGAACCAGGACATAAGGTCAAGCGTTGCTATTGCTCTATGGGGGTCCAGTGTCCTGCAGAGGACTGTGGCCGAAATGGCGTCGAATGTCAGTCTTAACAAGGACAGCAGGCTGCCTCTGACACCCAAGAAAGCGGCATTCCTAAGAGGCGAGTGCAAATTATCTCACGTAAGCGTAACCTAAGCAGTTATTTGAAAAATCTTCTCAATCAAGGCAGTATATTGGAAGCTAGTTGGTATTATACTGGGAGTTCACAATGTTTCGGTGATCTTTGGATGGACCGCATTACACTGATAGGATTGAGCACACAGCTGTGACATAATGGTGGAAGCTTTCAGTAAAATTATAGGAAGATTAGGTAACCTCGATAAAACACAAAAGCTATATTCTTTTATTTTGTGCGTGCCAACACCAGATTTATTTATTTTTTGTGCCACTGGCCTTTATTTCGGCTATATGAAGTAAGCAATGCGTAGGGCATTTCCTTTTTATTACAACCATTTGCAGTTGCAATACATGCTACAGTAACCCTGAATAAACTGATGTCTTCACAAAAAAAAAAGAAAAAAAAAAGCTCTGCGAAATTTTCTTTTCGTGGAGAGAATTGTTGCAATTTGCAAGAATTCTCTTCTCTCTTCTTTTTGACGCAAGGGGGTTTATGTTCTTATCTTTGAAATATTAAAACCACCGCTTTAAGGCATTCTCTTGTAATATATCAGCGAAATATGCCCATTTATCTGGTCACTTCAATGTGCCCATGGAACATTGTTAACTCCCAGTAGGTATTGTTTAAAATTACAGTAGCTCAAAGTACTTGTTACGCAGTGGCAAACACAAGCAGGGTTATAATATGTGATGTATATTAGCACTCTCAATGACTGGTAGGATGTTTGAACACTCTTAATCACTTTCTCTAAACTGAATTCTGCATCAGCATTGTACTTATTTTTTATGGTTTTATCTTGGCTTGCTCAAACATTAGATAGGAGAGGGGCACCATATGTTGTGTCTCAAACACGCGGCCCGCTTGGCGCTTGCTAGCGGCCCGTGCAGTCAGGCATAAGTGTAAAAAATTATATTAAGGGTATAACCAGCACTTTTTTCTAGGGTTTTTGATGGTGGAAAACGGTGACATTGTGACGGTATCTTTCATAAGCCCAATACTTGTCAAAACCAGGAACTGGACATAAAAAGCTTTCAAATGGAAATGATTGCGAATTGATAAAGAGTCAAACCCACTTATGTCGAACTCGCAAAAAACTGTCTACCAGTTCGATATAGCGGGTAATTCTTCATGCAAGTTTGAATGAATCTGACAACAAACAAACACGACATATTTAGAAAAGCTGTTTACTCTCGAAGGAGCGTCTGTACGTCATAAGGGACGCTCCACATGGCTATTCAGTGGCCGCTTCTTCGTTTTTCAAGATCTCACCGGATGATCCTCTCCCCACTTCCAAGGGGTCGACGCGGCTGCCCCCCCCCCCCCTCCCCCCCCAAAAAAGGCAAGCTTTTTCTGCAATCTGGCTTTCCCCGAATGCGTCCCCGTGCTGGGGGAAAGCCAGCTTGCAGAGCTAAACGGCGCTCTTGGCAGTTCTATCTATCGGGAGACGCTGCAATTTTCCTTCGACGTAACCGCATTTTTCGCTATGCATTTTTATAGCAGCTACTAGTCTGTTCACAAAGTTTGATACAAAGTTCGATATAATCGGGTTCAGCATCATACAGAATGTGCCATTTTAGTTTGAACGTAATTTAAAAAAAGAGGGCGAAGATTTGTGGGGCTCGGCGGACATGGATAAGGGGATAACCGTCACAATATGTTGACTAATTAACCAAGATTTGTTAATCAGCTTTTTAATTATTGATTTTATATGGCATGTTGCAATTGCATTCTTCAAGTGCGTCATTATTAAAGGCTATTCCAAATGAAACTGTTCGTGAAAGTGATGTGGCATGTGATTTTAATGAACATTAGTTTAAGCCTTACGTCTACAAATTGTGCTCCTTTAAATATTTTGACATTGCATATTTTTCAGAATGCCTAATGATGAAGCTCCGTGGCCAAAAGCACCATGCAGATGTCATTGCTGTAATGTCGAGGAGAGCAAAAGTAAACCACATACTGGGAGAAAAAATGAACGACCGGCGAAAGCAAGAGAAATGAAGAGCCAACCGGTAAATAAAAATAAAACCAGCCGGTTCTTGGCAATGGTCTGCAGTTAAATACGGTGTCAAGCATGCATTCCCCCACAGGTTTCCACAGAGATTGCCCACAGAGCATGGGGTTATGAAACCCTATGGGTTACCCACACGGCTCCCACGGGACTTTGGTCCTACACAGCTCCTATAGGATCTCTGCAGGACCCACACAGCTCCCGTAGGCCGACACAGACTGTGCGGGGACCCATGGGGACCTATACACCCACACACTCTGTGGAGACCCGCACACCCAAACAAACTGTGCGGGGACCCATAGGGACCCGAACACCCACACAATTTCTGCGGAACCACACGGTTTCATAACCCCATGGGTCTGCGGGTTTTCGGAGCGGGGTTGTAACATCAAATCCATCAAAGTGGACACTTTTAGTAGGTCACTGCTCCACAACAATTCAATACAAGTAAGATTATTTTGCGTCCCAAATTGTGCAAATGCGCCGTACTTTTTTGTACTACTGGGAACTTTTTATTTTCGTAAAAACGCAAAAGCAAAACTCGTTGTTCCATATCGTCGGTTTACGGAAATTTGTAGAATAAAATAGGAGGAAAACATCAGGCAAAAAGGGTTCAATAAATAACACCCCGAAGGTTTAACTCACCTCATACGAAAAGAGCAAACATCGATTCGGGTTTGGCAGAGTTGAATCACGTTTTAAATTAAAGCTTATAATGTTTGTTTGTTTTTTTTAATTTTTTTTTTAATTATTGTAGAATGTATTAGTGTAAGGAAGCTGTGACGGCCCTCTTTTTCCTTGGCAGGCAGGCGCTTGCAGTCACGCCGCCGCCGTGGCCACCGGGGAAGGCAATCGGGGTCTTTCTTTGCCCTTAAACCGTATCGTTTGCGGGGTTTTGGTTAGGGTAGCAGGACCATTCGTGTTAGCGTCTTGGGGGACAGTAGGTTGTTCCCCCTGCGGGGGTTTGTTGCTTTCAGGGCCGCTGGGTCCCTGTGTCTTAGTTTCGAAGGTGTCCGCCGCATTTCGGCCTCGCCGGGCCGGGTCGGGTTCCACCCCGAGGGACCCGCTGACGGCGCCGTCGTGGCGGCAACCCAAAGCACTAGGGAAACTGCAAGGCGTTGGGAACCGGCGCCGGTCTGTCTGCGACCGCTTGCCGGGGCGACTCTACGGAGCTGTCAGCCGAGGGCCGTTGCGAACTTGACGAATGCATGTGATGACCCCCGGCTGATCATTGGGCAATGAACCCCGCGTGCATTTCACTGGTTTTAAAAACATTGGTTAACCGATGCCCGAGAGAGAGGAGGTGAGGGTCCTCAAAAGCCGTTGCCCGAGCGAGAGGAGCTTATTTTGATGGAACTTTGGGAGTTATTTGAGGTATCCTGCTCCAAAATGTCATTCTCCTACTTTGTACATAGCCGGTGTACATAGTTTGTAACTGTAAATAAACAGTTGAAACTCTAACTCGCCGAGCTTTCATCGCCTGCGGAGTACCTCATCGACCGCCGGGCCATGCTCGACCCATCCCAGGCCCAACTCCAAACTATCAACGAACAGTTTCTATGAGCCTCTACTTTATAAAAGAAGAACGAAAAAAAGAGAAAAGCATCGTGACAGGTATAGATCGCAGTCGAGTTTTATTGCCATAAATAAAACAATTTTATATTACCATCTGATGCCGACAAAATATATTAGAATAATTTATTCACCGATGCCGCCAATAAATCAGCGAAATGTCTTGTGCGTGTGCAGGAGCCAGTACGCTCAAAAACATATCCAGACAAACCCGGATATTCCTCACTTACACACACATAGACGGGTTAACTAAAATGTCTAATTTTCGACTCAAACTCCGAGCCCGAATATAACGACGCACCAGCACCCCCTCCTGAATATTAAAACAGAAAAATTGAAACCCACACAGTCACGTTTGTACACACACTCCCGAAAACAGCATAACGCGCAGACACGCACCAATCATCTAATAAAAGCTTACTGGTGTCTCCAATTTCTTTCTGCAATCCTTCCTCCCGCCTTGTAAATGAAATCATGGATACGTACAACCGAGCTTTAAAACCAATCAGAAGTGGCGATGGAACATACGGATGTAGCAATCTGTACCCACACTCTGCTCGTCCCACCCCGCCGGATTCCCCAAGGGGAACTGACCAGCCTCCCCCCTCTCAGTTATTTTGCACCTCCACGGGCACCACTGCAAACGGAGGTGCTAATTCGGAATCAGTCATGGGACACGCGAATCTGTCATTTTGCTCGCCTAACGGCCGAATAGAAAGAGAGAAAAAAGCCATTTTTATTTGTCTCTGTCGACGAGACGGAGTACGAGAAAGACAATTGTCCCCGGCCGCGGTTCGACTACAAAATAGAGGTTAGTGAAGCGCAGTGAAGAACCGAGTTCACCGTAGATCGGTATGCAGGCGCTGGCGGAGGCGAGACACGTAGCATCGCATCTGGCTCAAAACTTGTGTGCAGGTGTTACTGGCCGTCGACAAAACGATCGGGCACCGGTTGCGAGGGCTTTTTGAAAGCTAATTTTGGCATAACGCTGTACATGACAAGACGTATGTGTTTACGTTTTTCCGCCTGCCCGGTCGCTTTTCTGACAGATTTCTAAGTGTCAAATATGAGCTTAAGGACAACTAGAAGTGTGCGCTCAAATGTATTCGTTTTATAGAGATGGTAATGGCTTTAAACCGTCAAGTACATATAACTTGAATAGTATTAGACTTGGAAATATTGTATTTAAAGGAGAGTACGAACAACACCGTAGAATGCAGCTTCACGTTAGAAATCACGTTGATTGCGCTCATCAATTTAACAAAAATAGTTTGTTTTACTCTTAGTTTATCACACAGTTGAACGCCTCATTTAAAAATTTTATACAAAACTGCGACTTCAATTTTTTTTTATTTCTTTTAAACCGCATTCGCGTTCAGTAGTTTGTGCTACCGAAATGTAGAAAACTAACGAGATCATTCTGCTCAAATCAACATAGGCTTGTTATTAAATTTGGTCTGTGTCAAGTTGACCGACCTTTCGTATATTAAGGCGATATTAAAAGACCATTTTTACCTCATCAGGACATATCGGCACACTTCATAGCAATCCAGAGGCTTATTTAGAGTTCTGGTTTTGCTGAGCTCTTAGTTTAATCCTAAATATATAGAAAGTGTCGCGTTAAAAAATAACACTATATTCAAGTACTTACAATTTTAGAACGCAGGAACATGTCCAAATAAAGTAACAAAAACATTTAGGCAAAAAAAAACATATCTGGGACTGACATTATGAGCAGTGGAGCACAATACTGAGAACCCATTCGTAAAGCAAATGTGCTGTGGTGATTTATTCGTTTACATGATTTTTTCGTTATATTTGTTCCCCTAAAAAAATGTTTTCACAATAAAGTCACGAACTTGAAAACCTTGTTAAAGGCAACAAACATGTCCAACTTATGCAACACATATTAATTTCTAGTTAATAGATTTGATTTCAGTATTGCCGCGTGCGAATAGATGAGTCAGCAGCGTGCTCGACTCCTACGCCGCTGACTGCGGTTTGATCCCCGCCAGCGCTGACCCTTTTTATCTTCTGAGGTTTACCGCGTTCCATGCTCGTTAAAAGCACCGGTCAGAAGATTTTTTTTTGTATTTGTTATTGCCCTTAGAAGGTCTGTCGGGCTCGATCCTTTTGAAGTCTCAGAAAGCTAATTCTCAGACATGCCGGAATTGCAGTGGCACGACGCGGTTGATTAGATTCTCATCGCGCTCCACCGCTGCTATACTTCGTCTCACCCTACGATGAACTAAAGGCAAAAGCTACGGACGGCCAGATACAACCCCTAGCCACTTAGAAACTGTGCGATTCTTCGCTTGGATGACCGTATCGGTGCCCGCGTCTCGGATCACTGATGAGGGGACGGCTGGACAGTGGTTCGAATCGAAAAACAGCGACTGACTCAACAGTTTTATATCGCAAAGAAAGCCATGACATATCTGCTCTTTGTAGTGTCGGAGCTACATAAATGATGCGGTGCTTTTAGATTTGAACATTATTCGTTTACCCGTAATCAATTTTAAGCGTGTCATAATATAGCGTGGAACGTGATTGGACCTGGCGGCCCGTGGCTTTGGCCTTTAGTCCATCGTAGGATGAGACGAAGTGTAGCTTTGCGCCTCCTGCACGTGTGGTAACTCTTCTGCACCTCCGAGTTTCCCACCAGCTTCAAGTCGTTCTAAAGTGGTCCGATATAGTGTTTTTGGATTATGCTCAGCATGTTCGTACTTTGTAAGTAAATAAGTACGAACATGCTCAGAATGTTCGTACGTATATAATTAGTTTTGGTAATTAAAAAGTTAGTTAAGGAAGTTTAGGTAATTATCAGACTTATCACAAAGATTAGCAACCTATATGATGTCCCCCAGCCGTATAACGCGCCTGCCCAAACTATTATATTGCTTCGTTTAGGATTTTTTTTTTAAATAGATCTGTCCGAATTCAAATGCAACAACCGATATATACACTTCCACTGTGCCGATTTAAGATCATTCAAATGTTTGTAGTATGTGGTGCTTCCACAGGCACATCTGGCGGTAGAGTTAATGTTTTTATTTAACTCCTGCGTCTCATCACGGAACAGTAGATGTTTTACCGAAACTCTGGTAGTCTTTCATAATGTATATCAGCCAAGTTTTTGCTTTTCCTTTCCGGAACGCATCGACAATATTTCTGGTGTAGAAATGCTAGATTTCTACAACCAATATGTATCTGCCAGACAAAACAGTTTTTTGCTGCAAAATGCACGTTTAGAGACACCATTGAATCATTTAATAGAAAACTGCAGTAACAGAGTAAACCATCTTGATAATAAAACGCAAGAAGAGTCACAGGGACTGAAGTCTTCTGGGATGCTTAACTTCACTGAAGAGATCGGTGAAGAAAGAATAAACAATTAACACTGGGACAACACAACCCCATCTTTCAACTAGCAACAGACGACTAAAATTCCCATAGCCAGCAGCCCACTAAACCCAGGAGGGAAAGAAAGAGAAGGGAAGAGAAAGGGCGAAAAGGGGAGATAAAAAAAAAAAAAAACGCGAAGAGCAGGTTAGAGAGGTGTGTTTATCTCGAATTTCAGATGCGCTACGTCAGTTTTCGTCACCAGGAGGGGAGAATTTGACACGTTGTTGTTTGCTGTGGTCATGGCGAATGACTCTGAACTCCCTGCCGAATCTGCTATTACGCCCCCACCCCTTCAGGATTCTTGTTTCATCAAAGGGGGGATGACAAAGTGAACACGAACGGTCATGTATGACTATGGGATGATATGTATCTGGAGAAGCCTTAGAAACTTCGTTGTGACGTTCCCGGAGTCTGTGATTGGTGCATCTGCCTCTCTGACCTTTGTATTCATAACCGCCGCTCAAGCGGATGGAGTGAACTTTCTTCTCTTTACATGGAACGAACTTCTCTTCGTGATTAACAGTCCCGCTAATCAGAACCCGGATGTCATTCACTTGTTGACAAAGTTGCTTAAGACGCTCGCGGCACAAAAAGGCCACATTCGCGTCAAACTTTGAGACAATGGATATTATTCGGTGGGCAGAATTGTGTATGTAAGAAATGACGGCGAATCGGGGTTTCTTATTGGGGGCTGGTGACTGGCGATCAGGCTTTCCAATACTGATCGTAGAAGGTCGACGGGAAACCCTGCCCTGACAAATCTCATGTGCTGGAATTTGAAGCGGGCCTGATCGCCAGTCAGAAGCCATAAAAAAGAAAGCTCGATTCGCCGTCATTCCTTACGTACACAATTCAGCTTACTGAAAAAAAATCCATTGCCTCAAAGTTTGACACGAATCTGGTCGTTTCGTGCCGCATGCGAATGAAGCAACTCTGTCAACAAGTGAGTAACAACCTGATTCCGATTAGCTGCACTGTTAAGCACGAAAAGATGTTCATTCTATGCAAAGAGATGAAAGTTTACTTTATCCCATTGCGGCGAGGCCAATAATACATAGGTCAGGCAGGCAGATGCACCAATCACAGACTCCGGGAACATCACAACGAAGCTTCTAAGGCTTCTCCAGGTTCCTATCACCCTATAGACATACATGCTCGTTCGCATTCCCTTTGTCATCCCCTTTTTGATGAAACAAATATCCTGGGGGGCATAACAGCAGACTCGGAAGGGAGATCACAGAGACATTCACCATGATCACAGCAAATAACAACGTGCCAACCCTCTTTTCCGGTTGACGAAAAATGAGGTTGCATTTCTAATATCCGAAATAAACCCACCTCTCTGACTTGCTCTTCGCGAAAAGGTAAACAGCGCACATTAAATGGGGACTAAGGGAAGAGCAACCAGGACAAGCGCTGACTCTCAACTGACCTTTTATCACATGAAAACAAAACAAAGAAAACAGCAACCCCGCCCACGTCAAATGATACATTCACCACGTGAATGCATCCTGTGACACTCTTCGCGTTTTTCTTTCTCCCCTTCTTTCCCCTTCTCCTCCCTTTCACTCCCAGGTTTAGTCGGCTGCTTGCTATGGGAAGTTCTAATCGTCTGTTGCTAGTTGAAAGATTCGGTTGTGTTGTCCCCAGCGTTAACTGTTCATTCTTTCTTCATCGATCACTTGAACCAACACGCTATTCTCCCAAGCTTCACTGAATAATACGGATATTTTGTCTCGGTGACGCCAAAGCTGCGCCAAAATTTTTTCATTTAATGCGCGTTCTGTGATATTATTTCGAAAGCATTAACTGTCTCATGGAGCGAGCGGACGTCATCAGTTTGAAGCGCGAAAACGGCAGACAGTTTTGTTCTGTTCCATTGGCTGGCGCCCGTCGACGGGGCTCCCATTGGCCGCTGCGCTCGTCAGTTTCCACGACCGCTCACCCCATCGCGCTGCGTGTCCGTCAGTGAGGAGCGTCCAAGCTCACCAGTAAAGCACACGCGCCGACCTGCCACGAAAAATACGCAGCAGACGAAAAAGGAAGCGGACGAGCGGCTTGCATGCTTTCGCCTTCAAAAGTCATAAAGAAAGCTTATATGGGTGCATTTCGATCCTTTTTTTTAGATATGAATATCCTTTTTTAAGCAATGTACGAATCTTTATAATTCTCTGAGTCGTTCTCTCTCTCTTATTTTGAGCTACCCAATATCCCTCATTACTTCCGTACACTGCCACCATGTGTATGAAAAAATATACATAACTATCTGTTCGCATCAAAATAAATATAATATAGCAATTTTGTTTGTTGCCAACACTGCGAGTCTTTTTTTTTATCGTAGCCTATGTTCAACACTGCCAATTCAATTTACCTAAAAATCAAATATATTTGACCAAATGCACCATATTTTTTGAGGAGCAAATGCTTGTCGTTAGTGCAAGCGGTTTAGTTTCAAATTTAGATAATTTCAGTCTTAACAGAATAATTTCACCATCACCACGGTAATAACTATACAATCGGGAAGCTTATAAACACATAAAATGCATGCATTGGACATTATTAGGTTGATACAAATATTATTATGTGTCGTTATGATATAGACGTGTTTGTATTGTTTGTAATGCAATAAATAGAGATTCATATTATGACACTACATTCATTCCTTTTTTCTTGTAAGAATCTTTATCGAATTATGCTTAAATACCTTAGGAAAGTAATTGCCAATGGTTGCTCCCCTTGACTTAAAGGTTTACTTATTATTTAACTGCGTATGCGTTGTGGAAAATACATTCGTTCATAGAAGCATTTCAGGGGGATATGGCTCACCATTACAATTCTTGCAAAATGTACGAAATATAACGGAATAAGATAGAGGTCATTACTTTTTATCGTTTCCATAGGCTCATTCCCAATGCTTGTGTCTCCTTTTCTTTACATTAAATTTTTTTTCTCACTTCCATTTACGGGGTGTCATGTTTCTTTTTTTTTTTTAAATGTATAATTATAAAGGCAAGTAAGCGTATAACGGTCCGAACTTATCTTAATATTTTAATTATAAAATTTGAGTTTTATATTGCATTAAGACATTGCTATTGTATTGAAACTTCGCATACGTAGCTCAGGGGTACACCGTTATTTGGACACCATATAAGCGGACAAGCCTAGGCTTCCCACTTTAATTTACAGACTTCGTACCTATCACCTATTTTGTGCTCTACGGGATAACTTGTCAAGCGTTTAAATGCATGTCAAGAGCGAACATGTTGTGCGACTCAAGCCGGGAACACATTTGCGAAAAAAAGCCGAAGTTTGTGCGAAAACCGTACACGAAAATCGCACGGCAGCTAGGCTCCTCCCCTTTTCCGAAAATCGGGAGCGGTTCGAAAGATCTGCAGCGTCAGATATTTTCGCACGGCGCCTCCAAATTCGGGGCGGAGGAGCTCGGTGAGCGAAAGCCCGGAACAGGACGGAACGAAAAGAGACGATCGGCTCGCAACATGGCGGCTCACGCAGCTTCGAAAGCAGCGCAGGCAACATCGTATGCCATCCCTGCGTTCTCGTCTCAACCTTCGTAGAAAACCCCTTCTGTCTTTATCAAAGGATGGTGGTACAAAGGCTCGCGTGGCATTCAACGAGGTTTTAATAGCTGAAGTTTTTAAGAGGCGCGAAATATGGGACGCCAGTTCGTCAGAGTACCGCGCAGCCTCCTGAAGTCGGAGCACGAAAACCGCAGTGCATTGCGATTTCCGCGCCGCGCATTCCACCTCATGTGGCTCGTCTTCCGAAAATCGCAAGCTACGATTTTCGCAGCCTCCGATTTCTCTCCGATTTTCGGTTCGTTTTTTCGCAAATGTGTTCCCGCCTTCATTCGTCATGTCTGGGAAAGGAAACTAGACTTCGTTTCAGCTAACGCCCATACGCAGCCGACGCTACGCGGAAATCGGACCAATAAAACATTGTCAAAAGCGCAAGTCACTGGGGCGTCTCGGTTTATGATTGCCTCAGCTGTGAGAAAACACGTATATAAACTTAAAGAACACCATGATGTTGCGAATCTTAACGCTAATCGATTGGTCCTATTATCTCGTAGCTTCGGCAGCATCTGTACTTACGGTTACTCAAAGTTTAAAACGATTCAGCGCTGCCTTACTTGGGGCCAAAGTGCGGATCTTTAGGTGGTTTCCCTATTGCGTTTTTCCTCAAACATTGGGCCACTATCGGATGTTGTGGGAAAATGAAAGGTTGGCCTTCCGTTTCAAGTAACATGACGACAGTGTCAGCAACATAATTATATGGATATCAATGCAGGAATAGGGTAAGCTAAACAATTACAAATTAGAAAAAAACGCGAGAGCAAAAAGACTTACCCACCACTGACTATCAATTTGCTTCCTTTAATACTTCGTCTTCCTTCTTCCTTTTCACTACAGCTAGCGATAAAAGCCATCCCCCATGTCCGCGCGCCGCAGCCACTAGGGTGTTATGCGGCTCGTGTCACGTCCCAAGCATTGTCTTTCTTTCGCGTGGATTGTGATAGACGGGGTGCTTACGCATATTTAACCACTGTCTTCGATATCCAGAGCTTCATTTACTTCACGTCCATATGCGTTCCGGTGCCGCCCCATAATGGTGATGTTGTTAAAATTAGGAGTGCACTTGTAGGACCTGCAGTGTGCAGAAAGATGTCCGGCCGATGTTCCTTTAACAGAAGCCGCGTGCTCCTTGGCTCGATCGTTCACACACCGCCCTATTTGTCCTATGTAGCACCTACCACAGGAAAGTGGTATGTTGCACACAACGCCGATATGACACGGGGTGCACTGCGTCCTGTGAGCAGTTGTGCCTTGCTTCTTTTCTTGATTTGCTTTTCGATTAGTTCTGCGGCACAAGTAATTCTAATTTGTAATTGTTCAGCTGACCCTATTCAAGTATGTACCAACTAGCTCAAGTAAAACTTGTAGATCAATAGAGGACCAATCCATTGTAGTTCTAAACTACTTAGAGTTTTAATAAATGCCTTTAGCCCTCTTTGCTGTAGATTAGACATTACGCCAGCGGAGCTCAATTTGTAAGCAAGGAATTTTAGGGTAAATGAAGCAGCAGCAATTTACTCACTAAAGACAGATGACATGCAACAACATAAACAGAAATCTCTTATGATCGCACACATTTCGTGTCAACAAGGAAGATACTCTGCGATATACAGGGTGTTGGTTCTAAGAGTGACTTTAAATGAAAAAAAAGCAATGAACACTATATTTATGCAATTGGCCCAGGTGAATTACACAAAAAGGGGAATAGAGTATAAGGCGCAAATGGTAACGATGAGTCAGGTAATTATGTTCGACTTGTTTATTACTTCTTCTCATTTGTTAACATGGACATATTGTTCGAATTAGATACTTTCTAAGCTTCACCGAAAACCACTACATCAGTAATTTTCAGAAATACTTTTGAGCGCGTGAGAACTGCAGTAGTGCGGCAAAGTTACCCCTCGTGCAGCAGGAGCCAGGCTACCGGTGCGAGAAGGCGCCTGCGCTTTTTTTCCGTCCATTCTACCCGCAGCCTTGTACCTATTGCGCGAGAGGTACATTTTGCGCATTTATATACTTCTCTCTCAATCAAAGTATTTCAAAATTATTGATTTAGTGTTTTTGGATGGCGTTTAGCAAGTTTTTCATGGGAACTATGCAATTATATTACTAATTAAAAAGTTAATTAAGAAATTTGCTTAATTTCTGGGTTAATCGTTATGATTAGCCCCATGCACTATGTCCCCTGGGTGTACAACTCATCTGCAGAAACCGCATATGTGTATATTTCACGGCCTTCGTTTCTAAATGTAAAAAGAAAAAAAAAATGGAAGACCTTTTCAATTTCCGGGAATGCCGAATTACACCGCAGCTCTCAAGGAGGAGGAGGAGAGGGTACAGAGAAGAAGGCATGCCCCCCTCTTCGTCCTAACCTCCTCCTCCTCCTCCCTTCCTCCCCTCACTCCCTCCTTCCTCATGTTGTCACTCGTACCCTCGTGACGTCACTCGCGAAACCATTGTGAAGGTCGTGACCTTCGTCGTGACCTTCACGAGGGACTTTCGTTACGTCACTCGTGAGCCTAGTGACGTCACACATGATATAACGCGTGACGTCATAATGGGAAACGTCCTATGATGCAAGGCGCGGTTACGCCGACGTCGACGGCGACAACGACTGCACTCAAGCCGTAAACAGGCGCCTAAGTGCTGCGCTCGAAAAAGTCCCTCTAAATTTGAAATGCGGACTCCGCCTTCATAAGACTCTTTGTGAGGGGAAGTGTACCTTTAGGACTCATCGGGCTCTCGGAATGCATTGTATCTCGCCACTCAAAGCCTTACAAGAATCCAGAGTTATTAGGCTTTCCTATTTAACGGTACATGTACGTGTTTGAACAAATCTCAGAGTCACCTTTAAGTAAAAAATTAACATTGCAGAAACAGCAATATACAGCGTGTAAACTAACGCCTATAAGTCATTTTAGAAGGCTCAAAAAGTCGGTTTATCAAAGTATCGCGCTTCAATTTACTGCAGAGGTGCAAGCACGTGGTGCAAGTTTAGAGTTAAAAAATCATAAATTGAACTTAACTTGTGAAAAAAATAATTTGGACAATTTACGCCACCACTTCACATACGATGCACACATAGATGGAAGTGCTACCGGCAGATGGAGTACTCCGCGTCCAGAGAGCACCGGATGATTAGGGTTCTCTTGCAAGATCGTTTGCTGTCAGCCCAAATGAGCCGTCGATCTTTTGACGCGGTTTACGCCATCTGTCGTCAGGACTTCTCTCTATGTGTGCATCGTCCGCGAAGTGGCTGCGTAGATTGTCAGGCACAGATTATTTTTCCGTTTGAAGTAGGTAAAATCATTGCTTTAACTTTTCCTTCGCTCTAAACTTCAACCACCCTATTGCACCTCTGTAGTGCATTTCAGAGCGACACGTTGAGAAGCCGAATATCGGCGGGCTATCTAAAATGCCTTGGAAGCGTTAGTTTCCATTCTGTATATCCTAGACGTCACGTCCAGTGCTATGAGAAACAAACTACAAAAATAAATATAAATTGAATAAAATAGTAACATGGCAAAATAATAAATACTCAATAGATATTATTTTAGTTCTTATTTGCATAAGGGAACAACATGCAACGCCGGAAATTTAGTGCATGCAAGTGCAGCTTGATAATAATACAAGAAAAATTGTCCGCAAAAGATGAAGAGGCAAGAAATGAACAAAGGCTCTTTTTTAGCGCAAAAAAAAATTAGTTTATGTTCCTGGTAAGTAGTTATAAAGATGAAAAATTCTAGATCTGTTAATTTTTATTAAGCACAATAGCTGCATTGCGTTTGACGCGAGCGTGTCAAAATTGATATACTGTATACGCGTAAAAAAATAACAAGAAAACATTACGTGAAAGAGTCATGATGTTATAGTTCAATCCTTCCTTTTTTATTTATATGCAATCCTTGAGATATGTCTATCAAATCGCGTATTTTTGCATATCTGCCAGATTGTTCGAGCTGTTACATATATGACGCCTACTTTTCCTAATAATTTACTTTGGGTTTAAACAAGTCACGCCATATTCCTCGCCGCGATTTTTACGCTAAAGATAAAAAGTACTCGGTGAACCGCATCCGCCCAGCGAATGTAACTAAACATACCAGACCGTTTGACAAGTACAAGGGAGACAAAGGCATTCACGCTCACTATGTTCTCATCGAATAGTAGCGAGCTGCAAAACATCTGCCACAGGGGGCACCTGTGAAAGCAGTAGTTTGGAGAGTGGAGACTCCATGTGCCCCCGAGCCCCGTAGGGGGCGACTGCACCTTAGGTGCTAGGAGATTGCTGAGTAGCGGCACCCGGATCCCAGCCACGTGGGCCAACATATACACACGCCAGCGTCACCTACTTTAGTAGGTGCTTGGTGAGTGGCGTCATTACGAGGCCCGAGCCATGTCGGTTCACCCACACATGCCTGGCTGTGCGTGGGTTCACCCGTGTCAGGGAAAACGCGGATCCTGGTAGTTGAGCTGCACCCGGATTACGTTTGGACCCTTCGGGGCCGCCGGGCAAGGCAATATATATCGTTTCGGCCGCTGCTTCTCGAAAACGGGTGTCCTGGCATGACTCGACCAGGACAAATCAGTCAGTTGATTCTTCCAACCTCTTCTCCTTTCTTTCACTTTTCCTTTCACCTCTTTTTCTCTTCTTCTACACTCTCTTCCTTCCTTTTTCACCTTCTTAGGCGGCAAGGGTCAAACTTGAGTGGAAACAAGTCCTGTCCCTGCAACGACACTATGGTACAGTTCCTGGGCAGTACTGGTGGAGTAATTGTGTCAGCCAAGGCTTTCTTGCTATGGCCCATTACCTACCCCCTTGTTGGGCTTCGTGGTGGCCGGTGCACCCTGGCTCCGAATTTCATTCCCATTTGTATGGTTTCCAAAACTAAAACACATGATAGGGCCCTGAAAAGGACCCGCACCGCAGCACCATCACCGTTCTCTACGGACAATGTAAACGCCAATTTTACATAATTTTTTGTTCTTCTCTCTGACGATATATCAAAACTACGTTCAAAACTATCTCCGTTCCTTCTCACCAAAGTGCCTCAAGGCATGCTAGGAGCGAAGTGTGAAGCAAAAAAGCTCTTTTCAGGCGACCTTCTTGTGGAGCTTTACGAGACGTACCAAGCTAGGGCTGTAATGAATCTCTGAACTATCCAAGACCTCAAGGTGGAAGTGTCTGCTCATCGAACACTCAGCAGCATCCACGGTGTGATCTCCGAAGATGATTTGATAGGAAGCACTTAAAGAAAAATTGTAGAAGGTCTGCAATCCCAACAAATCGTATCTGCAAATAGCGTCACAATGCGACGATATGGTGAAGAACGACCCACCCAATATGTTGTTTTGACCTTTGAAAAGCACACCTTGCTTCCCTCGTTTAAGGCAGACTACATGAATCGCAAAGTGTGACATTACGTCCCAAATCCGCTTCATTGCGTTTGGTGCCAGCAGTACGATCATGGGTCTAGCACTTGCTGAGATCGTGAGACGTGCGCCAAGTGTGGTGGCAGGGACCATGCCGCTGATGGCTGAAAAGCAGATAACAAGTGTGCCAATTGCAGCGGGAACCATCCTGCCTACTCTAGAGCATGTGAACACTGCAAAAGAGAACAAAAAAATTATAACCTACGTAGACGCAAAACGTCTCCTTTCCGCTTTCGAGAGGCGCTCTTTTGCCGAGGCGGTGTCCAGCGGGGGACTTGCGCCGTCCAAGGTATCAGTGGCAACCCAGGTGTCCATTGGGAACCGTGGGAAACCACTCGAATGTTTTACGCTCAGGTTGAAGCTTTCCCTTCCTGGGTGTTTCCTTTCGGCTGCCAAAGCACCCAAGGCACCCATTCATGCCCAACACTTGGGTTCCATTAAGGCAATGGAGGTGACTCCTTTGTTTACACCTCGCAGGTCGTCCTCTGAAGAAAGAGAACGAGCCCCTGCCTCCTCCTCGCAGAAGAGGACTTCCTCACCCAAGAAGCCTTCAGCTTCGGGAGGGAGCACACCAGCCGTCCCCCATTGTCAGAACATGAAGGCAGTGCCTGTCCGTGCTTTGAGGACTCCCTCTGGTGAGGAGCGGCACTCTCGCCCAAAGTCGCTAGAGAGTGTCTCCTCATCCAAAGGGCAGCATCGGACTGCTTCTTAAAAATCTCGTGGGCAAGAACGGAGGGACTCAGGCAATCTCACGCCCAGTGTCTTTCCTGCCTCTCCAGTGGGGGAGGTCGAGGACGGGGTATTCCACCCTGTGTTGCGGATCTACCCAAACCTTCAGAAGTCTCGCCTGAGGAGGTAGAGGTTATGAACGAGGTTACTGACCCACCTACTCTTGCGTCTGATCAACACCACATACAGTGGCAAAACCAAAACCGTAAATTTAAAGAAAAGAAACCTGGGACTGCTCCGAAATAGAAAAGATTGATTCAACTTTTTAATCGTGAGTATTAGCTTTCTTCTCTCTCTTTTTTTTTGATTTTTTTATACTTTTTTACCTAAATAAAAAACTTGCATTTTATGCAGTGGAACGGTCAAGGTCTCTTACCCAACATCGATGATGTTAATTATTTTATGTTTGAGCTACCGCGTATCGCCCTCTCTTCACAAAAAATACACAGCTTTAAACACATCATACACAAATTTTGGGACGTCATCAAATCTTCCGCAAAGACTGCCTGAATTCCAGTTCTGGTTGTGTAGCAGCGGGCGTGCAGAGTGAGGTTGCCTGCTCGGAGGTTCTTTTTTGTACACCGCTCGAGGATTGTAGAGGTACGCCTCCTTTTAGACCGTCTCATCACAATTGTGTCCATTTATGTGCTACGAAACGTTCAATTTAAACTTCACGAGCTCCAGGGGTTTGTAGGACAGCTTCCTCAACCCTTCTTTAATTTCAGGTGCATTTAATGCCCATACACCATGTGGGGCGGTACTCGCATCGATATTTGAGGCCGAGTAATTGAGCAGTTCTTATTATCATCTAACTTGTGTATTTTTGATGAGAGAAAACCTACAATTTTAGTTCTGCCGAAAACTCATTTACATTTATAGGCCTTTCTAATACATCACATTCATTATTTCCATGCTTTTCATGGAACGTTCTTACTAATCCTCTTTGAAGCGATCACTTCCCTATCAATTTAGAGGGTACTGTTTTTCTTTAGACAGTTTTAACGCGAATTGCCCGTTGGAAACTAGACAAGGCGGATTGGTTCATTTTTGTTTTTCAAAATGAGGCTTTGATCGATTCTTCTATAATCTCAAACACGATCCCAGATGAAGCGACAGTGTGTGTCACAGAGTTTACAATAAGCGCTGCCACACGGAGTATTACTCAAACGTCTGGTTGTCTGGTTGTCTTCCTCATAGATGGAAGCCATGGTGGTATTATCACTGTAAAACAACGCAAAAGTTCCAGAACAAAGCCTGCCACAGCTTTCGTAAATATCCAACTTCTAGGAACTTACTGGATTAAAAAAAAAGAAAAGATCTAAAGCCCGCTGGACAAGATATCACGTGAAGGAAAGTTCCTAGTGAAAGTATGTCGCGTCCTTGAGTAGTTTTGTCTCTGCAAAAGAAGCGTGGGATCGGCTTCGATATGGGATGGGGTGATTATTTACCCTTCAGAATCCCCCTTTTTTCTGCACCAACTTCGACGTCTCTAAAGAATCAAGCGAAAGTTCTTGGAAAGCATTTTCAAGACGTTTCTACTTTACACAAGTCCAGTGAAGTTTTAAAAATTTAGCTCGATAGCAGAGAAACAGCCAATTATTATGTCTGGTACTCGTAAGGCTGAATATAACAGGCCTTTCACGCTGTCTGAGTTCGAAGGAACTCTCAGTGCAAAGAAATAGTCCGCTCCTGGACCAAACACTATTCATTATGAGATGCTAAGGCTCCTGCCAGCTGATTCTCTGAGCAGTTTGTTGACTTTCTTAAGTCTTCGTGGCACTCTGTTGCTTTCCCCGAGATTTGGACACGAGCACATGTGATCGCTCTTCTGAAGCCTGGCAAGGGTTCTCCTCTACTAAGTAGCTACAGTCCGAATGAGCTCACAAGCTACTTAGGAAAAACCTACGAAAGAATGATTAAACGACGTCTCGTTCATTTTTCGGAGACTGAAAATGTGCTTGATATTAATCATCTGGGTTTTTGAGCTGGGCGTTCCTCCCTTGACCACTTAGTTTTTTTTTAAACCTCTATTCGTGATGCATTTTTACACCGTAAGCTTTGTCTGTCTGTGTTTTTTGATCTGCAAAATGCGTACGATACGACGTGGCGATATCGGATCCTACGGGATTTGTGTGCTTCTGGTGTTCGGAGTCGCATGTTGCGGTGCATACAAACCTTCCTAATGGGACGTACTTTCCAAGCCCTTCTTGGCTCCACCTTATCGGATGTGTTTTCGCAAGAGAGTCAAGAGAGTGGTGTCCCTCAGGGAGGGGTGCTTAGGTTCACACTTTTTTCTGTCAAGATTAATATCCTGGCTAAGGTGACTTCACGGACAGTGTCTTATTCCCTGTATCTGAATGATGTGCAAATTTCAGTTTCATCTAGCAATATGCCTAGCTACGAACGTCAACTGGAAGTGACAATCAACAGGATGAGCAAGTGGGCAGCCGAAAATGGGTTTTGTTTCTCCCCTGACAAAAACAGTATCTGTTGTTGTTTTTTCACTACGTCGAGGGTTGTCATCGGATCTTACCCTACATCTGAATATCCTTACCATCACGACAATGGAGGAGCCTAAGTTCTTATGTGTGATATTTCACGAAAAGATCACATCCATACCCCACGTAAAAGTACTAAAACAAAAAATGACCGCATCTCCACGTGGTGAATGATGTTGATTGGGGCGAAGCTCTGGTGGTGCTGATGATACTGATTTTATCTTTCATAGGTAGTGCAGATGGTGCTGATTTTTTTTGGTGCTCATAGGGAGTGCTGTGTTCCGGGTTGCGTTTCGGCTTCATCATTACTGCTTTATGATCAGTAAAATGCAGAGCCAGTGGTTCTTCTAGCGGATCAGCTTGGATCCGCTAGAAGTCATGGGAACGCATCTGCACCGATTAAGTCAACAGTCCAAGTCAGAAAGAAAATGTGTGGTACGGAACGTGGTTATATACGCATTTGAGCATTTTACCGCAGCCTTGATGTCCATAAACGTTGAGCCAATGCATGCAAAGTTTAACGCGATTATATACACATTTGACCGCAGCGCCCTCTCCTGTATAGACGTTGAGCGGCTACATGCATATTTTAATGTCATTGGGTATATTGGGGGACCGCTACAAGCACGAAGTCACTATTATTTTAGTCGCTTACAGAGCACAATGGCTTGTCAACACGAATCAAGCTGAGGGAACGCAAATTTTCAAACCATTAAAGTTTTATTTTCTAGCGTCTGTAGTCACAAATTTTAGAAAGGTTAGTTATTTCACTTCACTATTTTTGAACACCAACTGACTGGGCAGTTAGTGTTCTCTGTAGTGTTGCCTGGTTGATCTGGCCTACTGTAGTGTATGTAGTGTAGTTGAATGTAAGATGAAGGAACGCCGATTCAGTTGTACGCCTTTTCATCGTCTTTTTCCTTTTTCATCTCATTTCTGCTTCGTCTTTCTTTTCTTTAAACACTACATTTCCCCCGTTTTTTAAAGGAAATGCACATACTAAAATAACCAAAGCAGAAAAGAAGCATCTAAATAAACAAAGTTGTCGAGTAAACGAAAACCCGAGTGCCTATATGGCAATGTTCATGTCACATAACTTCCTAGTCTTTCCGGAGGTTTTCGTTGTCTGCAACTCCTGCGAAGAGGTTGGAGTTGAAGTTCTTGTCGGTGGGTGTCTGTACCATTTGACAATGATCTCGATTCCGGTCGGTCTCCCGCCGGGGAAAACTCGTGTGACTGGGGCGTGTTTGGTGGAGGATTCCACGAAGTGGCAGGTGATAGCCCGTTGTCTGTCCCCGAAGTAAGTCGTGGCAGGACTTCTTGTGATACTAGTTTTGAGAGTTTGCTTGCATTCCACACCTTGTAATCGTCGAGCACGAATGCATTCGATCCTCGACGCTCCAGTATCTTGCGTGGCTTGGAGTATCTCAAACTCCCCTTGGCGTGATGACCTGGCAACTTCACGCGAACGAAATAGCCTGGCTGAAAAGCTGGCGTACGTGTGCCTCTCTTCTGGTCTACGTACTCTTGAGCAGCAAGCTGCTGTCTTCTAATTCGCTCTCTCAGCTCCGTCATTGCTCCGGTCGGTTCCGTGAAAAAGCTTTCTGATGGCCATCCGACGACATTCAGCTTGGTCCGCGGATGCCGATTGTGCAACAGGAATGCGGGAGACACACCCGTAGTTGAGTGTGGTGTTGCACGGTATACTCCGACATATTCGGTCAGTGTTTCTTCGAGGTTTCGTTGTTCAAGGAGAGCCAGCTGAATAAACCCCTTCAGCACTCGGTTAAATCTTTCAATCATACCATTTGACTGTGGGTAGTAAACGGATGAGAACGTATGTCGAATGCCACGTTCCCGTAAAAATTCTTCGAATTCTGCCGATGTAAATTGGCTTCCGTGGTCTGAGACGATTTCTGTCGGATATCCTTCACGGCTGAAAAGCGTCCGCAGGAATGCTGTCACTGTTTCGCTGGTTACCGTGCTAGCCAAAACAATTTCAGGCCAGCGACTGTAATAGTCCATGACGGTGACCACGAAACGATGTCGTTGGGGTGCTTTTTCGATGGGACCAACGATATCGATGCCCAGCTTCTCCAAGGGACGTGCGGGAAGCGGTATTGGTTGTAGTGGAGCAGGAAAAGTCTTTGCAGACTTATCAGCTGTCTGGCAGGTCAGGCAAGCACGAACAGCGTGTTCCGCTGCTGCATCCATGGCTGGCCACCAGTACCACTGCCTCAATCGTTGCTTGGTTCGGACAATTCCCAAGTGTGAATCATGAGCCAGGGCGATGATTTTAGTAGTCATTACAGTTGGAACTACGATTCTCTCGCCACGTAGGAGCAATCCATCGACCTCTGACAGCTCGGATCTCACGTGGTAGTAGGGTAACACTTCAGTAGTTACCTTGGTCTTAGATGGCCAGGTTGTAACGACGAAATGCTTGATTTTTTTAAGTACCGAGTCAGCGGCTGTAGCAGACTGCAGGTCGTTCTTCGAAATGGGTTGTTCAGTTATGACGGAGATAACTTCCTCTTCAATCAGGTCAGGAGACGCATCAGGTAATGGTAGTCGAAAAAGTGCATCTGCGATGACGTCGTCTTCGCCTTTCTTGTAGTGCACTACAAAGTTATAGTTGAGCAGACGTGCTGTCCATCGAGCGATTCTGAGCGGACGGTGACCCGTGCCTTGAGAGCTCAGTAGGGTGGTAAGTGCTTGGTGGTCTGTGCAGAGGGTGAATGGTCTTCCCCAGAGATACA
Organism: Ixodes scapularis; assembly: GCF_016920785.2. Lineage (NCBI taxonomy): Eukaryota > Metazoa > Arthropoda > Arachnida > Ixodida > Ixodidae > Ixodes > Ixodes scapularis. Next base: position 188,990,721 of record NW_024609835.1, on the reverse strand, counting down.
CGTGCCAATGCTCTAGTGCCCAAACGCATGCGAGGGCTTCTTGTTCCCCAACAGAGTATTTGCGCTCTGCCGGTGAAAGTGTTCTTGAAGCAAACGCAACGGTCTGCAGATCGGATCCGTTGGCCTGCTGGAGCACTGCGTCAATACCGTATCCGGACGCATCCGTTGTGACAAGAACTGGCAATCCTGGACTGAACATGGCAAGCGCGTTGCAGTTGGCAATCAGCAGCTTGATTCTATCGAAGCACCATTGTGCTGTGTTCGTCCAAACGAATGTCTTCTCGCCACGTAGAAGATCTCTTAGTGGTTCAACTTCATCCGAGTAGTTGCGAAGGAACCTTGCGTAATATCCCGCAAGTCCTAAAAAGGAGCGCAGGGAATGATGGTCCTTTGGCATAGGCGCATCTTGAATAGCTTGAACGTTTTCTTGTAGAGGAGTCACACCTTGAGAAGTGATAGTATGTCCTACGAATGTCAAATCTGTTACTTCGAAAACACACTTGTCGTTTAGCTTCAGGCCAGTGTCTGAGATGCGCTGCAGAACTTTTGTCAAGTTCTTTGCATGGTCCTCTGCGTCAGCACCAAAGATGATAATGTCGTCGAGATAGCAAAGGACACCCGAACATCCTACGAAAATGTCGTGCATCATCTTCTGGAAAGCTGAAGGTGCAGATGCCAAGCCAAAGCACACTCTCTTGTAGCGGTAGAGGCCTTCGTGTGTAATGAAAACAGTTAGGTCTCGGCTTTCAGGCGACAAAAGAACCTGGTGGTAAGCTGCTGTTAAGTCCAGCTTGGAGAATACCTTGGCTCCATCCAAGGCGTTGAGTAGCTCTTCCGTGTTTGGTAATGGAAAGCAGTCGACGACAATTGCTTTGTTGGGAGCACGAAGATCCACGCATAGTCGTAGCTTTCCGTCTTTTTTTCTTACAACAACAATGGGTGATACCCATTCAGATGCGGTGACTGGATCGATAATGTCCATATCGAGTAAACGCAGAAGCTCTTTAGACACTTCTTCACGAATGGTAAGTGGCAGTCGACGGAGCTTTACTGCAACAGGAGGAACGTCTCTCTTCACCTTGACTAGATGGTTGTAACCCTTTGCCATGCCTATTCCTGGTGTGAACAGGTGAGCGTAGGTAGAGTCGATGATAGATTTCAAGCCCGTAGAGATTGGTGTAGAGGTCTCCATGCACTGCAGGGTAGATCCGTCAATGCGAAGTCGAAGTGCGGAAAGTCCGTCCAGTCCCAGCAATGTTGATCCTTGTGAGACGACGTAAAGCACAAGTGATGCTGAGGACCCTTTGTACATGACTGTTGCCACGAAACATCCAAGAAGCGGAATGCGCTGCCTTGAGTAATTTTGTAGTTGTACTGCATCTGGTTGGAGTAGATGTTTGTCCGCAAATTTGCTCTGGTAGATTTCATGGGAGAGAATGGAAACTGCAGAACCAGTGTCAAGTAGGAACTTGACATCTTGTTGTTCTACTTGCATTGTCACATAGATTCCAGCTTTGTGCACTTCTCCAACTTCCAGCACTTTTGTAACTGGGTCACGTTCTTTTTCCTTTTCAAGGGAACTGAAGTCTTCATTAGTAGTGGTGAAATAACTCACCACCTCCATTGTTGACGCCGTACCCCGCCAAACAGAGCTCAGATGTCCTTGTTTTCTGCATTTGGTGCAAGTCTTGCTCCTTGCGGGACATCTAGCAGCATTTGCTAAGTAATCTGCTGATCCACAGCGGTAGCATGTTCTCTGCTGTCTGGCTGGTGCGTCAACGCCTGGCTGAATTTTGGACTTCGAGCTCTTTCCCTTGGTTTTTCGTAGTTTGTGGACGACCGCAGGCGGGTCAGTGGATGCCTGTACTTCTTTCTTGGACTGTTCCACGCTGCGGGCCAAGTTCAAAGACTTTTCGAGGGAAAGGGCAGAACCTTCTAGTAGGAGTCGTTCTCGAACGTGAGTCATCGAAGCTCCCTCTACCAGTTGATCACGTAGCGCTTCGTCCGATGCGGAGCCGAAGCTGCAGGTCTGCGAAAGTCCTTGTAATGCCGTGAGGAATTCGTCAATCGTTTCACCAGGAATTTGTGTACGCTGGCGAAACTTGCGGCGTTCTGTGATAACGTTGTACGTCGCTGCGTAGCGGGCCTCCAGAGTCGCGAGAGCATCTTGGTACACGTCAGTGGTAGTAGTAACACTTGACGTGGACGCGGTTGCGGTAGGAACTGTGCTAGGGGAAGCAGCAGAGACGTGAGGCAACGTGAAGAAGACTCGCTGTCCTTCCGTTCCTGAGGCATGTAGCAGCAGTGCCTTCTTTCGCTTCGGCCTAAGGGAAGACTCTTGGACGCAGTCAAGGTAGTTCTCGAACATTCGGCGCCATTCGTCCCACGGAACCGGGGGTCTTCCAGGCCGTTCAAGAAACGAAGGAAGCGGCGGCAGCGTTGCGTGACTCATTTCTAGGTCCACATAGTATGCGCTGCAAGATCAGTAAGTTGAAATCCACTTTACCTCGTCGCCAAATGTAGTGTATGTAGTGTAGTTGAATGTAAGATGAAGGAACGCCGATTCAATTGTACGCCTTTTCATCGTCTTCTTCCTTTTTTATCTCATTTCTGCTTCGTCTTTCTTTTCTTTAAACACTACACCTACCGAGCACGGGTCCGTGAACCGTGCTTTTCATCGGTCTTTTTATTTTGTCTAGACAAGATTTAGTCTATCGGGTCGCTACACATTTTTAATGTTGCTTAGTAAGAGTGCTGGATATATTGTCTGACATGCTTGATGAGGACGAGAAGTGTACCTCATTACAAAAATAAAAAAGACAGAATAATCAGTGGCACGTGCATTGAGATGCAGGCGCAAGCAAGTTGGTTCATTACTATACCGCGAAAGTGCGCAAAACACAAAAACCTGCAGAAGAAGTGGACAGTACAACTCCTCATTGATAACTGAAAGTGTATTTAAAAAAACACAAAGACCGTGACAGCAACCACCATAAAAATAGCAAACGAAGCACGTCCGAACAACAAGTTGAAAGTCTGAAGACGCGACGCAGGAATGACAAGCTAAAAGTTAACCTGCATTCACTACAAACGAAGTATCTCAATTTGTTTTGAATAGGGATAAACAGGCGTCTGACTAAAGCAGCTATCTCCGCCTGCTTTAATCATATCAAAGTCCTAAAAAAATTCGCTTTCTGTTTTAACATTTCACCTGGTTACCTGGCTATAAATACTCCTGGTAAGCTGGTTATCATTTTTGTTGGTAATAACGTTTTTGTTTTGTTTTTTGGTGGGGGGGAAATAACTGCATATTTTGTGCATTATGTTTTACTTAGGGTGAGGATATAGTACGTAGTTACGTCCTGTAGGCTGCGCTAAAAAGTACTGCTGCATTAAGGATATATCCTTAATTGTTAATTATACGTTCGGCTTTACTGAGTTGTTCATCCTTGAAAAATACTTTTTTCTCCATTTATTAAATCTTCGCTCTCACATTTCATTTATAAAAGTGGTCACTTGTCACACAATTCGCAATACTGCTCTCTGCGTTCATCCAGGTATTACACTATGACATGATATTGGCAACTTAAAAAAAAGAGAAGTGTGCAGGTTATTGCTTGAATTCGTCAAATCAAGACGTTTTATGAGCGGAAGCAACCAATGAAAAACTACAGCTTTTCTTTTATTTTGCTGATGCAGCTAACTGTTTTAATTATTTACTTATTTTGATAAAGATTAAAAGGAGCACACGTTGAAGTTTTTATTTTATGCTTCTCGTTTGTTTTTTTTTTCGTATTTTTTTGCAATTTTTTATTATAATCAGCGGTTTTAATATTTTTTACAACGTTGCACAGAAAGCACTAAACTTACTTTCAGCTTGAGTTCACATTCAGCCGACGCTACGAGCTGATGGAACCAATCGAGGAACGTCAGAAGTGCACCGTTATAATATTCTTCATGTTTGTGTACGTGTTCTATCATCGCTGAACCAATTAAAAACAGAACAGGCACAGCGACTAGCGCGTTTGACGCAGCTTCATTGCTCTCATTAGCTCCGCACCGTCGGCTGCGTTGGGGCTTAAGCTGAAACGAAGCATAGACTCTGGTCGAGAAACCGATGTAAGAATCGTCTTCAACGCATTCCTGGACATTTATATTTCTAACAAGTATTATGCTTCAGAGTTCAATGAGACTATATTTCAATGCGAAAGCAATAGCTAGTCACATGGAGCGCAGCCGGTGTTGCCTGTAGCCGTTGTCTATAGCGGTGAAAACGGCGCCTGAATTTCCATTGGGCAAACGCGCAGCAACGCAGACGCTTCGTCACGGAAGCTGGCGGGGCACTCAAGGTCAAAGCAGAAGCGCCTCATAAATACAACACAAAGATAACCACAGCAACGCAGATGCATCGTCACGGAAGCCGTGGAGCCGGCGGGGTGCGCCGCTCCGGGGCAGGGGAGGAGCGTGATCTAACCGTCGAAGAACCGTGTGAAGAACCTGCTTGTAGGATTGCGCGACGTGTGAAAATGTTTTCACATTCCTAAACGTAAATAATCTTAAGTATTTTCGTTTATTTTTTTTTTATTTGATACCGTCATTTTTTTTTTCAGTGACAACTATAAAAGAGCACATGCAAAAAAATGAATATTCTTACGGACAATAGACGTCACCATGCGTTGTTCAAGATAAAGCGCACATTATGGCAAAACAGAATTCTTTAAGCGAAGTGATGACGCGACAGAGCGTCATCACTAAAGTTGGCCACGGCGCGAGGTGCTTAGCTCCCGCCTGAGTGGCCGTTCATTCATCTCCACTAAAAGGTGCAGCAACGAGGGCGAGCCCGAAGCGTGTCCGGAAAACTTCTAATTAGGCCTTCAGGTCAGACAAGGGCGACCCACCGGGATATTCCCTTGCCTCCAAGCGAAGCACACCCTGGGTAGAGCCTCATAGATGACGCCGACATTGTACGAGCACGGGGGTCGAGTCTATTAACGACTCTTCGGAACTTGATTACTCTGGCCATGGTTTCGACTGCGGGCAGGTGGTGTCGGCATCGACGTCGCTCCGTTCTTTCCAGCAGAGGACTGCCCACCCATCTTTCGGGATTAGTTTATCGGAATATAATAGGATCTTCTAAGAGGATTTGGTACAGCCCCGCGGCCTCATTTCGACGAGCCTCTGCTCTTATTTCTCTAATTGGGCTCTTCCTACTATATTTTTATTTCGGACTTGCATATTTTTTTTTCGTGGTAGGTCTATATTTTTTACCTTTTCGTTTCAGGCTTCTACTGGGTTCTATGTTTTTACGCCGATCTTCCAAGGCATAATACTTTGACGAAGGAGCGAACGCAAAAACAGGTTTAATAGCTGCGTGGCAAGTAAAAGAACCAAGTTGAAGAAAACATAATAGAACCCATGCAACTCCGGTAGGTCTAGTGGTCCGCGAGAATCAGGCTTTTTGGTCCGACTCGCCCTTGGTGGCGTCGGTGACTTGCCTTGTTTACGTCTTGTCCGATCGACCGTTTTATTTCGACAGCACCCCCCGCGATCGCGTAGGCCGCTTTTAATAAAATCATTCATGGCCATCCCCGCGAAGAATAATCTCTGCCGGTAGGCCTGATCAGTCACCCAATTTGCAGATAGTGGCCGCGGAGACGGGTGACGATGACAATTGTTCCAAAACAACATATTAGCGCGCGAATGGTTGTGACGCAGCGCTCAGTTTCGTCAAGGCCAACAAGCACAAAAAGTTCGATAATCTGTTGTCACTCAAGAAGGTAGGGTGAGTGAAAGAAAGGCCGGGGAGGAGGAACCAGGCGAAACACTGGAGAGAGGAGGATGTTTACCCCTTTCCACTCCAGCGTTCCATCTGCTTTCTTCTTTTCAGCCTTTATTTGCCTCGCCCTACCTTCTTGAGTGACACCGGACTAGAGTAATTGTAAGTTTTACTATCTTTGTTTTGTTTACTACACCGTAAAGTTTGTTTACTTCTATTAACAGAAGACACAACAGAAAATGCAAACATGCAGGTGATATAAATTTAACGAATACATTTTGCCGCTCGCGCTTGGTGTATTAGTTCACATGATAGTCAGCACAATGGTTCAAATCAACATGTCATTAAGCTTTGTGCCTTTTCATGTGGAAATAGTAATAGATAGATAGATAGATAGATAGATAGTATATTTCAGTGCCTGTAAACAGACGAGAGGCCTACATGGCTTTACACTTTGTAGAATAAAACACAGTCATTGTCGTTGTCAAAGAAAGAAACGTCATCAATATCAAACAAATCAAGTAATATAAGACAGAAGTGTCTGCCAGACGTTCTTTACTTTAACGTTCTTTATTTCTTTAGCTACACGAAGTCAATTAAAAATGCCATGCTCCGAAAATTGTATTTTTTATGTCTTTCGCAAATGTGTCATTGGACACTTGACATGAATATTTGTATAAAAACTGTGCAGACATTTATGTGTTTCCCCAGATGGGACTCTCGAACTCAGCGACGGCAATAGTTCATGACAGTCAAGTGTAGCGAGTATAACATTGCTTAAAGATGATATGTCACGTGAAACCTTCCGTCACGAAGAGTCTGAAGGCCAAGGCCTTTTTAAAACAAAACTGTAGCTCTAAAGACGGCAGCGACAATTGTGTCTATCGTACACAATACAAATAAACTTCATCTGGACAGTTTTTATTATATTTGTATAGAACAAAGACACAGAGTTCCAAATTAAGGATGCAAACTCTAAACGCTGCCGGACAAGTGAAGTATAAAGAGAGCGATTGTAATGTTGTCTGCGAAATATTTTTGCTCGCCGTGATACAGCACCAAGCAACGTAGTGCCTGACGGGGCTATGTTGAACACAGGCTGGTGAAAATCCACCCTGGGTACCACTTGAACACCATGGTCCCGTACAAGAGACACGTGCTGTATCTGACTGCCAGAGAGAATGTAGTTGAATACGATGAACTCATATATCCTGGTCATTGATATTACCGAAGTGCCATTGAGATTGTTACATTCTATTTGTTTTGCACCATTGCTAAAAAAAGCATAGGCCATTTCTAAGAGAAAGCAGTCCTGCACATTCTCAAACTTTCTGAACAATTTCAAGCCATAGGTATACAACAACGCTTCGGATCGCAAGTGATTCATTTGAAAGCTTCGGCTTACCCCTTTTCAATTTGACTAACATCGGCGAAATATTATTGACAAAGAACAACAGAAGAGGAAATATAAAAGAAAAGAGACGCCGTCCGGCTGTGGTGCCTTACATGCATACAGTAGATTTCACACAACATGAAGAAGATAGCATCTACGTTTGACGTCCAAGTTGTGATATTGGCACAGGATAAATCAAAAGAAGTGTTCCCAAACATCAACAATGTCAAACAGCAACATGGTAAGTGCGACATGAACCACAAGCACCGGTACGTCAACTGCAGCAGCGGAGTGGCGAATGAAATCCCTTTCACGTGTGGAAAAGTGTATATAGGACAGACTGAACACTGCATAAATACGCGACTAAAAAAACATGCTTTTACTTTGAAGTAAACACCTTCTGGACATTTAGCAATGCATGTGCGAGATTGTTCCTGCACACCTTTGCTTTCAAGCACAAAAGTGATCAGTCTTTTCCAAGGCAAGAGGATCAGGGAAATTTTTGAAGCAAAGACCATGAAGCCAAAGAAGGGAAATGAGTCTCCACCTCATCTTTGGCGTTGACTGAGAAAGAGGTTCAGTACTTGAGCCATTATACCTGACAATCTTCGGAATTACGTTTGCACAAAAGCGCGCAAGGTGGGGCACCGGGTGGGTCCTCGGATCGACGACCTATGAGCGGTCACGTATTAATTTTTTCATTCTTGGTTTCGTCCTTCACAGTCTATAGGTGATTTTCTAACCCTTCAAAATATTATCATATAAATTCAAACTCATTACCTTTGTTTAAGTTTTAATATTATCGTTCTGGTCAACTCTGTCTTAGTCTTATTAGTCTAACAAGCTACTTTGTTAGAACACCCCAGTTATAATTATAATTATTTCTTTTTTTTCTTCAACAGCAGCCACTTCCTTCGCCTTCTTCTTTCTCGTTGTATATAAAATCTTCAGTTAGGAGTTAGCGCCTGTCCATGTAGTAGAGCTATTTGTAATTTAGTACGAAGAGCGCGCTAAGCCCGAGGAAAACATTAATATTTCTCGCAATATATCTGCCTTTCATAAAGCCGTGCTGCAATGGTGATAATTTTGTTTAATTTAAAAATGTAGACGTTCATAGGTGACAATCTTGAAAACCTTTGAAACCACGTACAAAAGTGGCACTGGACGAAAATTGTTTACATCACAGCGGTCTCCAGACCATAATATTGAGACAGCCACAGACATTCTCCACCGGGAAGCAAACACAGCGCGCTCTAATTACAAATTAGACACATACGTTAGAGCTGGAACCAGGATTTCAGCACATCTCTTGATAATAAAGTTTAGAATGCCGTCGCGGCCGGTAGAAGATTTTTTTTTTTAATTTCAGCTTACGTACAGGAGTTACACCTCTTTTTTCTGATACACGCTCAAAAACTAAAGTGTAAAAATTTTTCTCAAGGTTCAAACCAGCGGGCGTGCTATCTGACTGTAGAAAAGACGAAAGAAAATAACAAGCGAACGTTTTACATACCTGTTCCGGTGTGCAAAAAAGCTTGCCATCGGTTTTCAACAGAGTTGCGCTTTCATTGTCCTTGCTCTATGGTCGTACATGGCGCGAAAAACAATACGGTTGCCTCTTAAAGTTCCGTTCCAGACTATTCTGGTAAAGTCACTTGCACGCAGCTTTTTAACTATTGTCCAACATATTAAAATTTTGTAGTGCCAATGCTCTCAATTCAGCTTCGTATACAGTCTATGGTAATGTCGCTTCTTGAGTATATTTATTTTTTAAATCTGTTGAAATCCGACTGGGGAATTTTGACTTGTTTAGACGACCTTTAGGCATAAATCCTTCCATGACATCCTTTACCATCGTCAACGGCATATTGACGGAAGAGTGAACGTTCATGACGCTGAAGAAACCAGACCAGTCGGCTCCGCAGATGGCCTTATAGCGCCGCGTAAGCGCCATAGGCATGTATAAACTTCGAAAACTCTTGCACTTTTTGCACTCGGAATATCAAAAAAAGAGTAGAAAAACGGCGGATAAAACATGTCAACTGGTAGAAGCGTGTGGCATGCGTTACTCGCATCAAAGACGGGAGCATTAGTTATCAAATCTAAGACGTTTCCGGAATTTTTTTATCCAGCTAAGTTGATGCAGTTCAATAAAACGGTGAACTCAAATAGACATTGTGCTTTCTCACGTACTACGCTAGTGCAGTCAGTGTGGAGCAAGCGTGCAGAGCAATCTACCTAAGGAAGGTTGAAGTCACAATAAATGTGTAGTTGGTACTTTGAGATATTAACTTTGCCTCAAAGGTCTGCAAAACGCTCTTTAAAAACGCGGGATTCGGATTTAGAAGGAAAGTAATAACCAATGAAGCTTTTTGAGCCGTATGACGCTGGTACCTCAAGCCAGATGCATTCCCCGTAGGTCTCAAGGTCTCTCCTTCTGACTGCCCGAAATAAAGTTTTGCACGTTATGAGGACACCGCCCCCATTTTTGGCCGTCTGTGTGTATTTCCGATTTCTCCTAAACACGAGAATACTGAAAGAGAGAGTAAACGTTTATTCTGGGCATTTCAGCAAGGTGGCCCGCGCCGGATGGAAGTGGTTTTCTCTTCACGAGATCCCATACGCTGCCTTAGCAGCCTGGCCCCTGGTGACCAAGCGAAGCTGATCATCTAGGGCGGCGCTGGACAGCAAGTTCTCCCATCGCTCTAAAGGGGGAAGGGGAGGGGGTAGTGGGGGATAGGGGTGGTGGTTGTTCTTCATTGAATCTACTTCTACCATGTGACAGAGGACACCTGTCTCTTTGCACACTGGGCAGTTCCCACCGTGTAAATTGGGAAACATGCGACTGAGTAAAAAGGGGTGGGGGAAGGACCCCGACTGAATTTGCCTCTACGCTACTTGTTCCTCTCGCGTTAACTTAGGATGCGGGGCCGTCACTCTTTGCTTCCTTTGCGATAGAATATGACTATTTCCCTGTAGGTCATCATGGGTTGATGCTGCACCTCTTCCACGGCTCTGGCCTGGTAAGTCAGCGCTTAGGCTTGCTGGTGAGTGATTCGTTGACCTCCATCGCGGAGTGGGCGGGTACTTATCCAATTTTTATCGGCTCCTTTGGGGGTCTCTTGTTTTTGAGCACCCGCAGCACTTTTCAGGACACCCAGCCCGACTGGAAGCTCCGATATGCTTGCTGTGAGGCGGTGACTACCCTGTTTCTAGCTGGCAGATTGAGGGCCAGTTCGATCGCCTCTTCTTCCGCCTCTTCCACATCTTTTACTTCCACAGCCAGGCTCGTCAGCATCATCTCTTTGGTTGTCACTACTGCCAAAGCCCTAGTAGTTTCCTGGTCTTAGGAGGAGTCCGTGTAGGCGACATTTTTTCCGTTCCCTAGCTGTCTGGTTAGAGCCCGAGCCCTGTCTTCTCTTCGGCCACCATGGCGAGCAGGATCCATGTTGTTTTTTTCTTGGGGGGGATGGGCTTGGTCTTGATCGTCTCCTGCCAATTATCCGCCAGTTGTCCTCTTTCCCAGTTCTGCGGCACTCTATCTTATCTTCCTTAGGACGTGTCTTCCTGCTTGCGTCCGGGTGAGCCTTTGCCTTTGGCTGGATAGGTGTCCCTCGATCAATTCGTCCACCACATTGTGTATTCCCATTTCTGGAAGGTAGTTTGTTGAGGCGCTCACGATGACTCCGATGGCCTGCTTGACTGTCTTCCGGATGATTATGTCCACCTGCTTTGTGTCCCCTGTGCTAAGTAAGAGGTACGGAATTGTGTACGTGACTCTTGAGATTATGAAGGCTTGCACCAGTTTGAGTGTGTCTGCCTCCTTCATCCCACCCTGCCTGGTTGTGCCCCGCCGGAGCATGTGGAGGATCTGCTCTGACGTGTGCTTGAGTTTGCGCGAGGACGTCGTCGCTTTGATATTTGCTTGAACGGTAAGGCCGAGGATCTTGACGCTGGTACCGGAGACAATGTCCTTGCCCTCCAGGACCACCTTCACATCTTCCGTGTGTTTCTTGGGCGCCCTAGGCCGGATGACCACCAGCTGTGCCTTCGGAGGTGAGCAGCAAAGCCCGAATACCCCCGCATATTTTCGACTACGTCCGCGGCTGCTTTCAGCGTGTCGTGAATCCATCCCGAGGAAGCCGCCTTCGTCATCCAGAGCGAGACGTCGTCGGCATAGGGTGCATCCCCCAGCCCTCAGTCGCTCCCAGCGCCCTGGGCAGGCCCAGGAGGGCAATGTTGAATAAGAGGGGTGAGATGTCTGATCCCTCTGCTTCCCAGTTCCATGGGGGAGGGTATTTCTTCTCCGCTTTAACTCAAGCCCGGCGTTCTGTCAGAAATTCCCACACGTAGTTCTATGTCGGCCCTCCACAACCCGTGCCCAGCAGGTTAGTTAGGATACTCGCATGGGAGAGGTTATCAACTGTTCCCTTGAGATCGAGGGCGAGGATGGCTCTGGGCGAATGCCTCGGGGATCTCTTCATCACTTCCTCCTTGAGTTGTAACGGTACGTCATGTGTCCTTAGGTGTCCTCTGAATCCGAACATGGTGCCCGGCATCTGTTTAGTGCAGTCCAGATGCCTCTGCAGTCTGTTCAACACCGTTCTTTCCATCGTCTTGCCTACACATGATGTGTGGGAGATGGGTCGCATGTTGTGTATGTGTGGCGACTTCTGCCTCTTTCCATTGACCTGGTAACTTGCCACTCTCCCAGGCGTTGTTCATATGCCTATGAACAACAATTTGCTCTCAGATCCGTCGTATTTTGGTAGTATGAGGTAGTTATACACGACGCCATTAGTGGTTATTGGGGTGACATAAGAGTCTTCGAATTAAGAGTGACGGCGACAAGCTGCCGTAAAAGGAACGGAAGACGAAGCCATGAGACCACACCTCAGGTTTATTAACAATTTCAAACAGCCCTTCGTCCAGGGAAACGTGGAAAAAACTGCACGAGTGGTTCCTTGTTTTCATGCTCGTACGTGTCACCGTTCCGTCTCCGGTGAACCCCGCATGTAGCTCCTGTACGTCGGACGACATTGTCTCCGGAGCAATACGAGAGGCGAAAAGATGTGTGGCTGCCGGCACTTTTGGCGCTACTTGGGGCGTGCACTGCTTAGCAGCGGCAAGCGTTGCTGGAGGCCACGTAGGATCGCTCACCGGTTTCGTTGAGAGATGGTGGACCTTGCGCAGAGGACGAGATGCAGATGACTGGGACCGTGCGTCCTCACCCAAGAAGCCTGGGCTAGTCGCAGCGACACTGGCGTAGCTTTGCACTGGCGGTGCCGGTTGATCGGAGGAGCGGAGCGGGGAAAAACCTGTTTGCCCCACGACACCCTCACGCAGTTTGCGTATTTCAACACAAGGAGTAACATCTTCGGTCAGTAGCTGTCGCGCTTCAATCATTAGAGCATCCATCTGAACTGTCATCTTCTGCATCAGCGTGACAACGCTGAAAGGTACGGAGCCACCGGCAGTACCAAAACCTCCTACTATAACCAAAGACTCCGCATCGCCTCCTCTCCCATCATGAAACGTCGTCAGAGTGGGATCGCGCTAACTTGGGTATTAGGCCCAGTCCAACCTTCGACGTGGTGATAGAATACGAGCCCCGGCCATACACTCACTCAGCACTCGTGCCCAATCTCAGGCCTCGATTGATCTGATTGTGACGACGTTGCGGAGGCCTTTTGCTTATCTAGATAGTGTTGCCAGTACTCGCACGCTCTGGGTAAGACGCAGATATTTCGGTTGGTGTGTCCCCGGTGCCGTTAGTGCAGGCAAGCTGGGAGGCAGAGGGGTCAGGCCGCTTGACGCACTGGACGGATTTGTAACTACTATACCCAGACTGCATGAGGAACTTGTATTCCTCGGATCAAATGCCCAAGCACTGGCAATAGAACCGGTGTTCACACGACACACACGGAGGACTTTGCTATATGCCACAAATAGGCTCGGAGCAGCGCGCAGAGTCGTTTGCCTTCGCCGCCATCTTCGATGGAACGATGATTGTTCGTTCCTGCCACTGTCCCTATTCATCGTTGCGTAGGGCGTATTTAGATCTTTGGAGATTTGTGTAAAATTAGCTACGGAAGCTCCACTAATTCGGCATGTGCAGCTAAATTATGCAGCCATTGGGACATAATATAGTGAATAAATATTCAAGATAATGATGATCGTAAAATTATTATATTAAGAAGTTTTGACGAATGATTATATACTTTTTTTTAATTAGAGAACGGCTGAGCGTCAACGAATCCACTAAATCAGACAGTTGTAGAAATATTTGGTGTACGTGCTCTATTTTCCTGGCCCCCAAAATCCAACCAACCTTGCCGCGCCTGTGCGGTTCTTAACAGCAAAGCTGTTAAGAGCTAGTACCCATTTTTGTGTCCGGTACCAAAAATATGTCGACAAAAAACTACACCAAACTTTGGAAATTTACCGCAATCTTTCTAGCTATCATAGAAGAATGGGTAGTTGGGCGAGTCGGAGGGAATTCATCGTAGGAAACAGCGCGCAAAACAGAGGAGGACGAAAAAGAAACTCACGGGACGAGCGCAGAGCTTCGCTGGTCTTTCTTCTTCACCAGAATTGAAAGGCTGAACATTTTTTCTTCTTTTTTATTCTCAGAGTTTTCGCACAGCGATCCTTTCGCATGTGGCAAAACTGGTAACTTCAGCACACGAACGCACTTCGGGTGCGCTCTAAGTCTTTTAAAACGCTTACTCAATTTCTGATCATCGATGACGCTCAGAAACATTGTAATTCGAGTCATTCGCTTATTTTTTTTATAAATAAACGTTTATTAAAAACTTATAGTGGGATTTATTGTGATGATTAACGACCCATATTATGTCTCACTGGATGTATAACTTCACTGCACACACGCACACACCATTTCTGTGGCGTTCATGGATTTAAAAAAAATGTACAGTAAAAAAACTGTATATGATCTTTGTAATATTTTATTCGTGATGGAAATATATTTAGCTACGCGAAGAAATTGACCGTAACCAAATCCATCTTAACATGGCCAAAATATTGTCAAAATGAATTCGATCATGACTGAAAAATAAGTTATTACGAGCGACGAGGCTCCAGCCTTCAACAGCCAAGAAGGTCAAATCTAAACTATTCTTAAGTAAATCCGCTTAGAAAGTCGAAAGCAACTTAGTTAAACGTGTATTATAATCATCCTAGATGCTATTTGATTTTTTATTTTAATTGAACATTTTGCATAACTCTATTGCAAGTTAAATCTGGGTGGAATCTCTAACTACAATATGGATGGTTCATTTTAACATACCCTTGACAGAACTTCTTTCTCTAAATGTCCGCAAATTCTAGATTATAGTATTGCGGTCAACTTGATCACTGTTTATTTCTTATAACCATAGTCTCAAGTATTTTGCAGATTTTTCAACAGACGCCTATGCTCTCGTAGTCAATTTGTGAAAATTTTTTATATCAAAAATGCATTACCTTCAAAAGTGTCTACACAGAAAGTAATGCCTGAAACAACCAGTAAATAGTTAAATATATTGAGACATCTGACAGATTGTGTTTTGGTAGAGCAATACTGGTATAAGGAGCAAGTGTCGGTATAATAATGTAGGCACGCAACCAAGAAAGGGTCTGCGAAGATGATGTGCTATAAACTTTTAACCGCAATACAATTAAGCTCAGTCTATTAAAAAAAAGTACGAAGGCGCACCTAACTCAAAGAAGACGCGGTTTCCCGCGTTAAATAAAACAACGTCCAAACGAAAAACATGAGCGCATCTCCACGTGGTGAATGATGTTGATTGGGGCGAAGCTCTGGTGGTGCTGATGATACTGATTTTATTCTTCATAGGTAGTGCTGATGGTGCTAATTTTTTTTGTATCGCTCATAGGTAGTGCTGAGTTCCGGGTTGCGTTTCGACTTCCTGATTACTGCTTTATGGTCGGTGACATGCGGAGCCAGTCGTTCTTCTAGCGGATCAGCTTGGATCCGCTAGAAGCCATGAAAACGCATCTCCACCATTTAAGTCAACGGTCCATGCCAGAAAGAGAATGTGTGATATAGAACGTGGTTATATACGCGTTTGAGCATTTGACCGCAGCGCCATCTCGTCTATAAACGTTGAGCCGATGCTTGCAAAGTTTAACGCGATTATATACGCATTTGACCGCAGTACCCTCTCCTGTATAAACAATGAGTGACTGCATGCAACGTTTTATCCATGACAGAAACCCCAGCTTTTGAGTTACTACCACATCTCAGAGCCCCCTACTCGTCCCGCAGTCGTGGCCGAGTGGTTAAGGCGATAAACTAGAAATCCATTGGGATCTCCCCGCACAGGTTCGAATCCTGTCGACTGCGCAAACATTTTTTTCTTTTTTTTATGTGAGCACAGACGCCGGGCGGACGGGCGGACGGACGGACGGAAAAGGCTGGACCCTAAGGAGCTTTGCCCCTAACAATAAATTGCTAAGCGGTCGTGGATCGATCCAACACTTTAACTGTTTATAATATGCCTCTCCAACGATAAGGAAATCTGTGACAAGAAAGTCCAGTACCATTTACTAACATTCTAAGGACTCTTTATGCACCTTTTATTATAATCGCTCATTTGTATTCACAAGCGGTTTTGGTATCGCTCTTTAGGCACCACCTATTTGTGGCATCAATATCAGCTTATCTGGCATTCTAGGCCCTCTACTATATTCCTCTTCAGCCTATTAAAAAATCAGGCTTAATCAAGTTTAATAGTTTGTTTGAAGTAGTTCTTAAGAGATTGGATGAATAAGTAAACATATGTGCTTACTGTGTTTCATGCGTGTACGCCCGCGGACAATACAAGTTAAAACCGTCGATCCTTTTTTTTTCAGTGTCTAAGTTCACCACAATTTCCGTTATCGTTGAAATTGTCAGAACGTCCGATGTAGGCAATCTCAACTTGGCTTTCCATTCCTAGATAAACCACAACTCTAAGAAAAAAAATAAAAAAAAAACTGCCAGGTATGCCAAAGCAGTATTAATGATTTTTTTTAGTTAATTTATCCGCGATAGTAAGTTGTGATTCTACAACGAAGGATTAACCTTAAACAAAGTTTAAAGCATCTTATTAGACAATACCAGTGGAAAATGAGTAATGCTTAAGGTGGAGCCTTACTTGTTTTGAAAGCAGCTATTTTCGCAAAAACGAGTATAAACCAGAAGAGAAAAAACATGCGCCTCAGTAAACATCAATAAAATTTCTTAAATTATTTTGATTTCCTGGTACGCCCCCTACACTTTACTTATCAGCTCGGAACGACGCAAATACTCTCATTAAAATGTCATCAGCCTATTTCACCGTCTTTTTTGTATTATAAATAATGACTGCCATGTGCTAAAATGTGTATCTACATGCAAAAAGCGGCAGAAACTTCCCAATTCGCGGAAAAGGGGGGAGTGGTGACTCCATCACGAGAGTGCTCCAGCACGCACTGCCTTGTCAGTGCAGTAACCTTTGAACGAAATCGTTTTGCAAAGCCTCCCCCCCCCCCCCCCCCCCCACCCCCAAGACTCACAGGACCTCGTCTTGTGTGACTTTTGTTTGTTCGCCTGTATAAAAAGAGTCCCGAAAAGAACACGTTTTGTGGTCCTCCAAATCAGACATTGCAGAAAACGAGGAATGAATACGGAGCACTTCTGCAAACAATTCATACCATGCCGCTAGATCGTTAGCAGACGACGCAGGTCGGCATGCTGACTTGTAAAAGATGCCGCCAAGCGCTGCTAGCGGCGGAGGCTGTTACTAGAAACAGAAATTTATTCCGGTTACTTTTGAGTCCCCCCTCGTATATGGGTGTGACGTCACTTGAGACCATCCGGTCACATAGCCGTGACATCACATGACGTCATGATGTCAAATGCTCATGTTACTTCACAATATCACGTCTCTTCATGTGACTTTACGAGATCATGCGCCAGACGACACCAGTGTGCCAATGACGGTACGGTGTCACGAGAGACTTTGAGAACATGTGTACGTTCCGCTGTAACATCAAACATTCACATGACGTCACGATGTTACGTGATGAATCTTAGTCACGTTTCGATATAGCGGCTCTTTGAGACGGTTCTTCATTATGTTTATTTTTGTAAATGAATTCGTCTGATGAAACACATTATGTCTTAAAAGAAATCTTTCTCAGGGAACCTGGGCAGGTTGGATACTTGAAAAATGTTACTTATCGTTGTTATATAATATTATAGGCGGACGCTTCGACCACATCATAAAATAAGACAAAAAAAGGCCATGGAGGCGCGCCTTATGTGCGCCCGGAATGATGGACAAGCGGAAGTCTTCTGTTTTACTGGTTAGTTGTTCGTCATATTTCATACCCTTCACAAATCAAAGCTTTCTATATAAACATTCTGCCGCACTCGACTACCAAGCTTCATTCCTAAACGCAAATACATCGTCGCTGTCTGGATGGGCTACACCAGCCGGCGTTTTGACAGGTTGCAGTGGTTTCCCATTAGGCTGCACGCTTCTCTGAGTGGCAGCCACGTCGGACGGCGTTGGGGATTTTCTCACTTTTGCTGCTCCATCCTCCACCATATGGTAGTTAATGAATAACCATAAAAACGAGACGTTACGTACACCTTGGTATGCTTAGTTCGCTATGAGATGATGCCGCATGATACTTACGCTTTCTTTGTGTTTCAGCGTATCGGTACGTAGCACATCATTGCGTTACATCGTTTTCTTGTTTTTCTTTTGCTTTGTAGTGCAACATTTGCTTTGCGGTGAAGCCTACACTGTTGCTTTGTTTCTTGTTTGTTTGCGTGTTGGCGAGCGGCACATGTTCGTTCTCCATTATCAATATAGTTAAAGAGGTGGAATCAGAAATCCTGCGTGTTGTATCCACCTCTGCACGTCCAGTCAAGTTTTTATTTAGATCCACAATTTTTATATCTACTATATTTGTGGATAATCGTAAGAGCAATGTCGGACTGGCTATCTCAAGAATGCTTCTTTTGACCAGAACTAACGTAGTGAATTAAATGAATACTGTTCAAAAATTATACTGTAGCTTAGAAATGTTTCTAGTCTATTTCTTCTTTCTTGCAGCATCGCGATAATGTACATCTCTAGGAAACAACGAGGTCGACTTACCAACAACCGTAGTTACTAACAGTCTAACACTCTCAAGAAAAAAGGGTGTCAAAAGGTGTATTCTTACACCCTTTGTCCCATGTAATACACCCCAAAATTTAAATTTGACGTACAATGCCCTACAGTCGAACATTGGGCCCGAAACTTTACGAGGGGCTTGATAGCCGTGTGGTACAACATTTTAAATAGCTAAAGTACGTATCAAAGACCACATAATGAAAACACCGAGTTTTTACAGTAGGGCCAAGAAAACCCGGATTATTTTTTTTTGCGTTCAGTAAAACGTACATTAGCTATTTTAATAAGTTGTAGCACACGGCTATCAAGCCCCTCGTAAAATTTCGGTCCTTCTGTTCGACTGTAGGGCGCTGTATGTCGAATTGAAGTTTGGGGGTGTATTATATGGGACAAAGGGTGTAAGAATACACCTTTTGACACCCTTTTTTGTTGAGAGTGAAGAATCGAAGGACGGGGCAAGTACTCACACCCTATATTGCTCCGCCGAAATTAGTTTGTAACATTCACCAAGCAGAATGTCAAAGAACTAATAACGCAGTCAGAAACCTGTCATAATGAGCCCCGTCCTGCATTTTAGAGGCCGCAAGCGACGACAAAGTGGATAAAGCATGTATTTGCACTTTCTCTTCTTTCTTCAAAACGTCTTTGTTCCATGACTACGCCAGATCAGATATTGGTTTTTATCTCGACAACAAGAGTAATTCGGCGCACCCAATTTGTGTCCGCACTGGGCCGTCGTGTGATACAGCATTCCTTTGCATACGAAAATACAAAGTTTACTGGTCTAGGTGGTGCTGCCGTAGTATTGGTACTTTGAGTAAAATGTTGTAGATGGGCCTCTTGCATTGAAGCTTTGAACACACTCTGCAGCTATAATTTTGGGTAGCACAAGCTTACTTGATTTGGCCTCGCATTATTTATGACACCTGCTCTGAGCTTTTTCTCTTGCGCTGTAATGCTGAAGAACAAAAAAAAATCTTTTGACGTCCGAAGTCTTCTAGGTTTAACACCGCAAGACATTCGAATCTGCCATATTCATGCCACCACCACTCGGTTCCACGTAGTTGATCTCTGAATGGTGACATCAAAACTACTGACGTCCCGACGTTTTTTCTTTTTATTTTCGAATGTTTCGGACGCGGCGTTTCTTCGTACACTCCATACCGTTCCAACTTTGACCCGTGCTTCGATGGCGTTCGAATGTTTCCCGTGTCTTTGCAGTATCCTACACTCTAAAAAAAAAAGGTGTCAAGGGAGAGTAAGTGCCCTAACTTACTCTCCTTTAACTCTATCTGAATGGAAGTTACTCTTTCCCGACCGCTTCTTTCGATGATACTCTCCCTTAACCCTCCCTCGACCTCGAGAGTAACTGTAACGAGAGTTAGTTTCTCCTCGCGATATCACGGGCTGTCGATAGATGGCGCCGCTATGGGTTCGGCGCTAATCCGGCGCAAGTTCGACGCTGTTCGGCGCAGGTATTTTTTTCGTTTTCTCGGGGAAACCTTTTTTTCCTATCCGCTTTTCTTTTTTTCTTTTTTCTTTTTTTTTTTTTTTTGGGGGGGGGGGGCGGGGGAGATGGGCAAGAATGTTTTAATAAATGAGTTGGTACAGCCTGCCTCGACGGGTTTATATTTCCGTATTTATTAACTTAATTATTACGTGCGGCAGGAAGATCATTGGAGCGGGGACACTACTTTATCCAAGCAGTAAGCACTTATTGTTTTTGCTACACAGATATATCAAACAATAAACATATAGATCAGTGTGTAAACGGGTGTATGAGCGGATGCTGACGCGCGTGTGCGATTATGTTTCGTTACATAAGTGCCTAGGGTTGTTATGTAGCCCAGGGATGTTTTTGGGGCATTGTTATATTTTTGGGGGGTCGTTTCAAGTTACTGCTGAGCCCGATCTCACTGATCGTAGGAACAGGTATATGTATAAAAAAAGTATTTTTTCCACATTCGCATTAAAAGCAAGCAAAGAAGAAAACCTCCCTCCGTGACAGAAGAGGTCGGCTTCGCGCGGTCTATTGCATACGCCACGTGACGACCATTTCATAAAGCGTCGCCCTAAACACGGCGTTCGTTTCGAAGCCATGTATAGGTTCAAAAAACCTATACATGGCGGCAAGCCAGGTTTATGGTACGTGACACTAGGGGCTCCCTTATTTTCACCGCCGTGGAGAAAATAAACGACGGAGCGAGGGCGTTTGGAAAAGTTGTTAGCGATGATTTCCAAACTTGTTACGCGGTCTTTGTTTTGAGTCATTAAATAAACTTGGCTTGACTACTACCTTTTTTTTTTTAATATTTACATTTTACTTTCCGAAGCGCGGGAGTCGATCAGTCTTCTGCTCTGTTCAAGAAAAGCTCTGGGGGGTTAAACCTTTAACTCTGCACAGTTTGCTACATCCTTAACTGTTTCAACCTCGCTCTCCGAAGCTCCCTTGACAGGAAGGTTTTCGATATAAGGGAACATTCAAGATCGCTGCTCTTTTCCGCTGTTCATCAAACAGTTCCTAATGTACAGCGGAAGCACCGTGTAGCATTTCGGATATCGATATTTGTGGTACGGATCTCACTGGCTTTAAATATAGATACATTAGTGTGTATTACAGAAGTCTTATTTCGCTGTCCAACAGAGCCACATTTAAACTGCCATTGACGGGTTCACCTTACGTTCAGTTGATTCTACACAGCAAGCGATAGCTCAATTATTTTGGGTAGAACGTAGACTGCTCTATGTCGCCCTACGATATGTTAAAAGTATGCTAAGCTTCTTATGTTCAATGTCCCCGAGGTACGAAACACGGACGACAGAAGCTCAGTTAAAATGAATGAGCGAAAATATCTCTATGTTCTGTAACTAGCGGTAGCTTCCTCCATCTAGCATGGCCTTTGAAAAAGCCTGTGTCTAGAGTGCCGTGGTACTCTTGCCAAGCGTTCAAGTGCCCACGTCCGATGGCACTCTAAGCACGCATTGGAGTGCCGTCCGAATGCCCTAAATGGGCTGTACAGAAGACGTGGGTCAGCGCGTCCCGAGAAGCATAGCCTGCCGCATCCGTGAGCTAAAGAAATCCGATTCACAAAAAACATTTCACCATCGAAGTGCTTCGGAAGTGAGGGAAGTGTCGCAAGCGAAAATTTAGAGGACCCAGAGGAAATTAGAAAGTAAATAAATTTAGAGGAATTTAGAAGATAAATAAACTTCTTTTAGAGACAGCCAAATTTACTTATAAGCTTGGTCTTGGTACCAATCCAGCCAGCTGAAAGTCATGATGTGGAAAGATTGTGAACTTTAATTTGGTCTCCTGTGTTTGTTAGTTACCGAATTGACAACAAACCAGCACCGACCAACTAGCTCTTTTACGACGCAAATATTTTCACGAAAAAACTTAAAAAAAAACTTCGAAAAAACAAATAAATAAACACAAAAAAGATAGTGTGGAATGGGAATGCTGCGGACACTAAAGTTCGTTAATATTTTTTTTTTTTTTTTTTTGTATGGAGCATTAGTGCAAGCTGGGTGCAAGGTGCGCAAGGAACGAGCGAGGCGCCCGTTGAGTCCGGATTCCCTGGATTACCGCCTTCGGAAGCACACGCTGTCCTCAGTTGCCACACAAAGCCTTTAGTCATGGATCGGGGACTTTATCCCCCGTAAGCTGACAGCGCGGTGGAAACTGCGTGCTTGTTAGACCGTTTGACTGTCAGTCTCGCACCACGTGATCACCCCTTCTCCGCATACACACGCGCGGCGAGCGAAATCAAGCGATAGGAGTCAGGCCACTGAATGGTTGGCTAACGCTTAGCTTCACCGCATTGTCAACTTAGAGATGAACGAAATAAGAGCTCACCTCTACAATCAATTTCCGGCCTGTTATCGCCTGACATCACTTTCTGCACGCGAAACCTCCTACCTTGAAAGCAACAAGATCGTTTTGACCACGAGCAAGCTTCCCGGAACTTTAGAACGGATGCCTTGCGAATGATGGGGCCTAGGAAGAGCAGCGCTGCCATTATTATTATTTTTTTTAAATTCTGTTCTTGATTTCACGAACGGTTTCGGAATATATGACCGAATACCGTTTTGGCATCTCCACAGAACTAAGATTTAGTGACACTATGAATGTGTCATTGATAGTAGGCATTCCATGCGCAATTATGCATAAATATATAGGACAACGATAATTTATTTGTTATGTTTGTGAACACGGAAAATACATAAATGAATTAATTAATATATTTATAAAAGTATCTGTTTCACATTTTTTCTCAAGAAGGTCTTTCTCGCGCGCTGCATGGGTAACAACACAATCATCTAAGTACTGACGTGTGCACTTATATGGCAGCATTTTTTTTATACAAAAGAATATTACGTTAATTTACCTTAATTACTTTTCTGGATTAAATTTTCCCTATAATAAGGGACGTGCTTAAATGCATATATGCTTCTGTGCAACCCTGCTGTCATTGCTGCCAAAAAAAGCAAACATCTTTTTGATAGGACAGGTCAGGAGTGCTTATATTATAAATTTGAAATAAACACCCGTGCCAAAATCACCGGTGCATTTCCAATGAGAGGGGCCGCTATCCCGTGCTCGCCTGGCGTATAAATGATCAGTGACTCGTCATTCGTAATCTATCGATAGTATTTCGGATGAAAACATTATTTCAAAG
Organism: Ixodes scapularis; assembly: GCF_016920785.2. NCBI lineage: Eukaryota > Metazoa > Arthropoda > Arachnida > Ixodida > Ixodidae > Ixodes > Ixodes scapularis. The sequence goes on along the minus strand of NW_024609835.1, from coordinate 188,967,699 downwards.
CAAATAAGGGCGAAATTACAGTCGATGTGCCATAGTGAATCGTTAATTATACAAGAGTCCCACCTACACCAAATCTAGCACGTCGCGCTTAGGCGGTGGTGCAGCCTGTTGAACGGAGCATGGCCGAACGCTTCACACCTCGGAAAATGGGTACATGCAGCGCATCGTGCGCGGAGCTCTTGTGTGCAAACGCGTGCTTGTTTACACGCAATGAGTTGGTGTACACTCGATTCAGAGGTCAAACTGTTCGTGAGAGATTATTCGGCGTGAAGTCGGTCTGCCTTTCAAGATTTGCGACACTGGTTCACGCTGTACATGAGACACGCGTAGCTAGTGGAGCACGACCGCTAACCTGAGGTCGTTAACGTGCATCACGCGCTATACTTAGTTTCACCTCCGAATGAACCGCAGATGCTGTTTCAGTGCTTGTGCACCCGCGAGCGCTCGTGTGCCCGCCGAGGCGTCATCCAAAACAATTAGCTCGCGCTTTTAGCAGGTGTGACCAACAATGGTCCATGCTGAGTTGAGACGAAGTATTCCTGGTGTTCATAGCACGTTCTGCAGAATGCGCTTGCGCTCCTCGTGCTCCTAGCTCCAACCAGTCAGCGACACGCGCGGGCTAGCGCGAAATCCTCCCTTTGAAACAGAAATTTCTAGCGCAAGCGGTCATTCCGCAAAAACACCTCTGAAGGCTGCACTTTCGTGCCGGAAGCCTTCGCTGGGACAAGCCTCGGGCACGTGCAGCATTCGCTCGGAAATATATTTTGGTGTTGTTGTAGTATTTTAAAGTGCAGGAGAAAAGCTGGAAGCCACCCGCATCTATTTCACGAGCAGAGTGCTCGCGAAAGTAGCGTAAGTACTTTTAACGTAAGCTACCACTTTTAGAAACAGATTGTAATTGTTTGAATAATCTTCTATTTGTTCTTTTTTCCCCAAAAATTAATTCGTGATTGGAGTGATCTCCGAGAATACCGGTCACCAGTGATACCTGTATAGTGCCATATTGGCGTGACATTTGAGTGCTGTGCTCTTGATGCATCGTGTCCCTTTTTATTATTCCTCTTTTTTTTGTGTGTTTTTTTTTTTTTTTTTTTTGCAATTTGACAACTGGATTTTTATGTAGTCGGGCGCTGCGTTTCTCTATCTGTGACAATTTGATAGTTTATATACAAAATTCATCCCTAAAATAATGCCGTCTGCACACTGTAGGCATTTTATAAATAAATAGAACAAATAAATATTCGCGTGAAGGGTGCGCTAATAACTGAATGAATAATTTTCGATTAGTCTTTCAAAGGTTGGTATTTTACGGCAGTTAATCATTCAAATATTAAGCTGAGTTCTGTTTTTGTAGTGAAGGCAAGTGGAACCGTTCGCGGGTTTTAGAGATTCGAAGAGCTATCGCTGTAAAATGGTAACCACTCTCCAATGTACTTTTTTTTTCTTTTTCGGACATGTTGGTTTGAATATATTTACTGTGGCGGATGCTTTCAACGCGTGAGCTCTTGTCTATTGGAGGCATTCCTTCATTAGTTCACCCGCTCTCTCTTGCCTCGGTATTACGTATATCATATGATTAATAACCCCTCCAACTAGCAATCCGGAAAATGGGTTTTATCGACGTGTTGGATCCGCTATGGCAATCAGTTTGTTGGAGGATGCTTCATCGACAAAATCGTCTCGTCAACACTGCGCTGTCCCATCGACGGTTTCATCAAAACGAGCGTTGTGTCGTTTCACAACATAGCTAGCTTTGCTATAGCATTTATGGGCGAGCCCTGCGCACTTCACGCGTCCGTAACGGTCCGCCGGTCGGTCGTCTGTAACCATACAACAGATTGGAGCCACCACGTAACCACAGTGGAAATAGCGCTCCATATAATAGTCACAAGGTCACGTGACTATAATGCGTGGGGGCGATGTAAATATCGTCACTGATGAATCCATGAATCCCGAACAAGAGCTCTGCCGGACAAAAGCTTTTCCCGGACCCGGATAAAACCTCAGCACTTTTTTTCAGAGACCCGGATAAAAGTACATCATTTTATGACTACACATGAGCAAAGGATTAATGAAGAATTTCTTTAATTTCATTGCCGATCTTGATATGAGGACCGTATGTTTGTTTCTGGGGACCGAAAACTACGATAAGAAATGTCTCGATATGGGCTCATCGGGGCCGCCAAATGGGGCTGCCGATGTTCGCGTCAATGCCTCGCCGTTCCGTCGCGGTCAAACGCATGGGACCTTTCGCTCCAGATTATTAAGTTGACTCTATGACCTCGAGAGAAAAGCTTCGTACCCTAACTACGGGTTTATGGACTTCATTTCGTGGCCAGTGAAGAACCCAGTTGCGATTGACGGGACAAGAACATATTCTGAAACGTGGTTATACAAGGGCGGCTCTATGACTTTACGGCACAACTGCTGCTACAATAACACGCCGAATGCTTCCAACATGGCACCACCAAGGCACTGATAGCAGACGATAACGCCGTTTTTGATTTAGAGTTTAGCCGGAAATAACGTCAGCTGCAAAACGCAAAAAAAAAAAAAAAATCATACGAACGCTTATCACAGTGGACTGCCAAGTTCCACAAGGGAGACCGCTTTACAGAAAGTTCATGCCCTGTGTACGATCTGGTGGTGCACGAAAGCACCCGATGTCAAAAGCCCGTGTCAAATGCCTCACGGCTGACACTCCATCCTTTTGCCCCGCCTTTAAAAAGCTAGCTTGATCAGAAGCCCATGACGCGAATCCCCAGATCATATGGCCGGGTTCTCACCGTGATGGTGAAGCATTCTGCTTTTAATTAAGAGGCAGCAAGTGTGCACGCGAGCGTGTGTAACGTAATCATGCCGTCATTTGTAGACCTTCAACATATTAGGTTAAGGAACAATGATGCTACACCTGTACGATCGCCCACATGTGGTTGGTATTTTAGTCTAGAGATCTGGTGCAATCCACATGTTTGCGTGCATTTTTTTTTTTTTATGCGCATGTTTTGCTGTTTTGTTTATGTTGAGGCATAACCTAGTTAGCCTCGCTGGTGCTCCGAGGCAACGGGAAGTGGCTGACGATTTTCTTAAAAATCATATTGCCTCTTTTTTTTTTTTTTTTTCGTTGGGAGACATTTGATTTATCATTCTCATTTTAATGTTGACATTAGGGTTCAAGTTGAGTTCGGAGCGTCGTGTCTGCCAGACTCTTTTTGTCTTCTTGCTCTAGAGCTGTCATGTTTAAGCAATCTCTATCACATTGGTTTTTTCGATACCGGGCAAGCAAATACCAACAGAGACAAACGACAGAATTCGAGCGCCCTTCCCCCGCACGGGGGGGGGGGGGGGGGGGGGGGGGGTGGAAGGCGCGCGCATTGACGGCCTCGAAACGGAATGCTTACAAGGTCGCTCGGCCTGGTGCAAGAACTCGTTCTTTCCCTGGGAAAGGGCGAGAGAATGTGATGAGAGAACAGTTCCCCTCCCGTTTTCCCCACACTGCCCCCCACACCCATCACCAATCTCTTCTAATCTCTTCTTTGTAAGCGAAGAGGACTCGTCCTTGAAGGAGGACTCCCTTCATTTTTAAGCTGACAGTGTCGAGCGAGCTAAGCGCCCACCGGACCAGTTATCACCTGCCTCGCTCTCTGCGCCTGGTTACAAGAGGGAGTGTGATCACGTGGTTAAAGACAGACGTGCGATTAGTTCACCGGGCACCCCTTAGCTTCCTCTACACTTTCAGCTTAGGAGTGACGGAGCCCAGCAAGCAAATCACACACACTAAAAAAAAAAAAAAGAGAAAAAGAAAAAGAAAAAAAAAAAAGAAGAGAAGAAAGCGTTCAGAGGCGCGCGCGCCAAAACGCCGTCGAGGCGAGATCTCTTTGCTTTGGGGCATTTCGCCATCGAAGCGGCGGAGGGAGGCCCACCCGAAAGCCGGCGCACTCAGCTCGCGGACGAAGACGTCTGTCACGTGATGTTCAGGCCGCACCGTCGGCACCCCTGCGTAGGCTCGCCGACGGCAGCTCTTCCAGCTCTTCCATGACTTCGTTGACGCGACCACTTGTCACCATTCAACCGCACTTAAAAGGTAAGTAGCTCATTTTCGCATGCGCCTCTAGAGATAATCGAAGTGCAGAAGGACTGAAAGATGCGTAACTTAACGCGATAGCGTGTGTTGTGTCAGAAAACGCGCTCAACCTTGTTGCTTCCGCTTTCCCCACTCAGTTGCACGAGGGCAACGCATCCTCGCATCAGACTCGACGCAATTGACGTGTGCAGAACAAGGGCTCATTGCCATGGGAGTTTGGTTTGCTCTGGTTTCTTCCAAACACTTTTTGTTCGTACCTTTTCGCTTTCCGGCGCCGTAAGAAGAACGGAAGAAATCAAAAACACTGAACCGCGCTCGGTGAATAGTTACGATGGGCGCTCTCGCGTGCTGAAATTCAAAGAGAGCATGTCATATCTTCTTTAGTCTATTTATTTATGTAAAAAAAAAAAAAAAAGAAGTTCTTGTCTTAGGCAGTGGTGTGTTCGTTTCACATCGCGCATCCCCGCTCCGCGAATGAGGCCACCAGACGGTCATGTTACATGTCGAAAAATTGCCTTTCTGGAGCGTTCCGGAGGCTGGCGGCAGCGTGCTGAAGTTACGTGTTTTACTCGTTCGTCGGTATTCGCCGAAAAAGTTATTTAAAACCCTGTGTAAGCCGTGAGACTTGCCGTTGAGAACACGTCAAAAGTTTTACGGAAGCGCAGTGCCGTAGGAAAAAGGCGCAACTCGTCGAAATCAAGTTTACCGCGGCGTGATCAAAGCTTCCTTGGCACGCCGAAGCGCTGCGTGTCTCTGGCTTCGCGCGCTTGGATACCGATCAAGAATCGGCGCCGCGGCAAAGTTTTGAAGGTGTGTCGCGCGTAGATGTTTTTGCATCATATATCGGGCACGGAGTTCTGGGTCGTCCAGCTGTTCCGGCAAGTTGCTTTGAATAAAGAGGAAAAACAATATGGACGGTTGCTCTTATGCACTATTAACCATGGCTATTAACCATGTTCCATATCTGCTCTAATGGATCACATGGCAGCACAAATAGAGCAACGCTGTGGAGCAAGTTTGGTTTTCGAGGGCAAAACTACAAGACAATGAGAATTAAAATTTTTGAAGCGCGACCCATATGGTCATGTGCAGTCCCTTGGCCAATCACAATTAGGTGAGTCGCGCTCAAACGTCAAGTGCAATAAAGTAGGTTTATAATGGTTCAGCACTAATCAGTGATGAGGAGCTATCGTGCACAATATTCTGTAAATCGTCTAACGACGAAAAAAAGACGTACTGAGTGCGACATAGTTTGTGCGAACAAGTGATCGCTGGTTTTTCCAGTTTTTCTCTTTGAAACCAAGGGATGTCATCCAAGTTGTTATTGCTACGGAAAGAGCTCATATAATGTAAGCAAAAACATTTTGTGCTCGCTAATACTAATTGGAAGTGAAATGTGCCGATGTCGTGTTCGCGCTAACAGTATCATGATGTGTACCTTCCCCTCCTCGTTCGTTGCCACTGGCCACTGGATCAAGCTCTTTCTGGACCGCGAGTGCGGAAGTTACAAATACAGTCGTCGGGGTAAAGTAAAACGCTGCTCCAGAAGCACATATATGGCTTCACACACATTGCACTCGCAAAACACATTTACACGTTGATTCTTTATTGTCATCCGAGCATGCGAAGGCACAGAGTCGCGGTGCTTTTGTGGGCCAGGGAGCTTTCATCACCCCACTAGACCGATGAAACGTGCTTTCGACAAGTTGTGCCTTTTTCCTGTGGCACTCTGCTGCCGTAAAAATTTCCACGTTTTCTCAACGGCAAGTTTCACGGCTTACACAGGGTTTTAAAAAACGTCTTTGGCAAATGGCGACAAACAAGTAGAAAACATGTCTTTAGCTCGCTGCCGCCAGCCTCCGCCACGTTCCAAAAATAATTTTTTGATGTGCAAGATGGTTGTTCGGTGGTCGCACTCGCGCTGCAGCGAGCAAGCGGGGATGCGTGATCCGGCAATTGTCATAGAGACCAGTGGTTCGTTCGTTTCGCGGTAGGCCTACCGGGCAAACGACAACCGTGCTTGCATAACCTACCGCAGGATGGCGCCACCGACATCATTAGATGCTGACTGGAAGCAGACGATGACGTGCCACCTGCTTTGGCCGCTATGATTTATTAAATACTTTCAGCGGATATGATGTGTTACCGCTTGATAATAAATAGGACTGAGGTACACAAACCACTTCTGTCCCACGGTGAGCTGAGCGAGCACTCTGCCATAGACGGAAACAATTTTGTCCTTTTATGAAATTAAGGAACTCCAAGTTACTCGCTTATATTTCCCTACGTAAAAGCAACTATTAAAATATGTGCTCGAGCGAAAAGTAGCCATTTTCCAAGAAAAGTGTTCAACTTTTACTTTCCCTTTATAGTTGCTTCCCTTTGGCTGGAACGATTATTGATGCCTTGCATGGTAGGAAGTGAGGTGTCAATCATTGTTTCAGTGGCCCCAATTACTTGAGGAACACTTGTATGATCCTTCCTCGCTATATTTGCATTTTAAAGGGATGCTGAACCGAAATCTGGGTTCCACAAAACACGGCGGCACAAGCGTGCAACGGGATGCTACAAACACCAAAACATCACCCATATAGCGATATCTCGACCATATTTTTTAAAAAAGGAGGCGCATTTGACAGATATGTTGACGTCTTGTTTCTTTGAGAAGAGTCGAGAAGGAGAGGGAATGGTCTTGCGTCTTGCTCGCCTCGTCGCCTTGATGGGGCGAAGCAAAGAGAGGAGAAAACCAGATACATTGCCTCCACGTCCCTCGTCGGCCTCGTTCAATCTCAATCTCTTTTTCCAAAAATACTGCCGTCCATTCAAAATATCTCCTTACCAGTAGTGCTGTAGGGATTGTAGCGTCCCATCTACAGCTCCTGTATTGTTTTCTGAAATCCAAATTTCGGTTCACCATCCCTTTAAGGAAAAGTGCATGTTGCGACGTGTAGTTTATTCGCTCTGTTAAAATAGTTTTATTGCAATGCAGTTGTCGAAGACTGAACTGATTTAGTAAATGAATCGAGATTTAAAGGCATTTTGCGTTTTTACTTTCTATACCCTTCTATTACAACACTTCCAACAACAATCTTTTTGCTGCTAATATTTGTCTGTATTATAATGGCAGTTAAAATAGTTTTTATGGCACTTTGAGGAACTGCGGGGTTTTCTATAGTACTTGCATCGCTTTTTACAAGGTGATGAACGAGAATCACCTGCTCCAAAAGCTGAAATCGGAGGGGTGGGGGACACGCTACCACAGCCATGATGGAGCACTCACACATATTTTTGCTGCAGTATATACTTCTGAGCATCGCCAGCAATGACGGGCCCATGTGCTGGACGGACCATGGGACGCCACTGAACCGATCATTCTCGAGCCAACCACGGGAAAACAGCGGCTCCCAGAACCCGTCCTGGTGGATTTCAAGTTAAGAGCATTAGGAGCCTGCCAACATTGGTCGTCAGCTGCAATGCCTCTACAAAAGCCGCTGTCCCATGCCAGCCATTCGGGGCACGCTACCACAGCCGTGATGGAGCGCTCAAACATCTTTTTGCTGCAGGTTGGTTATTTGAAAACTTCAGCTTGCTGTCATTCTAGCAACTAATGTCTGCTAGTTGTATTGTATTTAACACAGCTCTCTCTAAATTTTCTGACTATTATGTTGTAAATTTTTTTTTTTGATTGTACAGTTAATGACAACTAGTTACTTTCCAAACAAAAGTTGCTAGAATTTATTCTTGCCTTCGTTCTATGTGTTCGTATTTGTTTAGACAGTACTAAACCCCGGTACAAGGAAGATCTTGAAAACTAGGGCAACAGAAAAAAAAGACTATTTAAGGTAGCCAAAAACTCGAATTTCGAGGCAGCCTGGACCAAATATAACTCTCGGGCCAAACTCTGTATCGAACGTATGCATTTCTTCGAAGAAAAACTTTTAGAACTGACCTGCCTTTAATATTAAAGAATAACGAAAAAACGTTTTGGAAACTTATTTTCCTATATCAGTCATTCCGTTCAATACTCTTGATGAACAATGATGGCAGTGTTATTTCGGACGCTGAATGTCCTATGGTTTTGAACAATTGCTTTTAGTCTACTTTTACTGATCGAGATAGTTCCTTCTTACCTTTTGTACCAGATGTCGATTTTAGGTATATGGACCCTATTTCTATTACACCGTCTGAAATTGCGATATTAATGATAACCTCAAAATTTTCAGCTCGGCTGGTGTCGACTCAATTAATACAAAAATTCTAAAAAATACCAAGGGTGTAACCAGTGAAATATTGTCACAAAAAATAGGTGACGAGGCGAAGTAAAACTGAACAAAGTGAAAGGTTTAATGGGGCAAACTTTGCCCAAATTAAAGGTAAATAACAGCACGTCGGAGGCGTCGAGTGTCTTCAATACAACAGGGTCAAGCACAAGCTATAGCTAATTGCATAAGGCCACGCGGGGCTTCTTTTATAGCACTCTCCTTTCTAGAACATTCTGTTCTAGAATTAACCACGGCCTTCTCAAAGTTTCTAGAAGCATCGTCTTAGGAGTAAATAAAAACATCTGCCATCCCAGGATTCAAACCCGGGACCTCTGCATGGCAGTCGGGCGCGGTGCTCACTGGGCTACCCCTAAGCACGTAGTAATATGCAGTCTACTTTTCCAGCATTCGTCCACTGGTTGCGTCCCACCCGAGTGGAAGGTTGGGAAGGTCGTTCCAATCTACAAAAGTGGCGACCGTCACTGTGCGGGAAACTACGGTCTCATATCAATAAGCAGCGTTGTATGCAAGTTGTTAGAACTCGAAATATTTTCTCATGTAGTATCGCATCTGGAATCTACAAACAACTTTTTCTACCGAAATCAGTACAGGTTTCGTAAAAGATAATCATGCTAGAGGCAGTTGCTGGAGTTCACCCATGATATTCATGTTAATATGGACACTAACTCCCAAATATGATGCCATATTTTTTTATTACTCTAAGGCTTTCGATCATGTATCTCACTGTCATTTAATATCAAAACTTTCCTCACTGAATCTTGATTCTCTCACTTTATCATGGATTCAAAGGAAGGACTACCCAGGATAAGTGCTGAATAACAACTGATTTTTCATTGGAATGTGTAGATGGCACTATATTCGCTCAGGCATGGGGCACACCATGGATTTTGCACTTTTTTCTTCTTCATTGCACACTCCACATGCTAACGAAGATCCAGAAAATGAATCTCACCGTTCGTTGGAGTCAGTGAAGGTTGGCTTACTCAAGATGGTCTGTTTTTTTATTATGTAATAGGTTTCCTTCATTTCTCTACACATTTGGTTTTGGTGTTTAAACAATACAGTGGTGTTGGAGAACTGCGGTTTGCACCCGCAATCTCGACAGTGCAGCGCTAAATGCTAGTATGCGGTCCCTTGCAATGAGCTTTGGTGTTCTCAGAGTCCGATGTTCAGGCATCGCCCGGTCACCTAGGTATCCTGGTCACCAGATAAAAATCAGAAATATTAAAAGATGTATTTTTGTAATTATTGGAGCTTTAAATATTCTGAAAGGTTTTCTGTACGTCCAATAACCTATGGTGGCTGTCATGTAATGAATATTCTAACTTGCCTAATTTCTGTGTCCTGGCCCCTTTCAAACAATTTCATTTGGGTTTACAGCTTTCTCAAATCACGCTGGCACCTGCAGTGCACTTGCGTGTAACTTATAGTTTGCAGGTATCGGGTGGTTTAGTTTGTCATTGCATTCTGTTCAGAACCTAACCACATTCCACATTTTTTGTTTTCAAGGTTCTATAGTTGTTCATATAGACTTGATTGCTGTGCAAGTTACAAACATTGCCTTCCACTTGTAAGCTGGACGTAACCCACTAATTATTTCTCAAGAATAAAGATACAAACATGTTTTAGTCAGTGCTGCATCTTGTGTGCACTTGCTTGAAATTTCTTACTAACACGGTGTTCAAACACCTATCTCTGGGAGTTGCACTTGGCAGTAACCTCTGAAATTAACTTGCGACAGCAGGCTTGAAGAAACTCATTGAATGTGGAAATATTTTGAAAAGTATTTTTCAAACTTGCCTTTTTAAAATGGTTTCATAGCATAAGTCACAAGTTGGTTTCACTGTTTAGTGCCTGCCAGAATGAATCTGAGTTACCTGCACTGCGATTATGTATAACTCATAGTTTGCAGAAATCGGGAGGTTTAGTTTGTCATTGCATTCTGTTCAGAACCTAATCACATTCCACTTTTTTTTTCCAGGATCTGTAGTTCTTCATATGGACTTGATTGCTCTGAAAATCAGAGATTGCCTTCTACATGAAAGCTGGAAATGGCCCACTAATTATTTCTTGAGAAAAAAAGGTATGAACATGTTTTACCTAGTACTGTATCTTGTGTGCACTTGCTTCAAATTTCTAACAGTGTTTAGGCACCTGCTAATCGCTGGGATGCGCAGCTGGCGTTAACTCCTGAAAGTAACTTGGCCTCACAACCTAGTTACAATTCATGGGCACTAGATATTTAATTTGAATTGTTCCCGCATCAAAACTTAGTTGGCGTGTTGTCCGTAACTTGCGGCGGCAGAAAGCTGCAACTTTTAATCACTGAGCTGCACGTCATGCCTGACAACGGGAATCATTCAGACATTACAAATTAGCTGCCGTGAATCATTCAGACATTAAAAATTAGCTGCCGTGAATCATTTAGACATGAAAAATTAGCTGCCGTGTTGTCCACACCTTGCAGCAACGGCTAGAGCCTGTTGAGCTGCTAGCTGCAATGATCTAATAAAACGGACGTCTCGGGGAATAATAATTATATTAGTAAAATGCTCTACTTATTGTTCACTGAGACGTCCATTTTGTTAAGCCACTGCAGCTAGCAGTTCAACAGGCTCTGGCCGTTGCTGCAAGGTGCCAGCTACACGCCAGCTAATCTAAACGATTCCCGTCGTCGTGCGTCACATGCAACTCGGTGTTTGAGAGTTGCGGTTTTTCGCCGTCGCAAGTTACGAACAACATGGCAGCTAATTTTTGATGCCGGAACAATTCACGTATCCGTGCATCACGTGCAGTACAGTGACTGAGAGTTATAGTTTTCTGCCTTGCTTCTACAGGTCAAGTTACGGGGAAAACCGCAGGGCCTCATTACTGTCATGCACGTAATACATAGTTAATGCTGTGACCTTGATGGAAGACAACGGTAATTGTACCGGCATCAAAAATTAGGTGGCAATTTCTATTAATTTGTCGAATTTTTTTTTTTTTTACAGTGAATGTATTTTTTTGTCAGGATTCTAGGAGCTTGAATTGTGTCTAACTCTGGACCAGGAATCTCCGACGAGTCCAGCGTGTAATCCACGGCAAAAGGCCCTTAAAGCGCTATTTGTAAGTGCTTTTTATTCTAATAGTCCGTGAGAGACGTTATGATTGGTTATTTTTGTGTTCGAAGTCATGTTTATTTAATTTTTGCTGTTAAAATATGTCTGTCTTCTTAATGGTAGATGTGTGCTGTAGTAAAGTCCTCCCAGTAGGTCCAAAGCGAAATGCCACAGAGTGTTGAGTTAGTGCTTATTTGCCAAGATTCGGCATGTTGGGTGCGAGTGTAGTGTCAGTTACGTCACTGCAATATTTGAATATCTTTGCCAGTAATTGTCTTTACTCAACGAGTTTTTTTTATGTGACTGATTTATTTTAATTTCTTGATTCATTCAAATGTCATGTTCTGTTCAACTGTCATGTTCTTTCGTATAACAGAGTATTTATTCGACTTACTTTAGTAGTACATTTGACACTGGTGAGCTGAAGAGGGAGGCCAGCGGTTTGATTTTTAACTTGTAAATAATATGGAGGCAATATGGGTACATTTATGACTACATATTGCTGTGCCGCAAATACCGTAAGCCTTAAAACATTTTTTTTTTGTTTTCAAATCAACATACAAATATAGGCGTGAACTTAAATGACAAGGTTGTATGTTAAAGAAAATTGAATCGAAAAAAAAATTATTTTAGGGAAATATTGATGGTGCGAGGTGCCTTGCAATTAAGTCAGTAGTCACCCCCTTTCAACTGCTTTTCTCTTGGCATTCGGGCGTGTGGAGGAGAGGTGAATCGGCTTCGCCTTCACGTTGAGGTGGAAAGAGCAAATGACCATTCTGCGATGTCATGGACTTTGCCCGCATAATTTCATATCAATCTTTTGCCGTCAATATTGCTCTAAACTTTTTTTTTTCGCATAAAATTTATTTTTTGACACGTGCGTCCCAACCAAACTGCTTAAAAGAAATTTTTTTTTTTTCAGAGGCCCTTTAAGGTTAGATGAAAAGTTAAGGGTCACTATGATGTTGCGAGAGTAGGCCTAAGCAATTTATAGATTCACCTTCCTACTATTTGAAAAAAAAAAGAGCTCTAAATTCGACTTTGCAATGCGTGTGCCTGCACCTCCATTCAGAGTGGTGCAACCAGTTCATTCACATGCAACGAGAAATATAGAGGCCACATCTATTGTGCGGCTAGCTGCACGATGAAGTGGCACACATGAACAGCTTGCTGACTTCTAGTAGTGTTGGTTGTGGTGGGAGCTTAGGCACGCCACAATGCATTTTTTGTTTTGTCATGTGGCTCATTTATCAATTATTTTAACTCTTGCGAACCAAAACCTGTGTATTTTTGGGTTGGGCTACTTTTATATATATATATATTTTTTTTTCTAGAATTTGTGCATTTTAGTGTGTATAATTGTTTTCTTTATTAAGGTTAAATGGTACTTTATAGCAAATTAGCTCCTTGTAGAGCTGAAATTACATTTAATTAATGCTCTCCCCAAACTGAGATGTTACATGCATTCGCTGGCTTTTTTGTCTAAAGTTTTAAAATAAACTATAATATACGACAGTCAGCACTGAAACACAATAAATTGTTCACACTAATTAATCTATAAAATTTTGACAATTCCAGTTGGACAAATCCAGATGTTAAGAAATTGCATTCATCCTACCCTTCGGGAAAGTCTATAAATATAGAGCTATGTCTTTTGCCACTGTGGGCAGAGGCCAGCTGAATTGCTACCGTTTGGAAGGTGGAGGGGTGATGTGCAGGGAAGCTAAACACTGTCCCCCTCTCCCATATTGTCTGCTATAATTGTTTCAAATGTCACGAAAAAAAGGGGGGGGGGGGGGGGGGGGCAACTGCCCCCTCCCCTTGTACCCCCTGCCACTGGCAGGGGGTGCCAGGCATGTAGCCAGGATTTTGTTTCGGGGGGGGCCCGCCCATGACAAAATGCTGTATGAGGGGGAGAGGAGGTCCCAGCAAAATGGAAGATTTTGAGGGGGGCCTGGGCCCCACGGGCCTCCCCCCTGGCTACGTGCCTGGGGGGTGCTAACTTGGGGATGCCATAAATGAATGCAACCACTTACGGCTGCCATTGCATACAAAGAAAATAGAGAGAGAGGGAGAGAGATGGTGGATTATCTTTCTCTTAGGTGTTCATGTCAGAAGGGGTACTAATGGTTTTGGATGGTTAAGGCTGAGCGAGCTAGCCATGAGTGCTGCCTAAGTGTTCGGTTTGGACTCTTGTTCAGTCGGCAAAAAAGCAAGTCCCAGACAACTATTCAAGTATATCCTATGAATGGCTCCTGGGATTTTCGAAAATGGTCTATTGTTTTGCAAATGAGTGCGCTGGTATTAACTAAGGGTACTTAGCAAGCTGTTTACTCTTTTTTAATATTGCTGACTTTACATTTATGCATTCATTCTTCACAGGAGGAGGGGCACGACGGATCGACCTGTCCGGTGATGCGCATTGATGAAGAGGACTCAAGTGCCATAACTCTGGTTTCGGAGGACCACTTCTTTGAGGTGACGGATATTGTGGCTGGTGCTGCGCTCGTTCTTGCGCTGCACTGGGTCCACGACATATCTTACCGTCAAAAAGCAAGCCGGTCACTCGCAGTGATTGGGCACTTCATTGGTTTGAAGTACAAGATAAAGTCCGTCTTGGCTTTGGATCTGATATCAGAGTTAGAAACTTTTAGCCAGAGGGTATTTAGGTGCCAGTTTTGCTTTTTTTGCCATGTGCTGAAATTAAAGTCTTGGTTTATTAAGCTCTTTTCTACTGTTTTTATTCTTTCTATGCTGACTTTTGATGAAGACCTGTAGCCTCTGTACAGGCTCATGCTCTAGGTTCCGTTCCACATTTCCTATGCAACCATCTTGTGAACATGTACATAGCCGCTTTTAGATTTTAGGGCTACTGTTCTTTGCAAAAGAGTTGTCCCTAGTTGTATGCAACAACTCCTGCAGTAAGGCCAAAAGTATTCCACATTACAGTAAAATCAAGGGAGGTATTGACATTCATAAAATAATTGCAAAAAGAAAAGTACAGTGGTTGCACTTCAACTGGCTAGGAGTGCCAGTTGCCAGTAGAGTTTTTTTTTTTTTAGTTTTTCCCAGCAAACTTTTTATTAACAAAGAGCCAATTTTACACCTATGTTCTTTTAATTATTTTTTCAGGCGTTTCTGTTACTTTTTACTGGGTTAACTTGCACTCAACAACACAACAAAAACAACATATAACAGTATAATTGAGCAGAGTTTGTGTGACCCCTTCCTGGAGACTGTGTTTAATTCTTTTATACAGAGTTTAGGCACCACTTCTAACGGGGGTGTACTCTACGCAATTCTTTATGGAGAGTAATTAACTCTATTAAAGAGTTAAGCACTCTTTGAAAAGGGGTCGCACAAACTGCTTAAGTGTGCTGTTCTTTGACATTAACTCTTGCTAGAGAGCATATTTAACTCTTCAGTACAAAGTGTAGTCAACACTTTTAATGGAGTTGTATTTACTCTCCTCAAAATGGTCATCACAACTCTTCCTAGAGAGCATGCTTAATTCTTTAATACGGAGTTTAAGCAACACTTCTAAAGAGTTGTAGTTACTCTGCACAAACAAGTGAAATCAACTCCTGGAGTGTTTTTTTAACTCATTACTACAGAGTTTAGACAACACTTTTAATGGAGTTCTCGTTACTCTACACAAAAAAGTGAAATCAACTCTTCAGGGAGAGTATGTTTAACTCGAATACAGAGTTTAGGCTACACCTCTAATGTAGTTGTAGTTACTCTACACGATGGAGTGAAGGTAACTCTTCCTGGTGAGTACGCGTAACTCTTGAATACAGAGTTAAGGCAACACTCTAATAGAGTTGAAGTTACTCTACATGAAGGAGTGCAGGTAACTCTGCCTGGAGAGCATCCTTGACCCGTTAACAAGGAGTTTAGGCAATACTTTTGATAGAGTTATAGTCACTCTACACAAAGGAGTGATATTAATTTTCGTCAAAGAGTTTAGACAACACTTTTTATGGAGTTATAGTTACTCTACACAAAGGAATGAAATTAACTCCCACACTTACACATCAAAAGAGTAGTCCTGACTCTTGCAAAAGTATTGGCGTGACTCTTTATAGAAGAGTTAAGTGAACACTCGCATGGGAGAGTTAAACAGACTCTCGTCGTTGAAGAGTAACCGTTACTCTTCATAGAGAGAGCGGTTTGCGACAACCCAGATACTCTCCAAAAAGAGTCGAGTCGACACTTGTCGACTCCTTTTTTTTTTTAGAGTGTAAGGATCTCGCGTTCCGCACCAGAGCAGACGCAGTTCTGCATGTTTGAAAGTTCTAGAGGCTCAAGTTGGTACTACCCAAAACAAGACCTAACAAGTCCCTTTTGCAGTGCGCCATGGGGAACACAGGAAGCCTATTGATTAGCTCACAGGTTTATTTTAAGACCTTAAAACACTTGTCTCAGAGCCACTTTCAACAACTGTGCAGCAAAATGACGAATGATAAACAGATGTGCTGCTGGTTTAGAGCAAGGTGACAGAAAAGGGTGACCGATTCAACTTAAAATTACACTCAAAACAACCATAACAACTGTAACGTTAATATAACTGCAAAGTATCAGTGTTTCGCTATGACGCTCTAGATGGTAAACGTGAAATAATAAGCTAGACTATTACGTGATGACTTTGTAATAGACAAATATTGCTTTATGTCTAAAAACAATTATCACATTGCTTTAACATTTCCTAAAAATAAGTACATCAAGCTTGAAGTTTGTTTCCATCCATGCATTAAATTTTTGTAATCATTCCGCGTCGGGGGCGCTATTTGGTATTACGCTTCAGTTAAAAGTAAGTAAGGTCGATATATAAATAGTAACTTATAGTATAGTATGAACTCTTGTTTAACTATTTTGTCTTTTAGTGTATCATATATGTACAGAGCTGCGTGTGTCATTGAGGTTCTCTTTTAGCTATAGCAAGCTCCTGCAAATTTGTGCGTTTGTTTCGGCTTTAACTTTTGTAGTAACCTCTGCATGTCAAGTGCGTTATTTGTGCCCTAATTATTCGTATACTTTTAATTTACCGTTTGAAGCGCGATTTATTCCATTTTGCGGTACACGTGGTGTTGTCACCTTAATGCTATAGACATCGGCAAGCAATATCTGTGGCTAGTTTTAAGAGCAGAGCAACGGGTAAGGAGCTGCTGGTCCTATATCGGTGTCTGTCACACATTTAGAACGCTACAAGCAGCTTGAATACAGTATAGGAATACTGATTCCGTAGAGAGTTTTCTCCGCAGGGACATTTTTTACAAGGATGTTTTCTGTGTGTGCGTTTCCACGTTTACGACCAATCGCGTCCGAATGTAATCATATTGCTGCCAAGCTATCGTGAAATTCTTTATTCGCTTACGTCATGGTCCTGAAAGGGCTTGGGTCAGGGTAGTTCAGCTGGGGTACGGTGTCACCAGAGAGTTTCTTCTACCTCGTCTAAGTGGTAGGGTGGCTTGTTACGGGAAGCTCTGGCAGCCACAAAAGCGAGACCGTTCTGACGTCTCCGTCGGTCGGCGCAAACAGTCACCTCCTTCACTTTCGGAAATCCGGTCCAGAGAGAGGCCAGTATACCGGCCGCTCCTCCTTGTTGTCACCTCTGTTATCTTGTTTCCGGCGCTTCCTTGGTCACGTGACCTTGCCTATAGAGGAACGCTGGGGGTGACTCATTCCCGTCTCGGGAACTGGGTCACGTGACGCCCGGTAGCTGAGCAGCTGCAGTCGAGTGTGAAGGAAAAAAAAACTGAAGACAATAGAGAACGCCGCAGCATGTTTAGCGCTTTACCGAGACATGCAAAAAATTTAAATTTATTTATGCCGGTGTATATGTACAAAATATGACCAGTATTCAAGACCGGCAGTTGTATGAACTACTGTTTAGCGCGTTCCGACAGGCGAAATTCAACCTAACGTCCTCGTTTTTATCCTAGGATACCTTACTTTCCTGGCGCGGACGATACATGCTTAAGGTTCGCGGACTATACATACTTAAGGTTGAAATTTACGGCTCTGCGGACTATCTATGCGTAGAGACTACACCGTAATTTTGTTTTTTTTCAAGATCGTACGTTGGGACGAGACGTGACGGAATTCGTGAATGTAATAGCCCTGTAATAGCCCTGTGCAAGGGCTGACAGTTTCAATAAATGTATGAAAAATAAATGAATGAAAGAAAATGTAATGGTGTTTTATATGTAGTACAGGCTTCTTCCTGAACTGAGAAAGCGGTCATCTGTCAAGGTGTGCCGGGTATGAGAATATTTTTGTCGACTAAGCACCAGGTACGAACTATGCCCCGCGTGCAGACTATCTAAGCAAAAACTTTAGTTTTCCGCCAAAATTGGACTCTGGGGACTATACACCGGGTGCGGACTATAGCCCGGTAAACACGGTATATTAAGTAGGATGGGAACCCTACATAACTTCTAAGACAATACTTCACTATTCTCAGTTCGAAAAAAAATGTATTTCATAAATAATCCGAGCAAGATCGGTAAGCAATTTAGAGATGACCCAAGCTCATAGGCAGATTTCACGTATAATTTTCCACGAAAAAACTCGTCGTGGGGCGGCATACGCGTGTCACTGGCGTTATTAAAGTTACTGCCAGCATAAGGTGAGCACGTCAAGTGTTTTCTATCACCCTTAAGTTTAGGGCGTCATGAGTGCTCTTCTGAAGAGCGTAAATATGTTCAACAACAAATAAGCTCGCACCATGGCAAATTTTCTAGGCGCGAAGACAAAGTTCTGAAAGGTTGCTTTCCCTGCTTTATAACTCGTAGAGTGAGACACTCTTGAAGCGAAAATGTATATTGGTGCTAGGTTTACCTGTTCGAAGTATAATTGAGTGTTCATGCTTTTTCACTGCTGCCCAATCACAGCTCTTTTTATTAAAGCCTAAGCTGCTTCACCCACTCTGACTTTATAAGCGGCAGCTGCAACTCTTTCCTGTCAATGCGTTTTTTCTTACGTGGCTAAGCCCATTTTATAACGCATAGTTTTAGAATAAGCCATTGTTCGAAGTACGAAATGAGCCGTAAAGAAAATTTTTCGGACTATTCTCGAAAAATAATTCAAGCGTCTCGTGCCGCACCGTTTTTTTCCGCTCCAGTTCCTTCTTTAAGACGCGATGGAAGAATGTATCCGCGAAACCGGATGGAAAATTCACAAACTAACATGTTAAAAATAAAGCGCCTGGATGAACGCGCCCTCATTCGGGCTATCACATATCGGCTCGGACCATGCCTGGTCATATATCCGTAAGAAAATCTAGAAATCTCCTAAAACGCCTCAGAGCTCGGTTATTCTTTCACTAAATTGACACCGTCGTAAAAAGTTCTGCTTTGATGTCACGAATATACTTGGATCAATATTCACAAAAAGAAGCAGCAGGGGGGATTTCCATGTCGAGAACTCGTTGCGAAGGTCTCGCTGCAACTTGGGCAATATGACACGACAAGAATCGCAATGGTTCTCGGTTCGCGATCAAAATAAAATAACTAGCCATAAAAGGTCTGAAACAATATAAAATGAAGGGAAAAGAGATGATATGAAGGGGATTATAGAGGAGGTAACAATGACATTTTTCTACTGCCGACTCTTATGTACCTACGTGCCCAGCAAATGTATCTTTGAAAGGCGAAACATGAAGTGAAAAGAAATCAAAGAGATTAGATACACTTTATTATCGTGTTTGCATCCCGAAGAAGTTAACTTGTTCTTGGCTCGCGTTCAAACATGGCACTGTTTGTGCTCCATTTACGCCGTTGTGAATTTTTCTCAGAGGCGTTTAGTTTTATGGGTTTAAATTTATTTCGACAGGCGCCCATTTTAATGTTCGTTCCAATCGTAAGGTATAGGCGAAGTTGTACTCTATTGTACTCCCCATATTCGACTGGCGCCACATCATAGCTGGTTTTGAGGCCCGAATGCGTCCACAGCGAGACTACAAAAGGAAGTGACATTTATATATGTATATATAAATAAAAACTAAGAATTGTATAGGCTGACAGCTCAAGTGAAATTTCCCTGTATCCTCCGAGCGGCGATTCAACATTCTGAGATACGTCCTACTTCTTCAAGAGGAGATTAAATTATGTTAAAATGCAAGGTATTATTAAAGACCTAATATCATGTTTTGACGTGACAAGGTAACGGTGCTCTTGTGAAATTTAAAAGGGGTTGCTACCTTTAGATTCGTTTCCTACAGAAATAGGTAAAATACTATTAGAAAGGAAAAAGCAATTTTATTAGCGCAAGAGCTTGGATCTATACTATCCTATGATAACAGCATGTGAAGTTTTGCTGTGATCCTTCTAAACGCGGAGGTTTGTTTCCCAAACACTAATTTTTGTTTATGTTAAGTACAGTGAGTGTAAGTTGCAACTTGCTGTACGTACTGTGATAAGAAAAAAAGAACACATTCAAGTAGAAATTATTAGGAAAATCATTGTTCCCCGCTTACAAGGGGCTGGCAACATGTACGCTGTCGTTTGAACAACAGCGTGGCTATTTGACGATTATTCGATACCCCGTATTCTCAAACTTTCTTTTCCTTCGCTCCTAAACAATTATTAAGGTGAGAGGCCTAAGAAGCGATTTCGTCGTTGCTGCTTCACAAATGTGAACTTTCGTTTAGACAGGCACGCATTAGGAAAACTAAATTTATACTACTCTAGCTTCGGAGTTAATTCACGTCGGGAAGTTATCGTTGTGTTTATTTTTCTCTAAATTATAAAATGCGGAAATTAAAATCCTTCAATAAAGTAATAACACCAAAGAAAACGATATAGGGCCGGCTGTTGTGTTTCAACCGCGCGCACATCTTAGTCCACGCTACGTCAGTGCGTTTTTTCTGAAGCATGAAAGGCACGTTTCAACAGATATGAACGACTGTGCATACACTGCAGTGAGAAAATTATGTGCACCAATAAATTGTAACCGCGAAGGCACTACCTTGAGAGATTGAGCATAATGAATACTACACGTAAACGTCACCGTAGAAAATATTCTGGCAAGGCATTTAATTATCCAAGGGCTAACTCGCGACGGGCACAACAACCCAGTATATGTAGCGTCAGCAGTTCTATGAGACGACACATGCAATGACTATGGGAATCACAGACGAGGGCCTCTATCGAATATCCCCTTCAACTGTGTAAGACTTCTCCCGCTACATTTTCTGAATTCACTCAAATATTTTGAATCATCAAACAATAAAACTTGAGGCAATCTTCAAACACAACATACCTTAAGGACAGAGAGTTTTTGAAAAGAGATTTCCCGGATTCAAAAGCTAAACTTAGTAAACAATATTTTCCATTGAACTCAGCGTCTTTTACGTGTAATAGGTTTATTGTTAATTGACGCTCAATCGGATGTTGTTGTGGATCTTTCGGCTGTCCCGCAACGTTCTCCACAAACCGCTACGAGATCCGAGTCACGTATAACCGATGGCCCGAACCCCCCAAAGCGGCGAGGGAAAAAAATAGGGAGAGGAGGACACCATAGCAGCGGCGCTCACGTGGTATTCGCTGCTGAGCAACGTGTGGGAACTTGCATTTCGGATCTGGACGGCGCGTGTATTACTGGGGAGTGTGTTAACCCAGCCTCCCGCCTGCGTTCACGATGCTTCGCGGCAACAGTGTGCGGCTGCTCATTACAAAACTAATGACCTACTAACCACCGAAAACTGAGTCGCCGGCAGGACGCCGCTTCGCGACGTCCAGCCGGCAACTTAAGCCCCGCTGTTCCATGCACCTCTGGAAAGGGAGGCCATACCATTTAGTTCACTGAAGTTTAGTCAACAACATTCTTTTTTTTTCTTTTTTTGTGTAAATCTCCCCAAAAAAAGAAATGTAGTAAATATCGCCAAATTCCTCAGCAGAATAAATACACGAGGAAACAAAAAGTACCCCCCCCCCCCCCCCCCCCCACTGTGAACTGAACCCGAGTCCGCTTCGTATGAGTGTCACGAATCGCGGGGTTTTCTTGTAAGCTTTGTGTAAGAACTCTCGGGCACACCAGCAGTGCAAGATGCAAGGCGTCAACTTTCGGCCGTGCCCGCTCCCATGCGGGTGTTTATGAAACCGGGCGGAAGGACCCTCTCCCCAAATGAGAGAGGACACGGGAGCGCTGGACGGTGTCGCCATTCTTCGAAATTCGAAGCCGACCGAGAGCATTGGTTTGTTGTATTTCTTATTTTAATTTTGCTTGTTGACCGAAAACAGTGCTTACAACCAGGCATCTCGAATTGCGTTCACCGCTGCGCACACGGGCAAAGTCTCTAGCGGATTGTTTCTTGGTACTGTGCTTTTGTATTTTTAGCTCCTTTGCTAAAACCAAGAGCGGTGATTGGCGCTAAGAAGCTCATTGCTGATTGGCCAGACTACGAGCCCTGAAAATGCTGCTAGTCTCAATATGAAGACGTGGACTGGCGGGAAAAAGAGTTGGTTCGTTTTGGGGGTTAGGAGTGCCCGGAGCTGGCCGGGACTCCGGTCGTCATTGCCTTGTTTTTGAGTCGCGATTGTATTTTCTGTACGTAGGGCTGTGACCCTAGTTGGCCTGCGGGCCTCAGCTTATTTCAGCCTTCGGGCGTGTTTGCACTGCGGTGCGTGTGCGTGCGCGTGTAATGCGTCGGGTCGTCCCTGCAAGCAGCGTGAAGATTCCGGACTCCGCGACGACTCCTCTTCGTCGACCAGGGACTCTAAGACAGGCTTCTGCAGCGTCTGGACTACAGATAAGACATTTATTTGATGTTGCGATTGGCTAGGGCCAACGTGTTCGATCAATTTTAAGTTTGTCTTATCGAGAGTTGTTCGGGAATGTTTTTAGCGTTACTAACCGGGATGTTAGTGCATGTACTCCCGAGGGTTTTTGGATATTACGCTAAGTCATTTCTGTGTTGTTCCTACTTTGTCGCCGCATGCCACCGACTGCTTGGTGTTAAGTGTTATTAAATTTGTGTTTTGTTTTTGACCATCTACGTGTCGTCGCCTCCTTACCTGACATTGCACCGGGCGTTGACCTATCGCCTGCCATCGGTCCAACCTAGCACTTCTATTTTTTTTAAGTATTTTTTGTTGGCCTCCGAGTGGGCTATTATTTTCATTTATTGAAAATTTTCCCCACTTCCGGGACAATGAGGCAGACATCTTACCACTAAGTTAGGCTGCAGCTTCTGAAGCTCGTTGTAATTGCTGCCTATGACGACTGCGGCGGCGCCTATTTTTACGAGCCAGCCAATCCGGCGTGGGCGCCGTTGCTACTGTGCCTATTGTTGCTAGGGTATCCTCCTCTCTTTCCTTTTTCCCCTTCGCCGTGTTTGGGGTTTAGGGGATGGGATACATGCATCCGGGTCTCTGGAAGCAAGGTTTGCTCCACGCATTTGCAGTCGTGGAGTTCGCGTTCCGGAGAGCGTGGCACAGGTGGGAAAACCTTCTACGAAAACCCCGAATGGGTCAAAAATAGCCTCACAGAATGTTAATCTTTGAAACCTTAGGCAGTGGTGTCCTGTCGCGTTGTTTTTTTTTTTTTTTTTTTTTGCTCCGCGTTTATTTGACTGCTTATCTCATAAAACATTTACTAACTACACCCATTTGCCCTTTTTTCGAGCGCAGCTCTTAGGGGCCCGTTTCCGGCTTGAGCGGCGTCGCCGTCGCCGTCGGCGTAACCGCGCGGTGCATCATGGGAAATGTCCCGTAATGCACCGCGCGAGCCCCCCACCAGGGTCACGTGACCTCGTGGGGGGCACGTGACCCCACAGGTCACGTGCCCCCCACGGCCCCGTGACCCCCGCCGATGTCGCGTGCCCCCCGATTACGTCATCGTCACTGATGACGTCACCGGCATCCACATCGTCATCATCACTGATGACGTCATCATCAATGATGACTTCACCGGCATCCACATCGTCATCGTCATCATCACTGATGACGTCACCGGCATCCACAACGTCATCGTCCTCATCACTCATGACGTCACCGGCATCCGCATCGTCATCGTCATCATCACTGATGACGTTACCGTCATCCGCATCGTCATCATCACTGATGACGTCATCAGTTTCGTCGCTGATGTCGTCACCGGCGTCCACATCGTCATCATCACTGATGACGTCACCGGCATCCGCATTGTCATCATCACTGATGACGTTACCGACATCCGCATCGTCATCGTCATCATCACTGATGACGTCATCAGCGACGTCATTGATGACGTCACCGACATTCGCATCGTCATCGTCATCATCACTGGTGAAGTCATCAGTGACGTCACTAATGACGTCATCGGTACCCGCATCGTCATCGTCACTGATGACGTCATCAGTGACGTCAATGATGACATCATCGGCATTGGGGGTCACGCGACCCCCAAGGTCACGTGACCCCACAAGGTTACGTGACCCCCCTTTGGTTAGTTTAACCCCCCCCCCCCCCCAGTGCCCTTCCGTACTCCTACTCTAGAGCTGCGCTCTGATTCGGCGTTACAGCGAGTTGTAAGCGGCCTTCACTTTTTTTGGCAAATCGATAAAAAAGACTCAATCAAATTAACTTCCACGACGCCTGCTCTAGTTGCCTGGCCCAGCCCACTCTGCACCATACTTAAGTAGTAATTCAATTGCAGTGATTGAATTACTGTAATTTATTTATTTTTGGTAATTCTTTATTGCAATTATTTACTTTCGGCCAAAATAAATTTTAATTTTAATTTGATTACTTTTTTGTGCCAGTGATTGCAAAATTCCAAGCACAATGCCAATTACTTTTGCAAGACTTTGCGACCGCGACGGAACCCCTCGAAAGCGTCATCGCTCGCACAAGCGCGCTAGCGCTCGGTGACACACTGGCATAGATAAACACGCATGCACACGCCCCTCCCCCCCCCCCCCCCCCCCCCCAAAAAAAAAAAGAAAAGAACAACAACAAAATAAAACATAGCGTCGCGATTTTTTTTCTTACACTGGGGGTAAAGAGACAACCCCCTTTGAAGCCTACCTCAACGGCGCCATGTAGCGCCGTCTGCGGTGGGAAAAGAAAAAAAATAGGGTAAACATGCCAACATATTGAAAGAAAAAAATTGAGTTTCATCGTTTAGCCGTCTCTCAGTACTATTGCATGTTTGTAACTTCTTTATATTTTTAAATTTATTACCGGGTGGTTTTATTTAGAATATAATTTGCGTGCGCAGTTTGGAGACTGACATTACACATGAAAATATTCTCACCAATGATTCGGGAGCTCGGACTCGGTTCTTTCATATTTCTGAGCAATTATAATTTCAACTCAATGTAAATCATTTACAATAAAATGATTTGTCTATGTGAATGCGTCTTATTAGAGCGTGTGGATTTTTCTTTTATTTGAACACTTGTAAAATATTTATATATGACTAACTGCCGTATTTTATTTTTCCAAATAACAAAAGTCTGTCAACCTCATTTTTAGCGATCTGGCGTGACTAATTTGAATTAATTGAACTAATGAACTAATTTGTTCTTATTTATTAACAATATAAAACGTAGTATTTGTTTGTTCCAAACAATCAAACTTTAGCGAGAATTTAACAGAATTAACAAAAGGAAAGTATAATCCGTGACAATTATGCGGTGATGCTTAAGCCGCATCAAACATTGAAGCAAGGAATGAACAAATGTGTTGCATTTATACAACTCGTTTAAAGTCATGTGGCCCAAGTCGGGTCGCTCTAATAAATAAGTAATTGTAAAGTGATTGCAGTACTTTTTAAAACTAATTTGTAATTGTAATTAAGTAGTTTTCCCGTGTTAGTAACTGTGATTGTAGTTAGACTGCTTTTGAAGCAAGGTATCTGTAATTGTAATTAAATTACATTCTGGAAGTAATTTACACATGTACGCTCTGCACGGTTGTAAACAAAATTTCAAAAAAATAGAGGACGATCTGAAGCTGGGAGCAAATCACGCGAAATTAAAGAGTAGGCAGTTGCAGCTTGTTGGGTAAACTAATCCGAGGGACGCAGATTCCACTTCCAAGAAATATGTAGCACTCGTCCGGACGAGCGGTACCAGCACAGTTAACAAAACGCTCCGTTTGCGACAGCGATCGTTCATGGAAAGATATTTGCTAAGCCACTCGCTCGCACCAGTCACCTTCCGCGACGGTTTTGAAATTGAGCGTAGCATGAGCCCATCGAAATTGACTCGCTCGCTGTCTGGACCGCAGCGGTTAGTGACATCCCCGCTAATAGAGTGGGTTGCCGTCCGCGAAGGGGAGATGGGGACGGAGAGATCCGGTTCCGAGTCAACCGGACGACCGCGCATGGGGGACGAGCTCGGGGGAAGCGTCTGGCGACCGGGGTGGGGAACATAGGGAAGAGGTGTGTGGGTGTTGTTGCCGCACCGGAGCTTTATAGAAAGAGTATATGAAAGGTGTCCCCTGAGAGCGTTCAACTTAGCACATCTTGGTTTCCTTTGCCCGTTTTCTGGACAGGAAAGATTTAAAAAAATGCGATCGATGAATGATTAATTCGGTTTGTCACTAAAGGGACAAATAAAGAGAGAATAATTTCGCTTGCGTATTTTTAGGTCATATTGTGTGTAGTTGATTTAAGGTGAAAAATTACGCATTTTAACTGACGAGAAAACGATGTTTTACTAAAAATTATCTCAGATTAAATGGCAAAGCACATCGGGACTGTATTATTTTAGTGCGACATATTGGAGTAGGCAAAGCTTTTATTGAAGATCGCATGTGCGGGTTCGAATAGATTGTATTCTTAGATATTTTGCTTCAATTTGTTGAAATGGTTGTCTGTGAGAAAAAAAATATACCCAGGTAAAAGTGACATAAATCTTATTTAAAAAAGACTTTTTAAATCAAGTTTTTTTTTTTTTTTAAGTTACATGAAGGTATTTCCCGTGTTCGATTCGCATCAGGACCAATTTCTCTGAGTGAATAGTTTTTTTGTACCACACTATACCTTAAGGAATTTTCATTGAATTGTGTAGAATACAAAAAAAACAATAATATATTACTTTTATTAAATGTCTTCGATCAGTCAAAAATATGAACTATCAAAATTTCCAAATAAATAGTTCTGGATTTGATGCTGCTGCTGCCTGTCCCGAATACATTTTGAGATAACTTCAACAACTCGCTACCACGAAGCCCTAGCGAGTGAGGGATTCGAGTAAATCGCATTGGGTTTCAGGAGAAAAAAAAATAACTTCATATTTATTATTACAGCGAGAGCTACTAGTGGCGCACTCCGCGGTTTCGCGCCGTCGACTGCGCTTCATTCGGACGCTGGCCATTTTCAGCAATCCGCCCAAGCATTCCACGTGCCACTGATAACATCATAACACGCAAGCAAGATTATATATATGATCATGCTTGGTAACAAGATAACAAGCATGGTCAGTAAAATAGTCCCCGCCGTGTAATCTGGAAGTCAACTGGGATAGTGGCCATGTGACCCAGAATGAGCACAAACAACAAATCTCGGTAGGTGCGAAGATAAAATTGTATTATGATTTCTCGATGCATTTTGCATCAGATTATAAGGGGAAAGCAAGTGCGTTAGTGCCCCGTCAATTCACGTTACAGATTGAGAGTTTTATTTTTTTTAAATAATAGTCATAAAGATGGTTATAATAATGTGTGTTTGTTTCGATAAACCTTCATTTGGGAGTAAACTTTGTCTTGTCTATTTTCTTTTCCCTGTTTTTTCAGCGCTTTTCGCCTAGCACGTGCTAGAGGGGAGCGGGGGAGCGTTTAGCAAGCTCCCCTGTTACGCAGGGAGCTGAAATGATCCCTACTTTGTTAGACACAAAGGCTAATCGTTTATAAGTGGTGCAATGTTTCACATAGAGGCCAATCGTTTATGAGTAGGACATCGTTTATAGAGAAGGCATAAAATATGGGGAACAGTGCTCTGCATAAAATATGCGGAACAGTGCTCTGCATATTTTTTAGGGTTTGTGAAACGCCATTACAACCGAAATAAGTGGGACTACTTTCAAGAAAGTTCTGCTTACAATGCGTTTTTATGTGGAACCAGATTAAGAGTGTAGATATGCAGTTTAGTCGGTCTGGATTTTGTACTTTGGTGCGCAATTTTTTAACTGTTCTTCACAAAGCAGTCCTAGGTTTTGTACAGTAAAATTCTTTATCAGCTTCCCAAAATTTTTTTTACTTGACACACTCTCACTGATTCCAAAACGCTATGAAATTTTTGTCTGATGTGTTACCCATTTTTATACAAAACGCCTATGCGGACTCTATCGTGCGCACAAGCACCTCTACCGTTCATTCAGTCCATCTTGCCTGAACCTATACCTCAGGTGTACAATTTCAGAAAAGACTTAAATTTTACGTAAGTATTTCCAATTTTTCGACCCCAGAAAGTGTGTGGTTACGCATCCCTGCTCTTTTCCTGCTTTGAGAGTTTCTATGAGAAATCACATTAGAGCGGTTTTAGCAGGGGTTTATGAGTGCTTGTATTGATAATTGAGAACTACTTCAAGAAATAAAGCAAAGTAGGGAGAACTATATAAAGTTCCAAAAGATACATGAAAAGAAATCGATTAAAATCTCTATTATTCTTAGAACTAGGCAATGCATCAAAGAAGCAACCCTTCCTCTCTAGGACCACCTTATGTTTCGCGCCGAGGTCTGGTTAATTCTATGGATGAAAGTGGCGCATCTAACGATGATGTTCGAAAAAAATTGTATTTGAAAGCGCGTTCGTAGCTCTCTGTCACAATGCTGGTCGATCGTGTTGTGACTAGATTAAAACCTAAGCCTTTCACATCCTCTTTCACAAAAATTTGATATAAATTCAAACGGTCTTCGCATCGCATCTAGGGCTGACAATTATACAAATAAACATTTGTTATATTAAATAATTTCAGCAACCAAAAGAAAAAGCTTACAATTTTTTTCTCAATAATCGGGATAAGTCCGACTTTCTACTCAAGAATAACGGAACTTACAAAAACATCCACTGTATATTGACGGTGGATGTTTTGTAAACAACATATATTGACAGGGAAGAAAAGCAACCCCCCACGCCTAAGTGCTGATAGTTACCACATCAGAAAGATAGGCAAAAAGTGCGGCCTAAAGTTTGCTCTTTGGCACCGAGGGTAATTGTTAACTGTTTTATTACGTAAACATTCTTGATTACTTATTTTATTTCGTGTTTCTTATTGAGAGGGGTAAAATGGTGGGTCTGAAAAAATTAAAGAAGTAAAGTTATAACGTAAGAACAAAAATCCGACAGAGCCACTTAAGACTTCCTACGCAGCGCATTCCTACAAGAAAAGCGCGACGTCGTCCTTTATCACATGTCGCTCCGCCGGTGACGTCACGCTCCCCAACTGCTCAGACGCGGCGAACCCTGCCGGCTTCACGACGGCTTGCGTGTCGAAGTATCTGAGTTGCTGTGTTTTTTTTTTGTGCTTTATTTCCGAGGCGCGTCCGTTTTGACCTTGAGCGCCCAGTCGGCTTCGCGGCTTCCGTGACGATGGATCTGCGTTGCCATGGGGTTTTGCTTTGTGTTCTATTACTGATGCGCGTCCGCTTTGCAGCCTATAGGACTTCATGTGTCGTTTCGGTCAGCCAAAGGTAGTTTACGTGAGGTTTCGCCCAGCCAACGTGTCCCAAGCGGCACAAGAATATTAGGTGAGTATCTAGAGATTATTGTTGGCAAACACTTAGAATGTATACGGTTCCTCCCATCCACACGATGTCTAGTCAATATCGTTTCAAAAGCGGGGCAGTACCAGAACAATATCTCTGGAGTACCGCCACCGTCAGGCTGAGTACCCGCCGGAGGCCGAGTATATCTATAGAGTAGTAGCAGCGTCGGCTGAGTGAACGCTGGACATCGCGTGTTAATCCAAGATCAATCGTGTACCCGCTGGATATTGGCCATATTTCCATAGAGTACTTGGAGCGTCGGCTGAGTATCCGCCGGGGGTCGAGAATTTCAATTTTGCACTGGCAGTGTCGTCCGAGCACCCGCCAGATATCGCACGTATATATACAGAGTACTTCGAGTATCGGCGCTATTGGGGAGGAGGACAGACCGTGACGCCCCAAGCGGTTAACCTATCAACAACACGGATGGGGACAACAAATACAATGACGCAGCGTTCGGCCGACGTAACCGAACGCGGCGTCAGCGTTCGGCTGGAGTTCATGTTCTCCGGCGAGGGGGAGGAGGGGCTGTTTTGTTTCCACTACGGCCTGCATGAACAATGCAGCATGCGCGATTCCAGCTCAGCGCAAAAGCCGAAGTGCCGTTCTCTCTGAGGAGAGATCCGGCACTTAACGTCGCTTCGTCGATTGTTAGTATTTTTTACATTAAACTGCGCCCCGCGCTCTATTGTAGAAGATGACATGGCCATGCCCATAAGGCCTGTCGGCATGCGCACAGGCCTTGTGTTGAGTAAACACCAAGCGTGGGGAAAACAAACGGGTCAGAGCGCCTCCTATAGTTCGATCTCCTGCCCAATAGTCCGTTGCAACTCAAGATGGTAGGGCGAGGGTAAGACGGGCCGGAAAGGAGGAAGCAGACGGAACGCTGGAGAAGAGAGGGGGAAACCTCCTTCTCTCTTTAGCGTTCCGTCTGCTTCCTCCTTCCCGGCCTGTCTTACCCTCGCCCTACCTTTTCGAGTTGCAACAGACTATAGATACCGCCCAATTTCTGTGCTACAATAATATTTTTATTTGCTCACGTCAACCATTACGCTTCGGGCTTTTTTGGCACCATGATTATACACACATGTAGATACATTACGCATACCACAAGCAGCAACTGAACATATACATTGAGCGCATACACATATACAGCACATACAAACATCAGCCTAAGAGCCCACTAGCCAAAACCTCCTAGAAATAAGATCCGTTCCTCTCGTGATGACGCAACGGAAGGCCATCGGGTTCGCACGTCGTAGCGAAGACAACGCGCGTGGATCGACCGTCGTAAAGCGCTTTCAGTCACATACGCGTGTCTTATTAGCTAAAATGAAAGCTGCACATAGCAACGGGTCTAGAAAACAGTTTATTAGACGGGCAAAACATCACACCGCTAAATAATCGGTACGAAATTGCACGAGGTATGCGTATAAGACGTCTATAGAAAAATGTGATTGTTTTAAACCGAAAACATTGAGTCGCAATTATTGCTGTAGGGATGCATGTTTTATAGAGAAATACTCAGGCAAAATGGCGAGACACGCAGTGATAGGACACAGCAAAACAGATCACAGTTTTAAATCAAATAGACGTAGTCAACGCGGACACTGCTAGACAAGTGTCACTTACGATCATGTAAGCGACTTTTATCGTGGGCAGTCACTGAAATATTGCATTATACCCCGGCCACATGGCCAAATGAATGTAATTTCGATCGAATGACCTTGTGTGGTGGACAAATCAGCTTGCGACCATCTCATAATAACTCAAGACCGCGAACTGATTAAATCTCATATCGTTTAATGAAAATATATTAACTTTTTCGTGCGGCAGGGATACTAAAGTTACTATTTACTCAACTAATTTACTTCTCCCTACGGACTTGAGCTGCCTTAGATCTAAGTATAACATATTTTTATACAATAATACTGTAACCTTAATACAGTTCAGATTCTAGTATAAACGCGGTAAAGGCAATAAAGTAACATTAGTATGAATATACACATAGGCACCAACAGCGCACTTTCAATAATCACAAACTTGTTATTTACCCGCCAATAAGAACTAGAATATTATCACGCATATTTACAAATGTTGACGCAACAGCACGCGTATAACGACAAAGAACAAGATTCCAATCTATCACGAGATAAAAAAAAATCGACTGCAGCACATTGCTTGCGTCCTACATGACCAAGAAAACCCGTAAATAAGTTGTTTCTCACCTGTCTATCGTATCCATGCTTTATCCGCCACGAAAACTGTGGTCCTCCTCTTGCTCATGGTGAGCGGGAGGAGGGCGGCAGATTGTCACGTCCAAAATGGGGGGGGGGGGGGGGGGGGGGCACCTCCTCCGAAGCATGTCGCGATCGCCATGAGCCACCGCCCGTTGCATCTCGCCTCTTGAAACACGCACACACACCCACACACCCGCGTGCGCGCACCTAGCCGGATCTTGCGTTGGGCCCGACCACAACTGTCTCTCTCCCTCTCCCTTTCCAGGTTGGCTTTCCTAGGCGCCAGTGAGTCTGGTCGCGTGAGGTTGAACTAAATAGGTTGGGTTCACTCTCCCTCTTATTATGCCTCCTCTCTCACTCCTGTCGTCCCGTCTCTCTCCTCTCCCTTTCCAAGTTATCTTTTGGGAGGAAAAAAAAAACAATATTCGTGCAATCGTAGTTACCCGGTTTGCGCAAACTATATATCAGGATTGCGTCGGTGCAATATGACAGATATTTTATTGACATCGGCCGGGTTAGAATAGTACCGGCTTTCTTTGAATATAATTTTCGATTCGGCCGAAAATGCCTAATACTCCGCAGTTATTCCCGATTCAGAAACGATATTCAGGGAAAAGCACGGTTCGTGTACCATATATATCATGGTTGCGTCGCAGCAATATAGCAGATATTCTGTCGACATCAGCAGAATCAAAATGTAACCATCGTAATTTTCGCGATACAACGGAAAAACCGGCAATACTCGCACGACTTTCTGCACCCGAGGCGAATATCACCCCAATATTGTGTGCTGCCTGGGGTTTAGATGCGGTTCCGCTCAGCCAAAGGTAATTTGGATGCCGCTTTTTGCTGCTAAAAACATCAAATAAGGCGGGCTTCGCTACATAGGATATTTTATTGCTTTCGAATTAAAATATAATGAAAGACGTACTCCTCCGTCGGCTCTTCTTCATTACTTCTTAGGATACACCGCCATGGCACACTACATATGAGCGACACACATCACGCACCTGCAGGCATCCAGCACGTGCATTACCAAATTTAAGGCACTTCCGAGGAGTACGCTGCTGTATAGTTCGCGTGTCGGTATGTAAGCAAAAACATAGGTGTCCATATAGTTATGTCTTGCGACACTACCCATGTTGATTGTTAGATGTATCGCCGGCATAAAACCATAGTTGGCACTAAATGTCATGTGTTTGCCATATTATTACGTGTCGAAAAGTTCTTTATTTGAGAAAAAAACAATTGAACCGAATCTCTTTGTGCCAGGTACACAGGGGTAAGAGCAGCCTTGATTCACACTGACAAATATGACATCAAACGCTGTGTTCCTTTCCGGAGCCGCTTTTATAAATGGTATTTCATTCAATAAAAGCTTAAGTGCGACGCGCATTATTTTATTTTAAAAACATAAATAATACTTTATAATAAATATTTAAGGATTTGATTTATTTGCAGGACGTATCTGGAAAGAGTTAATGCATACATTACTCTCTACCTTTGGCCTCTTGGGATGAAAAAATACCGTCACAATTAATGATCTCCTGAATTGCGTGGAGGCCAGTTTTGCATAGCCTCAATCTACAGGGTGTCACAAAAGAAAATTTACACGGTCTTTTTTACCGCAAAAATAAACTAGGCATCGCCGAACGCTCATTCCCCGCCAAAAGTTAGCTCTAGAGGTCACAACCAGATGCCAAAGTTTCAGCCCGATCCGATAACTTAATCAAAAGTTATAAATAATTTTCTGAAAATTTCAATGGGAAAATGGCGGCCGACGGAGTTTTCGAACACATGGTGCTCTATGGCACCAGAAACCGAAAACAGGCAAAAATGGGCTCCATTTTCCCATTCAACTTTTCAGAAAATCACTTATAACTTTTGACTAAGCTATCGGATCTGGCTGAAACTTTGGCGCCTGGTTGTGACCTCTAGCTCTACCTTTGGGCGGAGAATGAGCGTTCGGCAATGCCTAGTTTATTATTGCGGTAAAAAAGACCGTGTAAATTTTCTTGTGTGACACCCTGTACTTTGAATATAATCGTAGTATAAATAATTATATATGCCTTAACCACATTGATGCAATCTAATTGTAAAGGTAATTTCAAGTAACTTTCAAGCAAGTTTCAAAGGTAACCTAATTGTAAAGGTAATACCGTATTTTCCGGGCTATAGTCCGTGGACTATGCATGTTTAAAAGTTGAAATTTCTGGCTGTGCGGACTGTCTACGCGTGCGGACTGTACAGGAATTATGTTTTTCAATATCATTGATTATGACGAGACGGGACGGATTTTGTGAATAAAAAAGTATGTTATTGATCATTTATGTATATTATAGGCTTTTTTTGTGAGCTAAGAAAACATACATATGTCAAGCTGTGCCGCGTATGAGTAGAATTTCGTGTCGACTAAGCACCAGCTGCGGACCCTGCACTGGGTGCGGACTATGCAGCGGGTGCGGACTACCTAAGCAAAACTTTCATTTTTGACCCCAAATTTGCCTCTGCGGACTACACACCGAGTGCGGACTATAGTCCGGAAAGTACGGTATGTAAGGGTAATATTATTTTTGTAAGCGAATAAAAGGAAATCGTTTGCTGAAACAAGATGTAAGCAAAAGCGGGCCTTCGTATGTTTTTCTTTAAGGAAAACCTATCATACTTGAATAACATTATTTGCTTGATGAAATCATATGATACCAAATATATTCAGAATGACAATTTAACACCTCAAAATCAAAAGCGGCTCCTTAAGGGCTATCTCTTACCATACACAGGACGACTCGGTTTTTTCGTCGGTTTCTGTCCACCAGCTTATTTTAAAGGACCCCGTGTTGTCTTATTTGCTCTTGTCAACGAAATATCTGGCAGTATGTTACAAGCGGCGAACTTTCTTCACGGCTTTCTTTTTATCGCTGCGCACGCTGGTTTTAACGGAAGGAGAACAGTTCATTCCCCATTTGTTTTTTTCTTCTCTCTCTTTTTGTTCCCTTTCATCCAAACCTCTCACATTTATCCGCGCACTTCAATATCCTGGCCACGCTCGCTTTTTGTCTTCGATGGGTTAAGCTTTATTTTATCGTCTTTGGTACCATACTGTTCATTTCTTTTGAAGAGAGGAACAACGCTGCGAACAAAAACATATTGCAAGGTTTAGCTAACCACATGTCGTGTAGCATCGAAAGCAAAACTGTATTATTAAGCCAACCAAAACAAAGATTGGACATCTGTGTGTCTCCCCGTGATAGAAATGAAAAATTGCGTCTTGGGTAAGTGGACCTCGCAGGAAGGGAGGAAAGAGGTATTTACAGCGTTTTTGGGCTGCAACATTTGAGCCGTATCGCGCAAGAAAATACGAGGATATTTAGGCTAGTATAAGGTTACCTTCCCCTTGTTTTTTTTTATTTTTTAAGACGAAAAAAAGCAAACATAGAAAACATATTGAGATAACAGAAAGTTTACACCAAAATTTTCGCGACTCTAGAAA
Organism: Ixodes scapularis; assembly: GCF_016920785.2. Classification (NCBI taxonomy): domain Eukaryota; kingdom Metazoa; phylum Arthropoda; class Arachnida; order Ixodida; family Ixodidae; genus Ixodes; species Ixodes scapularis. Next base: position 188,932,805 of record NW_024609835.1, on the reverse strand, counting down.
TACCGAAAAAACAAAAAAAGTAAAAAAGTTTTTTTTTTTTACTGTGAGACCGGTGGTGTTTAGCTAAAAAATAAAATATATATACAGGGTGTTTTACGAAATGTGGACAAATTCGATATTTTGAAAACTACGAGTCGCAAAAAAAAAAAAAAGGCTTGCGGCGTTTTGGTTTTGGGCCGGGGGACTTTTTAGGCCAATTATAGAAGTTTAAAATAAGAATATTGTTAATTAGTTTCGTGTAATTAACTTTTTTAATATTCTGTTTACTGGCATGGTTTCAATTAAAAAATTGCGCAGCATCATCGAAAAACACTAGATCAACAAATTGCAGAACGATAGAAGGCACGTGAAGCATTTTACGGCTTTCTGAAAAAAAGCACAAATTCCACGGGTTCTAAAGGGGCCCTGCAATCATATTTAAGCGTCTACCTTTTTTTGCGGTTTCCACGTCTCTTGGAAATCGGACAAGCCAACGGGCACGGAGAGAGTAGGTAAATATCAGTGCTTCATATTTCAACCGGACGACGCGGGCACCTTCTCCACCTACGAGGGCGAATCGCGTTGCCGAACGCGCGCGATATGTGACGTCTTCGATCCTGTGCTTACTACTGGTCAGAACCGCTAAAATCGATTTTTTTGAGTCGAAATACAAAACACAAGTGTCGCGAACCGTTTCAATTATGTATGAAAGTAGTTTTTGTTAAGTATTTTAAATCGGAAAAGAAACAAATGCAGTTTGTAAAGTACGGAAAGAAGAAATGACCCGTCGACATACTCGCCACCAAGCGGCGGAAAAAAGGGCGCATACTGGAATGAGCTCGGCGGATGAGACGGCGACGAACGACGAGCATAGAAAGATCCCGGATGTACACGGCGGCGCTGCGGTCGTACACCGGCTCGAGGATCCGACCGGTCCCGAGCGTTCCGAATGCCTTCGGCGCGGGCTTGGCTGGCGATTCTGCCATTCGGCGGTATAGCAGCGCGAGGTGGCTCCCGTTCTGAACTGATAATTACCCCGTGTTTGCTGTCGTTGTGGCCGATGAAGTGTTATGCCGAATTAGTCTTTAATCGTGCAGCCAATGCAATGCGAGCCGCCCTGGCCGCTCGCTTCATACAGCCCATCCAATACGTGCTTTAGTGGCGCTATCTCGAGCCGTCGACACGGAGTGCGGCAGCCGTGAGCGCTCGATGAGCTCACTACCCCTTCCCTAGTTCACGGCCACTCAAGCCAGGACCTATGACTTCATGAAAGAGGTTATTTTTCGCTTGTTTTTGTAATTCTAATTTGCCGATAACTTTCTAAAATAAACCAAAATTTGGGAAAAGAGAAGTTTTATTAAGTTACTACGTTCAGTGCGCTCAGGATCGGTGCAAATCGAAAACCAGTCAAAATGTTGTTGTCGGGCCCCTTTAAGTTTCGGTTGGTTATCGGAGTGCATCGTCGCCCCGGCGGCACCGCGCCCCGTGGAGAGATAGTGCAACCAGCCTCTGCTGCGTCGCGCGATGATAGCGCAGCAGATGTTGGTTGCACTATTTCTCCACGGGACGTGGTGCCGCCGGGGACGAGACGCGCTCCGATAGCAAAGCGAAACTTAAAAAACCCGTCGAATTTGTGCGGTTTTTCAGAAAGCCATAAAATGCTTGGCGTACCTTTTATCGTTCTGCAAATTGTTGATTTAATATTTTTTGATGATGCTGAACGATTTTCTTACTGTGACCACCCTTTAACACAATATTATAAAGTTAATTACGCGAAAATAATTAACAACCTAATTATACCGGACTTTAGTAATTTTCCTCAAGAGACCCCTGGCCCAGGACCAAAACGACACAAGCCTTTTTTTGTTGCGACGCGTGGTTTTTGAAATATCGAATTTGTCCACGTTTCGTGAAACACCCTGTATATATGTTGCCTGAAATATAAACGAAAAAACGAAATATTCCTCCTTCGTGTGAGGTACGCAAGCTTTTCTTGCGTTTACCGTTGATTGATTTATAGACGTTCGTCGGCTATATGACCAGACAGAAATAATCCGCTCGGTTCATTGGGTCGTTCGTAGGTTTTCCGGGTTGTTCTTTGCCGATATCGGTAGTCTTATTGAAACACGCGCGGTCCGTGACTCCGTTTCCGAAGGCTGGATAAGAAAGTCCCACCCCGATGTTAAGGAGGTCTTGAGTCGCAGGCTGCCCCGAGGCGCACTCAAACTTTGGTCCCGAGAATCAACAAGAAAAGTCAGTTCGAGACCGGCAGTAGAATGGAAGAGATCCCAACTTTTCCCCTGGGCTTAGGCGTGAAATTGTAACCGAGGGCCCGATTAAAGTTAAACTAGCGCCTTACTCAAATTCCATCTGAAATTTACGCGGTTTCAGTCAGGGTTACCTCCTGGAATGTAACGGCGACGGTTTTACCGTGTTTGTTGTTGTGGGTTCCTACCCCCCCCCCCCCCCTCTTCCCGCCCCCCTCCCCTCCTTGAAATAACGTTGGGTATTGTAGGGCGGTGTAGTGAAGCCCGACGTCGACATCTTCAAAGTCTTGAAAAAGAGAGCCCGCCGCGGTTCTTTGAAGATTCGATCCCGCGTCCTGTGTTTGTGAAGCGAGCCCGTCGACTGCCAGAGCGGCGGACGTGTACATCCCTTCATGGTGACACTTCTGACGCCCTCTTGCATCTTAGCTTGGGTTGTATTGCCTATTCGCAACTTCAATTTGGCACAAAAATATCGTTTCTGACTATTAAAACTAACAACATCCAACACGCCTGATTAGATATTACTAAATAAGAATATTTCAAGATCATTATAATTTGTATTATATGGGTAATGCTTTTTCAGTTATAGCTCTACAGGTGCTCTCTGGCGTCAGCCGTGTTTGTAGCGCTATCTGAAAGAAATTATTCATTTATTTAAAATCGGTGTCTCCTTATTTTTGTATAGAGGTGCTTTCTTTTGAAGCGGAACATATTTGTTAAGAAAAAAAAACGAAACCGCTGCACTTACTCGGTTAGTGGAGGAGAATTGCACGCTCAGAAGGTTATCGTATAACATGCTAATTGTCAGCGCAAGTTAAATAATGAACTAAAAGTTACTAATAACTGTTTTAAAACATAAAATATACGTATGCTTCCATTCTGGAACTTGCTAAGCGTTTACGAAAGCAACAAAATATTCCTTTTTAGAAAAACCTTGGGCGAGTGGAAAGCGTGGTGGTGCTCCACAGTTACCACTCGTGCAACAGACACAAGACTTGGGCGAACAAATGCGCACAGTAAGGGCCAAAAAAAAAAAAAAAACCGGGCGCGCCATCATACCGGCTGCCTTGCTCCTTGCACCAGCTGCACGAGCGGTGACTTTAGCGCTCGAATCGTGCTTGCCACATAATCCAAGCATTTTAATATTGACTCAATTGGTGATTTTCGATGACGCTCAGCATGTTTGTAATTAGAACCATATATTTCTTTCCAATATAGTGCCAATTAGCATATTTAGTTACTTAGCCGACTGATCGTTAGGATTGCTCCTTAGAACCGCACTTGTGCACGTTCCACGGCCTTTTGAAGTAAATTTTTTAAGCTCAAACAAAAGCACACTGAATATTATTTCATTATCAGAGTAAACACGGCACACTTCCGGGAAGCCCGTTAGTGTATTGAATTTACCAATGATATTTTGACCAAGTTTAACACGTATTCAATAAGTACTCCGTCTTTTCGTTTAGATTTCAGACGATGTTTTTCCGCGTAACTTTTCTCTTCTTGCTTAGAATACGGGGCAAGCGACAAGAAGAGGAGAGCGTTTTATAAAAAAATTAGGTATCCGCGATGTTTCGTTAGTTTCTTTTGCTTGAGAAAACTCGAGAATGCTTCTGATTGTCTTTTATTTATCAATGTATACTGGTCGAAGATAGTTTTATTGTCTTTTAAGGTCACTGGGGAATATGGTGCTTTAAATCCTAAGATATCGAAAAATAGTGAGACTGATTCGAGAAAAAAAAAAAATTCCTACAATGGGCGGAACATAAATTGGGGAGAGGCCGGGGCTGTGCTCTCGTGAATGTGAAGGACGTTGTATTTTTTACTTAATTTTCGCATTCATGACTTTTTTGCACTTACTCCGCACCACGGTTTTAGGAAAGCAAAACGTAGAATATGGAGATACGATAATGCGTAACGGAGAAATCTATGGTTCACTTCAACTATTACGCATTGTGACGCAAAGAGTGGTTTGGATATGTTCGGTGTGTCAAATAAATATAGCTTTTGGTAATGACATTAACATATGTATGTTTAAATGAAGCAGAAAGGGTAGTCAAATTAAGTAATAATAAAGTTAACACGACCACAAAATACTCAAATTTGTTGCTTCGTTCCCGGTAATTGATGCTCTGACGCTTAATCACCCAGACTAGACCTGACCGAGCTTTGAGGTCGATAGTGATGCCGGTAATGCTGGCAGCAGACTAAGTTCAATTCCCGTTAAAATTTATGTCCGCCGTACCCACTTTCGTGGGGCCCGCCCTTCCTTTGCAATTGTAGCGCGCCTGCGAGTGGTGTTTGTGTGTGTTTTGTTTGTATGTTTCATATGAATTCCTTCTTCTTGTTGGGGTCTCCGAATATTGGGAGAAATACTAACAAATTATATCGGCACAGGAGTAGCGATGTCCCCGATGATAGGGTATGGAGTGTACCTCGCGTCTGGAGCAAGAACGTTGTCCAATTGGTAGTATCATTTCTGTAATGAAATAATAATGTTATGGAGGCGTTGTTCTATTTAAATTCTGAAAAATTATCAGTCTTGGATAATTATAAGAGTTCACCCAATACTCTACTTCAGCATCAAGATTGCTTTGCGGAGTCACTGCACTGCGTCCTCCCATCTGATCTCACTTTCATGAGATTCGGGGTAAGATGAGACTGTTCATCAAATGGAATTCAGGATTTTATTTCGAATTTTTAGTTTCTCGCCATTTGCCGAGGCGTCCAAATCTCGGGAACTGTTGCAATCGTTCGGTTTTTCAATCACCGGTGTACAGAGAAATGTAGCGGCTGCAGAGGGAATATTTGAATTCTGCATTGCGGCGCCATTATCCCTCACTGAGGACGGGACAGTTAGTTCTGGGAATGTCTTTAATCTGAGATGGCTGCAACCCAAAAGAGACAGCAGCCCGAACGGAATGGAGAATGATATCAGAATAAATATAACCAGGAGAGAGCATTATTTTGTAAAATTGGAACAGTGCACACACTCTAAAAAAAGGGGGTGTAGGCGTTACACCCCTTGTCACATATACGACACCCCAAAACTTCAGTTGGATGTACAGCACGCTGAGGTCGAACAGACGGCCCCAACTTTTGCAGGAGGGTTGATGACGGTGCGATATGACACAATAAACAGATAAAGTACGTATCAAAGTCTACAGGAAAAAAAACGCACAGGTTTTGCAGTTGAGCCTAGAAAACCCCGATAACTTTTTTTGCAGTCAGTCACACTTACATTAACTATTTTAATGAGTTGTACACCTCGGCTATCAAGCCGCTTGTGAAATTTGGTAGCGTCGGTATTACTTTAGTGTGCTGTACATCCAACTGAAGTTTTGGGGTGTCGTATATGTGACAAGGGGTGTAACGCCTACACCCCCCTTTTTTTTAGAGTGCATGCTGCCTTACTATTTTTATTTGTTATTGCTGGGAGACTTAGAGAAAGTTTTACATTAAGGGGCAGTGAAACAACTTCTCTAGTTCTACCGTATATTTCTAAAATTAATAGTTCAAGTTTTACCTAATAAACACGCGATATAATTTCAGCTTAAAGAGTCATATTTTATGAAACAATGTGAAGACAAACACATATTTCATGCGGACTTGGGTGCCCTAGTGCACACCCTGTTCGGCTCCGTGGTTTGATCTCCCTACACTGGGTGACCGAGAAAGACGACAATTTTAAACCCATATTCAGTGCAAAACAAAGGTTTATTCTAGGCAGAAACCTCGTTCCAAGCATGACAAGCAGTTGTTAGCCTCCAGTGCCTATACAACTTGTCGGAGCCGATAAAGGTTTAAAGCATACACTTTTCTAGTAGCATATAGAATGGTAGTTGTACCTAAAGGAAAAGTTCGTTGTAAAGGAAGGTTCATCTGACAAAAAGCAAGGAACATGCTTACTTCCTTTTAAAATGTTTTCTATATTTTTGTCATTTTTTTGTTGCATGTTTATCTTGTAGTTTGAAGCTGGCCCTATCCTAGTTTCATACACCAACTAGCTCAAGTCAACAACGTTGCTCAAGGAATTCCTGTATGTATCTGTTTTTACGCCCCATAAGATATTTCCAACTTTTGCAAAATTATTTCATGGGTGCCTCGTAACATAAAATACAGATGTATATTAGTATTTTTTATTTCAGTATTAAAATGCATGTATCTCAGATTTAGTATTCCCGATTGATTTTTGGTTTGTTTTTCTCCTAAGGCCTGGTGCTTCCTTTATTTTAGATTTGAAGGGGTGTATCACCCAAAGGAAAGTCTGTTAAAATGGTATGGTCACGAGTGTAAGTAGCTGCACACCACTTTAACACCATCACGGGCGTCAAATATCAGTGTGTTCCAACATTCGTGCTTCAACAATAGCCGATTTGAATAATTTTCGTTAATATAAAAATAGCAATCAATGTAAATCTTACAGGTGGCAGTGGCAATCCGTCTTCTTGTATCCTATTGACTCACTGAAAGTTGGAGGTTTATTGATATATTTTAATTGGCTCTAATCATTGAATGTAACGGCGTGTAACTCTCAAATATTTATATTTTATTTTAACGGGAAGATTCACAACCGAGTTCACTGTGCACACTTCGCGACGCGACTATACTCTGAATTCCCTCTGTCGAGTACAGAACTGGAATGATTGGGCTACATCTTTTTTCGCCTTTAGACTTCACTTTTCAACCAAGTCCTGCAGAACAGGTTAGCAACTATGGGAAAGAAGAAGAAGAAGCACCTTGTAGATGGTCGATCCTTTTTCTGCGTTCCACATTATTTTTGAAAAATTGCCGACGCCTCTGGATTAGAGCCTGATCTGTTCCTTCGCTACGAAAGAAGTAAGCCTCTTTTATACCCGGACCTACAAATCATACTCCTGAAGGCCGCCAGCTACGTGGACCCTTTAAATCTGGGTCCTACCAAGGTACTCCCGGATTTTCCATCATGGAAAACTCCGATGGAGAGCCTTCATCAGATGGAAGACCAAAATCAGGCCCTTCGGTGACGGCATTAGCGAAAGATCAAGCCGGCCAGCCAGGCCAAGAGAGAACATCAGGTCAAGCGCTCAAGGGTGTCAAGCGACGCAAAGGAGAAAATGACGACGAACCTGACGATGACGACCAAGATGAGGATATAGGAGCGTCTGAAGTAACATCAGACTCTACCATGCACGTCGACGAGGAGAAAAGTGACCTGGAGGGATTCATACTTGTTACACACCGACGTCAGCGAACAACTGGTGTGCCAGTTTTACTGACCCCAGTCAAAGATGACCAACGACTCCAAAAACAGAATCCGCTCAAACTAAGCGAAGAAATAGCGGCAGCGGCAGACGCCCCTCTTGTGAGACATCATTTCACTGCTCGGGGAGGTCTCCTTGTAGATGTTGCAGGCGCTGCTACCGTGAACAAGCTGCTGAAGGTTCGTTCTCTCTGTGGAGTTGCGGTCCAAGCAACCATACCGAAGACCTACATGCGGAACAACGGCCTCGTGACAGGGGTACCTGATTGGTACTCGGACAGCGAGCTAACGGAATTCCTGGAACCGGCTGGTGTGATCGCAGCCCGCCGACTCTACCAACGTCGCGCAAAGGTTGGCGAAGTGGCTAAACCGACTGACCGAGTCGTTCTAACTTTCCGGCCAAACACAGAGCGCCCAGTGAGAGTGAGCCTTGGGTTCACCATACATGAGGTCTGCGATTATGTTGAAGCCCCCTCCCGATGTTTCAACTGCCAGGCACTCGGACACATAGCCAAATACTGCAAGAACGCTGTCAAGTGCAAAAAGTGCGCAGGACCACACGCAACCAAAGACTGCAAGGGAGAAGACCCCGTGAAGTGTGCAAACTGCGGTGGGGACCATCCCGCAAGCTACGTCAACTGCAAAGTGCGCCTCGGAGCACTCGCAAGAAGCAAGGCTTTTGTCAATGGACCACGACAGGCTTTGAAGCCAGTGGAGACCGTGGAGGTCAACGATACGGCCGCATCGCAGAAATCACCTGTTGCACCAGTTGCGATGTCAAAGCCTACAGACAGCCAAACAACACCTGGCATGAAACCACAGGAGGGGCGACGAAAATATAGGAAAACGAACAGCGCCAGTAAGAATCTAACAGAGAAACAGACGCTACTCGAGGAGGAGTTTCCTCCGTTACCTTCCAGAGAATCGCAAGACCCCAACGCGTCCCAAGCTCACCGGGCTTCGTCGACGGGTAGACGCCTCTATAGTAGAGCGACAGAAAATGTCCCACCACACCCAAAGAGAGAAGCTGATCTGCCTGGGACATCAAATGTCAACGACATAGTAAGTTTGCTTTTCTCTGCCATACGAGGCTTCATTGCCCAACTACCTCCAGGCCATCTAAAAATGGTACTACAAGGAATTATGGTTTTCGAAGTGACAATTACTGATATGATCCGAAAATGGATGTAGTTATGGCCCAGGATCCAAAACATCAATCAACAGTGCCCCCTAAACAAAGAAATGTGCCATTAATAATGCAATGGAACTGTGCGAGCCTCCCAGTAAGATTGGCGGCACTGTCCTTATATTTACAAACCTACCAAATACCAATCTTAGCATTTAGTGAAGCAGGACTACCAAATAATGGTAGTTTTTCCGGATACACATGCTACAAAAATCCCACAATGAAAGGATTTCCCCACGGATCTGCGGCGTTATTTGTACGAAAAAAGCTTCCCCAACATAGGATTGACACAAGTGACCTGTGCACAGAACATCTCGAACTGATAGCAGCGCATGTAGTCGTAGGTGGACGTCCACTATGCATCGGCTCAGCCTATGTGCGTCCGGGGAAGGGCAAAGCTATACTGTCGCGAGTGCGGTTGCCGAACTGTGCAAACGCTGCTCAGACCCTATTGTGCTATGCGGTGACTGGAACGCGCATCACAGCCTCTGGGGGAGTGCAAAAGATGATGCTAGAGGGAAAGCACTGGCTCAGGCTTTTGAGGATTGTGATTTGGCTATAGCAAATGACGGAAGTCCGACATTTTTTAGATCACCTAACACATACAGTGCAATAGACATCACGGCATACTCATCAGACCTCAGCCTACAATGGAGAACCTATCCAGATACAATGGGCAGTGATCACTATCCCATATTTATAGAGTTAGCAGGCGTTTGCTCACCACAGCAACGCATTGGACACTTCATTCACTGGGACAATTACGGAAAAGATCTCACAGCATCCCCGGAACCCCTAGACCAGGCGATAGTGATTAGTGCTGAAAGAGCCACAATCAGAATGCGCCTTCCAAGCCATTATCCCGAGCCCGACTTGACACTATTTAAGCTTTTTGCGCAACGTAGACAGGTAGAAAGAAAACTTCAGCGAATATATACACGTGAAGTAAAAACCCTGCTAAATAGAATAAATGCAATCATTCGTCGATATGCAAAAAAGACCAAGCGCAAGCAGTGGGATGACAGCACAGCGTCGGCCGATGCTAACAATCCTGGAACGCACATTTGGCGAATTTTGAACTGCTTTACGGGGAAAAACGAGACGCATACATCCTATGATTCAATGGCACTTCGTCTGGGCGAAAATCTAAAAGACACACTAGAAAGCTTTGCGGATTATTTTTCGACGCCTCAAAGTGATGTTGGAGCGGAAAGCTACGCGGTAAAAAAGAAATCACCTCTTGACGCTCTTTTCACCGCAGGCGAACTAGCCGCTGCACTAAAAATGTGTCGCAGAAAAAGTGCACCAGGTCCTGACGGGATCACAAATCAGATGCTCCAAAACTTACCTGACGGACGACTAGAGGAACTTCTGAATTCCTTCAATATCATATGGACAACGGGAAACATACCACAAACTTGGCGAACAGCATGGGTTGTTCCCATACACAAGCCGGGAAAACAGAGAACATCATCATCTTCATATCGACCTATATCGCTAACGTCATGCGTAGCGAAACTTATGGAGCGAATGATCCATTCCCGTGTCTCGTGGTGGCTTGAGAAATATCAACTATTACCCAAAGAGATGACCGGATTCAGAAAAGGGCTCTCAACAGCGGATAGTGTGATTGACCTATTGAGTGCTGTTGAGCATAATCACTACAACAAGAACTCAACTCTGGCAATATTCTTTGACATCAGCCAGGCTTATGACAATGTACAGCATTCCGCAGTTCTGAGAAAGCTAACACAACTTGGAATGACGGGTCATTTACAGGTCTTCCTAAAGAATTTTTTCGCTGGACGAACGCTCCAAGTTCGGCTGGGACGAGCAGTGAGCTCGCAGCGTAAATCCCTTTGTGGCCTGCCCCAAGGAAGTGTACTATCGCCGATACTTTTTAATATCCTTTTGTCAAAGTTACCAGAAGCACTCCCCAAGTACACTCTTCCTACTAGTATGTCAATTTACGCGGATGATATTTGTATTTGGACTTCAGGCTTCAGGCATCATGGTCTACGAAATGCTGCTCAAGCTGCGATTAAAGCCTCGAGCAAGTACTTAGCTGAGTGCGGACTCCAGTTTTCACCAGAGAAGACGGCGTTCATTCTTTTTCCCGGAAAAGATCGAAACAGCACACGAATAGATCTTCAGGTAAACGGAACTCCGATTCGTCGTGTCCGGCAGCATCGATTTCTAGCCTTCTCCATCAATTCTCGGCTGAATTGGCACTCACAGGCAATGATTACGGCGAAGTCCACAGTAGTAGTGAGAAATGCCATTAGGAGGGTGGCAGGACAGTCGTGGGGGAACTCTCCAAGGTCTATGCTACGTCTCCATTCAGCATTAGTAGTTTCCCGCATCTTATACGCCCTCCCTTATATGAAGTTATCACGGTCCGACTCTGAACTTCTCGAACGCATCCACAGACGAGGACTTCGTACAAGCCTTGGTGTCCCCAGTTCTACCAGAAATGACCTGGTGTACATAGAGGCACAAGCTCTGCCACTGCCTCTTTTGGCAACGCAACGCCTACTTCTACAGAAGCTCCGCTTGCACGAAACAGCTGCTGGAAGGAGCCTACTCCAACGACTAGCGAAAAGGACGAGTTCGCGCTTTCACATTTCTTTGCAGACTCTGAAACACCTAGGGTGGCAATCAGAAGCGCGACCAGATAGTTTTGACTACCAACCTAAGCCCCCATGGGAGGCATACATCCCAAAATGCAATGAGAAGATCCCGGGTATACCAAACAAGAAAATATCAAACGAAGCGGTGCTGAAAATGACAGCGACGGAGTACATTGAAACAACATTTAAAGATTTTTTGCAAGTTTACACGGATGGTTCTGTAAATCGCCATAAAAGAAGTAGCACAGCCGCCTATAATGTCCCACCCTATAACCTTCAGTGGAGCGGCCGTATCGACCAAATGGTGTCCTCCACGACCGCAGAAATAATAGCAATTGTAGAAGCACTCCATACTCTTAAGAGATTTACACCGCAAAAAGTAGTTGTGCTCACAGACTCTCGGTGTGCACTGCAACAGCTAAAACATATACAAGGAGCATCGGAAAACGCGGTGGCTGCTCGGTCCGCGACAGAATCCCTTGAGGACTCCGGTTTCAAAATATGTTTTCAATGGATTCCCGCCCACGTTGGGCTCGCCGGAAATGAAAGAGCGGACAACCTTGCTACGAACGCACACAATAAAGAGCGAACAATACACACACCTGACGACCCGAAAGCTTTCCGCATACGTGTCAAAGAACATCTCGGCTCTTTGTCGGAGGCAAAAAATAGCCAACATCAGCCCTGTCTCAGTGGAAGCCTACGCCGCAAGGAGGCAACTCTACTTTACCGACTTCGCACCGGAACCGCTCGCACCAGACAACTTTTGCACAAATGGAGTAAGGTAACTTCAGCCTCCTGCGACAGTTGTAATGTTACAGAAGATTTAAATCACCTACTTTGTGATTGTAATAAATTCGAGAGTCATCGAAAGGACTTCGCTCAAGAACTTAACAGGCATAACTTCAAGATCAACGACATTACAGATTTAATATATCCAACTGGAAGAAGAGCTCGAAGAAAACTACTACAGACCCTTTTCCTAAACTTCCTCCAGGCGACTGGACTACAAGCACGACTATAGAATGAACTATTGAGTGCCGTCAACACTTGAAAGACCGGAAGTGTGCGTGACTGGACTTGTGACTTATCTTCGAAACAAGACAAACACTATTTTTTTGTGTGTGTGCGTGTGTGAGTGTGTTCTTTTCTTCTTCAATCATCATTTATTTCAGTTAGTTTTATTCATTTTATTATTTCATTTTCATTTCTGGGCGGGACAATGCCGGCCTAATCGGCAAGGCTAAGTCCGCCCAAATATTTTAATAAAGCGTCACCTCTCTCTCTCTTAGCAACTATGAATAATTACAATACAACAATTTTATCTTTAACATATTTTTAATTAGTCTGTTTGAATACCACCAACTGATGGCGTATTCATAATCGTCCGCTCGTGGAAAAAGTCGATAAGAACAAAGGCATTGCGAGACCCACAAATGCTTTGAGCCGAAAGCGGTCGATGTAAAAATAGACACATACTGCTCGTGTTTTAAATGAAAATGAATTGTTTTCTTTTTACAAGTAAGGGGAGAAGGGGAAAGAAGAGGTTAGGGGGGAGGGGGGGGGGGGCAAGATCTGAGTAAAAAAATATCGCTCCTTTACCGTGCCACGGTGGAAACACCAGGGTATAATAAGAAATATGTTAGGGCGTGAGAAAATGGGTGTACATATTTGTATATTGGATAACGCAAATGGTAGTATCCCGTGCCGCCATGAGATTGCAGCGTTTCCTGTGAAGTACGGTAAGCGCATGAGAGCTCCGTGACTGCCGTACCTAATGGTGCCATGTTTCGTGGTGACCATGTAAATGTGACTTTCTCAGAGCCTGTTGGACTCTGAGACGCACTACATAAGAAAAATTTAAACGCGGCCACCCCGAGCGCAGCCCTTTCGCCAGGTCGCGTTCGAAGTGAACAAAATACTCGAATTATATCTAAACTCGTTGCGGACCACTGAACGCGTCGGTCTATTTTCCTATGCTTTTATGCTGCTCTCTTTTGTACTCTTATTCCAGATAGTCATGGATCTCGCTCGTTTCACTGAGTGGTGAGCCGCTATATGTCTTAACACACGATGTCATCCCTTCGCCTGGGGTAACACAAAGGCACTCGGGCAAGACTTTAGGCTGTCTCTAACGTTCAATCAATAAGCAGACATCCGCTGAGCCATCATTCGGCCGGCAGTCAGCTTATCGACTATTGTCCTTGGTTGGAGACCAGAAATAATTAGGTGCCTGCCATATAACACGCTCTAAAAAAAGTTCAGTAGATTCCTACACGTTGCGGCAGGTTCACTTTTCGTTTTGCATGTGAAGAACATGGTAAATTGCGTACACAACTGTGAAGCTGCAAAACAAAAGAATAGAATACATATTCATCACACTTGACAATAAGCGACGGTACATTCCCACCTTAATAAACATCGACAAAATAGTTTGTGCGGGTTTGCGAAATGGAGGGGGAAGATATATCGCCTCGCTCTTTTGCGGGGTTCGTTATATCGCTGTCAACACATCTTAGTTAGTGAAGCCGAAATGAAATTAAAAAAAAAAAATATGAGGACTTCCCCGAGCTAACTTATTATGTAAATATGAGTTTTAGTGAGGGCAATACAACATTCACAAAGCGTCTGCTTGCTGGCTGCCTTGCAACGAGATCACTGTGCCCAAAACGGTGTGAGTATTCTCAAGACAACACTGGCAGGGGGTATGATGGGTGATTAACATGCATTCCAACTGCCATGGCTAAAATGAAAACTGCCGTCTCAGCTTCTTTTCCTGAATGTATAATATACGAATCTTGCATATGATGCTCACGATGCCTCGGACATGCAAAGAGAAACTAACACAAAATAAAATTTAAGGCAGTCGGTGTATGGATATAAATTGAGCTTTCATTGTCTAGCAAAGCAATTTCTGTGAATCATGTACCGCTTTAGTCATCTGGTATCGATGAGCTGCAAAGTGTCTCGAGTGGTCCGTGTTGCTTGTTTTATTCGCTTCTGCGCTTTTTGCTATAAAGGAAATGTTAACTTCGTATTGTCTGGAGTAACGAAACATACGGTCGTTTTAAACTTATGTGAAAGAATTGCTCACAGTCAAATAAACCTCTCTTACTATATCCTCCCATTTCTTGCTGTTGAAGTGTTTTGTGTCTTTGTTCGGTTAAAACCGGACTAACATCCTTGCGAATTTCCTGCACCACTCCCTACTAGAATACAGTGAAAAGCCAAGGACCTCCTGAGAATATGATGCATACCAATTCTATTTCTCTCTTTTTCCACCGAGGCTGTTCTTCTATTCGAACAAAGGCCGAAATAGGCTCTGCATCAAAGTTGGTTCTAGCTCAGACCCCGCGGTAAAATGCCGAGTGCACTGAAAGTTATCCCCACCTTGCTCCTCGAGGCACCGGTCCCCGAAACCCGTGAGGGGTGGGGGGGCAGGGGTTTTCTTGCTTTCCTTGGAATCCGGCCACGTCCACCTTGAACAAAATATAGCGACAGCGCAGCAGCAGAGGCGGAGGAACGCTCGGCCTCCGACACACCGAACCACGCTTCATCTCTTCTAGAATCCACAGGGGAAATTTTCGACATTTCGCAGGGCTGCTTGGGACGACGGTCAGTCCAAAAGGCGTCTCCGCAGCGCTGTTGACCTGCTTCCGGCAACGTGGATTAGCTGCCGCTGACCATAACGTTATCGCGCGACTGAAAAAAGATCCTTCCACTCTTTTTTGTTCTCGCGAGTGTCCTAACAAGACTGGCATCTCGAGGAAGCTCGCTTATCGGGAGTCTCCAGACGGATCCGTGCCCGTTTCTGAGAGGTCGCGTCTCTCTTTTGGAGTGGTAAAGGAAAAAATGCTGACGCCTCCTTCTCTGGGCTGCACTCCCTATTGGCCTACCCTTCGACCTTAGGTTCTTTTTTTTCTTTTTTGTATGGATGAATTTTAGTGAGCTTGCTTAGATTGCGAGAAAAGTTTGCCTCCCGAATACGTTTTTCGGGAGTGGAAAGGGAGCCAAATTATCTTACCAATACTTTAAAATCTAAATTGGCGTTGAATGGTGATTCATCTCCCTGAGGAGAAAAGAAGGATTGCTGTATTTTGTGCTGTTTGTGGCCAGATGTCCTGGTGCCGCCCGCGGGACTTGCTGCTTGTAATATCGCGCCAACAATGTAGTTGATTTGTCCTGTGTGCAGTAACTTGCAGTCATTGAATAGCAACGAGTTACAATCTCTAGACTGAAAAAAATCGTTAGACCAACCCTACAAATGAGAACATATATAATGGAATTTCCATCTGACTAGACTGTATAACACGCGGAGCCATAGCATCAAATATGAGTTTGCATCGCTCTACAATTATTACCCGCGAGACTGTGTGAAATAAGGAGGTGGCCAAACGACCACTGAAACCTGCCGCGGCAATGCGACCGTGTTGTGTCCTTCTGGCGGCTTCTCCTCGATAGGTAAGTCGGCCTTACGATAGATGGCGCGGCGGCATACGGAAGGCGATGAACTTCGGTTTGTATGTAAATGTAATAGCATCCTCGATCATCCGCACCGGTGCACACCGGGGCACTGAGGTGCGCCCCTTCATCTTCGATCAAGTGCACCGGTGCGCACCGTACGTCCTCGTTCAACGAAGCGCACCCTCCTGGTGCTGCTTTTCGTTGCCCCAACGCGCACCAAGAAAATCGGCGGTGCGCCGGGGGGCAGTCCCATCAGGCATTGCGGCCAGGAGCGGGAATCGAGAAGATGGCGGGAGTAGCAGACGCGCAGACTATCGAGATGGCGATCTTGCAAAAACGAACACGCCTTGCAGCTGCACTAGATGATTTCCTCGGGTCTTCTGACGGCGAGGCGACGAGCTTCTCACCATCGCCGCGATTACTGGCGATTGCTGCGGTGGCAAGGAGCGCCCGAAAAGCACGAACTTCGTGGAAAGCGGCGCGAGGCGTTTCGATGACAGCGAGGTACGGCTATTATCTGGTGTTTCGTTTTCTTGAACTAATAATGATGATTGTCACCCCCTTCGTGACCCCATCGACAATCACGTCCACCATGTTTATTTCTGTAGGACCGTCAAATCCGCGAGTAAAAAAAAAATAGAAGAAATTGACAGCAGACGGGCACCGTGCGCTGACCTACGCAAAATAAACGAACAAAACGCGAAGGGACGCAAGGTGGAGCTCGCCGCAGTGCACCGGCGCGGCGCAGTTTGTCCTCGATGTTGCACCGACATCGAGCTGCACGACCGAGGAGCGCTGTGCACTTTGCTGGTTTCAGGGCGATTCCGGTGCGAGTTGATCGAGGATGCTATAAGAGGCCACGCTCCGCATCACCGATTATAATTAATTTGGAGTGCACTTTACTAAATCCTGGCAAAATAACATTTCCACGCAATTATTTACTTACATTTTCCTTAATTTTGATGCATTTTCCGAATCGCACGAGCGTCTGGCAATGCGAAAGCGTCTAGGAGACGGTTGACGTAGTCTCTGCTTTTCGTTTGATTTAGAGCAGACGAACTTGGAGCTTGCAGGCGACATTTGTATTTCTTGCCGTGTTTTGACGCCTGGGGACGGCCATGATTTTTGAAGGATGAGCAGCTAGTGTTTGTGTGCCGAACTGTTGGTCGGGTTTCGGCCCGAAGAAAGAAGAAGCGGTGATATTTAACGCGGGCGATGTTGAGTTCGAGTGACTTTGTCATGCTGGGCACATTGTGACCGCAGTGGAGTGCGACGGAATACCGCTGGCTTCAAACCATGTCAAACTAAACCTTACCTAGATGGAACGTAAACAACGGAAAATTTTAAATTGTAAGCTAGTTTTCCGAACACATCAGCAGGCGAAGTGGAAACGACGCCGTCGAGGCTTTCACGACACGCCCAGTCGATTTCTCAGCTAGCCTTAATTTTTTTGCGGTACTCTTCCCCTCGATTATTTTTCATCCAGTGATGTAAAATTGTAAAACTACGGGCAAAAGAGAACCTATATGTTAAATGTATTATTAGTTATCTCGAATAAAATTCCGTGGTTCTGTACAGTTTAAGGAATAAATTGCCAGTGGGTCGCACTGCTTGCAAAAGTAATGAGGATATTTTGTTTTTCGTTTCTTCTTTCCGTGCCACCATCTATGTAGAGTGCCACGAACCTTCCCTAGCGGGGACACAATCAGGTCGCCCGATTGGCTTCGGATACCCCACCTGTGAATCTTACGCCCTGCTGCCAGTGCAGTTTTACACTGCTCGTCTCATTCTGAGGTAGACTGACGATCAACAGAAATGTCATAGAGCGCTATCCCTATTGAAAATAATTCTAAAGGGCCCATCAGCTTTGAAGGATTATGGGATCTCACAGGCCTTCAAAACCCTTCAAAAATATCCTTCAGGTATACCCCTCAGAAAAAAACCCTCCAGCCCCACAGCCCTTCAACCCAAACAAACCCCTTAGCCCATCAACCCTTTAGACTCCCAAATGACTGTGAACCATAGACAAAAATTCAGTTCAAAACGTTACTGAAAATTTATTGCGGACATTGAGTTTTACGTGCGTATTAAAACTAAAAAAGACGATAAAAACCAACGATTGTTCAAACCTGGGCGCAAGCAGCTGTCGACGAAAGAGATCATATCAAATAGGAACAACTAACTTCTTTATCACGACGAAAAATATCTTTCAAACTACTCACAATGCCGTTGGGGAAATTCCTGATCTATGCTGGTTCAGCTAATAAAACGGAGCAGGTGCACCTCACGTGCACATACACAGTCTCAGTAAGCACGTTTAGCGAAAACCACAAACTCGCAAGCAGATCCCGTCACCGTTGAGAAATTCCGAGCACAGTCACGGTTTCGTCCACGATGTCGTCGGGGCGGCGTCTTCGGCGTATTTTTTGCTCGCTGGATGCTTCTGAGGCCGGTCGGACGAAGAGGCGCAAGGAACAAGGCGGGACAGCGGCCGCCATCCACCGTCCCAGGACCCACAGTGCTATGTGCGCAGGCTTGCTGCGAGTAGGCCGACACCGGCCACCATCTCCTTGAATGCGCTGAACACGATGGCGCTCGAGCGGTGCTGAAGGCGGCCAACGCCGAACTGGGGTTCACCTGCGGAACCAAGGAAGAAGCGGCACGGATTAAAACAGACCAAGGGGCGAGCCCTCAAAGCAGTGCTTACCTTTCTGGATGTAGGAAACCGGCCCGTTCCAGATCTCCATGGCGGTGAAAAACAAACCGCCCACGAGCGCAAAGAAAATGGCTATTCACACCTCTCTGTTTGTAAACAACTCAACCGCTGGCTTCCCACTGGCACACCCCTCACGACTTCCGGTTCAAGGCTTCCGGTGCGGCTGGCGCATTGAAAACACGACCGTCTCCGCAGCAAGGCGTACGGGTCGCTCGTTCGTTTTTTTTTCTTTTACCCGGTTCTAGAAGCAGCGTATTAGGTAGAATTCCATGACTTTATTCCGACATAATGTCCTCTTCTTACTTTAGAAAGTTGGAAGAACCGGCGAGAAACCGCTACCGTGAAAAGCTGACCTTCGCAGGTGAGGAGCTTCCAGATCCGCTAGACGCTGATGTTCGCAAAAACGTGTCCTCCACGGACGCTCGCCACTGGCCGCGACTAGAAATAGGCGATATCTACGTCTACCTCGTGGAAGGGATAGGCTTCTACACGAGAGAGCAGTTCAAAAGTTACAAACTAGAAGACGGTTACAACCTGTTTTTAAGCGGAAAGGTACGCGACGCTTGTTCATTTGGGGCTACAATAGAGAACGCTCGCATCGTTCTCATCACCGGGCAAGTGGAAGCTAGTCAGACTCTTGGAAAGTACCACCAGCCTTGGGTCGTGGTGAAGAAAGAGGGCACAGTCCTAAGCGCCCACTGCACCTGCATGGCAGGGTGAGTAGTTCGTTTTTTTTTTCCGTTAATTTTGATCGCTATCGGATCGCAACCACACGGCCCCTCACGTTCCAAATCATTGTGTGCTTACAGGCTCGGCGAGGCCTGCAGTCACGTAGCCGCGCTCCTGTTTCGCGTCGAAGTTGATGTGAAGTTCGGCATTCATGACCCAAGCTCAACCTCTGTCGAATGCCGCTGGAGTACAGCACCCTATTGAAAACCGCTCTGAGGGGACTTCAGGAATTCTTTAAAGAGTGTGAAGGGGACTTCAGGAATTCTTGTGAGGTTTGAAAGGTGCACCGATATTTCCTGGTGGGTTCGTTGGCCCCGTCAGAGGCTCTCCCGAAATGTCTGAAGTCCCCTTTACAATGCCTTGAAATGTCTGAAATCCTGTCAAGAACTTTTCTAATGGGGTCGGGAAAACCTTCAGGCTTCTTGAGATGTCTGTGGGCAACGACCTAGGTGGAGAAAACACATGTCGCAGAATTAGAACATAGCTACGTATTGTTCACAAGGGGAAAACAAATAATTATCTGGAGAATGTCGATCGTATGTGTGCACGGTCAGTTTTTTATTACTGCTCTTCTATCAAACACAGCTGCGCTCCTCGACCCGTCTGTCACTGGCCGGGTTTCGGTCGCCAGGGGGTTACGGGTTCGATCGCCCTATGTGGAGAATTGACAATTCGCGGGCCGAGTGTTGTTGGCCGAGCGGCGTTTTGAGGCGAACAAGCTTTACTTGTTGCACTAATAATAATAAAAAAGGGCAAGCCGAGAGCAGCGTGTTGCCCAAATTCAGGGACGCTGGGGAGATTCCGAGGACGAAGCGGCAGCGACTCGTGCCGGGAACCGGTTTCCCCGCGAAGGACAGTCCCCAAAAAAGAAAAAAAATAAACAAAACCATTTTGCTTTTTACCAGAGTCGGAAGTCCTCTCTTTTTCGTCGTCGCCAAAAACACGAACAGGCAACTCAAATTCCCCCCCCCCTCTTTTGCGATGCCTACACACACACACTGCGCTTCTCTCCGCCCGGATATGGGGAGAGGGTGCAATACCGCCAGTTCCGGACAGCACGCTTCTCTAATGGTCGGCGGGAGAGAATGGTGTGAGGAAGCCGAAGAAGTCAGGAGGCCGCTATAGCCATTTTCTTTCCGCTCGTGGGCTGTTTGTTTCTCACCGCCATGGAGATCTGGAACGAACCGGTTTCCTACATCCAGAAAGGTAAGCACTGCTTTAAGGGCTCGCCCCTTGGTCTGTTTTAATCCGTGCGTTTCTTCCTTGGTTCCGCAAATGAACCCCAGTTCGGCGTTGGCCGCCTTCAGCACCGCTCGAGCACCATCGTGTTCAGCGCATTCAAGGAGATGGTGGCCGGTGTCGGCCTACTCGCAGTGCCTGCGCATCGGGATCATAGCACTGTGGGTCCTGGGATCCTGGGACGGTGGATGACGGCCGCTGTCCCACCTTGTTCCTTGCGCCTCTTCGTCCGACCGGCCTCAGAAGCATCCAGCAAGCGAAAAATACGCGGAAGACGCCTCCCCGACGACATCGTGGACGAAACCGTGACTGTGCTCGGAATTTTGAACGGTGACGGGATCTGCTTGCGAGTTCGTGGTTTTCGCTAGACGTGCTTACTGAGACTGTGTATGTGTACGTGAGGTGCACCTGCTCCGTTTTATTAGCTGAACTACCGTACATCAAGAATTTACCCAACGGCATTGTGAGTACTTTGAAAGATATTTTTTGTTGTGTTAAAGAAGTTAGTTGTTCCTATTTGATATGATCTCTTTCGTCGACAGCTGCTTGCGCCCGGGTTTGAACAAGCCTTGGTTTTTATCGCTTTTTGAGTTTTGATGCGCATGTAAAACTCAGTGTTCGCAATAAAGTTTCAACAACGTTTTGAACTGAATTTTTGTCTGGTTCACAGTCATTTGGGCGTCTAAAGGGTTGATGGGCTAAGAGGTTTGGGTTGAAGGGCTGTGGGGCTGGAGGGTTTTTTCTGAGGGGCATACCTGAAGGGTATTTTTGAAGGGGTTTGAAGGCCTGTGCGGTCCCATAATCCTTCAAGGCTGATGGGCCCTTTAGAATTATTTTCAATAGGGCATCTTCCACTGCTCAGGTATGCATTCAGTGCATGCTTCCGTGTTAATGTTTTTTTCCCCCTGGCCTTCTTTGAATTAGCGGGAAGCATATTCTCGTGCCCAAAGCAGCCCATGCCAGGTGGTCATTTTTTAAAATCCTTCAGAACAAACTACTTTAAAAAATTGGCGAACTAGCGTACGCCGAAAGGCACATGCAGTGAATATCATGAGCTGATTCTTCAAATTTTTAAAGGAGTTTGTTATGAATGCCTTTTAAATGACCGTCTGACCGAGGTAAGCTGTCAAATATTTCACGCAATACTGCAGGCTAGTCGAGTGGCTTCAATCGACTTCATCAAGCCATCAAAGAAGAGGCGGATAAACACAGTCTCAACACCCAAAGAAGTCTTGTCTCACCCAGAGGCAACAGCAGAACAACTCAAGGACTTCCTCAAGGCAGTAAAGGTACTTACTATTCATGACACCATAATAGAAAAACACGAGCAAGGAGACAAATTGTGGCGATAACTTAGGTGGTGAAACCGGCTTTATTTAAAATCAAGGAGAGACCTCTAGCCCTCTCGTGTTAACAAGACGACATTGTAGAATGGGTGCAAATGCACACTTGATGTCGTAAATTGTGGTTCATTGTTAGGTTGACGCCTTGACACAAACTACAAATTGCAGGCTCTCAAGGGCACATAATACAATGTCAACAGGTTACTTTGCTCGGAATGTAGAGAAGTAGCCTCATTTGTTTTGACCCGTAAATATTGAGGTGACACTATAATCGACCAATGACCCTTTCCAGAAATCGGCACCTGACACGCTGGTGCTCAGGAGTCTTACAGACAGCGAAGACACAGATACTGCTGCCAGTGGTGATGTCGATGACGACGAGGATTCACTTCAAGTTCCTGAGACCATCGTGGCCATGGTGTGTTTCTACGGTTCACTTAATGAGTCGGCTGCGAGAGAAGCAACATTCTCAGTGACTGACTGCGACCAGGTGGAACTCCGCAGAGTCCGCACACGCGCTCAGGTTAGCTCGGACGAGTGGTCAAGGCAAAGAGTGGGCAGATTAACAGCGTCCGTACTTGGAAAAGTACTCTCGTGCTGCATTATCGCAGAGGGAATTGTCTCCCAAGTGAAGGGCTATACCAAGACACCCGATGTGTTCAGTGTAAGATGGGGCAGGGAGAAGGAGGTCAAGGCTCGAAATCGCTTCATTGCCGATGAAGCACCCAAGCACAGCGGCTTTGAGGTCCGGAAGTGTGGTTTGTTTGTGGATTCCGAGAGGCCATATTTAGGAGCTTCCCCTGATGGTGTTGTGTCTTGTTGTTGTTGCACAGACGCAGTACTGGAGATTAAATGTCCAGCGTCATGTGCAAACCTTACAACTGACGAAGCTAAGGCAAGACTGCCATACCTTGATGCTGACACACGTCTAAATGAAGATCACTTGCATTATGCTCAGGTCCAAATGCAGATGGCACTTGTTAAAACAACCAGAGCATTCTTTGTCGCCTTCACAAATGTGGACATAAATGTGGAAGAAGTGAAGTTTAATGAGTGCTTTTGGAACACCCCTACTGAAAAAACCCGTATAAAAATTCATACTGGATGACCCGTATATCTCATACGGTGTTATGGGATACGGGTCTCCCGTATGATACTGGGAACCCGTACCTGTACAGGTTGACCCATTCAGATACAGGAACCCGTTCAGATATGGGGCCCGTACCTGTACGGGTTGACCCGTTTAGGTAAGGGAAACCGTGCCTGTACGGGTCGACCCGTTTAGATATAGGAACCCGTACCTTACAGGTTGACCCATTTAGATATAGGAACCAATATTTATGCATGTTCATCTGTTCAGATAGAGAAACCTATATCTTTAAAGGTTTATCCCTTCTGACGCAGTAATAGGAATCAACATGGTGTCCAACGTTTGCAAACGGATGGATGGATCTTTGCAGGTTTAACAATTCGCATGCATTTGTCATGCAAAGAATGAGCATGAGCCAGGTCATTTCAGGTTATACGTGTATTTAGAGAACGCAAATTGGCATCTGCAGAACACCAACAAGAAGCTTAACCTCTAAGCAAGCTTAGAAGTCAAACTTCTAGTTAATATCCTGCAGTAGGATATTAACAAATTTGCATACTGCAGTAGATTCACCCGAGCTGTCCTCTTCCCTGGAGAGGCCTCTCGAGGATGCCTCCATAGGTACTCGTTGAAGGCATCTGCAGGGGAAAAGAATACAACAATAAGTCATGTATATCTACAGTTCCCTGAAAAATTTAATATTTTACTTCCGGCAATTATAAGTAAGCAATTTCCGCTACAATTTATGCTTTGTTAATATCTTGTGATACCATGTAGACCCCAAGAGTAACTTCTTACGATTACGCAGTCTGCTTAAAACAGCAGGCATGCATGATTCGGCCCGAAAGTTTTGAACCAGTTCAGACAGAGTTCAGAGGAGTGCAGAAGCAGTGCGCAAGTCGGGCTGCGGCTGCGTGAACTTAAGCTGCAGCGTTACAAACGACCCTGTAATTGGTTTCCGAAAGACCGAAGAGTTGCCATCTGTTACTGCATGAACGCTGAACTGACTTCGGCCAGCGCAAGATTCTGTGGAACTGAGGCTGAGCTCGTGTAGCACTGGAATAAATCTAACAGGCCAGTTCAGCGTCCATGCAACTTCGGGTTGAATCTAATCAGTCAGTTCTTACACTATTTGAACTAGATCGGCCAGTTCAAGCAAATCGAAAAGACCTAGTGTGACTTTCCACAACTATGCACTTAAAGTTTGCTTGCAACAGTGTGTTCCTTGCATTTCAGTGTTTATGAAAATTATAGACCTTGGAGCAGGGGACAAAAAGGAACGGAAAGACACGAAGCTCCAGAGCTTTGTGTCTGTCTGTCCCTTTTTTTCCCCATGTTCCCGGGTAACCACGTCTATCCTTAACCAGCTCGCCTGCCTGTTAACTTAAGTAAAAGTATGTTCTATAAATCTAAATATGTATATTCAATTATGAACATGGGCCTCTGATTGCCTACAACCTCTAATAGCATCTTCGATCAACTCGCACCAGGATCGCCCTGAAACCAGCACAGTGCACAGCGCTCCTCGGTCGTGCAGCGCGATGTCGGTGCAACATCGAGGACAAACTGCGCCGCGCCGGTGCACCGCGGCGAGCTCCACCTTGCGTCACTTCGCGTTTTGTTCGTTTTTTCTTGCATAGGTCAGCGCACGGTGCCCGTCTGCTGTCAATTTTTTCTATTGTTTTACTCGCGGATTTGACGGTCCCACAGAAATAAACATCGTGGACGTGACTGTCGATGGGGTCACGAAGGGGGTGACAATTCCATATGTATATGTTGGCCATCATTATTGGTTCAAGAAAACGAAACACCAGATAATAGCCGTACCTCGCTGTCATCGAAACGCCTCGCGCCGCTTTCCACGAAGTTCGTGCTTCTCGGGCGCTCCTTGCCACCGCACCAATCGCCAGTAATCGCGGCGATGGTGAGAAGCTCGTCGTCTCGACGTCAGAAGACCCGAGGAGTTATCTAGTGCAGCTGCGAGGCGTGTTCGTTTTTGCAAGATCGCCATCTCGATAGTCTGCGCGTCTGCTACTCCCGCCATCTTCTCGATTCCCGCTCCTGGCCGCAATGCCTGATGGGACTGCCCCCCGGCGCACCGCCGATTTTCTTGGTGCGCGTTGGGGCAACGAAAAGCCGCACCGGGAGGGTGCGCTTCGTTGATCGAGGACGTCCGGTGCGCACCGGTGCACTTGATCGAAGATGAAGGGGCGCACCTCAGTGCCCCGGTGCGCACCGGTGTGGATGATCGAGGATGCTATAACTTATTTCATGCCCAACAATGTCACCATGGGAACAAGTAAAATGAACACTGAACACACAATTCTCGACCGGCAGTCTTAGTGCGAAAGAAAGATTTTGACCTGCAATTGTTGTTCTGGGCATGTATATAAATTGACAACACAGATTTGATATCAAGAACCATTTAACTAATCTAATATCCGTGTTACGACCCTTCAATGGTCTATTCATACGAGATAGTTCCCTGGTAAGAAAACTGAGCACTAGAAAGGAGGAACACCCAAGGTGAGAAGGCGGTTCAGAAAAAATGGGCAGTACTCAAAGGACAGAGCCAAACATAGTTCGGTTGTAGCAGTTCTAGTGAACAAACAGACTCACTTTCACAACTTTGCTAGTGCCAGCTTTTCGTTCAAAAGAAAAAATAAATGCCTCAGCAGAAGGTCCTGCAAGCAGGCCACTGATATCATGGACCTCGCCCAAAACTTGCAGGGATTAGCAGATATTTGCAATGCGGAGCATGTTACTGTAAAAAAAAAAAAAATACATCAGAAAGCACCAAGGCACCTAGATGACCGTGACAAGGTCACTTTACTTTTCTTCATATATTAAAAACAAAGAGGGAGATAGGGCTTCTTCATTTCGGTTTTGCGCTCAGAGCTTCACGTTCCTAAAGCTCGAACTAGTCGAACCGTGACCTTTCAACAGCCTATAACACTGAAAGTTCTGAAAGCCTTGGAATATTTTATCACATTAATTTTGTCGTAGCAGGTTGCAACTTCAGAAGCCATAAGGTTTGAGTGACTCACCAAGTATGAGACATCTGTGAGAAGTGGGCACTTACTGCTGCCAACTTGACTGGAGTCAGGGCCCTCTCGGCGACAGCGCCCTTGAAGCGCCGGCATAGCACCCCAGTCACACTCCGCCCACGCAGGTTCTCCCTGCCGAAGATCCACTTCGTGGCCTCTTTAACGAACATGGAGTCTCCCCGGGCTCCCCTCACGTAGAACAGTTTGTCCTTTTCCACCAAGACACCATGTCAAAGGTGAACCTAGAAATAGATAGAAATGCTCCACAGGAAATGCAGCCAGCCATTGGTCCCGATCTCATTGATCTTTCGGAAACTTGTGCAGACGTCTGCCGCACAATGCCACTTTTTTCGGACGCAGGACATGCAAGGCAGCTCTTCACGCAACATCTTGGGGGTATTCTTTTCAAAGCCAATCACAGAAATTCACCACGGGCACTCACTACTCGTCTCCAACTTCTCAATGTAAAGAACACCTCATCTTGAAGTACAGAACAGAGAGTGGAACAAACATAACTGCAAAAGAATCGCATAGCAAACAGTTCCAGCCACGCATGTCGTCTGCTATGCACACAAAAAAAACACGGAGGGGAAAACAAAAAAGCTCACGGTCGGGTGTAGCCACGTGACTTCCGCCCACTCACTCTCTCCTCTCCACTTCTCCGACCTCCGTGCGCGGGTTTCAGTTTCAGTTCTGAGCAGTTGCGTTTTTTGGCTTTAATAAAAATATATGTGACTGTTGCAAAATATTAATTTGGTAGTCTTTCGACACCATTAAAAATCGGCTGGCCAAAAATGAAAACTTTTATTGGGGGGTTAAGTGTCCGTTTAAGTGAGTTCAGAGTAAAGAGAGAAAGCGAAAGGAGGGTACCAATTATAACACAATTTTAATTGGGCTCTTTGGTACATGATTTATGAAAAAGCTCGAAATAAGACAAGGACACTAGATAGAAAACGTTTCAGAAAAGTGCCAATTAATTGGGAAAGAAATATCTTATCAGTGCCCGGCCCTACTCTTTACATTCAACAGCATTCTGAAGCAGCCCGATGGTTCAATTTAAGGAAGCATATAAATAACCTCATTCAAGGAGCTGTGGAAACAATAAAATTTAGTCACTCGCCCAATATCTGGAATGCATATTCCATGAAATTCTGAACTTACCTCGTCATCAGCCTCTGCAAGCACTGGCACACACTCGGAAAATGCCTCCGGCGGGCCTGCTACAAGATCCGCTGCTGGAACAGCAGCATCAGCGGCCGGTACAGGTCGAGCGTGATCCACACCAGCTCGCACTACGTGAACTGAAGCAGGAGCGCCAGCTGCAGGAACCACTGCTGGGCAAGCTGGAGGAGCTGACCCAACACCACCAGACGGGACATTGTCCACTGCAACATAATAAAACACTCTTTAGAAACAAGACACAGTTCAGGAGTCAACCGACTTTTCGGACGCCAAAAATTCAGACAAGCTTGATTATTCGGACTTCAGCACTTTCCTGGTTCGTTGATGGCATGAGGGCTTCATAGTACTTCATGCCACAGAAGACTACCGGCAGTGTGCTTATTTGTTTTTACGTAACACACCGGGACTGGAAAAGTAGCGCAAGCAGGACACAAAACAAAAGGATGAGAAACAAAACCAAAGAAGAAAAAGAGGAAGAAAAGAAATGCGCTCAAGTTCGCCGGCAGTGGGCGGCAGAGAGGTTGTTTAGTTTACAAAAAAAATACCGGTGAATAGCTAATGAATATTCATGCCAAGCATTTCCAACGGTTTGCGAGATATAAGCTCAATCTTTCTGACGAAATCCAATGCTGTAGCAGATCGTCTGCTCACCTTTTAACCAGTTGCACAGTTGCGTCGCTAGGCACAATCTGCCGCCCGATTAAAGTTCAGCCTTGTTGGTGCTGTGGTCATGCCTACGACCAGCTTCCTCACTCCCTCCTCCTCAACAAAAAGAACTCCTGTCTCCCCAATGACGAAAGGATGTGTGCTGGCCAGGCTCATCAGAAAGCGCATATTTAAAATGTTTTGACTGACAGAACAAACTTTCACTTCAAGCCTCATCTATGCGCACAGACCATGGTGTCTTGGTATGACATAATTGTTTGACATACTGCAGAAC
This sequence comes from Ixodes scapularis, assembly GCF_016920785.2. Classification (NCBI taxonomy): domain Eukaryota; kingdom Metazoa; phylum Arthropoda; class Arachnida; order Ixodida; family Ixodidae; genus Ixodes; species Ixodes scapularis. Next base: position 188,904,751 of record NW_024609835.1, on the reverse strand, counting down.
CAGAAAAATATTTCTTCAATCAAAGCAAAAGTGCTGCCGAGCAAAACGGGCTCATCGCCATCAGCAACAAGAAACAAACTCTCAAAGCTCCATTTGCACCCTAAGAGAAGAAAAGAGAATTATAGACACCTCTTAAACTCATTGATACATTGAGGCACCCCTGTAGTATATGCTTACTTCTGTTTGCGACCAAAAACAAAAATATTAAAATTACTTTTGATCCCTCAGATAAAGTGTGAGCACATAATGTGTAGTGTGTGAGGTAAGCAACTGAAAGTGCCTCCACGCTTACCTAGTAGTGCCAGCAGCTGCTTCTTGATAGCGTCCTCTCTATCTGGGGCTCCTGCTCCAGGTTCAGCACCCTCTGCTTTGCCGACCTCAGCTTTTCAACCAGTCGGGCATGCTCCCCAAGCGACACAGCGGACGTCCTGTCCTCTGTCTTTTTTTTTTTTTTCTTGTACTTGCCACCCACAGCAGGGGATGGCGACATCAAAATCTGGAAAAGAAAAAGGTCCAGGTGTTGTAATATTTATTTAATATAAACTCCAACACATAATTGGGACACACATAGTTCACACTAAATTGCTCCCCCCCTTTATTTTTTGGGTGCAGGTTTCAGCCCTATACCTGTGATTGCCCCCTCCCTGAAGAAATGCTTCCAGACGCCCCTGACAAGATATCCGGTATTCACTGTCAGTACAGGAAATAATTGGTATATCGTCCTTTACATACTCTAGTGTGTAAAGGACGATACCTGTTGTCAGAAAACACTTTGTAGGTAAACGAAATAGTATGATAAAATATTGTGTTAAAAGGTACTTCTAAGTTAGAAAGTAAAATATGATAATACTACTTTGCTCCCAGTGTACTTTCTATGAGGAACGTAAACTCTCAGTTGCTTTGTACTTGCAATTCAGTGCTTTTAAATACGATAGCATCTATAAGCAAAGCATATGCACTTTAGGCGTCTGTTGGTCCGAGGATTTGTAACTGCTTTTGAAAACAGCATGTGCCGGCACATTATAATTCAGAAAAGAAAAACATGCCGCCGGCACTGCGCCTCAAACCCACAACCGTTGAAGTCTAAGCCGGGCATCGTATCCGCTTCACTACGAGCATACATGGGTAAGCATTTGCGAAAGAGCTACTGGTTGCAGGCAAGAGCTGCGTTGATGCACGTGCCAGTGACTCAACGCCGTTGTTGCCATAGCAATGTGCGCCGCATCTGGTCGCAGTCGCACATAGCCACATCTGAGGAGAGCTCTGTGAACCAGACTTGAGTATCATCTTTCGTTGTCGGTATGCGAAAGCAGGTCTCACCAGAGGAACATTACGCAAGCGTGCTGAGGCACAGTGAAAGCAAAGTGCCTAGGGTACTTCGGAACAACATAAAACATGTTTGTTGAAAGCTGGAGAGGCAAGTAGCAACAAGAGGACCATTGAAGCGGATGAAAAGATTAAAGAGAGGAAACTTCGGCTGCAACACAAGCAGGACGCCAAACAAATGAGGACGTCTTGCGATAGTGGAGAAGAGATGTAACTTCGTGTACAGCGAGATTTTGACTTGACTTAGAGCAGGTGAGCACATCTCGTAAGACTGAAGAGTGTCGAATTCAGATTTAATGCGGTCGAGAAACGAGCAGGAGAGTGTCTCTTGAAATTGAAGAGGGACAACTGCAGCTACAGCACAGTCGAGACCAGGAGTGGCCAAGCTGCGGCACTTTGTGTGTTAAAGTGCGGCTTGTGGTCCACTTTCATAGAGCGTTCTACCCACCGGATCTGTGTACCAGAATAGCAAGCAATTTAAAAAAGTGTCTGTACAAATAGTCCTGACCAGCCATAATGAATGGACACAATTACTCATAAAGCGAACAAAATGCAAGATATTCTTTAGCCTAACCGTTCAATTTTACCCACAATTACTGCCCACTGGTAATGGAAGTGAAGTATGCTGCTGATTTGAAAAAGGGAAACAAAAGACGAACCCCCTCCTTCTGAACAGAGTCGAAGATGAGGTAAGAAAAACAGCCTAAAGGCACACATAAACCTCGAACCTTGAGTTCAATACCATAGGGATGGCCACGTGCTTCTTTTTCAAAGCAGCAGCCAACTCAGCTCGTGTCTCTGTAAAACAAAACATGCACACTGAATTACATCTCAAAGTCGTCGTGTTCGTCTCCCTTTCCCTTCTTGTATCGGGGTTTATAAATATGACCGTTCACCAGCCAGCCTGCGCTATAACCCTTGTTTCAAAAATTATTTTTTTCGATATTTTTACACATTAAATGCACCACCTAGTCGAACTTATGTGGCAAATTTGTCGAGCTTACAAAGCCGATTTGTTGCGATTTATTTTGAGTGTCGTGGCTACCGTCTGGAGCGCCCTGTAGTTAAACAACGTAAAACCCTTTGATCTTGCCGCCCAGTTCTTCACAAATCGGGCGCAAGGACCGAATCGGGCGCAAGGACATATTCGTGCCCACCACATTTCGCGAATTTTAGACGCCGGAACGGGGGACGCCGGAACGGGGGCCCACGAAATTTCCGCTTTCCACGTGTCCTTAAATTTCGCTAATTTTTGGACGCGTGGAATTTGCAAAAAGTCGGGGGCTGGCGAACATTAGGGAGTGTTCGTAGACCGCGTTTCCCCCTCTGCAACGAAGATGTGCCTGCCCGCCGATAGTCTTGACTGTAGAGTTCCGGGTATATAGCGAGTTGCGGAGGGCGTTGCGGGACAGCGAAAACGATCTACGAAAACTCCCTATTAACGGTTTGCAGTATACGTTGCGCTTCGAGCCCCTGATGCGTAGACAACAACTTACCATTCCCCGGCGCACGCTCCAACAGCCTCCCAGTAGACGCTTTTCGGCACGTCGGGGTCGAAGTCGCCAACGCTCGCCGGTTTGAACTTCTTGATACGGTTCACCACGCTGACTATTGCCTTCGAGCCATCAATATAAATCACGTACGCTTAGTACATATCGACACCGATACACACCGATCGAGATAGCCCTAACGTCAATGCGGCTTTGGTTCTCTTTGACTGGCTGGCACTGGCCGGCTAGCCAGCGGCGCTGGTATGTAAGGATTGGATTGGATTAAATAAATAATCTGCCTTAGTTTATATTAATACTATTATTACTCAAAATAGTTTTAGAACATTTAAAAGCATAGAAACTTACCATGTTAAGTTTATTTATTGTTAAGAAAAACATTGTCCGTCGTTGGTTGTTTTTCTCCACTCTGGCTTGCAGCTACGAAATCCAATCCAATCCGACGTCAATAAACCGAAACCGAAACTACCGCGGTACAGGGCTCAAAGCTATGAAGCAAACTCTCGTTTATCTCGGCCTCGCTTCCCATGGATTTGGTTTTCTCATTTTATGACTTTAAATATGCATGTCATAAAATGGTTGAGTTTTATAGCTGAAACTGTTAAACTGAAATGACCTAATATGTGATTTTCTGATTAAAATTCTTCATTGAAAAAAATATCAGTTTAGTTTCGCCGTGAGCGCGTTCCCGTCGAGGTCTGATAATTTCTGGTCGCGTTAAATAGACCGATCTCACCGGCCAGTTTGACTACGCCACCGCTGCCACAATGCAGCGAGGGAACTTTAGTCTTTGGGCACGTGCGACAACCTCGCTGGAGCTCTTCGCGTGCAGAGCACGAGAAGGCACGAGCCCTCGCGTGCACGGCCGTCTGCCTCCTGTGAACTAAAGTTATGGCGGCTTTACGCATGCGCCCAACGCTTAGTGAGATCGGTCTATTGTGTATACCGCTAGAGCCTGTACAAGGTTACCGACCGCCGGTTTAAGTGCCGGCGCCGGTAAGGCGTTACCGGTCGCTCCGATACGTGGTTGCTGTTAGCCGCGCATCGATTACTGGCCACCGGTACGTTATTACGGCCCACCAGTGTGGCGTACCGGCTTCGCCTGTACGTGTTCACTCGCCGCCTGTACATGATATGGGCAACCGATACGGCGTATCGGCTTCGCCGGTACGTGGTTACCGGTTACCGGTGTGGCCTACCGGCTGTTCCCGTACGCGTTTACCGGCCGCCTGTACAGGGTATGGGCAGCCGGTACGGCGTATCGGCTTCGCCAGTACGTGGTTACAGGTCTTCGGTACAGAGCTACCGGTTACCGATATGAGAATACAGGACTCCGGTGTGAACCGGTATAGGCCGGTATACATTTGTACAGGTTTTTTCAGTTGGGACGGCCGTCAGTGAGGCAGAGGAGTTCTACTTCAGTCACATTTTCCCTGAAATTCATGGCAGAGAACTGCTGAAAAAAATTGAGGATGCAAACACCATGTGCATTTGTAGAACACAGAAGTCCGGATCTGTCCTACGATGCAAGGTATGTAATGTAGCCGTCCACCTGAAGTGTATGAAACTGCGACGTACGCCTATAACATGGGTGTTCTTAGTTTGTAAACTTGCAAAATAGACCTACTGTTTATCGCAAGTGGGTTAGTACCAGTGGTGTCAATTTAGCAGTTTTCTCGCAAGATTTAGCGGAGTGGTGTGTTTAGCTAGAGATATTGTTTACTTGCGGATGGCGGGATTTCCAGCGGTTTCAAATGTCTTATTCTTGACGGTTTCAAATGTGCTTCATCGGCAAAAAGTTCATGGTGATTTAGCAGTTGGTTAGTAGTCAAGACAAGTCAAGATCACCATCCAAACAGCAACAGTGCGGGTAATACTCGTGACATTATGGAGACATTGTAGTGGAAAACTGCCGAACACGACACTTGCGCGCACATGTTTGAATTTGTTTTACAATTCGTAGGAAGAACGCTCACAACATTATTGGTGGTGGGCATCGGAACACGTAACTTGTGAGACCACGTTGGAGATGAAGTCGCTGACATCTTTCTTGGAATATGTTGTGTTGCCACCAGTTTTTGGTCAAACAAGTGAAAGAAGAGAAACCTGTAACTGTATTTTTTAATATGTATGGATCTCGTAAACTAATCAAGGAAATAAAATGTTAAAAAAATATTCTTGCACAACATTCTAAATTTGGCGGTGTTTCGGAATTCTTAGTGCGGGTTTCTGGTTTCTGAGTCGGCAACGCTGGTTAGTACAAAAACCACTGCTCATGCTTTGTGGTGAAAATGGACTCTGAAGTTGCCGGACTTTTGTTGCAGTACTTGGCTTAATGATACCGAGTTTGCATGCTAAAAACATTCTGGTACCAAAAATCAAATTAGGTTCAATCATATTATAGGATTCACTTCTCTTAACGGGGCGATGAAATGATTCTTTATCTCTTCTAAATATTACTCGGAATGACTCTTTTTGACAATCATAAGCCAAAATGCATATTAGCTTTTTTCCACGAAGCAGCAGTCGCAGAAAAAAAAAAGTGCTCACTCCCCCAGCAAAACATGTCGCCATCTGATCTCGTGCCGATTATGTCTCTAATGTTCAACATAACCACATGCTGGGAACGCCAATGTACGGTGGTCACCAAACTTATACGGAATAAGCGAACTGCAAACTATCTCATGAAAGAGCTATCCTGTCATGCTTATCAAGTTTTATTTCCTGCTCACGACGAGAGGCTGCTTCAATCTTGTCCCGAGCAGCCGCAAAACTTGACCAAGCCGGCCAGGGTAGTGCTCCCATGTAATAATGCAAAGTTATAATGTTCCGTACAAGTTTGGTGACCACTGTGCGCTGCACATGGTGCTCTCTCGGCTTGCTCCGAGTTTGGCTATTCCCCTCATGACAGTGACTAACTCCAAGTGGAGTGCTCATACAGAGTTTGCATTTAGCGATAACCACGGATGTGTCAGCTGCAAAATGGGCATGACGGATATATTACAAACACTTAATGCTCAAGGAATATGATCATTTCAGAATAGCAGTACCAAAATACTGTGAAGAAAAAAGAAACACTTACACTTTTTGTAAAGGAATTAGCCACAATTTCAATCCCAAAATCTCTTGCAAAAACCTACCCCTGTAAAACACATCATCCGGGTCAGCTGCACTGCTGAAGCACAGATGCCCCGACAAACCTATTTCTTAAGCAGAGGGGGCTGCAGATTTGTCAGGGCAGCGCAAACAATCAACGCTTTGTCAATTGTGTAAATCTCGCCATCATCACGCTTCTTTAAGAAAGAAACTGGTAGAACCATTTGAAAGATCCTGAACACTTTGAGCCGTCTTATTGCCCGCTCCACGTGGATGCGAGCACGAGACAGTTTGCGGGAAAGGGTTACCTCCGCACCCGAAAGCTGATTTTTCCCTTTAGTGAACGCTGGTATTAACAGCCTGGCACCTTTTGCAGCAAACATCTCTTGGCATCGAAATCCCCTGTCCACGAGGTACACATCCCCTTCATTCACAAGGTTCAAGAGTCCAGACTTCAACGTCAGTTCCTTATCGGAAACCCGTCCCCCCATGCCCCCGAGATGAAAGTAACGGCTCCACTTGGTGACACAGTAATAAGCACCTTGAGAGTATTATAGTGCTTATACCTGGAATACGTCTGGCTTCGAGCCAGCATGTAGGCAGGTTTTTGTATAAAAATCTCTGTGCAGTCTAGCACACCAATCACATTCTTGAAGATGGGATCACCAAACGCAGTTGGCAGGTTGCGGCTGACAGCCCGTCTTGAGGGCCATACAATCAACTTCCCGAGGTTATGTGAAAGTATGTCTAGCCAGGCGTGGAATACTGCGCCAACTGTCGTTACAGACACCTTGAACCTGCATGCGAGGTCTTCATTCAACAAACCCAGCCTCAACTTCATCAGCACCAGCACAAGCTGCTCCTGTGGCAGAAGACAAGTGACGTCGGGCTGCCACACACTCAAAATGAACGTCAGGAGTGCATTGAACAGATGTAAGCTCACAATGCCTGTGTAAAATTTAACTCTAATGTCTGAGTGCAACGCTGCCTGCGTTGCAGAATCTTTGTTGATGCCAGCAATCAAATTCAGGTTTGTAGCCTTGTACTCCTTGAGCAGCTTGCTGGTTTCGTGTAACTGATGCTGCGTTTCAGCAAGGGTACTCTTCAGGCTGGCGTTTTCTGCTTTCAGATGTTCAATGTCCTTGCTTGAAAGTGTGGTGGCCACCGACACATCACATCTGGTGCTAGACTCACAACACACCACTGCTTCGATGTTTTCTGGGTCAGTGGGAGCCTGGTCAGACGAAACATCCTTTGGCTCGGCCGCCCCTCTTTTTGTGGACCTTGCCTGTTGACGGTTGTACCTTTGCACATTTTGGCTGGTGGGTGCCTTTCGATAGAGAAACCGTGACGGGGCATAATCTGGGTGCACTGGGTCGTCTGAAGGAGCTCCTGTAAAAGGAATAGGAAGACACCTATCAGTTCATATGGAATACAGGGTACAAGGTCATTCATTTCCAGCCCCACTTTTTGTGCATTGACTTCATGCATACATAAATGAAGAGTGTACACCCACACTTTGCTAAGGCGAGCGCCCTCTTTTGGAACATGCCACGGCACCCATACAGGAAGTTGGCCAGGGTGCAGTGTATACCATTGGCTAGATTTTACTACTAATAATACGACAAATTTAAGTTAATTAAAGCTGGGAAAGACAGACATAGTGGGGACGTGTCTTTCGCAGTTGCATGATTGCGCGTTCAAAACAAAAATGGCCTGGTGGGTACACAACGCTTTATAGAGCAGCTCGTTGTGAACGTAAATAAAAATTTAAGCTTTGCCCCAAAATTTAATTCGAAGCCAGTGTTTCTGCTCGTAAAGCTAGTCACCATTACACTTCTACCCGGACAAAATACCGAGCCTCTGAGTTTCCGCTGTTACCTACACAATTTTAAATTGTAAAAAAAAAACAAAAAAAAAACCTGAAGGAATGCGACACACAACTGGGAATACTGCGTTTTCCTCCTTTGTTTTCACATCGGTGTTGACACATTCGACCGTGAACTTTAGTCATAGCGGCAAATGCAAATCCGGGATTCCTAGAGGCGCCGCGGAACACTCGTTACTGGACCTAATCGCCCGATCCGTGCGAACCAAGGATCGAAATAGCGGCTGCGGCAAGCAAAATCAAACGGTAGGCTTCTAAAGCGAGGACACTACCGGAACCTTGAACGAAACTTGACCGGCTGCTACCCTTCTGTCTTGACGGAACGCTCGTATTTCCGTTTTTTTTTAAATGTGTTTTGGACAGCGCTGGAAGTGTAAATCACCACTCTAGACAAATAAAAACCTTAGCGGCTCACCTTGTATGAAATGGGCCGAGCATATTCGGCTGTCGTTCGGTTTCCACTTGTCCCTGTTCATGGGTTGCAGCCACGAAGCTCCGCGCTCGGGGTCTGCCGGAAAGCGGTGCATTCTCACAGTGGAAAGTAAGTTGGTCCCCGAACGCAGGCTGCAACCAGGGACGCTGCAACACGTTCCCTTGCTTGGCAGAAGACGGTTCGTTTGCAAATACATATCGGTCGGAGAGTTTAATCTAATCGCGAAAAGACAAGAAACTTACGAAACGAAAGACAAGCTGCGTCGCGGGCACAGCGGAGAAGAGCCGCAGAGCGAGACCGACCGGAAGTCTCCATGGACCCTTTCCGGTTTGAGTGACTGGTGGCGCCCTCGTGATGAGCTTTAACCGAAATAAGGTGAATAGCGGCCTCCTGACTTCCTCGGCTTCCTCACACCACTCTCCCCCGCCGACCATTGGAGAAGCGTGCTGTCCGGAACTGGCGGTATTGCACCCCCTCCCATTGCCGGGCGGAGAGAAGTGCAGTGTGTGTGTGTAGGCATTGTAAAAGGGGGGGGATTTGAGTTGCCTGTTCGTGTTTTTGGCGACGGCGAAAAAGAGAGGACATCCCACTCTGGTGAAAAGCAAAATGGTTTTATTTTTTTTTCCTTTTTGGGGACTTTTGCGGGAATGCCGGTTCCCGCCACGAGTCGCTGCCGCTTCGCCCTCGGAGCCTCCCCAGCGTCCCTGAATTGGGGCAACGCGCTGCTCTCGGTTTGCCCTTTTTTATCATTATTAGTGCAACAAGTAAAGCTTGTTCGCCTCAAAACGCCGCTCGGCCAAGAACACTCGGCCCGCGCCTTGTCAATTCTTTACATGGGAGCGATCGAACCCGTAGCCCCCTTGGCGACCGAACACCCGGCCAGTGACAGGCGGGTCGTGGAGCCCAGTTGTGTTTGATAGAAGAGCAGTAATAAAAAAAACTGACCCTACACACATACGATCGACATTCTCCAAATAATTATTTCTTTTCCTTTTGTGAACAATACGTAGCTATGTTCTAATTCTGCGACATATATTTTCTCCACTTAGGCCGTGTCCCCACAGACATCTCAAGAAGCCTGAAGGTTTTCCCGACCCCATTAGAAAAGTTCTTGACAGGCTTTCAGACATTTCAAGGCATTGTAAAGGGGACTTCAGACATTTTAGGAGAGCCTCTGACGGGGCCAACGAACCCTCCAGGAAATATCGGTGCACCTTTCAAACACCACAAGAATTCCTGAAGTCCCCTTCACACCCTTTAAAGAATTCTTGAAGTCCCTCAGAGCGATTTTCAATAGGGATACAATCGAGCACAGACGAAAGATGAAAACTAAAGGCCACAATGCATGAAGACATATTAGTGTTTTAGAAATTGCACATTTCTTCTATATTTTATTCCTAGTTATGGGTGCTACAAGTACGTGACCACAAAGAATGATGGTCAACAAAAATACGAACATCCGAGCGCGTACCTTTCTAAGCCTGCAGAATACTTCGATAAAAATAGGTGGCACTTTTATGGCGAGAATATTATCGGCGTTTTCTGCATTGGCATTGCCTTCACCCTTGACTACACCGGCGCGACATCCGCAGTTTCGATAAAAATCGCTCCTTTGAATTGCTGCCCTTAAAAATCTAAGGCCCGTTAGTGATAACGTACAAGCTATACCACGCAAACTTGAGCCCCGTTATCTGGGGCTCTAAACTCGTCAAGGACAAAGTTGGAGCCGAAGTTTCAAGAGCGCGCCGATTGGACTATCACGACGATGATTTTGTGTTTTTGTCACCAAGGTCAGATCGGTGCGCTTCGCGAACTTTCGGCTCCAACTTTGGGTTTTACGAATTTAGGCGCCCTGTAGTGCAGAGTAACCTCGCTACGGTGTCATCTGTTTCAATTGACAAGGGTCGTCTTTTACTGAGAAGAATGATGCGCTTATAAGGCACAGGCCACAATGCCAGTCGATTATTGGAGAACGACGCCTATTTCAAATGGAACAGGAACTACTTCATCCGGATGACTAGACGGAATCTGTCAATAGCGTGGCTGTGGCTGCACAAACGGCCGCTCCGGTGCCACAAAACCATGCCTAGTGGTAGTAGCAGCAGCAGCATTCTCGCAGCCGGTCACTTGAGAGCGCGGCATAAGAAAATGGTCACGGTGAAAAAACAGAATGATAAAGCTGTCTTTTGCTTTGGAGACTGCCTGTGTCTTTCACTTCGAGGCTACCTTGGTATCATTCGGTAGCCATCCTCTTGTTCGTATTGCTTTTGAACATGAGCACATCAAGTTTCAAGGGAGTTTTTAAAGACCCGTACGTCATGAAGGAACCTTTAAGCGCGTGTCAGGTCAACGAACCTTTTCCCAGTAAGCCTCTGCAGATGTGTACACTCTCTCCCCTACCCTTGTTTCCGGTGTGGACATTTGATGTGGCCACCGTCTCTCACGAAACACAACGCCCGCACCTACCTTTGGGCGTAATTCGCATGTTTTCACGATTCTTATAAGAGCATCGCTAGTTTGGGAATTAAAAAGTAATAAAAATTGGCACAACGTCACGATACTAATGTATATTGTCGGGCGGATGCACAATGGTTTGTCTTTTTTTTTTGTGATTCAGATGGCACTTACAGTTGCTCGCTAAATGTCGAAACAGCTGAAGCCGTTAAACACATTGCGCTCTCAAGCGGCAGATTTGGGAACTAATGCGGTCGAAGTGACTGATTCCTTGCAATGAGTTACTTTTTCAAAAAAAAATTTTGCGGAAGTAATTTGAAACGTAATTACGTTACATATATTTGCAACATATTAGTTTAATTACACGTTTATTTTTTTAAGTATAAGTATAATTCAAAAACTGGGGCAATATGAGAACGCAATTCAGCAGCATAAAGATAGCAAATGGGTCAATATAGAAAACATCATTAAGGGAAGAATAACCGTAAATAATGCACCATTTTTTGCACGACCGTTCATCAGAACCACTAGAAAAACGGTCAATGCAGATACAAATATGTAAGAAGTAAAAACGTGGAAGAAAAGACCGCGAAGGCTGACTTTTTCTGTCGCCTTCCATCGTGTTTTTCTTCTTCTCCTGCGCAGTCTAGAGCGCATTGTGTTACCTTGCTTTCCCGTTTTCCCAATTTCACCCTTTCCAACTTTTTGACGTCTCCCGCCGCCAGCACAGACGTCTGCGAAAGTGCCCGGCGCATTTGAAGGTCAGTTTGTTAGTTCCAAATCTTTTAGCAGAGGTAGACGCTGCTATTGAGGATGAACAGTGCTGGCATTGTCTGCAGAGATCGAGGGATCATCTCCGATCGCCGTAAGCTAGCCGGATGCCGATTCTGGTCAGAGTTCACAGTTTCGTGAGCTTACAGGTGAGGCAGTATACCTACATTATTTTACTGAAATATAATATTATATTTATTACAAAGACTGCAAACACTTGGATGTATCAGAAATGAAAAGTAGTGTTGAAGAATATTTTGTAAAACATTGAAATTGTTTCGATTGTTTTTTGTTGATAAGTGCGCCGCGCGAGAAAAGTGACCTGAATGTAAATTGTAACATAACCAGTAAAGCAATTTTTTTTATATTAAGGAAATAAATTTGTAACCGTAATTTATTGCCTTTTTCAAGTTACTTTCACGTGTGTGCTCATGATCAAGCTTACTGCCGGAACATCCGGTGGATTTGTCGAAACCGCCAAACAACGGTCGGCTACTACAGGGTGATTGAAGGAGAGGCCAGGCTCTTTAAATCGACCGCGAAATTCGGTTTCTTAACCTATTGCGCTACGACCTTGTGCAGCGTTGCCTACAGATGGTGCGTTTTTTTTTTGTAAAATATGCTAAGAGCGAACTTACCCGAGGAAAAAGTAAATTAAACAAAATGCTTAGCTCCTAAGGAAACGCAGCGAAGCTACCGGTTTTCAAACAACACGGCGCCGTTTCGCACGGGAGTCAAGAGGTGGCGCAAGCGGTGGCGACGCCAACTGCCGCCAACGAACGAGCATACGAGGCCGAGAGCCGGCGTCTTTGGCAGACAAGGAACTGCAGTTCCTTGTTGTTACCGCGCCTGCTCGCGCCTATCGGCGCCTGCAGAACGCGCGCCGTTTTTGAGTCGAAAAGATCGTCTGCTAAAAACGCCGGCTTTCGGCGCCGTATGCTCGTTCGTTGGCGGCGTTCATTGCGCTATCTCTTGTCTCTCGTGCGAAACGGTGCCGTGCTGTCTGAAAACCGATGGCGTCGCTGCGTTTCTATAAAAGCTAAGCCTTTTTTTTCTTTATTTTTTTCTCAGGTAAGTTCACTCTTTGCAAATTTTACAAAAACAAAATGCACCATCTGTGGGCAACGCTGCACGAAGTCGTAGCGCGATAGGTTAAGAAACCGAATTTTGCGGTTGATTTAAAGAGCCTGCCCTCTCCTTGAACCACCCTGTAGACGAGGCCCTCCCACGCGACCAATTGCTGGCGGAATCATTCGGCTTTTGAATACGTGAGGCAGCTTAAAGCGTGGGTGTTTATATTTTATTTATTTATTTATTTAATATTGTTATCGTCCTTTTGGAAGTTGTGGCAGGAGGCGTCGGCACATCATACTGACCAACAGCTTATACATGAAAATAATGATATGTAGTGAGTACACCATACAAGTATACAAATACAAGGAGAAGCAAAACAAAACAAAACGGTCAACCTTTCACGAACAAACTTTCAAAGTTGTTAAAAATAATTCGAATGACGACGAGTTTATCCGCGCTTCGAAGAAACTGTTCCACTCTTCGCTTGTTTTGGGGAGGAAAAGTGATATTTAAAGGTGATATGACAGGTCCTTGGGCTCTATAGGACGCTTTCCAATGTGACTCCGAATTACACTCAAATCTGTGTGACCATCGAATTGGTTGAAAGTGCCGATCCCTAAGGAGCTGAAGGAACACCCTTCCCATGATTCCTCGAGTGCGGGCCGGGGCACTTGGCAAATTTAGCAAATGGTATATTGAAGATAATAAAAGTATATAAAGTGCTGATTTCCGAATTGTGTGCTTTCATTATATGCCTAGCCAGATCTGGAATTGTGACACTTAATATGGACCGACCAACGAAACCATATTCCGCAAGGTAGGAAAATGCCCCTCGTGCCCTCCTCTTTTCACCCTCTTCAAGAATCACGACACAAAAAAGGCTTCTTTTGTGTCGGATGTTTCTGTAGGGATAATCCTCAAAAAGTGCGAAATGAGCGGCTAGCAGTGAGCGCCACAACGACCTTGACACGTCCAGGTGTAGGGTGCCCTCATGTGCGCTCCCTATCCAGGTGTCTTCCCTCGTTGACGCGGGCACGCTCAATCCGCGAGATTGAGGAAGCCAGCGCGACCGAACGCATTTTTCCCATGAGCTGCAGGTTCGAGGCCGCTCGGTCGGTGGAGATCGAGGGGTCGTGGTATGCTGTGTTCGCTCCAGCAGCCGCTCTCTGGCATCGTGCGGCTGCTGGAACCATTACCGTGTCTGCACAAGGATTGGCTTGCGCAATAAAGACTTGAGGTAGTCGATAATACATTTCTTTTCAAAACTTATAAATCAAGCGGCTTTCCCTAATCTCTATATTACTGTTTAAAACACCTCTCCTCTTATAGGTTGTTCATCCCATTTTTGACTCTTTTGCGTATTTATTTGTCCCTATTTCTGCTTGATGACTGTTTTATAACTTGATAAAGACCTTTAAATATTGGCCCAGGCTCGCGCGATCAACGCTTTCCCGGATTTATCCAAAATTGGAAAGATTGGCGTCAGGAGGGTTTGAAGAAGCAAACCGAAATTCTTGCTTCTATTGAAGACGGCACAATCGTAATATAGGTCATTGCTTCACTTGCCTCCACAACGCACCATCGTTTGCACTATCGCAACTTCTCAGTAACATAGCTGTATACCACATTTTACTCATGGTTATTATTGATGTGGCCCCACAGGCTTTCCCGTGATGAGCGAGTCGACTTTGTAATGACCGGTGACTCTCCTGAGTGAGAATAAATATCACTTTCCTACAACAACCGCCTCTCTCTCTCTCTCTCTCTCTCTCTCCCCCCCCCCCCCGCCCTTTCCCGACTTGGGGAGATATCACGCCACTCCAGGAAGCAGCCTGCAGACTGCGCTTTTCGGCTGCTCTTTCTCAACACATTCAAACGTGGAAGTAGACACATCGCATGAACGATGCCGTGTTTATTTGCAACCCAAATAATGTGGATCTACTGTTGGGACCCTATCAATTTCATCATCAATCATTATTCGATACGATTTCACGGGGAAAGTGTGTTGGTCGTGATGCCGCAAAAGTGGTCGATTGAAAGGGAGAAATAGGTCCTCGTATTTATTTTGCGGAAATACTCGCTCCAGTGACGCTCTAATGCGTAAGGTGAACACACCCGATGCATTGCGTAATACTTTACAACTGTCGTTGACGATGAAAAATTTGTCGGAAGTGCGTAAAATTGTTTACACCACAAAATCATACCTAAAAACAACAAAATATCGCAAAAAGAAAATCTGCTTGCGAAAACCGTCGGTTTCCTCTCTCTCTCTCCCTTTCTTTTTTTTTCTTTTTGAGCCACTACAAAATTAACGGCCGAGCAACTAAATTCTATAAAAACTTCGCTTCTCGTAGAAAGGACCCGAAACTATATCGAAATGAATCTGCCAAGTGTTTGAAGAAGCAATAGGCTCCCATTGAACCTACACTCTCAACAAAAGGGTAGTCGTAGGGTATTACTTCATGGGTTGTCAGAAGCCGTCACAGATATCGCTACCCCCCTTAGTAATGCTAACGACCCCATGGGTAGCCACACGGCACGCAGTCAACAGGGTCAACATGTAGTCGCAGTGACCACCCCCAAAAGCAACATGGCGGCTAGCAAGCGACAGTGGAGCAATACGAGTAAGGCCTAGCGAGCTGGACTGCTTTTTGCTAAAATACGATTCTCAAGTGCGTACGCCCGTTCGCTGCCTTCCGTCCGCACTAAAGCACTCCAAAACGCGCCTCGAAGCACCGGCACCGCACCTATTACGAGTAGGGGAGATGACGTGAGGGGGGGGGGGGGGGTTGCATTCGAGGGAGTTTTTCCGCGACTGCTTTCGCGCGGCCGGCTGTATTTACTTCGCGGCCAGAAAACTTTAAAAAAAGGAACCGTATAGCGACAAATAGAATGATGTCTTTATTGATCAGAGAATGTGCTTGCTGTGCTTGCCAAAAGTGATCCGGCGTTTTCGGTTGCCAACGGCGAGGCGAAGCATCACCGATTCAAGTGGCGTCGGTTCCGATCGTTCAACCCTCCTGTTCACCGGTTAGCATTCGTTATCCACTTTCAAGTCCCTGGTAATCCCCACCGCGTCTGTGCACACACTATTAACCGCGCGGAACACCCATGCAACTGGCTATGGGACTGATCCCACTGGGACGAGAGGCCGAGAATCGAACCCTTTGTGGCTGCTCCGTGGAGCCATGGACGCCTTCATGTTTTTCACTCAATAAATAGACACATAAACGCGCGACTCCTTGAATTGGGCTGTGACACGCGCCACCTAACAGACAGCGCTCAAACTAAGAAAAAAGAAACCAACAGTCTTTGCTCTGAGCGCCTCGCCAGACATGTACTATCGCGGACAATATGAGCTGAAACAGCGGTTCGGCCGGCGCATGGTACTACTTGCGCCGCCTGTCGCCTTGCTTTGTACACAAAGCGCACCCTGAGGCCGAGCTAAATTCTCACTTGCGTTCGCAGCTGCACTGTGCTCTTCGGCCGTCTGCTAGCGAGACAGCGTGTGCGACAGCGGGCGTGTGTGTGGTGGGAGGGCAGGGAGGGCAGAGATGACAGTTGTCGTCCCTTTTTTTGCAATTGGTTTACTTCATTCTATCGCGTAGAATCATGTAGAAAAACGCTGACTGATGAATAAAAAATGTTGAGGTATCTTAAATTGCAGCTGCGATTATCCTTTTTGAAAGCCACATAAAAAAACTCTGCAGGTTTTTTTTTATTATTAAGTGCATGGACAGAAAAAGACATCGTAAAATGTAGGCCAAAATTTGTATACCGAATTTAGGCCGGCTCCAAAGGTATTTCCTTCTTTTCATGAAGCACAGCTTTTTAAAGAAAAAAGGAGAAAATTACACATGTTACTGCGAAGGCTATGTAATCGTGATTAAAATAAAAGGGTTGAAAAATATTGCTTCATTATTATTGGGCACACGTGTTTCTTTCAAACAAAAAGGTTGCTGACATGACACCAGTGCTTTATTTATAAATTTCTAGTCTTAATGAAGTATGACTGAACAGTCATGTCTTTGCCACGAGAATGAGCTTGGAACATCATCGAAAGAATATTCGGAGAGGACCCATGTCAGACACTAAATACTGATAGTCGGCGTGGAAGTTCAACAACACTATACAAGAAGATTAGGATCCTGGTTTCACCACACAAAAGTATGCGCTGGTTAGCGGCGTCAAAGAGTTTGCCGCAACCGTAGCAGCAAGCTTTGTTCTCATCTACAGAAGTCCGGTTCAGGGGGTCCTGAGGCGCAGTAAAGCTTAGGAAATTAGTTAATACCGCGTCCACGCCTCTCATCCTGTCTGGTAAAAAATCAGAGCGCGGCCAAGAGGTCTAGCTCGGCCCGAAGCATCTCCCATTCACTTGTCACTGCTTGCCACAATTCGTCGGCAGTGGCGTGGTGGAGGGGACGCCGTGACATGGCTACCTTGATGTGCCTCCAAACGTGTTCAATGATATTGAGATCGGCTCTTTTTGGGAGCCATGGCAGCTACGTCAGGCATCGTCCCTCGAGGAGATACGAGCCTGACAACGCATTTTCCACGACGGCGCTTTTTTGAAATGTACTGAAATGCATGATAGCTGAAAAGGCATGCAAGATGGTGGACCCGTCGGCCCATAGTTTCGCTAGCAGACGGCCGGAAGTGCGCAGCGGCGCAGTGAGCGCAAGTGAGAATTTATCTCGGCCTCAGGTGCGCCGTGTTTGCGGAGCGATGCGACAGGCGGCGCAGGTAGTACTGTGTACAGGGCGGAGCGCTGTTTCAGCTCATATTGTCCGCGATAGTACGTATATACATAATCCACACCACACTTCACACATACGCGACATACAGACTCCATACGATTTTATACTTAAACGCGTTTACAAACAGCACAGGTACAACATGAGATATTGACACTCTACATTCCTACACACAACTACTAGTCGACACCGCCAGCTTATATATTGCTGTATTTTCTGTGACGGATTAGGATGGTGACCACTGTCATATTTTGCACAAATACGAAAAGAATGTGCAAGAATTATCCGTATATAATATTTTCCTCTACTGCCCTTAGAAAAGCGCTCGTATCTCTAATGTAATTCATTGCATATGTGAACTGCAGGTTATAAATCAATTTGAATTCTCGCTACACGTCACGTTTTGATGAGATTCGTTTTTTCGCTTGCCTACACTTCAAGTATACAGAAGCCTGTTTAATTAATTGTATTAATTATCGAAACCAGTTTCTGCAATCACAACTTTCTCAACAGGCTGATGCATTTTCTTTTCTTGTTTTACATGTCCGAATGACTTCAGCGGCGGTTGAGTAAATGTTGAGTACGTTGAGCACGCGGCAAGTGATCCTAGCGAAGCCCGTCCGCCGGTCCTCACCGAAGCGTTGTTTCAGTTTTCTTCTTTTCGCTACAAACGTTTCTGCTCAAGCGCATGTCTTTCAAATATGCGTTCAATGCGCTTGCGCTCGCGCAAAGAGGACAGTTCTCGGGCCTGGGCCCGTTCTCGGGCCCGTTCTCGGGCCCGTTCTTGGGCCCGTGCCTTCACATGCAAACGCGAAATACGCATACTAAATTATCTAAAGCCTGGGGACCTATGTTGGACTTTCGAGAAGCTAGAAACAGAAGTGACGTAGCGGCAGGAGGCGCGTAACCAAGCAACGGCGCGCACCGCGAAACCGCCCTCTTTGACGCCGTGACGACATGGCAAGATTGGCGTCTGTCACTCACTTGAAAGGCGTCAAGAGCCAACCCCTGAGGAGCGGAAGTAGCTGCGCTGTCCCCCTGCCGTACCTACGCTTTCCCGGCGGTACCTATCTGGAACCTAGTCGCTACGCAAACGTCCGTTAGTATGGCGACCGGAGGAGCATTTTCTGCTTTAAGGCAAGCGATGGCAGCCAATCCCTTGGGGCGGCAACCTTCACATCGGTTCTATTTTAAAGGAACTTGTCAAACTAAAAAAATACACGTGTTCTATTGAAATAAACAACAGATTTTTTAACGGTTCCGGAAAATATTCGATGGAGCAAACTCGAATTACAAATTAGAACAACATGCGAGACGCGGATGAGCGGCTAGTTCAAAATACTGGCGCTGATGACGGCTCAAAAAACGGGATGATGTGGCCTCTCTGGTACGCGGCGTAACTGGGCTGAGCCCGGCGCTGTCCAGAGACGACAAAGTTCGTCTCTGGAACGAGCTAACCTCCCGGCTCCTCAACTTCCTCGGGTCTCCAAGGAAGGAGCCGGAAGGTTGGAAACGCTACTTTGCCGTGCGGGCGTCGAAGGCGAGGGCGCGGGCTGCGGAGCTGGCGAAACAGGCGAGGTAATTTGCATAGTCTACTCATAGCGTGGACCAAGCTACTGAATTTCTTCCTTTACTCGCAGGAAAACAGGGGGTGGAGGCGCCCGGGTGCGCTCACTGGAGTCATCATACTCACGTATTTTGACGCTGGTGAGCGAGGACTCGGCCCTGGGCGCTCCCGGGTTTTCTTTAATTGAAACCAAGAGTTCTGCACTCCAGCCACAGCTTGCCACCTGCCTGAAGCTGTCCTTCGGGTTTGCTATTTTTATTATATCGCAATAAAGTGGAGATTTACACCAGTTGGTTCAGTGCAAACAGAAAAAGCGCCGAAAAAAACACAGGGACGCAGACGAATGGAAACAGGACAAGGCGCACTCATAACTAAAGTTAAATTTTCAATAAACTTCAGTTGGGAGTGAGTCTTGTCCTGTTTCCTTCGTCTGTGTCCCTGTGTTTTTGTTTGTTTGTTTTCTTATATCATTGTTGATCTCAACATTCCTCTACTGTGGAATCTGTCATGCTTCAATGTGTGACAAAACACACACGAAACGGCAGTGTGCTGAATTAAGTGAAGTGTAGTGTGAAATAAGGTATGTGATATATCCGGGATAATGACAAATAATTTAAACGGTGTCTACTAGTCCATGCTCAATTTCAATTTAAAGAAAGTATTGTAACCTGTGCTTTCAATCATGTTTATTTCTCACGTTACGGCATTGTTATAAAAAAAAGAAAGCACTCTCAAAGACAAACTGATTGTTGTCTTCTTTATATATTCAAACTGACACAAATCCAATATGCGATTATCGAATAATACACCTGGCTCTGTGGTAGCCATAATAGATTGTAAAATGGAACAGGGCAATAGAAGTGTAGAGAAAATGAATTGATGTCCAAACCCTATACAAACAATATATTGCAGTAAAAGAAGCAAAACGGGTTTCACCAGTAGCCTCATTGAGTTATTTGTTTCCTGCAAGGGCGAGCCAGATGCCCCGTTGGGTAGCTACATAACCCTACAAAACCTTCTGTTATTGTCCCACGCATTTTATGCACCCTACTTGAGAATTAAAAAAGGCTCTATCATCGTCACCGTGACGCACCGAATAGCATTCCGGAGGCGGTACTACATGTCCGTAAAGGTAACGTGGTTGTTGTGCGACGAACTGCGCAAGGCATTGGAGTTGACACTGTGGAGCTTATGGACGGCCTTGACTGTGGAGCAACACGTGAAGCACATACTGCCACGGGGGGGGGGGGGGGGGGGGGGGGTCTTGTCTGGTGGCGAGGGCGTCAGTCGAGGTGAGGACGACGAGGGGTACGCTGTCGCCGGTGGCGTCCCTGGTGTGCGGGAGTGCCACCGTGGCGAGGACGATGAAGGGCTCCCTGTCGCCGATGGTGTCCCATATGGGCGGGACCTTTCTTGTGGCGACGGACTCCTTGGCGCTGGTGGTGTCCCTGGTGGGCGCGACTACCATCGTGGCTTGCGTGGGGCTCCGGGGAGGCACGGCTGTGGCGAGTTCGGAACTGGGCAACAAGCCGGCTGCCTCAGAGCCCCCTTCCTGTCCAAGAGGCTGACCCGAGGGTGGGCAGGAGCCAACCTCTCGTCATCCGCCACTGACCTCTCTGAGCTCGGCCCAGACTCCAACCCTGGCTCGTGAGGGTTAGAGTTTGGCTCCGGTTCTGGCTCCCTCGATGAAAGGCACATATTGTGGAGCAATGCACACGCCGATATAATGACGGTCGCTGTTGTTGGATGATAATACAGAGTCCGGTGCCTTTACAGACACTGGAATCTGCTTTTCAACAGCCCAATGCAGCGCTCCACAACGGACCTTATCGAAGAATGTACATTATTAAACTGGCCGCAAGCGGTGGAGCTCACGTGGAATCCAGAGACAGGGGTGATAAACCAAGGCTGCAAGGCATCGCCGCTGTCACCTGCAGAGTCAGAGAAGGAATTGTATGATATTAATACTGTTATCTTTTAAAGAATACTTCAACGATAGTTGAAATATACCCGTCGTTTCCATAAATAGGCTGAATATGATCCACAATACCCGTAAATGACAATTGCACATTTGTATTTTGAGCCTGATGGCTGTATTTTTCGTTATAAACAGCCCCCAGTGGCAAGCGCTTGGAGAGCAGCCAGCTAAGAATACGTCACATCCGGTGCAATTGTGATGTAGTTTATCTCGGGATGAGCAAAGCTGCGGCGAGGCAGACGTCGTCAGGATGCCTTAGCTGTTCTAGCAACCAAAGCGGTCGAAGCACGCCAGCGATCGAGCCACCGTAACTAACCCCAAAGCTGGTTTTGTGTGAATTTTGAGTGACGGGTTAATCTTCTATCATCTTGGGACACACAAAAGAGAGTCCCGTCGAGTGTGGAGTTCCTCCCTCCCCTTTTCTCTTCTGCTGGCCGTGGAGCTGTCGGGATGGCGTCAGGTTCAAAGCATGTATAGTTCTAAGTAAGACAGTTATAATAACTACGTGTAAAGGTTCCTAAACGGCCATTACAAACGCCTTTAGCGACATCTAGAAAATGCTCTTTGCTAATTGCCTAATTTTTTTTAAATGCCTTCTTGTGAATTTGTTTAACAAGATATTGATGAGTTCGATGTGAAACTGCTCTTTTGAACACGTATAGACCAAAAAATAAGCACCGAAATTTCGTTGTAGTATCCCCTTAAAATTGTTGACAACTAAGCAGGTAACACTGCTGTTTGCAACCTTTCCTCCCTGTAGTTGACAACTGCGTCGGAGTGCTTTCAAGGAGACGTGTCACAGGTAGGGCCAGAGCGCATGCTAGTTATCCATGTTCGGAACATTATGTGTGATACTGTAGCTTATAAGTGGTGCAGAGCCATCATGTACAGAAACAACAAATGGAGTATGCTTACCGAGCAGGAACCTGCCATTGTCTATCAGCCGGCCTTGCTTGAAGTTTTCCGGAGCCACGAGTAGCGCCACGCGAAGGAGTCGTGCACCGACCCAGGATACCGTGGGTCGATGCTCATGACCCGGCAGTCGGCGTTACACACCTGTAATAGTGAGACATATGTAGATATTAATTCAACTGAATCGACAAATAGCTGATTGTATTCATTGTCATGGGGCCCTGTCAAACACTATTTACATGTTGACCAACACACCACCATAAATTATGTGAGTTACAAACTTAAAATATTAAGACAACGCAAAAAAAAAAACGACGGATAGGATGAAGGAGGACACAAACAGAGCGCTGTCTGTTACAAAGATTAAAATTATATGATAAATAACCACTACCTCTGATCCACGTAATAGTTTAGGCAAATTTGTTTTTTTCTTTAAAGGAGAGTTTACACTTTATCATGCAGGACAGGGACTAATGCTTAAAAGCCTAACACGACATGAAAACAAACAGAGATCGAAAGATTTGCAGCTAACAAACCCTCCCTTCCTTAGTCAACCAAGCGCTTGTGCGGAGGGTGAACGAGTACTAACAATTCATAACTCTCAATTATAAAATGGCATATCCACACCGTATTAGAGTTACACTCTTTTTCAAACCTATTCAGAACGGGCATTGACCTATAGCTAAAAGCGCGAGCGAGCTGCTTTAGATAAAGCCCCGACGGCTGCACGAGCGCTCGTGCAGCGAGTGCTCCAGTCAATCCGTTCGCGCTTGCACACTCTTCTCAGTTCATGCTAAGGTGATACGTAATATATATGTGATCGTACATACCACCATCACGTTTAGAGCGTAGTATTATTTGCGGCACCAATACGCCGCCTTCGTGACGGTGGGGTCGTGCTGTGACGGACAGACGATGGCGATCATCGTCCCGTCGACGCGACCAATGACGCCGGGTATGCTTCCGAGCTGTTGGAAGCCCCTCTCGGCGTCGTCCTTCTTGCCGGTTGTCTGGGGAAAGTCGATCCAGCCGCGCCGGATCCCCAGACGCTGCACAATAGCGAGGGACACAGCCCGCACAACGATGCTGACTGTAGCCTGATCCCTCGCTATGTGCTCGTCGCTCGCCACCATGCCCTGAAAAAGTCAGTATTTCGAATATGTATGCTCCTACACAGATGGTACAAAGACGGAATCTGCTGCTGGATGTTCCATGATTGGACCAACAGTTCAACTTGTTAGGCGAATCAACTCCTCTGCTTCTATTTTTACAGCAGAGCTCTATGGTCTGCTTCTTACCTTAGGCTTCATACTTGATAAAATGGTCTCTCGCTCCATCGTATACACCGACTCCCTCAGTGCATTGCATGCACTGTCTTCACTAACACCCCTCAAGCACTTCCTGGTCCTTGAACTGCAAAATAAGGTGGTTGCTGCCCCAAGACAGGGATACAAAATTGTATTTTGCTGGATTCCCAGCCACGTGGGCATTACGGGCAATGAGGCAGCAGGTCGTGCAGCAAGTACTTGTGTAAAACGAACAGTTGACCTCCACAGCATTCCTTATGCAGACTACAAAGGCCTTCTCAGGCGTCACGTTAAGTGCAAATGGCAGGCTGAATGGGACCAAGAAACCGGCAACAAGTTGCACATGATCAAACCTCTTTTGAGCGAATGGCAGAGTGCACGCCACCAGGAACGCTTTTTTGAGGTTGTCCTTTGACGGCTCAGGATTGGTCACACTCATCTGACTCATGGCTACCTTCTTCGTGGGGAAGATGCCCCCACTTGTGAGCAGTGCGACAATGTCTTGAGCATCCTTCATATTCTAGTTCAATGTCCGGCTTATCGTGAAGAACGGCTTTTGTATTTTTCGCAACTGTATCAAGAACAAGTCCCACTACACCCAGCTCTGCTCTTAACTGATGATTCTCTTGTGACACATACTAATGTTTTCAAATTTTTAGATAGTATCGACCTTCTACACCAATTGTAGCTTTCTTAATCTACAGATCATGCCCATCACCCTTTTACCTTTTGGTACCCCATTACCATCTTTTATCTGATCACTGGCTACTAAAGCCTCTTTTTTCTCTCCAAACCTTTTCCAGCAATAGTCTCGTTTTGGCGCTCTATGGCCTTAGTAGCTTCTGCGCCATAAATAACAAATCAACCAACCAACCAACCAACCATGCCCTGAAAGCTCACCGTGGCGTAAAAACGAAGTGCGCACAACACTTACTGTTCCACAGATATCACCGTCCACAAACCTCGCAGCCTCAACTCTGGCTCCTCGCGCAGTCCGTCGCACAACCAACGGACCACATTCTTGGTGAGACGGTACTGCCTCCGAAAAACTTCCTCCGGTAGTTCAAACACATCGCGGTCTCGCGGTGCTGCCGGTAGAGCCTTTCCGGAGGAAAAAAAAAAGTTTAGCAATAAGAAAACTGTCGTTCTGCCTCCAGGACGCCGCGTTTTTTATTTCGCTATTTCGAAGAGACCATCGACAGACTCTTTCCCTTTTTAGACGAAACACCGAGGAAACGATAGTCAAGGTGTTGTCATTTCCGGTGATGGCGGTTCGCCGTCTCCGCCCACATTTTCGTAGGGAAATTTTGTCATTTGAGCCTCAACCAATCAGCGGCGATGTCGTCACTTCCGTTTCTTTTAGGAGAAACGGAACATTTGTCCAACATAGGTCCCCAGGACATCCCTGCTGCTTATATCGCGTGCCAAGATGATTCCTTGAATTGGATTCCACGCTTCATACGAAGCACAGATGTGCCGGTGACTCGCTTTCGTTTCTCGACGCAGCGCTGTCAAACTTCTTCAAACGCAAGTGTCTGAACCAGCTCAAAGAACGACGAGGACATAGTTCTCTGAGCTGCACCTGCTTGCGTCTCCAGCAGTACTTTAAAAAAAAAAATCTACAGCAAATAGCACGTGTTTGTTTGCCCACGCCTTATTTTTCGAAATTTACTTTCAATCTTTTATATAGGTAAAAGGAACGCGTGCTGGCAGGCCTGAAATCCTAGTCCCCTCTAAGTACTCCACCTTGGATGACAAACACTTGTTTGAAGCATTTCTTACCGAGTATGCTCCATGAAATGTGCCAAATGAGCCAGTGAAGGCGAATCATATATCCCGAGAAAGAGAAATACTGAAATACACGGACATGATCTCAGATATCTGCCTACGTTCGTCCTCTCCGGTCTCAATCGTGGTGTTCAATGCTTCATACTTCACTGCAATTGAAAGCAAAAAAAAAAAAAATGGGTATGACAGGCGTGCAAGTTCCGCGGAACCGAGGAGGCCATTTGCAACTGATCTGCACGCAGAACTGACCTATCACGCGTTTAATGAGAGCACGCCCTTTAGTGAACCGCGCAATAAAAGACGACAAGAGTATCCCGTCCGGCGAACATTCAAGTCAACTTACGCCTGTGTGTAGCTTCCTGTGCTTTGCTAGAGATTTGGTTAAATTCCTCAAGCACGACGCCAGCTGCCTGCTGTTTACTAGCAGTACATGGTAAAACCCGCGACGGAACCAGAAAGGACAACTGCGATACTTTTTATCTGCCTCTGGTTTTGGTAGGTGCCTTCCAAGGTTGCCTGTACTCTTCGGCAATGATTGTTTCTGCCAGTTTAGGCGAACTGAGCCACACGCCTGTTTCGACCGCTTGAAATTTGAATAAATGGTAACCAACCCACAAAGAAAACAAGTTTCAAGTACTTTGTGAGATTTTTGAAGTGACTTTTAGTATTGAAGGACTGCATGCACTTGAATTTTCAATTAAAGAGCTTGTAGGAGTGCAGGCTCGGTAACTCACACTCTACATATTTATTTACAATATTTAGACTGTCCTTTTCGACTACCTCATCGAGGGGCCCTTCGCCGAATTCCAGATTCCGTGCAGCTCGTGGTCCAGGCACCTCGTGTCCTTAGCTCGTGCTTGGCCGTGAACTTGGCACCGTTCAAGCCCTGGACCGCTGCCGATAGCTGCCGCTACAGGTACTCCCCCCTTAGAGAGGAAGCGGTCTGGCGACCGCTCCTGGCTTCGAGAGGGTGCGTGTGCAGGCTACTGTTTATCTGGAACCTGACGCGAGGTTGCTTTGGAAGGCGTGTGGTTACGGATGAGTAGAAATCAGGTGCCAAGTGAGCTGGTTTGACTCTTTCCAGAGAGACCACTTCTTCTCGACCGTTGACGTCGAGCGTCATGTTCTTCTGGTCTCAACGCAGTATCAGATAAGGGCCGTCATATGGAGACTGCAAGGGCTTCTTTACGCCATCGTGTCGAATGAACACTTGTGTACTTTTGTCGAGGTCGCGGCTAACAAAAGTGTGCCTTGTGGGGGGCGTCCTTGGGCAGGTGGGCTGAAGGTCTTCCTTTAGTAGTCGCAGCCGCTGGACGTAGTTTTCTGCGGTTTCCTGTGAAACGTTGGCTGAGGAAGAAAAAAATTCACCGGGCAAATGGAGTGACGAGCCGTAAACGAGTTCAGCTGCACTACAATTAATGTCCGATTTGAAGGCTGTTCTGATTCCCAAGAAGACAAGTGGAAGAGCCTCTGTTCATGCCGAGCTGTTGGTTTGTGCTTTGAGGGAGGCTTTTAACTGACGATGAAAACACTCTACCATGCCGTTGGAGATTGGATGGTAGGAAGACGTATGAATGTGTTGGACTCCAAGGAAGTGGGAGAGGGTCCGAAATAAAGTCGCTTCGAACTGACGTCCTTTGTCCTTCGTTATTGTCTGTGGGACACCAAAGCGATTAATTCACATTTCAATCAGTGTGCGAGCTACAATTGTTGCGGTGATGTCTTTCATTGGTGCCGCTCCGGGCCACCGCGTGAAGCGATCGACGCAGGTCAGAAGATAACGGTTTTCTTGTGATGGAGGAAGTGGTCCCACGATATCAACGTGAATATGGGCAAAGCGATTTTTCGGTGTGCTAAAAGTTCCCAAGGGCGCCACCTTAGTGTGCCGGTGAACTTTCGAGCGTTGACACTGGATGCAACTTTTGGCCCAGGACCTCCCTTCAACGTTGATACGAGGCCACATAAACCGCGAAGCTATCAGTTTCTGGGCTGCTCGTATCCTGGGATGGGACAAGGTGTGCAGGCAGTCAAAAATTGCTCGTCGCAAGTCTCTTGGTACGAAGGGGCGGGGACGACCTGTCGAAACTTCGCATGCAGCTGTGTCTTCACAGTCGGGTATGCGCATGTCTTCAAAGACTAATGTCGTTGACGCTGTCCTTAGGCGTTGTATTTCGAGGTCGCCTCGTAGTGCCTCCGCCAGCTGTTCGTATGACACTACAGGTCGTTCCGTGGAGCAGAGGTTGACCCCAACTCTGGAGAGTGCGTCAGCTGCGGCGTTATCCCTGCCCTTAACGAACCGGATATCGGTGGTGAATTCCGAAATACATGCCATCTGCCGTATCTCACGCGGAGTGTGTGCCGTGCTGTTGGTGGCTAGCGCGTAGGTCAACGGCTTATGGTCTGTCAAGACGAAGAAGCTTCGACCTTCCACGCAGTGGCGAAAGTGCTTGATGGCAATGTATATTGCCAGCAGCTCACGTCCAAAGGTGCTGTATCGCCGCTCTGTCGGAGTCAGCTTCTTCGAAAAGAAGGAAAGTGGTTGCGAGTTGTTTCCGTCTTGTTGTTGTAAAACCGCTCCAACAGCTCCATCCGAGGCGTCGACCATGATGGAGAGCGGTGCGTCGTTTTTGGGGTGGCTGAGAAGGGTGACGTTGGCAATGATATTTTTCACTCTCTCGAAAGATTGGTTTGCGGTTGGCGTCCAATGGAGTGGCGCTGCCTTTACTTTGGTGGGCGGCAGCAGGTCGTAGAGGGGCTCGGAAACTTGGGCGCACCGTGGTATAAACCGTCGATAAAAATTCACGAGGCCGAAAAATTTCCGAAGTTTCTTCGCCGTCGGGGGTTGTAGAAAGCTTCGGATGACTTTGACTTTCTCGGGTAATGGCTGACTTCCACGGATATGAACGTGGTGGCCAAGAAATTCAAGTTCGTTGACGCCGAATTCACACTTGGTTGGATTGACGACAAGTCCATATTCTTGGAAGCGCTAGAAGAGTTGTCGTAGATGTTCGGCGTGCTCTTCCGGAGTGCTGCTGAATGCAAGGATATCGTCGATATACGCGAACGTGAATGACAAACCTTGGAGGACTGTGTCGACGAATCGTTGAAGGGTTTGTGCAGCGTTTCGCAGTCCAAAGGGCATTCGTAAGAACTTGTACAATCCAAAACGTGTGATGACAGCTGTCTTGGGGATGTCTGCCGTTCTATGGGGATCTGGTAGAATGCTTTCACGAGGTCCACCTTGCTGAAAACCTTCGCGCCCAGCAGGATTCAACCGAAGTCCTGAATATGAGGGATGGGGTGACGATGAGGCAGAGTACACTGGTTTAATGATTGGTAGTCCCAACAGGGGCGCCAGTCCCCGGTTTTCTTCGGGGCCATGTGAAGTGCCGAAGACCAGGGGGGACTCGAAGATGGCCTGATAAAACCAAGTTCATGCATGCTGTTGGAATTCGTTCTTGGCTATCTTAAGGCGGTCGGGAGCGAGTCGACGTGGTTTGGCGAAAACCAGGGCCCCTTTCGTCACGGTGTGATGGGTCACGGTGTGTCGGAGGGCTTGATGGGAAGCAGATGGGCGAAATACGGCAGGAAATTCGTCGGCGATGGTTTGCCAAGGAGAACTCGTTTCTGTTCGTGAAAGAGCAAGTTTAAGAGGAGGGGACTTCGACACGATAACTTGGACGCCTAATTGCGTCTCGGTGTCAAGGAGTTGATTTCTCCTCAGGTCCACGGCCAGTACGAATCGCCGCAGAGAGTCTGCTCCTATGATCGCTTGCCGAACATCCGCGATGATGAAAATCCAACGGAATGTCTGGCGGAGTCCGATGCCCAACGTCAGGGACCTTTCGCCGTACGCTTTTATCGGGGATCCGTGAACAGCCTGGAGTGGTGGGGACTCTTGGCGGCACCGGCGGTCCTCCAGCGTAGGAGGTACCACGCTTACGTCAGCCCCAGTATCCACCAGGAAGTGGACCTTTGTGTTGCGTTCCGTGACGTAGAAAAGCCGGCCTGAAGTAGGGCTTTAGACGCTGGCCGCCTTTAGCGGGTGCCCATGTCGTGAATGCCAAGCCATGCTCTGGCTTGGGATTCGTATCTCTGGTGGTACCAGCATACTCATGGAAGGGGGGACCCAGCTTTTGATTCATTGCGGCGCCGGGCAGCGTTAGCTCGTGGATTGACGGTCAAGGATCGGGAAGGCTGTGATTGGAGGTTACGAATGTCACGACTGAGCTCGCTCACCCTGGCCTCTATGGGATCGTTGAAGCTGAGGAGTCGAGCGAGCTGGGATCCGATGTCGGTCACAGTAGTACACGGCGTTGAGGAGGTCACTTGACGCACCGCTGAGATGGCATGGTAGCCTACGTCCATGATTTGGTCGGCCATACGAGCAAGCGTGGAGATGGAGTTGGTGGCAGATGTACTCAAAATCATCCGGACTTGGCTTAGTAGGCGTTGGAGAAAAATTTCTTTAAATCTGGATGCTTCCATCCTCGTAGCTTTGTCTCCAAGGAAGTGCTCAATGCGGCGCAATAAATCTTCAGGTTTTCGGTCTCCCAGCTCCTCCGCAGTCAACAGTTGCTAAAGACGTCGTTGCTCAGACTCTGTGGTGCTACGAATCAGCTCTTTCCGTAGAGTCTCGTAGGGCTGATCTGCGGGTGGAGAACGCAGGATGTTGCGAATCACGGATGCGGTTGACTGCAGGAGGGCCGCGACGACGCAGTCAAATTTGGTCAAAGATGAGATTATCCTGCTCTTCCGGAAAATGGATTCCGCCGTCAGGAACCACAGCTCGGAATCGGACGACCAGAACTCTGGGAACTTGATGTTGAGAGTCGTCGCCCCAGTGTCGTCGGGGCTCCGGGAGAGGCGCCATCGTCTCCGAGGCTCATGACGGGGGCACAAAACTGGACTCACCCAAAGAATCAGGGCTCCAGGGCAGCGTAGCTGGGCGTGATCGGGGGTGGCTCGGTCTGAGGTCACCAGCATGTAGGAGTGGAGGCTCGGTAAATCACACTCTACATATCTATTTACAAAGTTTACACTGTCCTTTTCGACTAGCTCATCGAGGGGCCCTTCGCCGAATTCCAGATTCCGCGCAGCTCGTGGTCCAGGCACCTCGTGTCCTTAGCTCGTGCCTGTCCCGTGAGCTTGGTGCCGTTCAAGCGCTGGATCGCTGCCAATAGCTGTTTTTTTGTGAAGTGACTTTTACTATTGAACGACTGCATCCACTTGAATCTTCAATTCAAGAGCTTATAAAACGTGACTACCCCATGCTCGTCACCTTCCAACAAGGTGGTAACGCTCAATGGCTCGAGCCCAGTGGGTAGTTAAGTAAGCCTGTGGGGTAGTTACAGCCGTAAAAACGCATGATGACTGGGGGGAGGGGGGGGGGGGGTGCTCACTTTTCCTTAGAATGTAGCCTTCTGCACAAGTCATGCCCGGGATATTTCCATTTTCCTTCCACGCGATTAGAAGGCAAGACGCGGGGAGATTTTTTGTGCACATGCTGCTTCTAAAAGAAAGTACCAGATTTATAGTGCATGTCAATTTAGATGTAAATAGTTTAATCACTGTGCACAAACATTCGCGGCTTGGAGGGTGACATGGAAGCATGGCGGAAAGCAGCTTGCTGAAAATAGAAGTCTCTATTGCATTGCACTGGTGTGAAGAATTATTACGTACTTTTGTTTTATTTCGGTGCGAAAATAAAAAAAACAGCGCTTAGAAACCGAACTCTGTGTGTTTTGATGCGCCGAAAGGACATAAAAAACGGGACAACCTGAACAATACGAGGCGCCTTGAGTCACTCAGCTTTTCCTGGTTTCTTGTTTTTTTCGGAGCCTTTCAAAAGGGGATGAAAAATTATAAACCGATTAACCCGACTTGCCACATTGGCGCAATTCATTTACATTACGGCAAACTGTCTTCAAGCGTCTTGATTAGTTCAGCTTGTGCTGGTCCGTTTTTATTTTCGGTTCCTTTCAAAACGTGAGCTCTAGCCCACTGGACCAACGTACAACATTAATAATTTACTGAAGCGGAGAAGTGGAAATGCGCAAAAGGAAAGATTCGCCCGCGTTATTTGAGACCCATAAAAAAGCGGACCGGATGGAAGGGGGCCCAAATCTTTCTAAAAAACACACAATCTTCTCTACAATTCTGTCTAACAATTTAATGTGAAGGTATACTTGGACGCCGCCATGATTCATTTGGGAATCAAGCGAAACTTTGTACCGGATCATTATGCCTCTACGTTCACTCCCATTCGATGACTATCATGTTTTCGACTCCGTATCTGGGGTCGTTTTTACACCGGAAATGTCTCCCAGAAGGAAAGAAAAGAAATTGATGTTGAATGAACGTTGTTTATTCACCTTATAATTCCAAGCGCAAAAAAAAAGAAAAAAATATAGAAAATCCAGGTCTACGTCGCCGCCTTGTCCCCCGAGAAGGCTGTGAGTGGTGTATGACAAGGCTGGGAAAGAAGAAACAATTTTCAATATCCTGTATTGGGACCAAAACTATTGACATGTAAAAAGTGGGTTATTGGGGTGGGAACAAGAGCTTATATTTAAACCTAGAAAAAGCATACCCAAGCTGCTAGCTTTATTCATCTGCAATCACGCGGCATCAGGAAAGGAAGACGCAAGGAGAACCAGCTCAACAATTTTTCAAGCAAAACTGGAAGAAAACAAGCAGACAATGAGCTGTAAACGAGAACTGCCTATAGCGCTAATCTACCTGTAGGTTTCCTTGATGTACTTCTTTTTTCCTCCCTGTCTGTCCGGGTGCCGGCAGTCCTCTATGCAGTAAAGAAACATATGTCCCTTTCCAACGTGCTCGTTCCAGTCTAACATGGCTAAGGTCTGCCGCAATTCGGAGGTCGCATCTTGATAATGGATCCTCTTGTCTAGGTAGAAAACTGTGGTGCTGTTAAAAGACTCGACGTAAAACGTGTCTTTGGATCGAACAAAATCGTCTGCATTTTCGTACAATGTCGTTGACCTCAGGAATTGTGTCAGGAGTTCCAACGCCCCGGGATCCTTGACCAGTAGAGGTGGTTGGACATGTCCGTTCTCTTTGCAAGGGGAATCTACGCAGCACTCCTGATTTTTCTTCGCTGAAGTGCCTCACGCAATTCATCAAGGACTTTCGAAGTTTCGATGCGTGGCCCGCGCAGGTGGCAATTGCGTAGTAGGCGTAGTTCCGAACTGCCTTACACTTTTCGGACAGTTCGATATGCCAGGTTTTGTTCTCATTTTTTTTAGTACTTGACGCTATCGCACATGCTGTTCCATCCAAGCATGAATTACTAACTAGCCCAAGCATCCACATTACGCAAGCCAATCCTAGTGCAGACACGGGAATGGTTCCAGTAGCCGCGTGATGCCAGAGAGCGGCTGCTGGAGCAAACCCAGCACACCACGACCCTTCGATCTCCACCGACCGAGCGGCCTCGGACCTGCAGCTCATGAGAAAAATGTTCGGTCGCGCTGGCTTCCTCAATCTCGCGGACTGAGCTTCCCCGCGTTAACGAGGGAAGACACCTGAACGTCTCAAGTTCATTGTGACGCTCGCAGCTAGCCGCTCATTTCGCGCTTTGTGAGGATTATCCCTACAGAAAAAGCCGACACAAAAGAAGCCTCTGCTGTCACGTGATTTTTGGGAGAGGATAAAAAGAAAAGGGCGCGAGGGGCATTTTCCTACCTTGAGAAATATGGTTTCGTTGGTCGGTCTTTAACCAGATCTGGGATCTTCATATCTGGCTCAAGGATATCAGATCATATCTGACATTATGCGGGTATATGTGGCAGATTTACCATAGCAGGTTATAACTTATATGTAGCCAACTTTTTATATGCGCCACGTCTAAAATTTGTAGATCTGGCCAGATATAGATCTGCACCCTTTCTAGCTGGTCAATATTTAGAGCAGTATGAGGGTCTCATACCTGGGAGGAATATTCGAGAACGGGTCGGATGAATGCTTTGAAAGCACTGACTTATGTGTCAAGCAAATCACGCTTAAGATTGCGTTTTTGATTTGCAAAAGCTTACAATGACCTTTCTGAACACTGAAATTAACGTGTACATTCCACTTCAGACAGACTTCTACGTAACGAGTTACAGGTAACTGATTACTTTTCATTATAGCTTTTCAACGCTTCAATTAGTTTTTGTTCGTAGTGAAGTGCGCTGTGATCTATAAATAGTTTTGTATAATCAATTTTAAGTTATGAAGTGTATGTTTTCGTAACCATTAAGATAATTGAATTAAGTTTTTCTTGCGATGCTATGGTTGTGCAGCTGCCGCCGTCTCTGCGGACGCTCCAGAGAATCCGTCCAGGGGCAATCTTTTCAGGTTTTCGCTGCCCCCACCTGAGAAGATTTCAACAAGCGGTCGCAGCAATAAAGCAATGCGCTTCCTAGAGGACGAAGGAGAGCCCATCAAAGCACTGAGCAACCACAAATCGGTACGCAGTGTTTGTGCGCTGCAACATGTCTCTTTTCTCGTGGGAATTCGTCGATAGGTTTTTCAGCGTCGCCGCAGACATCTTAAGCAGTAAACGTGGGGAGATTGCTGACAAAAACTTGGAACGACAACTGCTGTTAACGCTTATCAAGATCACAAAAAGAAACAAAATGGAACCACTTCGCTCATGTGTATGCATTTTTTTAACCTTTAATAAAAAATAAACCGGCTCCCCGGAGTCAAATAAATAAAGACAACTACAAGAACGAAGAAACATTAAACGTAATAAATTACTTTCTGGTCATTTTTAGTTACTGTTGTGATGCAGTAATGAATTTTTGGAACCAGATATTTTTTCAATAAAGTAATTTTAACTGTAATCGGTTACTTTCTTAAGTAAAGCGTACAACACTTACTTCACATCAGAAGAAAAGTGCACTGCGATATATTTGTACGTAGAAACGATACGTAGAGGGTTGCTATTAACATGGCACTGGAAACTAAGTGGGAATCTTTTCTAGAAATCCTCATCTTCGCACATTTTCATCTATTAAGACAAGTTGCCAAGCTGTCACTTGGACAACCTTTCTTGCGAAAGGTTAAGTAACTGCTGATCTTTCATACTTTTTATTCGCTGAATAAAACACATTCATTAGCAAACAATTTACATCAACATCAACCAAATTTTGAACATCATTGATAAACATAACATAATAACCGCAGTTCAATGACACAACTCTTGTGACTAACGACAAAATATAAGCTGAAAAAAAATCGTCCTTTGAAACAGACATAAAAATTACGAGCAGCTAAATAATCTTTAAGCTAATAGTTTCCGTTTCGATTATGTGACATAGGTGCGCGTCTTAACAATAGAGAGTTTTAGTAATACGTATAGGAGCAAACGCGAACCCCATACGTTAACGTTAACGTTGCGTCCTCCGCACTGCGCACGCGCCATACGTACGTACTGCGGCGAGCCTTGCGTACGTACGCTCGCTATCGATTTTTGCGAACGTACGTAGCGGTCCCCTGCGTGCCATCTCGTTGCTCTCGTCGCGCACGGGAGAGCGCGAGAGTAGTCCAGTTTGAAAAATGGCGGTGGTGAGGGAAACCAGCGGAAGTGCTACGCGCATTGTACGGGTTCGCTTTACCATTGAAGATGACATCAACCTCCTCAAAGAAGTCAACGCGACGAACCTTTTCGAGCACCCACAAAGATGGGTGTCCGTAGCTAAGAACGTTGGCGACGCCGTCGAACCCAAAAAGGTTTTTACCGTGCGGTCGGTAGAAAAAAAAAGACAAAAAAACGTACACAACAGGCACACGAAAACACGCACTTCCGTAACAAAGCGGGGAGAAGCGGGGCTTTGGATTGGCTTGACCGAATACCCGCCATGGATTGTTTGAAGCAGTTTACAGGAGCACATCTAGATGGCGCTACAAGTCTTGACGTATGCGTTCTTCTTCCGCTGTACTCAAAGCGCGTATTCGACGCGCTCCGTAACGTTCCGTCGAAGCAACGTTAACGCTAACGTAGGGGTTTTCGTTTGCCCCTATACGTATTACTAAAACTCTCTATTAGCCCGGGATGGGAAACTGAATTGAATATTTTTAAGTGATCTATGGATATAAAGTCGCCTTGTCCGTGTTGGTCCAGAACTTAAGCAATGGCATGCGTAGTTTTGTTAAGTTGGGTTGTTATCGAAAGCCCACGCCGGCAACCCATGTAGGCCGCGAAAGACAAATGATTTGGTTCTAAGGAAAACAGATATGTGCTTGTACACGTTATTTTCCAGACTTTTATCACATGACGATAGTAAAGGTATGGGCCTATAGTCATTCAATAAAAAAGAATCCCCCGATTGGTAAACTGGAATTACTCTCGCAATCTTCCACTGGAGTGGAACAGCCATTTCTGACAACAACCGAATGAAGAAAACAAAAAAGAAGCCAAAAGCACCAATAGGCAGATCATTTTAGAAATAACTTACCAATGACATCAGGCACCCGCGATTTTTGTAATCAAGGATTAATTATATAAAATATACCCTCAGTGGGAACCTACATGTCAGGGATGTTGAAATCGTCAACCAGTGGAGAAACCGAACAATCACCATTTTCCTATGTAAAAACGGAACCAGAGTAGCAACTGAAGCACGCTACCATTTTCAAACGGCCTGAGATAATATCGTGTTCTACTTTAAGCCTGCTAGTCTGGAAACATTTAGGTTATATACGTGTCTCCAAAAGTTCGATAGATCGGACTTTTGGAGACACGAAGGTGAAGGGATGAGTTGCAGTACAGGAACTTCACTTCGCGCACCTGTGTTCGCAGGTCTGCTTTAAGCTGCTACAAAGTAATCCGATTTTTTATAGAACCTTAATTTCTGGGTCGTGATATGGTTCCCTTTATAGAAATTACAATTTCGATCAATCCAAGGATTATGCGTGTTAGAGCGTCTTTTTTATATTACGGACAAGTTTTCGCAAACATTCCTAAATAGTTCCCTCAGACATATTCCGCACTACATCTATGTCAGTGCCGGGAACAGAATTAGTGTAGATCGATTCGTCGTAACGAATATCAAGCAAATCAAGAACATTTTCGTCTTTCATCCGCGAAGTGAAACCAGAGAGTTCGGGCATCTTATACAGTTAGTGGTGCAGCGTCAAATTCAGCAAGGATAACTTTGTGTTCGGAGATTCCAGCTTCAACACTACAAGGGCGAACATGCTCACTGAGACGCTGGAAACTAAGAAGAAGATCCAGATACATTTTCTACTGCTTTGGTTACGGACTACTCTACTGACTATTCCCGTTTGGAAATGTTATATCTTGGGCATATCTGGCCATATCAAACATTATATGATTATATACGGCCCATTGCAGCCTTATCTGGAGTATATGCAGCCTTATCTGGCGCATATACAGCCTTATCTGGCTTTCATACAGCTTTATCTGGCGAATATAAAGCCTTATCTGGAATATATACATCCTAATCTGGCATATATACAGACTGATCTGGCATATATACAGCCTTATATGAGGTATATACTTCGTTATCTGGTGTATATACTGCTTTATCTGGCGGCCGGTTTTCAATATATAAAAAGGTTTAAAAAAACAAGTGAAAAAGTGCTCTCTTGGCAAACTGAATGATTCATTGTTCGCGAACTAAACATTAGTACAGATAATCCCAAACCCTTCAGCTTCGGCAAGTTAAGTTTCGGATTAGTTGTTCTCATTTTCACGAGAATTTCAATGTAGCTTACTCCCGAATAGACAATTTGCTATATCCCCCATGCGCCTCGGCCCGTACTCGAGAAATCATGGCAACGGTGCTCCTTAAGCTGCCCAGTAATCGGAGATTTCGACCAATTCTATGGTTACACAGTTTTGAGTGTAATTGGGAGTCACCCTGAACAAGTGTCGTATAGAACCCAAGTGCCTGAATCGCCAATGTTTGTATTGCGCATTCTGTCCAACCTTCAACCTGGATGAGCTGCAGACATAGCTCTTATATTATTATCATTCTCGTACAGCTTCAAAGACGCTTACATTAAGTTAGGAACGCGAAAATGCTATAAATAGCTTCTCCGAATCCGAGCTAAATCTCGGTTTTGGTTGTGGTTTCTAGGCTTTTAGGTAATTCCGGCTAAAGCAACAATTACGAGAATGATACTATTGTAAATGATTTCTGCGGCTCAGCCAGCGTGAAAGGTGGATCTCATGCGGAGAATGATACACGCTGCCACTGAGGAGAAATTTTATAAGTGATGTGACCGGTCCCTGAGCTCTATGCGACGATATTCGGGGTTACTGCCAATTACACTCGGAACTAGGTAACCATGGAATCGGTCGAAATGGCCGATCACTAAGGACCTAAAAGGTCACCATTTCCATGATTCCTCGGGTGGCGGCCGGTGCACCTGGGAGAATTGTAGAGAATAAAAAGTTATAAAGTGATCATTTTTGGCTTGTGTCCATTTGATATGCCTACCAGATCTGGAATTTCCATACTTAGCCAGATCTGGGATTTCCATACCTGGCCAGGGATATCAGAGTATGTCTGGCATTATGAGGCTATATCTGGCAAATAGAATACATCAGGTTATATGTGGCCAGTTTTGATATGGGCCATATCTGAAATCTTCAGATATGGCCAGATATAATTTTTTGTAAGTGTTTGTACACGACAGTGTTCGAAGGTAATTATAAATTGCGAAAATTCGGCAGATCGCTGCCCTAGCGAGGTCTTAACGTGCACTTCAGTGACACCAAGTCCTATCTGGCAATGCAGGTACGCAGCTGAAAGGGAGAAACGGAGGCTGCAAGATTGGTAAAGGACAGAAGCAGTAAAAAATATTTCCTCTTTCAAATTTGACTAGCTATGACTGTAATTCGAACAGTCCGCTTCAAAAAGAACATTAAAATGATCATCGTCATCGTCATCATCGGGTCTACTGTAACCGGAAAAACAAAATGGAAGGACGAAGTCAATGTCCTGATATTTACTTTTAGCTTATGCTTAGTGACCCCTTTTGTAAGGAACAGCGTCGAATGCATAGTTTGGTACAACACCTAGAGCCTCTTCCTTCGATCAAAAACATCAGAAAAAGAAAAAAAAAACATGCGTGACCCCTTTCACTTATGGTCCTACTTCCACCAGCACCCGTGTTGAAAGTGATGAATGAGCTTCGGTCCTCCCACTCGCTTTCCCGATCTCCTAATTTATTCAGGGAGCATTTTTTTACGTCCATTTGTCTCCAAACATCTCGCCTGCATCTATCGGAACGCATGGGCGGGTATGCGGCAGCAGCTAAAATATTCAGTCTTTCTTACGTGCGTGAAAACGTCGGCCCTCCTTCACTCGCTGAGTTTGAAGTAGACTGCATAATTAGGGCACGAAAGAAAGAAACTGCCGGAGCTTGTGTGAACGTACAACCGCACTGCATTGTCCTCTGAATAAGCATGAACTGGCTACCACATATAAACAAATTGGGACAGAGTGCACACAGGCAACTGTTACGGATGAGGGACGGCTCACTAGGCTTCCTTCGTCATGGATTTGTTTGAAAGTTGGGATATCTAAAGGTCATGGCATGTGAATAACAAAAAAAAAAAGTTTTCTTATTTAGCTTCAAATCGCATTTGTCTTGCGGATTCTTTTGTGAAGTGTTCTGGCAGAAGAGCGAAATTTAAAGAAAATACAGATACACGTTCCTTACTTGTGTATGAGGGAGCAAACTCAGTTTGTATGCATGTATTTGCATGTGTTTGCATGTATTCACTGATTTCTTCGCAATCCGTTAGGTGTGAGTGCACTCACGGGGGCAAAGAATCACGAAGAGATAACGGTGACTAAGTATCGGAAAAAGATAAGGACACATCGAAACTTTTCTTCTTTGATGAATGACTACACAGCGGAACACGCTCAGAAGTGTGCAAAAAAGCACGGTTAAGCACAGTTTTAGTGAAATAAAACACGGTTGAGTCGTGAAAAAATGTTAGGTTTAATAAAAAAAGAAGTACAGTGAGGCAAGAAGTTAAGAACTCCACTTGAACAGGCATTTTTTTTCTGAGTAGCGCTTCGCTGGTAGCTTCCGTTCGAACCAACGTTTGTTCGAACTAGACTCTCGGCAATAGTTGTCTGAGTAAAAGGAGGGAAGCATTCAAAAGGTAGTAACGGTAGGCGCTGAATAAAAAAAAAGAATCACAATTAACAAGGAAAAATATAATGATTGAAAAGAGCTGCTAATAAAGACAAATAAGGCTGCAATGAAATGATTCATAATTTCTCTTTCATCACCTTGCGACTCGCACCAGCAATTGCTGCGCTTTGTTTTTTCAGTCCTCTTCTTCCTTTGATTTACGCGATGGGGCCGGAATCTGAAGTAATAATGAGAATTTGTTTGTGCTATGACACGCCTCCCCCATCTCGTGTGCTTCACATAGATGATTCTATGACGTCATCGCTATATTGATAACAAGCAACCAGCCAAACGCTCATCAGAAAAAATATATAGTAGGATGAAGTTAATAAATACTTGCCTTGCAATTTTCCTTGGGCATCATGTTTCATCCCTTAAAATTTCACTACAATCCTGCAAGTGAATCACTCCCGCGGTTGTGCGGGGTCCTTAAGAACTCAACCAAACGCTTTTTTTTACTGAAAACGAAAGCCGACAGAAATAAGGAAATCGTAATAAATACGTTTGAGATGACAGATGAGAAAAAGTAACTAACTCATGATTCGGATAAAACAAACACTTATGGGGATTAAATTTAGGTGGTTCAAGGCCTTATTTACTACGTGGTGTTCATTAAGAAAATGGCGCTAACAAGAACAATATAGAAACCTTCTGCGGTTGACACGCATGCAAGATGTGGCGCTCTCTCAGCAAGCATACAGAAATCTAAAAATAAAAATGACACAAAAAATTATCTGTATATTATTGAAATAACAAAGCGCTATTCTTGAATGTGTGTGTTCCGTAATCAAAAAAGGTAAGCAAACAAATTACTCCTTCATTAATTTGGTCATCCAGCTTGAGTGAATTTTGAGGGGGATACAAGCTAAACTGGAAAAAAGAAGCTCAGTTAATTTCGGGCTGTATCTTATTTTTAATTACTGTGGGCAACCCTATTCGATGCAATTTTAGACCGTTTTTGCTTCTCGAGTTTTCCCGGAAGAAATTTCAGCGGCCGTTGGATAGCGGCGGTCATGCTGAACCAGAGTTATACGCAGTTTATCCACTCACTCGATGTATAATTTTTCTTATTTGTTTCTAATTTTGTTTATATAAATCCATCCTGCCCTAAGCATTTTTCTTTTATTACGGATTTTTGTTTTAAAACACTCGGCCGACTGCTATTTGATTTTTTTGGCATTAACACGTAATGACTTGAATGTTCACGAACGCGCTAAATTAAAAAAAAAGCCGATAAAAAAAACGAAAAAAAAACCTGGCCAGTGACAAAAGAAAAAGATATGGTACACAAAACAAATATATCAAGAAATGCGGCAAGATATTTGACCGAGTGAACGAACACACGCCTAAAGGGTAATGTGCAAATATGCGAAGCCTTGCAGCCAGACCCGTGGGTCTGGCTGAATAAAAGATGAAACGAAAACGAAAGACCGTTCATTTTTTTAAGTAATTCTCTTTTGTCATCTTTCCGTAGAGTAGATGAGAGACGAAATTGATGTGTTCAATAAAATATTGATAGAGCAGAATTTATAAAAAAATGTACTGATTAAACGCATGTTTAAAAGTAATATTTTTCGCAGTGCGGACTATGCACAAATGCGGACTGTAATTTTTTTGGCGGGGTGGCTTTTTAAGGCTGATAAGCTTATACACAACCTCTTTTTCTTAAATGTTGATATTTTATGCCGAGCGGTCGTACACAAGGTCATTGGTTCCGGAATTGTACTTTCTGTTTAAAAAAAACAATGAAATGTCAAACTGGCGTTGTTGTTGTTGAAAACTTTATTCTAACTGGCATCGTGTTGCCCTCGTCCTCATTCAAAACTTGCGCACACGCGCTATAAACCTGGTTGGGACTATATAAGATGCTACATATTTCCAGCCAAAGTTGGCACCTATAGACTGTACACAAGGTGGGGACGATAGTCTTGAAAATGCGCCGTAATTTATGCTGTTTTTTGTACAGAGAAGTAGGTATGAGTATCAACTACGTGTTTCAGTAACGTTGCGCAATGTTATTTCATATGCCGTCAGCAAGGTAGCTTTCTGTATACACCCATATCGTAAGCAGTAGGGTCCATATTTTGTTGTCGATATATAACGTTTCTGCCTGTCTTGCTACCTCCAAATTAACCATGTGTTTTAAAAATGTTCTACTCTTCCAGGTTCTGAAAAGCAACTGTCGCCGTCTGCCAACCAGTAGTTGAGTTGCATTTTGTTTCTAGTTTTTACTAATATGGTTTTTCCTGGTTTACCATTCGGAAGACTGCGAAGGAAGCTTCAAACACATGGCCTATGTTGAACCCAGATAAGATGAAAAAATAAAGGGAACAATATTAATTGTGAAACATCACGAAATCAGCCTACTACACATATATATATATATATATAAATAAATATTATATGTTGTTCTTCTAATACATATTTATATGTTTTTAGACAATCAGATTGAGCCAAAATTT
Organism: Ixodes scapularis; assembly: GCF_016920785.2. NCBI lineage: Eukaryota > Metazoa > Arthropoda > Arachnida > Ixodida > Ixodidae > Ixodes > Ixodes scapularis. Next base: position 188,863,246 of record NW_024609835.1, on the reverse strand, counting down.
GTTAATATTTTATTATTTTTCAAAAGGGCCGAGTGGGGAACCTTTTTTCGCCTCCCAACGAAACGATTTTTCCCTTCCAACCAACCTTTTGTCTCCTCCCAACGACACCACCCTTTCTTTTAAGTGTGATATGCCAGAAACACATTTGTTTTTCATTTTCTACCTAAATTTTTTCTAAAGACTGGCCATTACATTGTGAAACATCAAGTGTAAGAGAGCTACGTGCTCCATTACTCTAAACACACAAAAAATAATCATCGAAATCTGAATGTCTGCACAACAGTTTGCGCACTGGACATTGCCATGCTGAGGTGAATTCCGGTGATGAATATTGAAAAGACTCGTCGGTGCCACATCATGTGTTAACGATTCTAACCGTTATCTCTTCGGTCTGTTTTGTTGCAACTAACACATGAAGAGATACATTGGCCCAGTTTTTCAATAATATCACGTGAGCGTCGACCGCCGGGACGGCCAGCGCTGTGCCGCGGAGAAATGAAGCGTCACGGCAGAGATAGGCGCGTGCGCACAAAAAGCTCTCTCCGGTGCGAGCGTCGTCTGCTAGGCTATTCTGTTGACCGCACACAGCCCCTGTTCCCTATCTGCTGGCCTAGCTGACCGTCTTTAAGCAAAGATCTCAAGAGCGCTTGCTTGCATGATACCGTGATACTCTTCAGGCGTGAAAAAACCACGCGTCATCTCGTTTAATTTAGTTTTTTTTTTTGTCCATTCTTTTATTTTTGTTTCTACTCACTTTGTCAGCACAAAAAAAGAAAAAAAAATACCATGACGCGACAAGCTGAATGCAACAATCATCAACCTTTATGCCGCACCCAATGCCACGAGCCATCGAAACCAATCCAGCCGATTAACCCTGCCACGTGACATCGTGCTTCGAAGGCCACGTGACAAAACTGTTAGCGATAGCTGGGGCTGGTGCGATCAGCGGAATAGCCTAGCAGACGACGCTCCCCGGAAAGGGCTTTGTGCGTACGCGCTTAATCTCTACCGTGACGCTACATTTATCCGCGGCACGGCACTGCCCGTTCCGGCGGTCGACGCTCGCGTGATATTACTAAACAAATTCGGCGACTGTACAGTAAAAGGTGCATTCTATATGCAGATCAGCAATTATTTATTGCAGGTAGTGTTTAGCGGTATTATAAACTTATTTTACTTCATTAAGAAAAATTATAAAAATTATTATGATGGCTGTCTAAAATAAGCTTGGATATGCGTGATTTAATTTGAGGCTTTTATTAAGCTTTTGAATTCACATACTTACGAGTATTTCACTCGATGACTAATGCAGCAGCCTTGTTTGTCATCTCTGAAGCATTCTTTGGGTAAAAAAAATATAAAGGTTGCCTTCTCTGTTCTCGACATATTTTATTTATGAGGCGGTCACTACAACTATGCGCTCAAATTTCTATCGCGCTAGAGAACATGCCTATGTTTGATTCATTTTAGGAAATTGGGAATTAAGTGTTGTAAGAGCTAAAATATCTTAGTGTGAAATATAAATTATATTTTTGTAAATCTTGTAGCGAAAACAGAAGATGAAAAAACGCGAATAAGATCAGCCAGATTTTATGAATTAATTAAAAACAATTTGGGTCACGTTACAAACTCAAGAACGTGTCTATTTGTGCAAACTTTGCCATTTTTCTAGTGGATGCGCATATTACAAACTGTGGAAAGATGTAGAAACAACTATAATTTCGGAGAATTACCCGAGACTGGAGCGAGAAAAGAAGAAAGAACAACCGTGGAAGGGAAAGAGCAATGCGGCTGGAGAATTTCAGAATGTGTCCTTGTGTCGCCTTTTTATTTCTCATCCACGGTTGATGCTTCAAGTTTTTTAGCCCGTCTCGAATAATTTGTCAAAATGGTAAATATACACCAGATCGACTGTGCCCTCACAGTAATGTGCAGATGCATTTATGCTGGCATTGATACTGTGGACCAGTGATGATGCTACAAATTGTAAGAAGGGATTGGTATATCGATCCTTCTTTCGTGCTGTTTTTCAGTGATTTATACCAATTGTTTCAATTCCTGAAGCGTTTTTCGGCATATATTGTTTTTTTTTAAACCGTTAAAATTAACATAAAAACACCGTATAAACGACTTGACTCGTCAGGTGAAAACACGAAAAATACACGTAATGAGAAAACCTTGATTCTTAAAGGTTAAGTTGATCCCAAGGGATCAACTAAAACATTGCAAGTTTTCTAACCTCATGCAACTTTCTCCATGATTAAATACTTTGTTCATGTTCACCACACAGTAATATATTAGGGACTGCGACGAATTCATAAGCGCTTGAACATGTATTTTCAAGATAAAGAAGTAAAAGCGTATACACTACAATTTAGCATGAAAGCCTCAGGACTATTTACAAAAATATACACTTGAATGAATTGCGAAAACAAAAACGCTTATGTAGTCGGACGGTTCGACAGCTCTGTGAACCGCTTGAAGGCGCGGAGCAGAATTTCCAACTTCAAACTTGCAGGGAATCATCTCCATTTGTACTCCCGCTAGCTTATTACGGGCCTGTGTGGTGCTAACTCGCATTCGACAATTTTCTAAAACTACTAATTTTTTTAAAGATGCAGCACCCTATATATGAGTGTATATACTCAACCGGGAATATCTTGAATTGTGAACGAAATCGCTACTGCTAAAAATGACCTCGCACGAAAAAAGAAGATTGATTCCGTAGTGGTCCCTGCCAAATTGCCTATTAAGAAACATTGCTTGAGTTCTGCATAATTAAGTTAGTACTTACTTCTCAATAGTTTAATTTCTAATTATTGTTTCTAAAGTTATAGTGTCCATTGCAAACTTGATGTGTTTGAAAACTACTAATTCCACTCACATTATAATAATACAACTCACGCTAATTATTTTAGGGCTTTTTGAAAAAAAGTTGGACGCCTTTTCAGGTTTTCGTTCCTTATTGGATCGAGGGTATCTCCACGGTAGGAGTCCCAATCACCGTGCCCAAAACGTGTAACTTGCGAGCGTACATTCAACATAACTGATGAAAAAACATGACCACCCCGAATTAACTTACCATTGGCGCTATAGCTAAAGAAAACTGGTCATTGCGTGATTTTCAACGGCTGAAAAAGAAATGAATCTTTAGACGATAATTAAAACAATTTGTCCTATACATTTAATTAATAGCTGACTCTTTTAGTTCCTGCAAGCTGAAAAAAAAGAAAAACCTTTAACAAAATATTCCAACAAAAGCAACTATCAATAAGTCATGAGATATAAACAAGATGCGTTAACGTTATTCAGGTTTTAGCTACATGCAAGCGCAAAACGGGAACAAGGTTGCATAAAATAATTCTTGATTGGATATTGCTATTCATGTCTTCTATAGAACATATTTTTTTATGTTTAATGCGTTAACTGTCCCATGGGGCGAAGCTGACGTTGTGTGTAAGCATGTGTAGCAGCGAAACGGCAGTTGAATTCCCTTTGGGCAGCCAAACGGCAGTTAAATTCCCATTGGCCAAAAGCTCAGCAACACAAATGCTTCGTCAAGGAAGCCGACGGGGCCGCTTGACTTTAAAACGGGCGCACCCCAGAAATAAAACACAAATAAAAGCACAGCAGGTGCATGGTCACGGAAGCCGTGGAGCCCGCGGGGTTTGCCCCGCATATGCAGTGGGAGAGCGTGATGTCCCCTCCAGAGCGCCGTGTGAAAAGGAACGCGTGGCGGGCTGCGTGTAGGAAGGCACTGCGTGTAGCAATGCTTTTGCATTCCAATACCTAAGCAGTCTAAAGTGCTCTATAATGATAATGCAAATAAATGCAAACGCGCAAGCGAGCTGTACAAGAACGACGAGAATAATCCCTGGAGAATGGAAACAAGGGGGACAAAGGACAAACCGAAGTCTCCAAACAAAGCTAAGTGACTGGGGCGCGACCGAAAAAATCCCCCTAGTCCTGGTATCGAAGTAGGGACGCCTTCATTTCTAGTGGAGCACCCTAGGAACTCAAATAACCAGGAGTTAAACGTCTGTAGAGCAAATGGGTTTTATCAGTTGCCACTGGAAACGCAGAGGTCTTGGGTTCGATTCCTGGATCAGGCATATTTTTTCGGTTGCGCACCAGTCACCTAGCTGTATATGGAAATTTATGTTTCTACTTTTGCCCTCATTGTTCCCCTTCTCCAGAGATTATTTTCGTCATTCTTGACCAGCTCGCTTGGACCTTTGCATTTAAATGCATCATCATTATAACCTTAAAAATGCAAGCCGTTCACCCTTGCTGGTGTTAAACTGTTGGCCGCTCATAAAACCGGCTTGCTCTACTTACGTCTAACTCCTGGTTTGCTTAGTTGGTAGAGCGCTCCACTGAAAATGGAGAGGTCCCTTGTTCGGAATTAGGACCTGCCGGATTTTTTCGGTCGTGCACCAGTCACCCAATTGTGTTTGGAGATTTGTCTATCCCTTGTTTCCCTTCTCCATGGATTATCTTCGTCAGTCTTAAGTATCCTCTTTTTTTTTTTGTTTAACGCGATTATTATTTAAGGATACCTCTTATTTTTCTACACTTCTGCGTACACTATTTCGTTGTATGCTTCGGTCAATTTTTCTTCCTTTGTGTTGGAAGTGCCGCGTAGTGTACTGTCCGCATATTTCATTATGAAGGAATAACGAGGCTTGTAATTTTATTGATTATATACCTCCCATGTTTGGACTTCGGCGGGGTCTGCCATATTGTTAAATAAAAAGTTTAAAGAAAACTTGGCGCGGAAGTGTCCCCGGATGAACAGATTTGTGACTAAAGCGCCACAAACAGTTGTACAATGGACGCATACATTGGTACTGTCGGAGTCGTAGATGCACCACTATAGTAATTTGAATCATCATGTTTCAATTTAAACATATTATGATTACTTTCCGAGCCTAGTATCATTCTCAGTCTAAAGTTTCAAATGTTTGTGTATTAAGCGTGGAGTTCTCCACAAATACAAATACCTAAAACCGCAGTGTTTAATGGAATTCTAAGCATTCATTTGGGACCATACACACAAACTTTAGCCCACAGTCATAAAGATACAAAACAGTAGCTCACCTCTCTTTCAAATGAAAAGTTTGGTACAGGGTGAGCGGGCAACTGTTTTGTTTTGTTATTTGTCTCGGAACGAATGCAATATTATAAAGCTAATTTATTAAGCAATATGACGTCTTGTGCTATCTGCGATAATTTCGGGGGGCCAGGTTACTATAGCTACGCTTGACCAAAGTTATGTTAAAATAACATTGAAATTAAAAAAAAAAAAAAATGTAGCGAAGCTCCTCGAGCATAAAATGCACCGGGCTACTGCAGCTATTGCCAAGTTATTATTTGTTGCAAGCTGCATATAAATCCCCAAAGGACACACTCCGACCCCTCCTCGTCCAATGTAAACAGAACAAGGAACAACAAAGCGGTGGTTTCGAACATTTGGTGTCTCGTGGCTTTAATTTGAGGCATTTCTGTTCTGGATGCGTGTACATCACGTTGTTTGTCATAAAAATGATTTCCGTCAAGAGTTGTAGTGGTGAAAGTGGTTGTCGTATCCTTGTCCTAGTGCTTTATTCTTTCAATGTTATGTATTCATGTTCACACCACTCGCCTTCACCAGTGATTTCGGTTCTTTATTTTTTAATCTTATTGAACGCTACAAAACGTCATTTATGTCCTTCTCTTTTTATTTTACTTTTTCTACAATGTTTTGAGCAGAAAACAAGAACTCTCAAAATGCAAGCGTGTGTAGTTCGAAAAAAAAAGCTTTCTCTATGATTACAGGCCCAGTTATATGTTCCGTTAGCGTCACTTGCTTAGTTTATTACATTCAGTGTTTCTATTTTGTTTTCGTCGCAGGAATGTTGTGTGTTAGCAAGGCTTTGTGAGCTGAAAAACACTTGGTGCCTAATAAGTGTTCTTAATTTTTATGGTGGCAGGTGATGTAAATGCTGATGGTATGTGTATATATATATATATATATATATATATATATATATATATATATATATATAGATATATATATATACATATATATATGGTTGTGAACGTAGGCACAGTTGTATGAGGATGGAGTTCACTTGTGTGTACTAGTGTATGTTGCATATTTTTTCTGTTCGTTCCTAAATTGACATATACTAAAATAGAGCTAATCAAAACGTCAAAAAAGTATTAATTTAAAAGTCTAAAACAGAAAGCAAAAGAACAACTGTTGCGAAGTGGAAGTGCTTAAATTTTGATTCAAAGAAGGCGAGATTGCATTACAGCTAGAGCTTCGAGCGTGTGCTAGCCTGCGCTGCTGGCTTTGAGACGTGCAGGCGTGCCTTTCTTGCACGAGCGCTTGTTCTGTGAACTAGCGTTTCAAAGCCGAGATCTCGTGCTTTCGTGGTTGCAGCATTGGCTGCTTTTAACTAAAGCAGCTCCTCGTTGTGCAATTTTAGTTTAGAAAGGTTGATGTAAATAAAAGTGCCGAGGCCTATTGAGTTATGAGGGAAATTGAGTAATGGGGGGAGGGGGGGGGGGGGACAAGTGACCATGAGGTCCGATGGGGTTTGTCATGTTGGTCCCGATTTCGGCGGTTCAGTCCCACCCCCGTTGTCCGAAGTTCTACCCAGTCGTGGGGCGGTGTTCTGACGCACTTCACTAAACCTGCTCGAAGTCCCAGTTGCAGCTGGTCAGCGGCATTACCCTGATTACACCACTGTCAAAGCTACTGCCGGCACTAGCGCGTGGCTTCCTACCGCGTGGTCCCGATGTTTCATTGGCCCTAGAAGTGACAGCTTGTTAACGTACCGCGCTACAATTTACTTTAAAAGTTTGTTTAGATGGTGGATTCATTATAAGAAGGCATGAAGACACGAGCTACCCGAAATCAAAAGAACATAGATTTAGTCTATCTTATATCTTGCCAAGCCTTTTTTTTTTTGTTTTTGTTAAACTATAAAATATTATATTGTGACGAAGAAGAAGATGCGGCAAGACGACGCCGACGGTGGAAAGAGAGGACGATGCCGGCGGTGCACGCTCTGAAGGACTAACCACCATATCTGTATTTCTTATTCTCTTCACTGTATAGTAGTAAATCATTTTCATTACCAACGTAACATTTTGGTGAAGGTGGACACCATCTCCCTACATCTCCGGTGCCCACGCTGGACCTGTGAAGCCGCCAGCTTCCGCCTCCGGAAGCCTAGATCTCCATAGACACAACAGCTACTGAGAGTCACCCACCCGATCGAGCACCTTCCCGACCACCGGATATCACTATCGACACCTCGTCGCCTGCGGACATTGAACCCCCACAAGACCCTCTCCCACAAGCTCAAATGTCTCGTGACACCACAACTAGAGACGCCAGTCAAACCACTCAAGCCCCTCTCTTGGTCTTTTCCAAACCGCGTGACCCAGGAAACTTCACTGGATCCGGTGAACAGGATGTTGAAGAATGGCTTCTGCTCTACGAGCGAATCAGCCAGTATAACAGATGGGACCCAACTATTATGCTTGCAAACGTTGTTTTTTACCTCAAGGAAACTGCCCGCACATGGTTTCTCACACATGAGGAAACAATCACATCATGGGACATGTGCAAAAAGAAACTCCAGCATCTCTTTGGCGACCCCACTGGTCGCAAGCTGCCCGCTAAACGCAAACTCACTTCACGTGTGCAGTCACCTACGGAGTCGTACATGACGTTCATACAGGACATACTCTACCTTTGCCAGAAAGCGGACCCTAACATGTCCGACTCGGAAAGGCTCCCCCACGTCCTGAAAGGTATCGCGGAAGACGCCTTCCAGCGACTCGTCTTCAAAGACTGCACATCGATGGAGGACGTTGTCAAAGAGTGCCGACGCTTCGAAGAAGCAAAAAAAAAACAACGAATCACCGCAAATTTTGTGCGTCTCCCCAACACGACACCAACATCCACATGTGAAGACACCAGCCTTCAATCGGACCACATAGCAAAGCTTATCCGCCGAGAACTTGAAGCCATGTTTCCTGTTAAAACTTTCACCCGGCTTACTGAACAGCGAAAACCGGTCCTCCCGGTCCCTGCCATTCAAGCAGTCATAAGACAAGAAATCAACCGACTTCATCTTCAAGCGTACGCACCTGGACGTCAAAATTATTTCACACGGTCGGATTATGACTCCCCTCCCCTCAACACTTCACGAAACCGGCGTGACCCCGCAGCATGGAGGACACCTGACAACATACTTATATGTTTCCACTGCAACGCCGTTCGACACATTGCTCGATACTGCCGTAACCAGTGAAACAACCGCCCACGCACATTCGCATCGAACAGTTATCGGTCCTCGTTTGGTCACCAGTTTTATGCACCTCGCCGCCCCAACCCTCAAGATGAAGAACAGTTCACCACTCGTCCTGCATACAACCGCTCGCCATCTCCACGTCGCCGCCAATCATCGTCCCCTGCCCCCCGCCGCCCCATCTCCCCAGCCCATGTCCCCGTCAATCGGAAACATGAGCAATGCAGCTTCGAGAGGTGAAGGTGCTCAAGGATCATTGGTAAGAAATACTCTTCGCAAACGTTCACTGACCCCTCATACACACTAAACATTCTAACACCCATAATCGTGTAAAAAGGGTGTAAGAAGGGTGTAGGTTAGGAAAAACACCCTTTTTACAAGCTTTTTACACGATTTCTGAATATCGGTGGGTGTTAAAAGGGTGTGCTGACGTTTTACACCTTTTACACGCCCTCTTTACGCCCCACTCGCAGCGATGGTGTCTGAAATCGTGTAAAAAGGGTGTATGGGCGAATTATACGCCCTTCATCCACACGGTGTGAAAGGGGCGTAGTGGTGATGCTATTAAATACACCCATGATTTCATAGCCGTTCATATTGAATTGAATTGAATTGGTTTTTATTTAGACACTAGGTCAAGGGTAACAGGACAAAAGGCAGATTATCTCTGCCTGACGTGGTCCTATCGCCCGTTTACAATGCAAGCAATATTTATTGCTTTATTACAATACAAAGCAATATTTATTGCTTTCGTGAAACTGTCGTTGACGTACGGCGGTACGAACGTACAAACATCGAGTATAATTAATCACCACACGGAGTCGCGTATGATTAGGAAGTGCTAGAGAATAGTTTTTGCAACCTCTATTGAACTCTTCGTTCGACACGAGCCTAAAATTACGTTTTGCGCGTGCATCAGTTTTATCGGTTCAACCTTGATTATAAAAAAAAAAATCATCTCCGCTCGCAAAAAAAAAAAAAAGACGTGTAAATATACTACCTAGGCAGCACACACTATTGCGCTGTTATGGTGTTTAATCGGAAAGATTGTGTCGATATTATTTTGGTCTAACCAATATCTGAAAAATGGGATGGGTCGCGCCGACGCTGTCCTGACATACCGTACTTGGCGCAGTTTTTGGTTGACTGTCAAGAGTGTCCTGCGTGAATCGGCTATGCCGGCGAGGTATTTCTATTTCTTGACTGCCTAAAATCGGACGTTAAAAAAAAAACAATACAAAGCAAGATTAACCGAAATAGAATCTGCTTACTTTTAACCTGAGAAAGACCTTTTAAGCTGAAGACTTGAACAAACTGTGGCGCCCTCATTTAGGATATTACAAACTCACCTGACTGGGTTTCGCACTACTTATAGCACCTTCACTGATACTTTATTTTGGAGTGTAGCTCAGAAGAAACAATGTCGCAAGACAATCGAAAGTGCCGGATTAATGACATCCCCAGGGACGAGACTCTTATCTCTGCGTAATGACACCAAAATATCTAGCTTTCCGACGCTTTTTTTTTCCGGTTTTTCTTTGGTACACGTGAAACCGCGTCGTCGGCGGCGTTCAAAATGGTTTTTCGTATTTATCTTGTGATCTCGCGGTCCGCACCAGATCATGCGCGTCTAGAGGAGTGGCAGTTTGAGACGCTCAAGGTTGTACTACGCAAAGCAAGCCCTGCGAGTCCGATTTCGCGACCTTCCCTGGGCAGGGCCGGTGGCAATACTAAGCAGCAGAGGGAGATTAGCGGCTTTGTCCAACCCCTTTGACCTCGTCTTCTGATAAGCCTCGAAACCTTCTTTTGTGTCTTCGTGTTGCTGTGAGCGAGTGCGAAGGCCGCTTCTAGCAAATCAGAGGGGTGACGCAAAACACGTGACCGCTCTCCGTAGGACAAGGACGCTTGGACGAAAATTTGTCACGTGATTCGCTCTGACGCGCTGATGGGCTACTGGGGCCGTAGTCTTTGCAGTATGCCAAGTTATGTCGAGTTGTAGGGGCCACGAAGGTCCGGTTTACAAAAGGGGGGCGCCCGTCAGTGTATTCCTGTTTTTCGTGCGTTTGAGTCGTGAACGGCCGGAATACATCCATGCCATCGGAGTCCATGGAATTATTGTGCTGTATTTGTTGGACGCGTTTCGAGAAAGAGCTGCTCATCGGCGGCCGCGAGACTTCCGTTGAATGTGATCGACCGCCTTCAACCTCGGCACTGTGTTTGCGTTGTTTTGTGCTGCCCGAATCGGATTACGCATCTATCACGACAGAGGGGTGCTCATCGTCGACCGCGGAATTTCCGCTGACTGTGAGCGACCGCCTTCATCCTCGACATTGTGCTTGTGGATAGTTCTGTGCTGCCCGAATCGGATTATGCATCTATCACGGATTACATGAGATCGCTGTTCTATTTGTAAGTACTCTGCAAGCATGCTTCTGATAGTAGTCCAAGGGAGCTATGTTCGACAAATATTTCATTTCTCCTAAAAAGAAACGGAATTGACGGAAGCGACGATATCGCGTTTGATTGGTTGGAAGGTCAAATGGCAAAAATAAGTAACTTTCGTCATTTGAACCTCTAACCAATCAAACGCGATATCGTCCCTTCCGCCACTTACGTTTATTTTAGGAGTAACGAAACATTTGTCGAACATAGGCTCCCTGCTTCCGTTTCAATAGACCATTTTACGGTTTACAAACATGAACTGCCGCTTACGTCTATAGCAACTCCCGGTCGTACCGTCTTTGCAAGCCTGTCAGTTTTGTCCACGTCACCAGTGCAAGAAAGCATAAACGTCACAAGAAAAGTACAGTTGGAGATTCAACTAGGGCCTTCGGTTGTACAATTTGAAGGGGTTATGAAACAATATCCGGTTGATATATTTATGACCTTACACGCACGGACCGCCACTGGTTTAGAAGCGAGTCGCTCGTGGTGGAATTGCGAGGATAAAAGAGAACTATTTCTTTCAGTCTTGCCTTCGCCAAGTTTGATGACGTGCGCGTGAACGTAGCTTTGCCCTTTGGCACGCTTGTAATTGCACGCACTTGCCCACATAAGCTGAGACATGGCTGCGGCCAGATGACCTGCTTGCAATCGTCTAAAGAGAATTTTGTAGAACCTGTTAGAACCTTGATTAAAAAATAAAAAGTGAACCAGATATTTGCAGTCATTTTCTCGTGCACTCTTTTGGGTTAGTACGCCCTACTTTATGGGTGTTGGTAATCGCGCCTTTTTTATTTCCCTTTCTGGCGGTGATACAAACAATTTAAAGGGCGTACTGCGCAGACATAACGCCCTAATAAAAAGGCGTACAGTGGAATCACACCCTAATTCAAAGGTGTTCGGAATAACGCCGTCCTTTAAGGGTGTTAGGAAAAAACACCCTATTTTAGGGGCGTTAGGAATAACGCCCTTTCTTTAAGGCGTTTTGCTGCACCCAAATGGGTGTTAGTTATAGGACAAGCCATTTACACCCACAAGGGTGTTACGATGTTTAGTGTGTACTCAGAGTTTTGTTACAATCGACAATGTTGGAACAACAACCCTCGTCGATACTGGCGCTGCTATTTCCGTTATGAGGGAGGATCTGAGACGTCAGCTACGCAAGGTCTTAACGCCACCGGATTCCGCGTGACTTCGTGGTGCGGACGGTTCTCTAATTCCTTCTCTTGACATGTGCAGTGCACGTATTGCTCTGAAAAATAGGACCACGTTCCTCCTTTTTACCGTCATTCCGAATTGCCTTCATGCATTGATCCTTGGATTGGACTTCCTACCCGCCCATAACGCCCTTATTGTTTGTGCAATGAGAGAATCTAAACTTAATGTTTCCGCTTCGAACGAAACCCAGGACCCCGTCATTTGCAAACTACGTTTTATGGAAACTTGCCGCATCCCACCATTAAAAGCAGTCCCCATCAAGGTGTCGCCTGAAAGCCCTACAGCCGATGGTGACTAAGTCGTGTCTCCACACATGGACATTTTTTTCGCCAAACAACTTAGTATTGCACATTCAATTGTTTATATCCTTGATGATTCCACTTCTCTCTGGGTGGCCAATCTCGGGCATAGCCCGCAACTACTACCCAGAGGAACTTCTATAGCCGTCACATCGCCCTTGTCTGAAGAAACACTATCGGTTATTACCGACAACGACCGACAAACTCTAAATTCTAGTCTGTCGTTAACCTCTGATTTTGTTCAACTGATCAACATGATTGATTCTGCGTTAGACGGGACGCAAAAACAACAGCTACATAGCCTTCTCTCGAAATATTACAAAATTGTCGACTTGCCAGCCCATCCTGACGGCCGATTATCCACCACAAAACACCGCATTGACACCGGGACCCACCCACCTTTACACCACGGGCCTTATCGAGTTTCGGTAAGCGAACGCCGCATAATACAAACCGAGGTGGACAAAATGCTTTCGCGAGAAATCATACAGTTCTCTTCTAGTCCATGGTCCTCTCCCGTGGTTTTGGTTGAAAAGAAAGATGGGTCCTGGCGTTTTTGCGTCGGTTAGCGTAGGCTGAACAAGATAACCAGGAAAGATGCGCACCCATTGCCTCGTATCAATGACACCCTAGACTGTCTACACGGTGCCAAGTAGTTTTCTTCTATCGACCTTCGGTCAGGGTATTGGCAAATTAGTGTGGATGACAATGACAGGGAAAAGACCGCCTTCATTACTCCAGACGGCCTCTATGATTTTAAAGTAATGCCGTTCGGTCTGTGTAATGCCCCCGTTACTTTTGAGCGAATAATGGACCGCCTTTTAAAAGGTTTACGGAGGACAACCTGCCAATGCTACTTGGACGACGTTATCATATTTTCCAGCTCGTTCTCATACCATCTTGCACGCTTGGATCAAGTCTTGAACCTCTTCAAAGAAGCAGGTCTCCAACTAAATTCCTCGAAGTGTCAATTCGGCAGCTCCCAAATAAAGCTCTTAGGTCACTTGGTTGACATGTATGGAGTTCAACCAGACCCTGACAAGATAAAAGCCGTCCAACAATTTGCGACACCTCAATCGCCAAAATATGTCCGGAGTTTTCTTGGGCTGTGCTCCTACTTTCGACGCTTTATTCGCCAATCCGCTCAAATTACTCGTCCCCTGACAAACCTCCTCAAGAAAAACCAGCCCTTCTCCTGGCAACCGGAACAAGAAGCTGCTTTCGCTCGTTTGAAGGACGCCCTAACGTCTAACCCTGTTTTAAGACATTTGACGACTCTGCACCTACTGAATTGCGCACGGACGCCAGCCGTCTTGGAATTGGCGCTATTCGAGCTTAGCACCAATCTGGAGAGGAATGTGTAATAGCTTAAGCCAGTCGTACACTCTCCCCGGCCGAACGAAACTGCACGATAACCGAACGGGAGTGTCTCGCTGTTGTATGGTCCATTACAAAATTTCGTCCTTACTTATTTGGCAGATAATTTTCTGTTATTACAGATCACCACGCCCTCTGCTGGCTTTCCTCGTTAAGAGATCCAATCGGCCGACTCGGACGCTGGCTCTCCGTCTTCAGGAGTATGATTTTAAAGTCATATACAAATCTGGACGACTCCACCAAGATGCCGACTGCTTGTCTCGACACCCTGTCGACCCTGTTGACCAAACAGCCGACGACACCGACCTCCGCGTACTTCATATTTCAACTTTTATTAACATCGCAGAAGAGCAGCGTCGTGACACAGCTCTACAAACCATCGTTGACAATGTGACTTCAGATTCGACTCAACCCTTCTCTAGGCTTTACACGGTTCACAATGGCATTCTCTACCGACATAATTTTGGCCAACATGGTCCGTCTTTACTTTTGGTAAACCCAAAACACCTTCAACATACAGTCCTAAACTAGTTGCACGATGCCCCGACCGCCGGTCATTTGGGTGTCGTTCGCACCTACGCAAGGGTCCAGCATCGGTTCTTCTGGCCCGATATGTACAGGAGCATAAAGCGTTACGTTTCCTCCTGCGATTCCTGCCAGCGCCGCAAGACCCCACAATCCCGGCCCGCTGGTCTCCTGCAGTCCCTGCGTCCCACGGTCTGCCCATTTGAGCGCGTCGGAGTTGACCTTCTTGGTCCGTTTCCGTCCTCCTCCACTGGAAACCGCTGGATCGCCGTGGCCGTTGATTACGCAACACGCTACGCCATAACAGGGCCGCTTCTGACTAGTACGGCAGTAGACGTTGCGCAATTTATTTTAGAAGACCTAATTCTCAAGCACGGCGCACCTCGAGAACTTCTGTCAGACTGTGGGCGCCTTTTAGTGTCACTACTCGTCGCCGAAATTCTACAGCTATGTGCCATCGTCCACCGAAAAACGACGGCCTACCACCCACAGGCACAGACCAATGGGCTGGTGGATCGCCTCAACCGGACACTTTCTGATATGCTGTCGATGCATATCTCTGCTGACCATCTCAACTGGGACACAGTTCTTCCGTATGTTACTTTTGCGTACAACTCCTCCCGTCACGATACAACCGGTTTTTCGCCATTTTACCTACTATTTAATCTTCGAGCCCAACCTTATGATTGACACTCTTCTTTCACTGCGAACCAACGCCCCACTTACAGATTACACCTCCGAAGCTATGTGCCGCGCCGAAGAGGCACGCCAACTAGCACGGCTACGAACACTCGATTCGCAGGAACGACAGTGCGCCCGCTACGACCACCTACATAGTGTAGTTTCCTATTTGCCGGGCGAACTTGTTCTGGTATGGACGCTTCAACGACGTATAGGTCTCGCTCAGAAAATGTTTCTGCGCTACACCGGGTCCTATCGTGTCGTCGCACGAGCGAGTGACGTTACCTATGTGGTGGAACCTTTACAACTCTCTCGCGATATACGCCGCACTCAAGCCGACACCGTCCACGTTGTGCGACTCAAACCGTACATAGTTCTAGCTAACGGCGAGACGCCGTTTTCGCCCAAAGGGGGATAATGGGACGAAGAAGCTGTGGCAAGACGACGCCGACGGTGGAAAAAGAGGACGATGCCGGCGGTGCACGCTCTGAAGGACTAACCACCATATCTGTATTTCTTATTCTCTTCACTGTATAGTAGTAAATCATTTTTATTATCAACGTACCAATATCTTAGCCAAACTGGCGTTTATTACGACAAAACGACGAGTGGAATGGAAATAAAATAAACTTGATTTAGATACTTATGCCATCATTTTGCCAAAATCAACCACAAGGATCCAAAAATATATGCATATATGTTATATATACCGGGTGTCTCAGAGAACGCAGGCCAAATCGCTCCTTCGAAAACTACTCATTGCAACGAAAAAAGGCTTGTGTCGTTGTGGTCCTAAGCCAGGGGTCCATTTAAGAAAATTATTAAAGTCCGAGATAATTAACCTGTTAATTATTTTTGCCTAATTAACTTTTTAATATTGTGTTTAAGGGAATGGTAACAATTAGAAAATTGCTCAGAATAATCGAAAACCACTAAACCAACAAATTGCAGAGCGATAGAAGCCACGCGAAGCATTTTACGGGCTTCTGAAAAACTGCACTAATTCGACGGGTTTTTAAGTTTTGGTTTGTTATAAGAGCTCATCTAGGCCCCGGCAGCACCGCGCCGCGTGGAGAGATAGTGCAACCAGACTCTGCTGCGTCACGCGATGACAGCGCAGTAAAGGTTGGTTGCACTATCTCTTCGCGGGGCGTGGTGCCGTCGGGGCGGAGATGCGCTCCGATAACAAACCGAAACTTAAGCACGCGTGGAAATTGTGCGGTTTTTTCAGAAAGCCGTAAAAAGCTTCGCGTGGCTTCTATCGTTCTGCAATTTGTTGATTTAGTGGTTTTCAATGATGCTGAGCAATTTTCTAATTTAAACCATGCCTTTAAACAGAATATCAAAAAAGGTAATTACGCGAAAATAATTGGCAAGTTAATTATCCGGGACTTTAATAATTTTCTTAAATGGGCCCCCGGACCAAAACCACGCCACAAACCTTTTTTTTTTTTTTTTTTTTTTTTGTTCTGATAAGCAGTTTTTGCAGGAGCGATTTGGCCTGAGTTTTCAAAAAAAAACCTGTATATAAAATTACGCGCGGTCTTTTTCTTTTTACTTTTTAATGTGGTAAACTTGATTTTTTCTTTTATATATATACACAATGCTTTTACAAACTTCGGGTGCGGTCACTTCTGCCAAGTGCACGCGCAAAGTAATGACGGGATCGAGCTGCTCGCGCCCGCAGCGTTGCCAACTTTGTACACTAAGCATAAAACGCAGTAGGGGTGTCGGTAACCGAGTAGACTAGCTTAAAATCCCTTAATAAAAAGTTTTTTACATGTTGTTTTAATTAGTGTCATGGAAACACGCAAGGCACGGGCCACGAGTGGGTTCTCCGCCGCCGTTCGCTTTCAAAGGCAGTGGTGCGTTCTCTGTAGCCAAGCGCTTGCTGGGAGTTAGGATTCATCATATGATTCCTTTGTGTTATCCATATCACCGTGCTCAGCCCTAACATGCGAGCACGCGTGGCTCGCATATCGATCGCAATTGCCAATGGACTACTGAACTTGTTAATTAAGGTCATTTCAAAGTCAAGATCAATGACTTTCCGAGGCAAATATTGCCGCGCGCTGATTGCTTGGCCAGCTGCGCGCGTAGGCGAGTCGGACAGTGTCCGACTCGCCTACGCAAGTCGGACACTGTCCAAGGCAGAGAGAAATTACTCCACGACTGAAAAGGAATGTCTTGCGATCGTCTGGGCAATCACGAAGTTTCGTCCGTACTTGTACGGAAGCCCGTTCCGTGTAGTCACGGACCACCACTCGCTCTGCTGGCTTGCGAACCTCAAGGACCCGTCAGGACGCCTCACTCGATGGAGCCTCCGGCTACAAGAGTTTAACATGACTGTGGTTTACAAGTCAGGACGCAAGCACAGCGACGCTGACTGCCTCTCCAGGGCCCCTGTCGAAACACCTTCCGGCAGCAGCGACGACGATGATGACGAGTGCTTTCTAGGGGCAGTGAACACCGATGACATGGCACGACGTCAACGAGACGATCCGGAGCTGCGAGCCTTAATCGAGCACCTGGAAGGGCGCGGCGGTACCGTACCCCGTGTTTTCTCACGAGCCGTGCCGACCTTCGCCATTCGACAAGGTGTACTCTACAAAGAGAACTTCGGGGACAACATCTCGCCGTGGCTGCTGGTAATCCCGACCGACCTTCGGGGGGAGATCTTTCAAGCATGTCACGACGACCCGACGTCCGGACACCTTGGATACAGCCGGACACTGGCCCGTATTCGTGAAAAGTATTACTGGCCCAAACTCCCCAAGACCGTCCACCTCTACACACGATCATGCCACGAGTGCCAGCGACGCAAGAAACCTCCGACGAGGCCGGTCGGACTCCTGCAGCCTATTTCTCCTCCAACTGCACCCTTCCAGCAGATCGGAATGGATCTACTTGGTCCTTTTCCGCCTCCGACGTCGGGGAACCGCTGGATCATCGTCGCCACAGATTATCTCACGCGGTACGCCGAAACCAAAGCTCTTCTTTCGGGGACTGCTGTGGAAGTTGCCAAGTTTTTCATTGAGTCCATCGTCCTCCGGCACGGGGCTCCAGAAGTTCTGATTACAGATCGCGGATCATCGTTCATGGCACAACTGACCCAAGAAATCTTCCGACTCAGTCACACCAGCCATCGTCGTACAACTGCGTACCACCCGCAGACCAACGGGCTGACGGAGCGACTCAACAAGACAATCGCCGATATGATCTCTATGTACGTCGACGTAGAGCACAAGACGTGGGACGAGGTGCTGCCCTACGTCACGTTCGCCTACAATACGACGGTTCAAGAGACCACTGGATTTACCCCTTTCCAGCTGGTACATGGTCGGAAAGTAACGACCATGCTGGACGCCATGCTGCCCCATGAGCCATCTGACAACGAGAGCGACGACGCCCAGGCGGTTGCTCAACGCGCCGAAGAAGTTCGGCAGCTCGCCCGACTCCTGATTCAAGACCAGCAATGCGTCGACGCCGGCCCCTACAACCTTCATCGCAGGGACGTCCACTTCCAGCCCGGAGATAGGGTGTGGGTATGGACGCCCATCCGTCGCCACGGCCTCAGTGAGAAATTGCTGAAACGATACTTTGGACCCTACAAAGTGCTTCGTCGACTCGGGGATCTGAACTACGAAGTGATGCCCGACGGAACACGGACTTCGTCACGCCGCCCTCCACGTCCGGAAGTCGTCCACGTCGTGCGACTGAAGCCGTACTACGCTCGATAGGACTGTGGACCTTTTGTGTTCCAAATGACACTTTAGTTTACCGTTATTTTTATTTGTTCTGTTTTCGGATTGCATCGGGACGATGCACTCTTTAAAGGGGGAGTAATGCCGCTCGCGCAGCTGGACAAGCAGGCAGCGCGCGCGTGGCCTAACGGTTATCGCGCTTGCTTCCCACGCTGAAAGCCAGGGTTCGATTCCTGGCCGCGGAGGCGCATTTTTGTTGACACTATAATGTAAGGTTCTGGTGAATTCGGGAACCGTCTTGCTGATTCGAGGTTAGAATGTTCCACGCGCCGAACCTTCTACGCCGAACAATCCAGAAACCCACGAGGGTACATAAGGGATTCCGCAAGGCGAGCGGAGTCAGTGTCGCCCCAGCGTTCGACTGCTGCCACGCCGACTTCGACGCCCGCGACACTCTATTATTATCCTTTTGCACTCTTTTATTTTCGGCACAAGTTCGGCACATTAAACGTTTATTTTTTCCTGTTTATTTGTTATTTTTTGTCACCACCCGTGACAATATCGCGCATTGTGAAAACATAAAGGCCATCATAAAGTATCAAGTACCTTAGCAAAACACAGTTGAGAGGTGTTTTCGGACAACTTAATTTAGAATCACTAATTCAATTTTGGATGCTCAACAGATGTTATTTTAGGAAAAATTTCGCTTAAATGTAAACCGTTACATCGCTCAAATATCGATTTCGTGTATGATATGCCAACAATTTTAGAAATCTGTGGCAATACTGCACTGGCAGAATTCACCCTCAGCAGCGGTGAAACTTGACCCCAGCATATTTTAGGGCTATTTTTCATAACACAGTGTAAAAGTCATAATCGCCTTTTTGTGTGTGTGTGTGTGTGAGTTGAATATATTTTTGGCAGAGAACATATGTCTTTATCGCACCAACGCTTGTGCCATGGGTGCGTCTCGGGTGACGCTTTTGGCTCGTGAAGCCAGGTGCATTTTCTATCAGAAGCTCAGAAATCGCAAGATCATCGTAGGTGTTAAATGAGCAGCTTGTGTAAGCCCGCGTTGTAGCCGCCGAGGATTTCGTTCACCACACACGCACACCACTCCATAGGTATGAGTTTAGAAAAGTCGACAAGAGAATTGGAGCCTACCAGATTTCTAGGGATTCATTTAAAAAAAGTAAGCGGTGGAAAAGGGGGGGGGGGGTTATTTGCAGTTTGCCTTCTTTTCAAATCGCGGATAACCGGATTTCTCTACAGTGCCGCATGATTACGGTCTCCAGAGATTTTAAATAAAGCCGTACATTTATTTGAATGGACTAGAAGCATTCTTTTTGTTTATTCATCAATTTATTGAGGAAGAGTGGATTTTGTTTCGGGGGGGGGGGGGGGGAGGGGGGGGGGGGGAGGGGGCGCCCATGACAAAACGCTGTATAAGAGGAAGGGGAAGAGGAGACCCCAGCACAATAAAAGATTTCAAACCCCCCCCCCCCCCCCCCCCCCCCCCCCCCCCCCCCCGGCTACGTGCCTGACATACAGGTTATCGACTGAGCACGCATATTTTTCTTACTAAGTATTTTACTCCAAATTTATAATAGGGAAAGTGGAAGGTGTTTTAGAGCGCAGCTCTTAGGGGCCCGTTTCCGGCTTGAGCGGCGTCGCCGTCGGCGTCGCCGTCGCCGTCGCCGTCGGCGTCGGCGTAACCGCGCGGTGCATTATGGGTAAATTTCCCCGCCAAATCTAGCGGAAAAATTTCCCCGCTAGATTTAGCGGAAAAATTTCTCCGCTAAACCTAGCGTAAAAATTTTCCCCGCTAGATTTAGCGGAAAAAATTCCCCGCTAAATCTAGCGGAAATATTTCCCCGCTAAATCTAGCGGAAAAATTTCTCCGCTAAATTTAGCGGAAAAATTTCCCCGCTAAATCTAGCGGAAAAAATTTCCCCGCTAAATCTAGCGGAAAAAATTTCCCCGCTAAATCTAGCGGAAAAATTTCCCCGTCGAATGTAGCGGAAAAACTTTTCCCGCTAAATCTAGCGGAAAACTTTCCCCGCTAAATCCTAGCGGAAAAAATTTCCCCGCTAAATGTAGCGGAAAAAATTTTCCCGCTAAATCTAGCGGAAAAATTTCCCCGCTAAATCTAGCGGAAAAAAATTCCCCGCTAAATCTAGCGGAAAAAATTTCCCCGCTAAATGTAGCGGAAAACTTTCCCCGCTAAATCTAGCGGAAAAAATTTCCCCGCTAAATCTAGCGGAAAAATTTTGGTCACGTGACCCGGGAGGTCACGTGACCTGGGGAGTCACGTGACCCCCTCCCGAGGTCACTTGACCTCTGAGGGGGCACGTGTTTGCCCCCACGTGACCCCACCAAGGTCACGTGCCCTCGGGGGGGGTCACGTGACCCCCCCCCGAGAACACGTGGCCCTCAGTACCCTCCCCTCCTCCTCCTCAAGAGCTGCGCTCCAATTCGGCGTTACAGGGAGTGGTAAACGACTTTCACTTTTTTCTTGCAAGGTTAGGAACTCTAGATTCCGCATGACAATCTCATATAATTCCCGCTAGTATTCTTTTTATATTTGTTTTTGTAGAAAAGTGGACAGGGGAGGGGGTGGAGTATATCAACGCGTATTTCCGCATTTATCTGAAAAAAAAAAAAATCTGAATGACCCAAAATAGAAATCGCATTGCGTTCCACTTTTGGTGAAAAAAAAAAAAAGAAAGCGTGATAAGATGTACTTGCATACATTTATGATGGGTCAACTCTGAATGCAATCAGAGGCAGAGCGCGTGCGGTCGCGCGCCTTGAGCGCCGATAAAGCTGTGCATGCGGCTCTTCGAGAAGCGCGCTTCCGCAGCTTCACTAGATATAGACGCTTTACACACGCGCCAGGTTACAGCCGCCATTGCTTACCTTCTTTTGTCGTATGGAGACACCGAGCCGCTGAAACGGGTGTTGACGAGCCTCCAGAAAGTTTAATGCTGGGTAGAAGGACGAAATAGAATTTAAGATGGCAATAACCTGGCTTGCTATGGTAAAGATGAACTGTAGAAAATTCAATACGAGGATACAAAAACTGAAGGTAAGTTATGGCGGCGCCAATGCACAGCTGCGGCAAAGAGTCTATATTGCTAAACTACCCAAGCATCAAAGGTCGAGTGTGCTAGCGCACACCAGCTCGGAGCAGGTGGAGTGACAGCTCGCGCTGCACAGCCCAGAGATCCTGGGTTGAATCCCTGCCAGTTTCGATCTAGATGAGCATCGAATTGGCGTGCGGTCGTGTATCACTGCTGCTTTGTGCACGTTAAAGATTCAGGCTAGCGGCTGTACTGCACTGGCTAAATTTCTCATTTATAGCTGAGAGACAAGTCGCCTGTTGAGGCAGACCAAGTCCTAGGCTCTATAAACAATTAAACATAAACACAACCGTTTAAATTCGCCCAAGAAAATGCAGGGAAAGGTGTTCGACGCACTGCACCCGCAGAAATAACCAAAATAAAGCGTTGACGAACGCGCGTGCAAAATGCCATTTGTTTTAGGCTTTTGCTTTAGGAAAGTTACTACTGACAGGAGGCTATGCTTAAATACTTTACTAGGGGGAATACATTCCACTCTGCACATTTGCATTAGACCGAAAGCCTACAGCGCCGAATCCAGCCCTAACGGAGTGGAGGTCCGCGTCAGTTCACGCGCATGTCCACGTGGGTGTTCGCGGCGGCCGCGGCGGTGTTGTCTTCGGTTCCACCTAAAGCCCCGTCATGTTTCAAAAGTAGCGCAAGGTGCGTCGATGCACGAGGCACGTGGAACGTGCGACCCTTGAGAAGATCATGGCGGCACAGCGCAGCAAAGTATTTAGCGCACCACTAAGCTCAAGGAGGTTATAATGGGCAGGAGGTGGCGTCCCTATCCCCAATGCATCAGAGGCGTTTATACTGAGAGAGTTTGGCCTTCTTGAGGAGATTTTGGCAGTCTGACAACCACAGCAGCGTAGTCTGACATCCGGGGGATGACTACTTCCGTCCGCCATATTGTGGCTCTGACTCATAGGAACTCTACGCGATTTCTCAGGAATGTACAAGACAAAGAAGTAACGCCATATTGTGTTATCGCGAAATCCGATTGTTCTAGCGGCCAACAAGCTCCGCTCATCGACCAAACTCTCTCAGTATAAACGGCTCTGCAATGCATGGAGCGAAATGTAACGGAAGTAGGCGTGGCCACGAGCCACAACGAACATTTCTTGTGTTGCAAACAACCGTGTTGCCATGACATTTCCGTGGCAACACGACTGTGTGCACCGAAAGTAATGGCGGCACCCACCGTTATTTGAAACAGCGCTTAACGGGAGTCTTTTAAACCGGTATGGTCGGAATTGGATGAGATTATTATAAACGAACGCCTGGTTGCCCAGCAGAAAGTAAGTGAGTATAATTGAGACGCTCTATACGCCGCACCGTGAAGGACTTGGCGGTGCGCAACGCATTTTTTAATAAACAGCAGCAGCAGATCGCACGAGCGCACATGCAAGCCAGAAGCGCACAGAGCAACGGGCTCGCGCTTCCAGTTCTGACTTCGCTCGCACATAATGTGGAACTAAGTATAAACACTCACGCTGCAAAGCATTTGCATCGTGGACGCCCACGGTGGACGCCGACCGCATCGAAAGCTAGCCTCGTGAAGCACGCGCCGGAGCAGATTAGAAAGCAGAAGAACCGCCGGTGCGCGACACCACGGCCTCGGAACGGGTGCGTAAGGCAGTATGGGATTAGACGCCTCTTCCGGCTTCACTCAGGCTGACGTCATGCCGGGTCCTGTCTGTTTAAACGTCCTTGACTAAGCTAGAGTTTAGACGCCATGTTATTCTTAGAAGTGGGCGCGGCACGTGTCTCGCGCATTTCCACAAGAATGAACTTGGTATGTAGAACATCAATATCATCGATAGTCGAGACCCCCCCACAATAGATGGCTCTCGCCAAGCCGAGAAAACCTCTCCGCGCCGAGGCTATTGTATTTGAGAGGAGCGGAATGTATTCCTCCTAGTAATGTATTTGCTATGCTACTGAGGACGTCAGCAAGTGCGGCGAGAGGGACACCATTCCGTGCATTCTCCTTGATACTTGGATAATTTAGTGATAGGTCTATCAGCGCTCAAGGTGCGCTACCGCACGCACTCTACCTTTGGCTGTGTTGCCACGAAGAATTAACATAAATATGTTGGGTGGAGTTGCGTTTTGTGTTTCTACTCCGCTTCATACGTATACAACGGTGTCAAAGCGCGAGCGTTTGGCTTCGTCTACGACTGGGTGTGTGCGAGAACGCGTGCAAGTTCAAACTCCATTTTCGCTCCAGCAGCTTTGACAGCGTTGCACACTAAAGGAGGCTCTATTACGCTCCGACATTGAGCGTGTGTGTGTGCTGGTCATGAAAACAAAGCAGAGAGAATCGTGGGTGTGGGCTCATAGGCCCGTCTGTCACTGCCTCGCAAATGCGGCGTAGCTCAGCGCTCAAAGCTACTGATTGGTCGCAAAGAACGAATTCCTGCTCGCCGGCCATTTAAAGGCGCATACTCTGTGGTTCGCTGCGTTCAATGCTCTCAACGCCGGAGTATTACGAATGAAACAGAGTGTAAAAAGTAAGAAAAAAGTGAAAGCTGCTTACAACTCCCTGTAACGCCGAATTAGAGCGCAGCTCTTGAGGAGGAGGAGGGAAGGGCACTGGGGGGGGGGGGGGTTAAACTAACCAGGGGGTGGTCACGTGACCTTGGGGGGTCACGTGACCCCCAATGCCGATGATGTCATCACTGAGGTCACTGATGACGTCATCATTGACGATCACGATGCGGGTACCGATGACGCCATTAGTGACGTCACTGATGACTTCACCAGTGATGATGACGATGACGATACGAATGTCGGTGACGTCATCAGTGACGTCGCTGATGACGTCATCAGTGATGATGACGATGACGATGCGGATGCCGGTGACGTCATCAGTGATGATGACGATGACGATGCGGATGCCGGTGACGTCATCAGTGACGATGACGATGACGATGTGGATGCCGGTGACGACATCAGTGACGTCACTGATGACGTCATCAGTGATGATGACGATGACGATGCGGATGTCGGTAACGTCATCAGTGATGATGACGATGCGGATGCCGGTGACGTCATCAGTGATGATGACGATGACGATGTGGATGCCGGTGACGTCATCAGTGATGATTACGATGACGATGTGGATGCCGGTGACGTCATCAGTGATGATGACGTCATCAGTGATGATGACGATGACGATGTGGATGCCGGTGACGTCATCAGTGACGATGACGTCATTGGGGGTCACGCGACATCGGCGGGGGTCACGTGACCTCAGGGGAGTCACGTGACTTCGGGGGGTCACGTGACCTCGGGGGGGGGTCACGTGCCCCCCACGAGGTCACGTGACCCCGGTGGGGGGCTCGCGCGGTGCATTAGGGGACATTTCCCATGATGCACCGGGGTCACGTGACCTCGGGGGGGGTCACGTGCCCCCCCCACGAGGTCACGTGATCCCGGTGGGGGGCTCGCGCGGTGCATTATGGGACATTTCCCATGATGCACCGCGCGGTTACGCCGACGGCGACGCCGACGGCGACGCCAACGGCGACGGCGACGCCGACGGCGACGCCGACGCCGCTCAAGCCGGAAACGGGCCCCTAAGAGCTGCGCTCTAAAACGTAGGCTGAGCCTCTGCAAAGAAATGTAAATACTTTCATTTTATTTTCACCTGCATTAGCGGACTTTAGTTTTATAGATTTTATGCACAATACCCGTTTTCTTTGGTATCTCTGTCGTAAATCGCTGTGCAGTACATCAAGAAACCAATTCTTGGTGTTCCACTTCACCCACCCCTTCCCGGCCGTGCGCTTGGGCGCAATAAAAAGCCTACTCTTGAAAGTGAAGGAGCAAGCGCGCGAACGGTTCGAGTCGGAGTTGAAACGCTGTGCCATAGTTTTGATGGGTATATGGTATATAAAAAGGAAGCACTCTGTGCCTTGATGTCTGTTATTAGCCGCATGGATTCTGCTTTTTCCTTTCACATTAGTCATTTGTTATCTGGAGTGACTACGCCAGGATTCGTAGCTCCTGGGCCCCCTTTTGCTCGAAGCTGGTTAACTCTAACCGCGGTTAGAAGTTAACCGAGTTTCCCTACCTAGGTACCTCCGAGTACCTAGCCGCGTTCGACAAAAACTCGATGCACAATTTCTGCGTCTTTTATTATTATGCGGTAGCTCCCGCCACCTGCCGGTCGAAGCAAACAAATAGCCTTTTAGAAAACTCTTTCGCTAGTTTTGTCTTTATTATAAAATATAAAACCAACATCTTATCGTAGTGTTCTTTTTTGCAAAAAATATATATACATAATTCAAAATATTATAAATATTTGATGCATGTATTGTTTCGCCAAACACAGCATAAGTTTACAGCGTTGATATCGGTTCTGGCAACGATCTTTATAGATTTGTTGTTTTGTTCAGGTATCTTGCAACGCACGTTTTCCGCGCTTTGGTTATCAGCTGATTTTCTCTGTTTGACTTCTCTGCCGTTTTCCCAACCGACCCGCTGACTCGCCCGCCGACTGACTGACAACTGATTTGCGGACGGATTGGCGAAGATAAGTGACGCAATGTCGACTGTGACGCGACGCCGACATCGAAGAGAGCGCGGGTTCCCCCAGTACGCTGTTTTGATGAGGGGACGGCAGCGTGTGTTCCGTGACCGCTTGAACCCTTTGGAGGGGTTCGACGAGGACGAACTGCAGGAGCGCTTTCGATTCGGTCGCGCGGGCATTGTGTTCCTCGCCGGCCCACTGCACCCGGACTTGAAGCGGCCGACGCCTCGCAGCCGCGTCCTCTCTGCAGAGCAGCAGGTCATTGTCGCCCTGTAGTTCTACGCCACGGAGAACTTCCTCATCACCGCAGGGGACTACATCCCCGTGCATGTCTCCACTGCTTCGCGAACTGTGAAGCGGGAGACTCTGGCCTTGTCACGTCGTGCCCGAGACTTCATAGGGCAAGTGGTTTGGAGCATCTCCCAGCGCGTCCCCATACTAGGCGCATGTGCATGCCAGTTTTCCAAGAAAAAAACCTGGGCCTAGATTGCTCGATGAGCAATCACCATTATTGCAGAAACCGTTTGTATAGAAATTTTGGTGCGTGAATACCTGAGTTCGTTGAAAGTGGTCTTCTCGGCACACATTATCTGCAATTTATTTACGGCGCACCACCTGTGCAATGACCCTTCAGTTTTTGTTTCTTAAGCTGTAGACTTGCTAGCATGAATATCTGCCAGCGTATCGATCCCCCCGTATACTGGTGCCTCCCTAAAGGAACATTAATAGTGTTGCTTCAGCACTCAATATTTGTTTTTTGGTTATGAGCGTGACATGCAGACCAGTGAACTGAGCAGTAAAATTACACAAACCAACTGGAGTGTACCATCGGGGAAAAATGAAATGCAAACAGAGGAGCGCGTGGCTCGCGGTACAGGCTGCGCCACCTGAAAGTGAGCCCAGGGGCGAGGGTGCGTGGCCTACTCCGATGTGTTCACGCCCTTCGTTCTGCGTTCCCCAAGCTTCGGCAGCGCGCCTCTCAGTGCGCTGAAAGGTATCACCGCTATCTTTGCTAGCTCGGCGTGTGCGGCGAGCTTCTTCGCACCGCACGCGCTGAGCCAGCAAAGATAGCGGTGACGCTTGCAGCGTACTGAGAGGCGAACTGCCGAAGCTTGGAGAGCGTTGAGCGAGGGGCGTGAACACATCGGAGTAGGCCACGCACCCTCGCCCCTGGGCCGGTTTGCTCATCTTGCGGCTGCGGACGCGGCCGCGGCCAGGAGGGATTTTTACGTCACGTGACCAGCTCCATGGGGACAAGGAAGTACCTAGCGTCCCTGCCCAATGGCGGAGAGATCCGTATCGCTTCAAGCACAAAAGCCTAATTTCACTCGCAGAAACTGATTGGAGGGACTTCCAACTGGAATATAATTGACCGCCCTTTTATACTGTAGGAGCGGCAGGTAAAGTTACGGCCAGGGAGGGCAAATAGGAGCCAAAATAAAGAAAAAACCACACGAGATAAAAGCGGTAGCAGTATTTTATATATTTCCGCCGGCGCCGCGCCTCGCGCCTTCTGTTGTGGTCGAGAGGTTAAAGCGCCCGTACTTGTCGTCGCGGCGTGAACGTTCCTGGTTCAAATCGCGCTAGGGAGTTTTTTTTTTTTTTTGTATTTTGCGCGTGTCTTACTTTTGAACTGTGATCCTTTTTTGGAAATCATCCTCTTGCACTACTGCGCCTTACACGCTTTTACTGTTAGTCCCACCTGTTTAATCGAAACACCGGGAAGAAGAAAAAAAAGATCAGCGCAAGTTAACGCGCTAATGCAATCATTTCGTAATGTTCATTAAAAGGAAACCAAGCTAACAGCATCAGTATGGCTTTCACACAAGCGGAGCCGAAACAAGCATCCTTTCCTTAGCGTTTACAATTTTATATGTTTTCAAATAACGCTCTTGCTACGATTCCTTTCAATAACAAGAGACGCCTATTTAGGACTAATAAAAACTGCAGTTGTAGCAATTAAAAAAAATAAAATAAAACAAGCAAAAAAAAAAAAGACTAGCAGCTGTGGATAAATTGATTGAGCGAAATCCTACAGGCAAGGCAGCAGGTCAAACGTTTGAGAAAGTAGTAAAACTGAACTAAAAGAGATCATACTTTTACTTGCAGGGAATGAGATAAAAACTATATTTATACCCTTACATTTTGTTGTGGCAATCGTATTGAAAAAATGCTAAAATGAATCAGGCATCGACTATTGCAAACACTCTCTCTAATGCAAACACCTAAAATGACTTTGGATCAAGAAATGGAATTAATTATAATTAATTCCATTTGTTGATCCAAAGTAAGTTTAGGTGTTTGCATGAGAGAGAGGGATTGCGATGGTCGATGCCTGATTCATTTTTGCATTTGGTCGTGATCGTCTGCTAGTCTAACTAAAATTCAACAAGTAATGTGTTAATATTACAAAACGATTGCCACAACAAAATATAAAGAGTATAAATATACTTTTTATCTCATTCCATGCAAGTAAAAGTATGATCTCTTTTAGTTCAGTTTTACTACTTTCTCAGACGTTTGACCTGCTGCCTTGCCTGTAGGATTTCGCTCAATCAATGTATCCACAGCTGCTAGTCTTCTTTTTCTTTTTGCTTGTTTTATTTTTTTTAATTGCTACAACTGCAGTTTTTATTAGTCCTAAATAGGCGTCTCTTGTTATTGAAAGGAATCGTAGCAAGAGCGTTATTTGAAAACAGATAAAATTGTAAACGCTGGGAAAAGGATGGTTGTTTAGGCTCCGCTTGTGTGAAAGCCACACTGATGCTGTTAGCTTGGTTCCGTTTTAATGAACATTACGAAATGATTGCATTAGCGCGTTAACTTGCGTTGATCTTTTTTTTCTTCTTCCCGGTGTTTCGATTAAACAGGTGGGACTAACAGTAAAAGCGTGTAAGGCGCAGTAGTGCAAGTGGATGATTTCCAAAAAAGGATCACAGTTCAAAAGTAAGACACGCGCAAAATACAAAAAAAAAGGAACTCCCTAGCGCGATTTGAACCCGGAACTTTCACGCCGCGACGACAAGTACCGGCGCTTTAACCTCTCGACCACAACAGAAGGCGCGAGGCGCGGCGCCGGCGGAGGTATATAAAATACTGCTACCGCTTTTATCTCGTGTGGTTTTTTCTTTATTTTGGCTCCTATTTGCCCTCCCTGGCCGTAACTTTACCTGCCGCTCCTACAGTATAAAAGGGCGGTCAATTAGATTCCAGTTGAAAGTCCCTCCAATCAGTTTCTGCGAGCGAAATTAGGCTTTTGTGCTTGAAGCGATGCGGATCTCTCCGCCATTAGGCAGGAACGCTAGGTACTTCCTTGTCCCCATGGAGCTGGTCACGTGACGTAAAAATCCCTCCTGGCCGCGGCCGCGTCCGCAGCCGCAAGATGAGCAAACCGGCCCTGGGCTCACTTCCAGGTGGCGCAGCCTGTACCGCGAGCCACGCGCTCCTCTGTTCGCATTCCATTTTTCCCCGATAGTACAAAATGACTCCCTTAATAACTATTATTGGTGCAGGTGGAAATGCAACGAAACTACAAATAAAATAGGAGTGCACATATTTATAAACAGCCTTGTTTCTACAATCCCCACTATGCACTTGGTGCTACTTAGAGGTTTTTATTGCCCGCTGTTGATGAAGATGAATGATAGGTGTGTTATTTTTAAGCATGTGATCACAACGACAATGCCATCGCTTTTAATGTCGTAGTGCTACAGTCTGACTCAAATTCATCTACAATGCAGGTGGCCAGATTAAGCTGAGGGTCATGCCTTGCAACAGGCCTTCTTTGAGGTCGGTGGGCTTCCTTCGGTCGCGGGTGCTGTTGATGCCTGGAAGCACCCACGACTCTAGGGTATTCATAGAGGGCTCGGTGTCAGGCAAGCTGGCCGATGGCGTTTACGATGGTCTACTGCTTGGAGATAGCGGCTGTACCTGGCAAGCTATGGCTGATGACGCCCTTCTTCTCTCCATCATCAGCAGCGGAGGTCGCCTACAATGCGTCACGTAGCACAACGAGGAGCACCGTGGAACGGTAAAGCCAGGCTATGCGTTCTTGTTCGATGCTTCAGGGTTTCGGCACCTTGACGCACCTAAACTTTTTCATGTGGTTGTGCCTGCACTTTACATTTGTTGCCATTTTTATGCTCTTGCATAGAAGGCTACGGCTGCTCAGAAGCAAGGAAAGGAAGGCGTATCTCTACTCCACCTTATTTATACTACTGGCCATCACCTACTGCCATAGCCTGTATTGTTTATTCGAAGGTTCAACCATTTGTCAGCTAACTCTATATGTCACATTAATTATTCTAGTTCATTCGCTCTTTTCTGTTTGTACTCCAGAATAGAAGTTCTCTGAAACATGTCCTTCCTGTTGGTGCTGTATGACTGGGTTTATTAACCTACAAGTTTTTACTAGAAGTTCATACTTTTAAAAAAAATAGCAGTTGTTAGAAATGCCTAAATGTAAACCAATTCTTAGAAAAAAAAGCAATTCTTGCGATGTGAAAAACAAATTACACATTGGCTTATGCAGGTCTTGTTTTTGGACAGTTTGAGTACAGACATATTCAAACATATCCTCTTAAATACTTCTTTTCTCAAACTGCGTTTTCCTTGCAGGTTTTTGCGAAGAACATTTTCATTATATCAGTGATGCGATTGCTGTGCCATTTACCCCAAACTGATTACCCTGCTACCTTCTGCTACATTTAACCAAAGTGTGAGGAATTTGCTCCAACATACTGACAAAACTTAATGTCACTTTAATAATACTGAAAATATAATAGCTCGGGCCTCGCTGCCCGGCCGGACCGTTATGATACGCTTACGCAGGTGTTCGGGTTTTCAAAACTTTTGATTATTCTCTCAAATACCATACTATTCGATCACATTTTGTATGAATGACAGACAGTATCTGGAAGTTTCGTAATAATTTTCATTTTAGTCGTCCGTTTATTCTGGAGGGTTAGCTAGTGTCGTTGAGTGTGCTTTTCACCGCGCTCTGGTGTACTGCAGAGAAGCAAACACCACATAGTAGGCATCGCGATTTTGCATGTCCTGCTTCGCCGCAGCGCACCTCCGTGTTAAGCGGAAAATACTCCTCCAAAGCGAGACGCAACACAATTCCTGAATACAACTTCAGCTCGTAAATATGATAGATTGTGAGATCCTAGCGCTACCTTTTTCGAATTCAAGATTTAGTAAGGGTACTTCGGTATTGCAAGAACATTTATATGTGCTCTTTTGTATGTTTATTTATTTACGCCAACTCATTTGTTTAGCTATCAATTTTTTATAGGTGTGAGTAGATTAGAACTAAATTGACAGGAGCAGTGGATGGAATCTCGGGAAGAACCTGAATGAGTTCGGCAGGATTGTTTTTAAGTTTCGTTCACGTGCCGTTTTTGCTATGAAGTTCTACAGATATAATGTAATTTATGTGTATAATCAAATGACAAGTGCTTTGCCTTTTATCTGAATTATAAATTGCAGTTTTATTACAACCTCTAGAACTTGAAGGAAGCATCAGTTTATGTGATCAATGTTATTGTACTATTTCAGTGGCATTCAGTACCTAAAATAAACATTCAAAGCAGTTTGTGTTGTCCTCGATCACTCACCTTCTTGTCACCTTGTCATGGTGCTTCTCTATGCAGCTAAACGCTATAGTTTTGTGTTTGAGGGACTCCTGCTGTGCAGTTGATGCTAACAAAGGTTTGAATGTATGTGAGAAGGCAATGTAGACATTTACTTTTAGTTGGACAGGCCGAAAAATTAAGCTTGACATAATGCTTGCGTTGGTATGAATAAAAATAATGTGTGCTTATGCTACAGAAGTTCTTTTTGTTGCTCCAAAATTGACTTTTGACTGCTCCAAAAGCTGCGCCAAAATGACTCGGACCAATTACATCACTGGTATCTTAACAAAATTTGCATATCATTACTATGTTAAAATATTCCAGCAAAAATATAAAATATTATGGGAGAAGCGCTAAGTAGATTCGGTCACCCTCAATCTCACACTCACACTCACACCAGAAAAACGGTCATTCACGTCGCGCTGACTTTCAACTCAAATTTTATTTTCGTCTTTCGTTTTTTCTTTTACCCGTCTTAAAATTGTCATCTGACAATTTTAAGACGGGTTCTGTGCATCCCTTCTCCAGCAGAAGATTCGCTCCCTCCAGCTGCTGCTGCCTCTCTGTCTCCTGCAGGAACCGCTGTGAAGCCTCCCTGCACCAACGTCAGCTGTACGGCACATTCGTTGGAGCCCGCTGCACCGCCTCCTGTGGCAGACTCTCGTACACCACTTCCGCTCCCAGAGGGACCAGGCTGTGGAACTATTCCCCTGGAGCTGCGACAAATGCATGTGTAAAATGTGGTCAGGTTTTGTTCTTGTCAGTATGGGCAAAGAGAACACACTGTGCATAGTTTGTAACCCTGATAAAGATGCCGATGCTGGGCCAAAATGTATTTATACGTGTTGGTGCAGAGGACAAAGTTTGCCTGCTAAGTTGGTTTATATATTGACATGCAGGCTTGAGGTCGGAGCACTGTGTCGTTACTTCTTGCACATTTGCCCAATACACGGTATGGGAAAATGCGCATTTGGTTGTGAAGAGCATTTGCAGGCATATGTTCATACACTTCCACTGCTAAAGGTTCGAATGTAGGTGTGTAGTTATGTGATTAATAGTTCATAAAATTAGTGGTCAGATTTCCAGTCAAATCTCGTTGCACTGTGCACATTGATAGGACAACTTTAAACACTACAGCACATAGTTTCACTGGCATTGATTTTACTCGCACAGGTTACCATCATGGGAGTCGTTAATTTCACAGCTGGAATGAAGGTAGTGTTTGAGCCAATTTTCCTAAGTTGGTAAAACTAGCAGGATGGTTGAAAACCTGTTACAGTTAGCATAAAAAAGACATTTCCACTTTGTTGCATTTAATTTTTATTAGATTATGGTAAACAGCTTTACCTCCTGATTTTTCATTGCGTGCCGTCCTATTTCCTAAATTTGTAGCTTCGGTAAAACTCTTTCAGCCTTGCTGAAAATAATGAGAGATGTGGTAGCGTTTTGTCTTGTCAAATCTTGGTGTGTACTCTGGAAGACTGTTTCGTGACTTATACTTCGACCCGCCTTTAAACTTTTGTGGTTGAAATAAAACTGAAGCCAGATTCCCGAAACGTTCTTACGACAAAAGAGCTTGTAACTTTATCTTACGACAAAGTTACAAATTTTTGAGTATTCCCGAAGCAAAATGTTCGCAAGTTTTGCGCAAGTTACAGATTTCGTCGAAATGTGCTCAAAACTTGAAAACATTTTGCTTCGGGAATACTCAAAAGTTTGTAACTTTGTCGCAAGATAAATTTCCTAACTTTTTTTGCCGTAAGAATGTTTCGGGAATCTGGCCTCTGGTCTTTATATAAAAGTACTCGGCAGTAATGCTATTCAAATGGCAACATGCCCATCTTGTTATCAACATTTGTCCTCGTCTTTTAGAACTTCGCCTGGAGCAACAGTTCTGCTTTACTATGACCGGTTCCTCAGCACCATTTACTCGTCACACAACCGGGTCTAGAAACCAGTCTCTTACTCTTCCGTGTCACCTATCGTGGCAACCAAACCCGCACAGATTGGGAAAGTCCTCGCCGATCGTCTCGAAGACGGCTTCGACGAGGGGTGTCAAGACATGGGGGTTTGGCCCAGCACCTATGAATTAAGGCATAGTAATTTCGTCTCGTCTACTACTTACTCCAGTCATGAGCAAAAACAAAGGAGGTGGGGTTCACTGTTCAACCAAGTATGTGAATGAAACTTTCATGGGAGCATCAAAATAAACAAATACTGCATGAGGCATAATTTTAAAACATTCAGTAACTGTGACATAACATTGCTGAAGCTGTGGACTATGTAATCATGCAATTTTTACTTTCTTACAGTTTGGCCTGTTTGCCTCGGTTGGCCTAGACCATTGTGCTCTAAAAGTGTGTGTTAATATGGTGTCCAAAGTTTTGGGTCTTCCACTAGAACGGTTTTACGAGTTCCAGACAGCCTGTGCCGAACTTGTACATAAACTGCAATAAATGGAAATGGTCTTCTGATGCTGTAACACTGCTTTTACTGCTGTTCGTAGAAGACGACAAGTCCACTCCCAGCAGAGGGCAAAGGTGCACGAATATACAAATGTCCACATGCACGTTGCTAGGTCTGAGTGTCCATATATTATCACTAAAGCAATGCAATATGTTTTTAACTTAAGAACACAATGAACTTACCTGTGCGCTGTTCGTGCTTGTATAAGCTGTACAGCAATCTGGTCTTTAAAAGGTTCTTCGAACACTGCTGTAATCGGTATGGGGTGCGCAAACAGTCCATGCCTGTCTTTCTGTTTGGGTCGTGATCGCAGCACTGAACTTCTCTATAATTTGATATTTTCCCTTGCCCACTATCCAAATTAGTTGTAATTGTTCATCCAATGTCCCATTCCTCCGCCGTTTCATATTGATGCTTGATGTCGCCTGACTCATTTTCGATTTCAGATTGGTTGTGATCGTCTGCTACGTAACTATGTCTCTCCTTATAATCCTAACAAAAGATCTAGTTATCTCAAAACAAAATAAATTGACGAAAGACGGGCGCAAGAGAAAACATGGACACTTTTTTCATGATAGAAGCTTTGTTTATTTCCCAGTTGTACAAGTCCGGCATCCGTGCCGGCAGTTTATATTGAGGTAACGGATATTTGCTTCCGGGGAAAGTTTTTAGTCTACATCTTGCCTTCGTTGAACCGTCTCCCGCTGCAAGGGGGTCGTCGGTGCTGTGGATGCGCTGCAAATACAATATACGGGGAACTGTACAATAAACCAGACTCCGCGATTAGAGGCAGTTTTTCGGAGGGATTTGTTTCACTACCATGCGACTGCGGCTGAAGGTAGGTTTCAAAAGTGAAAAAAAGAAAGCTGGACTTTGATTACAACGCAAGATCTGCTGACATGACATTTTGATAGCGGTACGATCTCATAACTTTCTCGTGAAACATCGCGGCACTCACCTAGGTAATATATTTTGAAGATCCCGCTGACTTTACCATTCGTTGAAACAAGTCCACGGGCGATGCGTGAACTCGAACTTGACGTGACCAGTCAAGCGTAGCCCTGCTCCCACAGCACGCTCGCCGTCCGGCGGTGGGAGAGCTGCCGTCGACTCCGACTGTAGACTCTGTTGAAATGTTCCTTTCGTGGCACGAGGATGACGCATCTTCGTAAAAATAAATGTTCCCAAGCGTGACGAGCAGCCGTAGCAGCCATATTGTCTGATGCTAGGTACTATTTGACTCCGGCGTCCCTACTCTGCAGGTCACGTGACCTAAAATTCCCCCTCGTATGGAAATCCGGTTAACCGCGGTTAGTTAACCAGCTTCGAGCAAAGGGGGCCTGATGTCTGTCAAGTGACCCCGGAGACCAAATGGGGAATGTGGGAGCTGTAACTCCATAACAGACAGGGTGTCGCAGCAGCACAAACCAATTGCTTAAAAAAAAGAACAAAAAGGCCGGAGCGCTTTTCCTTGCAAACACCAATGGTGCCACTACTTTTTGTTATATTAAATTCTTAACTTTTAGGACCGATGTATTAAATAGAAAGCTCTAAGACTCGCAAATAATTATGCTCGTAGTGATTCATTCTACAATTTTTCCTCTTTCAAAAAAACTCAATAAAAAAAATATAAGTATCATGTGACATTTCACCCCCAA
The DNA here is from genome assembly GCF_016920785.2 of Ixodes scapularis. NCBI lineage: Eukaryota > Metazoa > Arthropoda > Arachnida > Ixodida > Ixodidae > Ixodes > Ixodes scapularis. The sequence goes on along the minus strand of NW_024609835.1, from coordinate 188,827,269 downwards.
TCGTAAACGCCGGGGGGCGTGCGTACGCGCGCTGGGCTTCCGCGAGCGGGCGTTTTAGGGTCTGCGGTAGAAAGAACGACTAAGAACCTAACGGGTTGCAATATCAAACAAATGTGTTTTTGTTAACATCAATGTATAAACACTACTGACACTATCCCAAGAGGTTAACTGACGAAGTTCGTTTCAAGAGCATTTAGCGCTCCTCTTTTTTTTAAAGCTTGGTTCCGGTCAGCATAAAATTGATATTGAGATATGATTTACGAACACTTGGTTTCCGACATTTTCAAAACAATTATCAGATGCATTTATTATTTTAAGCCTTACTCCTATAATATTAGTGTAGGCATTTAGAAAAGTATTCACTAAGCACATAATGTATGCATCTAAAAGAACAATATTTCTTGTTACTCACAATTTTAACCTATATGTTTTTAGATATTAAAACAGTTCTTAAATTTTAATTGCTTTATAGTCAACACTCAATTGTTTCACAGATTTACACAAGCTTTCAATGATCGCCTCCTCTAGGCGATTCCCACTAACATTGAGAGAATGATCAGTTGACTCTTAAAGCGGACAATCAATTTATAATCTGACCTAACATTATTTGCATGAAAATTCCAATAAATTCAAGTGACAAATAGAAACCTGTAAAGCAGGGCTGGATAAGCTTAAATGATAATCAGTGCCGTTCAAATGATCCCTAAGCAAGGCAGTTTCCTGTGAAGAAAACTATGAAGGACACTTCACCTGGCAAGATAAATTGAACCTTGCTACTTCTCACTGCTGGCACAAAATACATGAAGACACATTTGGAATCGGATATTATTCGTACAGAAAGAAGGAGAGGGTGTGGCACCATACCCTCTGCAGAAGAGTGGACATCACTGTGATATACAGGCATCTTTGGTTCTGATATGGGTGAGGATAGTAGCAACAAAAACCCCATGTGCTAATGAGAGAAAACATGAACAATGCTTAAAGTTAGCTTTCAAAAGTCAATTGGGGGAAATGTGTCACCAACTTTGTTTGTTGCATTCTACAACTAAAATAAAATTGGAATAAAAGCGCTGTTCGCATGATGAAATGGCAATACTGGAAATATGTTTTGTGGAGTCGTGTTGGCAATGCCCTGCACATCGTCAAAACAAGCGTTAGATCTCTGCCGTTTCATTTCAAGATGCACTTATCAAATGCATCAAATTCGTGCCCGCACTGTATCAATTCTTAATTTTTTTTTGTTTTCGAAATAGTGTCATGCCGCAGGAAAGCAATCCAAACGCACACACCCTTCTAGGAGACTAGTAAAACCCCCTCCCACGAGCATTCCTCTTCACTTGCAGAGCAAACACTGGAGAGGAAGAAACTATCGATTGTGGCCAGCAGAGGTGGTCTCCGCTCCACTGTCCTCGAGTTGCAACAAAGTTTAGTGACCGGGTTTAGTCAATAGCAACACGACGTTAATAAAAAAAAAATATCCAGCAGCCAGGCCAGTTCTTTGCAAGTTCCAACATTACATGATCAATCAAGTTTGCATATCTGAGCCTCCCCCACTTTAAATCGTCCACGCAGCACACCTGAGCACCGAGGGAGAAGTCCGCCTTCCAGACCAGAGCCGTGTATAGAAAGTTTGGTCAAAGGGAGGCGCGGGCAGAGCCAGGGAGAGCACCAGACGCAGAAAGAGGGCTTGGCATGCTCTCTTGGCAAACCAGAAGCCGAAAAGAATCCCCTAGTGCTGGTAGCGAGAATCAATTTTAATAAGCGCATTGGAGTTAAATGTAGTAACGTTTCGTGATTGAAAATAGGGTGCACGTGATGTTTCGATCATGATCATGCACAAAGATGTAAGAATCGAATGTGTCGCTCGAACTCTGTTTTGCTCGGACAGAGTTTGACCGCTCGAACGCGAGATTCCCGGCCCTCGGTGCTTGGCATACGAATTACGCCGATCGTTCGGCTGGTCGCACTCTTCCACCATGATTTTTGATGACCGTGATTGAAACATGACATGCACCATATTTTCAGTCACCGAGAGTTACTCCGGCGCACCTATTAAGTGTGTCTCTCGCAACCACCGCGAGAGTATTATTTCCGGCTAACGGTGGCGACACTCGAATTTGTGAAGACGCCCTAGAGCACGTCCAGCCCGCTTTCGGCCAATCGCACCTCCCGATTTGTCTTCTCTACTTCCTAATGAATGGCCAAACTCTCGACTCTGTTCCAGACGAAGTCCTGTGAGCTTTCACAGATTGCGAGTTTACATTTAAAAGTGGCAACCAGGCTTTATTGGCCGAACTTTTCGAATAAGTCTTAAACCGTTAGACTCACATAAGCTGGATCTAGATTTTTTTAAATTTTAAACACAACAGTTTACTATCCAGAGCAAAGATAAAACTACCATTGCATGAATAAAAACACGACCGATATGTTAATGAAGAAGCGGTCGTGCACTAGTCACCTAGCTGTGTGTCCTGTCCCCCTTGTTCCCCTTCTCCAGGGATTATTTTCGTCATTTTTTCCAGCTCGCTGGCACCACTGCATGAATTGCATTATCAACACAGCTGACAGAAAACTGTAAAAAGCATTTCAGCTGCTATTGTTTCGCTGAATTAGATTGATGATATAGGCACATATATTGATTAGAAATGCAATTTTATTTATATTCTTCATCAATGTGCATCAAACTATCAGTAAATAATTTAAATTATATTGAAAGCATTTTCTGTAAAAACAAGGTTAGGTTTTGTAAAATCTTGAATTATGTTTACAAGTAAAAACCATTGTTAGAAGATCTCGCGTTATATTATGTTTATTTTTTATTGCATATCATAGTCCTTTCTTTAATTTATTTTGCATGCAATCAATTTTAAGTTCCCACTCACCTTTCGTACTCTTGACAGGCCGGATGTACCTGGCGATGTGTCATGCCCACGGAATTGCACAGAAGCCAATGTCTAGGGATCCTGTGGCCTGGCCGTCTCCAATCTGTAAAAACGGATGTGCAGTGTATGAGACCAGCTCGCTTACCTTGTAGCAGCCAAAGGATGCAATAGGTGCAATCAGCAGTGGCTCTAGGGTCAAAGAGCAGTGACTCTGATTTGCCATCTTGAAACGCAACGCACAGGAGTAAAGCAATGCAATATTCTAGGTCGTGATGCATTTCTGCTTAAAACAAAACATAAACAAATGAAATGCAAACGAAGCTGTATCAGGGGCGTGGAGCCGGCATTTTGCACATCACATAGAAGCAGTCTGCAAGAAGCTATTTTTTTATGTTTTACGCTGATCCAAGCACAAAAACACTTTAACAAAGCAACACTGCGCCTAATTTATTTTATCATCTTCTTTTATCAGTTATATATCGTACTGCACAAGTATTATTGTATTACAGAAAAGAGCCATGCGCATAATAGCATCTGCACCGAGAACTGCCCCGTCTTCGTCAATTTTTAAAGAACTTAACATCAAGAACTTAACTTCATGCGCTTTATTCAAAATAGAGATCACAAACTTGCAATACTGGTCAAAAGGGTAATATATACGAACACTCCGTACCACTCTTCTCTGCTGAGTTTTCCTAATAGCAATAGAAGGCATGCTAACTATAGTAACCTTAACTTGCCTAAAATATCTAATACATATGAACGTCGAAGCCTTCCCTTTATTGGGGCAAATGCTTTGAATAATCTATCTCCCTCAATAAAATGTCTAACAGAAAATGAACAATCAATAAAAACCTATATAATGTCTGATATTTATAGTTCACCTAGCTGAATTTTTTTGTTTTTTCTGTTGAACATAATATGTGTTCATGTGGTTTCTTGACTCCTTCTAGGGTTCTGCAGTTTTATACGTTTTCGAATTCTTACTTCTTCTGTTAAACGTAACATGTATTCTTGTAGTTTCTTGACTCTCTGTATAGTTCCGAAGTTTTATACATTTGTTTTGTTTCGCACCTTTGCTTTTATTTTATATCTCAGCACTCTTGCATTTTTTTGGCGTATTTCTCGCATCGTTCTTGGATTGAATAAAAAACGCACATTTTTTGTATGGATTTAAAACTAGCCTTGTGGCTAGTTTTAAATCCATTTGTACGTGCACATAAAATTTACGAAACAAAAACCTTCTTCTACTTCTTCATCATGGCCCTATCACTCATGCAATTTCTGCTGTTTGTCCAGGTCATGCGGCGTTGTCCTCCATGTCCGCTGCATCGAGTGAACAACGGAAGCGCCTGCATCCGCCATCATCCACTAGTCCGGATTTCGACTTCGACGACTCTGCTCATGGAACATGTCCACGGGCTCTATTTTGGCCAATGCCTACTGTCAATACACGGACATTCGAACGACAGCCGGCATGCATACGGTGTACAAAAGGCTCAGCGATTCCGTGACGACTTGGGCGTGAAGCCGGCACGATCATTGCCGTACCGCTCGCGCAATATCTGCGGTTTGTCCAGGTTGGTGATAGTCTTACTAGTCGTTTAAATTTTTATTTTTCTGTTGCCGGTTCCACCCCATCTCGTCTTTTCTACTGCTAAGTCACGGAACGTCACTTGCCGCCTGTGGCAACGATTTGTGCTGATGCGTAGTTATGAATTTATTTTTTAGTGTTGCTACTATGCGGAGACATCGAATTGAATCCCGATCCTGATACGATGACTACTTTACAGATACTTTTATATGGGCAAAATGCAATTAAAGCTAAGCTTCAGGCTATCGAAACTAGTCAAGAGCAAAGCAAGCCCTACTGAAAAAAACCATTTGAAATTCAAACGGGTGGCAAACTGGTAAATCAAACGGGTGCAAACTTGTCGACCCGTTTGGATCAAACGTGATTATGGGATACGGGTAGCCGTTTGAAACGGTACCCGCTCGAAACGGTACCCATTTGATACAGGTGCCCGTTTGATACGGGTGCCCGTTTGATACAGGTGCCCGTTTGATACAGGTGCCCGTTCGATTCAGCTGCCCGTTCGACCTTGCACGTGACCACACGTTTGAACGTGCCATTCGAATCGGGAAATTATGCGCTAGCCCTAAACGGGGATCGTCTGGTAGGTTCATTATCTTAAACTTATTTAAGACGTTCCGAAACTCATAAACCTATTTATAACATGGAGGAAACACGTAGAACAAATGTGCTCACTTAGGTGCTTGCAAATGGACAGGAAAACAGACACAAAAGATTGTTTTCAATTATACTCAAAGTTTATTACGTCTTCCGTAGACAAGTACAAACGTGCAAGCGACCTGTGAAATGTGAGAGGCACTCTAAGCTTTTATACAACTGGGAAGATAGCAAACCAAACAAGAACCGAGGTAATTCTAGACTATGAAGGTAGACTTTCGGGAAATTATTCGCCCGGCTGCCGCGAGAATAGTGGCTGCATATTTATATAGATAATCTGGAAGAGTACGAGTAGAAGAACGGTCAATCGTTGCCAAGAAGTAAGGTTGCAGTGCACTTACCATAAAAATAGCGGGCTTGAAAGATGTAATTCGTGATAGTTGTCGACACGGTCAAAGCAGGACAACCACAGAAACACAAATGAGAGGGAACGGCTTCTTGGAAGTTTCAACACGATGTGGCGCACAAGCTGTCAGTTGCCGAACCCAACCAAACCGCAAGAATTCCTGACTTCTTCGAAGAATCACTTGTTGCCGATATAGACGTAGGACTTTTCGAACACTGATAGCTCTGGTGCACATACAATACGTTGTCGAGAGACATCCTAATAAAACCGCAGGGTTAGGCGACAGATCGATGCAGGTGGACGCGCTAAGTTCGAGCTGGAACTGACAACAAGCAGACAAAGAAAAAAGCGGCGGCTAGGCGCACCCTTCCGGATCTCGATGCTTATCGGCGTGTAGCTCGCGCGCCGGTGCGGGTCACGTGACGGGTGACAAGAGAGGAGGGAGGGCGCGAGTACCACAGGGACATCCCCTCTCCCTCTCCCCAGGCATTCCAAAGAGACGTGTTTTTGTAACCTCAAAAAAAAAAAAAAAACGCGCGCGCCCGCGCGCATTTTACAACGTTTAAATTTTGATAATAGCGGCGCGGCGGCCAGAAGCTCGGCTTGCGCCCGAGCGAAGAAAGTACTCAGCGCGAGCTCGTACTTTGACTGCTGCAACGGCGGGCGTGCTCTCGCAATGCTCGATGTTCTTGCAGCCGCGTGTACGCGTGTTACCTTCGCTGCGTTTTCAATTAAAGTGAAACGGAGTCTAGACATACATTCTTTCACGCGGTCGCGTCTTCTGCGAGAGAGATTCGAGCTAAATAAGTAAATTGAGGCTACAAAGATGGACAAAGTTTTAAAGTTCTGTCAAAAATATCGGCTTACCAACGTCGCGCGTTTACGTAAAACAACATTTAAAAAATATGTTAGTTTTCGTTGCAGTATAAGCGAACATCAGCGCAATTGAAATATAAATATAATTACTTGCATTACGCGGACGATCTGAAATCGATGAACCGGCGCTCCCAGCCTTCCGGAAACATTGGCTGCCGCGGCTGAAACGCTAGGCGTGCCCACGCCGCCGCTCTGGACGTTCAGTATAAAACGGGCTTCGAAGAGCCGTTTGATTAAACCGGTGCAGTTTGCAACATGGTCACCGGTTTGAGCAAACGTGCGACAACTTTGCCCAAACGAGTCACCCATTTGCCCAAACGAGCGACCCATTTGCCCAGGCGAGCGACCCGTTTGCAAAAGGAGTGACCTGTTTGTCCAAATAGGTGACTGTTATGGCTCATACGGGGGACCCCTTTGAGCCATACGGGCGACCTCTTCGACAAACTGGTGACCGGTATGGTTAAACTCTTACCGGTATGAACCCGTTTATTTTCATATAGGCGCCAAATGGTTTTTTTTTAGTAGGGAGGTGACCCTGGTTGATTTAGAAACACGTATTGAATCATTGAAACAGCATCTGGCCCAGTTCAATGACATGAAAGCTGTAATCACGGATTAGAGGAAGCAGTGTGAGGACACAGATAGCGTAGTAAGAAATCTACCCGCTAAAGTACACGATCTGAAAAATCGAAGCCGGCGTTGTAATTTATTTTTTTACGGAGTACCTGACACAGACACCCGAGAGCTACCTGCGGCGTCTGAGAAACGAGTTCAGGAAATTGTAACTAGACTTGGACTAGAGCCCGTTCAAATCAAAAGAGCGCACAAGCTAATTAGATACTGTATTGGCAAAACTCGACCACTTATCGTAAATTTCGCGTTTTTCAAAGAAACACAAATAATGCTGTCAAACGCAGAGAAACTAAAAAGTACTACCATTAGCATCGCAGATGTTTCAAAGGCGGTACGCAGAAAAACGAAACAACTCTGGGACTTCGCCAAAGATCACCGTAATGGTAATAGTCGTGTAACCCTTCGATACGATGCACTGTACTTAAATGATACAAGATACATCTATGACGAGGCACGTGGACAAGTTGTTCAGAGTACTTGACAAAAAAAGATCTGCTCTACTTCAAACGTACCATTTCTGATTGTGAACTGCCGAGCGTAAAAATTAAAGTAGATGATTTCAACAAAGCCTTGTCTTTGACAAAACCTACCGTGGTTCTTGGTAATGAATCATGGCTAGATAGCAGGATCAGTGAAAACGAGGTATTTCCAGGCAACTACATAACTTACAGAAAGGACAGGAACTATCATGGTGGGGGAGTTCTTATATTGGTAGATAATACTGTTTCTTCTTCTCGGCTTGACATCCCGGTTGGATCGTGCTAGAGTCACTAAATAAGCTACGCTTTAAGGGTACCGCATTCTTTTTCTTTGGCATTTTGCCGACAATAAAGTCGCCCTATTCAGCAATATTCTGGTTCGGTGCGGCATCATTGGACAGCGGCAGTCACGTGAGTCGCTGTCATCATCATCGAGTTTTTACAATAGAACCATCTTGGGTTCAGTGACCGCTGCCTGCTGCTGCTTTACTGTTTACTGCGCGCGCACCCTGAAGTCCGTCGTTCAGCATGCATTTTTTCCTTCTTACGTCAAGATACGAACAACACGACCGTCGCCTGCGCCAGCAGCGGCTACGGCAACAGGCGCAGGCGACGGCTATAGCTCGGCTTGGCACAGCTACAGTCACTCCTCCGTCTGCGAGTGGACCCAAGATTGCGGCGCCTGAAGCGCTTCCGGCGCGTAGTTTGGGTGTTTCGGTACTCTGACAGCGTAGCTTTGTTTAGTGAGTCTAGGTCGTGCGAGGCTGTGTGGTGCTGGGTTCGGTTATCAAATGGCAGATCACTAACGATATGTTCTTTTTATAGACCGCCTAGGAGCTCGGCTAATGTCATCGTTGAACTTTTCGAAACGGTAGAAATAATTGAGACTGACTGTCTTATTATAGGTGGTTATTTCAATGTACCCGAAGTACCTTTGAATCGGTATATGTTTCAGACTGGAGTGGTATCTGGAGTGGGAAGAGAAATGATAAACATAGTGCGTACATTTGCGCTCACCCAAATTGTAGAAGGACCAGCAAGAGGAAATAACATTTTACACTTGGTTCTATCAGATCAAACCGCTTGGGTAAAGTCTAGTTCGATGCTACCTGGAATAAGCGACCACCATGAGGTACGTTGTGATATGCACGTATCGTATGAAAAAACACAGCCAAACACTTCCCGTAGAATGTGCAATTCTGCAAATGGAAACGCTGCTGAGATATGTTCTTCTTTAGAAGAAGACTTCCAAGAATTTATATTTTTATTTTTATCAAAGTTTCTTGGTGTTACCGATTTCTGGTTACTTTTAATGCAAAATTTCTTGAGCTACGAGACCGATATGTGCCATCGTGGTTATTAACCGCCAGACGTTCAAAAAGTGAACCTTGGTTTAAAGAGGAGTTACGGGCTCTTGGAAATAGGAGACAAACAGTATTTAACAATCTTTAAAAACAATTCTCCCCAGAAGGTAGCGCGAAACTAAACGCTATAGGCAAAAAATTTAAAACTGCAAGGAATGAAGCAAAAAAAACTAACTTTGTTGAGTCATTTCCATCGCACAATAGAAAGAACCTGAAGGAGTTCTGGAGGTACGTTAAACATAACAGAAAAGATAAAGTACGCATCCCACCACTTGCACATAACGGGGATTTAATAGAAAGGAGTCTCGGGCAAGCAAACTCCTTAAACGACTTTTTTGGCACAGTCGTTTTACCTAAAAGGTTAACTTTTAATCATTCAAATCTGGCTAGAACGAATAATGAAACAATGAGGGAGGTATTCATAGACGAGCATGGAATTACACTGCTGCTACAGCGTTTGAATCCATCAAAAGCGGGAGGACCAGATGGCTTGTCAAATAGTATCTTAAAGTTGTGTGCGCGGTCCGTTTCAGCGTTTCTGAAGGTATTCTTTATTAAGTCCCTTATCTCATGTGGGCTTCACAGCGATTGGAAGGTAGCTTGTGCTGTTCCTGTGCATAAATTTGGACCCAGGGAGCTCGTCACAAATTACCGACTCATCTCTCTAAAAAGTATTGTTTGTAAAACGTCAGAATATATGTATATACTAGCAATATTGTCACGGGTAGTGAGCAAAAAAACAAGAAATAAGCAGGAAGAAATAAACGTTTAATGTAGCTAACTTGTGCCAAAAATAAAAGGGGTACAAAAGATAATAACAGAGCGTCGCGGGCGTCGAAGTCGGCGTTGCAGCAGAGTCGAACGCTGAGGCGAAGCTGACTCCGCTCGCCTTGCGGAATTTCTTATGTACACCGTGGATTTCTGGATCGTTCAGCGTAGAAGGTTCGGCGCGTAGAACATTCTGACCTCAAACAAGCCCAACATGTTTCTCGAATTTACCAGTACATTACTTTACAGAGTCAACAAAAATGCGCCTCCGTCGCCAGGAATCGAACCCTGGCTTTCAGCGTGGAAAGCACGCGTGATAACCGTTAGACCACGAGTGTCTTTTTTTTCTTTATTCAGTGCATAAAATCAGTCTACCCAGATCTTGTGGGCAGATACTAAATTAAAATTCCTTCATACGTAACAGGTCATGCAACAGGTTCGTCCAGTCTGGCGTATTGTCGGTAAATTCAAAAACACCCTTCACTTGGCAAACAAGCTCCGTGCAGTATTGCGGCGCTGACTTTGGTTTCGCCGCTGCGTGTCTTACATCCATAAGAGATATCCATAGCAAAAACAAACAAAGCACCATAATCATATCAAGTGGGACACTTTCATTTTTCTCAATACGGAGAAAACGAATGGTATGTGTTGTTATTTCTGTCTTTTTTTATAGTGCGCTTCAGGACGTCCCAGAACATAATAGCATCCTAGATATTAATAAACACATGCTCAATTGTTTCCGGCTATTTGCAGAGTAGACAGCTCACACCCCATGGTACAAATATTCCCCTCCCATCTAACCACACTTTTATAGGCAACGTGTCGCTATGCAGCCGGAAAAAGAACGATTTTGCGGCTGGGGGGATGCACATCTTTTTCAGGCGGACCAGAACATCGCCTCCAGGCATGTCAGTAAACAAAGATCTATACAATGGAGCAGGAAAGAGGCTATCAATCAGATCCCTGGTCAGCTTTTTTTTTGGAGACAGTAAACAAGTACTCCCGCGAGTAACGTACCATCAAAAATTCACACGCGTGCACAACTTCCTTTACAAACCCAACCAGATTAGCGGGGGTGCCACTAGCGGAAGAGACAAGAGGAGACGGTAAGTGGGGTGCTATTCTAGTTTGAAACATGACTTGTAAAAAGGGGTGTTTTTGATTTCGCAGAAAGAAGAAGCGCGCAACAACTTGTCGGACAAACAGATGTGAAAGTCCACGTCCTCCCTTAGAAACTCTAAGAAAAAGGTTGTCTCGTCTCATTGGTTCAACAGTACTTTTCCATATAAAAACGGCAAACACTCTATGCATTTTTTGTATACTGGTGCGAGCACAATGCATGACTTGCAGTACATACCACAGCTTGGCAACAAGGAATATATTGCATACAGTTGCTCTAGTAAAAATAGACAAATCTCGACCGCACCATTTGGTGGCCCGTTCTCTCAGCTCCTCTGCAACGCTAGCCCAATACTCTGTATTAGTTCGCATGTATTGTAGTGGGGCCCCTAGATACTTGCTGGGTGAGGTACTCCATTTAACACCTTTAAAATACTGAGGGGTTGTATTCCAGTCGCCGTGCCAGGTGCCAATACATTTATCGATATTTACTGAGGCGCCTGTTGCATTACAAAAATATTTACAGTGCTCTAACACGCTAGTAACGCTTTCTTTGTTACTACAAAAAACAGCAATATCATCTGCATACGCTAAAACCTTAGTTTCTACTTCCCCCATTCGAAAACCCTGAACTTGACTCGATCGGATAATACTCAAACACAAGGGTTCTAAATAAAGGGAAAACAACAGCGGCGACATGGGCAGCCTTGCCGTACAGAAGAAAGGACTTTAATTATAGGGGATAATGAATTATTTATAATTAATCTAGTCGTGCATCTTTTATAGGCCATTTTAACGCCTTCGATGATAATCTTGCCCACGTTAGCTCGTTCTAAAACCTCCCACAATACACCATGGCACACTTTATCAAATGCCTTGGCTAAATCTATTTGGAGCACTGCAACTGGGCTTCTTTCCGCAGAAGAACTTTCTAAGATTGTTCGGGCTACGTGAATATTCGTCTGAATAGATCTGCCTCTAATGCCACAGGTTTGATGTTCTCCGACCAATCCACAAATTATATGTTGAAGTCGTTTAGCTAGAATCCTTGCAAAAATTTTATAGTCAACATTAGATAGCGCTATGGGTCGATACCCAGTAACTCGCTGTCGCACACTATCGTCGTCTGATTTTGGAATAAGTACAGTGTGGGATCGAAGAAACGATGGGGGCAACGCTTTAAGGTCATACGCTTCGTGTATAACTTCAAGAAGAAAAGGGGACAGTTCTTTTTTAAATTTTTGATAAAACTGCTCCCAGACCATCTGGGCCAGGCGTCTTGTTTGCCGCTAAACCATCAATAGCGTTCTCTACCTCTATCAGGGTCACCGGTTCTTCGAGCCAATCTTTTCCTTCATTCGACAGCTCAGGCGCCTCCCGAAGCAACATCCTAATGTCTGTCATCGTAGTCGGCAGGCCGTGCCCTCCAAAAAGTTGCTCGTAATGCTCAACGAAAGCATGTTCGATGGTATCTTTAGTATCGCAGATAACAACCCGGTGCTCAAGGACAGATATTTATTTTTCTGATGCATATTTCCTCTCGTCAGCCAAGGCACGACTAGTGGGTTGTTCCCCTAAAAGAAATTTTTCCGCTCTCACTCTGATTATCGCCCCACGATAACGCTCTTGGTAGAGGCTGTCTAGTTTGGCTCGTATCTCTTTTATTGCTGAATGATCGGAACCGGGGGATTCTTGCTCATTTTTTAGAAGGTTACTGAAATATTGCGACAGTACTTCTTCCTCATTTGTTTTTTGTACCTTTAGGCCAGACGCCCTTTTATTGCCCGTAACTTAACACCGTCCTTGAAGTACTCCCACTTTTCTAGGCAACTAGGGCCATTACCTGTGCATTCTGCTTGAAATGCTTCCTTTACTCCCTTACAAAAATTATCGTCCATCAGCAAACTGCTATTTAATTTCCATAATTCCCATTGCATTTTCGATGTCCTCTTTCTGCCGCAACCTAACGTAACACTGACCAGACAGTGGTCGCTAAAAAAAGGCGGTTTTACTTGATAGCCCGATACGAGATTGCTCATCTCGGAGGAAACATAAACTCTATCCAATCGCGCGTGGAACGAGGGCTGAAAGTGTGTAAAACGGAATTCTTTCCCCGCGTTTTCGAGGTGGGCTACGTCCTCTAATTTATATTCGCCTATTAATTCGTTTAGTAATGCAGCACTCCGATCGTAATGCTTCTTCGGAGTTCCCTTATCGGCTAGACTGCACACACAATTGAAATCCCCTAAAACCACGAGTTTGCCGCACTGTAAATAGCGTTCTAAAGTTTGAAAAACATAACTCTCTCATTTATCTTATTTGGCGCATAAAGGCATATTGCCCGCAAATCTTTATTTTGCCATTTTAAATCGCAAGTAATAAGCCTGCCCTGATCATCTGTGATAAAGTTCGCAACACTGATGTGTCTGGACTTATTAAGAAAAAAAAAATCACCCAGCAGACATTCCAACGGAGTGGCTTACACACACCTCGTAAGAGCGAAGAAATGGTTTTAGAGCTTGTTCTATGTGCTGACTATTTTCCATTTTTGTTTCTTATACGGCCAAGATATCTAACTCTTGTTCATATACTAAGCGCTGGAGTTGACACTGTTTTTTACGCATGCTCAATCCACGCACATTGAAGGTCGCAAAGCGAAGAGGCTCTAAAGGTGCATTCATACTTTTAAGCGTGTCCAAACAAATGCTGCATTCTCATGAACAATTTGCTATTCAACACTCACTGCGTATTCTTTGCGTTGCGATTGTCTGTGGGCACTCGGGATTTATGTACTCGCCGGGGTTTCTTGGAGCCCTGCTGTTCCCACGGCACTGAACTTTGTTCCGTTTCATCGAGAAAGTCGGGGTCGGGAGGTGGGGCCAGCTGTCTTTTGCCTGCCAGGTTGCTCGCGGTCATAGGGTCGTCTTGTCCCATGGTTGCACCTGGCTGCTCCACTTGATCGCCGCTCTCCTCATCGCAGCTTGGTGTCTCCCGTGGTCTTGTCCTTACTGAGCCTGAGGCCTCACATCCCCCTTCGTTTTCCTTTCCGGACGCCGACATCCTTGAGGGTCCCCCTTGAGACGCCGTTACTCGTCCGTCGTTGCTTGCCATTGTGCTTGACTTTTTTTTTTTCGTCACTCAGAGTCGACTGCGAAACGGCTTGCATGACTTCCTCTGCTTCGGTCGCGTTCATGAACATCTCGGACTCCTCTTGATCCTTGAGGTCTCGAGCAACAGAAGCGCACGTCGCCGCGCAGTCTTCCGTTGCGTGCCCAAAACGATGGCAGCCGGCGCATCGAGGAGTGCGACAGTCCCGCCGGATATGGCCTGTTCGCCTGCAACGCAGGCACAAAGGGACCCTCCCTGGTACCAGGACTAGAACTTTGCAGCCTTCCAGCCGTATCTCGTGGGGGATGTCGTCAACCGTCGTACCGCCTTTGAGGGTCAGCTGCACAAGCCTTGTGTTGGATTCGACACTCTCGAAGCCTCGTTCGCGGGAGCATTCCCGAGTAATGCTGGATACCTTGCCGAACCTTTCAAGCTCCTTTTGCACCTTAAAGTTGGGAACATCATATGGAACCCAATAAAGCTTTATCTTGACTTCGTTCTTTGCTGGGTCAAACACGAGACACCTCCCTTCCTTGACAGTTAGCTCTTTTGCTGCCACCAGCTTTTGTTTCGCAGCTAATGAGTGCTGTCTCAACATCCAGACTTGATTCATCTGGTACGCACCTGCCGACGCCAAGTCTTTCGGAGCGTCCAGCTTTTCGGAAGTCTTGTATCCGGTAGGGCCGTTGTTTTTGCGTCACAGTGTAAAAACACTGCGTTCGTCGCTATGTATCCAGCAGCAGGGGTGGCAGATGAGCAGCATATTCCAGCTCAGCAGTAGATGCCTTATCACCACGGCCCGTCTGGGCCGTTATCGCCGCTCCATCGGAGCTCGACATTCCGCGTCCGTCGGCTGCGGTGTCCGGAAGTGGAATCCTATACCACGAGTGCGCTGCCTTCTTGGTCAGCTGCGCTCGTGGAATTATCCCCCCCCCCCCTTTAAAAAAGTGCATCGTCCCGATGCAGCACAAAACGAAAACACAGATCCACAGCAAAAGCATAGCAGACTCGCGAGTTGCACTTAACAGTTCACTCTTTGACGAAAGTCCAGAGTTCTATCGTTCGTAATACGGCTTGAGCCGGACGACGTGCGCCACCTCGGGTCGTGGCTGGCGTCTTGCAGAGGGGCGCGTTCCGTCGGGTAGAACCTCGTAGTTCAGATCGCCGAGGCGTCGGATAATTTTGTGAAGTCCGAAGTAGCGTTTGAGAAGCTTCTCGCTAAGACCACGCCGACGAATGGGAGTCCAGATCCAAACACTGTCTCCGGGCTGGAAGCGGACGTCCCGACGACGAAGGTTGTAGCGGCCAGCGTCGACACGTTGTTGGGCTTTAATCCGGAGTCTGGCGAGCTGACGGACTTCTTCTGCCCTTTGGGCAACCACCTGGGCGTCGTCACTTACGTCGACTGCCTGTTCGTGGGGCGACATAGCGTCCAGCATTGTCGTTACCTTGCGCCCATGCACCAGTTGAAAGGGTGTCACTCCGGTGGTCTCTTGTACGGCCGTGTTGTAGGCAAATGTGACGTACGGCAACACCTCGTTCCATGTCTTGTGCTCCACGTCGACGTACATGGAGATCATGTCGGCGATGGTTTTGTTGAGTCTCTCCGTCAGCCCGTTGGTCTGCGGGTGGTACGCCGTGGTGCGACGATGGCTGGTGTGGCTGAGACGAAGGACTTCTTGCGTCAGCTGGGCCATGAATGATGATCAATAGTCTGAGATCAGGAATTCGGGAGCGCCGTGCCGGAGGACGATAGACTCAATGAAAACTTGGCGACTTCAACAGCCGTTCCTCCGTTCCTGATGGAAGGGCTTTTGTCTCGGCGTACCGCGTGAGATAATCGGTTGCGACGATTATCCATCGGTTTCCTTGCGTCGACGGTGGGGAAGGTCCGAGTAAGTCCATGCCGATTTGCTGGAATGGGGCAGATGGCGGCGCAATAGGCTGAAGAAGTCCTGCCGGTCTCGTCGGTGGCTTCTTCCGTCGTTGACACTCGTGGCAAGATCGGGTGTAGTGGTGTACTGTCTTCGCAAGCTTGGGCCAGTAGTACTTTTCACATATCCTCGCAAGAGTCCTGCTGTAACCAAGGTGTCCCGCCGTCGGGTCATGGTGGCAGGCTTGAAAAATTTCTTCTCGCAGACTGGAAGGGATCACAAACAGCCACGCCATGTTGTTGTCGCTGAAGTTCTCCTTTTACGGTACCCCTTGTCGGATGGAGAAGGTTGGCAGTGTTCGTAAAAAACCGTGGGGAACGGTGCTTCCTTGTCCCTCTAGGTGTTCGATGAGTGCTCGCAGCTCAGGGTAGTCTCGTTGGAGTGCTGTCATGTCGCTGACATCCAGAGCGCCGATGAAACACTCATCGTAGACCTCTTTGGTGCAGGCAGGACCGGCCTCGACTGGGGCCCTTGACAGGCAGTCGGCGTCATTGTGCTTCCGGCCGTTCTTGTACACCACGGTCATATCGAACTCCTGCAGTCGTAGGCTCCACCGAGCGAGGCGTCCGGAGGGGTGCTTCAGATTCGCCAGCCAGCAGAGCGAGTGGTGGTCTGTGACCACGCGAAAAGAACTTCCATACAAATATGGGCGAAACTTTGTTATTGCCCATACGACAGCGAGGCACTCCTTTTCAGTCGTTGAACAGTTGCTCTCCGCGTTAGACAGCGTCCGACTTGCGTATGCGATAACTCGCTCTGCTCCGTCCTGCACTTGGACTAGTACCGCACCCTGTCCGGCGTTACTGGCGTCGGTGTGGATCTCGGTTTCAGCAAACTGGTCGAAATGGCCGAGAATCGGGGGCGTCTGGAGTCTTCGTTTGAGCTTGTCGAATGAATTCTGGTGTTCCTCTTTCCACTCGAACTTTACGGCGTCCTTCGTGAGGTGTGTCAGCGGTGCGGATATCTTGGCGCAGTCTCGATCAAAGCGCCTGTAGTAGGCACAGAGTCCGAGAAATCTTCTCACGGCCTTCTTGTCAGACGGCCGCGTAATTGCAGCTACGGCGCGGGTCTTCTCGGGCCGGGTAGAACACCCTTGTTGTTCACGACGTGGCCAAGGAACTTTAGTTCCTCATAGGCGAACCGACACTTTGTTGGCTTGAGTGACAGGCCGGCGGTCTTGATGGCTTGAAACACGACTCGAAGTTGTCTGAGCTGCTCGTCGAAATCTCATGAGAATACCACGACATCGTCCAGGTAGACGAGGCAGCTCTGCCATTTTAGACCTGCCAGCACGGTGTCCATGACGCGCTGGAAAGTGGCCGGTGCTGTACAAAGTCCGAACGGCATCACTTTGAATTCGCACAGTCCGTAGGGAGTGACGAAAGCATTTTTCTCCCGGTCACGTTCGTGACTTCAATCTGCCAGTGACCACTCTTCAGGTCCATTGACGAAAAATATCGGGAGTGGCGTAGTCGGTCTAACGTATCGTCGATGCGGGGGAGCGGATAGACGTCCTTCTTCGTCACAGCGTTCAGTCGACGATAGTCCACGCAGAACCGCAGGGTTCCGTCCTTCTTTTTTACAAGGACGACTAGGGACGCCCATGGGCTGCTTGAGGGTCGAATGATGTGGTCGTCGAGCATCTCCTGGACTTAATCTTGAATCACTTTCCTTTCCTTTAAGGAGACTCGATACGGCTACTGGTAGACAGGAAGTGCGTTGTCGTCGGTAACAATGCGATGTTTCGCCATTGGTGTTTGGTGAATCTTCGATGTCGTTTCACAACAGTCACTGAATTCAGCAAGGACATCAAGCAGTTGCCGATCCTTCGTAGCTGGGAGCTCGGGGTCGATGTCGAGCGGCGGCGGCGTCGTGCTCTTCTGCAGTGGCGACGAGGTTTCCTCAGAGATTGCGGTGACCACGGCTGGCGCCTGAAGCTCCTCGACGTGGCCCACGGTGGTACCCTTCGTTAGGTGCCACGGCTCCTCTCGAAAGTTCGTCATAAGAACTACGTCCGTAGTTCGTCTTTCTTGGAGATCCGTTACGACTTTTTCGACACCAATTCCTTTTTCGAGGAGCAGTTGGACGCTGCCTTCCAGAAGAGCTTCACCGTGCATGGCTGCTTCGGTTATAACGGTGACGAAAACACTCGACCGCGGCGGTAGGTTCATATGGTCGGTGATAATTCGGATCGCGGTTGACGACGTGTTGGTCTCCACCGGCGGTAAAACAGGTTTTAGCAGCGTCAACTGGTTTGCCCCGAGGTCGATGACGGCGCCATACTCACAGAGAAAGTCCATTCCGAGAATAACGTCCCTCGAACAGTCGTGCATAACGACGAACTTCACAGGGCACGTTTCACCGTGGATCTCGACGCGAGCAGTGCATCTCCCGACTGGCATGATGAGATGTCCTCCGGCGGTTCGTATTTGGGTTTCATCCCACGGCGTCATGACTTTTCGCAGGCGGCGAGAGAGCCTCCCACTCAAGACTGAGCAGTCTGCTCCGGTGTCCACGAGTGCCGATTCGTATTGCCGTCGATTATAGAGTTTAGGTTGTTGGATACCGATGCAGGGACGTCGTTGTGGTCCGTAGCGTCGAGCGAGTGGGAGCGCTCCGTCGCTCTTGGTGACTCTTTACTACGGTCGTCTTCGGCAACACCACCTCCAGGGGTTGCCGCACTTAGTTTTCCCGGCGACGCAGGGGAGACACGCTTTCTCGGCGGGGTCGTGACACTGCGGACGCTGAACGTCGTGGCGATGGGGAGCGGGCTTCACGGCGGGGAGACGACACTGGGGAGGGCGGGCGTCGGAGGTACTCCTCGATGTTGCGAGGACGTTCGCCGTACCTCGGGCGTGGGTCGTTCGGGTGGAACCCACGCAGGCCCATTTTCCGGTAAAGACAACGGCGGTAGATATGGTCGGCCTCCCCGCAGTGGTAGCAGATGCTTCGACGATCCGCTGTCCTCCACACGTCGGTTTTCCTTGGCGCCGGCATTTCTCGGCGGTCGTAGTGACTTACTTCGTCGTTGCGTGGGGGCCTGCGTTGGTGGGTCTCGTCGTGGCGCCGCCGGGTGATGTTGAGCAGTTGGCGGCGGTCGTCGGGACACTGCGGCGTAGGTGACTGTCGGCTCATCGGCTGCGGCCACGCTGGCAGGAGTCTCCGTTTGAATTGCCCACTGAACTTCTTCGGGTACCACTTCGGCTATCGACAGCGGAGCCGGCTGGTTGGTAGCAGGCAGCAGCTTCCTGAGCTCTTCCCGGACCATGTCGCGGACAAATGCATGAAGAGTGTCGGCGCTGATGCCGCCCCCGTTGAATCGGGAAGACGTCAGCGTCGAAGCAGGAGGGGTGCCGGTGAGCCGGCGAGGCGGTTGTAGTGAGTGGCTCGGATTGACAGGGCCCGTTCGATGTTAGATGCCTCGGCGACGAATTCATCGACAGTAGTTGGTGGGTTGCGAACAAGGCCACCGAAGATGTCACTCCACACTCCTCTCATCAGGACACGCAGATTCTTCTCTTCGGTGGACTGAGGGTCGGCGCGGCTGCTCAGGCGGAGGACATCTTCAACGAAGCTGGCGACCGTTTCGTTGGGCCCTTGAGTTCGTACTTGAAGGAGGTCTTCCGCTCGCTGTCGTCGTGTCAGGTTCGTGAATGTCTCCTTCAGGCCAGCGATACAGGTGTCCCATGACGTAAGGGACGCCTCATGGTTTTCGAACCACTGCCTCGCGGTACCCTCCAAGGAGAAGTAGAGGTTTTGGAGGCGCTGCTCAGTGGTCCATCTATTAGGGCGTGCTACACGTTCGTAATGCAGAAGTCAGTCCTCTACGTCTTCGTGGGTCTCGCCATGGAAGGTCGTCGGGGTTCGCTGGGCAACAGGCAGGTAGATGACGGCGGCGGCGGTCGGGGACTGCGATTCCTGGTCGTCCATCGTCGGCCTCGTTGGCTGCCTGGTCCTGGGTGGCAGAAGTCCGCATTCCGGGTGTAGACCTTGGGTGCGGCGACTGGTTTGAGTTTCAGGTTCCACGTTGAGTGGTCTTCTCACAGGGCTTGGAATCGGGCTTGCACTGCGGGTCCTGGGAGGGGAACGCTGCACGGGCATGCATTACACCGCACCTCCACCAAAGTGTCACGGGTAGTGACTAAAAAAACAAGAAATAAACATAAAGAAATAAACGTTTAATGTGGCGAACTTGTGCCAAAAAGAAAAGGGGTACAACAGATAATAACAGAGTGTCGCGGGCGTAGAAGTCGGCATTGCAGCAGAGTCGAACGCTGAGGCGAAACTGACTCCGCTCGCCTTGCGGAATCCCTTATGTACCCTCCTGGGTTTCTGGATCGTTCGGCGTAGAAGGTTCGGCGCGTAGAACATTCTGACCTCGAGCAAGCCAACATGTTTCTCGAATTTACCAGAGCATTACTTTACAGAGTCAACAAAAATGCGCCCCCGCGGCCAGGAATTAAACCTTGGTTTTCAGGGTGGAAAGCACGGGTGATAACCGTTAGACCAGAAGCGCGCTGCCTTTTTGGTCAGCTGCGCTCGCAGCAACATAAAACACATTGACGTGCAGGCATTGTTTAATCCGAACCAGCATGGTTTTCGGCGGGTAGTATCATGTGTTACCCAACTAACAAAGTTTGTTCTCCAAATAAGTGAAAAGTTGGACCAGCGAAGATGCATAGACGGTGTATTAACAGACTTCAAAAAGGCGTTTGATGTCGTAGACCACGACTTTCTTGTTCGTAAGTTACATAGTCTTATTAGTAACCCGCGCATAGTTCAGTGCAATCAGGAATATTTAAATTTAAGGTACCAACATGTGCTTGTAAATGGTGCTGCATTTGAAACTCTTAACGTGACGTCAGGCGTCCCACAGGGGTCGGTGATGGGCCCGTTGTTTTTATTGGTTTATATTAATGACGTCGCAGAAAATATCACTTCTTATATCAGACTGTTTGCAGACTACTGCGTCGAATATCGAGAAATTAGAAGGGAGGAAGACAACTCTGCATTGACACGCTTCCTTTTCAGAATACACACGTGGCGCCAAGAATTGAATATGAAGCTAAACCTAGAAACAACCGTACATATGTCTTTTTCGTGAAAAAAAAGATGGACCTAAAATGTATGCATCATTGACAGCAACCCACTACAAACTGTATTTGAATTTAAATAATTATGAATATACCTAACACCGTCTTTGTGTTGGCACAGGCATATTCATTTCGTAACAGGGAAAGCTTGTAAAGTATTGGGATTTTTACGACGCAATACCGAACAATTTCCGCAAAGTGCGCAAAAGTTGTTGTACAAAACTTATATCAGGTCTGTTCTCAAGCGTTTACAGTCTAGTACCCACTAACTGCTGTTGATAGAAATAAACCCGAAAGAGTTCAAAACTTAGCGGCTGGATATGTTCCCGGCAATTATAAGAGGTCACTCAGGATGACAAGTCTGAAGGGATTCTTAGGCTGGGAATCGCTTGAAAAAAGAAGGAGGAAACTGCGGCTAAAATTATTTCATAATATTTATCACTGGAGAATTGGTATACAGTGTGAAAACTACATTTTCTCCCCGCATTATATCTCTCATCGTGTTGATCACGAACGAAAGATACGTGAATAGAGATGTAACACAAACCAGTTTAAATCTTCTTTTCTCCCCAATTCTATTTGCGAATGGAATCAATTGCTTTCGGAGGTGGATGACTTTTTGGATAATGACGCTTTCTTTGCTACATTTTGAGAAGTGTTTTCTTGTTTCCCGTGTACTGGGTGTGCATGTGCACGTTCTGTTATGCTCCTTTGTATTGCTTCAACGCATCACACTGATGTACATCCCCCCTTACTGTAATGCCAACCTGGCACTGTAAAAAGTGAATAAATAAATAAATAAATAATTAAATAGGTCATCTGATTGCTGCCATTAAAAAATTATTGAGTAAAAACACTGTTATTTGGTCGCCTTTAAAACATACTCTTGATGAGCATTTTCTTCGCTTTCAACCATCCCAACCTTTAGCCAGCCTGAAAAAGACCGCCAGTCAAGATGCTTTCGTCCTCAGTTTTTCCTTGTATCATATTGTCCCAACATTTTACCTCATAGCATCAGTCATGCTTGGGTGTATTTATCCCACAACCTTGTTTACCGACCAGAATCAAATATATGGACAAAATTAACAAACATTTAACCACAATTGCTGTAAACTTCCGTACGTTTTTTGATTGACTCGTTTCTTGGTCACGGCTGACTAAAAGGCCGAAATGGTCGCAGTTTATATTTGTTTTCTTCTACTTTTTTCTTTTTACTACCGCAGCCCGCGGAACTAGCTGCTGGAGAGAATTCATAGAATCGATTAGAATAGAATCTTTATCTGCAACACATGCTTTTTCAAAACGTACAATAACGAGCCAGTGTAAGCCTCAGGGGCTTGTGTACCTGGCTCCTATGAATCTCTTCAGGCTCTTCCTTGTCCGTTGCAAATGCCAAAATTCTAATAATGTGCCCCCTCTAAAGAAGAAGGAAAAAAAATCAAAGGAAGAAAGAAAGAAAGACGAAGATAAGCTGCAACCACTTGGTTTTTTTAGTCACCTGCTACCGGGGAGTCAGGTTGGTCCCAAAACGTCAGGAAGCTTTCAGAAATTGCAGATAAGGGGACACTACACCCCCACTCCCCCGACTCCTCCTTTCTTAAAGATTTTGTAAAGCGATATATTATGGTGTCAGGAGACTACCCAATCACAGTGGTGGAACTGCTGCACCATTCGCGCCAAACTGCGCCAGAACAAGTAACCTGCTACACGTGGCATTGACGGCGGGCTGGACGCTTTAGTGTGCTTGTCCTTGTGCCCCGGTGAACTGCGGAAAAGCAATGCCCGCGGAGCTGACACCGCGATTCGCTTCACTGCAGCCGCTGCTTTGGCACCTTCAAAACGGTATGGTGCATGCACGCACGTGGTGTAAAGAAGGAAGCATTTCGATTGTTAATATTTACATTGCAGTAAAATCTTCAAAATTTCACGGGGGCTATTATACAATGGTATATGTTAGGCAGCGATGTTCTGACAACCTGTGTTCATTATTCATGCTTGTTTTTCTTTTCTTTTTAATTTAGAATTCAAGAAAACATTTGCATATAGCGAGAGTATGTATAAATCCTCTCTACTAGGTTTAGCTGGGATCCTCTATAGATTTATTTTATGTGAAATCCGCCGTTCATTTGCCATCCCCATCTAGGTATGGACTTTCAGAGGCCACAGTCTATAAATATAGCTAGATTAAATTTAACAGAGCTTATAAGTGGGCAACTAGAAGCTTAAGAACAACCTTCACACGTTCAGTTGAATTCTCACTTAGGCATGGTGTAACAGTATTGAAATATGTCTAAAAAGGCACAGTAACTATTCAATCTTCGATTCAAAAATATTTGGCGAGAACCATCATATACACTTTGAATTCGCTTCAAATCCAAAATTCAATATGTGCACAAAGAATAGAGCAGCTTGAGACACATTCAACACAAAAGTGTCCATTTAATGTGAAACGAACGACAATTAGGACACCGTGATACTAACCCTACAAAGTAACCAAAAACATCTTTTTACAACAAACAAAGACTGAAGGTGCCATCGGTACTCTTAATAGGTTAATTGAGACATCTGCAAATTTACGTACGTATGATTGTTAAATGATTATCTGTAGCGGCCAGGTCCCCTGCAGGTATGACACTTTAAATAGTCTCCCAGTACTTTAGCAATTGCAGTCGTTTCCACTGACAACATTCAAAGAGATTGCATAAAAGTTTCTCATGTGAAAGCTCAAAGTTGTTTGCCTCAAAACGCGTTGCTTCCTGCTACAAGAGCTGCACCAAATCACAACTTGTCAGTTCCACCACTGCATTAAATATTTTGCTACGGAGACATAAATTTTTAATAAGGCCAAAAACTCAACTGCTCGATACCGAAACATGAACACGGAAGTTCATGGCCGAAACGTGCCGAGGAGGAGGGGCATATGTAGAAGAGGAGAGTGACACCGGAAGTTGCATGGCTACACCCGACCAAATAATTTTTTTTCTCCGCTTTTTTGGTCTCTGAAGCAGAGGACGTCGACGACGACAAGCGTCCGTGAACTGCCGGTCGTGCGATTGTTTCGCACTTATACCCCTCCCGCTTGGTGTTCTGCGAGCGAAAATCGATTGGCCGGTACCACGAACGACAGTCCATTAGTAGCAGCCCCACATCCGTCGCAATGTTAGTCGTCCTGCGCAGCCATCGCGTCGTCCAGTCACGTCGCCATATTAAGAATGACGTGCACATGTACTTCCTCTGATCTGTGGAACTTTTGTTTTCGATCAACATATTTGCAGCTTTTTGGAGGCCACAAATGTGGGGTGCATGTTCTTTTACATTTTTAACATTGAATATGTGCCTTATATGACCCACGACTTTGAATATATTTGGTACACGTAGTTTGAACGCCATGTGACCATGGAAAAGAGTGAGCGAGACTTAAACTGGCCGATTCTCGATCGGATGTTTTTGAGTGAACATAAAAATTTTGGGCTGCAGAGTGTGTTCCGGGTAGTTGGGCTCTTATAGGCCAACATTAATTAAAAACCTCGACGAGGATAAATATCCTGACAGTGTCCATTTCAATTTTCTTTTTGAAGTTTGATTATATCTATTACCTGATTTGGAGGACTTTTGACGAAATTTTTATATTGAAGAAATATAAGAGAGCTGTTAGAAATTCGTGTAACACATTTTGACTAGTGCAATTAGTATCTACAGGGTGGGTCAAAGTCCCTTAGCTTTTAGTTCGCATTTTCTTTGCGATTTTCAAAGTATAATTTGAAAATTAAGATAGTTAATCTTTCGCTACGAAGGATCTGCGGAAAAGTTTTCGTCTTCTTATTTTTTTTCTATTCCTGTCAAGGGAGCTCACGTTACATATAAAAAATGATGCGGCCTGGCTGTGCGGTTTCCTTTCGCGGAGTTCGCCTTATTTAGTTACGCTGGCTGCGGCAGAAACAAATATCTGAGAAAACTACGCGAGCGAAAAATGAAGTTAGGAAAGTGAAGTAATCTATATTCACGGGCGCAGTTGAGCCACGGTCTTCTTCTCACTTAGGCTGCGGCACACTGGGCTCTTTTTTTCGGGCATGCTTCCGCTATTACCCTGCCGCTCCGGTATCGACGCATCGTCCGCCCTACTCGCGTTATAAGATCACGACGATGTTTATAGTTACAAGGCAAAAATAAAAAAAGGGAAAAAAGAAGGGGGAAAAATGCCGACAGACCCCTTTCTTTCTCCTTTGAAGGAGATGATCATAAAAAAAAAACGTATTAGTGAAGCGTTGTCCTTTTTACGTGTTTATCTGGCAGAAACAACTTCTCTTGGAAAACTACTTTGTTGTGACGAAGTATCTTGAAAAAACAATAGATTGCCAAGGCGTGCATATAGATATAATTTACGACAATTCCCAATACGAATTATGTTGAAGGCTCAAAGAATGGTCAAAACATTTTTACACGAAGAAAAGTTACTCGCCTTTAGCCTTAATTCTCTTCCGCCGTATTTAATTGATTTATTGTGCTAGAAGACTAAAATTGCCTGCTCATTTTTTTAAACAACTAGCATTTATTTTTTACTGACCAGTCCACAGGACAGACGTGACTCCGGGCGCCACAAATATTGGCACGTAAGGTGTGATATTATGAATATTTTAAAGTGCTTCCTGACGCGTGCGCTGCTTTTGTCTTGAAAATCTTTGAAAGATATAGAAATAAGATTGAAAAGATATTTAACAGGTTGCAGTACAATCTCTAGTTATGACGACGTCATTTTCACATGCTTAACGTTTGTATAACTTCGTAGATGTCACTGGCTTTAATATCGAAACCCTTGGGGCCTCGCGCATTGTTTATATACGTTCATGATTCACAAAACTGGAAATTTCTGACGAACAGTACATTTTTTTTTCTTTTTTCTTTACTTGTTTTGCGGATTTCAATCATCCGCAGAGGGGGCAGAGATGAAGGCATGATGCCTGACAGCGCCTCCATCCCTGCAGTTCATACAGCGGAAATAACATTTCAAAGAAGTCACAGTGATAATAAATATCAAGAAATCCATCGTTATCAAGACGAATAGAAGCAATTCTTATAGAAATATGTGAAAACACATGAAATACAACGACTCAACTAAAACAACTACACAAGCGGCACACCTTGAACATTGTGGGGCGATATGCTTTTCATAACCAGAAGTAAGACAAAATTAAAATAAATATAAAGATAAAAAGAAACCGGTTTCTTAGACGTCTACTAGAAAATTATAATCAAGGATTTATAAAAGAAAGCGGAAACAACCTAAATCGAAACCAAAAATCAGGCTACAAAGCCAAAAATGAGAATTCCAAAGCTTCGTATACGTTACGCTTCATTGAAAATAAATATAAATAGATATACATGCCTTAAATAGATGAAAATGCGATATCACTGCAAACCAGAGCTCGTCTCCAGTCTTTTTTGCACCTTGGGGGAACTGAAATTAACATCACTGCCGCAGGAATTTAATAATTTAGTACTCATGTACAATAACTTTGCCTGCCATAATTGGTTCGTATGCTTGGGATTCTACGTTTCGGGTCTCGTAATGTGTAGGCACTAGGATTAGGTGGCTGTGTCAAATATAGGTTGTTGTGGTAGATCCATTGAAATAATTTAACGTGATTTATCTGGTCTGGCTTCAATATATTATATTTAACGAAGAGTGGTTGAGTGCTCAAATTTCTGACATTACCTCTGTAATTTTCGCAAATACGAAGAATATTTTTTTCTGGAGGATGATTAGTTTGTTGTAGATAGATGCAGTGGTCGTAGCCCAAACCAACATACCATAACTGATCTTAGAATAAAAGAGAGAATAACACAACGTCATTTTAAGTCAAGTGGGCATCACGTTTTGCATTTTGAAAATAATACCAATAACGCGAGACAGCTCTGCCTTCATTCTATATACACGAGTGGGCCACGTGAGCTCTTCGCTAAACCAGACGCCCAAAAACTTTTGCTCTGCAACTTGTTCTATAACGGTATTTTCAGATATAATGTTAATAGAGCTATAGTCTCGCTTACTAACAGGTTTGAAGATTATGTATGTTGTCTTACTTGTGTTTTGCTTCAATCTATTTATTCGTAACCATTTCGATAAATTAATGAGGTAGGCATTGCAAGTATTTTCTAGGTATTCTTTAGTGACACCAGTAAAAAAGACAATTGTGTCATCCGCATACATTACTAACTCGGGGGAACCTGGTATTATCGTTATGTCATTCACGTAAACTAGAAATAAAAAAGGACCTATAATGGAACCTTGAGGAACGCCGTGCTTCTATTCTCAATTTACTAGATGCTATGCTGTTACTGCAGAAGATTTTGTAGATAAGTTTCTATTTGTTTTAGCGCTATTCCTCTTATACCTATCTCTCAAGTTTCTTTTTTTAAACAGGATATCATGTTAAACAGTATCGAAGGTTTCTTTTTTGTTTTTAATCTAAAAGCAAACCAAGCGTGAGCTGTTTGTTTTAAATGCTTTCGACAATTTAGTCATTAATGTCTTCTAGGAGTGCTTGCTCGGTTGATTTATGTTTCTGAGAGCCATATTGCTCTTTCGTTATTATATCATACTTGAGATAAAAAAACTAGTTAATCTATCATTGATCACGCGTTCATAAATTTTTAAAAATATTGGCAGAAGAGAAATTGGTCTGTAATTGTGAATATATGTTGCTCCACCTCCCTTGTATACAGGAATAACGTTTGCTAATTTTAGTTTGTCAGGAAAGTCACCACTTACAAACATCTTGTTTATAACGTCGGATAGTGATGGACTCAGCAGAGATGCTTTATATTTAATCGGCACTGCCTTTATCTCGTCATCATCGGCGCAACATTATTTTTTTAAGCTGTCAATTATTTTATGAACTTCCCTTGTCGTCGTCGGAGCTATCATCATAGGTGTAGACGGATTAGCGGTCGTTGTGTATTCAGCTGTGTAGTCAAGTTGTTCAGCGTACTTGCAGATATCAACAAAGTGTTGATTTATTTTGTCGGCCAGTGCTTTATCAGATACAGTTTGATTATCTATTAGGACATGTTCAACGTGGCTGTTTGCTTGCTTTCTATTAGTGAGATCGTTTACTGTGTCTCTTATTTTATTCTATGGTCATCGTGATTGCGTTCGATTTTATATTGATAATATTCGCACTGCGCCTTTTTTTTAAGTCCGAGTTCGATTTATTTCACATATTTTTACACTCAGCAAGCATGCTTAGGCCACGATGCCTAATAAAAGCGTGAAACTTCTTATCCTTATATTTTATTCTTTTCAGCAGGTCAGCAGTCACCCACGTCTTTTTTTTTAAATCTTTTTAATTCTTACTTTTGTTTCCTTCAGAGGGAAAACTGTATCATAACAGTTTTTATATGTCCTTAGAAAATTTTGACAAGCAACTGTATCATTGCTTTCAGTGTAAACGTCATCCCAGGTTTCCTGTTCTATAAGGGAATTAATTTCTTTAGGGTCTCTTCGCTTATTGTACGATGCCAAAATGGTTTTGAGTCTTTTAACATGAGCCATTTCAGGAGTAGATCCCGAGCAAAAAATCTAAAGATTATCGCTTATGCCTTATACTAAAACCCCAGCTGTAACGTCATTTTAATTTAAGTTTGTGATGCATACATCGAGAGAGGTGGCAGTATTTAAGGTTACCCTAGTTGGCAGTGATATCCCATTATTACAGGCATGCTCATTGTACCGGTAAGGGGCCACTGACAAGATGCTCCCTGCTTAGAAGAAGACGAGGAGGAATAAAGCGTTCTTTCTGGTCTCGCTCCAAGTGATTGATGCTTCTTCGAGACACGGTGTCAGAAATGGGATTCGAACCCACGCCCGCAAGCAATACAAGCAGAGCTAGCGGGAGCTATCGTGTTCAGCAAACTGCATCCGAATAGCGGTTTTCATCAAGTATCGTTGGATGAAGAAACTTCCAAGATATTCACGTTCAGCATCCCGTTTGGGCGGTATCGATTTCTCCGTCTGCCGTTCTGGATTGCGTCCGCTCCCGAGGTGTTCCAGAAAGCGATGAGCGAGGTATTCGAAGGTCTGCCAGGTACACGTTCCTATATAGATGACGTGTTTTTCTGAGACACATCTAAAGAGCAACATGATGAACGTCTACGTGCCGCAGTAAATGCAGCGAGAAGCGCCAGACTAACGCTCAACAGAGAAAAATGCATCTTTGCTAGAGATGAGGTTCGATTTTTTGGAGACCGCATTAGTAAGAACGGGATAAGACCAGATGAAGGTTTAATTAACTGTGTAGCCAACATGCCCCGCCCCTCAAGCAAGCAGGAAGTTCAGAGGATTCTTGGTGTGCTAAACTACCTTGGGAAATTTTGCCGCAACTTTCAAGAAAAACGGAGGTACTGAGGGTCTCGATAAAGAAAGAAAACGCATATGTGAGGCTGGCCGTTCATGAAGATGTCTGGAATAATTTGGTTGAAATGCTCACGTCAGCCCCTGTCTTTGCGATATTTGACCCATTCAAACCAATAAAGATATCAGCTGATGTGTCGAGTTTTGCCATCGGTGCTGCACTATCTCAACTGCTTAACCAGGATTGGCGTCCCGTGGCATATGCGTCATGGGTGCTGTCGAAGGCCGATGCGAATTATGCACAAATTGAAAAAGAGTCTCTTGCTGTAACGTTTGCTTGCGAGCGATTTCAGGAGTTGGTGGCGAGCTATCCCGTGCTTGTTGAAACGGACCACAGGCCGCTCCTAGCAATAGCAAAAAAGAGCTTCAGCGAAATTCCTCCGCGACTTTAGAGATATTTTTTCAGGCTGTTGCAATTTGATGTCAAGTTCGAGTATGCTCTTGGAAAGAAGTCGCTCTTAGCAGATGCTCTGTCCTGAATCCATGTTCCGAACACAAAGAAGGCGGAAAATGAATGTGACGACATCACCATCCAATCCACCGGTGTGCTCACAAGCCTTGTCAGCGACAACATGAAGGCCCAGTTAGCGTCCGCTACCTGAGACGACCAAGAACTAAGGCAAGTCATAAAAGCCCTAGAAGAAGGAAATGCAGTTGTTGGAGAGCTTGCATCGCTCTCCTTTGAACGTACGTGCATCGACGGTGTGCTACTGCGAGGCAGCAGGGTGGTAATACCAAAAGGTCTCCGTAAATAGATGTTGCACCGACTGCACGAAGGGCATTTAGGTTTAAACAGAAGCGTGGCGCGAGCAAGGCTATTAATGTACTGGCCCCAAATGAACGCGGACATGAAGGCACTAGTCAGCCAATGTTCCACATGTTGTCATTTTGCATATAGGCAACCATCAAAACGCTTAATGCTTAGACGAGTCCCGGACCACCCGTGGCAGCGAATCGGTGTAGACCTTTTCCAGGATGGCAGCAAACATTATCTGGTGGCGTACTGTGCCTACTCAAACTACCCAGAAGTCGAGTTTCTGCCGCTAACAACCTGCCGAATTGTAGTGGATATGTCCGCTATGTTTGCGCGGCATGGAATAGCTATAGAAGTTTGCACCGACGGTGGACCACAGTTTACGTGTCACGAAATTGCATCGTTCAGAGCAAAGTGTGACTTCATCCACACTATTTCCAGCCCAAGGTTCGTGCAGTCCACGGGTTGGCGGAAAAGGGAGTTCATGGCGGTCAAGCAACTACTAAAGAAAACTCAGCACACGAACGAGGATTTCTGGGTTGGACTACTTAACTACCGGACTACAGCCTTGGAAGATGGGCGTACTCCCAGTGAGCTTCTGATGGGAAAGCAGCTGCGTGGAAGGCTGCCAAATTTTACCGCAGTCCCGACTTCCACACTGCGTCAACATGCAGATACATTTAAGACAAATCACCATCTTGCTCCGGTGCGTCCTGGAAACGTCGTCCGGATCCGCGGTGACAGTTCTTGGTGTCGCAAGGCCAGGCTTCCGCGTTGTGTGGCTCCTCGTTCGTACAGAGTGTGCACCCAGGACGAGCAACATTACCCAAGAAACAGAAGGCACCTCAGGAGAACCGCTGAACCGTTCGAGCCACGCGAAACTTCCGTCGAGGATGAGTGCCGCGAGAAACAGTGCAAGAGAGCTTCAGCAGCCCCTTACGAAGCACAACAGCCAAGCCCACTCACTGCTACTGTCCGAGAACCGAACATATCGCTACTGCTCCAGCCAGAAAGCCTGACACCACCTGTCCCTGACGAAGCAGCGGCAGAGCCTCCGTCAAGCAATGGTGCCGCCCCCGCTCAGCGCCTGGCCCAGCCGTTACGTACACCAGCAGGAGCGGGTTACCCAACCCAAGGTCTGCACAGAGCCATGCGACAGCGGAGGGCACCAAGCAGGTTACACTACGACCACAACTTCATACAACGAACATAGAACTTGACTTTTGTTGTAGGGGGTTACGTTATGGGCATCTTGATCATCAGGGAAGGGAAGATGTACCGGTAAGGGGCTCCTAACAAGAAGCTCCCTGCTTAGAAGAAGACGAAGAGAAATAAAGCGTTCCTTCTGGTCTCCCTCCAAGTGACTGAGGCTTCTTCAATACACTCATTAAGCAAATCTCTGAATTCTTTTGCTTGTGAATTATCGGATATTTATATCTCCAAGAATCATGAGAGACGCTGAAGTTGATCCTAAAACACACAATATATTATCAAGCGTATTCATGAATTCAGCAATATTGTCCGAAGACGATCTGTATAAAGCAACAACTACTGTGTTAGATATTTTGATAACTATGCTTTTAATGTTTTCATCAATCCTATTGGATTCGTCAATTATTCGGTACCGTAGATTGTCCTTGATATAGATTGCTACGCCTCTGTCTTTGATATAGATTGCTACGCCTCCACCTCTTTTTTCTTGTCTGACTAGACTTTTTGCATTTATAACTCTAAACTTAGGTGGTGAGTCACTGCTCGTTAACCAGGTTTCATTAAATATAATGGTATCAAATTTTCCACTTACAAAGTATAAGAGAGCTTCAACTGTATCGACATTATTTTTTAAACTTCTCATGTTTATGTGTACTGCCGAAAACTGTCGTTTGCATTTTTTTATATTTTGTTGAAGGCCGTGCAGTCATAATAATTACATTCGCGTTGCAAGTCTTCCATCAAAATGGTAATGATATATATTTTCTGAGTGTTACTCGATTCAATTTGCAATTCTGTCAACGTCAACCATGCTAGTAATTTTTAGCGCGTCAGTGTTCACATCGTTTCTCGCGAGGACTTTGCCGCTGGAGGGCCAAACAAACTTCCAGCCCAACTTTTTCTTCTGCGAAATTGCTCCGCCAAGCAGTTTATTGTTCTTGCTGGTCATATGCTCATTTACGCATACGGGACAGCCAGGGCCGCCGTAATCAAGATCTCGAGTTGTCAGCCTTTACTTTTTTTTGCCCTTTCCAGGATTTTATTTCTCTGCGTGCGCCGTACGAAACGGACAATAATGTTTCCCTCGTTTGGTTTAAAACAAATGACGCGGTGACATAGGTCGATATTATGGTCGGAGTTCGGAACATCCAGAATGTTCGCAATCCTTTGAACAATGTTGTAAGGGTCACCCTCCGCTGGTACTCCTTTGATTTTGAGGTTATTAGACCGTTGGTACTGCTCTACTTCTTCTACTTTAGCACTAAGACTGTTGTTGTCGGCAGTTAGTTCCCCGTTTCGTTTTGATAGTTCTTGGACCTCTTTGGGAAGTTCTTGTATCTCATCCCTAATTTCCTTAACACCATCACATGTATCATTGCAGAATTTCACGCTGTTCTTCACAGTCCTTAGGTCAGCCCTGACCTCCCGTCGCAAATCATCAAGTGCTTTCGCAAGCTCCTTGTTATCCTTGCTCATGTTTGACTAGGAACTAGGGTGATTAGGAAAATGTACACGTCAGCAGCTTCTAGCCCAAAACAATCAGTGGAATTAAAGCAAAAGCAAAAACAATGGTGGCTGTATTCGGCAGCAGTGCAGGGAGTGTTCCCTAAATTAAAATAGGAAAGCGAGTATATTCTCACCTGTGGAACAATGCAGAGTAGATTAGCCTCTGGTATCAATCTGCACCGCTGCGAACTGTGGTCCGAGTTGGTGCGCTGCCTGCTTATATGGACGAATTCCGCCGCTAGCGGCGCCTTGGTATTCCTTCGCTTACGTCGTAGTGTTGCCATTCGAGGAAATGCGGCAGAAACTACCTTTTCTGAAATTGAAGGAACATCCTTTATGCTAATGTTCTATAATTATTTAAAATTTTCTCAAATAACGGTTCAGAGTTTGTTCCAGCTGACTGCACTCATTGTCATCCTTCCCCATATCATACCGGTGTACCTTTAGGTTCCGTCCAGGGGAGCATACCTTTTTCTCATCTCTCGAAGCAATCTCCTTGCTAATATATCTTCGTCTGTTAGTCTGTTTGCCAAAGACTTTACGTGCTATCGCGAAATTTACTGCGAAATTGACGTCTCTCATGTACATACGAATATCTACAATGCATAAGTTTTGAACATGAAACTAAATACAAATAATTCAATACATGTGCGTGTTTCTTGCCTTGAAACTCTATGCTTCGCCCCTTCTTACCATCAAAATGATTTCTCTCTCAACTACTTTGTCATACAAGAATCTCGGTGCGTTATCTAGGTTGTCCTTGAATGTTTATATTGATTTCACTGTAGATAACTGAAAATGCGTGTTTGTTTGCACCCGGCTTAAGAAAATGACTCCAGTTTAAAAACCCTAGTTTGTACTAAATTGAAAAATGCTGCTTCAGTATGAGATTCCGGTTAATAATTTTTCATCTCAAAACCTGAAATTGTACAAAACCGAGCATCTTATTTGAAGGTTTGCAACGATAATTGCATTTTAAGTATATCTCTGAAAAAATCGACCTTAATTTCACCCCTCTTTAGATTTCTGTAATAAAAATTTTATTAGAAAAAAGCTACTACGATCATTTCATATTTCAGCAGGTTTCAATCACCGTCATAAAGTGGGCATCCCGTTCTTTCACATAAAACCATATCATGAGTTTCTTCTTTGCATCACTTCATCAATGTGTAATCACCTTCCCATGGCTATCCCAAACTATCCGATAGATACAATTTTAAACTGCTCTTTGTAAAAAAATATTTTAAATGGTTCTAAGCACTCTATATTTTTATTGCCTACGATTTGCGTTTCTTACTGTTTCTATGTATGCAAACCACTTCTCTTTTTAGTGCCTGAATTATTAGGGCACATAAATAAATAAACATACAATTACATTTATTTACGTTCGCTCACTTCATCGAATCCTTTTATTTATTAACAAGGAATCTTCCTTAGCGAGAATTCGCAACAGCACTTGCTTAATATTTATTTGATGCGCGATTTAAGGAACAATATTTTTTTAATTATAAGATTTTCAGCTAATGTGACGCCCCCTACCCTAGTGAAAAAAGCCATTTGTATGAGAAATTTCTTGAGTCCAATAAACACATATGAATCACACAAGATAAATAAGAACATATAAGAACTATATAAGAAACTAAATAAGAACTGTATAAGATATATAACAACATATGAATATGAGATATATAAGAACAACATTAGAACAAGTTTCTCATATGTTCTTATAAATATTATATACTTCGTATATTGTTTTATGTGTTCTAAAATATCTTGTATAATTTATATGTGTTTATTGGACACACTTCACATAAAATTGAGATTTTTCAGTAGAGCATAGTTCATAAAATACCTTTATAATATTTTTGTTTAATAGTAATATTAAAATTTTGACTTTTAACATTGATTCTGACGTGTCCGCAAACAGCTCAAGGGTTATGTAGAAAAAAATTAATATAACAAAACTCTAACGCACAAAAACACACACATACATCGAGCTGCGCAAGTAACATTATATCAAGATTATGGCAAAATGTTTTTTCACCAAACAGTTTACCAAGTGGGGACAATCACACTTGTTAAATTCGTGTAGCATCCTATTAATCGGAGATGTGATAAATAAGGCATGTGGGTTCCAAAAGCTGTGTTTACGGTTAGTACTCGGTGGGACGTGAAAAAACAGAGTTCAACAAGACAGGCGAGCCTACAATTTCGTTTCCAAACTTATGGAAATTAAATGACCCAACAACGCCGTAGATTATACAATAATCATAAACCATGTTGTTTTTTTTAAGTAATAAAATGTAGGGATTTTTAAAGCGCCCAAAATATGTAGGCCGGTTTTATTTACTTCTTTAATTGAAAATTCTGTCAGCAGTTTATTGAGGGCCATTACAGGCAGGGTCCGAGTGACCAAAAGAATGTTCGAGAATGCAAGAAAAACCGCCTACAACTGACAGCTCTCAAAATATATTGGAAAGCAAAGACATAGCTAAATATGGGTTTTCTAAAAGGAAGAAAAAAATGCATAGCGAAGCAATTTGAACGCTTATATCATCAGGTATATTACATAAAAAAGGATCGGTCTGCGTTTTTAATAATTCATAATTTAACGGTGCAGTGATGGAATGATCAAAGTATGACATGGTTTTCACATTCACAAATTACTTCGGCAAAAATTTCAAGTCTCGATGGTCTTTGGAAAACATGATTGCTCCCACGTTTGACCAAAACATGCTGTGTATTCGGCTTTTGTGGGTTTAGGCAAGTCTGATGTGATTTAGTCGACTGGTCATTTTGCGGTTAAGGGTCGAACGCATAATTTTGAATTGAAATTTATCTTGGAGCTGATAATTAAGAAAAGCAGTTTCAATCATGCAATTTCTCATTCTATCCTCAATGATTCGCTATTTTTCATGGAATATTTTGAAAGCATTGTAGAAAAACGTGGCACTCAACAAAAATAAATAATAACAGAAGATAAATTTCAAGAGCGCGTTTCAAAAATTGTTAGTGGCACTTAAACGCAGAGTTTACAAAAAGAAAAAAAAAATAGCAGAATATTTAGAATTACGAGAAATTATCTTTCAAGAACACCTTTATATCGCTTTAAATGATACAGTTTGAATACTTTTTACTGGATGCCTACTTTATTGAAGCAATGAATTAAATTACATTGAAGTCTAAAAAGGGGAAATTAAAATGGGGGCACAATCGTGTTTGTCTATCAATCATTAACATGTGGTTTTATAATAATAAGAAAAAAATAATTTTAAAATATTGATTCTTTTCCGTCAACAGTTTGAATGACAGAGTGCGACCAAGGATAAAAGCTGCATTATGCAGCTTGAGGAGTCCTCAGCCCCAGCCCTCTCCCCCTCCTTTAATTGGGGGCAGGGGCACAAAAAACACGCAAAAGAACGCACGCGAAATAATGCCAAACATTGTGGGCACTCTGGCGGCTCCCCAGCTCTGTTGCCCGACTGCGGGGCACAAGTGGGGAACTTTCCCGCTTGGTGGCGACGTCACGGCGGCCACGCGCACATCGCACGCGACGCCCAGATAAGGTGCATTAGAGGCGCCGCACGGGCAGTCGCTGCCTGGACTCAGGCGCCACTGGTAACCATGTAATCGTCTTGTTCATATCGAATTAATTGCAGTTTCTTGTTGAAACCGCTGTTTCCGTGTGATTCCTCCGGGGTCGGGTATGCAAACCGACCCGGAGGAATCAACCACAAGGCAAGCCGACCACAACTTCAAGAAACTTTTTTTTTTTAACAATTCGGTTTCTGCAAGTTGTTTTTCGTGGTAAAATTCTCGGCAACCGTAAACACCTTATCATTATCTATTTAGAAATAGTATCAAATGTCAGCAAGTGATGCGGTGTCGGCATAGGGCCATAGAACGGATCTTTCAATTCGTATTTAAAGCTACAATATTTTATTGTCCATGCACCTCTTAAAAATAGTAGCTCTGATGCAGCCAGGTGCTGGTCCAGAAAGGATATCACCAGGCTTCCTGGCCTAGGCTCCTGCATGGCTCTGCTTTTTGTATTGTCGCGCATATGTTGACAAACAGGAACACACACAGAAAACAAATATCAATAACCAGTAGTTCGTTTTTAGTGTTACTTTGTCCTGCTAAAGTAGAGCTCTGAACCACAATTTCTTACTCGCCTGCTTTGAGATTGCGCGTCTCAGCTTGTCCTGTAAATACGATATCCTAGCTCACTGATTTGACTATATTGATTCGTCTTTCTGCAATACTTTATTTCTACATTAGATCCGTCTTTAGCTCCTTCGTCTTACTTTACACCTCAAAACCGACACATCGGTTCCGCTCCAAACGGGCTAGCAGACGCCTCCAATAAGAAATACTTAATACTATAACCGAACCTCCTCAGCAATCGCAGGGGTTGTAGCTAAGAGGGGAGGAAAGCGTGTGTTATTCATATATAAAAAAAATATGATTGTCGAAAAAGAACTCATTCGACGCAACGAAGAAGAAAAAGAAACCGCTGCCACAGGATCACGAGAGTGCCTCTAAAAACGAGGAAGATATAGAACAATGTACGCGTTTTTCGTTTTTATTCCCCAACAGCTGATTAGAGTTACAAAGCTATTCTTGCGTTGCTTAAGCCAATTGTACCAAAAAATATCGACCCCCATTTCCTGCTTTTATTGTATTGTTTTCCTTTATTTGACTTTTATTTTTTTACTCGCTTACTCTAAAAAACAATATAAAAAACTCCCTTTTGCATCAAGAACTTGGCGTAGCGTGGTCGTGGAATTTTTCTTTCTGTGGATATCACTACGGACGCCCTTATAATAAGTTCAAGACCTCGGCGCGACTTCTACAGCTTACTTTAAGATGCATTTTCTTTTTTATTTATTTATTTGGTGATCTATTTATTCTACGGCTTCTTGTAATTTTTTTTTCTGCTCGAAACTGAGTGCGAATGAGGTGAAGTATTTGATGGCTCCGTCGTTTGCATGAAAGCGCGGTCGATTGCGTGGATATTTTGAAGGGAGTTTCGGATTCTGTGCACGGGACTATAATGCCCGAATTTGTCGATGCGAAAACCCCGAAACTGCCACGTCTCGGAACGAGGCGGCAGCGCTCCGCTGATGAGTCTGGAAGCCGCGTCTCTATGAACTAAATGAAGCGAAAAAGCCGCGATGTGGCGTGACCTGGCGTGCATATTTTGCTTTATTGAAGAATGGTGAACTTTTCGTCACGCCTGGTTAAACCGGAAGAACAAATTCCTGAATGAACGATCATTGGCCTATAATTGACTGGATGCAGGTGAAGATACGGAAAATAAAATTCCACAGTCTGGTACTGCGTTAATTTTGCAGATTTTATCCCATGAAAACTAAATGAACAAGGTAAAGACAAAGATAAATATTTTATACTTTACGGTAAGGAAAGAGGGACATTGAAGACAAACAGACAAGACAGGCCATCTTTCCTTATTGTAATTTAGAACCAACATGCTTAATCATCTACATGTTCTCTAGAACAGCCAATCTGTGAAGTAAAAATAGAAATAAAAATTCCTCGTGATGAGATCCCGCAAGGATAAATGCAAAAATGACAGCAGAGTGGGTGGAAATTAAAGCTTCTTCGTTTGGCTGTTTATTTGTGTTCGCAATATTGGAAAACAAATTTCTTTGGCGTTTCTTTGCTATTTTCCGAAAATTTTGAAGAGGAGAGGCATACCCTCTTCTCCGTATCTCCCCCCCCCCCCCCCCCCCCCCCTCCTCTTCAAGAGCTTTGCTCTAGTTCGGCGTTACAGAGGATCGTAAACGTCTTTCTTTTTCTTTTTTCCTTTTTTTTTTTACAATTTTCGTCTGGCTCAATCCTGGTGCATTTCGAGCTCGTGAACCATTGTTCCTGCGTGGCCTCCGATGAAACTGATTCCACCCATTGTACTCCTTCGTTTTCCTTCTTTTTTTTTTCAAAAACACGTGAGTCTGGAATCCGGGCTCTTCTGTTGTCAGTGTCATTTTCATAACAATCAGTCTTTTTTTCCGCATCTTTAACAGTCTTTAATTTGAGTGTTATCAGAAGGTGAATCTGAGGACGTTTACTAGGCACAACTTCCAGCATAGGCACTGCTATTTATTGAGTCAAACCTTGTGCCGTGAAGCAGAGATACAACGTGGAAGTTAGTGTCAATACGTCGTGTGTGTGATTCTGGTGTCAGCTTGGTGCCACGTGCTCACTTAGAAAATAGGTGGGAGGAAGAGTCGAATATTTGTTTGTCTCTTTATGCACAGGTGCATCTTATTTTATGATTATATCAGATAGTACCCTTTGCAACATAAAGAATTCAAATACCACTTGTAAATCGCGAACTGGAGCAATGCAGTTTTCTTTTCTTTTACTGTACTCTATCTTATTCTGTTGACAGCATCATTACATAGGCAGTTCGGCAGCTACTGTGAATAATAGCTCAAAAAATCGTTCAACGGCGAATCAGTTTTTTTTATTATCAAATTTACACTGATGCTGCCTTGTGTTATTGCCTAAATCATAATTTTGATGAAACTCATTTGCAGAAACTTTGTTTCCCGTAGGAGAGTGGTATCAGATGCTGCTTCGAAGAAGCCAGACCTGGTCTATGAAATGGCATCTAATGCTTGCATTAAAAAAAAAGAAAACGAAACTTTTATAGTTTATTGCAAGGCTACTAAATACGCGCATGTGAGATTGTTTTGCACATGACATTCAGGAGGGAGTATACTCTATTCTAATAAAAAGCTCCTGAAGGGTGCCATCCTAAGATGCATTTGTATGATGTTGTGTGTCTAAGAAAGAGATAACCACGTCAGAATAGAAACAAAGAAACAACAAAAGCGTAGGCGGCACGCCGCCTCCACTTCTATTATATTTGTAAAAGGAGATGTCACCGGATCCACAACGCGCAGAGATGGAACTGCTGCACCGATTGCGGCACTGTACACATAATTACTTTTCATGCGCGACACTCATACAAAAGTATAAAGAAGAACAAAACTGCGCAAAGGTGCACTAAAACTGAAATTATAAACGATCTAATCGAAATCGTCCGTATTGCAATTTCTGTTGGAAACATTGACACCGGAACTTGCGGCACAAGTCAGTGGATCCGAATCCGAAATTATGTATCTGAAGGTTCTTGCCGCCAAAATTAGCCGCTGTTTCCGGATGATCACCCTGCTTTTCTGAAGCTCAGGATTAACTTCATTCGAGGATCTGAATATTGGAACAAACGTGTGCCACGTACCCGGCCGGAAAACTTGTGAACAAAGGCGAGCGAGCATCAGGGCGTATCGCGGAACCAGATACGAGCTCTCAGGTGCTAATTGCGATGTGAAGCTATTCGACAGTGATGTCACGAAAGTGCCTCTAACAGCAGACTCGCTGCAATCTGTGAAGCCTCATAAAGTTAACACATCATTGCTAGAAGTTGAAAATCAAGACGACGAGAGGAAGAAAAGGAAAAACAGTGATCAGAGTGAAGCGAGTACGAAGAGAGCTGTTCTTCGGGAAAAAGAACGCCAACTTGAACAGCGTATCATCTGTACGCGGACTATGCTTCAGCATGCGCGGTCATTGCTTGAGACGGGTCTGGAAAAAAAAGAAAGGAGAGGGAGAATATTGAGTCTGGACACCTGTTAGCAGAGGCTAATGCAAAAATTGCTCAAAATCAAAAAGAAAAAGTGAAGACTATGCGTGAGCAATTCACGAAGTTCCAATAGATTAAAATGTGAAAGCATATTTATTATCTTATTCTAGTCACTGAAAAATAAAAATAAATAAAGCATTTTGGGCATTTTTTTTGTATTTTTTAGTACACCTTACAAGTCAATGCTGACAAATGAAAGCTATTTGTACCTGTCTATGTGTACAGTAGCCCAATTTTTTTAACAATATCAAGCGAGCGTTGACCGCCGAGACGGACAGGGCTGTTCCGCGGAGAAATGCGGTGTCACCGGAGAGATTAGGCGCGTGCGCACATGGCTCGTTCCGTTGCAAGCGTCGTCTGCTAGGCTCTTCCGTTGACCGCACACACCCCCTGTTCATTATATGCAGGCATAGCTAACCCCCTTTAAGCAAAGACCTGAACAGCACTTGCTTTTATTTTCTCTTTTTTTCGATACTGCTCAGGCGTGGCATAAACCGCGTGTCATCGGAAGTTCAATTCTTTTTTTTTTATTTCATGTTTGCGTTTACTTTTCTTAACACCAACAAAAATGAACAATACGATGACGCGACAAACTGAATGCAACGATGCATTAAACTATATACCGCAAACAATGCTACGAGCCATCAAAGCAATCAGTGCTTTCAACCTGCCGCGTGACATCGTGCTTTCACGTGCAGTTGTACGCAACGGGACGTCCGCGTGACATGCTTTCAGCGACGGACTGGGCAAGACGGCTCGTAGCTTCGGCTGCAGTACAACGCAAAGTAAAACGGAGTAGAGACATGTCGATGGGCGGCATGACGCAGAGGGATATAGCAACAGTCGGGGTTACACAGGCTACCGTCAATAGGATTGTGAACGGTGAACGCATACCAAAAGGAGCGGCGTACCGGAGATGCACTTCGAGATAGCAAGCGCCCTGGCATGTTTTGCTACGGAGCATTGGCTGTGTGTGATCAACGGAATAGCGTAGCAGACGACGCTCCCACCAGAAATGGTTTTGTGCGCGCGCGCTTAATCTCTCCCGTTTCGCCGCTTGCCTCCACGGCACGGCGCTGGCCGTCCCGGCGGTCGGCGCTCGCTTGATGTTATTAAAAAATTTGGCCACTGTACACCCGCAGGCTACATGAAGGTGAACACCGGACCGTCGACCGGTTCGTGCTATCAGCGCCATGACGCGGCTGCCTTGGCGGCTCACTTTCTTATCGCGCTCATCGCCGACATCAACGTTACTAGAACCACTCAGTTGGGAAACTGCTATAGAGACTGCTCTGAAAAGTGGCCCCAATCTGTCCAACAGAACCGAGCTAATGGCGAGCACAACGCCGCCATTTCCCCCGCAGCGGCCACTCGAGGAACTGCATATTACTTCTAGTTTAGCTTTCATCGGCCATTTCGGTGCCGAAACAGATACAGCGGAAGAGGTTACAGGGGTGCCACCCCCGTCTCCCCAGCGGACACGCCGCGACTTACTACCCAAGTTAAAATGCACCTAGGTCGGGGACGCGCTACCTGAAAGTACCACTGAGGCATGGTTGTATAAAAACAATATTAATTGTTCCGCGAAACCTTGCAAACTAAAGATTATAAAAACATCACGCGCCCTTCATTTTGTGCTAAACTCCAACAAATTTCATACAAAAAGAGTATTTTCCGTTTGTTTTTACACAAAAACATGCTTTCTAAAAGCTTAATGTGACCACAGTACAGACAAATGATAAAGAGTGGTGCTGTTGTCGTATTTAGCTCGGTCTCGGTGGACGCCAGCGGCCCAGGTTTCGACGCCGAGTTTCCCAACTGAGTGTTCTAGTAACTTTGGCCGAGACTAAGCGCTTGGATCGAGCGCTGT
The DNA here is from genome assembly GCF_016920785.2 of Ixodes scapularis. Taxonomy (NCBI): domain Eukaryota; kingdom Metazoa; phylum Arthropoda; class Arachnida; order Ixodida; family Ixodidae; genus Ixodes; species Ixodes scapularis. Next base: position 188,784,992 of record NW_024609835.1, on the reverse strand, counting down.
TCTCAGCTCTGCTGCTACTTCCTGCAGAAAGCGCGAGGATTGCGTAAGGAGCCTTTCAGACGCTTCGGTAGACAATGTAATTTTTTTTTATTTATGTGCTAAATTGGGAAGCTGCGGAACGAATCAAAAAGTAACTTATCCATTCCGTTTCTTAAAAAGAACAGTTATTAGCGTTCGCATTTATTATACTTCGTTTCAACTTAGCTTAGGTGGGAGCGCGGCCGATGGTACGAGCCAAAGGGCCAATCAAACAGCGCAAGAGGCAAAACGTCATGACGTGCTTTCTTCAGTTGATAGGACCAGCCGATATTCGCCGTTTCCATGTGCGTGCTCCTCTGCCGGCTACTTCTATAACGCTCAGAGAGCACGCCATGACGCTGCGCTTTTTGCGCTCTATGATTGGCCCTTTGGCTCATAACATAGGTCGCGCTCGGACCTAAGCTGAAACCAAGTACAGCGTTCACTCATGAATAAAAAAAGCGGTTGAGTCACTGATAAACCATGCCGAAGAACGTCCGTTCTAGTTCACGTGCAATGTGCAAATCATTTGACGGCAATGACGGATGCACGGCGCCCAGATAAATTGATGCCGAAATCGAAGCCCACTTCCACGCTTTTGCAGGGAGTAGCATCAGAGCCGAGAACAGCGCTCAATCTAAGCGCTTAATCTCGGCGAAGCGAGCGATAAGAAAGCGAGCCGCCACGGCAGCCGCGTCATGGCGATGATAAAACGTACCGGTCGATGGCCCGCCGTTCACCTTCATATCGCTTGCGGGTGTACCTCTTTGAAAGTAGGTTTTCTCACGTGTCGCACTGTCATGTGCATTTTTGCTTCCTATTTTTCGAGAAACTTGCACTTAATTTTGTGTAAAACATTTGAAACTAAATGGTTTATTGAAGATACACTTACGTTCACATGGAGTTATCAACATGCCACTTTTTTTTTGTTTTGAAAACCAGGTGACATTTAGCCTCTATTTCGACATTTTTCAAACTCGTATGATGCTTCCAATATGATCTAAGACTTCATTTTTGCTGCTCCCAGCCTTCTCCTAACTGCAGATTTTTCTGCTTCCAAGATTGCTCCAAAGTTGCTTTGCACAGTTCCATTCCTGTACACGTGACGAAGCGTTCAACTATCACATCACAAACACTAAATAGCGTATTTCCTTTTTATTTTTTTAATTATACATGAATAATTATAATAGTTTAAACAAGACAATCTGTTGGTATGTATTTAGGCGTGGCTACTGCACCTGTGCTACTTGCTTTGGTGTTTACGTCTCCAGGTGCCGTCTCCTTAGCGTTAAGTATCGATGCTGCGGTGAGATCTCGCCGATCGTGTTGCTTGTTTAAGATATTGCCTTCTTAATTCACTGCGTCTTCCAGGATGGGCGGTTTCGTTGACGACTCTTTCTTCGGGGTGGTGTTGTCTTCCGTATTCCGCGTCCCGGAAGTTGCTTGCCCATGTCACGAACTTCGTTTGGTGTCCTCGGTCGCCGAACTCCGACAGTTTTCATGTAACTACACTTCTGCTGCTGTGACTGGTCCGGTGACGGCTTTTCTGGATGTGTAATCTTAAGACGGACGTGATTTTGATGCCGCTTCTCTTTCGAAATCTCGCGTGGTATAGTAACCTGCAAGACAGATGACACTGGTACGGGTTGTGACGTCACCAGGGCCTGGAGACACTTAGGGTCTTCTTTAGAGTTCCCCAAACGACTTCGTCGCTACTGCAAACAATGTTTGAACATTCCTTCGAGAACGCGTGTGTTGGTGTTCTGTCTGCTTTACCACTAAGGTTGAGTTAAAATAATTAACTTGAATGGCTTGTGTATTTCTTAATCTATGCAAGAAACTGGACAAACTTCCTTCAATAGACAGGCCCCTTGAGTTCTTCTTCAAACAAAACTCTCAGCCAAACTGTTTCCTTACAGTTGATAGCAGCGGAGCGTGCATTTTTTATTCTGTTCCTTTTGATGAATACGCGAACTTCTTAGCTTCAAAGCGTTGGCGCATTGCCGGACACCATAACATCTGGTAGTCCGACATGGCTGAACCGGTCTGGGGTTTTAGCGATTATAGCTTCTGCCGAGCTCGAAGGCATCAAGAATACCTAGAGATAATTTGAATGGGCATTTTCCATCACTAAAACTCTCCGCTCCAGAAATGGGCTCGTAAAGTGCAGGTTCTGGGCAACCTGGGGATCCAAATCGTTAGGTCTCGTTGCCTATATGCCAGATCATCTGAGGTCATTTCCACGGCGATGGAGCCGACTGTGATTGGCCTCGTGAGCGGCGCTCCACCGACAATAAAAGGGCGTCACAGCGTATGCGCGTGGGTCAAATTTCTCGGGGAATAACACAACACTTTCGTTCAACAACGCGTAGTCATTTATTGGCTCTTATCGTCAGCGCAAAAACCCAAAATGCACCCGCGCATCCGCTGCGACGAACATTTGTAAGCGGCGGAGCGCCGCTCGCGTGGCCAAATTCACAAGGCCCCCTCGCGGTGCAAATGACCACGGACGATTTGGCATGCGGGCAAAGTGGTCCGACGCTTCGAGTGCCGCGGTTGCGCACCAGACACAGATGGACCCACTGTCCATCTGTGCCTGGTGCCCACGATTGAAAGGAAACTCGAGAATATAGCGGTAGCTGCTGCTGACAGACCGCACATGTTTCCATGGTGTTGTATCAGTCGGCATCCATCCCTGCCCACCAGACGTACCATCGAGATACCCATTTTATTTGCACCGCGCCGAGATGTGCATCGCGGAGCTCGTCCAATATGCTCTCCTGCAAAGAGCGTGGGACCATGAGGCGCATTCCACAGGATAAGGATCTCCGATACACCCCCAGGCTACAGCCTCCACCCATACCTTGCTGCAGCCATTGCCCTATAAGCAAAACAAGAACGTACCGTAGTGTTGGGTCTCGTGAGGTTTCTCATACACTGTCGGAAATTGTCACGGGGAGCGGTTTCCATTGAAGTTCATAACAGACTATTTCTTACCTAGTCATCACCTTGTCATCCTTTTCTCCGGTTCCGGGAAGTGGAACTAGCGACAGACAGTCAGCACACACACTCTCAGAAAAAAAGGTGTATTATTACAGCCCTTGTCCCATATAATACACCCCCAAACTTAAATTCGACGTACAGCGCCCCATAATCGAACAGGCGGTTCCAAAGTTTACGAGGGGCTTAATAGCCGTGTAGTACAACTTATTAAGATAGCTGATGAACGTATTATTGACTACAAAAAAGATTATCGGAGTTTTCCTGGCCGTACTGCAAATGCTCCCTGTCTTCCTTCTTTGGTCTTTCATACCTGCTTTAGCAATTTAATAAGTTATATCGCACCGTTATCAAGTCCCTGGTAAAATTTGGTGCCGTCTGTTCGACTGTAGGGCGCTGTACGTCGAAATGAAGTTTTGGGCTGTATTATATGTGACAAAGGGTGTATGGTGATACCCTTTTTTTTTAGAGTGCACGTTGATTTCTCCCTAGTGGTGGACGAGATTGTCACAATATGCCTACAGCGTAATAGCCCATCTTGGGAACCCAACTACAGCACGGCTTGGTATTCCCGTATCTGGAGAAGTAGTCGTCAGTACAGGTTTGTAATCGGGTACCACGTCAAATTGTGTACCCTAACTGCAGTAGTGAGCTTTCTTAAATCCGAAAATAGGGACTATCATTTCATATTCTAGCGTGTTTTTGTTTCGTGAACTAAATGATAGTGCTCGCGATGCAAACACGACCGGTCACCTTTCACCATCTTTTCACTTCAACCAGATGAGCGCAGAGCGCGTATAATTAAGCATCAAACACTCCCTCGTGCTGAACAGCTGAATCGTAATGTACCAAAACTGGCGCCTCTACTAGCAATATTCTTACGTTGTGAAACACCGTATCACAATGTTCACTCCATACCCATGGTGCATTTTCGCAGAGCAGTCAATTTAAGTGAAAAATTACGTTCTACAGCTTCGACAGAAACGTTCCGTAGTAAGTTATTATGCCCGGGAACGTCCCCAGCTGTTCCTCTTCACTAGGAACGCTGGCCTCTGACACGGTTTTCACCTTCTCTGGCCTTGCTGAGATCCAATGCTTGCTGAAACTATGGCCAAAGAACTGGAATTCCGAATTCAAAAATGCTAACTTCTTCGCAAGATGGTTCCTTTCTTTCGACCCTATAACCCGGGCGTTGTGTGAATAGCAGATAATTATGTCAACCATTTTAACACGTAGTTCATTTCTTTTTTCAAAATTCGCTGGCAGTTACTAAGGCGGGAATCCTACACGAATCACCACGAACATGATTTTGTCTGTATTGTGAGGAACTCGCATGAAGCATTGTCCATAAGCACCTGTTCATATGGTCTACTCTTCGAAAACCTGTTTTTTTATTTCTGTCTTTTCTTTTACTGAGGGTTGCAACCATTTGTACAACGTTGGGTAAATAGTAGTTGTCGATATTTAAGCAAGGTTTCAATTACGCTTCAGCGTCGCCGCAACGATGCACGACGCGTTCTTTTTTTTAGCACTGGGGCAATCTGTGAGGTGACATACTGTTAGAGAAAATGTAATATTACACCTGTTTACACCCCATTTTCACTCATTAGAATATACTTACACGCTCTGCTAGTGATAAATCGTCAAAAAATTACTTGGGGTAGTAAAAATTGGTGTTTCGGTTTACACGACTAGGCGTGTAAGCAACACTGAAAACACCCCAGCCCAACACCCCAAAACGTCGAGAGCCATGTTGCTTCTGCCTCGAAGCGGTACGGCGGACGTAGCAGTCGAAGGTGAGTGTTTGATTGTTTTATCAAATTTGTATAGAATGTAGCACGTCTCAAATTTTTTTTACGTGCCGTTCAAGAACGTTAGATTTGCTTTGAGCAAGCCGGCTCAGGCGTTAGGCCCGATTCACACAACCGGCGTTTAGCCACCCCGTCGATTGGAAACGACTCGACTGCTTGCCGGTTCTTTTGCGCGAGCTTTCTGTCGGGCGCTAAGAACCCTATGAACCGTGGTGCTCAAAGCTAGCACAATTAGGCACAGCTATCGTCCTGGTGGAAGCTGCAGAGGGTGGGAACCGAAGATACCGTCGCATAAGAGTGGCGAAGCCGCGATCCTGCGCTGATCGTTGTCCCGCCGCTGTCACCGGCAATATCGGCACTTCGCTGCTAGGTGTCTCGTATTTCCACATTGCAGAGAAACTTGGCAAGCGCGAGGAGTCTCTATATCGTTGTCTCCGTCGCCTGCGTGGAGGAAACACGAAGGCGGTAGAAACATACGCTCATGCAGTCAGTCAGTCGAGTTGGACAATCCTGCTGTTGTCCCTCAATCCTATCGCATTCTTTGACTGTTATCGTGAGAACAACAACGTTTCCCCAGTGTGAACGATTTCAGTCACAGCGGGCTACAAACTGTGTTGTGCATTGCATGAAGCCCTGAGGGGATTATTCGCCGGAGACACCAGCACATCAGTTTCATTGGTAAGGTGACCGGCCACTAACGTGTTTGGCAAATGAAGCGATGACCACAAAGTAAGTAGAAATGAAAACAATGTTGAATTAATATTAAGGTGGTTGTAGCCAGAGCCTGCCAGTTGAAATTTCTCAACAGCAACCTTTAAGAGTATAGTCTGCGGTAACCTCTCTTTGCACTTGGGAATGCAATTTTAAACACAAAGCCACTCCCCAAGGCTGTCGAAAAGCGTGTAAACAACAGCAGTCATCTTCCCCGGTTCGGCTGAGCGAAGCCTTAGCTTGATGAAAAGAATGGCGGTCTATACTTCTTGGTTGTTTCAATCACAACCTCGCACAGCTGAACACACAAACAAATCAAGGAAATATATCCTGCGCTGGCTTTCAAATCACAGCACACAAGCAGGGTACATAGCAGGGCAGAAAACACTGGCAATGAGCACACGGAGGCATGCAACTTCCTTTATTTTTCCCTCGGCGTATGATTGGTTTGCTGCAGCATTCCGTAAGCACGTTGACATTCGAAAGTTGAGCCTGATCTGTCTTGCAGTGCCTTGTGGAACGGCAAGTATCGCCCACCATTCGGCAAGGCACTGCAGGACTCGCAAATGTGTGAACAGTGCTTTGCAATAAAGGCCACGATCGGGCAGCAGGTGCCCATCTAAAGACATTTAATATTGATTTGCTTTGAACGAAGCTCTGGGCTTCATCACGTAGCAAGCATGGGTGAGGTGTAATTCAAGAACATTTAATGTTCCACGAGTTTAATACTTTCTGGTGCTTTCCCATCTGCTTCGGTGTCACGGAGTGGGGGTCAAATTAATAAAAATAATCCAATGATCCACTCTGAGGATTAACGAGAAATTACGGGAAAAGAACAAAAGAGCTAAGTTCGACCAGTGACTAGCGCTAGGTCCACGTCTGGTGTATAATCTGTAGAGAAAGACGATGACACAGGGAGGATAAGCAAACAAAAGATTAGATTTAATAGAGTAAAAAACTAAGCTGTACACGGCAATAGAGCACTCAACACAAACCACACTCCAGCTGAACGCTATAGAGCCCTGCGAGCCAGAAACTAATACTAAAAAGACTCGACGCTCATAAAACCGGAACAAGCCAACAAAACAGTGACGAAAACCCGACACTAACTAACAACGAGAGCAAACCGGGATGGAACTCGAACGTTGCCGTTACACACATGGGATAATCCCCCAAAACAGTCGTGACAAAAAGTAGCACTGCGTAAAAATCTTCTCTATGTTCAACAGTTCGTGCTTCAGAGCCAGAGGATGAAGTAGACAAGTCGTAGAAAACCAGGCTTAGCTCTCCGGTAGGTGCTGAGTCCAGAGCAGTCCGTAGTCTGGAGTTGCCGGCCGAAGAACGACATCTCGGAGTCTGGCGGTCCGGTTAGAAGCTTGATGAGGTCGACACTGCGCACCACACAGCCACGCGAGCTTCAGCACAACAAATTCAAACACTTGCCCGACAGACAAAGCAGAAGCCAAAAATTACACATTCCAAGACTCATCTGCAGGGAGTAACCGCGTCGAGCAGCGACCCGGCCAGCTCCGGGGTTCGACTACCTCCTTTCTTCCCGAACCCCCTTTTATAGGCTCGTTTACCGACCAACCTCCCGTTTCCCCGCCTTTCGGGTCAGTCAACTTCCCAGAAAAACAAAGCTGCCCGGCATCGACCCAAATGGCAAAACCTATTACATTTTTCCGACAACCCGTCCGTGCCCATCCATTCCCCCGTACGGGTCCGAAAACATCAATTATCGCCGATACGTAGAACACGACAACCACGACAGGTGGCAGACTGGGCAAAGCCGCCGCCTTAAAAAGGCACGCTAGCCAGCGTAAACATCTTTGTATACCGGTGGCACCCCCGCATGTCAAATCGGCACCATACGCCAGCCAGCACAGGCACCCCTCCGTCCGTGAGGTCAAAGCCACAAACTGTGCGCCGGAATGATCCGCTTTTCCCGTCAACAAAAACCCATCCCGCAGACGAGCAAACCCGTTAGGGACTTAGAAAGGAACTACGACGTGACGAACTGAGATAAAAAGCGGCACCTGACCGTACCGACATTTAGAGAGGTCAAAAAAAATATCATGAAACATCTAAAAAATGAAGAAAAGCCTGAATTTGTGACACCCCTCCCCACTTAAAGAATTTTTCACGCGTGAAAATTTAAACACAGCATGAATTCAGACACATTGACGCCAAAGCAGTCGCTTCAAAATATAACGAGAAAAAAACGACCACCTGCGTCTCCAGGCGGTAAAGAGCACACATAAAAATGAACAAGAGAGAGCCCTCCGACGCCCCTGAAGTCAAAACCCTACGAAGAGAAAATAGCAATAAACAAAAATGATAAACAGAACAAGAAAACTCTTAAAGCCGACCTAAATAATCGGCTCCAACGTTTTCCCTGCCCTTTATATACTAAACTTGCTGTTCAATGACGCCTCATACTGCATATGGTAGCGGGTACTGCTTCGTTCGCACTGGCAGATCATTAGAGGTTATTGGTTCATATCCGAGGAGATCTGTCCTTCTCGGAAAGTAGGAGATGTTGTATAACCTCTCTACTGCGGCCTCAAGGTCCATCCTCCGTTTAATGCTAAGGCCCGTGCCAAACACAACGTCTTTCGAGCTCTCGCTTGCTTCCATTAGTAAAGAGAAATCCCGTTCGCGTTCCTTAACTTCGTAAGTTACTATGTTGCAGGCATTGGTCGCCCCCTCCGTCTGTCGCTCTTCGTACTTCGTCAGCAGATTGCCGTGAAACAAATTTGTCAAGTGCCCCAGATCCACCTCCTTAATAACGAACTCGCAGGGATGGCTCTTCTTCTTGAAAGTCATTTCCTTGCCCTCGTTCAGGAAAGAGCTCCGGAGGCCCTCGTCCTCACGTTGTTCTGCCCACAGAGCTTCGGGAGTGACGGTTTCATTTTGGATTTCCGGGACCTTTAGTACCTTAGATCCAGCCGTCTGGCTGCTCTTCTTTTGAAGCCTGGTTTCCACGGCGGCACTCATGGCAGACTCGACTTCATCTTTCCTGTCGGCTTCGGTGGTGATCCCGTCATCAGCTGCCTCTACATCGCACTCGGGATCGGGCCCTCCTGCTGCCAGAGCCCCGGGAATGTTGCTCAGAATTATGTCGTATAATGGACTCTCCATGCACAGTGCTGTTACCTCGCCGCTGAAGAAGGGAGTGCGCATCGACAGCTTGGCTTCGGGGAGTACCCTGACCGTGCGATCCACCAGGTAAACTGTTTTAGACGTTCCCGTGAAATCCTCATCTGCGATAAGGCTTTTCCAAACGACAACGGTGTGGCACCCGGTGTCGCGGAGGATCGTGACGACCCGTTTTACCACTTTTCTAGTTCGTACTGGTACTCCATTAATCAAGTGCTTCGTTTCGACCGCAATGATCGAACTTACGATCGGGAGTCGCTCCCCATTCTTCAATTTCACGTACTCGTTCTGAATGAGCCCATCGGTCATCTGGGCGTTCTCAGCAGCCACGCAGGAGAAAGCTTGAAATCGCCCCCGGGGTCCTTCTTGGGATCCTCCCTGGCAGGAATTTGCGGTGTGGCCCGTCCGACCACATTTCCAGCAGGAGAGAGTCTTCGTGCCTTTTCTCCCGGCAGTCAGCAGCTCAGTGTCCCATGCAGTCGAAGAGAAAGCATATCAAGGGAGGCCAGTCTTCTCCCGCAGATTCCTTGTGGAGTATCAGGGTTCGGTTTCTTCTCTTCCGCCTTGAATCTAAGAGATTGGGCCCCTTGTGCTAACAAAAACCGATCGGCCAAGTCGCCCATGTCGTCCAGAGCCTTAGATCCTCTCTTCTTGATGAAGATGGCGAGCTTCAGCGAGCACCCCTTTATGAATTGTTCGGTGAGCACTAAATTCCGGAAAGTGTCGTACACTTTGATCGTCTCGGCAAGTTTGACCCAACGGTCAAATAGGCTCGCCAGGCGTGCTGCAAACTGTGCTCCCGTTTCCCCGCTTTCCGGTTTGGCGTTCCAATACTTTCCGGGAATCCCTCTGCAGTCAGACCGAACCGTCTCATCAATGCCTTCATAGTCAACGGACTCCTTCAGTGTGAGTCGAGAAATTACCGACAGTGCCTCGCCCTTCAAACACAATGCGAGCATCATAGTCCATTGGCCGCGAGGCCAGAGTTGTCTTAGGGCTAAACGCTCGAATTGAACGAGATATGCGTCTACGTCGTCCTTCTTCTCATCAAAGGCCACCATCCAGCGTTGAGGGCTCGTTAGGACGGCGCTGTGAGTCGCTAGAGCCCCATTCGTAGGGCTCGCATTTTCGACTTCTTTAAGCCGAATTTTCAACTCTACCATTTCCTTTGTCTTGACTTGCCGTTCGTCCTCCCAATTCATCTCATCTCTCACCCAGTTTCGCACTTCCATCCCCTCGTAGCCCAGCCCTCTCTCAAGCGTGGTTAATTCTACTCGCGACATGTAGCACAATAACTCCCACACTCAAGGCAAGAAACAAACAATTACTCAAATCGCCCGCCCTCTTTCTCCCTCGTGGCCCTCCTCCGCAGTGGGGTCATCTCCCTAACCTTACACCCAGAGCCGTATATTGGGAGAGTTTGGCCAGTGGGTCTGGCGACGAAGGCTCCGGAGAGGAGAAAAGTAAATGAAAGGGAGGAGAGCGCCGAAGGAGCGAGAGAGAAAGAAGGGAGCAGAGAAGAGACGACCGCCATTTTTTAGCAACGCTGTCGGAGACTGGTCGGACAAGAGCGCTGCTGAGGCTACGCGTCGTCAGCTACGGGCCGACTTCTTTTTCGCCTGAATAAAGGTTTGTGACCATACGTCGAGAAAACTTCATTTATTAGCTTTTTAACCCACCGAGGAATAACAGTATATCCTTCTCTTGCCAGAGCCAGCGATATAAAAGGAAATAATTGATATTTAGATGCCGATCACATGCATTCCGCCGGGAGAATGAACGAAAATGGCGGCCCTCCCCACTCAGCTGCGAGCAGCCGGGAGTTCACGCGCGTGCGCTCATGCCTCTCACTCTGCGCAGTGTGCTGATTGGCTCGCTTAGGAGGACAGCGTTACGGCAGCGACATCATAGACTGACCAAGCTCTACCCATATACGGCTCTGCTTACACCATGCCACCGGTCCTGTAGCGGACGCCAGTTTCTCACGGAGTGGGGATCAAATTAATAAAAAGAAATCAATGATACACTCTGAGGATAAACAAAAAATTACGGATAAACGAGAGAAAGAAAAAAAAAACTAAGTTCGACCGGTGACTAGCACTAGGTCCACGCCTGGTGTATAATCAGTAGAGAAAGACAATGACACAGGGAGGATAAGCAAACAGAAGATTAGATTTAATAGAGTGATAAACTAAGCCGCGCACGGCCATACAGTCAAACCCGTGTATAACGCACAGCAGGAAATGCTCCAATCAGTTCGATATAGCAAAAACCATTTACAACTAACTTCCACGATGCGTTCGTTGTAAGGTGAGAGTTTATTTTTCTTTCTCATCTCTTCTCTTCCACCTTGTAACAAAGCGCTGGAATGTTTTTTTTTTTTTGTTTTTTTTTGCATGCTTGCAGAGTTTTTTCTTTTAGCTTGGCTCCCCTTCCGAATCACTTCTCTTCATAGGCAACCGCTTTGGGATGAGGTTTTATTGCTTTTTTTGAGTGCGTGCAGACTTTTCTTTTTAGCTTTCTCCCCTTCTTAATCGCTTCTCTTTGCCAACTTCGTTCGCTCCTTTAGCTTTTAGAATTTGCTTTCTTTCCTAGATTTTTTTGTGGATTGGAAGGGACAGGCCAGAAGGCGGTTGTTTGCACATTTTTGGAAGCCTTCCCGGGTGGAAAAAGTTCGATATAGCCAATATGTTGTTCGTTATAAAAATAGTTTTTACATGCATTTTTATTTATATTTTCGGTGAGTTTGATATTGACAATAATTCGCTGTACCTGTGTTCATTCTAAACGGGTTTCACTGTAGAGCACTCAACACAAACTGCACTCCAGCTCACCACTACGGAGCCCTGCGAGCTAGAAATTAATACTGAAAAGACTCAACGCTCATAAAACAGGAACAAGTCAACAAAACAGTGACGAAAACCCGACACTAACTAACAACGAGAGCAAACCGAGATGGAGCTCTAAAGTTACCGCTACACACGTGGGATAATCTCCCAAAGCAGTCGCGACAGAAGGTAGCACTGCGTAAAAATCTTCCCAACGTTCAACAGTTCGTACTTCACAGCCAGAGGATGAAATAGACAAGTCCTAGAAAATCAGGCTTAGCTTTCCGGTAGGGGCTGAGTCCAGAGCAGTCCGTAGTGTAGAGTTGTCGGCCGGAGAACGGCGTCTCAGGGTCCGGCGGTCTGGTTAGAACCCTAATGAGGTCGACACCGCGCACCACACAGCCACACATGCTTCAACACAACAAACTCAAGTGCTTGCCCGACAGGCAGGCAGAAGCCAAAAATTAATCGTTCCAAAACTGCCGTGCAGTCTTGGAACGTTGAGCAGCGTTGAGCAGCGACCTGGCCAGCTCTGGGGTGGGACTATCTTGTTTGTTCCCAAACCCCCTTTTATAGGCTCGTCTACCGACGAACCTCCCGTTTCCCCGCCTTTCGGGTCAGTCAACCTCCAAGAAACACAAAGCTACACAGCATCGACCCAAATGGCAAAACCTATTACATTTTTCCGACAACCAAACACATGTGCCCATCCTTTCCCCCGTACGAGTCCAAAAACATCAATTATCGCCGATACGTAGAACCCGACAGGCGGCAGACTGAGCAAAGCTGCCGCCTTCAAAAAGCACTCTAGCCAGCGTAAACATCTTTGTATCCCGGCAGCGCCCCCTCATGTCACATCGGCACCATACGCGAGCCAGCATACGCAGCCCTCCGTCCGCGAGGACAAAGCCACAAACTGTGACCTGGGATGATCTACGTCGCCCGTCAACAAAAACCCCTTCCTCAAACGAGCAAATTCGTTAGGGACTTAGAAAGGAACTACAACGGGACGCACTGAGATTAAAAGTGGCACCACACTCCCCCTTTTTGACCGTACCGATACTTAAAGTGGTAAAAAAAAAAATATATATCAGAAAAGTATTTAAAACAAATAAAGGGAAGCCGTAATTTGTGACACCCGGTTTCTCCATCCTGTGTTTATTTTGTGCTTTTTCTATTACGAAGCAAGACGTTATCCCAGCCGTAGGCACCAGATGTAATTCCCGTCTGTGATCATAATATTATAGGATCCTAACTGGCCGGCAGCTAAGTGTCAATTGCATCCGGTTTGTGCATACAGTGCAACATCTTTTGCTATTTAACCGATCATCACTTTACAGCCTGGGTATCTGTTCTTGTAAACGACAGTAGTGCTACATGCTACACGGCTCTAAAGCGATAGAGCAAACTCGCATCTCATTATCTTTTAACTGAATAAACCGTTTGTTTGGCTATGCTTGTTATGCAATTTTTGTTTTAAATTTAATTTCCTCATATAAACACCTTACATTATAAAAAAAAAATGTATAGTACGGAGGTGTTCATATTAAGAAGACATGACTGCATCATCTTTGAAACTAGTTTGCCACAGCCAGTGTTACTATATGTATTGATTTTTGATGCAGTGCCTGCCTTTCCTTGCCACTTGTGAGGACGACTGAGAAAGCGACTTTGCGCCGCAACGACGGATGGCAAGTATTCCAAGTGTCGTCACCTATAGTGGTCATGTGCTATGTGTTCGCAGCATTTTAGGCCGACCGTGGAGTACTTTCGAAAGGGAACTTTCGCCGTGTGCACAGTATGTCCGTGTACAATACGGGGCACGTACAGTCAGAAGAATTATGAGAGGGAACATGCGGGTGCAGGTCACTTAGTGACCTGCACCCGCATGTTCTTATTATTAGTAAAACGTCTCTGCTGGCTTCCGCAAGAACATCCATTCAAATTCGACTCTAGTCAATAACGTGAACATTGGCACCGACCACTGTCTCCAAATTCATAAAATGCGTGAAAAGCAGAACTGAAGGAGCAATCGTCTAAATTCGTTTACATGACAACATATGTTTTCGTAAAGCTCCTCGTTACATTTAGCGGAGGATCTCACTTGACTCATTGTTACGTTTTATATATTTTTCAATAAGTTTTACGAAAAAAAAAAACAATTGCTCTAAAGAACACCTGACGCCTATTTTCCTGCCAAACCTAGAGGGGAAACTAAATTGGTGTATCGGCAACCTGAAGTCAGGACACGGGAAGTCAATTTTCGCAATTATTTTTTGGGTCCACTCAATCGGTATTTATGTTACGTGAAGTGAATCTTCGCTTAGATTAGCAGGTAAATCGAAATTGTTCATAGCTCACATGACGTCAATATTTCCGCTAAACTTAGCTAGGTAACTTTAATTGGCGAATAGGTCAGGTTGTGTAATTGTCGCCACAAGGCTTAGTCAGGAAAATAAATTGGCGTTTCGGTAACATGACGCTAATTTCTCCGCAATATTTAGCATTTAAACTTATATTATGTATGGGTCACGTGACGTCATATCGCATGACGGCAAGATTGCAGTTACATACAGCCGATAAAGAATACCGGGACGATGGCAAAAACGTGTAGAATTTGGAATTTCGATAAAAAAAACTTTAAATGCTCTAATAAAATACTTTAAAGTAAGCACATATATATACAATTCATAATGCCTTCGAAGGTCCTATGTGGCGTGATGGCACATTGAGCTACAAGATACGGTTAAGTATATCACGGTTTCTTGATTAATATTAGGACATATAAACATACAGGAGTGGCGTGCAAAAAGAGCTTGCGCAAACTTGCTTGCATGGTAGGATTAACAGTACGCACATTTGACAATCCAACAAATGTCTAAGTTAGGGTCATTGTAAATGGCCATAAAAATACAAAATACGGATTGGAGAGAAATTATAAAATATATGAAAAGAAAGCGAAATAAATCCCCGGAGTAAACATAACGGCAGGTATTACCATTGAAAGCCTGTTTATTTTTTTTCCTCCTCAACTTGTTTTTCCTCTACACAAGCTGCTTACGTAATTTTAACCTCAAAAAAATTTAGCGCGAAGAAAAGAAAGTGCGCACAATGGTATGCACTAGGACCGCAGACATTCTTGAATGGGTGGCGTTGGCTTAATTATTTAACGTTCGTATGGACTCCTTACACACACGGGACGGAGGAAAAGGGCAGCCTAGCGCACAACCAAAATGGCCCTTTCTTTAGACGAGGAGGCGTGTTGTCCCTGTGCACGTGGCGAATAGCGGTGAAAGAAGGAGCGTAGACTTTGTCAATATTGCTCCACGGACAGACGGGCTTTTAGCCTGCATCTCAACCACGGCTCGCAGGCTAAATTGGCTGAATTTCACGAGCGCCCGTCGTAAACTCCGGAACGAAAGCAGGTCAGAGTTTATGGCGGAATGAATTCTGGGGCAATTTACGACACCGCGAAGAAATTAAAAGTTCCGGGCCTGCGCGTATAACGGCAGGCGTATAACGGCAGGTGTACCGCTGTATTGAACAGGCGAGCCTGTTCAATACAGCGGTACAGGTTAGGGCGATCCGACACCGGAGCTGCAGGTTGGGGAATCCGACAAT
This sequence comes from Ixodes scapularis, assembly GCF_016920785.2. Classification (NCBI taxonomy): domain Eukaryota; kingdom Metazoa; phylum Arthropoda; class Arachnida; order Ixodida; family Ixodidae; genus Ixodes; species Ixodes scapularis. Next base: position 188,769,844 of record NW_024609835.1, on the reverse strand, counting down.
AAAAAAGAAATAGGTTTGTCTCAAAAGGACCTAGCCACTTGTTCGCTCCAAGAAAAAGGTACCGGCATGAAATGCCCAGTTATCAGGTTTTAATGAAATGGGATCGTGAAGTGTAAGCTGTTGTCCTAGCTTGTGCGACGAAACGTGACAGTAGAGTTTGTCTAAAATTCGAAACTTTCGAAAATCAAAGCAAATATTGTATTATTCAATTCGAAATTTTAATCAAACACGGCTTTTCTCTAATTTCCTATATTTTAGATGTATGTCAAAGTTTGAAATGCACTAAAACATAACGTAATTCAAATTAATATAAAGAAACAAACAAGAACAATATCCAGGGCTGCCTCTTAACAGGCCACCTGGGAGGTTGCACTGGCAGGGGCACTCCGCTCTGGGTCTGCTCCCAGCTCAGTGGCAGCCTCTGCGGCTGGGACTCACGGCAACAACAACGCCGACGCTTCACCTGTGACCAACGGATGGTGGAGTGTGCTGGTGGAAAACACGAAGCGAAGAGTGCAGCACGGGTGGATGCTAGTCAGACTTGAGAAGTAATCCGTTACTTTTTCAAGTAATTTTGCAATTGCGAGGTTACTTTTTTTCGGAGGTAATTTGTAATGTAATTTTGTCACAAAATATTGGTAACAGAATACTTTAATTACTCGTCACGTTTTAAAAATATGACCACAATAGCGTAACTGTAGAAATACGAGCAGAACGTTCAGCACCTTTAAGAGAGCACGCTCAACAAAGAAAAAAAGATCAGGAAGGGGAAAATATCCTAAAAGAAATCATGACGTTTGTATGACCAGTCACTAGAACCACTAGAAAAACGGAGAACGCATGTACAAATATACGAAAGAAAAAAAAAATCAATTAAGACAACGCCGAGCAGGCTCTTCGTCGCCTTCCGTCGTGTTTTTCTTCTTTTTCTTCCCGGCCGGAAAAAACTCGTCGTGTTTCCTTTTTTTGTCTTTTACACCGTTTTACCCTTTCCAACTTCTTTCATGTCTCCCGCCACCTGCTCAGACATCAAACGCGTGTTCGTAACCCCTCGATTAGCGCGTTCACAACTCGCTTAACAGACGATATAGCTTCGCGCGAAGGGGTCGAATTCTCTTTGTCTTTGATGTGCGCTACTGCATTCTGGAACGCTCCTGAGGCACGGCTGAGAAGCGCCCGGCGCGAGGCTAAAAGCGTCGTCTTTGAGAGTACAGACGACATTTCCTTTGGTTTACTTGTCTGGGCATGGTGGTCGAGTCCACTCCTCACTTTACAGTGTTTGTGTGCGTGGGGGGGGGGGGGGGGGGTGACAGAGGAGAGAGAGAACGCGTAAAAGTGGTGTGATCCTCTATTGTTTTGTGAGTGAGAACAATGGCCACCGCTTCTCTCGATCTTTTTGCCCTCCACTTCCCTGGCCTCCACAAATATTGGTATGAAATTGAGAACCGATGACCGATCGATAACCCGTAACTGCAACGTTTCCTCTGACTGACCTAGTTTTCGGTCATCGAGTGTCCATCTTCTGCAAGGCCACCTCTTAACGAAATGTTCAAAATGTAGGGCATTAAGGAGAACGGAAACCTAGAATTTCAGTTCATGCTTTGAAACAACAAACTCTATTCTTCGGAAACACATCAAGGTAAGCTCGGACGTCTGCATTCTGCCTTGGCTATACATTGTAACGTTAGAACCGAGATTTTCTTCTCTTTTGAATAACAGGCAAAACACTGGAGTCAAAGGGAGCTTTTGTAGATCGCATCTTTAGCTCCGAATAGCGAAGCGGTTGTAGACGCTGTTATTGCCCTACTGAAAATACCTGTATAAAACTTCATACCAGTTGACCCGTATAAATCATACGTGTTATGGAATACGGGTCTAACGTATGCTAATGGGAACCCGTACCTCTATGGGTGGACCCATTCAAATAGAGGAGCCCGTACCTGTATGGGTTGACCTACTCAGATACAGGAATCCGTACCTGTAGAGTTCACCCGTTTACGTAAAGGAACGCGTAGCTTACAAGTTGACCCATAAAGTAACAGGAACCAATATTTATACATGTTCACCTGTTTAGGTAGAGAAAACTATGTCTGTACGGCAGGCACGTAGCTAGGATTTTGTTTCGGGAGGGGGGGGGGGGGGGGGCGGCCGCCCGTGACAAATGTTGTATGAACGGGAGGGGGGAGAGGAGGCTCCAGCAAAATGGAAGGTTTCGGGGGGGGGGGGGGGGGAGCAGGCCCCATGCCCCCCCCCCCCCCCCCCCGGCTACGTGCCTGCTTTTCGGATTTACCCACTCCAACGCAGTTATAGGAATCAACTTGGTGTTAAAAGTATGCATATGGACATATGAATATTTACAGGTTTAACAATTCGCATGCATTTGTCATGCAAAGAATGAGCATGAGCCAGGTCATTTCTGGTTATATGTGTATTTAGTGAAGGCAAATTGCCCTACTGCACAACATAAACAAGACGCTTACCCTCTAAGCAAGCTTGGAGGTCAAACTTCTTGTTAATATCCTGCAGCAGCTCCAGCACGTAGGGGTTGACCCGAGCTGTACTCTTCCCTGGAGAGACCTCTCGAAGATGCCTCCGTATATACTTGTTGAAGGCATCTGCAAGAGAAAGGAATACAACAATAAGTCTTGTATATCTATCGTTTCTTGAAAAATTAAATATTTGACTTCCTGCAATTTTAGGGAAGCAATTTCCACAACAATTTATGCTTTGTTAATATCTTGTGATACCATGTAGTCTCCAAGGGCGACTTCTTACGATTACGAAGTCTGCTTAAAACAACAGGTATGCAGGATACGGCAAGAAAGTTTTGAACCAGTCCAGACTAAGTTCGAAGGAGTGCAGAAGCAGTGCGCAAGTCGGGCTGCGGCACCGTGAAGTTAAGCTGCAGCGTTACAAACGACGCTGTAATTGGCTTCCGAAAGACCGAAGAGTTGTCATCTGTTACGGCATGAGGGCTCAACTGAATTCGGCCAGCTCAAGATTCTGCGGAGCTGAGGCTGAGTTCTTACAGCACTGGGATAGATCGAAAAGGCCAGTTCAGCGTCCATGTAACTTCCGGTTGAATCTAATACGTCAGTTCATGCACTACGTGAACCAGATCGGCCGGTTCAGGCAAATTGAAAACAGCTAGTGTGACTTTCCACAACTATGCACTTAAAGTATTCTTGCAACAGTGTGTTCTTTCCATTTCAGTGCTTTTACAAATTATAGACCTTGGGGCGGGGGGACCAAAAAGAAAGGAAAGACACGAAGCTCCGGAGCTTTGTGTCTCTCTGTTCCTTTTTTGTCCCCACGCTCCCGGGTTACCACGTCTATCCTTAACCAGCTTGCCTGCCTGTTAACTAAAATAAATGTGTGTACTATGAATCCAATTGTGTATTTTCAATTATGAACATGTGCGTTTGGTTGCCTAGAACCTCGAAAATATTACATGCCCAACAATGTACCCTCAGAAAGCAGTGAAATCAGCATTGAACACACAATTCTTCTGGCGATTTTTGTTCGAAAGAAAGATTTTGAGCCGCAATCGTTCTTTCTGGGCATTCATATAAATTGCCAACACTGATTTCACATCAAGAACCATCTAAATAATTTAATATCCCTGTCATGATTCTTCAATGGTCCATTCATACGAGATAGTTCCCTGGTAAGAAAACTGATCATGTCATACACTAGAAAGGAGGAACAACCACGATCAGAAGGCGGTTCAGAAAATATGGGCAGTACTCACGGGACAGTATCAAACATAGCTTGGTTGCAGCAGTTCTAGTGAACAGACTAACTTTCACAACTTTGCTAGTGCTAGCTTTTCGTTCAAAAGAAAAAAAAAATAATTGCCTCGCAGTTCTGCCGAGGAGCCAGCAGGAGGTCCTGCGAGCAGGCCACTGATGTCATAGACCTCCTCCAAAACTTTTGGGATTAGCAGATATTTGCGAGTTGGAGCATGTCACTGTAAAACCTCCAGAGTGTTAATACATCACAAACCGCCAAGTGGCCTAGATGACCGTGACAAGATAAGTCTATTTTTTTCATATATGAGAAACAGAGGGGGAGATAGGGCCTCTTCATTTCGGTTTCGCGCTCGGAGCTTCACGTTCCTAAAGCTCGAGCTAGTCGAATCATGACCTTTCAACAGCCTATAACACTGAAAGTTCTGAAAGCCTTTGAATATTTTATCCCATTAATTTTGTCGTAGCAGACTGCAACTTCGGAAGCCATCAGACTTGAATGTCTCACCATGTATGAGACATCTGTGAGAAGTGGGCACTTACTGCTCACCGCAGCCAAATTCACTAGAGTCAGGGCCCTCTTGGCTACTGCGCCCTTGAAGCGCCGCCATGGCATCCCAGTCACACTCCGCCCTTGCAGGTTCTCCCTGCCGAAGACCAGCTCCGTGGCCTCTTTAACGAACATGGAGTCTCCCCGGGCTCCCATGGTGTAGGACAGTTTGTCCTTTCGCACCAAGACACCAAGGCCAAGGTGAACATAGAAATCGATCCGTGAATAGGTCAACTAGCATATCTTTCATAAATCTGATGCTGTGATGGCCCTTTCGATGGAGAGACTGGATAAATCAGTTTCCGAACAGAATGATTGCGATGAATTTTAGTGCAATTTTTCCTTACAGTTTGAATGCAAACACCTTACGTCTTAGACCAGAAGTCTCCAAACCGATACGGCCCGCAAAAGTCTTCCGACCGGCGCGCCACTCGCCACGGTCTTTCAACTCAAGCCCGGCTTGCGGCCCGCTTCCAGCAGGCCCACTGCTAGCGGCACAGAAAGGAGTGCGCGTAACGAAATGACGGTGTGACCCACTCTAAATGCACAAATTAAGATACCAGAAAGAACTAAAAAACTGTATTGAAACAAGGGTCCTCTCACCATATGATAGCTTAAAACTAACATCACTAGCGTTACTTTTTTTAGTCCCCGTTTCGTGTCTGTACAACTATATTAAAATTCGATTGCATTATCAAAGACATTGTGCTTAGTGTCCTCTTTCATAACTATTGTATATTTTCAGCATTAATTTTATCATTCTCCTTAGTCTCTCGCGCTGCGTGAATGTGCCAAAGTTCTTATGCGCTTTGATTTATGCCTTGTGAGTTTGCCTAGTCACAACTGTTGTGTAATGTCAAATTAGCGAAATATTAAATGGTAATTTGATGTATACATATTCATCAACCCTACGGATTTTTAACACTTACCGTAACATTAAATTCTGTATTTAAATATTTATCTACCGGAAAATAGCAAGAAATACTGGTGTAGCTGCTCCCTCCCGTTTTACGAAAATTTCGAATTTTTGCAAAAGATATAACAAGCGCCCCATCCTCCCATGAACCTCACGGAGGCTTTATTTTTCTTCTCCGTGGTAAGTTGATTTTTTTTTGTAGTATTACATATTACATACCTTTCCCCCCTTGCCACACGGACACACATTTTTTGCTGAATTATCTCCACATCGGGGGGGGGGGGGGGGGGGGGGGGGGGGAACCATGCTCGGCATTTTACGGTAGGATTATTTACCTAGATTTTCTTCGATTATAATTAGTACCTTTTTCTGGCCCGCAAGACTGCGAAAGATTGCTAATCCGGCCCCTTAACCTAAAAGGTTGGGGATCCCTGACGTAGACAAAGGGGAGAAAATGTCAGCCATTTGAATTTCAACCTTACGAAGAAAAACAAAACGGGCGGACAAACATTTTTTATGGGTGTGTGATTGTCAGCATTTTTCAATTCTCCTCCTCAAGCTTGAATATCGTTAGCGACGCCCTCGTCATGTCCAATTGCATTTCCTCTGCATCCCATGCAATTTTCAGTCTTAATAAATGTCACAATGCTGTTTGATGGTTTGAGTAAAATAAGCTTAGATCGATGACTCTGCGTATACAAAGAAAAGCTTTTTTTTTTTTTTTTTTTTGGGGGGGGGGGGTGGTGAGAAAATTTTTAGACTGTTTTAACTCTATGTCAAAGTTTACTTCAGTTAAAAAATAAAAGTCTCAACGGCAGCTGATAGATCTGTGAGAGCGCTTGTTTTTCATTAAAAGGACACTGACACCCTCCATTTTGTTTTTATCTTTGGCCAGGTGATTTATTATGGCGCCGGGACACTACCCAATTAATATTTGCCAACTGAGTCATGTTTATTTTTATTAAAGCCAAAAGACGCAACTGCTCAGAACCGAGACTGAAACCCGCGCACGGAGGTCCGAGAAGTGGAGAGGGGAAAGTGAGTCGCGGAAGTCACGTGGCTGCTCCCGACCGTGCACTTTTTTTCCCCCTAATTTGTTTTTTTTTTTTTTTTTTTTTTTTTTGCTTAGCAAACGACACGCGTGGCTGGAACTGTTTGCCGTGCTATTTTTTTTTTTGCAGTTATGTTTGTTCCGCTCGCTGTTGTGTACTTCAAGATGAGTTGTTTTGTACATTGAGGAGTTGGAGATGAGTAGTGAGTGCCCACGATCAATTTCCGTGATCGGCTCCGAAAAGAATACCCCCGAGAAGTCGCGTAAAGAGCTGGCTCAGATGTCCTGCGTCCGAAAAATGTGAGATTGTGCGGCAGACGTCTGCACAAGTTTCCAAAAGATCAGCGAGATCCACTGAGCTACTGGGGGAACACTTTTTTTTTAGTTGACAGTAGAGCCGATTTTCCTCCAGCAAAAAAACTTCGGGTCGAAGTCCGGCAGCACCACGCATTGGCCACATTTGCACCTAGTAAATAAATTGTATGCGTGCATATTCAACTCGGAGTACGCACTTCGTGCTCGACGTTTGCGCGAGCGATGTCTTCAGTCACGAGAAGGGGGCGACCGCTAGGCGACGTATTCGTGCAAATCGCCTTGGTGGTCGGGCGTGTTGGACGGCATGAATACCAATTCTTTTGATCGGTCCCAAATTTCTCTTGAAAGGCAGACAGAAATCACCTGTACCGCGAAAGACCATTCTGAAGTAGAGGTCCTATGCCCGTCGTCTCCGCGAGTCCCACGATACGCGAAACAACGCACAGAATGCTTCCGGTTCTCTATGCAACTTTTTTTTTTTTTTCTATCAACGTATTTGCAGCTTTTGAGAAGCCAGAAAAATGCGTTTCATATTTTTAATAGTGAGTGTGTACGTTCAATGACCAACGACTTTGATTAAATTTGGTGGTTGTGTCTAAACCTTAGAAAACTCCCCGTGACCACGGAAAAGAGAGTGAGCGAGAGTTAAACCGGCCAGTTCTTGATCGGCGGTTTCCGGGCGGAAAGAAATGGAATTTCGAGCCGCAATTTGTGTTCTGGTTAGTTGGGTTCTCATATGTCAAGGATAACGAAAAATCTCAGCCAGCATAGATATCCTGTCAGTGTCCCTTTAAGGGGTACTCATAAGGGCAGCATGTGTAATTCCAAGCTTGCCAGGTAGATTCCCCTTCATGTGAGACCAGTTTTGACATCTTTTTTTACCTTTTCTGAAAATATAAAGAGTGCGTCTGCATAGCTTTGATGGGTGCAAAAGGGGTGCGAGAGTGCGGATTCTGAGAACGTTGGGTATGCGTCACGCTTTGGGAAAGGGGCCTTAAACGTTATTTTTAAAATGCTTTTTTGAGACTCCATTCAGCAACTTAAAAAAAAAAATATTATTCTGGAGGCCAAACGTAGATAGATGATTCAAGTGTTTACTTTCTCAGACACACAAGCACTTTATGCTCCTTTTAAAGACGCACTGACAGGATATTTATGCTCGCTTAGGGTTTTAGTTGTACATGACATATGAGAGCCCAACTACCCTGAACGCAACCTGCGGCTCGAAATTCGGCTTCCTTCTGCCCGAAAACCGCCGATCAAGAACGGGCCGGTTTGAGTCGCGCTCACTCTCTTTTCCGTGGTCACGGGTGGGTTTAGACACAACCACCAAATGTAATTAAGGCTGTGGGTCATTCAAGGCGCACATTTAATTTTAAAAATATAAAAAAAAATGCAACCCATTTTTTCTGGCACCTAAAAAACTGAAAATAGGTTGATTGAAAAAGAAGTTACACAGACAACCGGAAGCATTCTGCGCGTTCACTGCGTAATTCTGAACATGACGACGTTTCGCGTAACGGTGGACTCGCGGGGACGGCGATGGCACCGGACGACGAGCGTGGGACCTCTAGTTCAGAACTGTCGTTCGCGGTACCGGCGAATTTTGTCTGCCTTTGGAAGAGAAATTTGGGGCCGATCAAAAGAATCGGTATTTATCCCGTGCGACACGCCCGACCACCAAGCCGATTTGCACAAAGGCGTCGCCGAGCCGTCGCCCCCTTCTCGTGGCTGAAGACATCTTTCGCGGAAACGTCAAGCACGAAGCACATACTTCGAGTTAAATGTGCACGGCTACAATTTCTTTACAAGGTGCGAATGCGACCAACGCGTGGTGCCGCCCGACTTCGACCTGGGAGTCCATTTGCTGGAGGAAAATTGGCAGTAAACTTCCACACTTACAGTTGACCGGATGCATTATTATGAAAAAAATGAAAAAGAAAACGCGGCGGAACCGGGTGTAATCCCCAGTGTGGGGATAGCACCCGGTTCCCGTTCTTTTTCTTCTTCTTTTTTTTTTTTACATTTTGCGATATCTATTTCTTGTTTTTTTTTTTTACAATTATTACTAAAAAAAGTGGATGAAACGTCGCTGAACTAAATGGTATTGGATTTCCTTTTCGACACCTGCGAACTCAATGTAATAACTTTCCACAAAATGTAAAGAGCATATAAATCGGTGAGCGTCCGCTTTCCGAGGTGCCCTTAAATGCTCTACGTGGATTGCAGCCAGCCATTGGTCCCAGTTTCGTTGATCTTTCGGAAACTTGTGCAGATGTCTGCCACACAATCCCACCTTTTTCGGACCCAGGAGATGTGAGGCAGCTCTTCACGCAACATCTTGGGGGTATTCTTTTGCGAGCCGATCACGGAAATTCACCGCAAGCACTCGCTACTCATCTCCAACTCCTCAATGTACAAAACAACTCATCTTTAAGTACAGAACAGCGAGTGGAAAAAACATAACTGCAAAGGAATCGCACGAAAAACAGTTCCCGCCACGCATGTCGTCTGCTGCGAAAAAAAGAAAACAAATGGAGGGGTAGAAAAAAGTGCACGATCGGATGTAGCCACGTGACTTCCGCCACTCTCTCACCTCTCCACTTCTCCGACCTCTGTGCGCGGGTTTTAGTTTCGGTTTCGAGCAGTTGCGTTTTTTGGCATTATTAAAAATATGCGCGACTCTGTTGCAAAATATTAATTGGGTAGTCTTTCGACACCATAATAAATTATAATAAATCGCTTGGCGAAAAATTAAAAAAAAAAAAAAAAACGTTTTTGGGGGTGTCGGTGTATCTTTAAGTGAGTTCAGAGTAAAGAGAGAGTGTAAAAGAAGGGAAGAACATTAATAAAAAACAAACCAGTGCCATTGCAGGCTCAGATAGCGCATTGAAGAGCTCGCTCAAGTGCGGATGCTTCGCAGTACAAGCTTTGCTTTGAAGGCACAGGGTGCCATGTTTACGCTAATGTTTATGTATGATTACTGTGCCACAACGCGGCTCTGAAACGAAGCCTAGGAGTTTCGGTACACGGGGAACGTAGATTGAATCTAGCTGGTGCCACGTCACTCTGACCACCTCCACACCCTCCTTTAGGGTAAAATGAAACGGAAATGGAAGCCTCCAGGATTCCTCCTCTCCTCACCAACTTTGCATCTGCTGAAAGTAGGAAGAGATGAGGGTAGGGTCATTAGCTCTGTCCTTTCAGTCCTGCATTCTTGACCTGTTAATGACTGCAGTTCTCTACCAAGCTGCCAGTCGAGTGTCACTAGAGAAAAAAATATGCTTTCATGTGGAGCTATTAACTTCCATTGCAACTGTACATTGTTAAAGGGGCACTGACACCCCAAGGGTCGTTTTTTTTATTGTCTAAAACGATGCAAGTTGTAGTCATAGACACGCAAATACAACCACATCGCAAAAAAAAAAAAAATTCCCCGCACGCGCGCGCGCCTTTCAATGTTTTGCGTCTATAATTCCCGCCGCTCACCTCCTTGCTTCTTTTGATCGGTGATGTCAAAAATCTTAAAATTTGGAAGCTTTGTAGGCGAAATTTTTATAGCATTTAATAACGGCAATCGTAAAACATGTTTTAACGCAATTGCGAACGCACTACGGCCCCTCTTCTTGAAATACCAAAAATCATTAGGTGTGATGTCGCATACTGGATTTGTATCCACCCTCGGAAAACTTGGCGGCTTTCGAGCAGACTCGGGGAAGAAAACGGTTTTTTTCCCGCGCCGGCGTCCTTCTATCCCGCCTGCTCACCTCCTCCTCGCTTAGGGTCGTGGTGGCAACGGCGCTTTGGTTCGTAGCGTGGAGCGGAGTTCCGAAAAAAAGTCGAGTCGCAGCAGCCCGCAAAATTTGACTCACTGCATGGCGCGGATCGCGCGGGAACTTCAAATTCGGCATTTGGAATTTTTTATTATTTTTTTTTTAATTCACAAACACTGAATTTTCAAGTTTTGAATTTTGATGGTAATGTCCCGCCTTCAATTTCAATCGTTTCGGATAATAAAAAAAAATTATTTTGATGTTTTTAAGTGCGCCTTTAAGGACATGGTTTTGTTCTTTCTCAAATTTTATACCATAAGAACCAGTGAAAACCATTCGATGTCATCAATTGACCGAAGGGTACAAATTATAACTGAATTTTAATATAGTCTACTTGGTACATGATTTATGAAAAATTTTAAAATAAAACGAGGACACTAGATAGAAAACGTCACACAAAAGCGCCAATTAACTGGGAAGAAATATCTTATAGATGCCCGTCCCTACTTTTTACATTCATCACCATTTTGAAGCAGGACGACGGAGCAATGTAAGGAAGCATACAAATAACCACATTCAAGGAGCTGTGGAAACCATAATATTTAGTCACTTGCCCAATATCTGGAATGAATATTCCATGAAATTCCGAACTTACCTCGTCATCGACCTCTTCAAGCACTGGCACACACTCGGGAGGTGCCTCCGGTGGGCCTGCTACAAGATCCGCTGCTCGAGGAAAAGCATCAGCGGCCGGTACCGGTCGAGCGTGATCCACAGCAGCTGGCACAATGTGAACTGGAGCAGGAGCAACAGCTGGAGGAGCTGTTGCTGGGCAAACTGGAGGAGCTGGCCCAACACCGCCAGACAGGACATTGCACACTGTTTAGAAACAAGACCTACTCTCCTGCAAGCCACAGCTCCGCAGATAAGCTAAACACGGTACTGAAGCCGACCGACTTTTCGGATGCTAAAAATTCAAACCCACTTTGTTATATCGCCTTAAACACTTTCCTGGTTCGTTGATGCCACAGAAGACTACCGGAAGTGTAAAACACCAGGGCTGGAATAAACATTTCTTTGGAGAAATAAATATTTTAATACGTTCGTAAGAATCTGCACGTAGCGGGCGCAGGACACAAAACAAAAGGACGAGAAACAAAACCAAAAAAAGGAAGAGAGAAGAAAAGGAAATGCGCTAAAGTTCGCCAGCAGTGGGCGGCAGAGAGTTTGTTTACAAGAAATACCGGCGAATAGCTAATGAATATTGATGGCTAGCATTTCCGACGGTTTGCGAGATATAAGCTCAATCTTTCTGACCATTTTCAATGCTGTATAGTAGATCGTCTAGCCACCTTTTTATCAATTGCACAGTTGCGTCACTAGGCACAATCTGCCGTCTGATTGAAGTTAAGCCTTGTTGGTGCTGTGGTCATGCCTACGACCAGCTTCCTCACTCCCTCCTCCTCAACAAAAAGAACTCCTTTCTCCCCAAACGAAAGGACGTGCGCTGGCCGGGCTCATTGGAAAGTGCATAGTTACAATGTTGTGTCTGACTACACAAACTAATTTTCACTTTAAGCCTCATCTATGCGCACCAACAATGGTGTCTCGGTATGGACATGACTGTCTTACGAACTGCAGAAAATTATTTCTTCGGTCAAAGCAAATGTCCTGCCGAGCAAAACGGGATCATCGACATCAGCAACAGGAAACAAACTCTCAAAGCTCCATCTGCGCCCTAAGAGAAGAAAAGATAATTATAGACACCTCTTGAACTCATTGATATATCAAGGCAACCATGTAGTATATGCTTACTTCTGTTAGCGACCACCAAAAATTAGAGTTACTTTTGATCCCTCGGATAAAGTGTGAGCACATAATGTGTCGTGTGTCGGGTGGGACCAGGGTGTAAGATAGACAGGTGGGGAAACAGCCCATTGAACTTTACCGCAGCGCCGTGACCGGGTTGTGTACTCGTCTGCTTCCGGGTACCCCCGACTTGCGACAGATGACGCTGCGGCGAGAGGAAAAAAATTGGAATCGAATTTGCATGGAACTTTATGGGAGAGTGCGCAAAATAAACCGAGAGCGCGACATTCCTTCATTGAAAATCCATGAGAAATCATCTCCGTCTGTTTAGCCGGTCGCCACCGGTCGCCCACATGGAGTGAGAGTTCGCGGTGCTCCACATAGATGGCGCCACAGAAAAAGAGAAACCCGAGGGGGACACAATCCGGTAGCTCATTTGGCTCTCGTTTCCCCACCTGTCTATCTTACACCCTGGGTGGGACTCTGAAAGTGCCTACACGCTCGCCCAGTAGTGCCAGCAGCTGCTTCTACAGTCTTCTTGATAACGTCCTCTATATTTGGAGCTCCTGCTCCAGGTTGACAACCCTCTGTTTTGCCGACCACAGTTTTTCGACCAGTCGGGCATGCTCCACAAGCGACAAAGTGGACGTCCTGTCCTCTGTCTTTTTTTTTCTTTTTTTCTTGTACTCGCCACTTACTGCAGGGGACGGCGCCATCTCAATCTGGAAAAGAAAAAAGTCCAGGTGTTTCGATATTCATTTAATATAAACTTCCTACACAGGTTTGGGACAGACATAGTTCACATTAAATTGCCCCCCCCCCCCTTAATTTTTTAAGTGTAGGCTTCAGCCGTATACCTGTGATTTTCCCCTCTCCCTGAAAAAATTCTTCCAGATGCCCATGACCCTATATCTGATATTCACTGTCATTTCAGGAAATGATTTCCGTATTTGTTTGCGCTAGGTGTACCTGTTGGCCGAAAACACTGTATAGGGAGTATTCACTGGCGGCCATAGCTGTGTGCGCGAATGCTGAGCACGTACTGATGGCGAGCTTCCGCAGTTGTTTTGCAACGTGCATTCCACACCATCGAGAGTGCCGGTTTTTAGCAACCTATGGGGAATATTCACTGAACGCCATATTTGTGGGTGCTGCTTAGAGCACATGCTCAGAACGAGCTCACGTCAATAGGCTACTAAGACCGACACTCTTGATGGTGCGGAATGCACGTTGCAAAAGAACTGTGGAAGCTCGCCGTCAGTACGCGCTCAGCACTCGCGCACACAGCTATGGCCACCAGTGAACACTCCCTAATGATGGGAGCTCGTTCTTAGCATGCGCACTAAAGAGCACCCACATATATGGCGTTGAGTGAATGCTCCCTATAGGTAAACGAAATGTTACGATAAAATACTGTGTTAAAAGGTACTTCTAAGTTAGAAAGTACGTTCTGATTATACTACTTCGCACCTAGTGTACTTTCTATGAGGTACATAAACTCTCAGTTACTTTGTACATGCAATCTAGTAATTTTAAATACGATAGCATTTATAAGCAAACCCTATGCACTTTAGGCGTTTGTTGGTCCGTGGACTTGTAACTGCTTTTGAAAAGAGCATTATAATTCAGAAAAGAAAAACATGCCGCCGGCACTCTGCCTCAAACCCACAACTGTTGGTGTCTAAGCCGGGCATCGTATCCGCTTCACCAAAAGTACACATGGGTAATCATTTGGGAAAAGTTACTGAGTGCAGGCAAGAGCTGCGTTGATGCGCGTGCCAGTGCTTCGACGCCGCTGTTCCCATAGCAATGTGTGTCACATCTGGTCGCAGTCGCACATTGCCACATCGGCTGCAACACAAGCAGGACGCCAAACAAACGAGGATGTCTTGCGGTAGTGTAGAAGAGATGTAACTTCGTGTACAGCGAGATTGAGATTGAGCAGGTGAGGACGTCTTGTAAAACTGAAGAGGGTCAAATTCAGATATAATGCGATCGAGACACCAATCAGGAGAGTGTCCCTTGAATTTGATGAGGAACAACCTCGGCTATAGCGCAAACAAGACCAGGATTTTCCAAGCTGGGCTCTTTTTGTGTCAAAGTATGGCTTGCGGTCCAATTTCATAGAGCGTATCTACCCACCGGATCTGTGTACCAGAATAGCACGCAATTTAAAAAAGAAACACCTCTGTTCAAATACTCCTGATCAGCCATATTGAATGGACACATTTACTCATGGCGCGAAGGAAATGCAAGATATTCCTTAGCCTAACCGTGCAATTTTATCCACAATTACTGCCCACTGGTAACGGAAGTGAAGTATGCTGGCGACTTGAAAAAGGGAGACAAAAGACAAACATAAGGCCGCTGGTTCTGAACAGAGTCAAAGAATGAGGTAAGGAAAACCACAACTTACTGTAACCCTGACCTGCCAACCGACGAGAGTGGCAGCGCGCGGTGTTTAGTACACACAGAATCCGCATCGTTTCATAACGCTATGAGCGCATGGTGCGACTCCAAAGGTCTTTCTGCTTCCTAAGATATCTTCACGTCAATTTGAGGCGCGCAAGTCGCGTCTGCGTTATCTGGTCCTGACCTATACGCTGAATAGCTCCCCTACCGCGATTTCGCCACTGTGCGTGGGAAATATTTCGCCACTAGGGCGCCAGCTGCCGTCATAGTTATTGCCGCGCGCCAATTGCAGATGAGGCGTGTGTCGAACATGCGCATACTTATTAGGCAGCTTCAATATGAACATGCGACGGACCGATTTACAATAGGGTACGCAGCAGTAAACCATACAGTCGGTGGATAGTTACGTTTCACGCTCAAGTACAAGTTGCAGAGCCAGAAAACATAGAAGCACTTCGGTGCTGTAGTACAATCTTGTTTTACCTCCTGGCACCGCCCCTTGGCCCTCTAATCAGCCAGACAGAGGCGGTTAGATCAACATTCAAAAATGATATTGTCCCGCTACGAGCGAAAACGGCTGGTCCCACCACTGGCGCCGCTCTGCGGCGAGGTGGACCCCTGCGGAAGGGAAGGCAGAGCAGTAATCAGCTAGTGGCGGGGGTGGCAGGCCGCAGGGAAGGCAGGCTGTGAACTTTGTGTGGGTCCCAGCAAAACCTTTAACGCGCGCTCTCACCGGAGAAGCCAGACACTCCGCCGGCGACAGCTGGTCCCATAAGGGGCCCTTTTGTCGGCAGGTCAGGTTTACAGTAGGTCGTGAGAAAAACAGTCTAAAGGCGCACAGATATCTCGAACCTAGAGTTCAATATCATATGGGATGGCCACCTACTCCTTTCTCAAGGCAGTAACCAGCTCATCTCGTGTCTCTGTAAAACAAAGCGTGCACAATGAGTTACGTCTCAAGGTCGTCGTGTTTGCCCCCCCTTTCCCCTTTGTATCTGGGTTTATAAATAAGACCGTTCACCAGCTAGCTTGCGCTATAACCCTTGTTTCAACAAGTCTTTCTTTGATATTTCTACAAATTAAATGCACCACCTAGTCGAACTTATGTCGTAAATTTGTCATTGCTTCCAAAGCCGATTTGTTGCGATTTATTTTAAGTGTTGTGGCTGCCATCTGGAGCGCCCTGTAGTTCAATAATGTAAAACCCTTTGCTTTCGCCGCCCAGTTCTTTACAAATCGGGCGCAAGGACATATTCGGGCCAACCAAATTTCGTGAATTCTAGACGCCGGAATGGGTGGCCCACCGAATTTCCGCTTTCCACGTGTCCTTAAATTTCACTAATTTTCGGACGCGCGCAAATGGCTAAAAATTAGGGGCTCGCAAACATTAACGGTTTGCAGTATACGTTGGGCTTCGAGCCCGTGATGCATAGAAAACAACTTACCACTCCCCGGCACACGCTCCAGTAGCCTTTCAGTATACTGTTTTCGGCACGTCGGGGTCGAAGTCGTCAATGCTCGCCGGTTTGAACTCCTTGATACTGTTCACGCTGACAATAGCCTTCGCGCCATAAACATAAATCATGTACGCACCGGTCGAGATAGCCCTAACGTCCAGGCGGCTTTGGTTTAGAGCACTGGCCAGCTGGCTTGGGCGGCGTGCAAGGAGGTTATAAGTACTAGGAGAGGGCACGTTGCAATACCTGTGAAGCCTAGTCATAAAAAGTTTAAACGATGTTGTGCCCAACGTGACCCCCAGATCTCTCTGGCAATTGGTGCACATGACATGTCACGTGCGAGATGGATGGTTGATTGTAGTAGGATTCCTTGCAGGCTTTGCGCGCGCTCCATCCGCTAGGTTTTATCAGATCGAAGGCTAAACGAAGGCTAGCTACGGTCACGTGATGTGGTCACGTTGGGCTGATAAGTGGGGAGAGTAAGGAGGAAAATGGGAAAGAGGCGAGGCGTCAAGGGAGCATGGCTTGTGGAGGCTACGCGGCCGACGTCGTGCCATCTCCTACCCTTCTATTACAGTGTTCTAGAGAGTTGTAGCGGCAAGAGCGGCGGCCACCGCGTGAAGATTTCGCGCGTAGGCGACAATGTAGCGCTGCTGTTCCTGTTCTGAGCCCTAGAAACTGTGGCAAGAGGCTTGTATAAAGAAGAACGAAGCGCCGGCGACACACGCGCTTCATGTCTAGAGCCCAGTGGACATGGCCTCGTCTCGTCCTTCCTAGATATTGCTACAGGAACGTGCCCCCGTCAGCCTTTTTCTCGGCGCTGCTCGGCGTGTACTACTGTGGTTCGACTGGAGCTTTCTGTGAAGCAGAACAAGTGCTAATGTGAAAAGTTGTAGGTTTTCATTTGCACCAATGCCTCTAGAGTGTGCGCTATCCTCTACTTTTAATATTGGCGTGTTTTGGATGGAGATCATTTGATTAATATAGACCCCCTCCCCTTTCCCAGTACTGCCATGTCATTCAGCAACGCTATCACTTGGACTGCACGCTCAATAGCTGCGAAAAATACCACGCGATACTGATGTAACAAAAAACAGACAAATAAATGTCAATAAATCTCTCACTTTTTTAATGATGAGAGGAACAATAAACTGGTGTATTGATTTTGTCTTCGTGTTGCTGATGCAAGGACCAGCGTTGTGTTAAGTGCAAGGCGGAACGCGTTTGGGAACGGCAAAGGTGCCATTGCAACTGGCGAACATATAACAAATATTGTTTTTTTTTTTTGCGGAAGGCAGTCTATGAAGAAAAAATACCCTCTATTGGGAGTACATGAAGTATTAAAATATGATATGAACACAAAATTTAACAACCCCTAATATAAAAAAAAATTATTCTCAACTCACTGCTTTATGACTTCTCAAAAGTGGTAATACACTTCATCAACATACACAGTAAGCACATGACATATATCCAGCAACATGGTACGCATAAAGACTACACAATAGTCACAATATATTGCGGCATAGAATACTAACCTCTTCGCCATTGAGGTAGTGCGCATAGTCCGGAAGGATGAGGCGCGGTTCAAAATGTCTCTGGCACACCAGTGATGTGCGGCGAGGCGTGTATCTTCTTGATTAAGATCCCCCCCTCCCCCCTGTACTTTGCGCGACTCTTCCTTTGGCGCACGAAACAGCAACGGCTTACTGTCGCTGGTGGCTGCCCTTGTTGACCGGGTAGCCCGAATTGCATCCCAGCGCGAAGCAGCGTGTGCGTCCGTCTTTTTTTTTTTTTTTGCATTTATGACCGAGAAGGCAACGGAACGGGGAAGACTTCCCACCACTACACCTCAAAGGAAAGTGCTACGGTGCTACGTTCGGAAGAAGCGTACCGCCTCAGCTTCGTCGTCTTCTTCGCTCATCGCACATCTGCTATCTGCCACAAGTTCTCCCAGGGCACGGAACTCCAGCGCCACTCGCGGCATCTACGTTGACCGTCTTCACGCGGCCCATTGTAAGCCGGCGCCGCTCTTGCCACTACACCCTCTAGAACACTGTACTTCTATCCTCCTTGGCGGCGGGGGTACGTAAGAATTAGATTGGACTGAAATAACATTCTGCCTTAGTTTATATTAGTACTATTATTACTCAGAATATTTCTAAAACATTTAAAATGATAAAAAAATCACTATGTTAAGTTTAATTCTTGTTAAAAAAATATTGTTTTCGCGGCGTTGGTTGTTATCCTGCTGTCTGGCTTGAAGATACGAAATCCAATCCAATCCGATATGCAATAAACCGAAACCGAGACACCGTGGCACAGGCCTCAAAGCTATGCTGATATGCAAACTCCCGTTTATATCGGCTTCGCTTCTCATCGATTTGATTTTCGCATTTTATGACTTGATATATGCATGTCATAAAATGATTGAGTTTGATAGCTGAAACTGTTTAATTTGAAGTGGCCTATTATGTAAATTTCTGTTAAAAAATCATTATTAAAAATAATTATCGCAGTTTAGTTTTCTGGTGCGCACGTTCCCGTCGAGGTCTGATAATTTCTGGT
The DNA here is from genome assembly GCF_016920785.2 of Ixodes scapularis. Lineage (NCBI taxonomy): Eukaryota > Metazoa > Arthropoda > Arachnida > Ixodida > Ixodidae > Ixodes > Ixodes scapularis. The sequence continues at coordinate 188,751,244 of NW_024609835.1, read as the reverse complement.
CGCGTTAACTGGTGTATACCGGTAGAGCCTGGACGAGGTTACCGACCGCCGGTTTAAGTGCCGGCGCCGGGAAGGCGTTACCGGTCGCTCCGATACGTGGTTGCTGGTGGCCGCCCATCGATTACTGCCCACCGTTACCGTATTATGACCCACCAGCGTGGCGTACCGGCATCGACTGTACATGGTAAGGGCAGTCGGTGCGGCGTATCGGCTTCGCCAGTGCGTGGTTACGGTCGCTGGTACAGAGCTACCGGTTGCCGATACGAGAATACAGGACTCCGGCATGAACCGGTATAGGCCGGTATATATTTGTACTGAATTTTTCACTAGGGTGAGCATGCGCACCCGTAGCTTCCTCTGCACATTTCCAGGGATCATTTCCGGAGGCTGTGATCTAGAGGGATTGCGCAAGTGGTTGAAACTTTCGGTGCCTTGTCAGCTTACAGGTGAAGGGAGTGCACCTGTTCTCTTTTTCTTTTACACAGTATTTTACTTGTTACAAGGACTCCCATAATACGGGCGTATGAGAAATGAAAAGTAGTTTTGCAGAACATTTATGAAAAATATCAATATTGTTTTCTGAACAAGTGTACGGAAAAATTGACGTGAAAGTATTTTGTAACGTAACGAGTAAAATAATCCGTTACTTTTCAGCGAAAGTTATTTGTAACGGTAACCGAATACATTTCAGTTTCGGTAATTCGTAATTGAAATCCATTACATTTTAAAGCAACGAGCAAAAATATGATGCTAGTTCACCAACGGGAATAACCGAATCTACACTGGCTAGGTCCCAAACTCTACGGGACCGCCCGATTCAAAAGGGAAGAGCCGCAAACCATCACCATCATCATCATCATCATCTGAATTGCTGGGTATGGTCGAATGTAAAAGAAATGCATCGTTGCAGCCAACGCCGTGCGGGAAAGCCCTTATAACAAAGGCGAGCTAGCTCAATTTCAGTAAAAAGATGTTGTCTTTCTTTATTTTTTTAGATCCTATAGTAATATGCTACTCAATGTGTTGTCGTCACAAGCTAGTTTAATTCACTGTAAAAAGGTTAGGGCGTTTAAAGAAAGTAAGAAATATAGTTTTTTTTTAAATATAGACGTATAATTTAGCTTTTTAGAGAAATGTGCTGCGTTTCTGCATTGATGAAAGAACTACAATATTGACTAAGCGCATGTTTTACTATAAATATATTTAAATACTATAAGTTCGATATACTTTGCGTCGCTTCATATAATGTAGGTTGCTGGTAAATCATTTGTTATTGCGTCTATAAAACAATTTGTATACCTGTTTCGTAATTATTCTTCTACATAAATATTTATTGTAATGGCTACACTTCTGCGTACACGGCATAAACCTTTGATGCATAAAAGTAGTAAGGCAGGGAGCACCTTTGATACTCCATGCCTCGAGCTTCGACTGTGAATATCTCCGGAAGAGAATTAGCAAAGACTTTCGCATATCGCTCAATGCTTCTCTCAAAAATTTGAGTTCAACACACACACACACATATATATATAGGACCTGAAATTAACTATCACGATTAAAAAAAAAAAATTAATAAATATGCAAAAAAACCTACAAATGAAGGACATGCAGTGCACGTCCCTAGGCAGTGACATAGGACGAACGGCTAGCACAATGAGGAGGGTGGGCCGAGGTTTCTTACTACCTAAACAGGAATCGAAAAATGCCCTGAACCCTTTGCCGTGATTCTGCTCGCCAGACATTGAGCGTATCTGCACCGCAGACGAGGGAGGAAGATGGAAGCCGAAACGGTTGCTTTGTGTAGATTGTGAATGAAAATCCAATGAAAAGGCCCCCAGTCAATCGAGTGTTCTCACATCAACCGATCGAACGACTCTTCTGTCCTCGACTCGAGTTCTTTTTCTTTCTTTTGTTTTTGCCTTTCATTGCAAACGGACTTCAAGGAAGCGTTAGGGAAAATATTAAGCAGGGTCATTGCTAACTCAGAGGTAGGCTGGCGTCGTTCTCTTATAAATACCGTTGTCGGGCCAGGTAGGAAGATAACTTGGCAGTCACAACTCCACAACACTTTGTCCGATGTAACAACTAGAACTCTGTGCAAGTTTCTAGACGCACGAAGAAAAGTATTCTCAAATATAAGCCTAAAACCTAAAGAATAGATGTGCCGATGATTTTCTCTTGCATTGGCTTATACAACGGTGACGTAGATTAGCCAGGTAAACCTGTACACGAGGTTTCTATGTTAGATAGACAAGAATCTTTAAAGATATATTGGAATATTTCATGTTGAATAACCGAAATTCACCTCAACCTAAAGCTTGTTCCTTGTGGAAAAAGTTATATTTTTAAATAACTTATTTGCCGATATTACCCTTCAGAGTGTGATCCAATACGCTCGATTAGGCAAATATTATCATAAAGCGCGTAGTGTAGTCAATTTTCGCTGAACCTGTTCTTGTACCTTTTGGTCACAAAAAACCGCACTGATTCAAAAACAGTGCACTAATTTTGATTGAAGTTTTTCCAACACACAAATGTTGGAGGACATTCGTAGAAGTTGTGTTTTGAGCATCTTACACCCAGGCTCTACCAGAAAGCCAAATGTAACTCTTTGCTCAAACTCTTTGTTTAAACAGATAGACAAAATGATGGCAGTTTTTTTTTTGTGTATGTCCCCAAGGTTGCCAATGCTGCATTTTCGTACCTATAATTTCAATGCATGAAATGTTTACAATGATGCATTCGCCCTGTCCCTGACTTCGGAAGCCGAAAGCAAATCATGTAAGAGTCAGGAGTAATACCGTGTGATATTACATTAACCGTGCTCACGGTTCAGAAAAAAAGTATACATATGCTCAGAAGAGCATCTTTATTTATTTCTGCAATAAAATAAGACTTCCTTGATCGGAAACCTAAAAATGGCTGTACTCCGCATGATAGAAACGGGATAGTTACCGATTCTTTAAGCAAACTATACCCTTGCTACTCATTTTTCTATACATTGTGACTTCGTTTGCCCGAATGCTCGATTTGAACAGTAAAACAGATCAGAAATTTGCCGAATTTAAGTACAGGTTTTAAGGTATGAGCGAAGGTGTATTTTAGCGGTTTCCTCCCGAATTTTTTACGGCGTCTCGCGACAGCAACTACAAGCACCATTACTGGAGATATGCAGTCGCTCTCATCGGCACCCGTCAGCGAAATGCTAAAGCAAGTTGTAGTAATTTGTCGTAGAAACATATCTTCTGTGCAAACTCCCTACAACCCGGAATGCTCTACTAAAAATGCAGCTCGAAACGCTGGCTGTACTCCGACATCCGGGTTTCGGAACTACCTTATTGTGAGCCTCAGATTTCAAATCGCTCCGTGCTATATTATTCTGAATCGTTAAGGTATGTAATTGATGGTACATGATGAGGACACGACATTCTGGAACCAATGCATGCGAAAAAAGAGGAACATGTCTCCCGAGAAGAACAACATACAGGTATTTACAAAGTTGTCTCGGGCGCAGCCATCATATTCATGCATTTAGGGTTTTCCAGCTGGTAGCAACGGTGGTCTTAACTTGCCTCGGTGACGTCCCGATAGGCCTCTACGTCTGTCCGAAAGCGTACATCAGCAGGCCGATCCGTCGGTGTCCTTCTACACTCTTCCTTCTCGTGCCTTCTCTTCGGCATCTTCTTTGCCATTACTTTCAAGTCTCACAACTTAATCTCCACTTCGGGGTCTCTCCCCAAAATCCACGTTATCGCAATAACACCCCCCTCCCCCATCAAGACAATTGTTAAGATTTCAATAGTTGACACAGAAAAATCAAACTGTAATCTTAAAAAAGAAATCACTCTAATTGTCCAGATACTACCATACCAGAGAATGACCTACCATTTTCTGACAAATGACTCCTTCTCTCTACATGCCTCGATTTTTCTACCACAGATAAACACCCATTCGATATACTGACATTTTAACCCCAACACAAAAATAACCCTAATTATCTATCCGAAATTTAGAGCAATCGCGTAAGAAAATCATCACGGGTGGGGATAAAAGGATCAATAAATAAACGGGAGGAAATAAACGTTTACTGGGGCGAGCTTTTGCCCAAAGTAAAGGTGAAACAAAATATGGCAATAGAGCGTCGCGGGCGTTGAAGTCGGCCTAACAACGGGTTCGAGTGATGTGGCGAGACTGCTTTGGCGCGCCATGCGAAGCCCCTTATGTACACGCGTGGGGTTCTGGAATCATCGGCGTAGAAGGTTGGACGCGTAGAAAATACGGACCTCGAATTAACAGCAATGTTCTTCAATTCACCTGAACGTGACATGTACAGAATGAACAGAACGACGCGTCCGCCCCCAGGCATCAAATCTTGAGCCCTTTACTTAGTAGCTAAGGACAATAACCATTCGGCCACGGGCGCGCTTTTTTTTTCTTCGTTGTTGCAACACAAATAACAGATGTCAATTAAATTTCAAAATGCGGTACAGGACTTCTGCAGGGCACGCTAAAAGGCACTCATTTCCAAAAGCGCTTTACAAAGTCCTAGACATTCAGCTTCGGCTCGCAAGAGGAAAAAACACACTCGACCTGCTTCGCAAGAGACAAGGAATAGATTGATTGATTGATTGATTGGGGTTTTTTAGCACATCAGCATCTAAGGCCATAATGCGCCAAGAGTCCGAACTATTGCAGTAGAGGGTTAGAGAGAGGAAAGAGCTATAGTAGCAGGTGATGTGATAAAAATATGGACATGCATTTGTATAAGTGTAAAAGGTATGGTCATGAGTTAGGGGTGGAAAATAAAATCACAGTCGGTGTATAAGGCCGATGTCAGTAAGAAACTTAAATAAGCAAACATGAGAAATAAGTGGTTCATCACCTAGCAGCAGGGCTAGGTGTAGTGGGACATGTTCTCTATATAGTTGTGAGAAGTGTTTCTGACGGTATTGATCATAAGTGCGACATTCAATTAAAATGTGTAAAACGCTTAAGGTTATGTTACAGTATTCACATACTGGAGCATCCTCCCCACTCAAAAGGTGCCCATGTGTGAGACGTGTATGACCAATTCGTAACCGACACAGGATTACTTCGTAAAAGCGCTCCCGATGCCGGGCACTCTCCCATTCACTTATGTAAGGTTTTATTGCATGTAATTTGTTGTACATTTCAGTATTCCACTGAAGTTGCCACTTTAACCGAATGCACCGTTTTAGAGACGTGTGATAGTCTTTATAAGGTATTTCACGCAAGTCTATTTGTTTCTTGCTAGCAGAACGTGCTGCAGAGTCAGCCGCTTCATTCCCGGGATGCCAACATGGCTAGGCACCCAGCATAAAGTTATGCGAATGTTGCTGTTTGCGGCTAGAATAATCTTACTCTGCAATTCAGAAACAAGTGGGTTTGTGACCCGTTCCAGCGATAAAACTGCTTTTAAAGAACTCAAAGAGTCAGTGAATACTACTGAGCGAGGAAACCTTTTCTTGGTTATGTAGTCGACCGCCAAAAGCAGACCGTAGAGCTCTGCCGTGAATATGGTGGCGTTTGAGTTTATTCTCCTTACTCGCTTAACGGATGGTCCAATCATAGCGCATCCCACAGTGGAGTCGTCTTTTGTCCCGTCCGTATAGAAACTTGTATACTCTTGATATTTACATTGAAGTTCCAAAAATTCCTGCTTCATGACTTCCTTTGGAACATCTTTTTTACTATGTTTCGTTAGTGTGAAGTCGCAGTGAATGTTGCTATAGTCCCATGGGGCAATATGGGGAGGGTATTGGACTACTGGGGCCTTTGCATCCATTCCAATAGACTCTGCTGAACTACAGTTCCTAATTGAAAAAGGAGGAACTATGGAGGGCTTGTTTTGAAATGTTCTCTGGAACCGAATGTTTTCTATGTTATCTCGGGCAGGATGCTCAGGGACCGAGCGGACCCTAATGGAGTACATGAAACCTAGTGTGAACCTTCTATACTCCAAGGATGGTTCATTAGCTTCTACGTACAGACTAGGTACTGGGGAGGTGCGGAACGCACCAGTAGCTAAACGCAACCCCTGATGGTGAATGGGGTCCAACATCTTCAAAGCCGATGCCCGGGCTGAACCATACACTATGCAACCATAGTCAAGCCGGGAACGAACGACAGAGCGATAGATGCGTAATAGACATAGTCGGTCTGAGCCCCATGCCACATGCGATAAAACCTTAAGAACGTTGAGAGATTTCAGACATTTCAGTTTAACACTCTTAATATGTGGAATAAACGTGAGTTTTGAATCAAATATGAGACCCAGAATCTTGTGTTCACTTTTTACGGAAATTGGAGTACCATACATACTTAAAGATGGATCATGGCAAATTCCACGCCGACGAGAAAAACAAACACAGGCTGTTTTTTCGGGCGAAAATCTAAAACCATTTGTATCAGCCCATTTGATCAAGTTATTAACCGTAAGTTGTACCCGACGTTCACAAATCGACAAGTTACAGGACGAGACGGAGATCTGCAGGTCATCAACTTACATAGAATATTGTACTGAAGGTGGTATTACACGGGTAATTGAATTTAACTTAACTATAAAAAGAGTGACGCTGAGCACGCCTCCCTGGGGGACTCCATTTTCCTGTATGAACTCTCTTGAAAGTGTTGTGCCCAGCTTCACACGAAAAGTACGGTGCTCCAAGTAACTTTGGATGGCAGCTAACATGCGACCTCGAACATCGAAACTGAACAAGTCTTGCAGTATGCCAAAACGCCAAACCGTGTCATAAGCCTTCTCTAAATCAAAGAAAACAGAAAGGCATTGTTGCCTGTTCACAAATGCCTCCCGCACAGCGGTCTCAAAACGAACTAGATGATCAATCGTGGACCGGGCTGAACGGAAACCACACTGGTACTTATCAAGTAGGTTGTTTCTCTCCAAGTAAAATATAAGTCTCTTATTAATCATTCGCTCCATAGTCTTTGAAATACAGCTAGTTAAAGCTATGGGCCTAAAGCTAGATGAACATGAGGGATCCTTGCCTGGCTTTAGCACTGGTACGATGATAGCAACCTTCCAAGAGGATGGAAAGTGACTCTCGAGCCAAACTCTATTAAAAAGGCACAAAATAAGTTCCAGGGTGGACGGGTGGAGATGTTCGAGCATTTTATAATGAATCCCATCGGGTCCAGGTGCAGACTGCTTGGATGAAAGAGCCGACTGAAGTTCGTGTAGTGTGAATGGAGCATTATATGGTTCTCTCATAGCACCAAAGGTGGTCACGGTCTTTTTTTCAGCGTGCAACTTGTGTCGCTGAAAATTTTGAGTATAATGCTCGGAACTCGATACAAATTCGAAGTGTTCCCCTAGGATGTCTGCCTGCTCTTTCAGACTCGCAGGGCATATTCCATTTCGACTTAAAAGTGGGACAGAAAATGCACGGTAAGAACCGTCGATTTTATGCACTCGGTCCCAGATTTCTTTCAGGGATGCACTGCTATTAATAGAGGAAGCATATCCTCTAAAGCTTCGCCGCTTAGCGTGCCTTCGGATGTACCTTGCCTGTGCCCTCATTCTTTTGAAATTAATAAGGTTGTTCGGTGTAGGATATCGCCTAAAAATTCCCCACGCTTTGTTCTGTTTCTTTTTAGCCTCTCGGCAGTCTTCATTCCACCACGGCTTTGGCCTTTTAGGAAGATGGGTGGACGTCATCGGTATGGCAATCATTGCAGCTTCCAGGATGTGCTTTGTGAGATGGTCTGTCGCTTCGTCGATAGAGAGTTGATGTAGAGATGTAACAGCTAAAAGAGATGATTGCTTAAAACGTGCCCAGTCAGCTTTTTCAAACTTCCACCGAGGTGAACGCGATGAAAGAGTGACGTGAGAATGGTTAAATTCTAAAATTAGTGGGAAGTGGTCACTTCCATATGGATTTTGGATGACCTTCCATGAAAGCAATGGTAATATTAAAGGGTGACAAATGGATAAGTCTATAGAAGTAAAAGTATGAGTGGTAGAGCTAAAATAGGTAGCTTCATTCGTGTTAAGTAGGCACAATCCTGAGGAAAGAAGGAAGCGTTCAATAAGAGCCCCTCTAGGATCTCGTCTGCCACTCCCCCACAGAGGATTGTGTGCATTGAAGTCTCCTAAAAGTAAAAAAGGTGGTGGAAGCTGACTAATAAGGTCTTCAAGCTCTTCAATCTTTAGCTGATAACTGGGAGGTATATATAAAGAACAAACTGTAATTATACGATCTAACAAAATGCGGGCTGCCACAGCCTCCAGCGGAGTCTGCAGAGTCACTTCGCTACATGGAGTTGAGCGTTGCACTACAACTGCAACACCTCCAGATGAATGAAGTGCTTGTATCCGGTCCTTGCGAAATACCTGAAAGTACTTTAATATATTAGTGTGGCTGGCTTTTAGATGTGTTTCCTGCAAGCAAAATGCAATGGGGGCATGATCGTCTAGCAGCTGGCTCACATCGTCATAATTCGGAAGGAGGCCTCTACAGTTCCATTGAAGAAAAAGAGAGATTGGCATTCTAAAAGGAAGTCAGATCGATATATATATATATATATATATATAGATACCAGAGAAGACTAAGACACAAATTTATGGGGCTTTTGGTGCCTCAACACGGCGGATTGTTTTTTTCTTGGCAGTGTCCTTCGGTCGTCCTACAACCTCAGAGGAGACCAGAGGAAGAGACTCTGTTTCGGGAAGAGACTGGTCGTCTTCAGAGAGCGGTAGGCTCTCGTCCATTTTTTCTTCCGGCGAGAGCGTTGGGCCCTTGGGCGGTGGAGGTTGTTCTGTCCGCCTGGGCTTTTGGTTGCTGCAGGAAGCACGAGGAGGGAGCCCTCGACCCCTGCCAGAAGGACCAGCTAGGGCCGCTGATGGCGCCCCTGATACCTGGGACGGGGTGGTACCCTCCTTGGAGGGTACAGCACCCTTAGAACATGAAGGTGACTGAGTGTGCGTCACCTTCAAAAGTTCGGAAGGGGACCCCTGTGGAGAGGACAGGTCTTCCAGGGAAGTCTGTGTCTCCACAGATGCCGTAGACAGTGGGGGTCCCCTCAACACTGCCTGGGCATAAGAACCCCTTGCCTGAAAGGCAAGCTGTTCTTTGGCTGCTTGGTAGCTCAGGTTATGTTTCACTTTGAAAGTCAAGACGTCTTTTTCCTCTTTCCATTTTGGGCAAGAGCGAAAGAAAGCAGGGTGAGCTCCGCTACAGTTTACACATTTCGGTTCATTTTCACAGATGTCCGCTACATGGTCAGTACCACCGCACTTTCCACACGTTTCTCGGCCACGACAGTTTCGGGAACCATGCCCAAAACGTTGGCAACGGAAACACCGCTGAGGATTTGGAATGAAAGGGCGGACTCTGCAGCTCAAATATCCTGCCTTCACGGTGGATGGAAGGGCATGGAGCTCAAATGTGAGTATCAGATGGCGGGTTGGTTTTTCTTGTCCGTCACGTTTTAAGGTGATTCGTCGAACAGCAACGACAGCACTCTTGCGAAGACCTTCGAGGATCTCGTCTTCACTGCATTCGAGAAGGTCATCTTCTGAGATGACACCGCGAACAGTATTCAGGGTACGGTGGGGGGTGACAGTAACCGGGTAGTCTCCCAGGCTTGTCATCTTCAAGAGTGCTGTGCTTTGTGGCTTGTTTTCTACCTCAACAAGGAGGTCTCCAGCAAGCTTCTTTGCCTTATAAGATTTTCCAACCACTTGTTCTAGATGCTTTGCAATCACAAAGGGAGAAACTTTTGACAAATGCACAGTGTCACTTGCGGAGTGTACTACAAGAAATCGAGGATATTTTTCAGGTTCATTAGCTTTTTCAAAAGTAAGGGGAGCGGGGCGAACCCTTTTCGGGGGTCGCTCTGCTCGGGGTTGAGAAGAGAGGGGCGCCATAAAAAGGCAAAGGGTTTTCGGAATCTGTGGCGCGCCGCCCACCACGGAGCCCAACGAGGGAATAGGTAATACCCCATAACAAATATGGCTTTGCTGGAAGCATTACTCTATTAGCGCTACCCAGAAACTATAACCAAGTGTGGATCTGGACGAGAGTATCTGTCACCACCCAAGGTTAGCCCTTGCCGCCAAAGAAGTTGAAAAGGAAAGAAGAGAGATGAGAAGAGTGAAAAGAAGGAGGAGACAAGGGTGAAAGAAGGGAGGGGATAGTAGAAGGAGTGGCGACTAGACTGAATCATCCTGGCCGGGCCTTACCAGGACTCCCGTCTATGAGAAGCGGGGGCCGAAGTGGTGTATTGCCTCGCCCGGGGGGCCCCGAAGGGTCCAAACCTACCCCGGGCTCGGCTCAACCACCAGGATGCCCTTTTCCCCAGACACGGGAAAGCCACGCACAGCCAGACGTGGGCGGGCGAACCCGCATGGCTCGGGGTCCGTGGAGACGCCACTCTCCAAACACCTGCTTTCACAGGTGCCCCCTGCGGGGACAAGGAATAGAAGCGTACTTCTTTGGCAGCGGTGTCTGCATTCCGTACTGCCACGCTTAAGCGCAAAATATTATAAAGTAAATAAAAAATGAAAGCCGTTTACAACTCCCTGTAACGCCGAATTAGAGCGCAGCTCTTGAGGAGGAGGAGGAAAGGGTACTGGGGGTGGGTCAAGTGACCTCGGGGGGCGGGGGGGTCACGTGACCTTGGGGGTCACGTGACCTTGGGGGAGTCACGTGACCTTGGGGCGTCACGTGACGTCGGGGGGTCACGTGACCTGGGGCCACGTGACGATACCGATGACGTCATCAGTAGCGTCACTGATGACGCCATCAGTGATGATGATGACGATGCGGATGCCGGTGACGTCATCAGTGACGTCACCGATGACGTCATCAGTGATGATGACGATGACGATGCGGATGCCGGTGACGTCCTCAGTGACGTCACTGATGACGTCATCAGTGGCTATGACGTCAACGGGGGTCACGTGACCTCGGGGGTATCCCCAGGTCACGTGACCCCAGGGGGGGTCACTTGACCTGGGTAACCATCGTGACCCTCGTGAGGGTAACCCTAGTAACCCTTGTGAGGGCAACTCTCGTGACCCTCGTGAGGGTAACTCTCGTGACCCTCGTGAGGGTAACTCTCATAACCCTCGTGACCCTCGTGAGGGTAACCCTGGTGAAGGTTACCCTCACGAGGGTTACTAACCCTCGTAACCCTCACGAGGGTTACGAGGGTAAGTAACCCTCGTGAGGGTAACTCTCATAACCCTCGTGACCCTCGTGAGGGTAACCCTCGTGAAGGTTACCCAGGGTTACTAACCCTCGTAACCCTCAAAAGGGTTACCTTCACAAGGGTTACCCTCACGAGAGTTACTAACCCTCGTAACCCTCGTGAGGGTTACAAGGGTAACTAACCCTCGTGAGGGTAACCCTCGTGAAGGTAACCCTTTTGAGGGTAACTAACCCTCGTAACCCTCGTGAGGGTTACGAGGGTAAGTAACCCTCGTGGCCCTCGTGATCCTCGTGAGGGTAACCCTCATGAGATTAACCCTCGTAACCCTCGTAACCCTCGTAACCCTCACGAGGGTTACGAGGGTTGCGGTTACGCCGACGCCGACGCCGACGCCGACGCCGACGCCGACGGCGACGGCGACGCCGACGCCGCTCAAGCCGGGAACGGGCCCCTAAGAGCTGCGCTCTAAAAATCAAATGGCACGCAGTCATTGTCTATAACGTTCAAAAAACGAATGCCAGATGGGGTGATACACAGCTTTCTTTAGCGTGCGCTAGAGCATGTCCCAGAAAAATACGGCGTCCATGCAAAAAACGAATATATCCCTAGTTAAAAAAGCCGTTTGTATGAGAAATATCTTGTGTGGCAGTTTTGTATATGGTTCTTGTATGATCTTTTATACCTTATATAGTTCTTATATTATTCTTTCATGGTTCTTATGTAGTCCTTATATGTTAATATATATTGTGTATGATCCGTATCTGTGTTTTGAATTCAGAAATTCTCATACAATTGAGATTTTTCAGTAGGGGCGCCCAATAGTCTCATGTTGCTTGCATAAAAAAACAATCAACCGTCCATGGCACATCAAAACCCTTTCCTTTGGCCACACCTTGACCGGCAACGTATTAATGTGTAACTCAAAAAAGAACGTTTTCACCGAAGATTTAACACACATGCGATTAAATGGGCACTCACACATCAAAATCATATTTCTTTCACTATCCGAAACGATCGAAAACGATGCCGGGACTTTACCCTCAATATTCAAAACTTGGAAATTCAGAATTTCTGAATTACAAAAAAAAAAAAAAAAAAAAAATATTCCAAATGCCAAATTTAAAGTTCCCGCGCGATCCGCGCCAGTGCAGTGAGTCGAATTTTGCGGTCGCTGGCGACTCGACTTTCTTCCCTACCTCCGCTCCGCGCTATGAAGCAAAGCGCTGTTGCCACCGCGACGCGAAGCGAGGAGGAGGTGAGCAGGCGGGATAGAAGGGCGCCGGCACGGGACATAACCGGTTTTTTCCCCGACTCGCCGATAAGCCTCTGCTCGAGCGCCGCCAAGTTTTCCGAGGGAGGATACAAATCCAGGAAGCAACATCACACCGAAATCTGATTTTTGTATTTCAAAATGAGGGGTCGTAGTGCGTTCGCAATTGCGTTAAAAATATGTTTTACGATTGCCGTTATTATATGTTATAGAAATGTCGCCTACAAAGCTTGTAAACTTCTTGATTTTTGACGTCACCGATTAAAAGACGCAAGGACGTGAGCGCGGGAAATACAAACGCCAAAAATGAAAGCGCGCGCGCGCGCGGGGAGGTGTTTTTTTTTTTATTTGTTTTTTTTGCGTGTCTATGACTATAATTTGCATAGTTTTAGACAATTAAAAGGAATACGAAGTTTGGGGTTTCAGTGCCCCTTTAAATGGGCCGTCAAACCTAATTAAACATCTACCTTTTTTGCGGTTTCCACGTCTCCTGGGGTTCGGGCAAGCTAGCGGGCACGGAGAAAGTAACTAAATATCAGTGGGTCATATTTTAACCGGGTGACGCGGAAACCTCCTCTACCTACGTGGGCGACAACCGGTGCCGAAAGCGTGCGATATGTGACGTCTTTGGTCCTGGGCTTACTACTGGTCAGAGCCGCTAAAAGCTTCGTTTTAGTCGAAACACAAATTATTAGTTGCGCGAACCGTTTCAATTATTTATGAAAGTAGTTTTTGTTCAGTATTTTGTGTCATAAAAGAAACAAATGCAGTTTATAAAGTCCGGAAAAGAGAAATTATTCGTCGACATAGTCGCCACCAAGCGGTAAGAAAGGCGGCGCCTATTAGAAAGGAATAGTGGGATCAAGCTGCGACAAGCAAAGGGCGTAGAAAGGTCCCGGATGTACGCGGCGGCGCTGCAGTTATTTACGGACTCCAGGATCTGACTGGTTCCGAGCATTCCGAAGGCCTTGGGCTCAGGTTTGGCTTGCTGCTTGGCCGTTTTGCGGTACGGCAGCGCGAAGTGGCTCCCGCTCTGAACTGATCTTTAACCCCGTGTTTGTTGTTGTTTGTGGTCAATGAAGTGTCATGCCTAATTAGTGTTTAATCGCGCAGCAAATGCTATGCGAGCCGCCCTGGCTGCCCGCTGCATTCAGCCTATCCAGAACAAGCTTCAGTGGCATGTTCTGTATTCTGCATGTTCTCGAGCCGTCGATACGGAGTGCGGCAGCCGTGAGCCCTCGCTGAGCTCACGGTCACTCAAGCAACAAAGGACGCCATGAAGGAGATAATTTTTTGCTTGTTTTTGTAATTCTATTTTGCCTATAACCTTTAAAGTAAAACGAAATTCGAGAACAAAAAGTTTCATTAAGTTGCTACGTTTAGTGCGCTCAGGATCGGTGCAAATTTTCAAACCAGTATAAAAGTCATTGCAGGGCCTCTTTAACTCGGCTCAGCAGATCTTGGCCGCCATGAGGAAAAACGGTTCGATATATCGGCATCGGAAACAAACTATCAAATCGCGCAGGAGCGTTTGCTTGCTCACTAAAAAAAATAATAAAAAAAAGATCAACGAGCAGACAAAACCAATAGAATTTCAACAACCTTTTTTTGAAAACCCACGAGTCTTGTTGGCTTGCCGTCATAAGATGGAAGAAAGCATGGCAAATAAGGCGCCAGTTTTGTATAGATGAACGTGCAAATAAAAAATGCTCTTGCTCTCGCAAAAAAGGCAACAAAAAAAAAAGTGACACGAGTTGTTTAACAAATAGATGGGACCGCGGAAGCCCTCCCTTACGTACCCTGTGCCTGTGAAAAAGGTTGTATCGCCTCATGCATTCCCAATTGGATCGCCAGATGAGCACAGCAAAACCACGGTGAAACTTCTGAACATTAACACGACCACAATGTACGCCTTACAATGAAAACCAAATATTTGAAATTAAAACAAAAAATATTGGAAACTGGGGCCCTCGCAAAAATCGACAGTTCATGATGCTTCCCAAGAGAATTGCGGATGTCCAGGTTGATTGCGTCCCCAGACCAAAAGGATTTGCTCACGAGGAACGAATTTAAAGGCGCACTGAGGTATGCGCAGGGCACGCGGTCCCAGCTAACGCCTTCGTACTCTGAAGGCGTCGTAGCCCATTCGCTCTGCCGAAAGCCGCGGTACCTGCTCCCGTTACCAGGTGCGTCGGTGCCGTCACAAAAAGATTTCGCCAAAGCAACCGCGGCACTGACACTTCGCTTATCAATGGGAACCACTGCAATATTATCTGCGTAATACGAAACTTTTATCTCGGCACTTTTCCAGTCAAAAACCCCGACACTCTTTACTGTTCAAAACACTTAGGCAAAAACTTCAAAATACAATAAAAATAAAAAAAATTCAACGGAGGAAATCTTTGCCTCACGGACGTTCGCACATGCATCTGCGCGGTCAGTTCTTCGTTTACGACGAGCCTTATGGTGAAATCTTTATAGGCCGTTTTGGCACCTTCCAAGATGACATTACCCATGTTTACACGTTTATTTAAAAAAATTAAAAAGGACGTCATGCTTGGCACAATCGAGCAGCTTATCTAGATCTATTTCAAGCATGGCTACTTGGCGCATGCCCCAGTCACACGCCTCTAACATGCTGAGCGCGACATGTACATTCGTCATGATAGTTCTGCCTTGGATCTTACATGTCCGGTGTTTCCCGACAAGCTGAGATGCAACACTCTTTGTAAACTTTGTAATCACCTTTGATTACAAAGTTAAAAAACTTTGTAATCAACGTTACAAAGGGTGTTCGGGTAGTACCCAAGCAGCACGTTGTGAATGGGCCATCGCTGGCAAGTGTACTATGGCCAACCAGATTTTCGATGGCCCAAGCTTGGCCAAAGTGCTCGGCAATAGAAGTGTTTTCGTCCTCGTCTGGTGACTTGCCATTCACTTTACGCCAGTCGCTGGCCATTCACTTTAGGCCAGTGACTGGCCATTCACTTTAGGCCAGTGACTGACCATTCACCTTTGTCCAGTGGCTGGCCATTCACTTTAGGCCAGAGACTGGCCATTCACCTTTGGATAGTGACTGGCCATTCACATTTGGCCAGTGACTAGCCATTCACTTTAGGCCAGTGACTTGCCATTCACCTTTGGCCAGTCACTTTCGGCCAGCCACTGGCCATTGACTTCCGGCCAGTCACTGGCCGAAAGTGGCTGCAGTTATACACTTAATACATAATTTATCACAGACTGCCAGAAAATGTGGGTGTTCCTCAGAAGACTCTCAAGAGTTTCGGGAGGTCAAGTTTGAGAACTCAACCCCGGAAACTCTTACATAGTAATGACACGCGAAGCTGCTACAAGGCTGCTCAATATTTATTGGACTTTTTGAGTACTAAGTCTTACGACGCTGGGTGCGACCACCATTCCAGTCGTCGTGGGTTCAGGGATGGTATGTTGTCCCACCATTAAGATCACCCGGTACTGCAGCAGTAAAATAAAAAATAAAACGAAGTAACTTTAGGTGAAGGGACAGTGCAACAATAGAGAGTTTTTGTAGATCGTTCCGATACCTCCGATAGCCCCGATAACGATACCATGTATCCGCAAGTAAGGCGGTGGCGGAGTATCGGGTATCGTTATCGGAGTCATGGGAGCGATCTACTAAAACTAGCTACTGTTCAGTTACAATATTTTCCACTTTACACAAGCTTACTGGCACTAATGGGAAAGACAAGCCTTGAGTACAGAGTAAAGGTTTTTACACACTTAAGGGCGTAAATCAGTTTGTCCCTGGGGTAACACCCTTATGGCGTTCAGGCAAGCACCCTTCACAAAGGGTGCTTGCTAACACCCTTGGGAAAGGGTGCTTGGCATGAAATGGGCACCTGCTGGGGTGGCCCAGTGGATGCTGGGCCACCCCAGCCAATCTGGCGCCGGGAGAGTATCATGCGACGTTTTCGTTATGCGGAGTTCAAGGTCACATGACGCTCTCTCGACGCTGGATTGGCTGGTAGCGTCCGCCGCGCTCGGACGAAGGGTGAAATGAAGTATAGACCCCAGTGAACATTTCATTAGAATGCGTCCAATACACATATCAGAACTTGTAACGTGTACGAAAATCATACATGGTATTGCATATTCTTATATTATTATTATATGATTTACAGCTTATCATGTTTACTGAACACATTGACAGTTTTTTCACTTAAAGAGATTGCCACATCACCACATACGAGGCATGAGATAAAGAAAAAATGAGTCACACTAAACACAACTCACTTCATGAAGAAGTAATACAAAAGAGCTCCTTCCAAGCCACATCATAACCCCGTGGGCAATTGGGATGTGCTACGGCACCCCCCTTTCTCGAACTCTAAGTGAGCAAGCAGTGGCCCCAAGCATCGCACTGCACGGCTGAACCATTGTGAACATCATGGTCTGCCACAAACGAAGCATATAAAGCTTTCCTGTTTGGTGATCAAGTGACATGTTTCGTTTGTCTCAGAGGATTGCAGGCAACACGCTTCGCTTATCACTTATCTCCTACGAGCATCTGTTTACTAATTGGAAGCAGGATAGAGGGGGGTGGTTTGATTGATTGGGGTTTAATGGCGCAGCAGCGACCAAGGCTATAATGCGCCAACAACTAGGACTATTGCTGAATCAAGGTTGAACAGAAGAAAGAGCTATAGTAGCTTGTAATTTAATAAAACAATGATCATGAAAGTACAAGCGCATAAGATGTGGCAATGAATACGATGAACTATTAAAATTATAGCTGGTCCAGGAGTCTTATATCCTTAAGAAAGTTGAAAACACACTTGTGTGGAATCAACGGCTCATCGCTGAGTAGAAGGGCGAGATGTATTGGTGTATGCTGTTGGTAAACCTTAGCAAAGTGTCCGTGGCGTTCTTGGTCATACAAAGGGCATACAAGTAAAATGTGCAGGATGCTTAATGGTATGTGACAGTGTTCACACTCTGGAGCATCTTCCCCTCGCAAAAGGTGCCCATGGGTAAGACGTGTATGACCGATTCGGAGTCGACATAATACCACATCATAAAATCGCTCATGATGACGTGCACTCTCCCATTCTTGAATTAAAGGTTTTACGGCATGCAACTTATTGTTCACTTCTTCGTTCCACTCCTCTTGCACTTGAATTTTGTAATTTTTTCAGGGCATGTTTATAATCTCTGTAGGGTATCTTGTGCAGATCCACTTGTCGATCCTTAGCAGTGCTGGCTGAAAGGTCAGCATCCTCATTCCCAGGAATACCTACATGGGAAGGTACCCAGCATAATGTTATTTGTTTCTTCCTTTTTGATGCTGAAAGTAACCGGCTCCTTACTTCTAGAACAAGCGGAGTTTGAGCATCCCCCATTGTGTCCAGAGCTCGTAAAGCACTAAGTGAGTCAGTGTAAACAATTGACTTACGGATCTTCTTTTTAAGAATATGGTCTAAGGCAAGGAGCAAGCCGTAAAGCTCTGCGGAAAGAATACAAGCATTATTGTTAGTTCTCTGGACACACAGCACGGAAGGCCCTACCACTGAGCAACCTACATAAGAATCAGTTTTGCTCCCATCAGTGTAAAAAGTTGTGAAGTCTCGGTACTGGTCCTGGAGTTCTAAACATTCTTGTCTCAGAACTTCATTAGGGGTCTCTTTCTTGTTGTATTTTGTTAGTTTCAACTCACAGTGGATGGGCATGAGGTCCCAAGGAGCTACGCAGTTCAAGTATTGCAAAACTGAGGGTAGCACATCCAGCCCTACGAACTCAGCAGAAGAACGAATTTTCATGACGAGAGGTGGAACAAATGAAGGCTTGTTTATGAAAGTCTGCTCCTAGTGAACGTGTTCTATGCAGTCTAGGGTCGGGTGACCAGGAACAGACCTAATTCGCAGAGAGTACATGAAGCCTAATTCAAAACTTCTTTTCTCCAGTGAGGGCTCATTGGCCTCTACATATAGGCTGAGTATTGGAGATGTGCGAAAAGCACCAGTCGAAAGTCGGAGACCCTGATGATGAATGGGGTCCAGCATCTTGAGAACCGATGCCCGTGCGGAGCCGTACACAATACAGCCATAATCAAATCGGGACCGTACGACTGAGCGGTAGATGTGCAATAAACAACACTGATCAGCCCCCCAGGATACATGCGACAAGACCTTTAGTATATTAAGTGATTTTACACATTTCATTTTGAGGCTCTTAACATGTGGAATGAATGTCATTTTGGAGTCAAATATAAGGCCTAAAAACTTGTATTCATACTTTACTGCAATAGGGACTTCATACATAGTTAAAGAAGGCTCAAGTAAAATTCCGCGGCGACGAGAGAAGCACACACAAACCGTTTTCTCAGGAAAAAAACCTAAAACCATTTACATCCGCCCATTTGACCAAATTGTTGATCGCAAGTTGAACGGGGGTGGTTTAGCCCTTGACTGACCCACAGCAGTATTTTATTAGGTGAAGCTCATTATGACATCCATTAGAATGTGTTAAATTGACAGTTATTGAACCTTGAGAAATGGAAAATACAATGTGTGCCCATTCCATAAAATAAAGAATGCTATCTGCAAAGATGTAGTGAAAAAGATTACAGAATGAACTTGCACTCTACGGCAAAAAAGCAAACGTCTCAGTAAAAGACGCTGAAGAAAGACGATGTTGGAACAAGTAACCGGCGTCGGCAGCAATGTAAAACGAATGAGGAATTACAATCGGGGCAACATAACACCATGCAAGTATTGCGATATAATCTTAGGGGCACTTGTGAGTAGCTCTATTTCTGTACCGAAATGCATTTCCGAAATCTATTTGTGTTTCAGTAGTGAAATACGTTTGCGATGTATTATGATACGTTTCTAGACTTATGTATCTTGTTACATTTATGGTAAGAAATGAGCTGACAGGTTTGGAGATAAAAACAAGCCACGGAATAATCGGACGCATCACTGGTTTATTTTCGCAATGAGTGATTTTTTGCTTTGCTCTCACTTTTAACTTCTACAGCGGCCGGTTTTCTTTCTGCTGACAGCAGCCTTCCTGAGTACATTTGAGGTTATTGTATGGGTAAGAGGCCACCAACAAATGCACAGATGAGATACAATATGTCTAAAAGAAGAAGAAGGCAAAAAGCACGGACGTTTGGGCAGACACGCTTTGTCAGGCGGTGTCATCGGTCGCCAGCGTTCATTGGGTGCGATTATGGGTTATATTCGGTATCAGCGAACAGAGCCAAGGGAAGTCAAGTTGCAAAAAACAAAAGGGGGACAAACACCGACAGAAGGCGGAGAGCTTAGGTGCTACAATCTATGTTTGCCACAGACGAACCCTTCTCACCTCGCCACCCTGCATTTATGAACCGTACAGGGCTGCCGACCGACCATAACGGTAGATGCTAATATTTGTCCCTTGGCCAATGTTAATTTTTTTGCCTCCTCCTCTACACTGAAAAACCCAAAATCCAGCATGCAGCGTGTCGAGGTTGACGGCTGCGGTTTTCAACGGTGGAGGGGGTGATTACACATTAAAAGGTGCTCGTGATAATATATTTCTACAGCTATCTATGATACATTGTTGCGTTTGCACCTCAATGCACCCCTCGAATCCGTGACAGACAAAGGTGTTCTGACAAAATATACAATGAGCTCTCTGCGTCAGGAGGAGAGCAATCTCGGTGGCCCAAAAGGTAACCTGCGGCTGCTGGATGACTTCATGTAAACGGACCCAGAATTCATGGGCTTGGAGAGAGGTGCAGAAACTATGTGACATTCAACTGAAAAGTTAATAAGCTCAAATAATTATCCATTTTAAGCCAAAATCCATGATTCGCACATGCCTAATATTTTCACAATGAAGCCAAAGGCGAACCAAGTAGTAGTCCGTTGATTTATTGCCGAATAGAATACACTTTGAGTACCAAACTGGATGCTTTGCTTATGTTTGGAAGGTTGCAATGACAAATGCAATACTTAATTGGGTGAAAAGCAAAGTTTTGTAACAATTATGTGCATGATTACATTCTACAAGTCGTTTTACGTGTATACACTCTGCACAGCATTCTATTTAAAGCTAACAAAATTAAGAAAAAAGGCTGTGAGGGTTCTGTCGATGTCTTCTTCACTGCGTGTTCGTGGGACTCGGCGGACATTAGTAAAGGGGATAACTGTCACAGTACGTTGACTAATTGACCAAAATCTGTTAGCTTTGTAATTCATGGCTTTATGGACCATGTTGTAACTGCAGTGTTAAAAGCCAGTCAATATTAAAGGCTATCCCTATTTAAACCATTCACAAAAAGCCAAGCGGCTTGGAGGTATTCATTGTCCAACTTTTGCGTTTTTAATGTCGGATGCTAAAACCATGCTAAGCTTAAGCTCAAGATTTCGTGCCGTTAATAATGGGCAGAAGAGTGACCTAGTCATACCGGGTACGTCGTCACTATCTCGACAGTGTGTCCTTGGCGGAAGCATCGGAGTCATACTTCCAGGATAGTGAGGATGCGTCCGAAGCAACCACGTCCGCACGACATCCTGAGGCCTTCTGAGCGCAAGATTTTGGAATTGGGCGACGAAAAGGCAGATTTTTAGCAATGAATATTTCGAAACTTGTTGCCATTCGTAAATTGTGTCAATTGTGTTAGTCTTTAATATTCACTGCCTTTGAAACTAGAATTGAAACATACCCCATAAAACCATTATTAAAAATATTGGTTAATTAGTTTTGAATAACATACTGCTAAGGGTTTTCCCCTTATGTAATGTCCTCTGAGCCCCACAAACACATATTGAAGTCAACATCCAAGTAACACTCACGCCGTTTTTTTTTTTTACTTTGTTTGAGTCAAAATAGAAAGCTTTGTATTTATGTATATATAAATATAATAAATACCGGGTGCATGTGCATGCAGCCGTGCACCATCCCACTATACAGGTCCACATTTCTCTGAAGAAAAACTGGATCGAACGGACAAGGCCAGTTTTACATAAACCCCCAGCACTGCATGTAGCAAAGACTGCCAAACATGATTGCTCACCTCATAGAACACTGCGCGGCTTGCGGTCTTTGACGGTGAGTCTACTCGCTTGGTGCACCTGGGACCTGCTATAAATTCAATACCGCTTGCCATATACCACAAAGTAACAAAGAAAAGCCAGTAATACATTAGTCTACAGCACGACATGTCCCAAGGACCGCTAGAAATTCTCGCCCGACTAGTAGAACACCTCATGGGACAAAACCCTGCATTAAGGACCGATTGAACTTAGTAGAAATGTTGCAGAAAAATAAGTATCTGTATTCAGCTGTGTCAAAACACGTGATCTAATGTAATAATTGTGTGGCCTTAAAGGGGTAGGGAAACGAAATTTCAGCGCTCATTTTCTAGCTTGAATGTGTTGCATGTTGCACCCTAACCTGAAAAAGACCAGCCTTCCGTTGAAAGGCACAAGAAAACTAATTTTAAAGCTAAATAAACGATCTCTCAATGTGCACCTGGTGGATGCATGCGGAGCCTATTTGGGAGGTAAACTAGCAACACTGAGGAACTTGCTACGTAGTCGTGACGCACCAGATTCCTTCGGAGCAGCACCGCCCTTTGGAATTTCAACATTTTCTTTCTTAGCTTTCCTCCTGGCTCAACTCACAAATCGCGCATTGTACCAAACGGTCCAAGAAGACGGAAAGGAACGACTCCCCTCATTCTCGGACCCTCGTTCGTGCAACCGGAAACAGCCATTCTCCCCCTTGAAGATTAGCCCGTCGCTTATACTCGAACAAAAGTTGCTTTCCCCATCTAGTTCAGCCCTAAACTGACAGTGTTGTGGAAGCTACGTGCTTCTTGGGCCAGCCCACGTGGGCCAGCCACACGCTCGTCACGCCACGGGTACTTCGAACGCTTGGTTGTAACGCGCTGACGCTATTGACACCGCCTCAACGCTGATAACGCCACCAAGGGCAAAGCTCATAACCACGTCTGCCTTGCTACTCCACGAACGCAGGGACTCTTTTCGTTCTGTTTTTGTTTGCGCCGAATATCCCATGGCGCATCGCGCTCTCCGTTCGCTTCTCTTCGAGCGCTTGTTCGAGTGCACCGTTTGGAACGAAAAATATAGCCAGAAAAATACAAACGTGCGATAATCATTTACGGTTATTATCCATCATGCTTGACTCACTTCCGAACGAAATTTGAATATTTCAATTTTTGTTTCCGTACCCCTTTAAAGAACACAACTGTGATGATTTAATGAATGATGATGATGAAATAATTTTGACTAAAGAGAGTGAACACAAGTGTATACTGAAAGAATCACTAACAATGGTGAAACCTAGAAATTTATTAGTGCCTTCCCTGTGTTTTGCCATCGAGTGGAAGAAGTTTCTTGGCCTATATTTTTGTGAAAAATTGTTGTGATGCGTCCGTCCGTTTTTTTTTTTTTAAATCTTAATGTTGTGCATATTTTTTATTTCCTAGGTTGAAAGCTCAAGGCATTTCCTGTTGTTTGTTCAATCACATTTACCCAAATGTTAGTAGGTTGCTTTCTTTATGTTTACTGTCCTTGGATATGTCAGGGGTTGTGAACAGTAAAACGCTGTAAGGCCCAAAAAAGGAATTCCCTTTGTAAAGTGGTGGCAAGCAGAAGAGAAATTGTAAAGACTGGCTTCATGTCTTCCCCTACGTTTTCTTTTTTGGTCGCCTATTCATTTTTTGCCCAGTAATACTCAGCTGTGTTTGATACTTCTCTGCGTTTGTGTCATCCTTCAGAGAACCCGTCTTTAATAAATTATGTGTTTAGCCTGTATAGCTAGCTTGCACCCTTGTTTTTGTTTATTAATAAATGACTGTAGGATTCAACTGCAAGCACGGTGTTAATGCATACTAATAAATAGCAGCATACTTTTATTGACTAGTGCTGATGATTGGACTAGTTAGTAGCCAATTATTGAAAACAAATCATGAAGAATACGGGGACAGAGGATATGAACACAACAGAGCGCTGTGTTGATCTCCTCCTTCTTGTCCGTGCGATTCACATTCCATGTTTTTAATAACACATTTATTAATAATTTTCTGCTTGGTATCATCTGTATAGGGGTTCACTGGAACGACCCACCTGCTATTGCATTCACTTTAGGGCAGCTCCACCTTCCTCATGGTGCCATCGTTGAGGAAGTGCAAGGCGGGTGTCACCCTCACTCTTGTGGTGGGTGTCACTCTCACCCTCTTGTGGTTCAGTTCCCCAGGTTCCCATAGGTTTTAAGCTGCTAGCCAAACTGAGTCAGGCCTTCCAGCTTTGCAGGAAATGTCAATTCCACTCTTTTAGACGTAGACACCCACATTTTGCGTGTACGTGAAAGAAGCTATAACAGAGAGGAAACAAAATGATTGGCCTTTTTTTAATTCATCCTTTTCTTTTGCAGAGAACATACATAGACGTTACACGCTATTGTACATTCAGCGGTGCGGCTTAATTTAGGAAGAGCACTTTTTTTATATAACTTTTATAAAAAGAAGAAACTCAATATAATGGGTCGGGCATAAATGGTTGCTATGAACTGCCCTATACATTTACACAATAACTGATAACATCAAAAGAGTAGAGTAGCGTAGGGCTGCACTGCACCAATTACGACTTTGTAACCAACTAATAGTTGGCATTTATTTGTTTATTACTATTGGCTATTATTCTTTGACAGAAAGAATAACCGGGCGAGTTGGTACGGTGGTAGTCTTTGAACTCCATCAAAAATTCAGGTTTGACATTAGTTAATTTTTTCCGCCTTTTTTCATGTTTTTGCTTTTTCTAGCTGCTCTGATTTTTGTAAGGGCTTTCGCCACTACTAAAAAACGTGACATCTAAACTCCTTTTATTTTTTGCATAACACAATCGTGAACTTAAAGAGTGTGCCGGTTCGGTAAACGAGAAGCGACCTAATTTCTGAGATTAGAAGCTCTAAAACCAACGGACAAGTAAAAGAAACAAACAACACAGGGTGTTGTTTGTCCCTTGTTTTTAGCGGATTTACCCTCGGAAATATGACGAAGAGACCGCGCGTCTTTACGGCACAGGCATTAGCTTATGCAAAAGAACATGCTGCATGCTCGCTCTTGTAACGCTTTTCTCGCTCCCGCTTTATGAAACAAATCGGTGGCGAGCGGCTGTTAGGACAAGGCGTCAGAACTAGCATGACCTGTGATTAACACTTTGGGACGGCGACTGAATGCTTGAACTGCCGTCAGGCGGCACTTGAAGGCTCCGCACAAGCGTCGTCGGACGAGCGCCGCACGACGGCGCCCAGAACATGCCCACGGTTCCGTCGCACGGAAATCTTTCTCACACTGCGGAGCGAGCCACAGGTTTTGAAGAAGATACGCTCTTTTCAAATAACGAAATAACACAGGGCAGAAGCATAGTTAGAATCAAGCATAGCTTAACAAGCACACGGTTCACGACAAAGTTTGAAACAGCAGCCCACTTCGCAGAAACAAAGGAAGTTGCTTACCGGCGTTCGCACGAGTCGTGCACGGGCGGTTCTGATCTTACGGGCGTTGGCAAGAAGCAGCGTCTCCCAGCTCACAGTCATCGATTGCTATTCTTAAACACGGTATTCGTAGGGAAGATATCTAAAATATCCACTAAAACGGTAAAAAAGTAAAAAAAAAAAAGATTTCCGAAGCCTCTGGAACTTCAACGGCCATTCAACCGAACCCAACGGAAGCTGATTGCAATAGCGACAGTCTTGTGCAGTCTTCAAGAGTCTCTTTTCTTTTTTCTTGATTGTTAATTTTTTTTAGAACGATACTAAGCAAATTATTATTATATTAGTAATAATAAGAATATCCTTAAAATAATAATGTAAAACATTACAAAAGTGAGTAAATCTTAGGTTTTATTTAAACTTTAGGTTGTTTTTTTGTTTAAACCGAAACCGAAACTAACTTAAGCAACGTTTCCTTCGTCGTAATTGTTTGCGTGTGTGTGCGTGCATGCGCGTGCGTGTTTGTGCGCGCGCGTGTGGATGCGTGTGTGCGTCTCTGGTTGTGCGAGCGTGTGCGTCTGCGCGCGGGCGTGGGTTTGCGCGTGTGCATGCGATGCGCGTGTACGTGCGCGCGCGCGCGTGCATGAGTGCGACTGCGAGCGTGCAAGCGTGTGTTTGTGCGTTCTATTGCACTGTGCCCGCAAGAAGAACAATGGGATGTCCCTGGACACCGTTAAAACACTAACTTATTGAATATTATTATTATTATTATTGTTGTTATTGAGACATAGCCCTGAGTCTTTAGACACTTGCCCTAAACTTTTCTATAAGGAGCATTCACTGGGCGCCATATATGTGGGTGCTGTTCAGAGCGCATGCTCAGAACGAGCCCACATTAATAGGCTGCTAAGACCGGCAACCTTGAGGGTGCGGAATGCACGTGACAAAAGAACTGTGGAAGCTCGTCATCAGCACGCGCTTAGCAGTCGTGCACACATCTATGGCCGCCAGTGAATACTTCCTATAGCTGGATGTAGCTGTATGTATAAATTTCTAAGGCCTACCATGCAAAGCTACAGGGGGTGACAGCCTGCCATTGAATTTTCCATAGACGACCATAGGCCAGAAATAATGGAAACAGCGCGCAAACGACAAGGACGGGAGGAAAAGGAGTACACAGGACTGTTTCCATTATTTCTAAGCATGAACCAACTCGCCCACATCGCTACTCTGACCATAGGCCATTTTTGTATGGGATGTCTCGGACTTGTTTATTATGGGATTTGCCTCTTTATATGTGTGAGGTTTTGTGCATGTCACCATATTGTCAAATGAATATTTTACTCAGGTTGACATGGTCATGTGACAGGTTCTAGCAGCATGTCATTAATATTTGTCAAACATTTTCACTATATTTTGATTTCATGTTGCCAGATACAAACTCGAGACTAACTGATTTTTTTTTACTGTACACTTCCATCAATAAATATTTGTAAAAAATACTAGTATAGAGCATTTCGCCCTACTTTCCAATTTCTGAGCATGAAGTGATTTGTAAGAAAATTAAATATGAACTCATATATAAAATTTTGTTTGCAAACATAAAAACTGTATGCAAAAGAGGCAGTTTATTATCAGCTATTTGTATGAATTACAACTGACATTATAAAAAACTAGACCGCTAACAACTCTTGCTTTTCAAGCAGAAATCTTACCTGTACATTATGGACAGAGCCATATATAAGCTTTCCAAAACCATTTTACATTATTTATTTAGCACCCTCTTCTACACCCTTCTCACATTCTTCACTAAATGTAGGGTGTAACACGAAACAGCACCCTCTTCGGTAAAATTATGAGGTTGTATTCCCAGTTATAAGGGTGTTAAAAGGGTGTAGCCGAAGGCGTAAGTTGCTACAACACCCCTTTTACAGCCTTAAAGGTGTAAAAACTTTTACTGTGCAGTACGGCCGAGCATCACTGGCGTCAATCACCACGATAGCGTCAATAGCGTCAAGGCGTTGCCCACCACCCGCCAACAACCACGTTTTTAACAACAAAACCAGCGTTCTGCACATCTAGGTCGAGATGTTCATTTTCTTTTTCTTTTACATGTGGTTCGACTTTGAATGTTTCCGTTGCGGTTTTAACCGAAGCTGTTAGCTTTCGTTGGCTCAGGACATCAGTATCCTAGCACCTAAATAAAACATTACTGAGACTAGCTTAAGTTTAATCAATATATGAGAGACGCCTTGTTTAGGCTCTTCCAAAACACAAAGCCTGAAATATCCAATCTTATCCGATTCAAGCACAAGCTGATCGGGAAGCGTGGCTAGCGTGGCGGTTTACTAAGCTGAGTGCATTGATACACCTATAGGTTTTTAAGGTAGAGAAGGGGGCTTATGGTCGGTGTACAAGTACACTGGGTGGGTAACGGAGGGTGCGTCCTCCAGGAAAGGCGAGCATGTGCGCCCGATGCACCCGACTACAACTTTGTTTTCTTCGAGTGCAGTTGGGAAGTAAATATGTGGAGCACTGACCGAAAAATCGCGGACGTGGTATTTGCGCTAAGAGGGCCGCGCAGCGACAGAGCGGTATTGTTAGCGCGAAGATGTCTTAGGCACTGTTTTCGTATTTTATGTTCATAGAACAACGACGGGCACAATATTTTCCCACTTCTGGTAATGTTCTAAATGAACATATCACACGACAGTGCTAGTTAAGAGAATAATAGCCTTTCAAGACTAACGAAAAAAAAAAACTGGATAAAACGGTGATCGTTTGCATGCGCTAACAGTGTTCGCTCGATGCACCCGCACTAATATCCTGCGAACCACTCGCTCACGATGCTTCTCTCGCTGCCCGTCGTTATGCCAAAGTTTCGTCAACGCGATGAAAGTTTAAATTATTTCAGTTTCGCCGCAGGGACTGCGGCGAAACTGAAAATCAGCACTTTTGGCCGAACACTTGCTGGCCATGTTTATGTCCCCGGCGGCCAAGTTGAAAACCAGCACTTCTGGCCGAACACTTGCAGGCCATTTTTATGTCCACGGCGGCCAAGCTGAAAATCACTTCTGGCCAAACACTCGCCGGCCGTGTTTACGTTTCCGGCGGCCAAGCTGAAAATCAGCACTGCTGGCCGAACACTTGCCGGCCGTGTTTATGTCTCTGGCGGCCAAGCTGAAAATCAGCACTGCTGGCCAAACACTCGCCCGCCGTGTTTATGTTTCCGGCGGCCAAGCTAAAAAGCAGCACTACTTACCAAACACTTGCCGGCCGTCTTTGTCTCCGGCGGCCAAGCTAAAAATCAGCACTTCTGGCCAAACACTTGCCGGCCATGTTTATGTCCCCGGCGGCCAAGCTGAAAATCAACACTGCTGGCCAAACACTTGCCGGCCGTGTTTATGTCTCCGGCGGCCAAGCTGAAAATCAGCACTTCTGGCCAGGCGCTTGCCGGCAGTGTTTATGTCTCCGGCGGACAAGCTAAAAACAGCTAGCTTGTGGCCAGACTCTTGCCGGCCTTGTTTATGTCTCCGGTGGCCAAGCACTTAAAGTGGCCAAGCTGTCCAGACACTGGCCAACCGTCGGCCGATCGAAATTCACTTTCTGGTGCTGCTTGGGTAACCCGTGACTTCAAGTAGTTTCGCGACATCGTCACTTTTCGGAATGAAAACAGTATACGTGCATGCATAAGACGCCTGTAACACTTTCCGTTCATACGCTTTACTAAAAACTTTGAACAACATACTGGCGAGTACGCCCTTGAACTTTTTAAAGAACTCGGCACATATTCCATCGGGTACCGGCGTTTTCGGGGTTGGCAGGTCGTCTATCGCGCGTTCGACTTCCTGAATAGTGATGATCGGCAGCGACAGGTTGTTTGTCTCCTCTTCCGCTAATTGCGGCAGCGGCCCTAGAAGCTTCCCACACAAGGGGTCCCCTTAGTTCGACGTGAGCGCGTTGGTGAAGTTAATAAAAACAGAAAGAATAAACAAAGGGACGGAGAGAGCAGAACCTCTTTCGACTTTCAACACAAATAGCTTCATCAGGCATTGGCACCCGGCCCACATTCGTCTCGGAAAGCCGTCTATAGTGCGCAACAATCGCGTGCTGAATACTGCTTGAGCTCGTGCTCGTAACGCCGTTGACATCGATTTCAGCTATCTCTTTCCGTAGCGCGTATCGCTTTTCGTCTGCTAAGGGCCGTTTTGGTGGCTGCTCGCCCAGGGGGTATTTTGCGGCACGGCGCTCTGACCACGGCGCCGCGATAACTTGCTTGGTGAAACTGTTCTAACCGCTCCTTAACACTTTCTAAATCCTTCAAACAGACGCCGGGATTTATACACTCCGCTTAGAGAGCGCCTCCAGATCCGCGCTTAAACGCTGTTCGGCGCATCGCGCTGCGTAGGTCAAAACAGAGAACCTCTCTATCGCTAGCATTTTTATTTCCTGCTTCCCCACCTCCCACGCCTCAAAAATGTCCCCTCTTACATTTTGAAAACACGATTTGAAAATTTTGTTGACCCCCCCCCCCCCTTCCCCCCCCCCCCCCCCCCCCCCTGAAAAGATTTATTGTCAAGCAGCTTGGTGGTTAGCTTCCAACGCTTCCACTCGAACTTCGCCTTCGGCTGTGCTTTGTCACCGATCGTTGTTGCAACCAGGCAATGATCGGAAAACATAAACTGGTGTAAATTAATAATTGGTTAACAGTGCTGCTACAAAGGCCGAGATGTAGATTCTATCTAATCGGGAGCGGGACGACGCTTAACAGTGGGTGAAACGTATCTCGCGTGTTTCGTTTCTGGCGATCCCTGCGTCTACCAGCTCAACATCTTCGAGCAGCTCGCCTAAAATCGTCGAACTTCTATCGGGTAGCTGCCCAGACGGCGCTCTGTCTATCTCCCGAAGGGTGAAATTAAAGTCGCCACACAACATGACTGTTCTGTCGCAATCCACAAATTGACGCAAGCCAGAAAAAAAGAAAACCGGGTCTTTCATTGTACCGTGGGCGTATACAGGGATAGCCGCCAGTGAACTGCTACGAACAAAAAATCACACATAATAAAACGATCTTTGATGTCGACGGTCACACTTAGCTCAGACAATGAAAACGATCTCTTCAAAAACAAAGAGACAACCACCAGAAACACCGAAAGCGTGTGGGACACAAACTTCATACGAAGATTTTCAAAATGGTTTTAGTGAGTTCGTCCCTTGCTCTTCTTCTTCCATCTCGGTTTCCAGCATCGCTAAGAAATCGGGTTCCTGACTTTCCAACAAACATTGTACTTGGTATAGTATGTTACACATGTTGAAACCTCGAACATTTAAAGAGGCAACCGTGATAGCCGGGTCGAGAGTTCAATTCATGAAGGGCTACGATTGTACACTTGCCTCGAAAATCGCGCATTAGTTCATAGACCAGACCTTGCCACCTTACTGGTTATCGTGGCGTCGCCTCTCGTCCGAGAGGGCGCCCGGTACTTGCTTGTACTCGCCTCGCTTGGTCGCTGCCCTCCATACGTTCGGGTTCGGGGTCGTGCCGGTCGGAGTCGTCTCATCAAGCCCACGCTTGGTGGAGTCCGTGTTATCGTCCAGGCTGTCGACTACGCTTTCGTGGTTTTTCTCGGCCGGCATGAGGTCGGCAGAGGGCAGAGTCGTGCTGGCCTCAGGCGAGGACGCCACAGCTGGGGTTGCCGCACCTTCCGGCCCCGGAGTGTTTGCTGCCCTCTCCTTGCCGCCGTTGTCGTCAGCCCCAGGAGGTTGCTTTGGTTGTTCCATACCTTTTGGGGAGTCCTTTTTGACAGCACCCGCCACAAATTCGCGTCCTCCGCCTCCATGATGAACAGAGACGGCTCGTCCGTTCCCTGTACGTTCGCCAGCGTACGTACATACGGATTCTGCTTTCTCGAGCCCGAAACGGGAGCACTCCGAGCACCTCGAAACGGGACAGTCGCGCCTAATGTGCCCAGAGCGCTTGCGCCACAGGCCGACCAGCGCACTTCCCGGGATGACGATGAGGGTATTCACACCTTGGAGACAAAGTTGATGGGCATCCCGTCAGGCGTAGTCCTCTTTTTCAAGGTCATGCGTAAGAATCGGGTGGTAGATTCAATGCCTTCAAAACCGCGGACACGGCACTTCTCGCGCCCAACCTCGCTTACTTTCCCGTAGGACCCGAAAAGCTTCCGAACCGCATCGTCCGCTACGTGGAATGGCACCCAGTGGATGCGTACACGGATCTCGGTGGAACTAGGATCAATGACGAGGCAGCGAAGGTCCTTTACTTTGATTTTTTTGAAGTTCAGATGCCGTTTGTTTGCTTCCGGTGTGCGCAGTGTCGCCAACCACACATTATTCATCTGGAACGCGCCCAGCGAGATAATATCCGGCAAGGTTGCGGTCCGCTTCAGTTCCTGGCGGAAAACCTGGATGTGGTAGGATCGTCCCTTCACGTCACAGTGAAAAATAACAGAGTTCATAAAGGTTTCCCCGGATGGCATCGAAGGCTAGACTACCTAGTAGTCTTCAGTAGATGACGATGAAGCATCAGACACAGAAGTTCCATGGCTGTCGACGGCCGCTGTAGCTGCTCCGATGGAGCTCATGATTCTAGCGACCGTGCTGTTCGAAATCCGGAATAAAAATCCCGGCCACGGGGGCGCTTGCTTGGAAACACGTGTGGCATTACCGCCCTGTTTAAGAAGGGCATCGTCTCAATGCAACATGCAAGAAAACAAAACCGAGCAAGACAAACAAACAAAAAAAAGAAACGGGAGAATACGTAGGCTGGTGAAACACAGTCTTATGGATCGTAGTACGGCTTCAGGTGCACGACGTGGGCGACTTTTGGTTATGGTTGGCGGCGTGATGAAGTTCTTGTTCCGTCGGCAATCACCTCGTAGTTTAGATCTCCAAGTCGACGAAGTAGCTTGTACCGTCCAAAATACCGTTTCAGGACTTTCTCTCGTTGAGACCACGGTGGTGTCGACACCTACACCCTGATTTCGGGCTAAAAGTGGACGTTCCGGCGACGAAGGTTCTACCCTGTTGGAAAATTTCGATGCCCTATTGGAAAAACGTACAAGAAACAAACCTGCTGCTTGTACAGTTCTGGTATAACACCAGTATAATTTCTTGTTATTATGGATGCAGCTAGTTTGGTTCGGCTTTCTGCATAACTGGAGATACCGGCACCGCTATGGCTCCGGGTCTGTCTATATTGGCAGCCAGTTTGCTTGCCGATATGATTCGGTGTGCTGGTATGATTTTGCGGCCGATGACGTAGGCGACCGCCATCTTTCCAACAAAAAACGCTTATACCACACCACCACCGTTATATCCAAATCATACATGCAGAGAGACGACCGCCATCTTCCAACAAAACGTCCATCGTTTACCACCGGTATCGTTACATACACCATACATGTCGAAAAAGAACATAAGCCGCGTTTACATGAATGCGACTTAGTCGTATTGAATCCAGTTGCCGCATTCCAAATGCGGTCATGTAAACGGCATAATGCGCAAAGCGCATCGCATTAAAGTCGCTAGACAGAGGTGGATCGAGATATCGAGTGCGCATTCATTCAGCCCATGTAAACGGAGATCGCATCGCATTTTGGAACGGGGAGGATTATCGGAAGGCGCTCGCTGCGGGAGCGAGTGAACAGCTGAGAACATGGAGGCGGCCAATCTCGTCGGCGGCGCGGAGAGCGGTCCCGCAATTTTTTTCCCGAGAACAAACGCAAGCTTTTATTGTGATCATAACTAAGCGGAATATAGCGGAGCTGCTCGGTGTGGGCGGCCCCGTCCAAACCTTTGCGAAGTACGACTTGCGTGTCCGAAGGGGTCACAAAGACATCGGTGCAAGCACGAACGACACCGACAGCCCCGAGCACTGTTGAGCACTGCATGGTAGCGCAGAACGAGCAGCTCCTACCTCGGTGCCGTTCCCGGCTGCGCAAGAGCCTCTCGGACTCGGGGTACGGTCGCGATCGGCGAGTTCTGGCGCGGCGAAACGCGGAGGCTTCCTCAAAGCGTGCGCACAGATGTCGCCTCTCGTTCAGAGTGAACCGGCGGCCCGGCCTGGAGTCCTAAACGCCTTGGTTTCGATGCTTCTTCCGTCTCGCAACTTCTTCTACAGCACCGAAGACAGCGGGCACTATCTTTACGGTCACTAAATACGTCGAAAGGCCTCCACGTGCGATGCACCGGAAAACGTGGTGCGGCTGGTGCCGGAACGGAACTGCGTAACTTCGAGCTTTGAGTCAGCGTGCACGGCAACAAACCGATCGTGACACCAAGCCGCGGATACCGCATCGCCGGTCGACAGCGGCAAACGGCCCGTTGCTCGTATCGTGGGCCGTGACTCGTACTCGGCCAACTCGGTGTCTTTTCGTGGCCCCTCGCGTCGTCGCTACCAGCCGCAAACCCGGCGTCGGAGAAAAGCGAAACCGAAACGTAAAGCTTCCGCCCAGTGGCTTCCGCTGTCGCGCCTTTTCTGACTTCCCGGCTTCCACGCTTCCGGTCGTCGCGGAGATGGCGACGTAGTGGTTTTGGCGGTTTTGGCGTCGCTGGCTCGTTCTGCGTTTTGGGGGACTGGGACAGATGTTTTACGGTCCGTTTCTACTGCGTCTCTGGCTCTCAACTCGACGGCGCCTCTCATAGTTCAACCAGGCGTGGTCAACCTGTGTCAGGCCGGCTCGACTCGTCCGATCGCCGGACCGCAGGCGACTTCCCAGTTCGGCCGTGAGGCCTAGGATCCGAAGACGTCTGTCTCCGTGAAGCGGTAAGCGAATCTCGTCCCGTTTTCTTTCTACTTTTAAATTACGTTAGGTGCGCTACAGTGTAAGCATGCGTGCCAAGTGTTCGTAACAATTTTGAACTAGAATAATTGTGCTTCATTGCGGTTTGTCATTTACGGAAAATATAAATCGAGCAATGAACGAGGAGCCATGCTTGAAAACGATGCATGTACGATGTTAACTTCTACCTCGGCGGCTTTAAAAAAAAAGTCAAGACTGGTTACGGTTGGATGCGAGGCTGGTCCCAATGCAATGGTAAGCACTTAGAGCGCCTTTCTGAACGGCATGTAAGCAATATAGCGATCAACGAGACGAGCGACGGCGAGAAGCTACGAGTGCCGGCGCCGAGCGACGAAGATTTCTCACTCTCGCTGCTTGCGCCACTCGGTTCTTGGGCTTCTCAAAACGTCGCTCATCGCCTTGGTCGCTCGCACCAATCGCTTTCATAATGTGTGTCTCGTCGCGCGGCGGACTACCGTGTTCATTCAAATATAAATCGACCTTTTTTTTTTTTTTTTTTTTTTTTTTTTTGGAAATTGCGATTAAAGATTTTTGACCTACATTCGCGACCAAATTTTGCGACCCTACCGGAGGCATGGAGCTATCGAGTCACCGAGCCGGAGTTGCCGTAGAGCCGCGCCGCTTCTTGTTTCAAAACGCTTTTGGTGCACGAAAACAACCGCGGTGGCAGGTGGTTGTTTCGCCATCGCGTTGTTTCGCCTGGTTTCGCCATCGCGCCTCTAGCCACTACCGTTCCCCTTGCTGGGCAACGGGGAAGGAAAGAAACGCGATGCGCCATGCACTTTGCCCTCCATCCTCGCAAACGCGCACAAAAAAAAAAAAAAAAAGAAGTTACTTTTGTTTGTTGTTTGAGGCGGCTCGGCTCGCGTGTTGCTCATGGCGACACGGCGGCTTTGCTTGCGTCTTTGTAGTTCGTCTTTCGTCGCTTCGCACCTTGTTTCGTTTCTTCTTGTCGCCATTTTACCACGGTGTCAGTGAAGTATTGTTGCGAATTTGCGAGGATGTCTACCAAGCTGACGAAGCTTCGGACGACGATGACATGTCCTGAAGTTCTGACGGTGATTAAGTTTTTGGCATCGCCCCGTGATTTAGCTGAGAGTGATGTAAATAAAAGTTT
This sequence comes from Ixodes scapularis, assembly GCF_016920785.2. Lineage (NCBI taxonomy): Eukaryota > Metazoa > Arthropoda > Arachnida > Ixodida > Ixodidae > Ixodes > Ixodes scapularis. The sequence continues at coordinate 188,716,350 of NW_024609835.1, read as the reverse complement.
GTTTCTTTTGCCCAAAATTTCCCCCGTTTTTAAAAATAAAAAAAGGGTCGACATATATTTGAACTACTTATTTTTTTATTCTCGGTGGGTCCAACAAATAGGGTTCGACCTATTTTCGAGTAAATACGGTAACTTTAATTTTTATTTTGGGTTACGTCGGACGTAACTCGAATCCTTGACAGTTACGTTGGGCGTAACTTTAATTTTTATTTCGGGTTCCGTCGGACGTATCGTTAGACACTGCGTTACACTTAAGCAAAATAGGGGCTGCTGGTTCATCATATAAACCAACCATTTGTGTATGATTAAAGCGCATCACTGGCCTAAAAGAAATACTGCCATCCTATAGGAATGTAGCGCTTCATATACATTTGTTAATTTTTACTTTTAGTCCCTGCCCCACCAGATACAACATCTGACCTAAAGCAGTGTTCCGGATCTCCTTCCAAGACCTCAGGCGGGTCGTCATTCAATCCAGGAGTCGGCGGCGTCTCATGGGCGTGTTGCTGGTGCTTCTTACTGGATGGTGCTACCGAGGGAAAAGTGGTCGTGCTTGGGAAAGGCAAGTATGGCCGCCGTAAGTATAGATATTGTTTTTACCTTTGCTCGAATCCACCTTTAAGTAATGCACAGTTCGCATGTGTGCATCTCTCAATGATTCTACAGTCGGCTGTTAATATTTGGAGTGCTCCAACTCTGTCAGCGCTAGTGTCTCTAGATCATGCAAATGGGATGCAGCAATAAACCACATATGCTCTCGCAACAAACAGCGCTGTGCCGAAACACTGTGGAATTTACTCTAGCTTAATAATGCAGCACAAAATAGTTGACACCAAGTATAACTGCTTTTGTGACTCCGTTTTACCAAAAGCTCTGCCGAAACAAACTTGCCGCCTTATAGGTAGTGCAAAAGAACCTCGGTGTGCCTAACCTGGAGAAGGTCATTTTTTTTCATAGGTCAATTTTTTCTTAAAGCAATACCTTCAGCCTCCTTGAAATGTTAACATCATGTGACACTCAGAAGAACAGTAAACCCCTTAATGTTGGCGACCCTTTAATTTTCGTGGCCTGTAATATTGCGGAATTCAGTGGCTGTGATTATGTCCTCTGTGACCGATTCGAAAAGAAATAGGGGCCACCAAGATAAGGGGGTTTTACTGTACATCGGAGGAGAGAGGAAGTCACTTTTGTTTGTATGCAAGAGTAAAACCAACAACAACAATCATGGTGTCGACACTTTGTGAGCCTATCTGTGTCTATTGAATGATATCAATTTTGTTTTAGTTCGTTAAACATTGTTGCCTGTACACTGTGGGATGTCGTCTTCAACAGGAGCAGTGGTTTTCCTCTGAAGCAGGCAGCATGGACGCGTGCCGCAGCACAACATAGTTTATTTGCAGGTGGTACCGCAGTTTGAAGGATGGTTCGCACAATATGGGGGAATCGCAATTCAATGTTCTACCTCGGGCGTAGACAAGATTTGCTCATTCTAAATCATTTTGTCTACAAATCGGGAACTTGCAACAAATGTACCCGCATGGTTGGAAGGGCCAGACAAGCCTTGTGAGTGCTTCGTTTTCTAGCCTCTCAGTCCTGAACCTACTCACGTACCATATGTGTAGATGTTACGATAGGTGGGAGCACTTATTTGGAAAATGGTGAATGGCAACTGTTGTTATCTTTAAGGTGGACTGCATATTTGCAGTACTTTTCCTCACTTGAAAATATGTCTTACTAAAAATATGTAGTATAGCCGATGACAAAAAGAGAATGGCTGGGCGTCCTCCAGCACGTGCTTGTGCTTTTCACCCCGCTTTGGACAGATGTGCTCGCTCCAGGCTCATCAGGCGCTGAAACGTCATCGAAGGCAGCAGACGGGCTGGAGGTGGAACAACGGAGACTTCTCCCTGCCTTTCTGATGGTGTCAGTGAGCGTGTACTTCTATACTCTAACTTAGCTTAACCTGCACAGAGCTGAGTAGAATAGGCTTGGCAAGTGCCCTTATTGCATATGCATTTGTACAGCTGAGGCACTTTCTAAATCAAGAACATTGTGTACCTTACCTTCAAAAACACATCATTTTGGGGGTGCAAAAGGAATTCTAAGGCATATTTTTGTTTGTATTGTCCTATTACGCATCGACTCCTTCAACTTAATGCAGAGTCGACCCAGCCTCTTGAAAAATTTAATGCTTGCCAGGTAATTGTTTTGCATTTAGTTGATATATCAGTATTCAGTTAGGTATCCCAAGTCATTAGTCGTTGAGGTGGAGTCTCTCTGTAAGTCAATCATGTTTAACATTCATAGAAATGCTTGTCAAATAATGGCACTGTCGAGGATATCTATTCAGCTCGGAACAATCGCTGGGCACAAGCTGATCGTGTGGTTACAGGCAGCAAACATCCCGGTTGGAACGTCCTATTTCGCAATGTAGCTGCAGACTAGGTGAGGGCCCCACTCATAAACGTCTATACTTTTAGTCTCTTTAAGCTGGACCACTTTTGACACTACAAGCCATTGCAGCTAAAACAGCATGACACATGATTATAAGCTAGACGTACCATGGTGTCCAACTAGAAGGTCACATGGCTTGCTTTGTGCACTGAATTTGCAAGGATGGCTTGAAGCTGAGATACTTTAAAATAATGCTCTCAGTTTTTAGTGTTGCCCGGCATGGTTAACAAGTTGGTGATATAGCGCTGCATTGAAAAGTCTGTGCATTCATGACTGTATCACCTTATGAATGCATACGAGCTATTAAACTCTTCGTTTTTCAGAGAAATGAAATGCACTTTGCTTCCAATTTCACCCGCTTCTGTAACTTCATGGTATGAAGCACCTTACGGCTGCAAGCTCTGATTGGTCTTGTTCTCTGGTCTGCGCAGGCCCATATCAGGGAGTCGCTCCGAGAGCCGCACCAAAGTTTCCTGCCCGTGGTCGTTCTAAATTTTTTTTGTTGTAGGTATGCATCCTTTCTGTCTTTCCCTTAATTGTACTCGAACGTCTTCTTTTCATTGTCGCCGATTTGCCTCAAAATTGGTTAAGCACACAAATGGACGCTGTACAACTGTATTATACATATTTTGTTCAAGGTAACTTTTCTTTGCCACAGTTACAGATTTTTTTATGAAGGTTAGTCTTTTTTGTTTTTATTTACAAATTTATGTGAGTTTCCATGGGCAACACTAAAACGTTATGCCAGGAGCAAGGAGTCCACTGCTGTAATTTGTTCTCAACTGATTGCAAGAAATTTCGTTAATGTCGTGAAACCTCCTTCCAGCGCTTGCTTTGCAGCATAAAAAAAATTATACATAGGACATACTCTTTTTTTTAAACTGCTTGCTCAATCTGCAGGTCTGCCTGCCATAGATGTGCTACTGGAGAGCAGGCAAATTCGATTGCTGGTTTTGCCATTGCTTTTTTTTTTTTTTAGCCGTTGTCTTAGTAGTTCTTGTAAATTTAGAGATTTTCCTAAAAAGCAAGCCGGGAAGAATATTTAGTTTAGTTAGGTAGCTGAAAGTAATGATTTAGTACCCCTTTGTCAGTAAAATAGATACTGTGTGCCGCTGTTAGTGTCAAGCCGAGATCCACGCTTTTTTGGCATTTTGCTCAGAGTAGTACCCATTCTTATTCGTTAGCCTCTTGGTGTGCCAACTAAACTCTTTGTATACAGACACCTGCCCTCTGCTGGTACACTCTACCCTCATGTTCAGCGAGTGTAAGAACTGGAGTTGTATCCACAGTCGACACTCGCTGAGCACGAGGGTAGGAAACTCTTTCCATTGCAGCAGAGCCATATATGGGGAGAGTCCGGCAGTCTATGATTTCGCTGCCGTAACGTCTTCCTTCCGAGTGAGCTGATCAGCCCGCGGCACAGAGCAAGAGGCGTGAGCGCATGCGCGTGAACTCTAGGCTGCTCCCAGCTGAGCAGGGAGGGCCGCCATTTTCATTCATTCGCCCGGCATGGGATCGATATTCAAATTTCGGTTCTTTCCTTTTATTTGGCAGGCTCTGGCAATAAAATGATATAGTGTCATTCCTCGGTGGCTTAAAAACCTAAAAAAAGAAGTTCCTCTATGTTTGAACGCACTTTTATTTAGACAAAAATAAATAAATAAGCCCGTAGCAGACGACTCATAGCCTCAACAGTGCCCCGTGCCGACAGCTTTGCGTCAAAATGGCGGTCATCTCTTTGCCTCTTTGCTGCCTTCTCTATCCCTCCTTCGGCGTTCTCCTCCCTTTCCTCCTCTCCGGCGCCTTCGTTGCCACACCCGCTGGCTAAACTCTCCCACTATACGGCTTTGCATTGCAGTAGTAGTTTTATTTGTAGTCTTTACAGTTGAATGTGAATATTTGACAGAAGTCTCTCAGGTTGGGGCGAAAGGGGGTTAAATGAATGCATTTGATCATTCGCCTAAATTCGGTACCCATCATTTTAACGCCTACGTAGCCTTGTCCTGGTGGGTGACTATGACTAAAATAAGAGGATCTATGTGCTGATCACGAAAGAATATGCTAGCCATTCTAATGTAGCTCTGCCAAGTACTTGATTGTGATTTGTTTTTATTTTCAGCTACTTGGGTGCCTCAAGATCTGGAGATCCTAGTGGCCACAAGCTTGGACTCAATCTTTTTCTGTGGTCTGGCCAGGACCATGGGGGAGGTAATCCCAGCAACAAGAGCATCGCAGTATCTCCCTGCCTTTGACTTTCGATCAGCGTCACGACAGGGGAGTCCTCGTGCCACCAGGTGTTAGGTATGCCACTTGAAATAAGCATTTTTCTTACCTATTAATAGAACAGCAAAAGCACTACTAAGCCTAAAATGCAAAAAAAAACATATTCAAATCTTGGGTTGGATGAAATTCCAATTACAAAAAGGAGCCTGCAGACATGATTATCATGTGAACTTAAAGCCCGCAGATGTAGGTTCGACGGTGTCACAGAAATAACTTCTCGCAGATCGCCTTGCTCGTGCTATACCCAAACAAATTCTTAAAATAATCATTGTGTTTCGTTGGTGTCATCAATCTTATGTCCCTACCACACCCACCAGTTGGGACATGTGAAATATAGAAAAACAGGAACTTGCACATTGTCAGCTCTGCAAAGATTTATATAGTAAACAGAGCATAGCACGTTCAGCTTAAGAAAAAAAAATTTAGTGCAGGCCTATATTCATGGTTCACATATGTGTGATTGCTCTTTATAATGAAGTGAAAACTGCTTAAGTTGTGGCCCACTACAGGCTTTCTATTAGTGTTAAAAAGTGCGGTAGAAAACATGATTGTGCTTGGAAGACGGGGACATAGGAAGGACAGACACAACAGAGCGCTAACTTTCAACTGATTTAATTCAAGAACCTCAGCGTAGAAACGGACTGTGTCACCGCACCACATCTCAACCAATCCGTGGCCCTGCCACGGACCGCAAGTACGCCAACTCCTTATCCGCCAAGTCAATTGACGCCACACTGACACAACTTGTGCCGGAACTATTTATAGTGTCAGCCTCCATAATCTCGCTAACAGTCCTATCTTTGTGCCTCTCAAGAGCAGTAGACGAAGCAAATAATGGTTTGCACCCGCAGTCATGACAGTGACACGACAGATCATGACTGCGAGTGCAAACCATTATTTGCTCAGTCTACTGTTCTTGCTAGGCACAAAGATATGACTGTTAGAGAGATTATGGAGGCTGATGCTATAAATAGTTCCGGCATGTGTTGTGTCAGTGTGGCGTCAATTGACTTGGCGGATAAGGAGTTGGCGTACTTGCGGTCCGTGGCAGGGCCACGGATTGGTTGAGATGTGGTGCGGTGACGCATTGTGTTTCTACGCTGAGGTTCTTGAATTAAATCAGTTGAAAGTTAGCACTCTGTGGTGTCTGTCCTTCCTATGTCCCCGTCTTCAAAGCACAATCATGTTTTCTAACGTAGTCAGCACTTGTTAAAAAGTGCTGTTGTGTTTTAAGCAGCTCGTACCAAATATTTTCTTGAAATACATTGGTTCATGGAAATTATTATGTAGATGTTGGCAGACAGTCATGGTGAGGCCAATCTTTAATGCCAAGTGGTCCATTTATTCAGAGTTAATTGAGTTTGTAAATATTGTAGGTCGCAAATTAAATTTTTATGGTACGCAATGGGCACAATCATCCGTAATGACTAGCTCTACCTAGGGGAACTTCATACGTTTACTACGGCAAGATGGTTTCGAAAAACAAAGTATTTAGTTTATTCAAATCCTGCACTAACCTTGTCTTTAGAAACTTTTTATATTCTTTGCGATGCTGAGATAAGATTCTGGAAATAGTTTTTCTAGAACTACTCTAGATATTTCCAGTTCATCATTTTTCTCGCAAAGCATTCGAGAGAGCCAAACCCTGTAATGTACGGAGGGAACTCACAGAATGATGCGACTGACAGTTTGGAACATTCGGCACTGTAACAGTAATTATGACATGTCACTTATGTAATGCTCATTATCGCAGATCAAACTGCTTTTTCCGTCTACACTCATTTTCAGTAGGCTCATTCAGCGAACTCCCACCTGAGACTGCAGCGCTGGGTTCTGCAAAGTAATTTGAATGAATATAGATGCAACAGGTTTCTTTGAGCGTGCATCTAACACACATTCTTCATATTGAATCTGCTAACTGTATTCATGACCATGTCCATAATTGTATCCACATTCCAGCTTATTTTTATTTTGACATTTGAGTTTTCTTCGGTACTTTTCTCAACATCTGTGCTTGCTGAGCCGTACTCAAGTCCATACATCTTGTCTTTCGCTATTACATTAATATATAGAACTGTTGATGCCAAGTGAGAATTCAAGGTACCGAATCTGTCGTGCGAGCTAAATAAGAACCAATAAAAAGCTCTACAAAGGAAATTTTGTTAAAGGATGCTGTATGAGCATTAGAATAGTACATGCCATGCTAAAAAAAAAATACAAATTCTTGTTAGGTATGCGAGGATGACAGTGCTGTGCTGTTTCTGATGTGTCACAAAAAAAAAAAAGAAATCAGTGCCATACAGTGTTCCTTATGGAAGTACAAACTGTTGAATTCGAAGCCCAGAAGTTTTATTCAAGAATGTTCCTCAATACAAATGTACTTAGAGATCTGAGCTACTGACTCATACATGACTATGTGGCAAACATTCATTTTCATGTGGCTTATAGTTTACAAGGTCTAGTCTGCATTGATTTATTGCATTCATGCTGAAACTGGGAGGGGTTCTCTGGGTATGAATAAAGAGATAAACATTTCTTGAAATCAAAACATTTGAGAACGGACAAAAGGAAGGATCTGAGAACGGTATCTTAGATTCTCTTCTTTTTCTTACAGTATCTCTAATGTTCACTTTATTTCACCTGATGCATTTAGTTTTTAGCGCAGCTCTTAGCACCCGTTTCCGCGTTTTGCGGCGTCGCTGTCGGCGTAACCGCCCAACTAAACTTGGCAGGAAATTGAATTAATGTTGTGGTCATGTGACGTTAATATTTCCGCTAAGTCTAGCTGAGAAACTGAATTTTTTTATGGATGACGTGACACGGTCATGCGACGTCATTTTCCCCGCTACTTTTAGCGGAAAAACTGCATTTGTGTTGAGGTCATGTGACATCAATTTCTGCGCTAAATTTAGGGGGAAACTTAACCAGCTAAATTTAGTGGGGAAATTTTCCCGCTAAATTCAGGGAAATTTCCCGCTAAATGGGAGGGAGCAGAAGAGGAGGAGGGGAGGGGGAGGAGGGGCATACCCTCCCATCCTCCTCTTCAAGATCTGTGCTCTAATTTCACGTTACAGAGAATTGTAAACGTCTCATATTTCATCTCATGTTTATTCAACTTTTATATTGCAGGTGCGCTCGCAGCACAAATCTGGGTTGTGCTGATCCTCTACGCACAAGTTAGGAACTCCTGAGTGGCAAGAGTGGGAGTTTGGTCTGACAGCTCAAGGGACACCATTGTTCAGTATTGAATTTTTAATAATCTTCTTTTGAGCAAAGTTAAGCTTTGCTGCATGCAGTTCTTGTAAAAATAAATACCTGCAACCAAATTTACCAGGTCACGACATTTCGCCTCTGCTCTTAGTGCTCCTGGTGAGCCTCGGATAAGAGCTTACTGGTGTGCAAACATCATGCTTGTTTGAAACCACTCACTGATGTAGAGACTCGCTGACATCCAGCATTCCAATGAAATGCTGGATGTCCACAAGTCTTTCTTGAACAATGCAAGCGGGGAAGGAACCATACAATCGTATCGTATTGGGGGACATTCTACAGAGTGTTTTTTTCTATGTTTTACAGATTTTTTTTAAAAAAGCCGTAAAAGCTACATTTACACGGTCTGTGCACGTGATTTATATGGCCAGGGCGGCATAGTATAAAAGGCTAATTTGTAATGATCCGTCGGCTTATTACAGAGATGTGCCAGACTTCTTTCAGAAAACTAGATGGAGGTTCATTCTAGCGTAGTTTTATCCCGCGAATCTGAATATCCCGTTCGTTTTCCTCAAAGATATAACTAAACGTCAGAAAACACACAAAAACATCCTACCAACAGTGACATCTTAAGAAGACCTTTCGGCCGCCAGGCGTGTGTCGCTTAAGGGCCGCTCGTCCAATCGCAAGTTTTCTAGGTATATTCTCCAGCATTGGCACCAGTTGTGACACATTTTTCTGCCCTTTTAAAAAATAGCATGTGCGTGCATAGCTTTGATAGGCGCTGAAGATGCGTGAACAAAGATTTTGAAAGCTGCTCTTGTGACGTCGCTCTCTAGGGAAGTGCTTTCACAGCGCTTTAAAAATGACTATGCAGCCTCGATTAATTAAATTAGCAAATAATTTTGATATTTGAGATTCTGGAGGTCGAATGAAGAAGATTTAAGTGTTTTCTCAAATAGAAAACTGCTTCAGCCTCTCTCTAAGTATAGTATGTTCGTGAAATTTTTAATCAGTTAAAATAGACCCATGGTTCCAATTAGAAACTTGCTAAGCATCATCAAAACACACTAAATCAATTTTCTTTGTAAAGATATAAGACAAGAGTAGCATTTTATGGCGTTCTAAAAAAATGGTCAATTTGGACGCGTTTCCAGACTTCGGTTTCTTACCAGAGCGCATCTTTGCACCTGCGGTCCAGCTGCCCAGTGGCCACAGTGCGAAGCCGCCCCCTCGCCTCCCTCGTAGGATGAAGGGAAGCAAGGCGCACGTGTGTTGCGTGTCTAAGCCCCTGGGGAACAGGACCGTGGGCGCAGAGATGAGCTCTGATAAGAAACTGAAACCTAGAAACTCATCCAAATAAAGCTTTTTACAGAACGCATAAAACGCTACCCCTGCATTATATCCTTCTAAAAAAACTTGATTTTGTGGTTTTCAATGACTCAGCAAGTTTCTAATTGAAACCATATTTTCATTTTCACTAATTAAAAAGTTGATTAACAAATTGTATTTAATCATCTGACTGATCGTTACGACTAGGTCCCTATACTACGTACGCCTGGCCGTATAACTCGCCTGCACAAACCGCATTAATTTAGCTTTCACGACCTTTCTAAACATATATGTAAAGCTTAAAACTAAATCGCCCTGTACAACAGTGAAAAGGCGAACCAACATGCTGGAGCCATATGGCTCCACCATGCTGGTATCGCCTTTTTGCTGGTATAGGATGTCCCATATTACGTTATGCATGTATGGTTCCGTCCGCCTCCATGGTTCCGCCTTAATCCACTACGCTGGTATAGGATGTCCCATAATACGACACGCTTGTATGGTTCCGCCCACCTGTATGGTTCCGCCTTGTTCCACTATACTGGAGCCGCCTTTTTCGCTTGTATAGGATGTCCCATATTACGGTTACGCTTGTATGAGCCTTTTCCGTCATCTTTCCATCATCGATATTTTCCAACAGGGTGATGGAAAGAATTCGGAAAAGGCTCATACAAGCGTAACCGTAATATGGGACATCCTATACAAGCGAATCGGCGGATCCAGTATAGTGGTTTAGAGCGGAACGATACAGGTAGGCGGAACCATACAAGCGTGTCGTATTATGGGACATCGTATACCAGCGTAGTGGAATATGGCGGAAAATGTGGAACCATACATGCATAACGTAATATGGGACAACCTATACCAGCCAAAAGGCGATACCAGCACGGTGGAGCCATATGGCTCCAACATGCTGGTTTCGCCTTTTCACTGTTGTACAGGGCGATTTAGTTTTAAGCTTTACATATATCTTTAGAAAGGTCGTGAAACCCTGTTGGAAAATCTCGATGATGGAAAGATGACGGGAAAGGCTCATACAAGCATAACCGTAATATGGGACATCCTATACAAGCGAAAAAGGCGGCTCCAGTATAGTGGAATAAGGCGGAACGATACAGGTGGGCGGAACCATACAAGCGTGTCGTATTATGGGACATCCTATACCAGCGTAGTGGATATAGGCGGAACCATGTAGGCGGACGGAACCATACATGCATAACGTAATATGGGACATCCTATACCAGCAAAAAGGCGATACCAGCATGGTGGAGCCATATGGCTCCAGCGTGTTGGTTTCGCCTTTTCACTGTTGTACAGGGCGATTTAGTTTTAAGCTTTACATATATGTTTAGAAAGGTCGTGAAAGCTATATTAATGCGGTTTGTGCAGGCGAGTTATACGGCCAGGCGTACGTAGTATAGGGACCTAGTCGTAACGATCAGTCAGATAATTAAATACAATTTGTTAATCAACTTTTTAATTAGTGAAAATGAAAATATGGTTTCAATTAGAAAGTTGCTGAGTCATTGAAAACCACAAAATCAAGTTTTTTTAGAAGGATATAATTCAGGGGTAGCGTTTTATGCATTCTGTAAAAAGCTTTATTTGGACGAGTTTCTAGGTTTCAGTTTCTTATCAGAGCTCATCTCTGCGCCCACGGTCCTGTTCCCCAGGGGCATAGACACACAACACACATGCGCCTTGCTTCCCTTCATCCTACGAGGGAGGCGAGGGGGCGGCTTCGCACTGCGGTCACCGGGCAGCTGGACCGCAGGTGCAAAGATGCGCTCTGGTAAGAAACCGAAGTCTGGAAATGCGTCCAAATTGACCATTTTTTTATAACGCCATAAAATGCTACTCGTCTTATATCTTTACAAAGAAAATTGATTTAGTGTGTTTTGATGATGCTTAGCAGGTTTCTAATTGGAACCATGGGTCTATTTTCACTGATCAAAAATTTCACGAACATACTATACATACTAGATACATACTTTCACGAACATACTATACATACTAGAACATACTAGAGAGGCTGAAGCAGTTTTGTATTTGAGAAAACACTTTTAAATCTTCTTCATTCGACCTCCAGAATCTCAAATATCAAAATTATTTGCTAATTTAATTAATCAAGGCTGCATAGTCATTTTTAAAGCGCTGTGAAAGCACCTCCCTAGAGAGCGACGTCACAACAGCAGCTTTCAAAATCTTTGTTCACGCATCTTCAGCGCCTATCAAAGCTATGCACGCACATGCTATTTTTTAAAAGGGCAGAAAAATGTGTCACGACTGGTGCCAGTGCCGGAGAATATACCTAGAAAACTTGCGATTGGACGCGCGGCCCTTAAGCGACACACGCTTGGCGGCCGAAAGGTCTTCTTACGATGTCACTCTTGGTGGGATGTTTTTTTGTGTTTTCTCACGTTTAGTTATATCTTTGAGGAAAACGAACGGGATATTCAGATTCGCGGGATAAAACTACGCTAGAATGAACCTCCATCTAGTTTTCTGAAAGAAGTCTGGCACATCTCTGTAATAAGCCGACGGATCATTACAAATTAGCCTTTTATACTATGCCGCCCTGGCCATATAACTCACGTGCACAGACCGCGTAAATGTAGCTTTTACGGCTTTTTTAAAAAAAATCTGTAAAACATAGAAAAAAAAACTCTGAAGAATGTCCCCCAATACGATACGATTGTATGGTTCCTTCCCCGCTTGCATTGTTCAAGAAAGACTTGTGGACATCCAGCGTTTCATTGGAATGCTGGATGTCAGCGAGTCTCTACATCAGTGAGTGGTTTCAAACAAGCATGGTGTTTGCACACCAGTAAGCTCTTATCCGAGGCTCACCAGGACCACTAAGAGCAGAGGCGAAATGTCGTGACCTGATAAATTTGGTTGCAGGTATTTATTTCTACAAGAACTGCATGCAGCAAAGCTTAACTTTGCTTAAAAGAAGATTATTAAAAATTCAATACTGAACAATGGTGTCCCTTGAGCTGTCAGACCAAACTCCCACTCTTGCCACTCAGGAGTTCCTAACTTGTGCGTAGAGGATCAGCACAACCCAGATTTGTGCTGCGAGCGCACCTGCAATATAAAAGTTGAATAAACATGAGATGAAATATGAGACGTTTACAATTCTCTGTAACGTGAAATTAGAGCACAGATCTTGAAGAGGAGGATGGGAAGGTATGCCCCTCCTCCCCCTCCCCTCCTCCTCTTCTGCTCCCTCCCATTTAGCAGGAAACTTCCCTGAATTTAGCGGGAAAATTTCCCCACTAAATTTAGCTGGTTAAGTTTCCCACTAAATTTAGCGCAGAAATTGATGTCACATGACCTCAACACAAATGCAGTTTTTCCGCTAAAAGTAGCAGGGAAAATGACGTCGCATGACCGTGTCACGTCAGCCATAAAAAAAATTCAGTTTCTCAGCTAGACTTAGCGGAAATATTAACGTCACATGACCACAACATTAATTCAATTTCCTGCCAAGTTTAGCAGGGTGGTTATGCCGACAGCGACGCCGCGAAACGCGGAAACGGGTGCTAAGAGCTGCGCTAAAAACTAAATGCATCAGGTGAAATAAAGTGAACATTAGAGATACTGTAAGAAAAAGAAGAGAATCTAAGATACCGTTCTCAGATCCTTCCTTTTGTCCGTTCTCAAATGTTTTGATTTCAAGAAATGTTTATCTCTTTATTCATACCCAGAGAACCCCTCCCAGTTTCAGTATGAATGCAATAAATCAATGCAGACTAGACCTTGTAAACTATAATCCACATGAAAATTAATGTTTGCCACATAGTCATGTATGAGTCAGTGGCTCAGATCTCTAAATACATTTGTATTGAGGAACATTCTTGAATAGAACTTCTGGGCTTCGAATTCAACAGTTTGTACTTCCATAAGGAACACTGTATGGCACTGATTTTTTTTTTGTGACACATCAGAAACAGCACAGCACTGTCATCCTCGCATACCTAACAAGAATTTGTATTTTTTTTTTAGCATGGCATGTGCTATTCTAATGCCCATACAGCATCCTTTAACAAAATTTCCTTTGTAGAGCTTTTTATTGGTTCTTATTTAGCTCGCACGACAGATTCGGTACCTTGAATTCTCACTCGGCATCAACAGTTTTATATATTAATGTAATAGCGAAAGACAAGATGTATGGACTTGAGTACGGCTCAGCAAGCACAGATGTTGAGAAAAGTACTGAAGAAAACTCAGATGTCAAAATAAAAATAAGCTGGAATGTGGAATTATGGACATGGACATGAATACAGTTAGCAGATTCAATATGAAGAATATGTTTAGACGCACGCTCAAAGAAACCTGTTGCATCTATATTCATTCAAATTACTTTGCAGGACCCAGCGCTGCAGTCTCAGGTGGGAGTTCGCTGAATAAGTCTACTGAAAATGAGTGTAGACGGAAAAAGCAGTTTGATCTGCGATCATGAACATTACATAAGTGACATGTCATTATTACTGTTACAGTGCCGAATGTTCCAAACTGTCAGTCGCATCATTCTGTGAGTTCCCTCCGTACATTACAGGGTTTGGCTCTCTCGAATGCTTTGCGAGAAAAATGATGAACTGGAAATATCTAGAGTAGTTCTAGAAAAACTATTTCCAGAATCTTATCTCAGCATCGCAAAGAATATAAAAAGTTTCTAAAGACAAGGTTAGTGCAGGAGTTGAATAAACTAAATACTTTGTTTTTCGAAACCATCTTGCCGTAGTAAACGTATGAAGTTCCCCTAGGTAGAGCTAGTCATTACGGATGATTGTGCCCATTGCGTACCATAAAAATTTAATTTGCGACCTACAATATTTACAAACTCAATTAACTCTGAATAAGTGGACCACTTGGCATTAAAGATTGGCCTCACCATGACTGTCTGCCAACATCTACATAATAATTTCCATGAACCTATGTATTTCAAGAAAATATTTGGTGCGAGCTGCTTAAAACACAATAGCACTTTTTAGCAAGTGCTGATTGTTGGGCAAGTTGGTACGGTACGTTAGAAAACATGATTGTGCTTTGAAGACGGGGACATAGGAAGGACAGACACCACAGAGTGCTAACTTTCAACTGATTTAATTCAAGAACCTCGGCGTAGAAACACACTGCGTCACCGCACCACATCTCAACCAATCCGTGGCCCTGCCACGGACCGCAAGTACGCCAACTCCTTATCCGCCAAGTCAATTAACGCCACACTGACACAACACGTGCCGGAACTATTTATAGCATCAGCCTCCATAATCTCTCTAACAGTCATATCTTTGTGCCTAGCAAGAACAGTAGACTGAGCAAATAATGGTTTGCACTCGCAGTCATGATCTGTCGTGTCACTGTCATGACTGCGGGTGCAAACCATTATTTGTTTCGTCTATTGTTCTTGAGAGGCACAAAGATATGACTGTTAGCGAGATTATGGAGGCTGACACTATAAATAGATCCGGCACAAGTTGTGTCAGTGTGGCGTCAATTGACTTGGCGGATAAGGATTTGGCGTACTTGCGGTCCGTGGCAGGGCCACGGATTGGTTGAGATGTGGTGCGGTGACACAGTCCGTTTCTACGCTGCGGTTCTTGAATTAAATCAGTTGAAAGTTAGCGCTCTGTTGTGTCTGTCCTTCCTATGTCCCCGTCTTCCAAGCGCAATCATATTTTCTACCGCACTTTTTAACACTAATAGAAAGCCTGTAGTGGGCCACAACTTAAGCAGTTTTCACTTCATTATAAAGAGCAATTACACATATGTGAACCATGAATATAGGCCTGCACTGAATTTTTTTCTTAAGCTGAACGTGCTATG
Source organism: Ixodes scapularis (assembly GCF_016920785.2). Lineage (NCBI taxonomy): Eukaryota > Metazoa > Arthropoda > Arachnida > Ixodida > Ixodidae > Ixodes > Ixodes scapularis. The sequence goes on along the minus strand of NW_024609835.1, from coordinate 188,701,236 downwards.
CTCTGTTTACTATATAAATCTTTGCAGAGCTGACAATGTGCAAGTTCCTGTTTTTTTATATTTCACATGTCCCGACTGGTGAGTGTGGTAGGGACATAAGATTGATGACACCAACGTAACACAATGATTATTTTAAGAATTTGTTTGGGTAAAGCACGAACAAGGCGATCTGCGGGAAGTTATTTCTGTGACACCGCCGAACCTACATCCGCGGGCTTTAAGTTCACATGTTAATCATGTCTGCAGACTCCTTTTTGTAATTGGAATTTCATCCAACCCAAGATTTGAATATGTTTTTTTTTCATTTTAGGCTTAGTAGTTCTATTTTGCTGTTCTATTAATAGGTAAGAAAAATGCTTATTTCAAGTGGCATACCTAACACCTGGTGGCACGAGGACTCCCCTGTCGTGACGCAGACCGAAAGTCACAGCCAGGGAGATACTGCGATGCTCTTGTTGCTGGGATTACCTCCCCCATGGTCCTGCCCAGACCACAGAAAAAGATTGAGTCCAAGCTTGTGGCCACTAGGATCTCCAGATCTTGAGGCACCCAAGTAGCTGAAAATAAAAACTAATCACAATCAAGTACTTGGCAGAGCTACATTAGAATGGCTAGCATATTCTTTCGTGATCAGCACATAGATCCTCTTATTTTAGTCATAGTCACCCCCCAGGACAAAGCTACGTAGGCGTTAAAATGATGGGTACCGAATTTAGGTGAATGATCAAATGCATTCATTTAACCCCCTTTCGCCCCAACCTGAGACTTCTGTCAAATATTCACATTCAACTGTAAAGACTACAAATAAAACTACTACTGCAATGCAAAGCCGTATAGTGGGAGAGTTTAGCCAGCGGGTGTGGCAACGAAGGCGCCGGAGAGGAGGAAAGGGAGGAGAACGCCGAAGGAGGAAGAGAGAAGGCAGCAGGGAAACAAAGAGGAGACGACCACCATTTTGACGCAAAGCTGCCTGCACGGAGCACTGTTGAGGCTACGTGTCGTCTGCTACGGGCTTATTTATTTTTTTTGCCTAAATAAAAGTGCGTTCAAACATGGAGGAACTTCTTTCTTTGGGTTTTTAAGCCACCGAGGAATAACACTATATCATTTTATTGCCAGAGCCTGCCAAATAAAAGGAAAGAACCGAAATTTGAATATCGATCCCATGCCGGGCGAATGAATGAAAATGGCGGCCCTCCCCGCTCAGCTGGGAGCAGCCTAGAGTTCACGCGCATGCGCTCACGCCTCTTGCTCTGTGCCGCGGGCTGATCAGCTCACTCGGAAGGGAGACGTTACGGCAGCGAAATCATAGACTGCCAGACTCTCCCCATATATGGCTCTGCTGCAATGGAAAGATTTTCCTACCCTCGTGCTCAGCGAGTGTCGACTGTGGATACAACTCCGGTTCATACACTCGCTGAACATGAGGGTAGAGTGTACCAGCAGAGGGCAGGTGTCTGTATACAAAGAGTTTAGTTGGCACACCAAGAGGCTAACGAATAAGAATGGGTACCACTCTGATCAAAATGCCAAAAAAGCGTGGATCTCGGCTTGACACTAACAGCGGCACACAGTATCTATTTTAGTGACAAAGGGGTACTAAATCATTATTTTCAGCTTCCTAACTAAACTAAATATTCTTCCCGGCTTGCTTTTTAGGAAAATCTCAAAATTTACAAGAACTACTAAGACAACGTCTAAAAAAAAGCAATGGCAAAACCAGCAATCGAATTCGCCTGCTCTCCAGTAGCACGACATCTATGGCAGGCAGACCTGCAGAATGAGCAAGCAGTTTAAGAAACAGAGATGTCCTATGTATAATTTTTTTTATGCTGCAAAGCAAGCGCTGGAAGGAGGTTTCCAACATTAACGAAATTTCTTGCAATCAGTTGAGAACAAATTAGAGCAGTGAACTTGTCCTTGCTTCTGGCATAACGTTTTAGTGTTGCCCATGGAAACTCACATAAATTTGAAAATAAAAACAAAAAAGACTAACCTTCATAAAAAAATCTAACTTTGGCAAAGAAAAGTTACCTTGGAAAAAATATGTACAATACAGTTGTACAACGTGCATTTGTGTGCTTAACCAATTTTGAGGCAAATCGGCGACAGTGAAAAGAAGACGTTTGAGTACAATTAAGGGAAAGACAGAAAGGATGCATACCTACAACAAAAACATTTAGAACGACCACGGGCAGGAAACTCTGGTGAGGCTCTCGGAGTGACTCCCTCATATGGGCCTGCGCAGACCACAAAACAAGATCGGTCAGAGCTTGCAGCCATAAGGTGCTTCATACCATGAAGTTACAGAAGCGGGTGCAATTGGAAGCAAAGGGCATTTCATTTCTCTGAAAAACGAAGAGTTTAATAGGTAGCTTGCATTCATAAGGTGATACAGTCATGAATGCACAGACTTTTCAATGCAGCGCTATATCACCAACTTGTTAACCATGCCGGGCAACACTAAAAACTGAGAGCATTATTTTAAACTATCTCAGCTTAAAGTTAACCACGACAGAAGCTTCAAGCCATCCTTGCAAATTCAGTGCACAAAGCAAGCCATGTGACCTTCCAGTTGGACGCCATGGTACGTCGAGCTTATAATCATGCGTCATGCTGTTTTTGCTGCAAAGGCTTGTAGTTTCAAAAGTGGTCCAGCTTAAAGAGACTAAAAGTATAGACGTTTATGAGTGGGGCCCTCATTTAGTCTGCAGCTACATTGCGAAATAGGACGTTCCAACCGGGATGTTTGCTGCCTGTAACCACACGACCAGCTTGTGCCCAGCGATTGTTCGAGCTGAATACATGTCCTCGACAGTGCCATTATTTGACAAGCATTTCTATGACTGTTAAACATGACTGACTTACAGAGACACTCCACCTCAACGACTAATGACTTGGGATACCTAACTGAATACTGATATATCAACTAAATGCAAAACAATTACCTGGCAAGCATTAAATTTTTCAAGAGGCTGGGTCGACTCCGCATTAAGTTGAAGGAGTCGATGCGTAATAGGACAATACAAACAAAAATATGCCTTAGAATTCCTTTTGCACCCCCAAAATGATGTGTTTTTGAAGGTAAGGTACACAATGTTCTTGATTTAGAAAGTGCCTCAGCTGTACAAATGCATATGCAATAAGGGCACTTGCCAAGCCTATTCTACTCAGCTCTGTGCAGGTTAAGCTAAGTTAGAGTATAGAAGTACATGCTCACTGACACCATCTGAAAGGCAGGGAGAAGTCTCCGTTGTTCGACCTCCAGCCCGTCTGCTACCTTGGATGACGTTTCAGCGCCTGATGAGCCTGGAGCGAGCACATCTGTCTAAAGCGGGGTGAAAAGCACAAGCATGTGCTGGAGGACGCCCAGCCATTCTCTTTTTGTCATCGGCTATACTACATATTTTTAGTAAGACATATTTTTAAGTGAGGAAAAGTACTGCAAATATGCAGTCCACCTTAAAGATAACAACAGTTGCCATTCACCATTTTCCAAATAAGTGCTCCCACGTACCGGAACATCTACACATGTGGTGCGTGAGTAGGTTCAGGACTGAGAGGCTAGAAAATGAAGCGCTCGCAAGGCTTGTCTGGCCCTTCCAACCATGCGGGTACATTCGTTGCAAGTTCCCGATTTGTAGACAAAATGATTTAGAATGAGCAAATCTTGTCTACGCCCGAGGTAGAACATTGAATTGCGATTCCCCCATATTGTGCGAACCATCCTTCAAACTGCGGTACCACCTGCAAATAAACTATGTTGTGCTGCGGCACGCGTCCATGCTGCCTGCTTCAGAGGAAAACCACTGCTCGTGTTGAAGACGACATCCCACAGTGGACAGGCAACAATTTTTAACGAACAAAAACAAAATTGATATCATTCAATAGACACAGATAGGCTCACAAAGTGTCGGCACCATGATTGTTGTTGTTGGTTTTACTCTTGCATACAAACAAAGGTGACTTCCTCTCTCCTCCGATGGACAGTAAAACCCCCTTATCTTGGTGGCCCCTATTTCTTCTCGAATCGGTCACAGAGGACATAATCGCAGTCACTGAATTCCGCAAAATTAAAGGCCGCGAAAATTAAAGGTTCGCCAACATTAAGGGGTTTACTGTTCTTCTGAGTGTCACATGATGTTAACATTTCAAGGAGGCTGAAGGTATTGGTTTAAGAAAAAATTGACCTATGAAAAAAATGCCCTTCTCCAGGTTAGGCACGCGAGGTTCTTTTGCACTACCTATAAGGTGGCAAGTTTATTTCGGCAGAGCTTTTGGTAAAACGGAGTCACAAAAGTAGCTATATTTGGCGTCAACTATTTTGTGCTGCATTATAAAGCCAGAGTAGATTCCACAGTGCGTGCTTCAGCAGAGCACTGTTTGTTGCGAGAGCATATGTGGTTTAGTGTTGCATCCCATTTGCATAATCTAGAGAACCTAGCGCTGACAGAGTTGGAGCACTCCAAATATTAACAGCCGACTGTAGAAGCATTGAGAGATGCACACATGCGAACTGTGCCTTTCTTAAAGGTGGGTTCGAGCAAAGGTAAAAACAATATCTATACTTACGGCGGCCATACTTGCCTTTCCCAAGCACGACCACTTTTCCCTCGGTAGCACCATCCAGTAAGAAGCACCAGCAACACGCCCATGAGACGCCGCCGCCTCCTGGATTGAATGACGACCCGCCTGAGGTCTTGGAAGGAGATCCGGAACACTGCTTTAGGCCAGATGTTGTATCTGGTGGGGCAGAGACTAAAAGCAAAAATTAACAAATTTATCTGAAGCGCTACATTCCTATAGGACAGCAGTATTTTTTTTAGGCCAGTGATTCGCTTTAATTAAACACAAATGGTTGGTTTATATGATGAACCATCAGCCCCTATTTTTCTTAAGTGTAACGCAGTGTCTAACGTTACGTCCGACGGAACCCGAAATAAAAATTAAAGTTACGCCCAACGTAACTGTCAAGCATTCGAGTTACGTCCGACGTAACCCAAAATAAAAATTAAAGTTACCGTATTTACTCGAAAATAGGTCGAACTCTATTTGTTGGACCCACCGAGAATAAAAAAAAAAATTCAAATATAGGTCGACTTTTTCTTTTATTTTTAAGAACAGGGGAAATTTTGGGCAAAAGAAAGAAACCTTTATTTACATCACTTCACAGCTTGGTAGACATCCTCGCAAATCCGCCACAATACTTCACTGACACCGTTGTAAAATGACGACAAGAAACGAAAGAAGGTGCGAAGCGACGGAAGACAAACTACAAAGACGCGAACAAAGCCGCCGTGTCGCCATGAGCAACACGCGAGCCGAGCCGCCTCAAGCAACTAACAAAAGTAACATCTTTTTTTTTTTTTTTTTGTGCGCGTTTGCGAGGATGGAGGACAAAGTGCATGGAGCATCGCGTTCCTCTCCTTCCCCATTGCCCAGCAAGGGGAACGCTAGAGGTGCGATGGCGAAATCCAATGCCCCAAGAGGTGCGCGCGATAGCGGCATCGGCCACCGCTGTTGTTTTCGGTTGTTTAACAAAAGCCTTTGGAAACAAGAAGCGGCGCAGCTCTACGGCAACGCCGGCTCGGTGACTCGATAGCTTCATGCCTCCGGTACGGTCGCAAAATTTGGTCGCGAATGTAGGTCAAAATTCTTTAGTCGCGATTTCCGAAAAAAAAATTAAATAAATAAAAGAAAAGAAAAAAAAAAGGTCGACATATATTTGAATAAACACGGTAGTCAGCTGCGCGACGAGACACACATTATGAAAGCGATTGGTGCGAGCGATCAAGGTGATGAGCGACGTTTTCTAGAAGCCCAAGAACCGAGCGGCGCAAGCAGCGAGAGTGAGAAATCTTCGTCGCTCGGCGCCGGCACTTGTAGCTTCTCGTCGTCGCTCGTCTCGTTGATCGCTATATTGCTTACATGCTGTTCAGAAAGGTGCTCTAAGTGGTTACCATTGCATTGGGACCAGCCTCGCATCCAACCGTAACCAGTCTTGACTTTTTTTTTAAGCCGCCCAGGTAGAAGTTAACATCGTACATACATCGTTTTCAAGCATGGCTCCTCGTTCATTGCTCGATTTACTTTTTCGTAAATGACAAACCGCAATGAAGCACAATTATTCTAGTTCAAAATTGTCACGAACACTTGGCACGCATGCTTACACTGTAGCGCACCTAACGTAATTTAAAAGTAGAACGAGAACGGGACGAGATTCGCTTACCGCTTCACGGAAACAGAGTCCTTCGGATCCTAGGCCTAACGGCCGAAATCGGAAGTCGCCTGCGGTCCGGCGATCGGACGAGTTGAGCCGGCCGCGCTGTGCTGACCCCGGCTGACCACGCCTGGTTGAACCATGAGAGGCGTCGTCGAGTTGAGAGCCAGAGACGCAGTAGAAACGGACCGTAAAACATCTGTCCCGTAAAACGCAGAAGGAGCCAGCGCCAAAAGCGCTACGTCTGGCTGCGTCGCCATCTCCGCGACGACCGGAAGTGTGTAAACCGGGACTGGCCGGGAAGTTAGAAAAGGCGCGGCAGCGGAAGCCACTGGGCGGAAGCTTTACGTTTCGGTTTCGCTTTTCTCCGACATCGGCCACGGTCGCGGGCTGGTATGTTTGCGGCTGGTTGCGACGACGCGAGGGGCCACGAAAAGACGCCGAGTTGGCCGAGTACGAGTCACGGCCCACGATACGAGCAACGGGCCATTTGCCCCTGTCGACCGGCGATGCGGTATCCGCGGCTTAGTGTCACGATCGGTTTGTTGCCGTGCACGTTGACTCAAAGCTCGAAGTTATGCAGTTCCGTCAGTTCCGTTCCGGCACCAGCCGCACCACGTTTTCCGGTGCATCGCACGTGGAGGCCTTTCGACGCATTCAGTGAACGTAAAGATCGCGCCCGCTGTCTTCGGTGCTGTGGAAGAAGTTGGGAGACGGAAGAAGCATCAAAACCAAGGCGTTTAGGACTCCAGTCCGGGCCGCCGGTCCACTCTGAACGAGAGGCGACGTGTGTGTGCACGCTTTGAGGAAGCCTCCACGTTTCGCCGCGCCAGACCTCGCCGATCGCGACCAGACCCCGAGTCCGAGAGGCTCTTGCGCAGCCAGGAACGGCAGCGAGGTAGGAGCTGCTCGTTCTGCGCAACCATGCAGTGCTCTACAGTGATCGGAGCTCTCGGTGTCATGCGTGCTTGCACCGAAGCCGTTGTGACCCCTTCGGACGCGCAAGTCGTACTTCGCAAAGGTTTGGACGGGGCCGCCGTCACCGAGCAGCTCCGCTAAATTCCGCTTACTTATGATCCCAATAGAAGCTTGCGTTTGTTCTCGGGAAAAAAATTGCGGGACCGCTCTCCGCGCCGCCGACGAGGTTGGCCGCCACCATGTTCTAAGCTGTTCACTCGCTCCCGCAGCGAGCGCCTTCCGATAATCCTCCCCGTTCCAAAATGCGATGCGATCTTCGTTTACATGGGCTGAATGAATGCGCACTCGCCATCTCGATCCATTTCTGTCTAGCGACTTTAATGCGATGCGCTTTGCGCATTATGCCGTTTACATGACCGCATATTGAATGCGGCAACTGGATTCAATGCGACTAAGTCGCATTCATGTAAACGCGGCTTATGTTATTTTTCGTCATGTATGATGTATGTAACGATACCGGTGGTAAACGATGGACGTTTTAGTTGGAAGATGGCGGTCGTCTTTCTGCATGTATGGTTTAGTTATACCGGTGGTCTTGTGGTATAGGCGTTTCGTTGGAAAGATGGCGGTCGCCTACGTCATCGGACGCAAAATCATACCAGCCATACCGAGTCATATCGGCGAGCAAACCGGCTGCCAGTATAGACAGACCCGGAGCCATAGCGGTGCCGGTATCTCCAGTTATGGAGAACGCAAAACCAAACTAGCTGCATGTATAATAACAATAAATTATGGTGGTGTCATACCAGGACTGTACAAGCAGCAGGTTTGTTCCTTGTACGTTTTTCCAATAGGGAAGCTAAATCAATGCGGTTTGTCCAGGCGAGTTATACGGCCAGGCGTACGTAGTGTAGGGACCTAATCGTAACGATCAGTCAGATAATTAAATACAATTTGTTAATTAACTTTTTAATTAGTGAAAATGAAAATATGGTTTCAATTAGAAACTTGCTGAGTCATTGAAAACTACAAAATCAACTCTTTTTAGAAGGATATAATGCAGGGGTAGCCTTTTACGCGTTCTGTAAAAACACTTTATTTGGACGAGTTTCTACGTTTCAGTTCCTTATCAGAGCTCATCTCTGCGCCCAAGGTCCTGTTCCCCCTTAGACAGGCAACTCACGTGCACAGACCGCGTAAATGTAGCTTTTACGGCTTTTTTAAAAATATCTGAAAAACATACAAATAAACACTCTCTAGAATGTCCCCGAATACGATACGATTGTATGGTTCCTTTCCCGCTTGCATTGTTCAAGAAAGACTTGTGGACATCCAGCGTTTCATTGGAATGCTGGTTGTCAGCGAGTCTCTACATCAGTGAGTGGTTTCAAACAAGCATGATGTTTGCACACCAGAAAGCTCTTATCCGAGGCTCACCAGGAGCACTAAGAGCAGAGGCAAAATGTCATGACGTGGTAAAATTGGTTGCAGGTATTTATTTTTAGAAGACCTGCATCCAGCAAAGCTTAACTTTGCTCAAAAGAAGATAATTAAAAATTCAATACTGAACAATGGTGTCCCTTGAGCTGTCAGGCCAAACTCCCACTCTTGCCACTCAGGAGTTCCTAACTTGTGCGTAGAGGATCAGCACAACCCAGATTTGTGCTGCAAGCGCACCTGCAATATAAAAGTTGAATAAACATGAGATGAAATATGAGACGTTTACAATTCTCTGTAATGTGAAATTAGAGCACAGATCTTGAACAGGAGGATGGGAGGGTATGACCCCCCACCCCCAGCCCTCCTACTCTTCTGCTCCCTCCCATTTAGCGGGAAATTTCCGATTTTAGCGGGAAAATTTGCCCACTAAATTTAGCGGGTTCAATTTTCCACTAAATTTAGCGCGGAAATTGATGTCACATGACCTCAACACAGATGCAGTTTTCCTGCTAAAAGTAGCGGGGAAAATGACGTCGCACGACCGTGTCATGTAATCCATAAAATATTCAGTTTCTCAGCTCCCTGTTGGAAAATATCGATGATGGAAAGATGATGGAAAAGGCTCATACAAGCGTAACCGTAATATGGGACATCCTATACAAGCGAAAAGGCAGCTCCAGTATAGTGGATTACGGCGGAACGATACAGGTAGGCGGAACCATACAAGCGTGTCGTATTATGGGACATCCTATACCGGCGTAGTGGATTATGGCGGAACCATGTAGGCGGACGGAACCATACATGAATAACGTAATGTGGGACATCCTATACCAGCGAAAAGGCGATACCGGCATGTTGGAGCCATATGGCTCCAACATGGTGGTTTCGCCTTTTCACTGTTGTACACGGCAATTTAGTTTTAAGCTTTACATATATGTTTAGAAAGGCCGTGAAAGCTAAATTAATGCGATTTGTGCAGGAGAGTTATATGGCCAGGTGTACGTAGTATAGGGACCTAGTCGTAACGATCAGTCAGATAATTAAATACAATTTGTTAATTAACTTTTTAATTAGTGAAAATGAAACTATGGTTTCTATTGGAAACTTGCTGAGTCAATGAAAACCACAAAATCAACTCTTTTTAGAAGGATATAATGCAGGGGTAGCATTTTACGCGTTCTGTAAAAATGCTTTATTTGGACGAGTTTCTAGGTTTCAGTTTCTTATCAGAGCTCATCTTTGCGCCCACGGTCCTGTTCCCCAGGGGCTAAGACGCGCAACACACGTGCGCCTTGCTTCCCTCCATCCTACGAGGGAGGCGAGGGGGCGGCTTCGCACTGCGGCCACCGGGCAGCAGGACCGTAGGTGCAAAGATGCGCTCTGGTAAGAACCCGAAATCTGGAAACACGTCCAAATTGACCATTCTTTTAGAACACCATAAAATGCTGCTTTTGTCTTATATCTTCACAAAGAAAATTGATTTAGTGTGTTTTGATGATGCTTAGAAGTTTCTAATTGGAACCATGGGTCTATTTTCACTGATTAAAAATTTTAGGAACATACTATACTTAGAGAGAGGCTGAAGCGGTTTTGTATTTGAGAAAACACTTTTAAATCTTCTTCATTTGACCTCCAGAATCTCAAATATCAAAATTATTTGCTAATTTAATTAATCGAGGCTGCATAGAGACATTTTTAAAGCGCTTTGAAAGCACTTCCCTAGAGAGGGACGTCACAAGAGCAGCTTTCAAAATCTTTGTTCACGCATCTTCAGTGCCTATGAAAGCTATGCACGCACATGCTATTTTTTAAAGGGGCAGAAAAATGTGTCACGACTGGTGCCAATGCGGGAGAATATACCTAGAAAACTTGCGACTGGACGCGCGGCCCTTAAGCGACATACACTTGGCGGCTGAAAGGTCTTCTTATGATGTCACTATTGGTAGGATATTTTTTTTGTGTTTTCTCACGTTTAGTTATATCTTTGTGGAAAACGAACGGGATATTCAGATTCGCGGGATAAAACCACGCGAGAATGAACCTCCATCTAGTTTTCTGAAAGAAGTCTTGCACATCTCTGTAATAAGCCGACTGATCATCACAAATTAGCCTTTTATACTATGCCGCCCTGGCCATATAATTCACGTGTACAGACTGCGTAAATGTAGCTTTTACGGCTTTTTAAAAAAAAATCTGTAAAATATACAAAAAAACACTCTGTAGAATGTCCCCCAATACAATATGATTGTATGGTTCCTTTCCCGCTTGCATTGTTCAAGAAAGACTTGTGGATATCCAGCGTTTCATTGGAATGCTGGATGTCAATAAGTCTCTACATCAGTGAGTGGTTTAAAACAATTATGATGTTTGCACCCCAGTAAGCTCTCATCCGAGGCTCACCAGGAGCACTAAGAGCAGAGGCAAAATGTCGTGACCTGGTAAATTTGGTTGCAGGTATTTATTTTTAGAAGAACTGCATGCAGCAAAGCTTAACTTTGCTCAAAAGAAGATAATTAAAAATTCAATACTGAACAATGGTGTCCCTTGAGCTGTCAGACCAACCTCTCACTCTTGCCAGTCAGGAGTTCCTAACTTGTGCGTAGAGGATCAGCACAACCCAGATTTGTGCTGCAAGCGCACCTGCAATATAAAAGTTGAAAAAACATGAGATGAAATATGAGACGTTTACAATTCTCTGTAATGAGAAAATACAGTACAGCTCTCGAAGAGGAAGATGGGAGGGTATGCCCCTCCTTCCCCTCCCCTCCTCCTCTTCTGCTCCCTCCCATTTAGGGGGAAATTTCCCCACTAAATTTAGCGGGTTAAGTTTCCCAATAAATTTAGCGCGGAAATTGATGTCACATGACCTCAACACAATGCAGTTTTTCCGCTAAAAGTAGCGGGGAAAATGACGTCGCATGACCGTGTCACGTCATCCATAAAAACACTCAGTTTCTCAGCTAGACTTAGCGGAAATATTAACGTCACATGACCACAACATTAATTCAATTTCCTGCCAAGTTTAGTTGGGCGGTTACGCCGACAGCGACGCCGCGAAACGCGGAAACGGGTGCTAACAGCTGCGCTAAAAACTAAATGCATCAGGTGAAATAAAGTGAACATTAGATATACTGTAAGAAAAAGGAGAATCTAAGATACCGTTCTCAGATCCTTCCTTTTGTCCGTTCTCAAATGTTTTGATATCAAGAAATGTTTATCTCTTTATTCATACCCAGAGAATTCCTCCCAGTTTCAGCATGAATGCAATAAATCAATGCAGACTAGACCTAGTAAACTATAATGCACATGAAAATGAATGTTTGCCACATAGTTATGTATCAGTCAGTGGCTCAGATCTCAAAATACATTTGTATTGAGGAACATTCTTGAATAAAACTTCTGGGCTTCGAATTCAACAGTTTGTACTTCCATAAGGAACACTGTAGGGCACTGACTTTTTTTTTGTTTTTTGTGACACATCAGAAACAGCACAACACTGTCATCCTTGCATACCTAACAAGAATTTGTATTTTTTTTTTAGCATGGCATGTGCTATTCTAATGCCCATACAGCCTCCTTTAACAAAATTTCCTTTGTATAGCTTTTTATTGGTTCTTATTTAGCTCGCACGACAGATTCGGTACCTTGAATTCTCACTCGGCATCAACAGTTTTATATATTAATGTAATAGCGAAAGACAAGATGTATGGACTTGAGTATGGTTCAACAAGCACAGATGTTGAGAAAAGTACTGAGGAAAACTCAAATGTCAAAATAAAAATAAGCTGGAATGTGGATACAATTATGGACATGGTCATGAATACACTTAGCAGATTCAATATAAAGAATATGTGTTAGACGCACGCTCAAAGAAACCTGTTGCATCATTATTCATTCAAATTACTTTGCAGAACCCAGCGCTGCAGTCTCAGGTGGGAGTTCGCTGGATGAGTCTACTGAAAATGAGTGTAGACGGAAAAAGCAGTTTGATCTGCGATAATGAGCATTACATAAGTGACATGTCATTATTACTGTTACAGTGCCGAATGTTCCAAACTGTCAGTCGCATCATTCTGTGAATTCCCTCCGTACATTACAGGGTTTGGCTCTTTCGAATGCTTTGCGAGAAAAATGATGAACTGGAAATATCTAGAGTAGTTCTAGAAAAACTCTTTCCAGAATCTTATCTCAGCATCGCAAAGAATATAAAAAAGTTTCTAAAGACAAGGTTAGTGCAGGAGTTGAATAAACTAAATACTTTGTTTTTCGAAACCATCTTGCCGTAGTAAACGTACGAAGTTCCCCTAGGTAGAGCTAGTCATTACGGATAATTGTGCCCATTGCATACCATAAAAATTTAATTTGCGACCTACAATATTTACAAACTCAATTAACTCTGAATAAGTGGACCACTTGGCATTAAAGATTGGCCTCACCATGACTGTCTGCCAACATCTACATAATAATTTTCATGAACCTATGTATTTCAAGAAAATATTTGGTGCGAGCTGCTTAAAACACAATAGCACTTTTTAACAAGTGCTGATTGTTGGACAAGTTCGTACGGTACGTTAGAAAACATAATTGCGCTTTAAAGACGGGGACATAGGAAGGACAGACACCACCGAGTGCTAACTTTCAACTGATTTAATTCAAGAACCTCAGCGTAAAAACACACTGCACACCGCACCACATCTCAACCAATCCGTGGCCCTGCCATGGACCGCAAGTATGCCAACTCCTTATCCGCCAAGTCAATTGACGCCACACTGACACAACACGTGCCAGAACTATTTATAGCATCAGCCTCCATAATCTCTCTAACAGTCATATCTTTGTGCCTAGCAAGAACAGTAGACAAAGCAAATAATGGTTTGCACTCGCAGTGATGATCTGTCGTGTCACTGTCATGACTGCGGGTGCAAACAATTATTTGCTTCGTCTACTGTTCTTGAGAGCCACAAAGATAGGACTGTTAGCGAGATTATGGAGGCTGACCCTATAAATAGTTCCGGCACAAGTTGTGTCAGTATGGCGTCAATTGACTTGGCGGATAAGGAGTTGGCGTACTTGCGGTCCGTGGCAGAACGGATTGGTTGAGATGTGGTGCGGTGACAAAGTCCGTTTCTACGCTGAGGTTCTTGAATTAAATCAGTTGAATGTTAGTGCTCTGTTGTGTCTGTCCTTCCTATGTCCCCGTCTTCCAAGCGCAATCTTGTTTTCTACCACACTTTTTAACACTTTTTAAAGCCTGTAGTGGGCCACAACTTAAGCAGTTTTCCCTTCATTATGAAGAGCAATTACACATATGTGAACCATGAATATAGGCCTGCACTGAATTTTTTTTCTTAAGCTGAACGTGCTATGCTCTGTTTACTGTATAAATCTTTGCAGAGCTGACAATGTGCCAGTTCCTGTTTTTTTATATTTCACATGTCCCGACTGCTGGGTGTGGTAGGGACATAAGATTGATGACACCAACAAAACACAATAATTATTTTAAGAATTGGTTTGGGTAAAGCACAAACAAGGCGATCTGCGGGAAGTTATTTCTGTGACACCGTCGAACCTACATCCGCGGGCTTTAAGTTCACATGTTAATCATGTCTGCAGACTCCTTTTTGTAACTGGAACTCCATCCAACCTAAGATTTGAATATTTTTTTTACATTTTAGGCTTAGTGGTGCTTTTGCTGTTCTAGTAATAGGTAAGAAAAATGCTTATTTCAAGTGGCATACCTAACACCTGGTGGCACGAGGACTCCCCTGTCGTGACGCAGACCGAAAGTCACAGCCAGGGAGATACTGCGATGCTCTTGTTGCTGGGATTACCTCCCCCATGGTCCTGGCCAGACCACAGAAAAAAATTGAGTCCAAGCTTGTGGCCACTAGGATCTCCAGATCTTGAGGCACCCAAGTAGCTGAAAATAAAAACAAATCACAATCAAGTACTTGGCAGAGCTACATTAGAATGGCTAGCATATTCTTTCGTGATCAGCACATAGATCCTCTTATTTTAGTCATAGTCACCCCCCAGGACAAGGCCACGTAGGCGTTAAAATGATGGGTACCGAATTAAGGCGAATGACCAAATGCATTCATTTAACCCTCTTTCGCCCCAACCTGAGAGACTTCTGTCAAATATTCACATTCAACTGTAAAGACTACAAATAAAACTACTACTGCAATGCAGAGCTGTATAGTCTGTTCTCAAATGTTTTGATTTTAAGAAATGTTTATATCTTTATTCATACCCAGAGAACCCCTCCCAGTTTCAGCATGAATGCAATAAATCAATGCAGACTAGACCTTGTAAACTATAATGCACATGAAAATGAATGTTCGCCACATAGTCATGTATGAGTCAGTGGCTCAGATCTCTAAATACATTTGTATTGAGGAACATTCTTGAATAAAACTTCTGGGCTTTGAATTCGACAGTTTGTACTTCCATTAGGAACACTGTATGGCACTGATTTTTGTTGTGACACATCAGAAACAGCACAGCAGTGTCATCCTTGCATACCTAACAAGAATTTGTATTTTTTTTTTTAGCATGGCATGTGCTATTCTAGTGCTTATACAGCCTCCTTTAACAAAATTTCCTTTGTAGAGCTTTTTATTGGTTCTTATTTAACTCGCACGACAGATTCGGTACCTTGAATTCTCACTCGGCATCAACAGTTTTATATATTGATGTATTAGTGAAAGACAAGATGTATGGTCTTGAGTACGGCCCAACAAGCACAGATGTTGAGAAAAGTACTGAAGAAAACTCAAATGTCAAAATAAAAATAAGCTGGAATGTGGATACAATTAAGGACATGGTCATGAATACAGTAGCAAATTCAATATGAAGAATACGTGTTAGACGCACACTCAAAGAAACCTGTTGCATCTATATTCATGCAAATTACTTCGCAGAACCCAGCGCTGCAGTCTCGGGTGCGAGTTCGCTGAATGAGTCCACTGAAAATGAGTGCAGACGGAAAAAGCAGTTTGATCTGCGACAATGAGCATTACATAGGCAAGTGACATGTCATTGTTACTGTTACAGTGCCGAATGTTTCAAACTGCCAGTCGCATCATTCTGGAATTCCATCCGTATATTACAGGGTTTGGCTCTCTCGAATGCTTTGCGAGAAAAATTATCAACTGGAAATGTCTAGCGTAGTTCTAGAAAAACTACTTCCAGAATCCTAACTCAGCATCGTAAAGAATTTAAAAAGTTTCTAGAGATAAGGTTAGTGCAGGAGTTGAATAAACTGAATACTTAGTTTTGCGAAACCATCTTGCCGTAGTAAACGTATGAAGTTCCCCTAGGTAGAGCTAGTCATTACGGATGATTGTGCCCATTGCATACTATAAAAATTTAATTTGCGACCTACAATATTTACAGACTCAACCAACTCTGAATAAGTGGAACACTTGGCACTAAAGATTGGTCTCACCATGACTGTCTGCAAACATCCACATAATAATTTCCATAAACCTATGCATTTCAAGAAAATATTTGGAGCGAGCTGTTTAAACTGACTTAACACTTTTCAACACTAATAGAAAGCCTGTAGTGGGCCACAACTTAAGCAGTTTTTACTTCATTATGAAGGGCAATAACAAATATGTGAAGCTTAAAACTATTCCTGCACTGAATTGCTTTCTTAAGTTGAACGTGCTATGCTCGGTTCAATATATTATCTTTGCAGAGCTGACAATGTGCAAGTTCCCATTTTTTTATATTTCACATCTCCCGACTGCTGGGTGGGGTAGGTACATAAGATTGATGACACCAACGTAACACAATGATTATTTTAAAGGGGCGGTGCAACGATTTTATGATTAAAATAATTTGCATCTCGTAATTTTTACGTTGTTTATCGTGTCCCGGAGGATAGAGAAAACACTTCTTTCATTAAAAATGTAGCGATTCCGCTGCATAATCGCAAAGCAAAAGTCAAAATTTTTCCCCCACCTGCAGCCCCAAGTGGCAGCCGAAGGAACTGCGGCGGAAAGATTACGCGACCTCGCCCGGCTCTAAGCTGCAGCCTAACACCCGCTAATGTACACAGAGAGAGGGATGTTAAGCGTCCTCCGATTTAGCTCACGGGAAGCTACACGGCACTCCGAATGACGTCACTGGGTGTGCGACCAGGTGTGACCCTGAAGAGTGGGAGTGAGTTGAGGGGTGCCCGAAATGCCAATCTTTATCTTTTTTTTACGCAACAACTAGGACATGTAGGCGAAATCGGTTTTCTGTTCTTTACTTCCGCAGTGTCAGGGAGCAACTTCCAGAAATCTTTGACCGAAGTCCGAAAATCGTTGCACCGCCCCTTTAAGAATTTGTTTGTGTATAGCACTAGCGAAGCCATCTGCGGGAAGTTATTTCTATGACTCTGTCGAACCTGCATCCGTGGGCTTTAAGTTCACATGTGAATCATGTCTGCAGACGCCTTTTTGTAATTGAACTCCATCCAACCCGAGATTTGAATGTTTTTTGCATTTTAGGCTTAGCAGTGCTTTTGCTGTTTCACTTCAAGAAGAGGTAAGAATGCTTATTTCGAGTAGCATACCTAACACTTGGTGGCATGAGGACTCCCTTGTCGTGATGCTAATCGAAAGTCACAGGCAGGGAGATACTGTGATGCTCTTGTTGCTGGGATTACCTCCCCCATGGTCCTGGCCGGACCACAGAAGAAGATTGAGTCCAAGCTTGTGGCCACTAGGATCTCCAGATCTTGAGGCAACCAAGTAGCTGGAAATAAAAACAAATCACAATCAAGTACTTGGCAGAGCTACATTAGAATGGCTAGCATATTCTTTCGTGATCAGCACATAGATCCTTTTGTTTTTATACTTTGTACGTGCACCTATTAAAAAACTGCTCCTTCACAGCCACAGTCATAGACACACCCCAGGACAAGGCCACACAGGCCTTGAAATGATGGGTACCGAATTAAGGCGAATGATCAAATGCATTCATTTAACCCTCTTTCACCCCAACCAGGGAGATTTCTGTCAAATATTCACATTTAACTCTAAAGACTATAAAAAAAACTACTACTGCAATGCAGAGCCGTATAGTGGGAGAGTTTAACCAGTGGGTGTGGTGACAAACGTGACGGAGAGGAGGAAAAGGAGGAGAGCGCCGAAGGAGCGAGAGAGAAGGCAGCAAAAAGGAGACGACCGCTATTTTGACGCAACGCTGTTGGCGCGAAGCACTGCTGAGGCTATGTGTCGTCTGCTACTGGCTTAATTGATTTTTGCCTTTATAAAACTTTGCGTTTAAACATGAAGAAACTTCTTTCTTTAGGTTTTTAAGCCACCGAGGAATAACACTGTATTATTTTATTGCCAAAGCCTGCCAAATAAAAGCAAAGGGCAGGTGTCTGGATAGAAAGAGTTTAGTTGGCGCACCAAGAGGCTAACCAATAAAAATGGGTACCACTCTGCGCAAAATGCCTAAAAAGCGTGCATCTCTACTTGACACTAACAGCGGCACACACTATCTATTTTACTGACTAAAAGGTACTAGATCATTATTTTCAGCTAACTAGTCAAAACAGACAACGGCTAAAAAAAAAAGCAATGGCAAAACGAACAATCGAATTCGCCTGCTCTCCAGTAGCACGACATCTATAGAAGGCAGACCTGCAGAATGAACGAGCAGTCTAAAGAAAAGTATGTCCCATGTATAATTTGTTTCCATGCTGCAAAGCAAGTGCTGGAAAGAGGTTTCACGACATTAACAAAATTTCTTGCAATCAGTTGAGAACAAGTTAGAGCAGTGAACTTGTCCTTGCCCTTGGCATAACGTTGTTGCCCATGGAAACTCAAATAAATTTGTGAATAAAAACAAAAAAAAGACTAACCTTCATAAAAAAAAAATCTAACTTTCGCAAAGAAAATTTATCTTGAACAAAATATGCGGGATACAGTTGTACAGCATCCATTTTTGTGCTGAACCAATTTTGAGGCAAATCTGCGACAATGAAAAGAAAACGCCCGAATACAATTAAGGGAAAGACAGAAAGGATGCATACCTACAACAAAAAAAATTTAGAACGACCACGGGCAGGAACCTCTGGTGAGGCTCTCGGAGTGACTCCCTGCAATGGGCCTGCGCAGACCAGAGAACAAGATCGGTCAGAGCTTGCAGCCATAAGGTGCTTCATACCATGAAGTTTCAGAAGTAGCTGCACTTGGAAGCAAAGTGCATTTCATTTCTCTGCAGAATGGAGAGTTTAATAGCTAGTATGCATTCATAAGGTGATACAGTCACGAATGCAGATTTTTCAATGCAGCACTATATCACCAAATTGTTAACCGTGCCGGGCAACACTAAAAACCGGGAGCATTATTCCAAACTATCTCAGTTTAAAGTTAACCACGGCAGAAGCTGCAAGCCATGTGACCTTCTAGTTGGATGCCATGGTACGTCGAGCTTATAATCATGTCTCACACTGTTTTTGCTGCAATGGCTTGTAGTGTCAAAAGTGGTCCAGCTTAAAAGAGATGCAAAGTATAGACGTTTGTGAGTGGGGCCCTGACCTAGTCTTCAGCTACATTGCGAGGTAGGACGTTCCAACCGGGATGTTTGCTGCCTGTAACCACACGACCAGCTTGTGCACAGCGATCGCTCGAGCCGAGTACATGTCCTCGACAGTGCCATTATTTGACAAGCAGTTTTATGAATGTTAAACATGACTGACTTGCAGAGAGACTGCATCTCAACGACTAATGACTTGGGATACCTAACTGAATACTGATATATTAACTGAATGCAAAACAAATTACCTGGCAGGCATTAAATTTATCAACAGGGTGGGTCAACTCCGCATTAAGTTGGAGTCGATGCGTCAGGCACGTAGCCAGAATTTTGTTTCAGGGGGGGCCCCCTCATAACAAAACGCTGTATGAGGGGGAGGGGGAGAGGAGGACCCATGCAAAATGGAAGATATCGGGGGGGAGAGGGGGGCCCGGCCTCATAAGCCTCCCCCTGGCTACGTGCCTGCGATGCGTAATAGGACAATACAAACAAAGATATGCCTTACAATTCCTTTTGCACCCCCAAAATGATGTGTTTTTGAAGGTAAGATACACAATGTTCTTGATTCAGAGAGTGCCTCAGCTGTACAAATGCATATGCAGTAAGGGCACTCGGCAAGCCTATTCTCCTCAGCTCTGTGCAGGTTAAGCTAAGTTAGAGTATAGAGGTACACGCTCACTGACAGCATGAGAAAGGCAGGGAGAAGTCTCCGTTGTTCCACCACCAGCCCGTCTGCTACCTTCGATGACGTTTCAGTGCCTCATGAGCCTGGAGCAAGCACATCTGTCCAAAGTGGGGTGAAAAGCACAAGCACGTGCTGGAGGACGCCCAGCCATTCTCTTTTTGTCATTGGCTATTCTACATATTTTAGTATGACATATTTTTAAGTGAGAAAAAGTATTGCAAATATTCAGTCCAACTTTGACCATAATACAAAAGTCTGATAAAGATAACAGTTGCCATTCACCATTTTCCAAATAAGTGCTCCCACCTATCGGAACATCTACACATGTGGTGCGTGAGTGGGTTCAGGACTGAGACGCTAGAAAATGAAGCGCTCACAAGGCTTGTCTGGCCCTTCCAACCATGCGGGTACATTCATCGCAAATCCCAGATTTTTAGACAAAATGATTTAGAATAAGCAAATCTTGTCTACGCCCGAGGTAGAACATTGAATTGTGATTCCCCTATATTGTGCCAACCAACCTTCAACCTGCGGTACCACCTGCAAATGAACTATGTTGTGCTGCGGCACGCGTCCATGCTGCCTGCTTGAGAAGAAAACCACTGCTCGTGTTGAAGACGACATCCCACAATGTACAGGCAACAATGTTTAACAAACTAAAACAAAATTGATATCATTCAATAGACACAGATAGGCTTACAAAGTGTCGACACCATGATTGTTGTTGTTGGTTTTACTCCTGCATACAAACATAAGTGACTTCCTCTTTCCTCCGATGTACAGTAAAACCCCCTTATCTTCGTGGCCCCTATTTCTTCTCGAATCGGTCACAGAGGACATAATCGCAGCCACTGAATTCTGCAAAATTAAAGGCCGCGAAAATTAAAGGTTCGCCAACATTAAAGAGTTTACTGTTCTTCCGTGTGTCACATAATGTTAACATTTCAAGGAGGCTGAAGGTATTGGTTTAAGAAAAAATTGACGTATGAAAAAAAATGCCCTTCTCCAGGTCAGGCACGCGAGGTTCTTTTGCACTACCTATAAGGCGGCAAGTTTGTTTCGGCAGAGCTTTTGGTTAAACGGAGTCACAAAAGTAGCTATACTTGGAGTCAACCATTTTGTGCTGCATTATAAAGCTAGAGTAAATTCCACTGTGCTTCTGCACAGCACTGTTTGTTGCGAGAGCATATGTGGTTTAGTGTTGCATCCCATTTGCATGATCTAGAGAAACTAGCGCTGACAGAGTTAGAGCACTAAAAAAAAACAAAAAAAAACAGCCGACTGTGGAAACATTGAGAGATGCACACATGCGAACTGTGCGTTTCTTAAAAGTGGATTCGAGCAAAGGTAAAAACAATATCTATAATTACGGCGGCCATACTTGCCTTGCCCAAGCACGACCACTTTTCCCTCGGTAGCACCATCCAGTAAGCACCAGCAACACGCCCATGAGACGCCGCCGACTCATGGATTGAATGACGACCCGCTTGAGGTCTTGGAAGGAGATCCGGAACACTGCTTTAGGCCAGATGTTGTATCTGGAGGGGGCAGGGACTAAAAGCAAAAATTAACAAATTTATCTGAAGCGCTACATTCCTATAGCATAAACTCTAGGATAGCAGTATCTTTTTTTTTAGGTCAGTGATGCATTTTAATTAAACACAAATGGTTGGTTTATAACTTTATATGATGAACCAGCAGCCCCTATTTTCCTTAAGTGTAACGGAGTGTCTAACGTCACGTCCGACGGAACCCGAAATAAAAATTAAAGTTACGCCCAACGTAACTGTCAAGCATTCGAGTTGCGTCCGACGTAACCTAAAATAATAATTAAAGTTACCGTATTTACTCGAAAATAGGTCGAACCCTATTTATTGGATCCACAAAAAAAAAAAGAATTGAAATATAGGTCGATCTTCTTTTTTTTTTTTTTTAAGAACAGGGGAAATTTTGGGGAAAAGAATGAAAAAAACCTTTATTTACATCACTCTCAGCTAAATCACGGGGCGATGCCAAAAACTTCATCACCGTCAGAACTTCTGGACATGTTATCATCGTCCCAAGCTTCGTCAGCTGGGTAGACATCCTCGCAAATTCGCAGCAATACTTCACTGACACCGTTGTAAAAGGACGACAAGAAACGAAAAAAGGTGCGAAGCGACGGAAGACAAACTACAAAGACGCAAGCAAAGCCGCCGTGTCGCCATGAGCAACACGCGAGCCGAGCCGCCTCAAGCAACTAACAAAAATAACATTTTCTTCTTTTTTTTTGTGCGCCTTTGCGAGGATGGAGGGTAAAGTGCATGGCGCATCGCGTTCCTCTCCTTACCCGTTGCCCAGCAAGGGGAACGCTAGAGGCGCGATGGCGAAATCCGACGCCCGACCGGCCACCGCGGGCGGCGAGCCATTTCGGCAACCAAAAGCTTTTTGAAACAAGAAGCGGCGCGGCTCTACGGCAACGCCGGCTCGGTGACTCGATAGCTTCATGCCTCCGGTAGGGTCGCAAAATTTGGTCGCGAATGTAGGTGTCGAATTTCTTTAGTCACAATTTCCGAGAAGAAAAAAAAGAAGAGGAAAAAAAAAAAAAAAGGTCGATTTATATTGAATAAACACGGCAGTCAGCCGCGCGACGAGACACACATTATGAAAGCGATTGGTGCGAGCGACCGAGGCATTGAGCGACGTTTTCTAGAAGCCCAAGAACCGAGCGGCGCAAGCAGCGAGAGTGAGAAATCTTCGGCGCTCGGCACCGGCTCTCGCAGCTTCTCGCCGTCGCTCGTCTCGTTGATCGCTATATTGCTAACATGCCGTTCAGAAAGGCGCTCTAAGTGCTTACCATTGCATTGGGACCAGCCTCGCATCCAACCGTAACCAGTCTTTTTTTTTTTTAGCCGCCCAGGTAGAAGTTAACATCGTACATACACCGTTTTCAAGCATGGCTCCTCGTTCATTGCTCGATTTACATTTTCGGCAAATGACCGCAATGAAGCACAATTATTCTAGTTCAAAATTGTCACGAACACTTGGCACGCATGCTTACACAGTAGCGCACCAAACGTAATTTAAAAGTAGAACGAAAACGGGACGAGATTCGCTTACCGTTTCACGGAGACAGACGCCTTCGGATCCCAGGCCTAAAGAACTCGGAAGTCGCCGGCGGTCCGGAGATCGGACGAGGGGAGCCGACCGCGCTGACCCAGGCCGACCACACCTGATTGAACTATGAGAGGCGCCGTCGAGTTTAGAACCAGAGACGCAGTAGAAACGGGCCGCAAAACATCTGTCCCGTAACCGTAAACGAGCCAACGAACCACATCGCGCTATCTTCGCCATTGTTCGCCATCTCCGCGACGACCGGAAGTGGAAGCCGCGAACTTCGAAAAGCCGCGGCAGCGGAAGCACCGAAGCCACTGGGCGGAAGCCTTAAGTTTCGGTTTCGGTTTTCTCCAACGCCGGCTACGGTCGCTACGGTTGCGGGCTGGTGAGTTTGTGGCTGGTTGCGGGGACGCGAGGGGCCACGAAAAGACGCCGAGTTTGCCGAGTACGAGCAACGGGCCGTTTGCCGCTGTCGACCGGCGATGCGGTATCCGCGGCTTGGTGTTACGATCGGTTTCTTGCTGTGCACGTTAACTCAAAGCTCGAAGTTCCGCAATTCCGTTCCGGCACCAGCCGCACCACGTTTTCCGGTGCATCGCACGTGGAGTCCTTTCGACGCATTCAGTGAAAGTAAAGATCGTGTCCGCTGTCTTCGGTGCTGTGGAAGAAGTTGCGAGACGGAAGAAGCATCAAAACCAAGGCGTTTAGGACTCCAGGCCGGGCCGCCGGTTCACTCTGAACGAGAGGCGACGTGTGTGCCCACGCTTTGAGGAAGCCTCCGCGTTTCGCCGCGCCAGACCTCGCCGATCGCGACAGGACCAACCGGACCCCGAGTCCGAGAGGCTCTTGCGCAGCCAGGAACGGCACCGAAGCAGGAGCTGCTCGTTCTGCGCTACCATGCAGTGCTCTACAGTGCTCGGAGCTCTCGGTGTCATTCGTGCTTGCACTGAAGCCATTGTGACCCCTTCGGACGCGCAAGTCGTACTTCGCAAAGGTTTGGACGGGGCCGCCCTCAGCGAGCAGCTCCGCTATATTCCGCTTATTCATGAGCGCAACAAAAGCTTGCGTTTGTTCTCGGGAAAAAAAATTGCGCGACCGCTCTCCGCGCCGCTGACGAGGTTGGCCGCCGCCATGTTCTCAGCTGTTCACTCGCTCCTGCAGCGAGCGCCTTGCGATTATCCTTCCCGTTCCAAAATGCGATGCGCTTTGCGCATTATGCCGTTTACATGATCATATATTGAATGCGGCAACTGGATTCAATGCGACTAAGTCGCATTCATGTAAACGCGGCTTATGTTCTTTTTCGACATACATGGTGTATGTACGATACCGGTGGTGAACGATGGACGTTTTTGGTGGAAGATGGCGGTCGTCTTTCTGCATGTATGATTTAGATTTACCGGTGGTCCTGTGGTGTAAGCGTTTTGTTGGAAAGAAGGCGGTCGCCTACGTCATCGGACGCAAAATCATACCAGCCACACGGAATCATATCGGCAAGCAAACTGGCTGCCAGTATAGACAAACCCGGAGCCATAGCGGTGCCGGTATCTCCAGTTATGCAGAACGCCAAACCAAACTAGCTGCATACATAATACCAAGAAATTATGGTGGTGTCATACCAGAATTGTAAAAGCGGCAGGTTTGTTTCTTGTACGTTTTTCCAATAGGGTCCAGCAGCTTTTTGGTCAAATTTGACAGATCATTACTTTGTCTGTACTTAAGGTAATTTTTTTTTTCTTTGGCTCCACAGAAAGCCCAAAGCAAGCCCATTATTGATATAATAATATCATCATGATATGTTGACTAGCCGTTCCGCTACCTACGCGTAAACGTTGTAAGAAATAACAAATGTTGAAAGTTTGAGGTCAATTTTCTAAAAAAAAACAGTTTTGAAAATTTTCATTTTTTTTAAATTCTTCTAGATATATTAGTCGAATACAAGAAAAAAACAATCTAGAAATGTAATATTTTGGTTTTATGTCTTCTACTTGAGACGCAATCACGGGAAATCTGTGAACATTTGTTATTTTTCACAGCGTTTACGTGAAGGTACCGGAGCGGCTACTCAGCAGATCATAATGATATTACTATATCTATACTAGCATGCTTTGGGCTTTCTATAGAGCTAAAGAAATAAAATGTACCTTAAGTACAGACAAAGTAATGACAGTCAAAGTTGACCAAAAATCGACCTGAGCGACGAGTTCGACATTTTTTTAGAACACAATCAAATTATTATAAATTATTGAATACGCCAAGGTATCGTTATGATACCCATTAAATTAGAGGGAAATTTTAAAGCGGTGCAGGAAAAACCCTAGCGCCAGTATAGGTTGTCAAACAGGCGACCGGCGACGGCAGGCAAAAACACCAGCTTCTGCCACTGTGGCTTCTATCCATCGTAACTTGACAACAAAAAGTCTGGGAAACATGCGGTTTGCACCCTCCTTCATTTGAGAAATGCCCCCAAAACATGTATTTTTTTTTGTGAAAATTAAAAATTAGTTTCTTTCAGCCTGCACGATATGGTAGGTTTCAACTCAAATCGGAAAGGCTAAAAAGGTCTAATTTTTTATTTTCACAAAAAAAAAAAAACGTCTTGGGAGCATTTTTCAAATGAAGGAGGGCGCAACCCGCATGTTCTCTAGATTTTTCGTTCTCGAGTTACGAAGCGTAGAAGCCGCAGTTGAAGAAACTAGTGTTTTTGCCTGACGTCGCAGGTCGCGTGTTTGACACCCTCTGCTGGCGCTAGTTTTGTCCACACACTTTAAACTTCCCCCCTCATTTAATAGCTACGATAAAGATACCTTGACGTCTTCAAATATTCCTGATAATTTGATTGTTTTCTAAAAAATGTCAAACTCGTCGCTCATGTCGATTTTTGGTCAACTTTGACAGGTCACTACTTTGTCTGTACGTAAGGTCAATTATTTCTTTAGCTCCAGCGAAAGCCCTAAGCGTGCCTAGTATAGATATAGTAATATCATTATGATCTGCTGAGTAGCCGCTCCACTGCCTTCACGAAAACATTGCGAAAAATAACAAATCTTCACACAATTCACGCGATTGCGGCTCCAATAGAGGACATATAACCAAAATATTACATTTATAGATTGTTTTTTCCTGTAGTCTACTAAAATATATAAAGGATCTAAAAAATAAAAATTTACAAAAATGTTTTTTTTTTTTAGAAAATCGATTTTAAACATTTAAAATTTAGTAATTCTTGAAACGTTTACGTGAAGGTGGCAAAGCGGCTAGTCAACAGATTATAATGATATTATTATATCTATAAAGGCCTTTCTGTAGAGCCAAAGAAAAAAAATAACCTTAAGTAGAGACAAACTAATAACCTGTCGAAGTTGACCAAAAAGCAGCCGGAGTGACAAGTTTGACATTTTTTTTAGAAAATAATCAAATTCATAAAAATATATAAATACGTCAAGGTATCTTTATAATACCTATTAAATGAGGGGAAAAAGTTAAAAGGGTGTAGAAAAAACACTAGCGCCAGTAGAAGGTGTCAAACACGCGACCTGCGATGGCAGGCAAAAACACTAGTGTCTGGCACTGCGGCTTCTACGCTTCGTAACTCGAGAACAAAAAATCTGAGGAACATGCGGTTTGCACCCTCCTTTATCTGAAATATGCCCCCAAAACATATATTTTTTTCGTGAAATTTAAAATAAGGCCTTTTTAGCCTGCCCGATTTCAGATGAAACTACCCAATGTTATCGACTCTCGTAGACGATGTTGCAGAGGCAGTTTTTAATTGCTAGTGAGTACATTTCACGACGGTCTGGGAATCCTTACGATAAACGTAAGAGTTTCGTCCAGTCGAGAGTTTATTAAATTGAAGCTTGAAAGTGAGTTTCTTTATTTTGGCAAGATCGAGTAGTGTTTTCCGTTCCATGCACACTTTTGGCGAATACTCCTCGCTAAGGCTCAACGATGTGTTTTTAGGCTTCGGACTTCGAAGTAAAAGTTTTTGCTTCGTCTTAAAATACAGAAATTTCACTATTATTGGCCTGTTCCGCTGATCGCTGTAAGCCTCCAGCCTATGAGCACGCTCCACAGTGGATGGTTCGGGAACATAACCGAGGTTTTCACGACAGAGTGTTACCACATTTCGTTCAGAAGCGGACGATGACTCATGGTTGGAATCTGGGGTAGCCTAAAAGAATTAAGTTCGAGCGCCAAGACTAATGTTCAAGACTATCTTCCTGTAAGACAAGATGTGACACTTGCTGCGATAATTATTTAGTGGCGGCGTCAACAGCACGCAGGTCCTCCTTTAGCGTTTTGATAATGATTAAATCGTTTTCCATAGCCCGTATTTTTGACAATAACGATTCTAGTTTATCACCTATCGTCTGCTGTTTGGCTTGAACATTTCTTAGCTGCTGTCAGAGCTTTGACTGTCCAAGTTCGAGTTTAGGCAGAATCGACACAGATTTCATTATTTCTGCAATTTGAACTTCAAGCTCGGTAGGACCTGTGTTACTTTCGACATCTCCCGAGGCAAGAAGCGGTAGTTTGTTCGTAGAGAATGCCAGGACACAAGTGATAGCTTCATAAAGTGTGCGGGTTAAAGAGCGTTTTACACTTAAGAAATGGACCCGAAAATCGTGCTTGGTTGAGTTCATAAGCTCGCGTCAGCACGCAATGGCGGAGCCTGACTTCCCCCGGATCTTGCCGAAGAAAGAGTTGTCGCGCGCACGCGACCTGGAGAATAATTTAGGTGACTCTATCTCATTTCGTATTATGCACCACCGCAGCCTACACAACGGACCGACGGGGCTGATAGAGCAGATTCGAAAGTGCGTCGTCACCGCGTTCGTCGTTTTCGTACTTCTCCACTTACCCACTTAACCAATCACGCAAGATAGAAGCACACGGTCATGTGGCACTGACTGTCTCTAATTGGTTTAGCCGGCGAGAGAAGATGCGGAAAAGGACGAGCATCGGGACGGTCCGTGTTTGACGCTGCCTGGTTGCCTGCATCAAAGAGTAGCGTTTCTGCGGTTGGACTTAGACTGGAACTGATTATTGTAATCTCTGGATATCTGGCCTCTGTGGGATGCCTAACCTATCAATTATTTTCGGTCGGTAAGCGTCAAAATAACACCCCATTCCATCAGACCTTAATTCAATCGGTCCTTCAGAACATATTCTCGTTATCGTGCCTTCTTTTGCTATGTTAATCCTTCTTTGTTTTGAAGATCAGAAAGATCAAATTTAACTTTTTGTTCATAAGCCTGCAGGTTCGCCACAGCTGTCGAAACAAAAATGCATTTTCTATTTTTGGTTTATTATACAACAACGCTACTTCTCTTTACTGTCATATTAGCGCTATAGATCTAATACGGATCTTCCCCAAGTTACCGATTGCTTCCAGATGTCTTCACAAGGCGAAGGAAGCCTTTTGCCTATAGGTGGCCACATTGAGGCACGATCAACATTCGCACTGCACGATCCAGTCTATATTTTTATCTCCGCATAAAGCCTAGCAGCGTCTCAAAATGCCCAGTCCACGTCTAATTACTGCGTGCTGGTTAGAAAACCCTATGAAACGCATCAGATGCGCGTATATGGGTACGTAGCAGTCAGCTGCAAGTTGTATCGATTTGTATTCTTCAATTATACTTCCAGTTATAAGTTTATATGCCCCTATGAGGGTAGAGGGACGTGAAGTCTTTTTCCAGCACATTTGAGGTATGTTGAGACTGATCGACTCGTGATTTCTCTAGGCGATATTAACTGCATATGTCCGCCGCAGGACAGACTGAACAACACGAGGTATAGAGAAGCAAGTACAGTGTTTCTAAATTATGTGCTCGAGCCTTGCGAATCAGAAGATGAAGAGCCGTATATTAGGCAAGTTTGGACAATGGGCGGAGTAAAGGGCGCCGCCTGCGCCGAAAACTCTCCCCGCGGTTAGAGCGTAAACTAGCGGTACGGCATAGCGACGACCAATCAGGAGACCGCGACGTCACAATATTGCAAACTACAATTAAAGCGTAAAATAGACGCGTTCAATCTGGGCCTTTATACTCCATCTCACAAATGTCTGCATTAAATACAAAGGCAAAATCGCGTGAGCCTAGCTCAGCGAATTGCTTTTCTTTGTATCAGAACTCGAGCATAGGAGGCACTTTCCAAAACCACGCGCGTGCAGTGCAGACAAAGCCCATGCCTTTGTCTGCACTGCTGATGTTTCTGCAGATGGAGTATCGGTGACACTTTGCTCTGGGCCGGCTTGCTAGAACAGCGTCTAAGCTGAGACCGGCTGAAAGAAAACAGTGCAAAGGGTGGGGCGCGCGAGCGTCTTGAGACGAGGAGTCCCGCTCGGCTTGCACGCTGGCTTTGGCAGTGCTTTCTTTCGCCGTCTCAGCTGAGACGCTGTTTCTATCAAGTCGGCCCTGGTTTGGAGCGCACGTTCGTTTATTCTACTCTTGAATATTGGCGTGACGAAAACCTCAAATGCGCAAAGTTTTCGTTACTGAGAGCTAGACATTTTGACTCTAGCGACGCTAAAACGGATTAAATTAGTCTTGTCACATATTTAGAAGCACACGGCCACCGCTAGGCATTGTTTCGAGATGCCCGCCTATTCAAACCAATGTATGGCCAAACTCTCTCAATAAACGGCTCTGAGAAGATGTAGCTCACTGAGCGTCAAGTGGCAGGCGTCTGCAAGACACGCATTCCTAGAGAGCAAGTCTTCGCGCGCTAAAAGAGATATTACGCGTCCCTCGAACTTATTATACTCCATTTACGCTTACGCTGAGACTGCAGCCAATGCTATAGGCGCGAGAGCACGAGGTCAAAGTTTTGAAACGTTCTTCCGCGGAACGAGTGCACGCGCTGAAAGGGTATGTCTCAAAGCCAGGAGGGCGAGCTAGCTCGCCCTTGTAGCTTTGACTGTAGTCTCACGAGCGCAGACGGTTGAACAAGTGGAGGAGGCGGCCATAGCATTGGCGGTGGTTTGCAATCCTCGTGCGACGATAATTTCGGATTCACAAAGAGCTTGTCAAAACTTTGCGCGAGGGGTCGTGGGTCAACCAGCTCTAAGGCTCCTCCGCAAAACCGCAGTAGAGGGAGTACATCTGATCTGGACCCCCGGCCATATGGGGCAAGTCGGAAACGAGGCGGCGAATGCTGCGGCCCGAGGTGCGTTATACCGGGACTCGGTTCTGCCCCAGAGGGATCTGGACAGTGCGCTCACTTACAGTGAGGCCTTAAAGGCTCTACGAACACATAGGGCAGAATATCCTGGGCCGGCCAAAGGTCTCAGCAAAGAAGAAGAGTTCACGTGGAGACGACTTCAGACGGACACGTTCGTCACACCGATCCAGCTCCACCTGTGGTACCCAGAGCGGTACGCGTCGGCGGACTGTCCCTTCTGTGGTGAGCCCTGGGTGGGCGTTTATCACGTTGTCTGGGCATGCAAGAACCTCCCAGGACTGGCTCCAGTCGAGGAGCCCAAACTCGAGGAGTGGGAAGCGGGACTCAAGTACGCGACGGCTAGCGAGCAGAGGCTGCTCGTGGCCCGAGCACTCCGAGTTCACTCCGCACTTGGAGCCCCGGAATAGGGGCACACAACCACTCTCTCCTTTTTCTTCCCCTTTCTCCCCTTCCCTTTCCTAAATCTTTCAACTCAATAAAGTTTTTCAACAACAACAACACCTTTAGGATGAACCTTTAGGCCAGAGCCGACTTTGAATTCATAAACCGCGAGCTATGTACATCCATGCACTCTTATATGCAGAGTTTTTCAGAGCGATCGGTTGAAGGCAATTGGTGTCTGTTCAAAGATAAAATTATTTCACTGATCACCAACTACATTCCCTCTCGTGTTGTCAAATCAAACTCGAAATCACCTCGGTATAATACGACTTTAAAAAGGCTGTCTAATAAGAAAAAGCGCTTGTTTCGAAGAGCTAAATCATCAATGTCTCTTGATCGCTGGGCCGCGTACCATTCGGCAGCTGAAGTATACAAATTGGCCGTCAATGAAACTAAAAATAACTTCTTCAGCATAAAATTACCTTCAATGCTCACTAACAATCCAAGGCAGTTTTGGAACTTAGTCAACCCTGCCGAAAAACATTTAATACAACTTAAAAATTCAGGCGGAGAGGTGATTTCCGGTGAAGATTGCGCTACGACTTTCAACGAATGTTTCATCAGTGTTTTTAGTGGTCTCTTAGGTGCCGACCATCCCATACTACCATCTTCTGATTTTTTGCCCCTGTTACCAATTATGTTTGATCCACCCGGTATTGTTAAAATTATTGAAAACCTCAAGCTGTCGTCGGCATCAGGTGTCGACGAGATAAACGCGAAATTTCTAAAGAATACCAAAATGTACTCATCGATCATCTTGTCATATTTGTTTCAACAATCACTTGATCATGGCGTCTTACCTGAGGACTGGAAAGTAGGGAAGGTTGTTCCAATTTACAAAGCTGGTGACCGTTTCTCCCCTTTAAATTACAGGCCAATATCTCTTACTAGCGTACCCTGCAAAATTATGGAGCACATAATTTCTTCACAGCTCTCGCGTTTCCTGAAGTACAACTCCTTCTTTAGCCCTTTTCAACGTGGATTTGGTAAATCTTTCTCATGTGATACTCAGCTCTTGGTTTTCACCCACAACCTCCACTCGGCTCTGGACCGTGGATCTCAGACTGGCTGCATCTTTCTGGACTTTGCAAAGACTTTCGATAAGGTAACACATAAACTATTACTATACAAACTTAGTCTACTTAGTATTGATTTATATATCTTGGTTAGAGTGTTTCGTCACTAACAGTTCGCAATTTGTAACTGTCAATAACCAAAATTCGTCATCGTCCCTCGTTGAGTCCGGTGTACCACAAGGTTCTGTCCTAGGGCCCCTCTTATTCTTAATATATGTAAATAACCTACCTACTAGCATTTCCTCCTCCATAACCGTATTTGCGGATGATTGCGTTGTTTACCGTGAAATTACTAATGACTCTGACGTACACATATTTCCATCTGATTTAAATGCAGTTTCTTCCTGGTGGCATGCTTGGCACATGAAACTAAACATTATGAAATGTAAGACAATGAGGATTTCCCGCAAAGCATCACTCTGTCCTAACTACTTCCTATCAAATAACCTCCTTGAAAACGTATCAACTTATAAATATTTAAGTGTTCATATCTCTTCTGACCTATCATGGAAAACTCACACCGAATATATCGTTAATAACAGTAACCGCATGCTTGGATATTTAAGACGTAACTTTTCTCTAGCTTCATCATCATTAAAATTACTACTTTATAAAACACGGGTGCGACCAAAGCTTGAATATGCATGTTCGGTCTGGGATCCCGGTGCAGAAAGCCTCATATCAGCACTTGAAGCCATCCAAAACCGGTCAGCACGTTTTATATTATCAAACTACCATCGTACTTCAAGCGTCACATCCATGAAAGCTAGTCTCTCTGCCCCTTCTTTCCACTCATCCCACTATCTCCCGTCTCTGTTTATTTCATAAAATTTACTATGCCAATTCACTCTTGAAAGAGCAACTAATCAGTGACCCCATCTACGTATCATCTCGCCTCGATCACTGCTCCAAAGTTGGTATACCCACTTCCATATCAAATTCTTTTTTCAAATCTTTCATCCCAAAAACATCATGTGAATGGAACGGCCTTTCCTCACCCATTGCGACCATTGGCGATTTTGCTCTCTTTAAAGAAGCACTAACAAGTTACAATGCATGATCTGTGCCGGACTAACCATTTTCAGCGTTTTTGTACTTCCGTTGCCCACCCCCTCTGTAATGCTTCGGCCCTGAGGGTATAATAAATAAATAAATGAATAAACGGAGTATTGATCGTGTAAGCAACATTCCGTTAATCACGTGTCATTCAGTGATTAACTTGTTTATTTTTTTATTTGTTCTTTGAAAGAATGCTCCAATACTTTCACCTGGGATTTATGAAAATTTATCACAAAACCACTAAATGAAGATTGTTTCTTAAATGATCTTCTCCAAAAACTCGAAGATTTAGGAAGCGCCAGAGGGGAAGTGTTCTGTGTGAAATGGGATCTGTTGAAACATGATTCCAAAATGATAGCTATAGAACGCTCGCGTTTATTGGAACATAAAAGTTGAATGGTCTGCTACAGAAATTAATGTAGGAAAAATACGGATCGCCCGGCGCTTGGCCCGATACAATTATCAGTATTAAGAAGCGTTTGCTATCGCTTGCCACCGAACAGTACAGGGGGGGGGGGGGGGCGATAATTCGATTGTGATGGAACGGTTACTGCTCGGAGATCTATCCCCGACAAGAGCGATAGAGGCGGAACGAATATACGCGAGTAGGAATGCAGTTAGCGAAATACTGTACCAACAGGATCTTTGTAATGACAAAAACTTATTTGAGCGCGAGTTTCCCAATCACTATAAATAACTTAATAGTTACCGCCTTCCCAAAAAGGATGGCATTCGGAGCATGTATTTGAAGTTAGTACCGAAGCTGTCAAACGACAAAAAAAAAAAAAAAGAACTTGAACAACACATAGTTTTTTGCGAAATTGAACAAGCTGTGCACACTTTGAAACCGAGAAAGTCACCCGTTGCTGATGGTCTAGGCACAGAATTTTATAAGGCTTTCAAGGATTGGCTTACTCTGTCTTTGTTTTCTGTGTTTACTGAAGCATATGGCCAAAACTTTCTGCCGCCTTTGTTTTTGTGTACGGATAAGATTCTAACGCGAATGCGTTAAGACCTGACCACACTAGGTGCAACAGCGCTGCCGGTGGGCGCCGCTGGGTGGCACCGCCGCCAGGCGTCCAAACGCGAAGAGGTCACATTGGCCTCTTGCGGGCGTGAGGGCACTGGCTTTCGCGTTCTCGAGAGCGCGCGTTCGCCTCAGCCGGATTTCCCGTTTTTCGGTCGTCTGCTCTTCGTTAGCGTCTTCCGATTCAGCTCTCATTTTTCGCATATACCGTCATCTAATCCGCACTCGCTGCCCATAAGGTAGAAGTCGATGATGGCCTTGTGATCAGCATGAATGGCACCATTCTACCCTGCTCGTTGATCATGCGACGTCGCGGCGCTTTGAAGGGAAGGAGGCAAACATTTTCTGTCCAGACGAGTAGGTGCTACCGAAATACCGAGGGACAGGTCAGTGGTCTGCTGCCCCTGCGGCGCGCCAGAGATGAAGGCTACCTTCGAGAGTGTCACCAAATGAACTCAGGAGCCGTTACAACACAGGCGACATGCGACAAGCGCCACGGAGAAACTTACCTGCAATTATAAATTCAATTCCGACAATTTTCCAGCGGTTGTTCGTAGCGTCTTTATCTAGGTAGTCTGGCTGCCTCTTGTCACATAAAACGTTAAACAGTTGCGCAGTTTCGAGGAACCGCTCTGGTTCTTTGAAATAGCGAAAATAGGGATACCAGACGGAACGAAACAACACTACGCTGTTTTACAATGCGAAAGACGCGCGGAGAAGCGGCTTGAGCGTTACTATGGCATTGCAACGTCATTATCTGCTCCACCACTTATTGTCTCTTTCTTCTGTGGTGCGAAGCGGCCAGCCCTCAACCGCGCAAGGGCAAGGGCCCTAATCTGGACACTTGGCGAAAAAGTCGGCGAGGGGTCCCACGGCTCTGATTAGCCGGAGCCAAGGTCAAGTGCGGCGTTGGTCAATCAGGCCCGCCAGATTTCTCGCCCAGTTTCTCGCCAAGTGTCCAGATTAGGGCCCCAGGTCGCCTTGACGGCGCCGAGCTGCGAGCCGCTTAGGGCGAAAGCAGGTTTTGGCAGTCAGCTCGCGGCGGCCAACAGCGCGCGGGAAGCCTCCGCAACGGTAGTTTGGTCGGGCCTTTAAGAAGCTCGTGTCGCAGAAAAGCCGGCTTCCGTGTCCGCGGGATGAGAAAGCCATGAAGGGTTGATAGGGTACGTCACAGCCTCATGAGCTCGCGCAGGAAATGGAAACAACCCGCAACGCTCACGTGAAACGCGATGTCACACGTGAAATAAAAGTGGTGAAAACATGACGTGTAATGCACATAAAAGGTCGCCGCATGTCTCAAATAACTTCTTTATAAAATAAGTAATTTCCTTAAAAAAAGAATTGGAAGTTTAGGTGTTACTCGAACCCTCGACTCTTCGGATGCAAACCAGACACGCTCCTGACTAGATCACAAAGATACTTTTTTATTGCGTGTTTTCAATTGATTCTGAGTTATATGTTACAATTATTTTATTGCTGGAGGGTCATCAGGCATCGGGAACCGTTCTTGCGTTTCTCCGCGTGACGGATACAGGTTTTGTAGTCGTGCAACAATTTCACGGAATTAAGAGCACACAAATTTTGCATTCACGTCAGTGTTTCTTACCGACATGCGAGATATCCAAATAGCATAAAATCTCATAAGAAAAAAAAATATGTAGTAAGGGACGAGCTTGTGTTTCTCCTTTGGCAGAAAACGACGATGCGTGTAATGCACAACACCATTTTTAAGGTCTTTGGCAGAAAACGACGATGCATGTAATGCACAACTTTTTTTTCAAGGTCCGCTGGAGGACGTCCCAAAAGAATACGGCGTCCCAGCAGTCGATAAAGAAATCTTCAATAGTTTCGGGATGTTTACCGTAAAGGCACTTCACAGACTATTGGGTAAAGATGCCTTTTGACTCCTGCCAAACATTCACTGGTAATTTAGAGCTGTGGAGTTAGAAAAAGTAAATGTTAGCTGCTGGGGGAACGCACATCTATTTCAATTGAGAGAGCACATCTTGTCCTGGTCAATTGTTATACAAGATTTAGTACAAAGGTGCCGGGAATAACATAACAAGAAGGTCCCGGCGGGTGGGGCGTTCTTGTACGACAAGAGACGGATATTCAATAAAAATTCCAAGCTTGAGAAAATTAAAGACGTCAACAACCTTCTTTGGATAACCTATAAGCCTCATAGACGGCTCTTCGGAAGACGGGTCAAGAGAGGTCGGTTGATTAGGTGCCCGCTTAATTTTTATTATGGCCCGGATAAAATTAAAAATCTATTCCCGCGAAAGAAAAAAAAAACAGAATCTAGAAACTAATTGTCTAGCAAACAATTGCCAAGACCGATTCCGCCACGCCCTACTTGCCTGAAGAGGTTGTCACGTCACAGTGGTTCCGGTAAAAACTTTCAAACAAGTGTCGCGAAAATTTTGTGAAACTCCTGAATAACGCACTTGCAGGACATACTATAGTTTTGCACTTAGAAAACTATTGCACACAGTTGCTTTTGCACAAATTGTCAAGTCGTGGTTGATGCATTTCTTGGTCCGTTTTTCAGGTCTTCAGTTGCTTCAGATCAATACACATAACTAGCCCGATAATGGTGTAATGGCACTCTAAGTTACTCGCGTAATGCCTTCATATTTAGACAGTTTTGTAACCCACTCGCCATGCGAAAATTCATTACACGTTTCCAGGTTGATAGAAGTGCATGTAGCTCCGAAAAATGATCACGCAGTGCAAAATGCTACACTTGCACTTTTCTTATAGTCAAAAAAAACCGCAATATACTGCACCTAAGCCAAGATCCTAACCACTTCAGAGTGCATACTGATCCCATGGCAATTATTACTGGCAATAATCTTTAAGCAGGAAGGTTTGAGGTATAGTCCGATTAATGAGGTATAATTAGGACAGCCCTGTCGCACGGAACACGCGGCAGAGGTGTCGGGTGTTCCAGTGTTTTTAATTATCAAATGCATAAAGCATCCTCTACATGGAATCTATACTGCTTCTAGTTTAAAGTTTTCAACGCCTACAAGAACTAAAGTGTAAAATAAACATCGAGTCCTACACGATCGAATGCTTTTTGAGGTGTATATCTACAATTGCGACGTGACTTTCCCTTTCTGTGTAGAAATCTAAAGCGCTACGTGCCAGATGAATTTTTGTCCGTGTTGATGTCCCTTTAATTCCGCATGTGTGTTGGTCGCCTATTAATTTACGCACAACGCCCTACAGTCGACTCGCTCTCACTTCGGCGAACATTTTATAATCGACATTAAACAATGTAATTAGCCGGTCACCAGATACGCTCCTAAGCTTGGCGTCATCATCGGGTTTAGGAATGAGCACAGTAAACGTCCCCAGCAAAGAAAACTGCAATGCTTTAGTTCGGTATGCCTCTTTAATCACCTCATGCAGTAGGGGAAATACTCTATTAGTGTACTATTTCTGCAATGCTGGAGTTATTCCGTCAGGACCGTGAGCTTTACAATAGGGTAAACAATTTAGTGAAGTATCTAATTACGGCAGCATTATTGGTTCTTCAAGCCTTTCTGTCAGCTCGGTTGTTAATCGTGGCATTTCCTTTTTTAAACGTGTCACGGCAATCTGAGTTGCTAGATTATACCTATTTGTTTTAAATATAACAATAGTATTTTGTAAAACCCGCTTGATTTGATTTTTATCCCGCCACGCAGACACGCTTGCACGGCTTTTGGGTTCCCTTCTTAAGGCAAAGCTTAAACGTCCTCCTGTAAGTTACACCACAATGTAAAGATCACATTAAACTATGCACTATAGGTTCACACTGCCCAATTAGTGTTACAGACGTGGATTAGAACATTTTTATGAAAGTATGAGCGGGGCAATATTGGTTTGCACCAGACATGTGGTATAAAAGGAAGAAGCCTCGTCAAGACCGTCCACATCGCAAGGAGCATTTAAGAATTTTGGGATAGTATAAAACAGCCAGTTGCAATGATACGAGTTTATTTAGAAAAATGATTTCGGCCGTGTGCCTCAGGCAATCTTTTTAAATTTAGAGCACGTGACTAGTCGGTCAGTTTTGTGCGATGCATGGTTTAGGCATGTCCAACAGGAATTGAGAGGCCCGTGTTGTCGTGAACAAGTGTGACCGAACGTAGTTGTTCTTTTTTTTTAATCCGTGTCACAAGAATGTTTCTTTTCGC
Organism: Ixodes scapularis; assembly: GCF_016920785.2. NCBI lineage: Eukaryota > Metazoa > Arthropoda > Arachnida > Ixodida > Ixodidae > Ixodes > Ixodes scapularis. The sequence goes on along the minus strand of NW_024609835.1, from coordinate 188,663,354 downwards.
CTTCACTTTTTCGTATCTTCCTCGAATCTTTTATTTGAAGTATTATACGTTGCATTTCTATTTGAAGGTTTCGGTTACAGAATGCGGGGGTTCGTATTTTGTCCTACGCGGGTGATGTTGCAATGTTTCGTGTGTATAAGGACAGTGTTAAAAACACTAAAAGTTAACACAGGTGCTTTCTTACTACTCGAGCAACTCGCTCACAGAGAAAAGTGTGTTGGTATGTGGCACGGGAATTGCTTTTCAAAGCCAGCTTTCTTTGAACGCGTTGTATGAACAAGCTTGCCGGCACGTTTGTTATCTTCGCTTATCACTGAATCACTACCGTGACAATGATCAATACTGGCGCGATGAATCCGTGGCTTTGCGGCCAAAAGTTATCAAGTGGGGAAAAGTGGGGAAACAATGTATTTTCGATGTTTGCTCGCGCATCTGTTTGTAACTTTCTTCTTGCTGCGAAAATCGTTATATAATGGAGGTATTACTCTCTTCCCGTGTCGAAATTGAACGTGTACACAGCGTTTTCGCTGTCCTTATGTGGCGCTCTGTACGGGAATGGACGAGAAGAAGAAATATTTCTCTTCGAGCAAGAGTTGATGGTCGGAGTGTGTCTCATTTGTTCATCAGGCAATTGGTAAACAGGTTCCTGTTTGCCAATTGCGCACTGTAGTTCCAACAATTAGGTTGTGCAGCGCTTTGCCTAAAATATTAGTCTCAACAAGCAAAAACTTCGGTGTTTGTTAATGCTTTCAAACTTTTAGCTACTCGATTCTTGCACGAATATTTATTTACCCAAGGTGTCGCGAAAACATCTGACGAGAGACCTTCGAGATTAACTCTTTTTTTTTTAATCTCCCGTACCATGTCTTATTAGTGAAGGTCTATGGCAAGATGTGCTCAAACATGTGAAGATAAAGGTTGTTTCAGCAGGCACTAAACTTTTTTTTTTAAAACTGCATAGTCAAGCGCCTATTGTTATACCTTGGCTGGCGGAAAACAAATTATCCAATTTTTGAACTGAAAACTTCTTATGGTATAAAATACAAAAAAAAACAGTTGAACATGCATTTTTAGACTGCTGGTGTGCAGTTTTCTTTTGAGACGTTCTTCGAGGGACCCTAAAAAATAAACAAAAGAAACGACATCCAATTTCCCACGACATTCGGTTTTTACCTGCTGAAAAGGGTGACGGTGTATCATACTATATACTAATGCTTCACGGATTACCTGTTTGTGGTGGTGTCGCATGGCCGTGCGTCGTGCGGATTTGAGGAAAATCAGATACACAAGTATGTTGATGAACATGTATGTTTACTAAAAGAGTTCTGCAATGCCTAGCAACTTCAACTTCTGTGCTCGCCACTGATGGAGGAGCTAGCCATCCTCAGGGACTTTGATTGACTGCGGCCTCAGCCAGTCAGCTGATATTCTTTTAGTGTTTCGACCTGACAAGTGTGTGAAGTTAGGTGTCATTTTAGAAAACCAGGTAATAATAAAAATCAAAATCTGTGGTGTAGCTCCTCGGTAACCGATCCGATTCATTCTCAGGGTACCCGGGTTCGATTCCAGCTGTGGCAGGCGGTTATTGTTTTTTTAACGATTTAGCAACATCGACGCCGCTCGCAACCACAACATAGACAACGACAACAACTACTACAAATAAATTTCGACTACTACTACAACATCAACAACGGACGTCGTTTCCAGCGGTGGGAAAACCAATAAGAACTAACAATGTAAAATTTGGTCTCGTTCAAACATTTATTACAAAAATACTACTAGTTCTGAGTAGAGCGACTCAACTTTAACTTATGAGCCACTTATATAGGTAGTGAGAAAAATCATGAATCTTTACGTATAAACCACAATTTCGACACTTTTTTGTGGATCGTAATGCGAGCAAGAAAAAAACGCTAGGATAATTTTGGAGCTTAATAAGACACCTGGTGGAACCAGAGAAGCAGCTGGGTGCTAAAGAGTGCGTTTAATATAAGAACTCTGATCTCGCCTTCTTGACGCTTTGTGAGCTACCCCCGTAAAGTAAATAACATTATAAATATACGAATAATCCATGCTTTTAACCTATATGACTGATAGTTTGTCGAACATGTAGGTGCGACAACGGCTCTATAGTTATTTAACCCGATGAGTGAGTTGCGTATGGTCGGCGGCTCTAATATTTATATGTATGATTGGTCACGTCCGATTGCATGCGACTTCCTTACAGTCTGGTGACAATTTACGGAATTGAAAGTGTTATACCGGCACTTACTCCGGAACAACTTTTAATCAACAATTTTTTTTTGTTATCATCTTTTGGCAACATTAATGTTCCTGCTTCAAAAACACCTTTAAGGCCGCGGTAATAATATATAAATTAGAGGATAACTATTTCATAACCTGTGAAATAAAAAAGTAAACAAATAAAACATAATTGACGAAGCGAAGGAGGATAGCAATTAAGGACCAAACCCAGTTTAATAAGGAAGTTAATAGCTACGACTGGAAAGGTTCCTTAACCACGGATGTAGGATAAGGTTGTTGAAATATGACCAAAATTAATATTCACCAGCGAAAAAAAGAAACGGTGACAATTTTAAGCTTTAAACCTTATCATGCCTGGTTTAAACATGATACATTTTTAGAGTATAACCCGCAAGCATTTTCTTTTGAGACACTATAAACTTTCGCGAAAAAATGTACGCAAGATAACGCATTTAAAATCAGTAGGAATAAAGCATGAGCCTTAGTCTCTTCTTCCAAGCCTATTTATTTCGAGCACATATTGAAAGGAAACATATAGACTGGTTGCAAACATGGGAGTAAGTTAATCAGGATCAATGTAAAGCAAAAGATTTGCGATTGATATTATAATAGAAAAAATCATTTCCACCTTTTAGACACCCAAAAAAATGACGTCAACAACTTTTTTGCTTCCATTTGATTTGTACTGCATCAGTGTTATGCGGTTGTTCCGCTGCAAAAGTACAACAAAGCTGCTATGTTTTCTTCACCAGAACGTGAGCTCTAACCTTTCTTATTTTCCATCAAAGCTCGAAAGTCTGCAGGCTTTAACAAAGTTAACAAACGCTAAATTTAAAAAAAAAGCTTAGGCGTGTTTATTTGGCAATGTTGAACGGTATTAATATTTTCGGAAGCTGACCGACAAAGAATGAAATCCGCAATTGCAAAACCACTGTCCACAAGGCGGCACAGCGAGCGATATAAAAATCTATCACTCATACCGTTTCCTTCGCGACTTTTACAAAGCCTAGAAAAAAGCCTCTTGCAAGGTACTACTAAATTTATAGAACATATTGTCTTATTGTCCGATTAGAAATAAGAGGTTTTTGCTCGTGATTGCTTGCATTCAGCAATGAGTAGCATTTTTTTAACTTTTAAAGTGTTTCTGAATTTTCAAAAGCGTTAGACCTTGTAGGTCCTATTTAGTTTTACTGGACTGGACAGGTACGTGTTTTAGGGGCCCCATTTGTGCCGCTTCTATAGGTGTACATTGGAGGGCGTTACCAAAGTTTAGTGAAACCAATGGCAGCTAGCCAATGAAATCGTAAATCCAAGTAAAATTAAATGTCGTCAATTTATGTCCTTTTTAGGATCTCAGCATTCGCATTTTGATGTTCTTTGGTTATGTTAGACGATACTAAACTCCTGAAGTTGTTTAAACCGTGAAATATTCCTCAAGCTATAGCCCTTATTCTAGTGTCATTTCTCTATTTTGGGGTGTGACACGTTTATATACTCTCAGCGTTTCTTACCATATTTGTTTCCAGGTGAATTAAGGCGGACACTGAACAATATAAATAGCTATGAAACACTCACCGCAGGCCATCGCGTTCGGTCATAAAGGATGAGCAATATCGTGCGTTCGGTCATAAAGGATGAGCAATTACAAGCTATATACTCCGCTTTTCCTTTTACTGATATAGAGACACACACACAAAATAATTTATTTAAAGCCAAGAATGGCGATTAATGGTCTCGTGATATCCAGAGCCGCCCATAGTATTTCCTTGTCGCAGCGACATATCAGGAATGAAGCGTTCAAACGCGTACTGAAGTCAACTGTACAGCAGAAGAACTTAGCTTCTTCGTGTAATTTCTATTTTTTTTTTAAATCTTATTACGCAGAATACCTCCAAAGACCCTCCAAGGAAGGATATTATTTGAAGGCTAAAAAGAGGGAGGAGGGGCGAGAGAGTACAGAATAATACAAAGCGTAATTAATATGAACATGACAGCAAAGCAAAAAGAAAAAAATACAGGAGGACATTTAAAACCACTTACATGTAGGAAGGCGGAAGCATAATATTCCCGCGGGAGAAACGTTGTCGACTATTGTTTCTACGTGTACTAAAGTTTAGGACAACGTACAGGATGGTGTCCAAGAGATCGACGCCATGTAAGGCGTCTGGGACGACCTCTAGGACGACATAGAGAACGATGCCCAGGACGGCGTCCAGAACGACGCCAGAAACGTTCTTTTAGACAACATCAAGGACGACGTCGAGGAGAACCTCTAGGACGACATCTTGGAGACGTTAAGGACCACGTAAAATACAACATTAAGGACGACGTCTAGGACGACGTAAAGAACGGCGCCTAGAGGACGACGTCCAGAACAACGCCAAGAGGAAAACCTTTAGGGCGTCGTCAAGAACACCGAATAGGATGATATCAAGGACGACGTCTAGGACGACGCCAAGAGGACGGGATTGAGAACGATACATAGACGACGTCTAGCAGGACCTCTACGAAGGTCTCATGGACGACGACCCTAGGGTGACGTATGGTACGGCTACTAGAGCGACGCCAAGGACAGCGTCGTCCTTGAGAATTCGACTGAGCGGCGCGTGATTGATGACGCATTTTTATGCCATTTTTCCGGCACATCGACGCCGCTTTTTCGCGCAATGGGACAAATAAGGATTTCGCCTTAATGAACAAAAACGCGCGAAAAAGTTGAATACGTATTCATGGACGAACAGCATGTTAATGCTGATCAGTATTGAAAAAAAAGTATGTAAGACTAGGACACCGCAACCGCATTTTCAGATGTAGTTCTGTTATCCTCGTTTTTCATGCTCATTTTTTATCTATCCTAACGACGAATATTATATAAATGTAAAATAAAAATAATTAGGCCGGAAAAAAGGAATGTTATTGGTAGTACACATCAGATCATAAAATTTTGTTTCATAATCTTGAGTCGCTGTGTCCTGCAGGCTATTCTAATCGATTATCGTTCGAGGTGTGATATATTAGGGGCGTGTGATACTCTAACTTTATATGAGAGTTGCTGGCATAAAAAATATTTGAGGTGCCCGAAAAAAATCGTCTTGAAGCGAGCCATGACGATAAATGTGCTAGTTTTCGGTGATATAAAAAGCTTCCGATTCCGCAAGACTTTTTCTAAACAAGATATGTGACAAGTTTCAGCACGTGTTTGGCCTAAATAATTTAATGGTGAAACTTGGTCCACAAAGGGAGGTACACTTCCAGGTCTCTTGCTATCGTTTTGCCTCTACTCCCTAGACTACTTTCTGGTTGTTTTATAGAATAACCACTAAATTCTAGATTTATGTCATAAATAAACAAATAAACATCCTTTTTGGTTGGCAGGACGTTTACATACTTAAGGCAACACTAATGTCGCAAAATCTCAGCTCTAGGTTTCACAAGTATTCTGTTAATCTGCCTTCAATTACGCATTAATTTTATTTATTTATGCTTGATATTTATCAAAAGTTAGATGAGTGAGACGCTGAAGCAAGGCTAATAGAGATGTAGAAATATGGTTGGATGATAGGTTCCACAAGATCGAATGCAATAGCAATATGTATTGTTTTTAGATAATGCTCATTAAAATGTAATTTACACGAGTACCTCTCTTAACAATTTTGCTGCCTTTTTTACATTTTTACGGATAAGTTTTAGCCTTAAAATGTTTCATTTACCAATCTTTTCAGGAGCTTAGCTACTGAAGACCGTTGTGAAAATCGCCTTCTGAGAGCTGCCATTTTTGTGTGCTGGGCTGTGGAAATCCGCCTAAGCCTGCGCTGAAGCTCTGCTGTACGGTATATTAGACGCTGCGCATACGTCCACAGCTCAGTGACTCAGCATTGTTCGCCCGGATGATAAGCGATGGAAATGTCTATACACGCAATACATTATTCCGCATTATAAGGCAAATTTTATAACGGTTTTTAAATCGGCAATTTAGTTTGTATTAGCCATTCTTCATACACACAAGATCTTTTCTTTTTTTTTTTTGCGAGCGACCATTTAACGAGCATGTGACGAGCCAAATGATCACCCAACAGTTTTGTTTTAAAAATATAAGAAATAAAGATATATCGAAGGTTGCAGCTATTTCGCTCAGTTAGGGGACTGCGGCTGGAAGGAGGTTAGGCGTTACAATGCAGTTATATAACTTCGGAAGTGCTATATCCTTAAAACAACCAACAACTTACTGAGTACCCACCTCCGGCACACGAAGAGTACGTCACATGGACACAATATTTCCGCGTGATAATCGGGAAGATACGCTTCTCCGTTCATCTAGAAGATTCGCGTACACTCTTACCCGTATAGCCAGCCGGTAACAACCAGGCGGCGCCAGCAGAGTGAGAGCCTACGGCTATATTCCACCTAGTTGTAACTTGGTAAAGGTTGTACGATAAGCCCCACATTGCGTGCCGACGGCTTCCATATGTGCTACGTATAAAATGCTCAATGCACACACATTGGAGCATGACGCAGTGAAATGCCCGATACATCTTCGCAGTAGAAGTTCACTAAGGTGATACGTAGTCACGTTCGGACTGGCTCTTCAGGGCCGTAGCTTCCACCGTACTGGCATGTTATGCGGTCACGGCTGCCTGGTCTACCCAGTATTTCTTGCTTCAGACACTAGGCTAAGCGGCGCCACCAGAGTAATAGCTCACGGTTTAGCCTTGCAGCCGCCAGTCCTAAGGATACACAATGTTTCTCGTTTCAGTCGCTAGATAGCGCCAGACTAAACCGCATTGCAGGTTGCCTATAGCGTAAACGATAAGAGGGACACAATGAATTGCCTAGTTTTTCTCGCCCTGGCTCTTTCCCGAACATTATAGGTCTAATATTCGAGATGACGAGCATACGAAATAAAGAGCCGAGAGCTGTATTGCCGATTCATTCACTGATTCTTTCTTGCGGTAGCCAGCTGTTATGCCGGCGTACCTTCACTTGTTGCTACCGTCGTTGACGCCCGTAGCTGCTTTCCCGACGTGTGTGCTTCTCCTTTCATTTTCTGGCACAAGTTCGCCCCCAGTAAGTCTTTAGTTCATTCCGCTTTGTTCTGTTCATTTGTTTGTCATTTGTGACAATATCATGGCGGAACAGAGGATAGTTCAGTGATCCTTCGACAGACACTGCCTCTTGCTTCTTTTGCATAACAACTGCACGCGGACTAAAAATATTGGAAAAGGTGGAGCCTTTACTGCATGGCCCGAAGGTTTAAAGGGATGATGCAACGAGTTTTGTATTTTGCGGAACTACCACTTCGAGCGAATCCCTGACGTTAATGACCTGTGAAATACACATTCTTTTTTCACCACACGTAGTCGAAGTCGCAGAAAAAAGTATAGAAAAACAAGCAGAGTTCACCCCCTTAACTCGCAGCCCGAACAAGCGGTCACGTGATCTGGAGCCGATTATATGCCGCCAATGTTGATCATAGCCACGCGCTGGTGTCGGAAAAGCACAGGACACGCGCTGAGTCCCAGACATTGTTATGGTTCGGCTGTTGTAGTCATTGCAGCGATGAGACACAGGACACTACCCGAATGCTTGTCGAGCTATAGATTGTCACGAGCCCAAATCGAGTGCCGACGCAATGCTCGGGTCCAATCTATGAGCCGCATTCAAATATCGTCACTGGGCGGTACTGCTACCGCCCAGCTACGTCATCAGGTTTTGCGAACGAGAGATTGAATGAAAACGCTCGGTTTTGTCCTCGAAATTACAGTGCAACAAAGGAGTTTCTTGGCCAGTGGCGTTGCGTGCGAGTATCCTTGAGTCCCACTAGTGCCAGTAAGCTCGTGCAAAGTGAAAAAATTCCAATTGAATATCGTTGCACCGCCTTTTTAATTATGCTTCTTTAGACAAACTAAAATATGAATTAGAGATTAAAAAAGCTATCATTTATGTGCATTACCGAAGGTACTTCAGAACTATAAAGCATTAGCTGGTTGCATTCTAAACCGACCAAGGGCGAGTACACCACTAAAATGTCGGATCGTAACGCCACACAATTTTCTTTTAGTGGACGGTTCTATCATTGTATCATTGTGAATTGCATCTGAAAAATACAAGAGCGTGAAGAGAGTCATTTTTAGTTGGTATTAATACTAACTTCAACCATGGCATAATATATAACTGCAAGGGTCCTGGGAAATTATTTTTCCGAAGTCATATGAAAACTTTTGATCATACAATAGCCAAATGCGATCGTGTATTTTTAAGCTTTGTAAAGGAACATCCGTTATACCGGCGATTATATTTTTATCATAAGTTTCGAGAATTAAGTAGCGTTAGTAAGCAACCGAATCCGAATACCACGGTAACAGGAATCCCGAGATGGTCCTTTGCTTTGCCAAGCAAGCGCCAAATATTTCACAGCTGATACCCCAGCAACACGGGCACCAAACTGTTCTACGATTTTTCGTTTATAAACCATCTCTTTCTCCAAAAACAAAAGAGGTAATTCCTCAGTCCCCTTTGAATTCGTAACTTTCCCCCTTGCTTAGTTTAAACCGAAGCAGAACCAAAGGTTATTCTGTATTCTGGCAACACTAGACGAAATAAAATTACATTTTCTTGTGGGACAGACACGTTAAACTGTCGCTTCTTTATGTTGCAGCTGACGGTCGATTACTTACCACATACAAGACACTGAATTTCCGTCATCGTCTTTGTAAAACGTGTCCAATATGGGGGACGACCAAACTGGATGTTCATCTCCAATAAGACAGGAGCATGAATGTTGATAGGATATGTTTCTCGCAACTGCGCCGGCAGCGCCAACTCGTGAAGACATGCAAGCAGAAGGAGCACCTTTACCGACTCAACAGAACATGGCCGAAGAGCAGGCTGGCGTGTTAGGCCCTCCAAGCAAAGGAAGAAGGAAGCGCTCATTAAACGGAGCAAGAGAGCTCCTAACCGAACGAGGTTAATAGTTCATTCGCGTGAAGTTTCCGTGATGGGTACCAGATCGAACTTATTGGGAAGATGAACCAGACAAACTGCCCGACGACCGGAAGCCAAAAGTTGCTGTTTGAAGTATTTTTCGTCGTTCTGGTGCAATGCTTTTTTGTTTCCTTTTAAAGGCTTGCGATGTACTCGGCCGGTACGAGATAGTGAGACCAAGACGAAAGTCTAAGCGATTGAGACTGCTGCCAAGCGCACGGCATCGAGAACGGTACAAAACCCGAAATTAGTTTTTTGCACCGCTTGGGTTTACTTTTTTGTCCCTTCCAAAATATTTCGTCTTCGCTCCTTTTACGCATTGTGCCTCTCTGATATGCGCACACGTTCGTGTCCTTTGCTATTATTCAAGAGAACTTTGTGTGCGCTTACGGAAGCTTTTGTTTTTACGAATTTGCTATTTGCCCAATCTGGCGTGCTGCTTTTTTGGCAGTTTTGTTTGCTGCCTCTATTCTTCCATCTAAAATTGATTCACATATCTGAGATTGTGTTGGGAACAACCAAAACAACAAAAATGACCGGAACAACGAAGCGACTGTGACTTATGATTCCATCGCGAAGAACACGGCAAGCGAAGCATCGCGTGCCGTGTTATATACAGCAGCTACCCGTCACGGTGACGTTATCGTTGCCGCCGTTTCGGTTTCTGTGAATGAAGATGAAAAAAGTGTGAGAACTAAACTTAAGACTTTGTCCTCCCAGCGCGACCTTCTCCGCTTGAAAGCTCTTTGTGTTTTCAGTTAAATTAGGCAAACGATAGAGTCCATGTGTTTGGTGGTGTGTTTTTCAGTTTGGCGGTGATTTCAAAAGCCAGGCTAGGTTGTGACAATGATATGCAAAATGGCTCAATCAAGGACATATCACATTCACAAACGTTTAGAAATAAATTAAAAATATTAACGAATAAACTAGCGGGTAGGTTAATATACATTGAAGAGCGCGAACGATAGAAAAAAGAAGGAGATCTGTGACCGCAAAAAAATAATTTATTTTTGCAAGAACAATTTGCCGTGTATACACACACTCTCAGTGTCGCCGAAACAAAACCTTAGTATACCGCGACAGTGGTCATTCATACCTCACTTCAATATCCTCGATGCACAGGCCCTCCCCGGCCGCACATCAGTCATAGGTACAGAGCTTGGCGCCATATAGACTCGCATTAGATACCATCATAGAAAGTACTTCGGCCAACTCACTTTTACATATTTACGGATTTCACCCGGCAATCAGAGACCGCAACCCTTACTCCCACTCTACGACAATGAAGGCCATCGATCGCATGACCTCCACTCTACAAAGTAAGGGAACTCAAGTAAAATTATAATTCATCCCTGCTCATTTTTGAATGAAAAAAATGAGCTGGCAAGCACTGTCACAGGCTTGTATAAACTTCCCGCGCCTGTCAGAGTGTGTACAAGGATATAAAGGTGATGGCTACTTTTTCGCGTCAGAGACGAAGCCGTATGACGAAGACCAAGATGGTAACCCGACAGAAGCCAAGGCTTCCACCAAAGAAGAATCTAAACAAACCCCGAGGGCTGCGCTCGTTCTTTGTCTCTACGCAGTCGCAATTTTAATGGTCTAGCGGGGATCAGCAGTCTCGAGTAAGAATTTTTCGAACACCACTGCCACTCCAGCTCGCAGGGCGCAACGGGAGTGGAAAAAAACTCTCCTAACTTGCCCCAACTGCCCAGAAGATGCACACCAGGAGCACCTCCTTGGAAAGACCCTGATCTACAAAATAATGTATTAAAGCAGATAATACGCAGAGTATCAAGATTTAAAGAATAGACTCATCTTTCAGGCTTTCCTCACAAAAGGCTAGATCTCTACCGTAGCCTTATAGAAAATTTCCATGAAGCCAATCTCTTTCCATATGTTTTTTTCCTCCTCTTCGGCCTCCGTTATTTCAGCTCCGTCCTGACCAGCTTGGAAATGACATCAAAGTCAATCATCTATTAGTAATAAAACTCTAAAATCGCAAATACAAAAAAAAAATTTAGACACGTGTTTTGGGGATGTTTCTTCTAAAAAAAAATAGAAGCGTATGTCAGATATTTTTTATGTGTAGACGCAAACAAACAAGTCATCTTTCTTTTGGTAAGCAAGGTCACTGCCTTGAGCCATCATCTGAAATTAGTTTTTTTTCCCCCGCATAATGGTTGACAACCTTCGTTGTCGTAAGTAGCCGCCGAACGAGGAGGACCACTAGTGAGTTGATCGCACTTTATTGGATTCCGTCGATGGAAGACCCTCACATTTGTGTGCTCAAGCGGTATATTAGGAAAGGCAATAAAAAATCGATCACGTGAACATTAATGGTAAGTGGCCTCCATTCGTTCTTTCTGGCTACTACCGGGAGAGTAGTGATTTTCCCAACGAGAGTTTGCGGGATAAATGTAACCCAGGTACTCAGCTTATCTGTATTCACCGCGAATATACTCCTGCCCCGTTTCCTGTATTGATTTCTATGTTTCAGCGCAGAATAGAACGCTACCAGCACCAGACATTATACAACACCTGTGTGGGGGTGAACCCGCCAGCAGGTATATAGAGCAAAATACGCGAGGCATATCAGGCTCAACGATGTTCTGCGACAGTCGATAATCGCAAAGCACTAAACGCAGAGCTTGGGCCCGTGCCATCGAAAAATGGGTATTTTAAGTGTTTAGGCATTATCGACTCCTTCCTTGGCAATCAAAGCGCGTACAACGCTAACCCAGGACATTCCCCGCATTATATTAATGCATGCCTTGCACAATTTGGAATCGTAGATTTTTTTTTGTGTACGATGGTTATAATGATTCTTCCTATATTAGGTAGATCCTCTCGATATCATATTGCCTTTAAAATCATTTAAAGTTACATATTTAAAACAATTATTCATACATCTAGATATTCTAAAACAATGTCGATAAAAGGGTGCGCAATATTTATATAGCGGATACGTTTTCTAGAAAATATGAGAAAACATTAGCGGATTTGTATTTTAGCTTTAGTACCTACGACTGTTTTATGCTAGCATGTATAGAATAGCTCACTACACACGTATCGACCAAAGCTGGTGCAGTAGCAGCACTGAAATAAAAGGAAGTATTTCCCTTTCAAAATAACGTTAGATTCACGAGTGTTCGTACAGTAAAAAGAATGCGTATAAGTAGACAACCGCTCTCATTATTATTCTAGTCCTCGCCAGGGCTTGTGTGTGCGGTGTGTAGGCAGAGGTTCCCAAAAGTGAGAGCATATAAAGTGTCCTAAGCAAAATATCTTGTGAAATATATAAAAAAATAGAAGCTCTCTCCCCCTCTCCCCCAGAAATAGTATCTATTCCGCCAGTCCGCCGCGATATGGTGTGTTACTAATTTGTTAAGTTCATGGAAACAGTTGATTTCATGTTATTCGGCTGCACTCCTTGTTGAGTAAGCCTACTGACCTTTCGCATTATGATTTTTTCATGTTTCATGGTAGACATCGTTCACCGTAAGCTGCAGAAGTGTGCAACTGTGATACTTCATTAAATCTGCGTGTCTCTTTGCGTGTTAAAGGCGCTTAAAAAGCTCGTGCACCCTGAGTGCGCGCGTAGCAAACGCACACGTGAAGGCGTAAAGCGTGTTCTGGAGACCAGGAGTTCGGAAGACACCCGCTGTTGTTATCACCCTGTTGATGACAAGAGCTGCATTTGCTTCCTCCCATTGCCCTCCTTCTATCTTCAGAACGAAGAAGCGGTCAATGACCTGACCAGGTACGTCCAACTTTCCAGTTTCTCCATTTAAGCCAGCATCTTCCATTCGGAAACGGCTCAGAAGATCTTATGGAGAGAGAAATTAGGCAGAGATTGGAAAGGAAGTGTGAAAAGGAAGTGTTGACAAAAATACAAGCAAGTTTAAGTACCTTCTGTGTAATTAAACTCGAGCGTAATTTTCTTAACACTTTCTTTTCAATATCTGCCTGTTCTTTCACATCACCTGATTTTTTTTTAATTTTTCGAATGAAAGAGGCTGGCTTCAAAGAAACAATTTTGTAAAGTTTGGCGTACTTGGTGAGGTCATTGAGTGATTCTTCTTCGTGAAGAAACGTCTCGACGGTTTCTTCAGGTGTGCCGGCAGATGAGGATAGGAGTGTTTTCAGGCGTCCAGAGCAGTGCTGACGGACCTGGTCTGTACCCTGCGAATTACAAGATCCTGGTGGCTTTCAGCTTTCGCAGTGATTCAACATCTAGGTGCTTAACACTGCAAATGATTCTGTTTGAAGTTATCTTCTTTTTGTAAACGCAAATATAATAAAAAAAAAAGATCTCGGTTTGAGTTATGAATTACGTCTATTGCGTGCACAACGGAGACGTCTGTCGCTTCTCTCGTTGCTTCGTCTGCGCCGCAAGCCAACTGAAGCCAAAATGTTTCCCAGTGCAGTTGCGACAGAGGAGCTCCCCCGCTGGCGACAAACGTTAGCGGCCAAAGTTCTCATGCAGTGAATCTCCATCTCTGCGCCTTTCGAGCTCATACACGCACAAACACAAAGCTGTCCAGATGACATCACTGATGAGCCGACACCAATTCTACCACCACGCATTCCAATAGAGTCCAGATGAACTGTCGCAGTAATCCACTTGATGCTCCCCTAGCGCTGTGTTTTGTCTGTTCTTCCAATGCCCCTGTCTTCAAAGCGCAATCATGTTTTTTAACGTACCGTACCAACTTGCACAACAATCAGAACTTGCCACTTGATGCATCACAGAGCTCAGTGGATTCCCCAAATCTCCTTCAAGGGTAACGTTGGCGAGCCGAGTCAAGATTTGACGAGTCATATTTAGGTCGCTGTTACGTTTTTAGACGTAAGGAGAAAAGCGCAAGGAGAGTTTGCGTGCCGGAGTTAGGCTGAAAGCTGCTCGAGTCGCGTTTATCAGAACTGTAGAGAATAAAGTCTCGACATCTCGTACAAGGGTACAGAGCGCTTATGTTACGGCGAAACCAAAGAGAATGTGTACGTTTGCCCCGAGGTAAACGAGAGCTTAAATGTCTCACCGGTTCCTCACAGCGAGAGCGACCCCGAACCCTGTATCCCGTATGGGAAACGCAAGCCTCCTCCTTGGCTCTTTCGTAACATAAGCGCCCCGTACCACTGTACCCGACGCGTCTTTGTTTTCTATAGTTTTAATAAACGAGACAGGCGAAGTCCAAGCGCAATCAACTTCAAGAAGTTCTGCCTTCCCAACTCCCCCCCCCCCCCCCCCCCCCACATACACACACACGCACTGGTTCACTGAGTAGGAGCTCCTATTTCCCTTATAATGCACCGAAACCGAACTCATCGTTCCCTGTTTGTATGTTGCTGACAACTGCCCGGGGCAGCTACAAAACTGATGCGAACACAGAAGCGGAATAAGCTGGGTTTCCACCAGAACGTGCACTGTACTAATTGGCGTAGAATTTCACCGTTTTAGTTTGTCCCGGGGAAAAAAAGTGCAACCTTGTCTTGATACGTTAATGCGATCTTCTTTAGGTTGTGAGATATTCGATGAATGTATGGCATCTTTGTTGGCCTTTGGTTTTTGTTCCTTGTGCTGTCTCGCCGTTCGCTGGAAATTATCATGGACTCGGCAACGTCAGACATAATTAAACTCGGGTATCCAGGTGCCTCAAGACGCTGAACATGAGCATGAAAACTATCTTCCGCTGCATGTGCACAATACTTCTTTTAAGCCGCACTCATTGTATTTTAACAATTCCTCTTTTAACAATCTTAGAATGCGCCAAGTCAAATTGTAGCAGGTCTTTGTTGGATCTTGGGGAGTACTTTCATCAAGTCTGGTTGTCATGGAACACCAGTTGGAGATCTAAATTTTGGAGGATGGAATTAACTGGTGAATCGTGAGTGAACTTAAGCCCCTGTCCTTCTTCGAAGAAGGTGGACCGTATGTTGTCGATTATTTGTCTTTCATTATTTACGGGTCTTTGTGAAAAAAGCACCAGGTAGTCGTCCACGTACCTAAAAATATGAGATAGTTAACCGATGATAAGTGCGTTGGATATTGCCCGATCACACTAAGAAAGAAATATATCACAGAGGATTGGCATCACGTATGACCAATACATATTTCTTCCTTTTGAAGGTGAAAATGGTCTTCGTACTTGACAATGGTGGCAGAAAGGCAGAATCCAAGAGTCCTGAAAAAGTTTGCACCTGAATTACGCACTCGATTTGAAAGGCTGTATTTCCATTGGCCTTAATACACTCGTTGAGAGCTGTCAACAATTTTGTATGTGAAATTGAATAAAAGATCGATCTTCCACATTACTATTTTATAAGCATCTGTATTTTGTTTTCGGTGATTTTTCGTTTTCTTTTTAAAAAGGATAATTTGATTAATTTTTATTTAATTTTGAGAATATATTACTAAAAACTGTACCCACAGTAATTTGCCCTCTAATGGTGTAAATGGGATTCACTTTACGTATAAGATAGGTTTTTGTAGAAATGTTTTCTTTCTTTTTTTGCATTTTGATAACACCTTGAAACATCGTTCTTTTCCTTTTCTTTAGGAATATTAAATGTCAGTTGTCAGTCAGAGCTCCAGTCTCCCTCTTTTTTTCTTACCTGTCGTTTTACCCTTTAATATTTTAATCTGTACAACCAGCTAGCCCGCCAGATTATCGTAGTGCACTGCCTATATTATATATATTTTTCAAACTCGTTAATGCCATACATATTGAGGTAGAAGGGCCACAAATTAGTGGATTTGCCTCACCTGGTCAGAACTTATGAACTATTAATTTTTTTAATTTCATATTGCACATAACAAATGCATGCAGATGACTTAACATTTGGTGCCTTATATGAAAGAGGAAACATTCCTGGTGTAGTACTCTTTGCTTGCCTTCCACAGGACCGCAAAGTTGTAACTACTGCAGTCCGCAGTCCGCAGCATCACCCAATCTTAAAGCATTTTTTTCGCTCTTAGTCAAGAAGCTTTTTCGAGAGAGAAAGCTTTTTGTGCGATTCATAATATCTATTAATCATAAAAAACCATAAAAAACACAAAAAATAAAAACGTCGAGTGGACATGCACGTTCGATCTCTTGTGGAATCACCTACAGTAAAACAATTAAGGGATGCACGTTTTTAAACTTTTTCTTTGGTTTCAACAATATTACTTATTTGGACAGAGTCTATAAAATGGGATGTAATTTCTGGCATGTAAGACTAAGACAGAACTGCAGGCGCGATTTAGCACCCCACAATTGACTGTTTCCTGGATACAAGATAATTATTGAGAAAATCAAATGCACATCTTTTACAATCGCAAGTATTCGTAGTTTCAAACCTTATTTACCGAATGCATGTTTCTGGTAAAACATTTATGAATTCACGAAGATACCGACTGGGCAGTTTGTATAAGGCAGGTCAAGAGTGCCGTTCCCACCAGATGGACCCAACTAAAAGCATGGATATAATGGCTGCGCGAAAAAGGACTCTGTAAATATCTAGACATATTTTTTGTGAGTCATGTTCCTCTTGTATCACATACATCGCTTTTGCATTTACCTGTCCTACAAGATATATCATCATCTTCTTCACAATTGTGGCTTTAGCGACAGGACGCTCTTTTTACCATATAGAGAGTCTAATTCCTAGGCGGGGCTACGTAAACATGAAGCTTAAAAAGGTAATCGTCTCAGGACATTACTTAGGACTTCGCGCTGCAAGTCTTAAAAAATGGTTGGCCAGACGTCTCGAGTTTGCCAGAGGTGAGCTGCAGGAAGTCCGAGAGCGATAGAGTCGAGCGACAGCGTCTTCTTAGAAGTTTGAACCGCTCTCTGCATCAAATGAACTTGCAGAGGGCTTTGAAGTCCCACTGAAGAGTGAGCCAAATATAAAATTCAAGAGAACCAGGATAGGTCAAGCTACAGAAGATAGGGTGCTGAAAGAAAATGCGGGACGCCACTATAGAAAAGGAAGTCAAGGAGAGCAGGGTGGGCAAGAATATCTCGGAGAGAACAATTGTAATGTTGAACACTGGAAGGAGCAGTGATCTTTGCCATGAAGAAAAAATTCAGCGTGGCAAGGAATGAAAGGGGGCCTAAAGCTCGTGGCGATGTTGGAACTAAGGGGAAGGCCGAGTTGGAGGCAAATTTAATTTTAAAGAAAGAGCAAATTATATCATCCGAGAAGCTGGAAGCGACACGCAATTGCTGTCAAAATTAAGAAGTGAAGAAGAAAGAAAATCACCGGGAGGAGACCAGTCACGAAGAGAAATTTCCAGAAACAAGTTTCTTCAGCTTCTAGGTGAATCGAAAGCTTCGAGAA
The DNA here is from genome assembly GCF_016920785.2 of Ixodes scapularis. Taxonomy (NCBI): domain Eukaryota; kingdom Metazoa; phylum Arthropoda; class Arachnida; order Ixodida; family Ixodidae; genus Ixodes; species Ixodes scapularis. The sequence goes on along the minus strand of NW_024609835.1, from coordinate 188,645,783 downwards.
AGACGTGACTGCAGGCGTACCCAACTACTGACCAAAAGCAAAATATTTGTGAACGCAGCTCTTGTGAAGCACTCTTGACCGAGGCCTACGGGTTTGGTGAGCACAGCGCTAAAGGGATCATGACGACTACGAGGGCTGCTCCTCAGCGTTTACTATATCTGGATTGGGTGCTCAACGCAAAGCGGACAGCCTGTTCGCGTCAAGAGGAGTGTCGTTTGAACACGCAGGTTGTAGACAATGACGGGTAGAGCTTTCAAGAACAGGGTGCACAGGTTCAGAAGCGAAGTGCCTATAACTGTTGATGCGAAAAACCATCAGCAAGAAAATTATAAATATGACCGTGATCTAGAACCTTCTTCAATGTGCCCTGCGTGCCCAGTGCACCATAAAGCAATTTTGCATGTTAGAGAACTAGTTTTATTTTTCGTGTGTCATGTAAAACGAACACTGTCTTGGAAACTAAATGAGCTTTTTCGGTGTACTATGTCGAGGGATTGTACCTGGCTGCGTTTTTTTAGCTCTATGTTTCCTAGTATTGCGTTCATAACAGCAGGTGTGGTGCTCTTTAGTTTTCTAGGTAGTCTGACAATACGCTAGAGCATGTTCTGGAGGTTCGATTGGAAACTAAATAAAAAAGACACCCAGGGTCTGCTTTGGAGAGAATTTGATGGTAATCTGGTTATGCTTATTGCAGTGGAATTAGTGAGGTTCTAAGTGCAAAGGTTTCGAGCCGAGTTGAAAAGTGTGTATATAGATGTTTATCGGAGGAGTTGTAAAATATTTCTCTCTGCGAAATTTATTTCGAGGTTTGAGTAACATGAGTGCCGATATAGTTATAATGTGTACATGTTCGCAGCCAATATTGCCACGCGCGTCTGCAAGCAAGCGCGGCTATGGCCGAATGATTATCGTCATTGGCTTCTAAGCAAAGTGCTCGAGGTTCGATGCCTGGGAGCGGGTGCGTCTTTTTGTTATTTTTGTAAGTGCCGAGTTCTGGTGAATTCGAGAACTTTGTTATTTATTATAGGTCCGAATAATCTACACGTCATATCTCCTATCCGATAATTCCAGAGCCCCACTCGTGTACATAAGGGGCTTCGCGTGGCGAGTCAAAGCAGTTTCGCCCCAGTGCTCGATGTTGCTGTTACGCAGATTTCGACGTTCGCGACACGTTGTTGTTATCGTCTTATTTCTTTTCATTTTTGGATAAGTTCGCTCCAGTAAAGTTTATTTACTCCTGTTTATTTGTTGGTCTTTTGATCACCACCCGCTACATTCTGGTGGAGATGCTGGGTACGCACCCTATGTTTCTTAACAGAAGCCCTCCAAGGACCTGTTCTGCAAGCACAATGTGAAGTCGACGATTCGTAAAAAAGACAGAGCCCCTGGAAATTCAGCGTCTTCGAGGACAACGCCCTGAGTTTGGACCACTGGGGGACATGACAAAGAAACCACCAAAGCCGACGATGAGCTCCATTGCTCAGCGAACGGAAAACCCTTTAGGGGCGTCGTCTTACGTGTTCTTGACTGTGGATCCCCATGTGCCGACGCCATTCTGCGGTGAAATCTGCGACGACGTAGACTACTGGCTCCTGCAGTACGACCGAGTAGCCCGCCAAAACGGATGAACTGCCGAGCAACGCCTCCAGAACATCTACTTCTCGCTGGAGGGAACAACAAGGAAATGGTATGAAAATCACGAAGTCGCCTTGACCAAGTGGGAAGTTTGAAAGATCGAGTCGATGAATACGTTTTTTAGTCAACACCGACGGGAACGGTCCAAAGAACTGCTTCGAGCGAGGAGCCAGGGACCCAAGCAAAGCGTTACATCTTTCACTTAAGACGTCCTCCGCCTGTTCGCCCACGCCGACCCGCGCGCCACTGACGAAAATAAGCTGCGGTTACTTATGGGAGGTGTCAGGGATGACATTTTCGGCGGCCTCGTCCGCAATCTTCTGTCGACGGTGGAAAGTGTCGTCTCAGAGGCAACCAACCTTGAAAGGGCGCTCCTCGCGAGGGCGAACCATTACTAACGGTATACTGGGGGTACCGTGACTCCACCGTCGACCTGCAGCATTGGTTTCGGCAGTCTAACCTTTCTGCGATCTGGGAGATGATCATAGACATTGTCCGCGAGGAGCTTGGGAAGCTGGTGCCGGCAGCAGAACGGCCAGCTGCGCTCTCACACATCGAGGTCGCTCAAGAAGAAGTGCAGCGAGCGTTTCAACTGGAGTCTCCTGTCGACATCGTTGAACTCGAAGAACCGGTGATAACCTACGCTTCAGTGGCGCGTCGACCGCCACCGGTTGCTCGCCAATACACGTCGTCACATCGGTGAGAGTTCCAAACCCCCCCGTATATCTGACGACAGAAATACTGGGTCCAGTGCAGCCGCCGCCAACAAGCAGTGTCAAGCAAGACCGACGTCTGGCGCACGGCTGGCCTACGACCGATATACTGTCACTGCAGTGAGGCGGAGCACGTCTACCGGATAAGCCCATACCGCCAAATTGGCCTACTATAGTTTGCGCTGAACGATCCCCGCCCTAGGTACGACGAACGCCCTCGCGACATCGGGGTATACCTCCATCGCACTCAGTCACCAGCGGTGACAGCACCACGAGGCTCCGATTTTCTAACCCCCCCCCCCCCCCCCCCGACGTTCCGAATCGCCTTTCGTTTGCCTGCCACCCTTGTCCCACCGAGAAAACTAGGTGTGGCAACACCTTCAGGTTGTGTTGCCGAAGACGACGGAAGTAAAGAGCCTTTAACGACGCCGGAGCCCCCCCCCCCCCCCCCCTTTTCCTGACGCCACGCATTGTAACGACGCTCCTGAAATGGTGCCCAACAAGCTAAATGTTGTTATCGAAGGCAAAGACGAATCAACCTTGGTGACACTGAAGTAGACTACACAGTCTTGCGAGAGAGGCTCTCTCGCCGCCTGCGAAAAGTTAGAACACACTGGGTCGGTCCACAAATTTGAACCTCCGGAGGACACCTCATAACGTGCGTCGGAACTTGCACTGCGCAAGCCGAGATTCACGGCGAGATGTGCCCTGTGAAATTCGTCGCTTTACAAGACTGTGCTACAGACGTCATTCTCCGCGCGGAGTTACTGTGTGAATACGTCACCGTCATCTACGTTGGAGAGAAAAAAAAATATTGACTCTGCGGAACACTCCTCCGCCTTTAAAGATACCTCTAACAGCGTTAGCAGCCCTCCGAGTCGCTGCCGACAACGTGAACCGGCTGCCATGATTAACTCCTGTCGTAACCATCGTGGCCAATGCAGCTACCTGCTGCGAAGTTATTCTTGAAGGAAACCTTCAATTGCTTATGGGAATAGGAGTAGGCGTCGCAATAGGAGCAGCTAAACTTCGAGATGGCAGCACTGTGGTCCTCGTGACGAATTTCCGAAATGAAACGCAACACCTCACGAAAGGTGAGCCCTGGGCCACCTTGAGAAACTCCGAACTCAACCGACATCGCGGCGACTTCTAAATAATCTTTGAAGAAACGGTTAAAGTGCTGGCGAGCTGGTGTAAGTTATACATGATGATTGAAACCTAAGACTGCACTCTTAGAAAAAAGGTTCCCCTACTGAAAAAAACCATTTGGCGCCCATATGAAAATAAGCGGGTCCATACCGGTAACCGTTTAACCATACTGGTCACCAGTTTGTCAAAGGGGTCGCCCGTATGGCTCAAAGGGGTCCCCCGTATGAGCCATAACGGTCACCTATTTGGCAAACGGGTCGCTCGTCTGGGCAAATGGGCGACTCGTTTGGGCAAAGTTGTCGCACGTTTGCTCAAACCGGCGACCATGTTGCAAACTGCACCGGTTTAATCAAACGGCTCTCCGGAGCCCGTTTGATATTGAACGTACAGATCGGCGGCGTGGGCACGCCTAGCGTTTCAGCCGTGGCAGCCAATGTTTTCCGGAAGGCTGGGAGCGCCGGTTCATCGATTTCAGATCGTCCGCGTAATGCAAGTAATTATATTTATATTTTAATTGCGCTGATTTTCGATTATACTGCAACTAAAACTAACACCTTTTTTTTTTGTTTTGCGACGTTGGTGAGCCGATAATTTTGACAGACCTTTAATACTTTGTCCATCTTTGTTGCCTCAATTTACTTATTCAGCTCGAATCTCTCTCGCAGGAGACGCGACCGCGTGAAAGAACGTACGTCTAGACTACGTTTCACTTTAATTCAAGACGCAGCGAAGGTAGCACGCGTACACGCGGCTGCAAGAACATCGAGCATTGCGAGAGCACGCCCGCCGTTGCAGCACTCAAACTACGAGCTTGCGCTGAGTTCTTTCTTCGCTCGGGCGCAAGCCGAGCTTCTGGCAGCCCCGCCGCCATTTCCAAAGTTCGAGCGCGCGCGCGCGCGCGTTTGTTCTTCGGGACTACAAAAATGCATCTCCCTGGAATGCCTGGGGAGAGGGAGAGGGGCTGTCCCGGTGGTCCCAGCGCCTTGACCTCGCCCCCTCCCTCCTCTCTTGTCACCCCTGTCAAGTGACCCACAGCAGCGCGCGAGCTATACTCCGTTTCAAACATCGCGTGCAACGCTGGGAAAGCTACTGAAGTAGTGCGCATGAAAAAACACACAAAATTGTGTTACTCCGCGAGATTTCGTGGACGAGCGGTACAAGGCGCTGCTCTTGCGATTCCGACATCTCGGTGGAGGTGGTTCGAATCCACTTAGGGCGCAAAGTTTTTTTTGTTTGTTTTTTTCTCGACCGATTTTTGTGCAAGATTGTGCGTATTGCGGAAGTGCATATTTCAATTCCTCTTTTCTTGTTGATTTTATTTATAAGAAGGTAGACTAGGGGCTGGTGTTCCGCTCGAACTTGCGCCGGCCTCGTCAAAACGGAAGAACGGTCGAGATCCAGGGCGTCTCTATTTAAAGCCGTTTATTTACATGGTAGCGTGAAAATCAGAGAGTACCTTGAGAGTGTGGTGGACGGTCCTTTATATAACGAATATAGTGATTAGGGGACCGCACTGCCATCGTTCAGACGGCTTGGCATTCCCTCACGTGATGTGACTTCATGGAAGTTTCCTCCAGAGTCAGAATACTCGCCGGTGTATGGAAGAGGTCATCCAGACGGCAGTATCTCGGTGCTCTAATGCCGGCGCCCCCATGAACCGGGAGTGATTCACAATAGACGCGTACACAACACACGGCACTCGAGATCAGGATCGAGTGTTGTTTCCTTTTCGAGGAAAGCAGGGGCCTCGGAATACAGGCACGGGCATGTGCGTCGTTTACTTAGCCGACCAAGGTTAAGGTGCCTCAGGCAGACGGAGCCGACCATGGTTACGGTCCCGCAGGCAGAAGAACCCAGACGCTTCGGAATGCAATCACGGGCACCGCCTGCTGTAAGGTCCCGCAAGCAGACGGAGCCGTAGGCACGATTCATCACCGACACAGTTCCTTCTTGACGCTTGTTTCACTTTGAAGCCATAAGGCCGATTTCAACACCAGAAACAACAGGTGGCAGTTCACAATACTGTCCGCGTGCTCGGAACTTTCACGTTGCGAGGTCTTCGCTTCGGGGACGCCACCTTGCCAGACACTCCGGCGTCGTTACTGACCGTCTCCAGGACCTCTCGGACCGACGTCTCCGGGAAACACGTTCTTGAACTCGCGTACACGTTGGCGATCACCTGCTTGCACTTTTGCGAGATCTTCACACAACGAATCTTCGAAAATATCCGAGCAGGAAAAGAAAGCTTCCCGCGTAAGACGCCATCTTCACGAAACCGGCGAGGCAGGGGCAGCCGCACAACCCGAAAACCCGAAGCGAGTGCGAGTGCCGCACGAACGAAAACGGAAAATAATTTGGAGTAGTTTACATTATCTTTTCCTTTTTATTGAAAAAGATTCGGTGTTCCCTCGAAATCATAACGCCACTATTAGTTACTAGCTACAAAGATGTACACTTTTCGACTTTTTTTTTTTTTCAGGGGCCGCACTATTTTGTGGAGCGAACGTAGTCGCGGTCGGCCGGTCGGCTGTGCAAACCGGCGCGCTAGCTTTGACTACGTTGCACGCTATGTTTGAAACGGAGTATACACGCTGATAAGCATCGAGATCCGGAAGGGCGCGCCTTGCAGCCGCTTTTTTCTTTGTCTGCTTGTTGTCAGTTGCTGCTCGAAGTTCGCTCGTCCTAACTGCTTCAATCTGTCGCCTAACCCTGCGGTCTTATTGGGATGTCTCTCGACAGCGTATTGGATGTGCACCAAAGCTATCAGTGTTCGAAAAGACCCACGTGTATGTCGGCAACGAGCGATTCTTCAAAGAAGTCGCAAATTCTCGCGGTTTGGTTGGGTTCGGCAAATGACAGCTTGTGCGCCGCATCGTGTTGAAACTTCCAAGGAGCCGTTCCCTCTCGTTTGTGTTTGTGTGGTTGTCCTGCTTTGACCGTGTCGACAAATATCACGGATTACCTCTTTCAAGTCCGCTATTGTTATGGTAAGTGCACTGCAACCTACGTGTTGGCAACGATTGACCGTTCTTCTACGCGTACTCTTCTAAATTATCTAAAGAATTATGCAGCGCCTATTCGCGCGGCAGCCAGGAGAATAATTTCCCCGAAAGTCTACCTGTATGGTGTTCACAGATCGCTTGCACGTTTGTACTTGCCTACAGAAGAGGTAAATAAACTTCGAGGAGAATTGAAAACAATCTTTTGTGTCGGCTTTCCTGTCCACTTACAAGCACCTACGCGAGTGCATTTGTTCTACGTGTTTCCTCCATGTTATAAATACGTTAATGAGTTTAGGGACTTCTGAAATATGTTTAAGATAACCAACCTCCCAGACGATACCCATTTAGGGCTAGCGCATAATTTGCCATTTCGAAGGGCACGTTCAAACGTGTGGTCACGTGCCATGTCGAACGGGTACTCGTACCATACGGCACCCGTATCAAACGGGCACCTGTATCAAACGGGTACCGTTTTGAACGGGTGCCGTTTCCAAACGGGTACCCGTATCCCATAGTCACGTTTGATCCAAACGGATCGACAGGTTTGATTCAAACGGGCGACCAGTTTGCCACCCGTTTGAATTTCAAATGTTTTTTTTCAGTAGGGTCAGCATAGTCCTCCATAAATGGAGGAAGAGTCTAACACATATGTTCCTTCAGAAATGGAGCAACTTTGACGCCTTACACGGGAGGAAAGTTGCTCCTCCGTCGAATCGGAGGCGCATTTAAAAATAGCGCCTCCAAATCGAACGTCTATTGTAGGTCCTTTCGGCACGCTATCAACGTTCCACCAGTTCTACCGCAACGCAAAGTGATCCGAGAGTCACCGGACAAGCTAATGCCTCCCGCTCACTGGCGGTCTGCCACTGCTTGGTCGGCAACGCTCGACAGGGATGCACCTCGTTCACCGCCTAACAGCGACCAAGCCCACCCAAATCGAGCCGACAGTTCCAGGGCACAATGAGCACCGAATGACCGCAGAACACGAGCTTTGCACGTCGTATATTTATTGGCAAATCCCGCTGCCCATACAGGTGAGGAAATCCGCGCCCCGAATCATATTTCGCGTCGTGAACGAAAAAAACACAAATTTGCCGAAACGCATAGAGCCACAATGGTCAGTCAATTTCGCGTCACTTACCCGTGCTTGTTCTCATCCCTCAATTACTCCGTCGCAAATCCTACACAACGGATAGGAGCTCTAGTACCGATAGGTAATCCCACGCAACCGATCTTTACAACCCGCCAAATGTATGCTACCGGCTGATGCGAACCTCGGGCACCTCGGGTACCTCACGCGAAAGAAAATACGAAGACAGTTGCACCGTCCACGGCCAGATGGCGCGCTCAAGCAAACTCCAAAAGCACTGGATATATAAATATTACCCAGCGTTTAAATCAAACTAAACCAGGTGGCGCTGTTACCGTCCAATTCAATATTTTTAAGAAAAATATTGTTTTACTCCCAACATTCACTTCCCCGCTCCTCATTGCTCCGCACTAGAACCCAGATGTCTCATCGTACAGCTGCAACGGAAAAAGAGTAGCACAAGTGACCGACGACGGGAGCGGCGAAATCGCGATACGCGGCGCTCTTGTTCCCGAGCGCGTTGATAGCCAGAGTGACAGTCACGTTCCATGTCTCAACGCGGGGGCGGCCGGCAGCAGGTAGCTTATTTTAAAGGCTGCGTTTTAAAAGCTATCTTATCCCTCAACTTTCTGCCGGCTACCCTTACATTGAAAAATGCAACATGACTTGCACTCTCGCTATCGGCGAGCTCGGGAACAATAGCGCCGCGTGTCGCGGTTTTGCCGCTCCGGTCATCGGTCGCTTGTGCTACTCTTTTTCCGTTGCAGCTGTATATACACATTACGCACACACAATGCACTGAACGACATCGACACTACATGGCAACGTTACAACAGCGCAGACACATATAACATACAACACAACCCCTCATCACTGACTCGAACGGTTGCACCAGTGGTATATATACCGTGCAAATTTGAGGCACCTATCTCCGCAAGGACTGCCCAAGAAGGAATAATATTGCGAAAACATTACTGCTCTCGCACGAAAATCTGCCTATAAAGATGTTTTTAAACGTTCGAAGGCATACATCTCCAAGTAGAATGTAAGCTTAAACATGGTAATTATTTGGTGTAGTCGATAAAACAACCCCACCCGCCGGCACAAAAAAAAAAAGAACACGCATTAATGGGTGAGCGCTGGTGCGCGCTGATGTGTCCGCTTCCCCGCGTAGCAGCTCGGACCGCCCAGATATGCGTCCAGAAAGTTGAGAACGACGCGAGACAGTCTTGTTTTCTGGCGCTAGTCGAGAGCAGAGAAAGAATAAAGGCTGAACCACATGTAAGCGATTAAGCAAGCGACGGTGGCAGCGACGAGAGTCGGCGACGAGCGACGGAGATTTCCCACGGTCGCTCGTCGCTCGTCGCTCGTCACGCGGTCGCTCGTCGCCTACCGCTCGGCTTTTGGATTTCTAAAAGTCGTCACTCATCGCCTTGGTCGCTCGCTCCCGTTGCTTTCATGCGGTTTGCCTCACCGCGCGACTGACCGAGCGCCAGCGAAGCGGGTCGCCGTACGTCGCCTGTCCTGTCGCTCGCCGAATCACTTCCATGCGGTTTATACTTGAGAAATCACCGTCGCTCGTCGCCGACTCTCGTCGCCTGTGCCGTCGCTCGCTAAATCACTTACATGCGGCTGAGAAATGATGTGCCAGCGCGCGGGTAGCTTTGATCGGTGCGCATCGTGCGTGAGAGCTCGAGTTTCTTTACCTTTAAAAAGTCTCGGGTCGTTACGGTGACGCGTCGACGATCGCTGCAATACTTTCGCGCGAAGCTCAGGTGTAGCACCAGGCAAAATAGGTACCGCAGGTTCTCACGCCGTAATTTTTTGGGGGTTTCTGATTATGGCATTCTTGAAGGGGGATTGAGGTAAGGAAGCTAGAGGCAGAGGTACTCGAAATGTGCCATTAGGTTTTCATAATGCTTCTGGGAGCTAGCGAAAACCCAAACAAGGCAGCGAACCCCCTGCTCAATGCCTGCTGCACTGCGTAACAATCCTGGCAGCCTGGCATCCTCCAGCTACGGATTTTGCACAAGATTTATAATTGCCCGGTATGTATTCCTATGTCGATTTAGGGGCGGGGGTTAGGCGGTTTTGACCTTCTCTTTTAAACTCTGCTTGTGCCACCTTTCAAAGGTACCAAAACCTGGTCGCAATGCAAGAAGGAACAGTCAGGATGTAGTCATGCAGTGCTACAGTCTTAGTTTTGTCTTGTTTACCAAGCAGGGTGTTTAGTGTTTACACTCGGTACACGACTGGGTACTTCCCCACACATCTTATGCTAAGTTTATCTTAACTTATCCCTCCGTCTCAATCACATCAATCCTCTGTAGAACATTGGAACTTCTCCTTCACCGTGCTGTTTTAAAGGGACCCTGCAACGATTTATTGACTTGTTTTTAGTGTGCACCGAACCTGAGCGCACTGAACGTAGTAACTTAATGAAACTTTTCTTTTCTCGAATTTCGCTTTCTTTAAAAGTTATAGCCAAATTAAAATTACAAAAACACTCAAAAAATAACCTCCTTCATGACGTCCTTGGTCGCTTGAGTGGCCGTAAAATAGAGGAGGGGTAGTGACCTCAGCGAGCGCTCAAGGCTGCCGCACTCCGTGCCGACGGCTCGAGAGGGCGCCGCTAAAGCATGTTCCGGATAGGCTGTATAAAGCTGGCAGCCAGGGCACTTCGCATTGCACTTGCTCCCCGATTAAACGCTAATTCGGCATGACACTTCATTGGCCACAAACGACAGCAAACACAGGGTAAGATCAGTTCAAACTCTAACAGACTGAGGACAGCCAGCAACTCAAACTTGGCCGATTGTTGTCGTGTGGTGTATGGTGTGTGCCAACAATCATCATCATGGTGTTTTTACGAGAGCACCTGAAGCCAGCACGAAACAGAACAAACATTTCTGTCTCGTGATGTTGTACGGGTCCCATGATGTACTATGTATTCTCCTTTCGTTAATTATTTTATATTTTACTGAACATATTTTCTCAGCTTTTAGCAGTATCGACAGTCGCATTCCTGCTGATTTATTTCAACTGATCCTCAGTAATGCGCTTGACATGCTCGATCACACCGTCCTGATCAGAAAAGCCGCTTGGGTTGGTGTCCGAGGCTCACTACTACTTTGGTTGACTATCTTTATGGTGGGTTATACCCAACGCGTGCTACCATGGGTCAGTGTCCCAAAGCTATCCAGCTCTTTCTGGAGTTTCACAAGGCTCCGTACTTGGCCCAACTTTTTCCTTGTTTTATGTTAACGACATGCCGCAAAACAGTAACACCCTACTTGAACGGTATGCAGATGACAGGTCCATTGTCGCCCGCATCACTTTTCCCCACTTCAATGCTTCTTCCGCCTTGAAGGCTACATCACTAGCTTTTCAGAGTGGGCGCATGCAAACTGCCTGACCATGAGTGAGGGTAAGAGCATAGTGATGCGTTTCCACAACGCCAAGACTACCAGTATTCCCCTATACAATATCTCAGGATTCCCCTTATGGAAGTTACAATGTGCATCAATCCTTGGGGAACGCTTGTAATGTTTGCACCCCAGCATTGGACTTATTTCTCCACATTTCAAACATAGTGGCTAAAGCTCGGTGCACTTTGGGTTTTGTGACACGGTTGTCGAAATTCTGTGGCTTTTCAAGACTTGCTTTATACTGCACTTGTTCTACCAAAGTTGGAGCACTGCGCGTAAGTGTGGCACCCATCCCGAGTCCACTTGACTTACCAGCTGGAGGATGAGCACCAAAATGCCATTTGGACAACGTTCACTTGTCGCGACCGCTGACGTAATACGCTTCTATCATACAAGACGTGGTTGCAGCATTGGAAGAGGCAGACGGAAAAGCACCGCCACACTGTGACTCCTGTTGCCCTCAAATTGGTGCACCTTGGACCGGTCGCTCAAAGGCTCCTACATCTCAGTGGTTTGACGCAGTAGAAGGAACAGGACAGCCCGTGGTTTTATATTCCAGAACAGTACGCGCATCAAAACACGGTGTTGCCGGCTTCAGTTCGGGACTTTCTCGGGGTCCCGCTCGGCGTTCAAATGCCCTTTCCTGAAATTCGTGAAGAATTGCGAATTTTGTGTCGAGAACTTTCTCGGCACTTGACTTAGCTCCTTCACCTTGTTATATTTGTGTTGTTTGTTTTTCTTAACCTCCTTCTTTACAACCTTAGGCGATTGGCTGACAGGCACACTGCAGATGGGTTTTTGCCATTCTGTCAAGCCTCACACGTCGCCCCGGACCACATGTGCAAATAAAAATGACTATTACTATGCATAGGTCACTACAAAGGTTGGAAATTGTTGCAAACAGACAAGGCAGAAACAAAAATTAAGTGTGGTGCAATTGAAGCCTCCTTTGTTCCTACCTTAAAATATTGAACAAGTGCCCCCTCAAAAGTTGAAGATAATCGCAAGAAAATAGGGGATGGGCACACCTGAGGTCATCTACTTTACATATCTCTGTACTGAGCATATTTCTTCAGATGTTTTAAATTTTGGGGGTGGGCACTTAGTGCGGAATGGACAGATGCACGGTATCTAAGGTAGATAAAAAAGCCCTTCATTGTCTGCAACAGTGCCGCCTTGTGTCAGCTACGGACTTAGGCATGTTATGACCCATCTTTTCACTTAACTTCGGTGGTGGACATCAAGAGACGAGATTTTCGAGCGGTGGCTCATTAGACTTTCAAAAGTGGTTTAAATGATTCCCAATCACTGGAACGGTTCTGATGTGCTCCTGAAGACGCTGCACCATCACGTGCAGCAGTTTCGTGTTGGTTCGGTGAATTAAGGTGTGGCCACACCTCTCTCAAAGGTCACAGGTGCACTGGCGGACTTTCAACAGCTGTGACCGAAGAAAACGCTGCTGCTGTGAAGAGGCTCGTTAAGGAGGATCCTCGGCTGACTGATGGTAATATCGAAGGGTCGCTGAAGATGAGTTCCCCAAGCGTTTCGGAGATTCTTCACGAGGACCTTTGTCTGACAAGCTTCATCTCTTGGGTGCCACAGAATTTGAAGGTAGCTCAAAACCAGGCAAGGGTGGAATGGTTTCAAGGAATGCCATACGGATTCTAAACTGGCAACCCTAAGATAAAATATCTGACTGTAAGGAGTGAGAAAACGAGGACTATCCAGTGTGCTCTCAAAACCAAGCTCCTGTCATCTGTTTGGACATTGTCTGGAGAAACTCCACTGCTGAGGTTCAAAATGCCAAGATGTGTAGAAAAGAAAGTGGTAGCACTCTTCTTTATAACCAATGGGCAAGTGGCCACAGTGGCACTGGAAAACCAAAGACTGCACAATGATGCACCACAGTTTGCCTGCCAGCCGTTTACGAGGGGAGAGACAATAAAAATCAGCTCGAGGTGTTGAAAAAAGAAAAATCTGAATAGGAAAACAGAGATTAATCTGGTTTGTCTTTCCCCGTTCGCTACTCTACCTGGGGGGAGGAGGACCTGGGGATTAAAAGAGAGAATCAAAAAAAGAAAAGAGAACAGTTTGGTCCTTCAACATCAAAGGGTGAAAACACGGGCCAGCTGGTGTACAGCTCCCATCACAATCCACAGATCTGGAAAAATAAAAAGACGGAGTATCACACACGTCCCAACCAATTTATACCGACAAGAAGCAAGCTGGAAGAGGCTGTCAAGACAATACACAGAATGCCCGATCGAAGTTATGATTTCTATCAGTTTCACAACATGACTATCCACGGTTACATCGACTACGCAGTAACCGCACATATGGTTTCCTAAAACGCTGAAACATGAAATAGTATAGTGCAAGCAAAGAGCATACGTCAACTTCCAGCAAAACAGAAGGTGAGCTGGGCGACTGTTGGCCCCTTCGTGCACAAACACTTTCACAGTAGGAAACACTGCCATAGTGATACTGATGACGTGTGGAGCCAAACCACCAAGCCGACAGATGATCATCGGTTGGCAATGAGACACACGGTGCCATCGGCGACGGTTCGCGTCTTGGGTCATGACCACTTTCACAACCGGCAGTACTGCCATAGCAATGTTGGTTATGCGTGGAGAAACAAAACACAAGGCGATCAGCGGTTGACACACTCGGTAAGAATGTATTCTGGTAGACCCATAGGCTAATAACAGGCAGAGTCGCTGCAACGGTGGACTTCGCGGTCACCATAGTCACGGGCTCACCGTCGTGACACTTAAATAGGCTCAAGCAGACTCGGGCAACCCTTGCGAATCCGCCCTGACCGGTGTACGTAGCACCATTTTAGAACTTGGCGGTTCATGATGGCTTCGTTTACTTATTTGACGAAATGAAGGGCAGAAACCAGCATACTGTTCTGCGTTCTTGGCAGAATATACTATGGACGCCCTGTGGTTGACATACAAAGTTTCACAGTTTCAGGTAACTTATCGTGCTGCGTGGGCATGCGTGGGTGCACAAATACTGCATATCAAACTGCACATTCAGCGTGTCTGAAAGAATATAATAAAGAAGTCACAAAGCCCAGAGCAGCTTACAAAGATAAGGTGGGATAACTTTCCTCCAGTCAGCCTCAAAAAGAAGCAAGACGTCTTGTTCCTTCCTGCTTCTCGGATCCGCTCGGGGGCGCGTTAGTGAAATGGAGGAAAACACGCTGTTGCTATTTTTCTCCTCCCTTCTGTCTTAGAGTGTGCAGTCACAACCTGTGACAAGAAGAGCTCGATGCTGTACGCAGAAGACGCAGCTGGAGCGAGGACCTCGGGGTCTCTAGACGACTTGTTTGCAGTGGCGAGGCAATTGCCAGGAACATACTGCGCCATGAACCGGTAGCGCAGCAGCTGGATGCGGAACCGCTGGACGTGACGAGGCATGAGGTCGAGGTCGGTGGAGCCCAGCAACCGGACCAGCGGCTGGTGGTCGGTTTCGACGAAAGAGCTCAGATTGTGCAGCTTTATGAACCTCTGGAGTGCCCACAGGACTCCCAGCGCTTCCTTCTCGATTTTGCTGTACCGTTGTTCGGCAGCAGTCAGTGAACGCGACACAAAGGCAACCGCTTGTCGCCCACCAGATGTTGCTAATACAGAAGGACGGTACCCAGTTTGTACAAGCTGGTGCCTCCAGAAACGGTCGCTGAATATCCTGGGCTCTTTTAAGCCACGCTGGTGCTGGATGCAACCATCTTCTTTAGTGAGCCGAAGGCTGAAGCTTAGCCAATCCCTCCAAGTCCAGACCGCGCCCTTGTTTAGGACGAGCGCGATTGGTGCAGTGGCGGTGGACAGGCACAGCAAGAAATATCCAATGTGGCGCTGCATGCCGTGCATGGCTGTCGTAAATCGCATGCCCGTGATGGCGGGGTACCTTGTCGGGGTTTGGTGCTATGCCGTTGGTGCTCAACACCACACCGAGGAACTTGAGGGAGACACCCCGAGGCGGCACTTGGAGGCATTCAGTACAACTCCCGCTTGCTGCAGTCTCTAGAGGGCAACTTGTAAGCCGCTGTCGGGTTTAAACCGGGCTCTGACAAACACCAGGATGTTGTCCGCCACGTTGACACATCCTTTAATTCCCTCGAGAATCAGTGGCATCGGGCTCAGGAACACCTCTGGGGCCGACTTAATTGCGAAGGGCAGGCAGCGATAATAGAATCGCCCAAAGCGTGTAATCAACGTCATATACTCCTGGCAGCTTTCGAAGAGGCGCACCTGGCGAAACCCAGATATTTCGCCCAGTTTCAAGAAGATGGTAGCGCTTCCCGGCAACCCGAACGCCTGGTCGACAGTCGGCATTATATGCTGCTCTCGGACAATGACCTGGTTCAGCTTGATTAAGCCGCCGCACAGTCGATAGCTTTCCGCTGCTTTGGGAGCCCCGACAAGGCCGGCACACCATGCCGTAGGACTCTCGACCACTAAGAAACGCCATTGTTTGAAGACAAGGACACGTCTCCTTTCTGCAATATTTCAATGCTGTTCAGCCTTCTTTTTGCGAGAGTACCCAAAGTGCGGCTAGCATGACATTGCATGAGACGACAGCAATATTGGCCATAGTATGACCGAAGTCACGGTCTAAATCAGCGTCAGAACATGACTATCTGCAGGTTGATCGATTATACCATAGTCGCACAAACGGTTACCTAAAACACTGAAATCTTAAATAGATTAGCAACCAGAGAGAATATGTCATCTTGCTGTGAAACACAGGGAGATTTGAGCGACCAGTCGCGTCTTTGTTCACAACCAATTCTAGGATAGACAGCACTGTTTTGGCGATAATGATGATGCACAGAGACACGAACCAAGATGATCCTCAGATGATCGTCGGTTGACACTCGGACACATGGCAACATCGGCGACCAATCGCAAAGTTGTTCATGACCACTTTCACAACAGACTGCAGTGCCTGAGCATGTTGGTTATGCGCAGGAAACAGAAACAGGGCGATCAACGGTTGCCGCACCTGGCAAGAATGTAGTACCTTAAACCCACAGACAAATAATCGGCATGAGAGTCGCAGCTATGCGGATTTCGCAGTCTCATTTGTCGCAGGCAGGCAGCAGCTTTCGAGTCTTGGATGTATTCGTATCATCGGGCTTACAACTGCCTGAAACCCCTCGCACGCTACTAATGACTGACGACTCTGAACAATAACTACCTTGGATCTGTCATGACGGACATGCCATTGCGAGATGTGCTAAATACGGAAACGAGTGCGATAACACCTGGTATCGGAAGCCTGACCGTAACCAAAATGTGGAACACGTCGCACTAGGTGCGGCCTGCACAGTTTTTGATAAACATAATTTTGGCCTGCCTAATTAATTTTAGTTGTGCACCCTTGGTCTAGCACTTCCAAGTAGATAATAGGGTTGGTAGGAGTCGTACCCTCACTCCTAATGCACATTTTCATGAGTACCCAGAGAGCTGCCAGGTGACGCAGTGTGTATCAAAAACGATATATTCCGCCGTTCGCATTTAATCATTTTCCCGATTGTACCTTGTACTTGGATATGCAAAGGGAACAAAATAATTAAGGGCAAAAAATGCAGAGCAAGAAACGACAATAAGGGGGGTTCCTCTTAAATCCGCTGAAGCCTACCAAACAAACTGGCTTTCGACGAGTTGGGATCTGCAAATTGGCCTATGATGGAGTGGACTATTTTACAAGTTGTCTATCGACAAATTGGCCTTTTACCAACTGGCTTTCAGCAAGTTGGCCGGATACCACGACGCACAGGAATGAGCGCCCGCAGATATACTCTTGGAGGAAGGAGAGGGGCCGGAGTAGAATTGAAAACCCTTTCGTTTTCTTGCGTCTTTTCCAGAAGCAGAAAGCTGCAATTTCCACACACCCCTCCTTTGCACCAACGCATCCGGGCGCCCTTGCACACATGGGACGTCGGCGACCGTTCGCGCCCTATTTCGTAACAGCCGCGCTGCTATCTGCAGCACCAGAAACACAAAATTAATGTCATTGTTGGTTGATACGATAAGGGGTTACAAGAACGAACGGGCGCCGATGCACACAGAGAACGCCGGCGACCGTTCGCGTCTTTCTACACAACAGCAGCACGGCCATATGCAGCTCCGGAAACACAAAGTTAAGGTGATGGTCGGTTGGCAAACGGTAATGGCTGACAACACCAAACGTTGCACAGAAGACGCACAGAAAAACCACACATCACAGTCGCTGCACAGCGGTCGCGAGAACAAGGGACCTCAAAGAGCCACAGCTCGCTTGCAGTCCTCGTAGCGTCACAGCGCTGTAGTCTTTGCACCGTCGGTTGCAGTGGTCGCAGCCAGGGTCAGGGCCCGGCAGTCGAGGCGGCCGAGGCAGCCGAGTTACGACATATGGCCGAAGTGGCCGAAGCCCGCCGCCATCGCAGCTGATCGCAACCGCCCAGTTCACGTAGCAGCAGTGTCGGCATCGTTTCGAAGCTTAGCCGTTTATGACGGATGTTTAAACTTCTTTCTTCATGAATGTCGAAAACGCCACAGCAAAAGAAACGACTGAAGGACCGACCCCGTCGTCTTGGCCCCTGCGTAAATGGCTTAGATCCAACCTGGGTGCTCAAATCTTGTTTTATCAAACAGCGTGGTGATGAAGCTTGTAGCAATGATATTTGTATACTTTTTCTTGGCGTCGGTGGATAATAAGGATTTTAAATTTTCTTTTCATCGGTCTGGGTTTGTTTATGTGTGTTTTGGTAAATAAAAAAAAATTTACGAAATAAAAACACTGCTCCTTTAAAAATCGGACCATTGACCACTTCGTCAGTAGAGCGATGTTCTACCCCTGCGCCAACTAAACAAGGAGGAACTCACCCTCCTCCTTTCATTTGAACTGCCGTTCCTCCCTTCTCTGGGCAACTTGTCCGCAACAAGGAGAAACAATCGCAATTGCTACCTTTCTCCTCCCTTTTTTCTTAGAGTGTGTGGTTTGAAAAACGGAAACTCGTGAAGTAGGAAGAAAAAGTAACAGACAACGGCTGTAGGAATAAAAAGAGACAGCAACTTGAGGGAGACAGTACGTCGCCACTGCAGCTCCACATTCGCCTTAAGCTACCGGGCTCGAAACGACGGCAGCAGATTAACCTCCTTCATGAATACACCAACTGCTTTGCGTAGTTGTCGAAGGTGCGCCATACCGCGTTGAAAAGCACCGCATCGTTACAAAAGACGACGCGCGCCCTATGCATCGATCGCAGAACAGATTCTCCGTAAACCGAAGGGAAGTGGTCTAGTAGCAAGTTTAAGAAATGCTGAACGACTATATGTCTAACATTTAAGCAGTCCGTGGGCCTCTCCACTCGTGCTAGTGCAGAAGGAGGGAACGCTTAGGTTCTGGGTGGACTAGTGGCAGCTGAACGCGGTGACGAAGAAAGATGTCTACCCACTCCCCGCATAGACGGCAGGTTAGACCGGCTCCACCACTCTCGATACTTTTCATCGATGGACTTGAAGATAGGCTAGTGGCAGATCGAAGTCCACAAACGGGACCGAGACAAGAAAGATTTCGCCATGCCGAATGGTTCGTACGAGCTCAATGTAATACTTTTCGGACTATGCACGGCGCCAGCAACATTACAGCGTTTCATGGACACCCTGCTGGCAGGACGGAGGTGACAGAGCTCTCTCGTCTACCTCGACGATGTCGTAGTTTTTCTGGCGACCTCGTTGAGCACTTGCGAGGACTCCAAGCTGTTCTCCAAGCCAGAAGGACAACCGTACTCAACCTCAAGCCGTCAAAATGTCTGTTTGCCTATAACGAACTGAAGTTCCTAGGTGACGTGGTTTGTAACGAAGCCGTTCACCCAGACCCAAGGAAGACTTGCGCCGTTGCAGCATTTCCAGTGCCGAAAAACAAGAAGGCCGTGCGAAGGTTTCTTGTACTTTGTGCCTACTACAAAAGATTCGTTCAGGATTTAGCAAGGATTTCTCCACCGCTCACAAACCTCACAAAGGACGCCGAGTGGTTGAAATGGGCCGAGGAGCAGCAGCAGGCATTACACCAGCTGAACCAAAAGCTCCAAACTCATCCCGTTTTTGGACATTTTGATCAGGATGCGGAAACCGAGATTCACATGGAAGCAATAACGCAGGCCTTGGCGCAGTACTGGTTCAAGTGCAAGAAGGCACCGAGCCAGTCATGACCTACGCAAGTCGAACACTGTCGAAGGCGGAGACAAATTACTCCACTACTGAGAAAGAATGCCTGTGGTCGTCTGGGTGATAACGAAGTTTCGTCCTTACTTCTATGGGAACCCGTTCCGCTTAGTCACGAACCACCACGCGCTCTGCTGGCTTGCCAACCTCAAGGACCCGTCACGACGCCTCGCTCGATAGAGTCTCCAACTACAAGAGTTCAGCATGACTGCGGTCTACAAGTAAGTCCGCAAGTACACCGACGCCGACTGCCTGTCCCGAGCCCCGTTGAAACACCTTCCGGCAGAAGCGACGACGATGACGACGAGTGCTTGTTAGGTACAGTAAACAATGTGGACATGGCACGACGTCAACGAGACGATCTTGAGCTTCGCTCACTAATAGAGCACCTGGAAGCGACCGGGAGTACCATGCCAAGTATTTTCTCGCGAACCCGGCCGACCTTCGTCATTCGACAAGGTGTACTTTATAAAGAGAACTTCGGGGACAACAACTCGCCGCATCTGTTGGTGATCTAGACAGACCTTCCTGAGAAAATGTTTCAAGCCTGCCACGACGACCCGACGTCCGAAAACCTCGGTTACAGCTGGACATTGGCCCGTATTCGTGAAAATATTACTGACACAAGCCCTTCAAAACCGTCCACCCATAAACGCGATCATGCCACAAGTGCCAGCAACGCAAGAGACCTCCGACGAGACCGGCATGTCTCCTGCAGACAATTTTTCCGCAACTGCACACTTGTGGCAAATCAGAATAGATCTATTTTGCCCATTTCCGCCGTCGTCGTCGGGAAACCGATACATAGTTGTCGTCACAGATTTTCTCAGGCGGTACGCCGAAACGAAAGCCCTTCATTAAGGAACTGCTGTGGAAGTTGCCAAGTCTTTCACCGAGTCTATCGTTCTCTGGAAGGGCGCTCTCGAAGAACTCATTTCAGACCGTGGATCATCGTTCATTTGAGAGCCCTCGCAAGACATCCCTCGTTTCAGCTACACCAGCCATCGTTGCATCACGGCGTACCACTCGCAGACCAACGGCTGACGGAGAGACTCAACAAGACCACCGCTGACATTACCTGCATGTACGTCCAAAAGAAGCAGAAGGCATGGAACAAGGTGTTGCCGTAAGTCCCATTTGCCTACAAGACGGCCGTGCAAAAGACCACCGGGGTGATACCCTTCTTTATTTGTTCATGGTCGCAAGGTAACGACAATTCTAGACGCGATGTTACCCCATGAACCGGCTGCCGATGGAAGCGACGACGCCCAGGTAGTTGCCCAAAGGGCAGAAGACGTCCGTCAGCTGCCATACTCCGGAATAAAGCCCAACAACGTGTCGACATTGGCCGCTACCCTATTGGAAAAACGTACAAGAAACAAACTTGCCGCTTTTACAATTCTGGTATGACACCACCATAATTTCTTGGTATTATGTATGCAGCTAGTTTGGTTTGGCGTTCTGCATAACTGGAGATACCGGCACCGCTATGGCTCCGGGTCTGTCTATACTGGCAGCCAGTTTGCTTGCCGATATGATTCCGTGTGGCTGGTATGATTTTGCGTCCGATGACGTAGGCGACCGCCTTCTTTCCAACAAACGCTTACACCACAGGACAACCGTTATAACTAAATCATACATGCAGAAAAACGACCACCATCTTCCAACAAAAACGTCCATCGTTTACCACCGGTATCGTACATACACCACGTATGTCGAAAAAGAACATAAGCCGCGTTTACATGAATGCGACTTAGTCGCATTGAATCCAGTTGCCGCATTCAATATATGGTCATGTAAACGGCATAATGCGCAAAGCGCATCGCATTTTGGAACGGGAAGGATAATCGCAAGGCGCTCGCTGCGGGAGCGAGTGAACAGCCGAGAACATGGCGGCGGCCAACCTCGTCGGCGGCGCGGAGAGCGGTCCCGCAATTTTTTTTCCCGAGAACAAACGCAAGCTTTGTTGCGATCATAAGTAAGCGGAATATAGCGGAGCTGCTCGGTGAGGGCGGCCCCGTCCAAACCTTTGCGAAGTACGACTTGCGCTTCCGAAGGGGTCACAATGACTTCAGTGCAAGCACGAATGACACCGAGAGCTCCGAGCACTGTAGAGCACTGCATGGTAGCGCAGAACGAGCAGCTCCTACTTCGGTGCCGTTCCTGGCTGCGCAAGAGCCTCTCGGACTCGGGGTCCGGTTGGTCCGGTCGCGATCGGCGAGGTCTGGCGCGGCGAAACGCGGAGGCTTCCTCAAAGCGTGCGCACACACGTCGCCTCTCGTTCAGAGTGAACCGGCGACCGGCCTGGAGTCCTAAACGCCTTGGTTTTGATGCTTCTTCCGTCTCGCAACTTCTTCCACAGCCCCGAAGACAGCGGACACGATCTTTACTTTCACTGAATGCGTCGAAAGGACTTTACGTGCGATGCACCGGAAAACGTGGTGCGGCTGGTGCCGGAACGGAACTGCGGAACTTCGAGCTTTGAGTTAACGTGCACGGCAAGAAACCGATCGTAACACCAAGCCGCGGATACCGCATCGCCGGTCGACAGCGGCAAACGGCCCGTTGCTCGTACTCGGCAAACTCGGCGTCTTTTCGTGGCCCCTCGCGTCCTCGCAACCAGCCACAAACTGACCAGCCCGCAACCGTAGCGACCGTAGCCGGCGTTGGAGAAAACCGAAACCGAAACTTAAGGCTTCCGCCCAGTGGCTTCGGTGCTTCCGCAACCCCCGGTCACAGTCCCAGTTTCGCGGCGCTGACATTAGCGTCGCCACCATCAGCGGCGCTGTGTACAGCGTCGCCACCGGCAGCAGCGCTTGGGTGGTGGGGGGCTCTCATTAATACAAAAATACAAATATGGAACTTTGTTCGCTAACAGTAATTTCAACAAAACGTCTTCACCGCACCATGAAAATAAAATGCAATTTATTTTATATATTTCTTTCTGTTCGTTCTGTTTTCGGTCTAAAAACAAAACTCTAAACCGACCCGCTGGCCTCGCCGGTGCCCTGGAACAACCTGGAAGGCGCCGCGCGCCGCTGCCTCCTCCCACCCTCGCTTTACCCTCGCCCAAATTTGAAATTTCGTAACGGCGGCCGGCGGCGTCGCGTGGTCAGCGTGGTTTTGTTTACCCAAGGGTCGTGCGAGCGTGGTTTCGCGCTCCGGCGTTCCGCGCGTCTGTCGAACTCGATGGATATTTTGGTGCAAACTTTCACAGACTGTTGAGAGGTACATTTTACGCGGCCATATCCCGATGGTGCACGAACAGCGCAAATGCCAAAACCACAAGTATTTGTTTGTTCTTTTTTTTTTTTTTTCAAGAAAAGGCAGGTGAGTATCTATCTCCCGTACTCAGTTTTATTTGCTCAGCGAACTTACCATTAAACTTTTGCTGCCCATAGCTGTTAGTTTGCAGGCTCGTTCTCGCACTAAAAACATATGCTTTCCCCCGAACAAGTACGGTTTTAATGAAGTTAATGGTATACACTTATAGCCCCACTTCGATTTGTGCACAACTGCTTATTTAAAATGTAACAATTGGGTTTAATCTTGAAAATGGTCTTTGGCGGTCCTCGAACAGACGGAGGATAATAAAAAGAAAGAATGAGGCTTCCTATATATTAATTTGAAGTTTCATTTATTTCTGCATGGTTCCGGGTGCGACAACGGCATTATGTCATTAGTTTGTTCTCTGTAGATATACATTTGTTTTGTTTTAAATCAGTTTAAAATTTTAAACATCATGACCACATTGTCATTACAGATGCTGGGACATATGGAACGAGCATTTGAACGTTGCCTCAAGGAGGAAGAAAGCTTCGGACACTTCGTGGTTCCCAACCAGTTATACAGCCTGTTGAGTGCCAACATTTTTCGAAGCTTTATTTCACATTTTCATCTTGCTTGCGTGAGAAGCTTTGAATATGTAAAAATGAAGCTAATGATTGCTGGGGGCCACCTAAGTGGCTTATATTTCTTTAATCAGTGAACAACTTTATTTTCAGTGAACAGCTGATCCAACTTGGCATGTTGAATGCGTAATTATGTGGGTCAATGTGTACACTTGTAAAGATATATGTTAGTGACCATTCCCAAGAAGTGATAGTGATAAAATTAGTGATAAAGCCCATTCCCAAGAAGGTGTGCGGCGCCACATGTAATAATGAAGTGATGAGATCGCGCACAGATGACAGAGAGGTGCTGGCGATGTGAAACTGGAGCTTGTGGGCGAGGTTGACGAAATGATTTTGTCAATGTTTTATTTTCGCGCGTATGCAAGTGCAGTGCTGTACTTAATTCCGTTTTAGCATCTGTGCAATAAATGTGCCTCGAAATATTTTGGTCGCAGCTCTGGATTCCTTACTGGACGGCAAGACGCTTCGAAACAGAGGAACAACGAACACACATGACTACGCACCTTATACAGCTGAAAGCGAAATCGCAAAATCGTATATTACGTTAGGGACTTCTTGCGAACTGTTACCGTTAACGGCTTTCCTGAGCCAATAAAGATTACTACTACTACTACTACTACCGTGTTCCGCGTACTGCACTATCGGAGCCTTTGAAACATGCTTTATAGGCGCGCACCCGGAGTGATATCGTGACAGCGGGGCGCGCACTTAAAAGCATGCTTCAAAGGCTCCGATAGTGCGGTACGCGGAACACGGTTTGCTAAAAGTCCCTATTATTACACTACCGGGACCGGGCGTGATGCTCAGGAGCCTGAATCCAGGCTCCAGCACGACCCCGAAGCGATCCATACGAGAACCACCCTACAAAAATAAAGAAGCGCCATGTTGGATTCTTTACGGCTTGGCTTAGAAACGGCTTCAAAGTAGGCTACTACGTCCCAAACGTGTATATAGAAGTCGTTTTGAAAAGTAAGCCAGATATTTTATTAATAGCATGGTTAGCTCTTAATATAACTTTACAATTTACCGAATATAAAATAATAAGTAAACTCGTTCAAGTAATGAGAGCCCCCCACCACGGACGAGGAATTCGGCGCTACTGTACAAAACTCGACTCCATTGGCCCTATGGAAATTGTCCGGGGGTTGCTTCCGCTGCCGCGGCTTTTCTAACTTCGCGGCTTCCACTTCCGGTCGTCGCGGAGATAGCGAACAATGGCGAAGATAGCGCGATGTGGTTCGTTGGCTCGTTTACGGTTACGGGACAGATGTTTGGCGGTCCGTTTCTACTGCGTCTCTGGTTCTAAACTCGACGGCGCCTCTCATAGTTCAACCAGGTGTGGTCGGCCTGGGTCAGCGCGGTCGGCTCGCCTCGTCCGATCTCCAGACCGCCGGCGACTTCCGAGTTCTTTAGGCCTGGGATCCGAAGGCGTCTGTCTCCGTGAAACGGTAAGCGAATCTCGTCCCGTTTTCGTTCTACTTTTAAATTACGTTTGGTGCGCTACAGTGTAAGCATGCGTGCCAAGTGTTCGTGACAATTTTGAACTAGAATAATTGTGCTTCATTGCGGTTTGTCATTTACCGCAAATGTAAATCGAGCAATGAACGAGGAGTAAATCGAGCAATGAACGAGGAGCCATGCTTGAAAACGATGTATGTACGATGTTAACTTCTACCTGTGCGGCTTTAAAGAAAGTCAAGACTGGTTACGGTTGGATGCGAGGCTGGTCTCAATGCAATGTTAAGCACTTAGAGCGCCTTTCTGAACGGCATGGATGCAATATAGCGATCAACGAGACGAGCGACGGCGAGAAGCTACGAGTGCCGGCGCCGAGCGACGAAGATTTCTCACTCCCGCTGCTTGCGCCGCTCGGTTCTTGGGCTTCTAGAAAACGTCGCTCATCGCCTTGGTCGCTCGCACCAATCGCTTTCATAATGTGTGTATCGTCGCGCGGCCGTGTTTATTCGAATATAAGTCGACCTTTTTTTTTTTTCTTTTTCTTTTTTTTCGGAAATTGTGACTAAAGAATTTCGACACCTGCATTCGCGACCAAATTTTGCAACCCTACCGGAAGCATGAAGCTATCGAGTCACCGAGCCGGCGTTGCCGTAGAGCCGCGCCGCTTCTTGTTTCAAAAAGCTTTTGGTAACCGAAATGGCTCGCCGCCCGCGGTGGCCCGTGCCGCTCCTCGGGCGTCGGATGTCGACATCGCGCCTCTAGCGTTCCCCTTGCTGGGCAACGGGGAAGGAGAGGAACGCGATGCGCCACGCACTTTACCCTCCATCCTTGCAAACGCGCACAAAAAAAAAAAAAAAAAAAAAAAGTTACTTTTGTTAGTTGCTTGAGGCGGCTCGGCTCGCGTGTTGCTCATGGCAACACGGCGGCTTAGCTTGCGTCTTTGTAGTTTGTCTTCCGTCGCTTCGCACCTTCTTTCGTTTCCTGTCGTCATTTTACAACGGTGTCAGTGAAGTATTGCTGCGAATATGCGAGGATGTCTACCCAGCTGAAGAAGCTTCGGACGGCGATGACATGTCCAGAAGTTCTGACGGTGATGAAGTTTTTAGAATCGCCCCGTGATTTAGCTGAGAGTCATCTAAATAAAGGTTTCTTTCTTTCTTTTGCCCAAAATTTCCCCTGTTCTTAAAAATAAAAAAAAAGTCGACCTATATTTGAATTTTTTTTTTATTCTCTATGGACCCAGTAAATTGGGTTCGACCTATTTTCGAGTAAATACGGTAACTTTAATTTTTATTTTGGTTTACGTCGGACGCAACTCGAATGCTTGACAGTTACGTTGGGCGTTACTTTAATTTTTATTTCGGGTTCCGTCGGACGTAACGTTAGACACTCCGTTACACTTAAGGAAAATAGGGGCTGCTGGTTCATCATATAAACCAACCATTTGTGTTTAATTAAAATGCATCACTGACCTCAAAAAAAAAAGGTACTGCTATCCTAGAGTTTATGCTATAGGAATGTAGCGCTTCAGATAAATTTGTTAATTTTTACTTTTAGTCCCTGCCCCCTCCAGATACAACATCTGGCCTAAAGCAGTGTTCCGGATCTCCTTCCAATACCTCAGGCGGGTCGTCATTCAATCCATGAGTCGGCGGCGTCTCATGGGCGTGTTGCTGTTGCTTACTTGATGGTGCTACCGAGGGAAAAGTGGTCATGCTTGGGAAAGGCAAGTATGGCCGCCGTAAGTATACATATTGTCTTTTTTACCTTTGCTCGAATCCACTTTTAAGAAATGCACAGTTCGCATGTGTGCGTCTCTCAATGTTTCCACAGTCGGCTGTGTTTTTTTTTTTTTGAGTGCTCCAACTCTGCTAGCGCTAGTTTCTCTAGATCATGCAAATGGGATGCAACACTAAACCACATGTGCTCTCGCAACAAACAGTGCTGTGCAGAAGCACAGTGAAATTTATTCTAGCTTTATAATGCAGCACAAAATAGTTGACTCCAAGTATAGCTACTTTTGTGACTCCGTTTAACCAAAAGCTCTGCCGAAACAAACTTGCCGCCTTATAGGTAGTGCAAAAGAACCTCGCGTGCCTAACCTGGAGAAGGGCATTTTTTCTATAGGTCAATTTTTTCTTAAACCAATACCTTCAGCCTCCTTGAAATGTTAACATCATGTGACACACGGAAGAACAGTAAACTCTTTAATGTTGGCGAACCTTTAATTTTCGCGGCTTTTAATTTTGCAGAATTCAGTGGCTGCGATTATGTGCTCTGTGACCGATTCGAGAAGAAATAGGGGCCACGAAGATAAGGGGGTTTTACTGTACATCGGAGGAAAGAGGAAGTCACTTTTGTTTGTATGCAAGAGTAAAACCAACAACAACAATCATGGTGTCGACACTTTGTGAGCCTATCTGTGTCTATTGAATGATATCAATTTTGTTTTAGTTCGTTAAACATTGTTGCCTGTACACTGTGGGATGTCGTCTTCAACACGAGCAGTGGTTTTCCCTGAAGCAGGCAGCATGGACGCGTGCCGCAGCGCAACATAGTTCACTTGCAGGTGGTACCGCAGGTTGAAGGATGGTTGGCACAATATGGGGGAATCACAATTCGATGTTCTACCTCGGGCGTAGACAAGATTTGCTCATTCTAAATCATTTTGTCTAAAAATCGGGGATTTGCGATGAATGTACCCGCATGGTTGGAAGGGCCAGACAAGCCTTGTGAGCGCTTCGTTTTCTAGCGTCTCAGTCCTGAACCCACTCACGCACCACATGTGTAGATGTTCCGATAGGTGGGAGCACTTATTTGGAAAATGGTGAATGGCAACTGTTATCTTTATCAGACTTCTGTATTATGGTCAAAGTTGGACTGCATATTTTCAATACTTTTTCTCACTTAAAAATATGTCATACTAAAATATGTAGAATAGCCGATGACAAAAAGAGAATGGCTGGGCGTTCTCCAGCACGTGCTTGTGCTTTTCACCCCACTTTGGACAGATGAGCTCGCTCCAGGCTCATGAGGCGCTGAAACGTCATCGAAGGTAGCAGACGGGCTGGTGGTGGAACAACGGAGACTTCTCCCTGCCTTCCTCATGCTGTCAGTGAGCGTGTACCTCTATACTCTAACTTAGGTTAACCTGCACAGAGCTGAGGAGAATAGGCTTGGCAAGTGCCCTTACTGCATATGCATTTGTACAGCTGAGGCACTTTCTGAATCAAGAACATTGTGTATCTTACCTTCAAAAACACATCATTTTGGGTGTGCAAAAGGAATTGTAAGGCATATCTTTGTTTGTATTGTCCTATTACACATCGCAGGCACGTAGACAGGGGGAGGCTTATGAGGCCCGGCCCCCCCCCCCTTCCCGATATCTTCCATTTTGCATGGGTCCTCCTCTCCCCCCTCCCCCTCATACAGCATTTTGTTATGAGTGGGTCCCCCCTGAAACAAAATCCTGGCTACGTGCCTGACGCATCGACTCCAACTTAATGCGGAGTCGACCCACCTTGTTGATAAATTTAATGCCTGCCAGGTAATTTGTTTTGCATTCAGTTAATATATCAGTATTCAGTTAGGTATCCCAAGTCATTAGTCATTGAGATGCAGTCTCTCTGTAAGTCAGTCATGTTTAACATTCATAAAACTGCTTGTCAAATAATGGCACTGTCGAGGACATGTACTCGGCTCGAGCAATCGCTGTCCACAAGCTGGTTGTGTGGATACGGGCAGCAAACATCCCGGTTGAAACGTCCTTCCTCGCAATGTAGCTCAAGACTAGGTCAGTGCCCCACTCACAAACGTCTATACTTTGCATCTCTTTAAGCTGGACCACTTTTGACACTACAAGCCATTGCAGCAAAAACAGTGTGACACATGATTATAAGCTCGACGTACCATGGCGTCCAACTTGAAGGTCACATGACTTGCAGCTTCTGCCGTGGTTAACTTTAAACTGAGATAGTTTGGAATATGCTCTCGGTTTTTAGTATTGCCTGGCACGGTTAACAATTTGGTGATATAGTGCTGCATTGAAAAATCTGCATTCGTGACTGTATCACCTTATGAATGCATACTAGCTATTAAACTCTCCATTCTGCAGAGAAATGAAATGCACTTTGCTTCCAATTGCAGCTACTTCTGGAACTTCATGGTATGAAGCACCTTATGGCTGCAAGCTCTGACCGATCTTGTTCTCTGGTCTGCGGAGGCCCATTGCAGGGAGTCACTCCGAGAGCCTCACCAGAGGTTCCTGCCCGTGGTCGTTCTAATTTTTTTTTCTTGTAGGTATGCATCCTTTCTGTCTTTCCCTAATGTACTCGGGCGTTTTCTTTTCATTGTCGCAGATTTGGCTCAAAATTGGTTCAGCACAGAAATGGATGCTGTACAACCGTATCCCGCATATTTTGTTCAAGATAACTTTTCTTTGCGAAAGTTAGATTTTTTTATAAAGGTTAGTCTTTTTTGTTTTTATTTACAAATTTATTTGAGTTTCCATGGGCAACACTAAGACGTTATGCCAAGGGCAAGGACAAGTTCACTGCTCTAACTTGTTCTCAACTGATTGCAAGAAATTTTGTTAATGTCGTGAAACCTCTTTCCAGCACTTGCTTTGCAGCATGGAAACAAAATTATACATGGGACATACTCTTTTTTAGACTGCTTGCTCATTCTGCAGGTCTGCCTTCTATAGATGTCGTGCTACTGGATGGAGAGCAGGCGAATTCGATTGTTGGTTTTGCCATTGCTTTTTTTTAGCCGTTGTCTTAATAGTTCTTGTAAATTTAAAATTTTTCCTAAAAAGCAAGTCGGCAAGAATATCTAGTTTGACTAGTTACCTGAGAATAATGATCTAGTACCCTTTAGTCAGTAAAATAGATAGTGTATGCCGCTGTTAGTGTCAAGTAGAGATGCACGCTTTTTAGGCATTTTGCGCAGAGTGGTACCCATTTTTATTGGTTAGCCTCTTGGTGCGCCAACTAAACTCTTTCTATCCAGACACCTGCCCTTTGCTTTTATTTGGCAGGCTCTGGCAATAAAATAATATAGTGTTATTCCTCGGTGGCTTAAAAACCTAAAGAAAGAAGTTTCTCCATGTTTAAACGCAAAGTTTTATAAAGGCAAAAATGAATTAAGCCAGTAGCAGACGACACATAGCCTCAACAGTGCTCCGCGCCAACAGCGTTGCGTCAAAATAGCGGTCGTCTCCTTGTTGTTGCCTTCTCTCTCCCTCTTTCGGCGCTCTCCTCCCTTTCCTCCTTTCCGCCACCTTTGTCACCACACCCACTGGCTAAACTCTCCCACTATACGGCTCTGCATTGCAATAGTAGTTTTTTTTATAGTCTTTAGAGTTAAATGTGAATATTTGACAGAAATCTCCCAGGATGGGGTGAAAGAGGGTTAAATGAATGCATTTGATCATTCGCCTTAATTCAGTACCCATCATTTCAAGGCCTGTGTGGCCTTGTCCTGGGGTGTGTCTATGACTGTGGCTGTGAAGGAGCAGTTTTTTAATAGGTACAAGTACAAAGCATAAAAGCAAAAGGATCTGTGTGCTGATCATGAAAGAATATGCTAGCCATTCTAATGTAGCTCTGCCAAGTACTTGATTGTGATTTGTTTTTATTTCCAGCTACTTGGTTGCCTCAAGATCTGGGGATCCTAGTGGCCACAAGCTTGGACTCAGTCTTCTTCTGTGGTCCGGCCAGGACCATGGGGGAGGTAATCCCAGCAACAAGAGCATCACAGTATCTCCCTGCCTGTGACTTTCGATTAGCATCACGACAAGGGCGTGCTCATGCCACCAAGTGTTAGGTATGCTACTCGAAATAAGCATTCTTACCTATTCTTGAAGTGAAACAGCAAAAGCACTGCTAAGCCTAAAATGCAAAAAACATTCAAATCTCGGGTTGGATGGAGTTCCAATTACAAAAAGGCGTCTGCAGACATGATTCACATGTGAACTTAAAGCCCACGGATGTAGGTTCGACGGAGTCACAGAAACAACTTCCCGCAGATGGCTTCGCTAGTGCTATACCCAAACAAATTCTTAAAATAATCATTGTGTTACGTTGGTGTCATCAATCTTATGTACCTACCCCACCCAGCAGTCGGGAGATTTGAAATATAAAAAAATGGGAACTTGCACATTGTCAGCTCTGCAAAGATAATATATTGAAGCGAGCATAGCACGTTCAACTTAAGAAAGCAATTCAGTGCAGGCCTAGTTTTAAGGTTCACATATTTGTTACTGCCCTTCATAATGAAGTAAAAACTGCTGAAGTTGTGGCCCACTACAGGCTTTCTATTAGTGTTAAAAAGTGTTATGGCAGTTTAAACAGCTCGCTCCAAATATTTTCTAGAAATGCATAGGTTTATGGAAATTATTATGTGGATGTTTGCAGACAGTCATGGTGAGACCAATCTTTAGTGCCAAGTGTTCCACTTATTCAGAGTTGGTTGAGTCTGTAAATATTGTAGGTCGCAAATTAAATTTTTATGGTATGCAATGGGCACAATCATACGTAATGACTAGCTCTACCTAGGGGAACTTTATACGTTTACTACGGCAAGATGGTTTCGCAAAACTAAGTATTTAGTTTATTCAAATCCTGCACTAACCTTATCTCTAGAAACTTTTTATATTCTTTACGATGCTGAGTTAGGATTCTGGAAGTAGTTTTTCTAGAACTACGCTAGACATTTCCAGTTGATAATTTTTCTCGCAAAGCATTCGAGAGAGCCAAACCCTGTAATATACGGATGGAGTTCCAGAATGATGCGACTGGCAGTTTGAAACATTCGGCACTGTAACAGTAATAATGCCATGTCACTTGCCTATGTAATGCTCATTTTCGCAGATCAAACTGCTTTTTCCGTCTGCACTCATTTTCAGTGGACTCATTCAGCGAACTCGCACCCGAGACTGCAGCGCTGGGTTCTGCGAAGTAATTTGAATGAATATAGATGCAACAGGTTTCTTTGAGTGTGCGTCTAACACATATTCTTCACATTGAATCTGCTACTGTATTTATGACCGTGTCCTTAAATGTATCCACATTCCAGCTTATTTTTATTTTGACGTTTGAGTTTTCTTCAGTACTTTTCTCAACATCTGTGCTTGTTGAGCCGTACTCAAGACCATACATCTTGTCTTTCCCTATTACATTAATATATAAAACTGTTGATGCCGAGTGAGGATTCAAGGTACCGAATCTGTCGTGCGAGTTAAATAAGAACCAATAGAAAGCTCTACAAAGGAAATTTTGTTAAAGGAGGCTGTATAAGCATTAAAATAGCACATGCCATGCTAAAAAAAAAAATACAAATTCTTGTTAGGTATGCATGGATGACACTGCTGTGCTGTTTCTGATGTGTCACAAAAAAAATCAGTGCCATACAGTGTTCCTTATGGAAGTACAAACTGTCGAATTCAAAGCCCAGAAGTTTTATTCAAGAATGTTCCTCAATACAAATGTATTTAGAGATCTGAGCCACTGACTCATACATGACTATGTGGCGAACATTCATTTTCATGTGCATTATAGTTTACAAGGTCTAGTCTGCATTGATTTATTGCATTCATGCTGAAACTGGGAGGGGTTCTCTGGGTATGAATAAAGATATAAACATTTTTTAAAATCAAAACATTTGAGAACAGACTATACGGCTCTGCATTGCAGTAGTAGTTTTATTTGTAGTCTTTACAGTTGAATGCGAATATTTGACAGAAGTCTCTCAGGTTGGGGCGAAAGAGGGTTAAATGAATGCATTTGATCATTCGCCTTAATTCGGTGCCCATCATTTTAACGCCTACGTGGCCTTGTCCTGGGGGGTGACTGTGACTAAAATAAGAGGATCTATGTGCTGATCACGAAAGAATATGCTAGCCATTCTAATGTAGCTCTGCCAAGTACTTGATTGTGATTTGTTTTTATTTTCAGCTACTTGGGTGCCTCAAGATCTGGAGATCCTAGTGGCCACAAGCTTGGACTCAATCTTTTTCTGTGGTCTGGCCAGGACCATGGGGGAGATAATCCCAGCAACAAGAGCATCGCAGTATCTCCCTGCCTATGACTTTCGATCAGCGTCACGACAGGGGAGTCCTTGTGCCACCAGGTGTAAGGTATGCCACTTGAAATAAGCATTTTTCTTACCTATTACTAGAACAGCAAAAGCACTACTAAGCCTAAAATGCAAAAAAACATATTCAAATATTGGGTTGGATGGAGTTCCAATTACAAAAAGGAGTCTGCAGATATGATTAACATGTGAACTTAAAGCCCGCGGATGTAGGTTCGACGGTGTCACAGAAATAACTTCCCGCAGATCGCCTTGTTCGTGCTTTACCCAAACAAATTCTTAAAATAATCATTGTGTTTCGTTGGTGTCATCAATCTTATGTCCCTACCACACCCAGCAGTCGGGACATGTGAAATATAAAAAAACAGGAACTTGCACGTTCAGCTTAAGAAAAAAATTCAGTGCAGGCCTATATTCATGGTTCACATATGTGTAATTGCTCTTCATAATGAAGTGAAAAGTACTTAAGTTGTGGCCCACTACAGGCTTTCTATTAGTGTTAAAAAGTGTGATAGAAAACATGATTGCGCTTGGAAGATGGGGACATAAGAAGGACAGACACAACAGAGCGCTAACATTCAACTGATTTAAATCAAGAACCTCAGCGTAGAAACGAACTTTGTCACCGCACCACATCTCAACCAATCCCTTCTGCCACGGACCGCAAGTATGCCAACTCCTTATCCGCCAAGTCAATTGACGCCATACTGACACAACTTGTGCCGGAACTATTTATAGTGTCAGCCTCCATAATCTCGCTAACAGTCCTATCTTTGTGCCTCTCAAGAACAGTAGACGAAGCAAATAATTGTTTGCACCCTCAGTCATGACAGTGACACGACAGATCATCACTGCGAGTGCAAACCATTATTTGCTTTGTCTACTGTTCTTGCTAGGCACAAAGATATGACTGTTAGAGAGATTATGGAGGCTGATGCTATAAATAGTTCTGGCACGTGTTGTGTCAGTGTGGCGTCAATTGACTTGGCGGATAAGGAGTTGGCGTACTTGCGGTCCGTGGCAGGGCCACGGATTGGTTGAGATGTGGTGCGGTGACGCAGTGTGTTTTTACGCTGAGGTTCTTGAATTAAATCAGTTGAAAGTTAGCACTCGGTGGTGTCTGTCCTTCCTATGTCCCCGTCTTCAAAGCGCAATTATGTTTTCTAACGTACCGTACCAACTTGCCCAACAATCAGCACTCGTTAAAAAGTGCTATTGTGTTTTAAGCAGCTCGCACCAAATATTTTCTTGAAATACATAGGTTCATGAAAATTATTATGTAGATGTTGGCAGACAGTCATGGTGAGGCCAATCTTTAATGCCAAGTGGTCCACTTATTCAGAGTTAATTGAGTTTGTAAATATTGTAGGTCGCAAATTAAATTTTTATGGTATGCAATGGGCACAATCATCCGTAATGACTAGCTCTACCTAGGGGAACTTCATACGTTTACTACGGCAAGATGGTTTTGAAAAACAAAGTATTTAGTTTATTCAACTCCTGCACTAACCTTGTCTTTAGAAACTTTTTATATTCTTTGCGATGCTGAGATAAGATTCTGGAAATAGTTTTTCTAGAACTACTCTAGATATTTCCAGTTCATCATTTTTCTCGCAAAGCATTCGAAAGAGCCAAACCCTGTAATGTACGGAGGGAATTCACAGAATGATGCGACTGACAGTTTGGAACATTCGGCACTGTAACAGTAATAATGACATGTCACTTATGTAATGCTCATTATCGCAGATCAAACTGCTTTTTCCGTCTACACTCATTTTCAGTAGACTCATCCAGCGAACTTCCACCTAAGACTGCAGCGCTGGGTTCTGCAAAGTAATTTGAATGAATAATGATGCAACAGGTTTCTTTGAGCGTGCGTCTAACACATATTCTTTATATTGAATCTGCTAACTGTATTCATGACCATGTCCATAATTGTATCCACATTCCAGCTTATTTTTATTTTGACATTTGAGTTTTCCTCAGTACTTTTCTCAACATCTGTGCTTGTTGAACCGTACTCAAGTCCATACATCTTGTCTTTCGCTATTACATTAATATATAAAACTGTTGATGCCGAGTGAGAATTCAAGGTACCGAATCTGTCGTGCGAGCTAAATAAGAACCAATAAAAAGCTATACAAAGGAAATTTTGTTAAAGGAGGCTGTATGGGCATTAGAATAGCACATGCCATGCTAAAAAAAAAAAAATACAAATTCTTGTTAGGTATGCAAGGATGACAGTGTTGTGCTGTTTCTGATGTGTCACAAAAAACAAAAAAAATCAGTGCCATACAGTGTTCCTTATGGAAGTACAAACTGTTGAATTCGAAGCCCAGAAGTTTTATTCAAGAATTTTCCTCAATACAAATGTATTTTGAGATCTGAGCCACTGACTGATACATGACTATGTGGCAAACATTCATTTTTATGTGCATTATAGTTTACTAGGTCTAGTCTGCATTGATTTATTGCATTCATGCTGAAACTGGGACGGGTTCTCTGGGTATGAATAAAGAGATAAACATTTCTTGATATCAAAACATTTGAGAACGGACAAAAGGAAGGATCTGAGAACGGTATCTTAGATTCTCTTCTTTTTCTTACAGTATATCTAATGTTCACTTTATTTGACCTGATGCATTTAGTTTTTAGCGCAGCTGTTAGCACCCGTTTCCGCGTTTCGCGGCGTCGCTGTCGGCGTAACCGTTTAACTAAACTTGGCAGGAAATTGAATTAATGTTGTGGTGATGTGACGTTAATATTTCCGCTAAGTCTAGCTGAGAAACTGAATGTTTTTATGGATGACGTGACACGGTCGTGCGACGTCATTTTCCCCGCTACTTTTAGCGGAAAAACTGCATTTGTGTTGAGGTTATGTGACATCAATTTCCACGCTAAATTTATTGGGAAACTTAACGCGCTAAATTTAGTGGGGAAATTTTCCCCTAAATCGGAGGGAGCAGAAGAGGAGGAGGGGAGGGGAAGGAGGGGCATACCCTCCCATCTTCCTCTTCGAGAGCTGTACTGTATTTTCTCATTACAGAGAATTGTAAACGTCTCATATTTCATCTCATGTTTTTTCAACTTTTATATTGCAGGTGCGCTTGCAGCACAAATCTGGGTTGTGCTGATCCTCTACGCACAAGTTAGGAACTCCTGAGTGACAAGAGTGGGAGTTTGGTCTGACAGCTCAAGGGACACCATTGTTCAGTATTAAATTTTTAATTATCTTCTTTTGAGCAAAGTTAAGCTTTGCTGCATGCAGTTCTTCTAAAAATAAATACCTGCAACCAAATTTACCAGGTCACGACATTTTGCCTCTGCTCTTAGTGCTCCTGGTGAGCCTCAGATAAGAGCTTACTGGTGTGCAAACATCATAATTGTTTGAAACCACTCACTGATGTAGAGACTCATTGACATCCGGCATTCCAATGAAACGCTGGATATCCACAAGTCTTCCTTGAACAATGCAAGCGAGAAAGGAAGCATACAATCATATTGTATTGGGGGACATTCTACAGAGTGTTTTTTTTGTATATTTTACAGATTTTAAAAAAAAAAAGCTGTAAAAGCTACATTTACGCAGTCTGTACACGTGAGTTATATGGCCAGGGCGGCATAGTATAAAAGGCTAATTTGTAATGATCAGTCGGCTTATTACAGAGATGTGCCAGACTTCTTTCAGAAAACTAGATGGAGGTTCATTCTCGCGTGGTTTTATCCCGCGAATCTGAATATCCCGTTCGTTTTCCACAAAGATATAACTAAACGTGAGAAAACACAAAAAAAACATCCTACCAATAGTGACATCGTAAGAAGACCTTTCAGCCGCCAAGTGTGTGTCGCTTAAGGGCCGCGCGTCCAGTCGCAAGTTTTCTAGGTATATTCTCCCGCATTGGCACCAGTCGTGACACATTTTTCTGCCCCTTTAAAAAATAGCATGTGCGTGCATAGCTTTCATAGGCGCTGAAGATGCGTGAACAAAGATTTTGAAAGCTGCTCTTGTGACGTCGCTCTCTAGGGAAGTGCTTTCAAAGCGCCTTAAAAATGACTCTATGCAGCCTCGATTAATTAAATTGGCAAATAATTTTGATATTTGAGATTCTGGAGGTCAAATGAAGATTTAAAAGTGTTTTCTCAAATACAAAACCGCTTCAGCCCCTCTCTAAGTATAGTATGTTCCTGAAATTTTTAATCAGTGAAAATAGACCCATGGTTCCAATTAGAAACTTCTAAGCATCATCAAAACACACTAAATCAATTTTCTTTGTGAAGATATAAGACAAGAGCAGCATTTTATGGTGTTCTAAAAAAATGGTCAATTTGGACGCGTTTCCAGACTTCGGTTTCTTACCAGAGCGCATCTTTGCACCTACGGTCCTGCTGCCCGGTGGCCGCAGTGCGAAGCCGCCCCCTCGCCTCCCTCGTAGGATGGAGGGAAGCAAGGCGCACGTGTGTTGCGCGTCTAAGCCCCTGGGGAACAGGACCGTGGGCGCAAAGATGAGCTCTGATAAGAAACTGAAACCTAGAAACTCGTCCAAATAAAGCATTTTTACAGAACGCGTAAAATGCTACCCCTGCATTATATCCTTCTAAAAAGAGTTGATTTTGTGGTTTTCAGTGACTCAGCAAGTTTCCAATAGAAACCATAGTTTCATTTTCACTAATTAAAAAGTTAATTAACAAATTGTATTTAATTATCTGACTGATCGTTACGACTAGGTCCCTATACTACGTACGCCTGGCCATATAACTCGCCTGCACAAATCGCATTAATTTAGCTTTCACGACCTTTCTAAACATATATGTAAAGCTTAAAACTAAATTGCCGTGTACAACAGTGAAAAGGCGAAACCACCATGTTGGAGCCATATGGCTCCAACATGCCGGTATCGCCTTTTCGCTGGTATAGGATGTCCCATATTACGTTATCCATGTATGGTTCCGTCCGCCTACGTGGTTCCGCCATAATCCACTACGCCGGTATAGGACGTCCCATAATACGACACGCTTGTATGGTTCCGCCTACCTGTATCGTTCCGCCGTAGTCCACTATACTGGAGCTGCCTTTTCGCTTGTATAGGATGTCCCATATTACGGTTACGCTTGTATGAGCCTTTTCCATCATCTTTCCATCATCGATATTTTCCAACAGGGGAGTGACGCGTTTGACATTTTTTTTAGCAAAGAATTAAATTTCTAAAAGTATTTGGACACGTAAAGGTATCTTTACAGTACCTATTAACGGAGGTAAAAAAATCAAAAGGGTGTAGAAAAAACACTAGCGCCAGCAGAGTGTGTCAAACACGCGACCTGCGACGGCAGGCAAAAACTCTAGTTTCTGCCACTGCGGCTTCTACGCTTCGTAACTCAAGAACAAAAAAATCTGGGGAACATGCGGTTTGCGCCCTCCTTCATTTAAGAAATGCCCCCAAAACATATATCTTTTTTGTGAAAATTAAAAACTAAAATCTTTTAGCCTGCCCGATTTGAGATGAAACCACCCATTACATTCTTTATAGTAAACTGCCGAAGCATTCGAAATAGATCAGATGACCTAGCTAGTCTTATCTCAGTTACCGCTCCAGACGTTGTTATCGGAACTGAGTCATGGCTTGATCCGCCTGTTCTTAACAGTGAAGTTTTCCCTTCAAACTTTGCTGCCTACCGTAATGACAGAGATAATCACGGTGGCGGTATATTTTGGCTTCTTTATCAGAGCCTACAGAGCATTCCTTTAGAAAATATTACCAGCGTAACCTGTGAAATAGCGTGGTGTAAGATTTCCTTCTCCCGAGGTGAATACTTAACTGTTGGTTTATTCTATAGGCCGCCATCGAGCACTGCTCAACCGTTTCTTTCATTGTATAATGCACTTTCTGTTAATGCCCCGGGTCATGTAGTCTTAGGTGGTGATTTTAATCTACCGGATGTTACTTAACTAAATCACCGCCCCGTGATTGAAAATGTTTCTTCGCTCTACGCAAATTTTTCGGGCATTATTAATAAATTCTATTACTATCAATTTGTTACTGAACCCACCAAACTTGGCGTAAGTCATGCAAGCGTTTTGGATATTTTTCTTTTCAATAGGTTTCCATCGATCACCCCCATTTCAGTAGTTCCAGAAATAAGTGATCATGAGGCAGTAGTAGCGACTATGAAAGGCTTGAATGTGCCTAGATATAGAAA
The DNA here is from genome assembly GCF_016920785.2 of Ixodes scapularis. Taxonomy (NCBI): domain Eukaryota; kingdom Metazoa; phylum Arthropoda; class Arachnida; order Ixodida; family Ixodidae; genus Ixodes; species Ixodes scapularis. The sequence goes on along the minus strand of NW_024609835.1, from coordinate 188,606,886 downwards.
CCCACCTAAAAAGGCACACATGTTCAATAGAGGGAATAGTGATAGTTTAGGTATTGACCTTATGAATTTCTTGTCTGATTTTGAGGTGTACAGTGTGTCAAGTGATGTGAATACCTTGTGGAACATCTTTAAAAATAAAATGCAATAAGTGGTAGACATTTATGTTCCAACAAGGATGGTCAGCGCGAAGCGCAAACAGGATAAGCCCTGGATGAATTCAAAAATCAGACGCTGAATAAATAAAAATAAACGTCTTTTTCTACGATATAAAAAAGTAAATATTCACTCATCTTGTGTCAGCTTAAAAATTTCCGAAAAAATCGAAAAGCGAAAAAAAAACCTGAATCAGTATATTTATATCACTTGATAGCAAACTTAGGGACTGTCCCAAATAACTTTGGAAATATGTAAAATAGCAACGAAAGGATGTGGCTCGGATCCTGTCTCTTCTGGTGATGATAATCTTGAGACAGACAATAGCGTCAAGGCAGCCGATTTTAATAAATACTTCAAGTTTGTGTTTTCAACTTTCGCAACTTCTTGACTACCGCCGACGGTCGATAAAGTTAGCGGTAAAACGAAGGAAATCGCATTCGATCATAATGGCATAAGAAAATTACTAGACAATATAAAACTAGGAAAAGATGCTGGGCCGGATGGAATTCAAAATATTGTGTTGAAATCTTGCACTGATATTATAGCATCAAGCTACTAATAATATTTACGAAGTCGCTAGAGAGTGGACGTTTACCTGATGATTGGAAGTTTCGTAATGTAGTCCGAATACACAAGAACGGTAAAAAATAGTGTCGAAAACTATAGGACGATTTCCCTAACGAGTGAATGTTATAAAATGGTGGAACATATAATATATTCTAACCTTATTAGTCATTTAAATATAACAATTTCTTTTCCTCAGCTCAACACGCCTTCCGAAAAGGGTCATCATGTAACACTGAGCACCTAGAATTTGATCACGACCTTGCTTTTGTCCTGATTGTATTTTTCTAGATTTCAGGAAAGCTTTTTGAAGTGGTTAATCACTCACTCTTGCTTCATAAATTACATAGCCTAAATATTGATGTAGAAGTTTTGCAATGGATAGCAAATTATCCTAACTCTAGGAAACACCGCGTCATCATGAATGAATTTCATTAATCATATGCAGATGTAATGTCAGGTGTACCTCAAGGCTCTGTTTTAGGCCTCCTCCTTTTTTAATTTTCATTAATGATGTCACGCACGGGATTTCATTGAATATAAGGTTGTATGTGACGATTGCGTTTTATACAGAGAAGTGACCGATGACAATGACGTTCAGGCCCTGCAGGCTGATTTAAATAAGAGCACAGAGTGGTGTGACAAGTGGAAAATGTTTTTAATGTATCCAAATGTCACCACGTTCGATTCACTAGAAAACGTAAAATTATCTCTGCCGTTTTTAAACTACACAATCGTCTTTTGCAACTTAGAACTGAGGCAGTATATCTCGGGGTACGCATAACCGCTGATTTAAGACGAAATAGTCATGTGGAGTTATTACATTCTGAGGCCAGCGCCACGCTTCATTTTTTTTCTTCTTTTTGCGTCGCAATTTTAGAAAAATGTCGGCTCATTTTAAAGAAACCCACTACTTTTATTACGTCCTGCCCAATCCTGGACTATGCCTCTATTCTTTGGGACCCACACACGCAAAAATGTATAAATCAAAGCGAAAGAATTCAGAATCAGGCCGCAAGATATGTGCTAAGCAACTATAATTTTCATGATGTGTCCCTCAATTAAAGCTGCCAGTCGGGTGAAAACCTTTACAACTCCTACGAAAGTGCCTCCGTCTCAAGTTTATGTATATTCTTTATCACAGTAGCATCGGTATAGATAAGTCGAGATTCCTATTGGAACCTCATTACGCTTCTCCTAGAACTAGTAATCGAAAAAAGATTCTAGAATTTCGCACACGCACCGACGTCGTGAAATATTTTTTTTTCCGCGGACAGTTAATGCCTGGAACGTGCTGCCCGATTCACTTGGAGAGCTTTCTAACGTACAATCGTTTTTTTTTAAATAAAATTTTGTTATTCACTCGAAAAAAATCCCGTGCGTCTACTATCCCGCACAGCACTCGGACAGCCAATCACCGCAACTTACGGAGGCAGCTCAGCGGATAACGACGCCGAAACATATGTTTAGAACAAAAAACGCAGTCTTAGTTGTGACATTAAGCAATGCAAGCGTGACGTTTTCCATTGCTTAATGTCACAACTCAGACTGCGTTTATGTGTCTAAACATATGTTTCGGCATCGTCATTTGCTGAGCTGCCTCCATAAGTTGCTGTGATTGGCTCTCCAAGTGTTGTGCGTGAAAGTAGACGCCCGGCCTTTTTTTAGAGCGTTGAAGTCGGTTCGATGACTTTTTGAGCGACTTCTGCATGCTGTTAATTATTTTCTCATATTATTGCAGTACAGTATATAATTTCATGTTTCTCCTGTTTGACTTGGTTATTTCGCTGTTATTAATTTTCTCATATTATTGCAGTACATATTGGCATGTTTCTCCTGCTTGCCTTGTTATTGGTTGTTGTTGTTCTGCTGTGGGTTTGCTTTTGAACATTTTTCGCCCACCCCCCCCCCCCCCTTACTGTAAGGCCCACCGGGCGATGTAAGTACCAAATAAACCAAAAAATAAGATGCGAAATATATGTGTACCCTGTATCCGGCTTAAGGAGTCTGCGTTGAATGTCAGTTCACCAGGCTGGTAGTCGAGCTTGTACTGGTAGCCCCCCAGCAGCAGTGCCCACTTTGGCAATCCCAGGACGACGGGTTTCAGGCACATGAACCAAGAGCCGGATGATGGACAGACAACGGCAGGGACGGTATCTGGTGACACAGAGTTTTTAAGGATAACCGGTAACGCTCCAAGCATGGCCCACCATGTGCCGCAATTCGACGACGAACAAAATAAGTGGAACGCTTACCTCGTGAAGATAGTCATTATTTTGAGGCAACGATGTAGTAGATGATGCTAAGAAAAGTGCTCTGCTGGTGTCAGCGCTGGTAACAAGTACGATAGAAGTGCTTTGCAGAAAGGTGGCGCCCAGGAAGCCAAATTCGCTAACGTACGACGAGGCGGTCCGTGCTCTGAGCGATTACTACGACACGAAACCAAATGCCATTTCGGAGAGTTTCAAGTTCTTCAATCTATGACAAGCGGAAGAAGAATCAGTGCTCGCATTCATAGTGAAAGTAAGAAAAATTGCAAATAACTGCAACTTCGGGACGACATTGGACAGGATGTTACGAGACCGAATCGTTTGCGGCATCAGATCAAAGAACCTGCAGAAACAGTTTCTGGCCAGACGAGAGCTGAGCTTGCAGGGCGCCGAAGCACTAGCCGTGGCAGCAGAAACTGCAGAAGCCGACGCTCAAAAAATGTAGCGGGAAAGTGGGCCATCCGAAGTACACACACTGAAGGGTCAGCAGATAATGTTTCCAGCTACCAGGACATCGCCGCATTCACCAGTAGGTTCCGATCGCTGCGGTAATTCCAATCACAGCAGTAGCAACTCTCAATGGCAGAAAGCAAAATATTTCCAGTGTTCCAAGCAAGGGCATTTGGCTCAGAAGTGTTGTAATCCTAAGAGCGCCCGGGAACAAAACAACACACTACGAGCAGTAGAGTCCCTGGACGAAGATGACGACAGCCTGACCACACAGATTTGGAATCTGGTAACCCTAAAAGAAAGGAAGCTTGTGCCGCCATTGCGGTGCACGTTCACGTGGGGTGGAATTGATCTTGCCATGGAAATTGAGACGGGGTCACTTGTCTGCGTCACAACGAGAGAAATGTACGAAAGGCATCGCGAATCTTGGTTAAGACTTCAAAGTCCTTAAGTGAAGTTGATTGTCAACATGAGATCAATTCCAGTTATCGGAGCGTTGACTATGAAAGTGGGTACACCAGTCGACGACCGTACAGGGTACATTGACCGTCGTGGATATTGCCGACGTCCACGTTTGTGCGGAAGAGACTTCATTCAGAAATTGAATCAACGTGACGTTCCTGTTTTGAGCCTGACAGCAATCCCGAAATCTCCCTGTGACCAGCGGCAAGGTCTCCAGAGTCTACTGGACGAGTACGGAGACCTCTTCTTGCCAGAGCTTGGACACATGCCGGGACCACCTGCGCATCTGCAACCCAAGGATGGAGCAACTCCAAAGTTTTGCAAGGCAAGATCTGTTCCGTTTACCTTACGAGAGAAAGTATCCCTCGAGTTGAATAGGCTAGAACAGTCCGGCATTATTTCACCAGTTGCATACTCTGAATGGGCTACGCCCATTGTGCCGGTTCTAAAAAAAAAGATGGGACCGTAGCTATTTGTGGGGATTTAAAGGTTACATTGAATCCTGTTCGTGCGTTAGAACAGTACACGCTCCCGGCTATTCAAAAAATGCTTGCTTGGCTTTTTTTTTTTTGTTTCAATGAAGGGACGCGAAAAAGGCAATTTTGATATACTTTTGTTTTGCTTTCAAGTTATTGATCTTTAATGTGGCAAAGTCTAAAATTAACAAATTATCCAACTTTTCGGGAATCGCATATTTATCCGCTCACTATTTTATCACATCCTAAAATGCTATACCAGAACCTTTTTGTGACATTCTTAAAATAGGCTATATATATATATATATATATATATATATATACTTCTGCCCTCTCCCTACTCTTTCCCCAAAACAAAAAGAAGTATATATATATATATATATATATATATATATATATATATATGTATATACAACACGGGCACTTGACGTCAGCGTACGTGGTCTCCGAGGGGGATATAAACGAATATGTGCAGATGAATGAACCGTACTTAATCCAATGAATTAAAGAATCCAAGTTTTCAGGAACCCGCCGAAAGCCAAAAATTGGCGGAGCCAGGATTTGAACTCTGGGCCTCCCAATGTCCGGTCGGGTGTGCTAACCACTACACCACTCCACCTTAGCTTTCTGGCGTTTCCTACCTGTCTTATTAATGCACAAGAAACGAAATGTGTCCAATCGGAGGTGTTCTGGAAACACACGCCGCCGCGTGGAACGCGGTACGACGCTTAGTGTCACGTGGTACGTGCTCGTTTGTGCTCCAGAAATCCTCCCACTGTTTGTCTCGCCCCGTGTACATGTAGTATTCTTTGTTTATGAGCTTTTTTAGACACACGGTATCATCATCATCTGCGAGAATCAAGAGCCACGTTATTGAATATACAACACGGGCACTTGACGTCAGCGTACGTGGTCTCCGAGGGGGATATAAACGAATATGTGCAGATGAATGAACCGTACTTAATCCAATGAATTAAAGAATCCAAGTTTTCAGGAACCCGCCGAAAGCCAAAAATTGGCGGAGCCAGGATTTGAACTCTGGGCCTCCCAATGTCCGGTCGGGTGTGCTAACCACTACACCACTCCACCTTAGCTTTCTGGCGTTTCCTACCTGTCTTATTAATGCACAAGAAACGAAATGTGTCCAATCGGAGGTGTTCTGGAAACACACGCCGCCGCGTGGAACGCGGTACGACGCTTAGTGTCACGTGGTACGTGCTCGTTTGTGCTCCAGAAATCCTCCCACTGTTTGTCTCGCCCCGTGTACATGTAGTATTCTTTGTTTATGAGCTTTTTTAGACACACGGTATCATCATCATCTGCGAGAATCAAGAGCCACGTTATTGAATATACAACACGGGCACTTGACGTCAGCGTACGTGGTCTCCGAGGGGGATATAAACGAATATGTGCAGATGAATGAACCGTACTTAATCCAATGAATTAAAGAATCCAAGTTTTCAGGAACCCGCCGAAAGCCAAAAATTGGCGGAGCCAGGATTTGAACTCTGGGCCTCCCAATGTCCGGTCGGGTGTGCTAACCACTACACCACTCCACCTTAGCTTTCTGGCGTTTCCTACCTGTCTTATTAATGCACAAGAAACGAAATGTGTCCAATCGGAGGTGTTCTGGAAACACACGCCGCCGCGTGGAACGCGGTACGACGCTTAGTGTCACGTGGTACGTGCTCGTTTGTGCTCCAGAAATCCTCCCACTGTTTGTCTCGCCCCGTGTACATGTAGTATTCTTTGTTTATGAGCTTTTTTAGACACACGGTATCATCATCATCTGCGAGAATCAAGAGCCACGTTATTGAATATACAACACGGGCACTTGACGTCAGCGTACGTGGTCTCCGAGGGGGATATAAACGAATATGTGCAGATGAATGAACCGTACTTAATCCAATGAATTAAAGAATCCAAGTTTTCAGGAACCCGCCGAAAGCCAAAAATTGGCGGAGCCAGGATTTGAACTCTGGGCCTCCCAATGTCCGGTCGGGTGTGCTAACCACTACACCACTACACTACACTACACCGCGTTCCACGCGGCGGCGTGTGTTTCCAGAACACCTCCGATTGGACACATTTCGTTTCTTGTGCATTAATAAGACAGGTAGGAAACGCCAGAAAGCTAAGGTGGAGTGGTGTAGTGGTTAGCACACCCGACCGGACATTGGGAGGCCCAGAGTTCAAATCCTGGCTCCGCCAATTTTTGGCTTTCGGCGGGTTCCTGAAAACTTGGATTCTTTAATTCATTGGATTAAGTACGGTTCATTCATCTGCACATATTCGTTTATATCCCCCTCGGAGACCACGTACGCTGACGTCAAGTGCCCGTGTTGTATATTCAATAACGTGGCTCTTGATTCTCGCAGATGATGATGATACCGTGTGTCTAAAAAAGCTCATAAACAAAGAATACTACATGTACACGGGGCGAGACAAACAGTGGGAGGATTTCTGGAGCACAAACGAGCACGTACCACGTGACACTAAGCGTCGTACCGCGTTCCACGCGGCGGCGTGTGTTTCCAGAACACCTCCGATTGGACACATTTCGTTTCTTGTGCATTAATAAGACAGGTAGGAAACGCCAGAAAGCTAAGGTGGAGTGGTGTAGTGGTTAGCACACCCGACCGGACATTGGGAGGCCCAGAGTTCAAATCCTGGCTCCGCCAATTTTTGGCTTTCGGCGGGTTCCTGAAAACTTGGATTCTTTAATTCATTGGATTAAGTACGGTTCATTCATCTGCACATATTCGTTTATATCCCCCTCGGAGACCACGTACGCTGACGTCAAGTGCCCGTGTTGTATATTCAATAACGTGGCTCTTGATTCTCGCAGATGATGATGATACCGTGTGTCTAAAAAAGCTCATAAACAAAGAATACTACATGTACACGGGGCGAGACAAACAGTGGGAGGATTTCTGGAGCACAAACGAGCACGTACCACGTGACACTAAGCGTCGTACCGCGTTCCACGCGGCGGCGTGTGTTTCCAGAACACCTCCGATTGGACACATTTCGTTTCTTGTGCATTAATAAGACAGGTAGGAAACGCCAGAAAGCTAAGGTGGAGTGGTGTAGTGGTTAGCACACCCGACCGGACATTGGGAGGCCCAGAGTTCAAATCCTGGCTCCGCCAATTTTTGGCTTTCGGCGGGTTCCTGAAAACTTGGATTCTTTAATTCATTGGATTAAGTACGGTTCATTCATCTGCACATATTCGTTTATATCCCCCTCGGAGACCACGTACGCTGACGTCAAGTGCCCGTGTTGTATATTCAATAACGTGGCTCTTGATTCTCGCAGATGATGATGATACCGTGTGTCTAAAAAAGCTCATAAACAAAGAATACTACATGTACACGGGGCGAGACAAACAGTGGGAGGATTTCTGGAGCACAAACGAGCACGTACCACGTGACACTAAGCGTCGTACCGCGTTCCACGCGGCGGCGTGTGTTTCCAGAACACCTCCGATTGGACACATTTCGTTTCTTGTGCATTAATAAGACAGGTAGGAAACGCCAGAAAGCTAAGGTGGAGTGGTGTAGTGGTTAGCACACCCGACCGGACATTGGGAGGCCCAGAGTTCAAATCCTGGCTCCGCCAATTTTTGGCTTTCGGCGGGTTCCTGAAAACTTGGATTCTTTAATTCATTGGATTAAGTACGGTTCATTCATCTGCACATATTCGTTTATATATATATGTATATATATATGTATATTCTAGAATAAAAAAAAAAGCTTACAATCTTGGCATTCTTGTTCAGCTGGAATAACTTTGGCCTATAGATGTGTCTAGTGTTCCTGTTTACTTTATTGGTCTACACTCAGCATGTAAACTAACGCTTCAAATGCACTTCAGACGACCCGCAGAAATCGGTTTCTCAACGTATCATGCTGCAATATACCACGTAGGTCCGGGCAAGTGATGAAAATCTAAAGTTAAATAAATAATCAAGGAAAAACTGATCTTTTCTCAAAGGATAAAAAGAATAAAAACCTCTTCTGGCAACCTACGCAGCCAATTCGCATATCATGAATGCCTAGAGAGAAGGGCGGTCTACAGATGGTGGACGCCACGTCGAGGGAGCGCTCGTCCATTCGGGTTCTTATCCGGAATCATCTGGTATAAGCCAGAATTGGTCGGCGCTCCCTCGACGACGCGCACGCCATCTGCCGGCAGCACTCCTCTCCACGCGTGCATCCCATGCGAAGTGGCGGAGTAATTTCCCGTAACAGAATATGTTTCTGGAGTGAGTTCTGCTCATTTCTCTATGTGTTCAGTGTAAACTTTAGCCCCCTGCTTGCACCTCAATAGTAAACTACAACGCGATTCGCAGAAAAACCGATTTTTGCGGACGGTTTAAATTGCCGTCGAAGCGCTAGTTTACGTGCTGCAGAACTAACTTTTAACCGTAAACGCATAACGGGCGTCAAAGACAGTGGCCGGCTAGTGAACCATTTATTAATTTTTACTTAGCGGTTGAAGAAACGTTCTGCTGTCTGGTGTCTTTTGTTGCAGTAATTATTATTGTTCTTTTCGGCAAGGGCCTGTTCCCTCCATATCATTTTTTTGTTAAAAGCAAATAGAAAATACTGCAAAAAGAAAGAAGTGCCCCCTCCTCTTTTTATTTGCCTGCGGCTCTCTGAACGATGGCCGTTTTGTCTGCGGTTCTAAAGCTACACCACGCTGGCCACTTTTGCGCTAGACCAAGTTAACTTTGTAACATGGAGCTTAAACAATAGGACGATTACACCGGTACAGTTTCATCACATATGGAAGACGTTTGTTTTTTAATATATATTGTGAAGGGTGGTGGCAGCAAGTGTGATCCAACAAAAACATGCCTAGGGCTCAACGCCAGCCACCATACATAAAGCTGCGCCGTGCTGAAGGTATAAGTAAAGACGCTGGTTCCATTCAATGCGAGTTTTTACATTCTAGTAAGGATTCGAAGAGTAAGAATTCAACAGTGAAGCGGTCAGGTATTATGAAGCCACTGGCAGCTTCCATCGCATTCTCTTCAAATACGTTCTTGCGGCCCTCCCTCTGCTCTAATAATTGATGTAGGTGATGTGAAGGGGACTAAAACGACAGTATGAACGATGTCTTATTCACGATATTTTAAGTTGCAAAAAAATTGGTATGGGAGACGCGAAGCCGACGGAAAATAATATTCGTTTCGCTTCCGCGATCTCGAAATCAGGAAACGCCGTCTTTAAATCTATAGTTGCATTTATTGTTCAGAAACGCTGTGATTTCCCTCCAGAAACTATCTTTAAAAACAAACCAGCCAAGGCAGTAGTGGTCATAACCGCATAGCAAAAATATTATTTTAAAACCTTATTTTTATGAAGTAGAATTCAGAATTTCAAGAAGAGTTTCCATAAGTGCCGATATTATATTTCATTTTATTTCATTCATTTTCTTCAGTGCCCAAAAGTATTACAGAGGGGAGTGTATTTGAACACTAAAATATACAAATATATCAACAAACAAGGCACAGATAGGAAAAAAAAATCAAAGAACTAACAAGAAAATTAGTAATCGCCATTTTAAACTTAGCAGCATCCGTTATTGAGACTATGGGTACGAGACTTGATTAAGAAAAGAGGCTTTAAATGGGGCTCGGGAAAGAAAAGAGGCTTTAAATGAGGTGTAACAATGGAGAGTACACCTTTAACTGGTGATTTGTTTGTGATCATATGACAGATGGCTCTATAAACAGTCGTTCACAAAGTGTGAGATTAGGGTGATAAATATTTTTAAGAAGACATAAACAAGGTACTTTTCTACAAAATGATAGATTAGGCAAGGGAATAGATGTCTTTATAGAGGTGATTTATTAATTTATTTATTTATTTATTTTATTTGGGCCTTTGGCATTGAAGAGGGGAGTGGTAACAAAAATGCTGTTGAAGTAAAAGAAAGCAGTTACTAGAAATACAAAAAAATCGCGTCTATTCATACAATATTAGTTAAGGTGTTCTTGAACAGGTGGAGGTCTTCGATTGAAGCTGTTGGTACGGGAAGGCGATTCCACTCTTCTGATGTGCGTGGAAGAAATGACTGAAAAAAAGCATTAGTCCTGCACGATGAGACACCTACCTTATGGATGTGATCTAATCGAGATGAAACGTATTGGGGAGGTAATATAAGTTCGGTGCGGAGATGGGGGTGATAAAATAACTTGTGAAAGGGGCAAAGACGAAAGTTTTTACGACGAGATGATCAAAGACTTGAAGTCAAGGCTGAATTTCATTGTGGTTATGCTCGCAGTTCTGTTATAGTTGGACAAGATGAAGCGAACAGAGTTATTCTGGACCATTTCGAGTGAGTGAATTAGATTTTCATGAGAAGGGTCCCAGGCTGAAACGGCATATTCGAGTTTTGGACGAATTAGTGTTTTGTAAAGTAAAAGTTTTAGAGATGAGGGAACTTTTGCAAAATTACGTCGAAGATATCCCAACATACGGTTAGCGTTATTAATTATATATGTTATATGAACTGTCCAAGTGAGATTTGATGTAATGTGAATACCAAGATATTTATAACTAGTCACAGCATCTAGGGGCGTGTTATGAAGATGGTAAACAGGTAGATTATGATTTTTCCTGGACACCCGCATAAATTTACATTTGTTAATGTTCAATTGCATGCACCACGTTTTGCACCAAACAGAAATAGCGTTCAGATCGGACTGGAGCGTGTTAATGTCATTTTCGCAAGTTATTTCCCTAAATACAACACAATCATCGGCAAACAAATGAATATGGGAAGAGACACAAGAGGGTAGATCATTAATGTATATAAGAAAAAGAAGAGGTCCGAGCACACAGAGCCTTATGGCACACCGGAGTGAACGCCACTCGGCTGAGAGAGGTGATTATTAGCTACAATAAACTGCGAGCGGTTAACCAGAAAACATTCAAGCCACATAAGAAGTTTTGGGTCAAGGTTAAGTTGGTGCAATTTATAGAGTAATAGCTTATGGCTTACCTGATCAAAAGCGTTTGAAAAATCTAAAAAGATGCAATCGGCTAATGAGGAATGGTCAAGAATAACATTTAGTTTATGAAGGACTGATACCAATTGTGTTTCAAACGAGTAGGTTTTTCGAAAGCCATGTTGTGACGTCGTGAAAAACGAATTAGATTCAAGGAAGTTGGCGAGGTTCGAAGATAGTATATGTTCGAAAATTTTACATGGGATGCTGGTTAGTGATATTGGTCGCTAATTAAGTGGAGAATGCTTGTTACCTGATTTATGAAGCGGAATCACCTTCCCGACCGTCCACTCAGCTGGAAGACAACCATAATCGATGGTCTGTTGAAACATTTTTGACAGGATAACTGAACAATAAACGCTCGTACATTTTAAACATTTGGGGCTGATGAGGTCACAACCAGGAGCGGAGGAAAGTTTAAGTGATCTAATTATGCCTTCGACACCTAAAGGATCTATGATTATCGGGAACATAGCAGGGTAGTCGTAAGAATAGGTAGTTGCTAGTGAGATGTCGGAAGTTACAGAAAAATTACGCGTAAAAATTTAATTGAAGATAAACGGACATTGATGAGGGGGAATGAGATTCCCTGAACTGTCAACTAATGAATTATTATCCTCATCAGAAGTATTTATCACGCGCCAAAATTTTTTAATGTCGGTTACAAGCATGGATGGTAAGGTAGTATAATGGTATTTTTCTCTGGCTGTTTTAATGGCCGCCACGTATTCATCAGAAGCCAGTTTGTAAGCGGCCCAACGAGCATCGTCTGATGATGAATTGGCCGATCTGTACAATCGTTTTTTTCTGTTAGATAGACGTCTGATGTGGGGGTTATACCAGGGAGCATTACTGTTAGATATGATAGTGCGGGTAGGAATGTACCTATTAGTTAAGTCGTTGATCTTGGCCACGAAGATATCCCAGTTGGATTGCACGCTGCGAATTTCAAAGTCCTTTAAAAATGTTTCGAGGAAGACAGATAGATCACTATTAATAGCCTCAAAATTTGCCTTTTGATAATTACGAATAGTTTTTATTTTTCTTTTAGTCTTAACGCGCTGCAGGTTGACGTGAAATGACAAAAGGGTATGATCACTCAAGCCAGGTAAGTAAGTAATTTCTGAGATGAGATCAAGGCAAGATGTTATTACAAGGTCTAGTGTATTCGCGACTGATTCGGTTATTCTTGTGGGTTGCTTGACAAGTTGCGTGAATGAAAACAGAGAACATACATTTAGAAATTCATCTGCTAGAGTGGAAAAAGGTTGCATACAAGGCGATTCGCTGTCCCATGAAATATTAGGAATATTAAAATCACCCAGTAAAAATAAAGGTAATGTAGGATGACGATACACAACTAGGTTAATTACATCATGTAGCTCGTTTACGAAGGTGGAAGAATAATTAGGGGAACGATAGCAAGCACCAACAATAACTCTTTGCCGATTCATTTCAATAATAGCCCATACCATTTCCGAGTTGCTGGGGATATGAATACACTGGGAAGGCAATTCCTTGGAAATGGCCAAAAGAACGCCGCCGCCTCGACGCGTTGTGCGGTCGCGGCGATAGACAGAGAAACAATGTGCTGACTCGAAGATTTCGTGATCGCGAAAATGAGGATGCAACCAGGTTTCAGTTAATGCTATGATATGAGCATTGCAGGTATCTATAGCTGAGGTTAGTGAATCGCGCTTATTAGTTATGCTACGAATGTTACAGAAAAGAACCGATACATCAGATACGTTAAGACCACTGCCCCTCGCGTTTCCCTATCTCTCCTCGTGTGCTGAGGTGCTCGGCTGTGGGTTATCAGGAGCGCGTTGGGGCGCAAGTTCGACTACGCTCTCGGTTGCCATGTCATACACGTATTGCTTTTTGTTTGTCACGAGCTTATTGTGGCGCAGTTGGAATGTTGGCGACTGAGGTAGGTTTTTAGCAAACTCGACAAGCTTTCTTCGAGCAATACGCGGGGCGGGCGAGAAATCTTCGCTAACAGTAACGTTTATTTCCCTCAGCTTAGCGCGTGCCGAAAGGATCTTATCTTTTATTTTGTAGCCAGAAAGCTTAACTATGATGGGGCGGCATTTGTTCGGCGTGAGTGGCCCCAGACGATGGGCGCGTTCAATGGAATTTTCAGGCATGGTATCGAGTGCGTTTGTCAAAATTCTTTTCACGTGTGCCTCAGACTGCTCCCATGACTCGCGAGAGTCGAGAATGCCATAAAAGAGTAAGTTCTCACGCCGCGACCTGTCCTCCAGTTCGTCGAGGCGGGATTCCATTGAGTCATGCTGAGTGGTTAGCACTTTTACCGAGTCCTGAATTTCGACCAGGTTTGTGTTAAAATTGTCGACTGCCTTTGTTTTTTCTTCAAGGGCGTCTAGCCGTTTTTGAATGTGGCCACTTTTAGTTTCAATATTTTTTTGGCCAGTCTTTATTGATTTTACGTCAGCGACCAGCTCAACTTGACTCTGTGCCGATTGAACAGACCGCGCCTGAAGGTGTTTTAGAAGGTGAAAAAGGACAGCCATCTGTTCGGACGGCTCGTCAGGCAGAGTGTCAACCTCCAGAAGTGTCCCAGAACGAGTATGAGGGCCCGGATTCACTTCGACGTCACCGCAGCGCAATAGCAACCGAAACATCGAAAAACAATCACAAGCAATTTCACAAAGCACTCCTGGGCACGGGAGCAAGAGCAAGTAGGGGTCGTTATTTTTTTGACTTTAAGAGAAAATTGATTACACACCTGCAAAGCGCAGAAGCGCGGCATTAGAGCCATGTCGACGCCACTGCTCCCGTGCCCACTGGAGAAGCAGTCGTGCTGCCAGCCGTTTAGGAGGAGGGCGGGAATTGATGTCGCTGTCGATGACGCTGCGGGACAACGAACTGGTTGCAGCAGACGAGGGTGATCCGGGACAAAAGAGCTGACGACGTGCTGCTGGCCGACGCTCTCGTTAGATTGTAATCCGATGGGGTATCCGGCTGTATCACTTGGCAAAGTTGAAGACAGGGCCAGGAAAAATGCCAGGAATGCCTGCAAAGCGCAGAAGCGCGGCATTAGAGCCATGTCGACGCCACTGCTCCCGTGTCCACTTGGTTGTGATATGATAGTTTGAAGGAATGAAACAAGCGGAACGATTTTGATTGGCCTCAACAGTAGATGCGAGCGTGAGAGCAGATTTCCAGAAACATCTTACATATTCCAGTTTAGGACGAATTTAAATTTTTGGTATAAAATAATATTTAGAAACGCATGGGTTGGTGAAACGTTTCTCTGCAAATAGCCTAGCTACTGGCTAGCGTCTTTAGTGGCATAATCGACATAGATATTCCAGGAGAGGCTACATGAGGCTTTGGCTAGATGAGCACTAGATGTTTATAAGCGGAAACAAAAAAAAATTTAATCTAATTATTGATGTAGTTTGAAGGACAGGTGTTATTTTGACGGGATATTTTCATAGATTCGAATTGATATATTGTAGCGTGCTTGGTTTTGTGTAACTACATTTATATTTACAATATTTACAAATGGTTAGTTGCGATGCAGGAGCGGGCCATTGTAGAACGTCCGTGCACCACGTCACCCCGAATCTCACTGGCTCTCGTGGCACCCGCCACGAATCGCGTGGCGCCGAAACACACCGATCTCGCTGTCGTTCTCGTCCTTGTAGCTTGGCGGCTACAGGTGCCCTTGGACAAGTGGCTGCGGTCACTTGAGTGGAGTTTGTTTGGTGGTCTGTGGGTATTGGTGGGTTAACCTGATGCTTGGACGTTGGTGAATCGAAGGGAGAGAAGAAAGCCGGTTTGAGTCTGTCAATTGTGACGGTTTCGCGTTTACCTCGAAGCAAGAGGGAATAGTATTTTGGTGATTTTTCCAGGACAGGAAATGGTCCATCGTAGAGGTTTTGCAGCGGCTTCCGCGGTGCGTCCTTCCTGATGAAGACGTGTGTAGCCTCAATCAGCGCAGGATGTTGGAAAACCTTCGGTTGCGTTTGTTGGCGTGATGGAACTGGGCGAAGCGTTGACATTGCTTGCCTTAACTTGTGGACGAAGGAGGGGGGATCCACGCTGTCTGGTATGGTAGGCGGCTCGATCATGTCCGCAGGCAGGCGTAGCGGAGCACCGTAGACAAGCTCAGCCACCGTACTCCCCAGGTCAGGTTTGAGCGTCGAACGAAACCCAAGCAGCACAATGGGCAAGTTGTCGACCCAAGCATCGGGAGACGACTGCGTGCGATGTGCTGATTTTAGCTGCCTATGAAGGCGTTCCACGAGGCCATTTGCTGCAGGATGGTAAGCTGTTGTGCGCGTACGGGAGCAGCCGAGGAGGGACGTGAGTTGACGAAATAGAGCGGACTCAAATTGGCGTCCTCGATCGGTCGTCACCGTGGAAGGTACTCCGAAATGGCTTACCCAGGTAAATAGGAAAGCTCTGGCGACCGTCTCGGCCGTTATGTTCCCGAGCGGGTAAACTTCAGGCCATCGGGAGAAACGGTCGACGCACGTCAATAAATAGGTGAAACCGCGTGATGGGGGCAAAGGTCCGACGATGTCCACGTGCACCTGCTCGAAACGTAGTGACGGAAGTGGAAAGGCTCCGAGCGGTGTTCGTGTGTGTCGCTGTACTTTGCAACGTTGGCAGGCAAGACAGGAACGTACCCAATCACGAACGTCGGCCTTGACTTTGGGCCAGACAAAACGGTTCGTAATCAGTTTCTGCGTTGCACGGACACCAGGATGGCAAAGCGAATGTAGCGACGTGAACACAGCACGACGTAAGTTTTCTGGAACGTAAGGTCGTGGTGTTTCCGTGGACTTGTCGCAAACGAGGGTGACACCGTGATCGGGGAAAAATACGTCCTCAAATATCAGTGAAGTGCCGGCTTCGCGAATGGATGGAAGCTCGTCGTCATCTTTTTGGGCCTCTGCAAGCTCAGAATAGGTAAACTGCGTCTTCTCTGTAGCAACGACGTTGAGGTCCAAACGAGACAGTGTATCGGCAGCGGTGTTGTCTTTTCCTTTCACGTGGCGCAGGTCGGTGGTGAACTCTGCGATAAAGGAGAGGTGACGGCACTCTCGCGGGGAATGGTTCTGACTGGGCGACTGAATAGCATGAACGAGCGGCTTGTGATCTGTCGCGATGAAAAATTGGCGTCCCTCTAGGAAATGTCGGAAATGCTTTACAGCCAAGTAGGTAGCCAGCAATTCTCTACCAAAAGTGCTGTAGCGCTTTTCAGTGTCTTGCAGCTTTCGTGAGAAAAAGGAGATGGGAGACCAAATGTTGTCGATCTTTTGCTCCAAGACGGCGCCAACAGCAGCGCTGGAAGCATCGACCATCAGGCAAGTCAGTGCTTCAGGTGAAGGATGTACAAGCAAGGTGGCGTCCGCGAGTTCTTTCTTAACCTTGTCGAAAGCAAATGCTGCCTCAGGGGGCCAAGCAAGGAGTGACTTCTCTGCGGTGGAACTGCAGAGTAGGGCTTCCAGGGGGTGTAGCAACACTGCGCACTGTGGCACAAAACGCCTGTAAAAATTGACAAGGCCAAGGAATCGTCGTAGAGCGCGCTTTGTTGTTGGAGGTGGACAGTCCAAAATAACCTGAACTTTTTGTGGACGCGGTTTGATTCCTTGACTGTTAATTTTGTGGCCAAGAAATTCAAGTTCGGTTGCTCCGAACTGGCACTTGTCGGTGTTGATTACAATTCCATGATCGTGGAGCCTACCGAAGACTTGCTCCAAGTGGACCTTGTGCTCATCCGGGTTCGCACTGGCAATGAGGAGGTCGTCCAGGTAAGCAAAGCAGAAGGGGAGACCACGGATGACTTCGTCGATGAAACGTTGGAACGTTTGGGCCGCATTACGAAGCCCAAATGGCATCCGAACGTATTCAAAGAGGCCAAAAGGTGTTGTTATGGCGGTCTTCGGTATGTCGGATGGCACAACGGGGATCTGATGGTATGCCTTGATGAGGTCGATTTTGGAATAGATTGTCGTGCCCGTCAGAAACGATGTACAGTCCTGGACATTTGGGATGGGGTAGCGGTCCGGCACTGTTGCGGCGTTGAGGGCGCGGTAGTCACCACAGGGGCGCCAGTCGCCAGACTTTTTGGGCACCATGTGAAGGGCGGATGACCAGGGACTGGATGAGGGTCGGACAATACCTAGTTGAAGCATATGCTCGAATTCTTCACGAGCGACGCGCAGCTTGTCAGGTCGAAGGCGACGTGGTCGGCAATGAACTGGCGGTCCGGTCGTGAGAATGTGATCCGTTACATCGTGCTTCGGCGTCTCCTCGAAGTTTCTTGGCTTGGTCACATCGGGATACTTCTGCAGGATTCGGGTGAACTCGTTTGCGGGCGGCTTCACGAAAGTTGGGCTAAGCGTTGGAGCCCGCGATAGGACTCCCGAGACGTATATCTTGGTGCTTGAATCGATCAGTCGTTTGTTCTTCATGTCTACGAGGAGATTGAAGTTTCGCAAGAAATCGGCACCGACGATCGCGTGCTCTACGTCAGCTACCCAGAACAACCACTGAAACCGACGTCTGAGACCGAGGTCCAGGGTCAGTGATTTTTGTCCATAGGTAGCAATGAGGGAAGCGTTGACGGCTTGCAGCGAAGATGTTTGGGTACGATTTCTGCGGTCGAAAGCAGAGGCAGGGATGACACTTACTTCTGCACCTGTGTCGACCAGGAAACGTGTGCCGCTGATCTTGTCGCGAACGTGGAAAAGGCGGCTAGTAGGCTGGTATGGGTCGCTGGCCGCCACTAGCGACCGCCCATCGCGTTTCCCTGGTCCCAGGAACAGGGAGCCCGGCAGTGGCGGGCTTCAGAGCCAAACTGTCGGTGGTATCGGCACAGCGACTTTGTAGAAGGCGGGGGAGATGGTGAGGGTTGACGGGAGCTGTCGCGACCAAAGCGTTGGCCTGCACGGTCTCGCGAGCGCCGTCCCGTCGACCGAGCACGTTGGGAGGATTCTCGTCGAAGCTCGGACACCTCTGCCGTCAGTTTCTCCATGGCCTTCCGGAGTTCGGCGATGTCCGAAGTAAGGTCGGAAGTTCGCTGTGTTGCGCCGATGGTAGGGCTGTTGACCACCATGATTCGGTCAGCTAGCTCGGCGAGTTCCAGGAGTGGAAGACTGTGGGCCACAGCTAAGCCGACGCGAACGGGAGACGGGAGCCGCTGTAAGAAAAGCTCTCGAAGGATGGCTCCGTTGAGGGAGGCCGCCTTGTCGCCTAGCAAGTGTTGTAGGTGACGCAAGAACTGAGATGGGCGACGGTCACCCAGTTCTTCAGCGCTAAGGAGCTGCTGGAGGCGTCGCTGCTCTGAAGCGACGAGGCGACTGACGACAGCCTCCTTGAGTGTGTCATACGGAGTGTCGCCGAGCGGCGAGAGGAGGATGTCTCTAACCTCGGTGGCGGCTTGGGGTGGGAGGGCGTCGATGAGGAGCTCGTGCTGCCTTATCTGGGAGGTTATTCGATGCAGGCGGAACTTGTTCTCCACCTGCACGAACCAGAGTGCTGGATCTTCTGCCCAGAACTTAGGAAGAGTCAGGACAGTGGTAGCTCTAATGGCGAGGGGGACGTCTCGGTCAGCTCCTGTAGCCATGGCGGCGGATGTCGGGGTCACCAGAAATGTAGCGTGCTTGGTTTTGTGTAACTACATTTATATTTACAATATTTACAAATGGTTAGTTGCGATGCAGGAGCGGGCCATCGTAGAACGTCCGTGCACCACGTCACCCCGAATCTCACTGGCTCTCGTGGCACCCGCCACGTATCGCGTGGCGCCGAAACACACCGATCTCGCTGTCGTTCTCGTCCTTGTAGCTCGGGGGCTACAATATTTTTGAGTGAATGTTCACAAAAAAATTAGTGACATTAATATTATCAGTTTGAAAAAGGAAGATGTCATAATCGGCAAGAGTTTTTATACAAATAATACAATCATAAACACACAGGCTTATGAAAAAGGAGACACCTGCTGGAAGGTCGCTAGTATAAATAAGAAATAAGTGTGCGCCGAGTACGGAACCCTGTGGAACACCGGATATAACGTGCGAGGCTAATAAACTGGTTCCGTTAGCCTGACAAAATGGTGCGGTTCGTTAGAAACGATTTTATCCAATGGAGTCCAATAAAACCTATAAAAAGTTAGGGCGCAAACAAGCTGGTGAAGGTTTAACATTTTGGACAAAACCCCGAGACAGGGGGAGAAAAGGACAACACAACACAAAGTCTTAATTGACGAGGCTTGCATCTTGAAGTATTAACGAACAACAAGTTAGGACGCAAACAAGCTGGTGAAGGTTTACCATTTTGGACAAAACCCCGAGACTGGGGGGGGGGGGGGGGGGGGGGGGGTAGACAACACAACACTTGTTGTGTTGTGTTGTCCTTTTCCCCCCAGTCTCGGGGTTTTGTCCAAAACATAAAACCTGTGTTTTTTTTAGATAACGAAGTTTATAAAGAAGCACAGTAAGGACCTCCTCACAAGCTTCAGAAACATCGAGATATATGCAATTAGTCCTGGCATCCCGGTCCATTGTCATGTGTACAAGTTAGAAGTTGGGTTTTACCTGAATGAAATGTACGGAAGCCGTGCTGTGCAGAGAGAAAGAGATCAATCACACTCCTTTAAATTAAGCCCTTTTTTAAAGTACGCGTTGAGTCTGTTTCAAACTTTTTCTGAACCTATTTCACGCTATTTTCCCCTTATTTTAAAAACTCTTTAATTGTTTACTAGTGCCATTTAAACCTAATGTGCCTGAAGTCGAACTATTAGCTGAAAAAGCAGGTGCAGGACACAAGATGCAAGGTCAGATGGGATCCGTGAGTGTGGGATGGCAAGCGTTCATCTTTAAGCAGAAAAGTGTGAAGCAAAGTGCGTCTCTACAGCAGGAGTGCTACGTTTCTATCTTTTACAATTTTACTTCATTCACTGAACCGCCGAGGCTATTGAAAGCTTTCGAATGTGAGTGGTTGGTTACGCCATACACCAGCTTCAACACGTTGATGGGTATTGTCTAAACGTTTCAAGACATACGGGGAACTTAAAAATAAAGCGCTGCGGAGCCAACAATCTTTTTTTTTTACGAATAGCATACTAATCTGATCGTTGCTTACTGTATTCGGAAAAAGAGAAGCGGCACAATTACTTAATTTGAAAAGTCGATTCTTTGTACGGAGGGAATATAACCTAACACAATTGAAGACTCACCTGGAGGCTGCTATGCAGATAAGTGGCCGTGAAGACCCAATCGCAGGTCGTTCGTATTATTTTAACGCCTACAGCTGATCTATTCATTGTTGAAACGAATGAGTTGGTTTATACGAAAGCTGTTGTGTTCACACTTGAAAAAAAACGTTGCTAATATTAAGTAAATGCCACCTCCTTTTCTCACTACGAAGTTAGTTGTCGAAAATTGGTGTTAAAATGGTACATTTTATTTCTATCTTGAAAAATGAATGGCGAAGGTCGTAAGCCTGACGCTACCATTACACCTATTATAAAAAAGGAGCGATTGATTGGACACTAAAGAAATCTTATGGTGGTCGTGCTTATGGGGATACATAGCAATACGGCAATAATAGCCCCGGTGTGTTCATGCTCTACAGAAGCGTTTTCTAAAAAAAAAAAGAATATTATTTAGGGCTCTTTTTATATTTCGAAAGAATTGTTATAATGATATTAAAATAATTACACGCACTAAGATATAAGGTCATGTATATACAAACGTCCATCTCACCAATAATATGTGGCGTGAACCTCTGTCACTGAGACACCGAATACAATTATTCTTTTTTTTTAATCTTGAACAGGAAACAGAAATACTATTGCAAACTTTTATTATAATTTTCGACTCGTCGCCATCTTGACAAATTACCAAATTCACGTGATATTAATTCTACAGATCGCTGGTTGTATTGACGTTACGTAGCATCCCAAATTGTATAATTCGATTTTAGACTTGCAAAGGTTGCATAATGAGAAGCTAAACCTGCGTCGAAAGAACGGCTAATTGCTTTAAAGTGCCCAAGAAGGCCTCAAATTGAATTATCAAAGGTCATTTTAATTCGACGGAAAATATTCCAAGAGTTGGGCTGTTTTATTTTAAAAAAAAGTCAAACCCTTCATATTCAAATGCGAAAACATATTTATTTTAAAACTGCCCCAATCACAGCATGTATTTAATGGATAATTCAGGAATGTAAATGTGGTTCGACAACAGTATTTCTCTAGTTTCCCTGCTGTAGATTTGCTCTTGCGTCACCAATCGCGATACGACTAAAAAACAACATATTTCAGTGTTTGCATGCTCTTTACCCTTTACAGAATACTTCTTTCAGTCCAATATCTACTTGCGCTTGTTTCGGCAGAATATACGCTTTAGGCGTAGCTTCATTCCATAAACAATGTATTACGAGAAAGCCAAAACGTTCAAACCCTGTTAAAACAAAACACTGGGTAAATTTTTGTTACAACTTGCTTTCTTGATCACGCAGAATAATGTCTTGTGGCTCAGGCACCCAACCTTTGATCTTTTTACAGAGCACCCCACTTGATAGACAGAATTTTGTTATCTTTATCTTCTATCTTTGCTGCAACTATCACTAAGTAGGGCAATGAATCGTGGGACAGGAATATAAATATATTTATGTTGCTTAGTTAATTAATAATATTTTAATTTTCAGTCCTCGTGATTTTCGGTTTATAGTGACGTGAGTATTGTTTAAATATCGAACTGTAATATCGGTTGGAGAACTTGGTTGCGTATGTGGCCCTTAGATAAGAGTGACATACAAAAACACTAATTATTAAAAAGAATGATGATAATACGAGTCGCACCTATTATTTCTTCCGCCGTCTTCGTTGCCTAATGAAACAAACTGCTCAATCTTCTAATGTTGGCAATCGAGGGGAATCGATTTTCTACACAGTCTGCAGTGTCTGGTGCATTCAAATATTGTTAATATAAAGGCTCGACGCTTAACTTGTTTTATAAGCGTCTAATGATACCTTTAACTGCAAAGATGACCATTGTGAAGAACCCTCAAAGGCTCAACATAGAAACAGAAATTGACGCTCACAATGAAATCTTGTAAAAAAAACATGTTGGTCTTTATCCCGATATTTTCCAACCTTCGAGTTTCGTCCAATGGATGCATCTCTTTCCTCTTTCAGTGCAACCTTGAACTAAAAACCTAAATTAAATTAAGAATTTTTTTACATTCAAAAACATTAAATAAGGACGATGTTCACTTGTTTTACTAAATGTCATCAGAACAAGCGCTGTAGAGAAAACAACGTGTATGCGCACAGGAAAAGTGAAGAAGAAACTAAAACAAGAAAATACGGGGGGTGGTATGTAAGTGTGCGAAATACGATTCGTCGACGTTTAAATAAATGCCCCAGGCCCCTGCGTTAAAGCAAATGCAATTTTTCACACCACCCCGAGAATATTTTATGCCAACCTAGGGACAATATATTCAGAACAAAATATGAAATTCACGTAGAAAAGTATATAATACTCCGGAACTAAAAAGCCCACTCTAGAAGTTGCAGATCATCTCCAAGTCAATATGTGTGTCTAGAGTTGATTGTTTGGTTAGCGTCTTGAGGCCCTTACAAATATGAAGGAGCAGCTTGGGGGTGGGTGTTTTATTGAATTTATCTGGCGTGAACTTTATTTTAGGCATCAGTGTACAGAGAAATAAAAATAGCGCTAAGGCCAGGATTTTTGGACATCCCATCTTAGTTGTAACGACCGTCGCCACGTGGCGCCTCGATCGTAGCAAGGCCGAGCGAAGAGAACCCTTTCTCGCACCCTTTCCCCTTTTTCCCCTTGCCACCTTAGGAGAGAGAGAAAAAAAGGGGGAGGGAAAGTGTCCTCCTGAAAATAGAAAGAGGAAAGCTTTTCTTGGGGGGGGGGGGGGGGGGGGGGGCTAATACGAGCTAATCCTGCCCAGTGGCCAAATTCGTCTGCTCAAGCGACACGTCAGAGATCGAACGCAGGACCTTGGGAAGCTGAAGTCAACCACAGGCACCGTCGCATCTTTGGAAACCTAACTGGGTGTTTCTGGATATTTAGACAGCGCAATGCTTGTCGAATATTCAAGTGGCGACTGCCGCTTGTTAGTTGCCTCTACGATGTTGATGAGAAATTGAACCATTGCCGTATGACTTATAATCCGTTTCACCCTAAAATAGACCGCAGCGGACGCTATGACCCATTGGAGCATATTGACCGCTGATGACGTGTCACTGACATCCCGGCTTGGCAGAACGACACGGAGAGAGCGAAACCGCGTGTCCAGCCGATTGTGCTCGATTGACCGAGACGGCTCATAGCGACCGCTGCGGACCAGCCCAAGAGAGTATAGACTGTGTTTTGTAACGAGCAGTAACCAGTAGTGATACACAACTGCACGGCGGTACGAGGCTCATCCAGATTCAAACGGGCAGGGTCGGGACAAAATGACTAAACTCATGATCTTTGGGTTCTGCAGGGCGAGCTCTCGATACGCGCTCGCTTCAAGCGCGAGCGTGGGGCCCCGGATGATGCTTGCTCTGCACGTGCGCGGGCTTGGCAAGCACATTCAAAGCGCGAGTAATACTCGTTTTCACTTCAAGTGTAAGCGCAGAAGCTACGAGTGCGAGCTCCCCTCTTTAAATTTGCTAAGCACTTGCACTCGTGCAGCGCAAGCACTGTTCAGGGCAGTATGCTCGAGCGTCTAGCTTCGGTTTCGCTCGCACTTAAAGGGATGCTGGATTTCAGTGTCTATAGTAATTGGCTCACGATCTTCCCACGAGCCAGCAGCCGCCGGTGTGCGCGAGCATACGCAACGAAATTGACGTCATAGTCCCCCATTCACGCTTAAGATGACGGGGAAATGTCTGGGCTCCAGGGAAACGGAGAATAGTGACAAGCTTTTCATCTCCACAGCGGGGTCTGGTGTAAAAGGTAAGCGACTAATTGGTCTAACAAGCACGTAGGTTTTACTTTTGGAGATGAAAAGCCTGTCTTTATTCTGACTTGGCCTAAAGCCCATACGTTTCACTGTCATCTTAAGCGCGAATGGGGTACTATGACGTCAATTTCGTTGCGTGTGCTTGCGCACAGGGGCGGCTGCTGGCTCATGGAAAGGTCGTTCGGCACTTATTATAGACACTAAATTGTTTGGTTCAGTATCCCTCTAAAATAAAACAGCGTATAGCATCGCACCCGCATCTGGTCGTGTTTCACTGCTGCGCGAGGCACGTTAATGTCCCCAGGCTAGCAGTCGTACTAAGTCGGCTAAATTTCTATTCCACAGGTTAGAGACCTGTTGCCCCTTGTATGCCTGAAAATAGTCGCGCTATCTAAATAGTCATACACACACGAATTAAAGGCATTAGTTTTGTAACTTTTAACTTCGATAACAGATGCTTTTTCCGCGGCACCAATTTCAACACAGCATTATCCTTCACTCTAAGAAATGCCTGCGCATCTGGTTACCAGCAAAACACTGAAGGAGCCAATCTCTGCGAACTACGAAATCAGTTCAGTGAATGATGAGGCGGAAAATCCGTTTAGACTTAAAAATGGAGTCTGCGCTGTGGCAGTACGCAATACGAATTGCGTCATGCTTGCAGCGCGCAATGCCACAGAGCAGCTTAATTTTGAGGCCTAAACAGATGTTCCGCCTCATCATTCGCTGCGCTGATATTGTCGATTGCAGAGATTGGCTCTTCGAGTGTTTTGCGGACAAGTAGACGCGCAGGCAATTCTTAGAGTGATGTATTGCCAAGTGACTCGCACGCACTCTAAAAAAAGTCTGTGCGTCTGCTTTCCCTCACAACACTCGGAGAGCCAATCACCGCAACTTACGGAGTAACTTCAGCGAATGACGATGCCGAAACATATGTTTCGATCGAAAAACGCAGTCTGAGTTGTGACATTAAGCAATGCAAAACGTCACGCTTGCATTGCTTAATGTCACAACTCCGTCTCCGTTTTTTGGTCTAAAAATATGTTTCGGCATTGCCATTCGCTGAGCTGCCTCCGTAAGTTGCGGTGATTGGCTCTCCAAGTGTTGTGCGGGAAAGCAGGCTCACGGGCTTTTTTTAGAGTGTGCTCAAGAAGCCTTGCCTTATGGCGAACTCCACTAGTTGTTTTGGAGCGCGCCGGGATCGACATTTCTGGAGCCCGCCTATTTCACTGGGCGATCGGGATCGGGACGGACGTGTTCCGCTCGTCCTTTCGGATCAGCTCCCACTCCAGCTCTTGGTCTGAATCCGAGAAAAGTCGCTCCTCCGATTTCTGCGGATTCGACCAGGCCAGCCTTCGGCGCGAACACGTGGCTTCCTTTCTCGCCGGGCATCTCGCATCTCGCCTCGAAAGAAAATTGGATGGCCGCTCGCGAAGTGCCGCTCGCGAAGTGCCGCCCGCTTTACCGCTGCTGCTGCTTGATGACAGTTCGTCTTCAAGTTGCTCGAGCAGCTCCTCCAGCAGCAGCGGCTCGAGTAGCACGATAACAAGGAGTGCTGGTATGTCTTGTATGAACTCGATTGCCTTCTCGGACCTCCGCAGAAGACGCTGAAAATCGTGACGTACTTGGACACCGTTCACGAATATTCCGATAATGATGCAAGTGGGCTGCGCTGATGCAGATGGCTTATCGACACGCATCTTTCACATCATGATTAACTTCGTTCGTGCGTTGAACACGTATTGTTAGCGCCGCGATTGCGAAAGCATGTTCGTCGACATCAGGGACCGCTGGAAGGGGACTCCCGGTAAAGTGAATGACGGGGAGGTATCCGCCCATCCTGGAGGATTGGTCATGTTCCACTGGGGATCCAGAGGCGAAGCGACACACTTTGGATCGCGTGCTCCATCTCGGATATGGTCTACTGATCCCGGCGCGCTCCAAAGCGATGAGTGGAATTCGCTATAAGTGGGCGCGTTAAGTCCGTGCTCCGGAGAGCGAGAGCTTGGCGCTCCTTTCACTAAACAAACAGGAGTGCCACCGGAGCCTGACACTCGAGCACGCTCTTCGTGCGCCGAGAATTTCTCGGAGCGCGAGTGACTTCTTCGCGCTCCGTGAAGTCACGCAAACAAACAAGATAGCTGCGCTGCTGTTGAGACCGTCGAGACGAAAAGCGTAGCCAGACCGCTGCCCCTTTTCACTTGATTAGTGCTTAATCCAGCAAGTAGAAACGATTTAATTTGAAAGCCACAGCAATTAGCGTTCCAAAAAAGGTTTGTTCGTGCATCTCGCCTGAAAAAGAAATTCATCTGTCAAACGGTAGCGTGCCGATAGCACTGCGACAGAGAAATAGTCATGATGAGGAGACATTCGCACCTCTCTGTCTCTTTTATAATGCTTAGCCCAGCGAATAAAGATACTTTGATTTGAAAGCCGAAACACCAGTGAGCGTTGAGGAAAAGGTTTGTTCAATCGTACGTCTTGCCTGAAAACGAATCGATCTATCGAACGAGCGCACCTATTAGCTCGGCGACAGAAAATCTGTGATGAAAGGACGGTCAGACCACTGCCGTGCTTAGAATGCTTAGCCCAGCCGCAGCGAATAAATATACTTAGATAGGAAAGCCGAAACACCAGTTAGCGTTGCGGGAAAGGTTTGTTCATGCATACCGCCTAAAAACGAATTGACGTGCCATCGAACGACGGTGTGCCGGTATCGGCGTGGCTTCCGTCTCGCTGCGAGACGGAACCGACGGAACTGGGGAATGAGAAATTTGAGGGTTTTTTGCGTCGACGAGCGAGTTCAAGAATGTTGTTTTTAATTTAAACCGAAATAGCATGCATGGTCAATAAATAGATCGGTCAAGATAACCTTCCACATACGTGCACGAAGCGAGTCTTCAAACCTTTCAGGGACATTAAAACGTTCGTAGAAACTTCACAACGTAGCCGTCTCTTTTGCTTTAGACTTTGCCGCTCCACACGGGCCTATATATTTATCTTCGAAATATTTTCGGCTCCTGCCATTCGTAACCACGGTCGGAAGGAGCTCGTGTGGCCCGTCGATAGTTTCTGGCCGTGTTACAAAACTTACTTGATCTAACTCTAGGGTAAAGGTGGTTATCGAAAACCTACCCGCGTCCAGCGTTTCTCTATTTTTCGTTGTCACGTGACATAATCCGCCAGGGTAACTCAAATCCATTCAAGTAGGTTTGGACCGCAGCCTCGGTGTGTCGCGCTCCTGTACTCTATGCGTCGTTTAGTTGCGGCGCTCGGACTCGGAGTATGAAACTCGGAGCGTCGGAGTAGGTGTGAAGGAGCGCCGACCTTAACGAGCACAGTAAATCCACATCTCCGCCTGCCCTACGCTAGGCGGAAATGAGCGCCCCATGATTTCTGAAGACTGCACGCTTGGCGTTTTAGAGTGACCGCGTAGTAAAATTTCCGAAAAGTAGCGCTGCTTCCGGCTGTCTGTCTTTCGTCTTGACTTGCTAGCTTTTGTGTTTGTAGTATGAACGGTTAATTTCTATCAATGACTGGCGTGCTTCTCGAGGCGAATGTGGCACACTGGAGTCATTTGTTGACGGGCGTAAAATACAAACACAACCAGCAAAAAAAAAAAAAGAGTTTGTGCGTGAATTTTATATTCTGCGTGACGTGATTCTAACAAAAGTTGGAAAAATATGTCTTTGATAAAATAATAAACAACTCAATATAAATGCACGCATAGGTATCCTCATTCACTAGTCAAAGGCAAGAAGCCAAGCCAGGTTTTATTGCGGCTTTACTTGTATATATATATTTCCCAGCGCTGTCACAAATTATATTTTTTACTGTCATTGTAAGTTCGAAGTTTACAATTGCAGAGGGTGCATCCGGCAAAAAGGTGTTCAGTTGGATTGCGCCTCAATTTTGTTTGACGACAAAAAAGAGTAATTTTATGTATTTAAATGTGGAGTGAGAAATCGAGGTAGTAGTTCATCACGCTCAAGGTGTACATGTCACTGGCGGTAGGAAAATTGGATTAGAAGAATAAAAATTAGAGACCAGACAGGGGGCGTGCTACCTGGGCAGGATAGGCCCACCGTTTAATGCGAATATCTCAAGGAGTAGCAGTGAAAGGGGAGAGACACGCCCGATACGAGGAATCACGAGAACAATGCTCAGGCACGAAAAAAGTTATGTGCTGCAGCAACGGCGTTCCTTAAAGCTCACAATCAGATGTCGATGTTTTAGTGAAGTTCTTAAAAAGATTCGGCGTAACCGTTCTTCGAAAAAAATATATTAAATAATAAAAAAGTCCCTTTTTCTTTTTTGTAAAGAAATGTTTATATATAAAAAAAGGTCAGAACTGTCCTTTTCACGACCATAAAGGGGGAAAGGGAGGGATGCAACGATTTCCGGAGTTCAGTCAAACATTTTGGGAAGTCGCCCTCAGACACTTCTAAATAAAGAACAAAAAAACGATTTCGCCTGCGTGTCCTGGTTGTTGTGTAAAAAAAAAGATAAATATCGGCATTTTTCGCACCCGTCAACTCACTCCCTGCCTTCAGGGTCACACCTGGTCCCCCTTCTACTGACGTAACTCGAGGTGCCGTGTAGCTTCCCGTGTGCTCTCTCGGAGGACGCTTCCTCTCCCTCTCTCTGCTGACTTTAGCGGGCGTTAAGCTGCAGCTTAGAGGCGAGACGAGGTCACCTAACCTTTTCGCCGTAATGCCTTCGGCTGCCACTCTCGTCTCCAGGGGGTGAAAGGGGGGGGGGGGGGGGAGGGGAGGGGGGAGCTGGACATTTGCTTTGCGATTAGGCAGCGGAATCGCGACGTTTTTTAATGAAGGAGATTTTTTCTCTATTCTCCGGCACCCGATAAACAACGTAAAAATGACAAGATGTAAGTTCTTTTAATCTTAAAATCGTTGCACCCCCCCCCCCCCCCCCCCTTAACTAAACACTCCTTGCTCCGTGCTCAGGGTCAGCTTGCTAGGAACCGGAGGAGACGCAATCTTTTCCAGAACGCTGCAAGAGAAAACACAGTGGCGCAAGGTAGCTTCCTCCAGCGGCCTCTCGGAAAAGATTATGTCTCAGCTAAAAGATCTTAAAAAAGCTTTATATATATAAAAAAAAAACGTAGCTCTTTCTCTTTTTCCTCCCCCGCACGCGGGAGAACACGAAACAAGAGGCAAGTTTGACTCAAGGCCAGTGCGAAAACAACACCGCCGTTTTTGACGGTTGGCAGTGCAAAACCACAGATGTAACATAAAACCGTTAAACTTACAAACTTGAGTTTCGCGTTAAAATTGCCATTTTTCCTTCACGAGAAAAGTAATAAAAGCATAATATTTTATGCGTGAGCGTGGGCTTCTCGAGTAGGTCGTCGAACCGGACCCACACAAAATGGAAAACAAGACAAAGACCGTTTCTTTTTTTATTGATTCAGAACGGATCGAAACCGAACTGCATTCTCATATCATGGGCGCGGGTGGTTCGGTGACAACCTCGCTACAGTTAAATCAGAGCGATACAGAAGCTTTAAGAAAATTATTTTTGCGTGAAACAACAATGTGTTAAAATATAGACTATTAAACGATGGAAATAAACAATTCACGCGCCTTCGAAAACATGGATCAAATATCTTCCTGTTTGTAAGTCGTGTGCACACAAAACTTGAAAGCCCCACACGTGACACGCGAGTAATTAGGCGATAGAGATTATTGCTCTCAGCGGTATGCCAATATAGAGGGATGGAACTATCCAAAAACTTGGGTTTGATCCAAGTCGCGGTTCTAGTCTTTGAGCAGGAGACATGCGCGTTTACCCGAAAATCGAGCTTGGAGAGGATAATTTTGCTATTGTAACTATTCGGCTCCTCTTTAATGACGTGACACGCGAGTAATTAGGCGATAGAGACGATTGCTCTCAGCGGTGCGCCAATATAGAGGGATGGAACGATCCTAAAACTTGGGTTTGATCCAAGTCGGGGTTCTAGTCTTTGGGCAGGAGACATGCGCGTTTACCCGAAAATCGAGCTTGGAGAGGATAATTTTGCTATTGTAACTATTCGGCTCCTCTTTAATGACGTGACACGCGAGTAATTAGGCGATAGAGACGATTGCTCTCAGCGGTACGCCAATATAGAGGGATGGAACGATCCTAAAACTTGGGTTTGATCCAAGTCGGGGTTCTAGTCTTTGGGCAGGAGAAATGCGCGTTTACCCGAAAATCGAGCTTGGAGAGGATAATTTTGCTATTGTAACTATTCGGCTCCTCTTTAATGACGTGACACGCGAGTAATTAGGCGATAGAGACGATTGCTCTCAGCGGTACGCCAATATAGAGGGATGGAACGATCCTAAAACTTGGGTTTGATCCAAGTCGGGGTTCTAGTCTTTGGGCAGGAGACATGCGCGTTTACCCGAAAATCGAGCTTGGAGAGGATAATTTTGCTATTGTACTATTCGGCTGCTCTTTAATGACGTGACACGCGAGTAATTAGGCGATAGAGACGATTGCTCTCAGCGGTACGCCAATATAGAGGGATGGAACGATCCTAAAACTTGGGTTTGATCCAAGTCGGGGTTCTAGTCTTTGGGCAGGAGAAATGCGCGTTTACCCGAAAATCCAGCTTGGAGAGGATAATTTTGCTATTGTAACTATTCGGCTCCTCTTTAATGACGTGACACGCGAGTAATTAGGCGATAGAGACGATTGCTCTCAGCGGTACGCCAATATAGAGGGATGGAACGATCCTAAAACTTGGGTTTGATCCAAGTCGGGGTTCTAGTCTTTGGGCAGGAGACATGCGCGTTTACCCGAAAATCGAGCTTGGAGAGGATAATTTTGCTATTGTAACCATTCGGCTGCTCTTTAATGACGTGACACGCGAGTAATTAGGCGATAGAGACGATTGCTCTCAGCGGTACGGCAATATAGAGGGATGGAACGATCCTAAAACTTGGGTTTGATCCAAGTCGGGGTTCTAGTCTTTGGGCAGGAGAAATGCGCGTTTACCCGAAAATCGAGCTTGGAGAGGATAATTTTGCTATTGTAACTATTCGGCTCCTCTTTAATGACGTGACACGCGAGTAATTAGGCGATAGAGACGATTGCTCTCAGCGGTACGCCAATATAGAGGGATGGAAATATCCTAAAACTTGGGTTTGATCCAAGTCGGGGTTCTAGTCTTTGGGAAGGAGAAATGCGCGTTTACCCGAAAATCAAGCTTGGAGAGGATAATTTTGCTATTGTAACCATTCGGCTCCTCTTTAATGACGTGACACGCGAGTAATAAGGCGATAGAGATTATTGCTCTCAGCGGTACGCCAATATAGAGGGATGGAACGATCCTAAAACTTGGGTTTGATCCAAGTCGGGGTTCTAGTCTTTGGGCAGGAGAAATGCGCGTTTACACGAAAATCGAGCTTGGAGAGGATAATTTTGCTATTGTAACTATTCGGCTCCTCTTTAATGACGTGACACGCGAGTAATTAGGCGATAGAGACGATTGCTCTCAGCGGTACGCCAATATAGAGGGATGGAACGATCCTAAAACTTGGGTTTGATCCAAGTCGGGGTTCTAGTCTTTGGGCAGGAGACATGCGCGTTTACCCGAAAATCGAGCTTGGAGAGGATAATTTTGCTATTGTAACCATTCGGCTGCTCTTTAA
The DNA here is from genome assembly GCF_016920785.2 of Ixodes scapularis. Taxonomy (NCBI): domain Eukaryota; kingdom Metazoa; phylum Arthropoda; class Arachnida; order Ixodida; family Ixodidae; genus Ixodes; species Ixodes scapularis. The sequence continues at coordinate 188,574,857 of NW_024609835.1, read as the reverse complement.
TGACGTGACACGCGAGTAATTAGGCGATAGAGACGATTGCTCTCAGCGGTACGCCAATATAGAGGGATGGAACGATCCTAAAACTTGGGTTTGATCCAAGTCGGGGTTCTAGTCTTTGGGCAGGAGAAATGCGCGTTTACCCGAAAATCGAGCTTGGAGAGGATAATTTTGCTATTGTAACTATTCGGCTCCTCTTTAATGACGTGACACGCGAGTAATTAGGCGATAGAGACGATTGCTCTCAGCGGTACGCCAATATAGAGGGATGGAACGATCCTAAAACTTGGGTTTGATCCAAGTCGGGGTTCTAGTCTTTGGGCAGGAGACATGCGCGTTTACCCGAAAATCGAGCTTGGAGAGGATAATTTTGCTATTGTAACCATTCGGCTGCTCTTTAATGACGTGACACGCGAGTAATTAGGCGATAGAGACGATTGCTCTCAGCGGTACGCCAATATAGAGGGATGGAAATATCCTAAAACTTGGGTTTGATCCAAGTCGGGGTTCTAGTCTTTGGGCAGGAGAAATGCGCGTTTACCCGAAAATCGAGCTTGGAGAGGATAATTTTGCTATTGTAACTATTCGGCTCCTCTTTAATGACGTGACACGCGAGTAATTAGGCGATAGAGACGATTGCTCTCAGCGGTACGCCAATATAGAGGGATGGAACGATCCTAAAACTTAGGTTTGATCCAAGTCGGGGTTCTAGTCTTTGGGCAGGAGAAATGCGCGTTTACCCGAAAATCGAGCTTGGAGAGGATAATTTTGCTATTGTAACTATTCGGCTGCTCTTTAATGACGTGACACGCGAGTAATTAGGCGATAGAGACGATTGCTCTCAGCGGTACGCCAATATAGAGGGATGGAAATATCCTAAAACTTGGGTTTGATCCAAGTCGGGGTTCTAGTCTTTGGGCAGGAGACATGCGCGTTTACTCGAAAATCGAGCTTGGAGAGGATAATTTTGCTATTGTAACCATTCGGCTCCTCTTTAATGACGTGACACGCGAGTAATTAGGCGATAGAAACGATTGCTCTCAGCGGTACGCCAATATAGAGGGATGGAAATATCCTAAAACTTGGGTTTGATCCAAGTCGGGGTTCTAGTCTTTGGGAAGGAGAAATGCGCGTTTACCCGAAAATCAAGCTTGGAGAGGATAATTTCGCTATTGTAACCATTCGGCTCCTCTTTAATGACGTGACACGCGAGTAATTAGGCGATAGAAACGATTGCTCTCAGCGGTACGCCAATATAGAGGGATGGAACGATCCTAAAACTTAGGTTTGATCCAAGTCGGGGTTCTAGTCTTTGGGCAGGAGAAATGCGCGTTTACCCGAAAATCGAGCTTGGAGAGGATAATTTTGCTATTGTAACTATTCGGCTGCTCTTTAATGACGTGACACGCGAGTAATTAGGCGATAGAAACGATTGCTCTCAGCGGTACGCCAATATAGAGGGATGGAAATATCCTAAAACTTGGGTTTGATCCAAGTCGGGGTTCTAGTCTTTGGGAAGGAGAAATGCGCGTTTACCCGAAAATCAAGCTTGGAGAGGATAATTTCGCTATTGTAACCATTCGGCTCCTCTTTAATGACGTGACACGCGAGTAATTAGGCGATAGAAACGATTGCTCTCAGCGGTACGCCAATATAGAGGGATGGAACTATCCTAAAACTTGGGTTTGATCCAAGTCGGGGTTCTAGTCTTTGGGCAGGAGACATGCGCGTTTACCCGAAAATCGAGCTTGGAGAGGATAATTTTGCTATTGTAACTATTCGGCTCCTCTTTAATGACGTGACACGCGAGTAATTAGGCGATAGAGACGATTGCTCTCAGCGGTACGCCAATATAGAGGGATGGAAATATCCTCAAACTTGGGTTTGATCCAAGTCGGGGTTCTAGTCTTTGGGCAGGAGAAATGCGCGTTTACCCGAAAATCGAGCTTGGAGAGGATAATTTTGCTATTGTAACTATTCGGCTCCTCTTTAATGACGTGACACGCGAGTAATTAGGCGATAGAGACGATTGCTCTCAGCGGTACGCCAATATAGAGGGATGGAACGATCCTAAAACTTAGGTTTGATCCAAGTCGGGGTTCTAGTCTTTGGGCAGGAGTAATGCGCGTTTACCCGAAAATCGAGCTTGGAGAGGATAATTTTGCTATTGTAACTATTCGGCTGCTCTTTAATGACATGACACGCGAGTAATTAGGCGATAGAGACGATTGCTCTCAGCGGTACGCCAATATAGAGGGATGGAAATATCCTAAAACTTGGGTTTGATCCAAGTCGGGGTTCTAGTCTTTGGGCAGGAGACATGCGCGTTTACCCGAAAATCGAGCTTGGAGAGGATAATTTTGCTATTGTAACCATTCGGCTGCTCTTTAATGACGTGACACGCGAGTAATTAGGCGATAGAGACGATTGCTCTCAGCGGTACGCCAATATAGAGGGATGGAAATATCCTAAAACTTAGGTTTGATCCAAGTCGGGGTTCTAGTCTTTGGGCAGGAGACATGCGCGTTTACCCGAAAATCGAGCTTGGGGAGGATAATTTTGCTATTGTAACTATTCGGCTGCTCTTTAATGACGTGACACGCGAGTAATTAGGCGATAGAGACGATTGCTCTCAGCGGTACGCCAATATAGAGGGATGGAAATATCCTAAAACTTGGGTTTGATCCAAGTCGGGGTTCTAGTCTTTGGGCAGGAGACATGCGCGTTTACCCGAAAATCGAGCTTGGAGAGGATAATTTTGCTATTGTAACTATTCGGCTGCTCTTTAATGACGTGACACGCGAGTAATTAGGCGATAGAGACGATTGCTCTCAGCGGTACGCCAATATAGAGGGATGGAAATATCCTAAAACTTAGGTTTGATCCAAGTCGGGGTTCTAGTCTTTGGGCAGGAGACATGCGCGTTTACCCGAAAATCGAGCTTGGAGAGGATAATTTTGCTATTGTAACTATTCGGCTGCTCTTTAATGACGTGACACGCGAGTAATTAGGCGATAGAGACGATTGCTCTCAGCGGTACGCCAATATAGAGGGATGGAAATATCCTAAAACTTGGGTTTGATCCAAGTCGGGGTTCTAGTCTTTGGGCAGGAGACATGCGCGTTTACCCGAAAATCGAGCTTGGAGAGGATAATTTTGCTATTGTAACTATTCGGCTGCTCTTTAATGACGTGACACGCGAGTAATTAGGCGATAGAAACGATTGCTCTCAGCGGTACGCCAATATAGAGGGATGGAAATATCCTAAAACTTAGGTTTGATCCAAGTCGGGGTTCTAGTCTTTGGGCAGGAGACATGCGCGTTTACCCGAAAATCGAGCTTGGAGAGGATAATTTTGCTATTGTAACTATTCGGCTGCTCTTTAATGACGTGACACGCGAGTAATTAGGCGATAGAGACGATTGCTCTCAGCGGTACGCCAATATAGAGGGATGGAAATATCCTAAAACTTGGGTTTGATCCAAGTCGGGGTTCTAGTCTTTGGGCAGGAGACATGCGCGTTTACCCGAAAATCGAGCTTGGAGAGGATAATTTTGCTATTGTAACCATTCGGCTCCTCTTTAATGACGTGACACGCGAGTAATTAGGCGATAGAGACGATTGCTCTCAGCGGTACGCCAATATAGAGGGATGGAAATATCCTAAAACTTGGGTTTGATCCAAGTCGGGGTTCTAGTCTTTGGGAAGGAGAAATGCGCGTTTACCCGAAAATCAAGCTTGGAGAGGATAATTTCGCTATTGTAACCATTCGGCTCCTCTTTAATGACGTGACACGCGAGTAATTAGGCGATAGAAACGATTGCTCTCAGCGGTACGCCAATATAGAGGGATGGAACTATCCTAAAACTTGGGTTTGATCCAAGTCGGGGTTCTAGTCTTTGGGCAGGAGACATGCGCGTTTACCCGAAAATCGAGCTTGGAGAGGATAATTTTGCTATTGTAACTATTCGGCTCCTCTTTAATGACGTGACACGCGAGTAATTAGGCGATAGAGACGATTGCTCTCAGCGGTACGCCAATATAGAGGGATGGAACGATCCTAAAACTTAGGTTTGATCCAAGTCGGGGTTCTAGTCTTTGGGCAGGAGAAATGCGCGTTTACCCGAAAATCGAGCTTGGAGAGGATAATTTTGCTATTGTAACTATTCGGCTGCTCTTTAATGACGTGACACGCGAGTAATTAGGCGATAGAGACGATTGCTCTCAGCGGTACGCCAATATAGAGGGATGGAAATATCCTAAAACTTGGGTTTGATCCAAGTCGGGGTTCTAGTCTTTGGGCAGGAGACATGCGCGTTTACCCGAAAATCGAGCTTGGAGAGGATAATTTTGCTATTGTAACCATTCGGCTGCTCTTTAATGACGTGACACGCGAGTAATTAGGCGATAGAAACGATTGCTCTCAGCGGTACGCCAATATAGAGGGATGGAACTATCCTAAAACTTGGGTTTGATCCAAGTCGGGGTTCTAGTCTTTGGGAAGGAGAAATGCGCGTTTACCCGAAAATCAAGCTTGGAGAGGATAATTTCGCTATTGTAACCATTCGGCTCCTCTTTAATGACGTGACACGCGAGTAATTAGGCGATAGAAACGATTGCTCTCAGCGGTACGCCAATATAGAGGGATGGAACTATCCTAAAACTTGGGTTTGATCCAAGTCGGGGTTCTAGTCTTTGGGCAGGAGACATGCGCGTTTACCCGAAAATCGAGCTTGGAGAGGATAATTTTGCTATTGTAACCATTCGGCTCCTCTTTAATGACGTGACACGCGAGTAATTAGGCGATAGAAACGATTGCTCTCAGCGGTACGCCAATATAGAGGGATGGAAATATCCTAAAACTTGGGTTTGATCCAAGTCGGGGTTCTAGTCTTTGGGCAGGAGACATGCGCGTTTACCCGAAAATCGAGCTTGGAGAGGATAATTTTGCTATTGTAACCATTCGGCTCCTCTTTAATGACGTGACACGCGAGTAATTAGGCGATAGAAACGATTGCTCTCAGCGGTACGCCAATATAGAGGGATGGAAATATCCTAAAACTTGGGTTTGATCCAAGTCGGGGTTCTAGTCTTTGGGCAGGAGACATGCGCGTTTACCCGAAAATCGAGCTTGGAGAGGATAATTTTGCTATTGTAACCATTCGGCTCCTCTTTAATGACGTGACACGCGAGTAATTAGGCGATAGAAACGATTGCTCTCAGCGGTACGCCAATATAGAGGGATGGAAATATCCTAAAACTTGGGTTTGATCCAAGTCGGGGTTCTAGTCTTTGGGCAGGAGACATGCGCGTTTACCCGAAAATCGAGCTTGGAGAGGATATTTTTGCTATTATAACCATTCGGCTCCTCTTTAATGACGTGACACGCGAGTAATTAGGCGATAGAGACGATTGCTCTCAGCGGTAAGCCAATATATAGGTATGGAACTATCCTAAAACTTGGGTTTGATCCAAGTCGGGGTTCTAGTCTTTGGGCAGGAGAAATGCGCGTTTACCCGAAAATCAAGCTTGGAGAGGATAATTTCGCTATTGTAACCATTCGGCTCCTCTTTAATGACGTGACACGCGAGTAATTAGGCGATAGAAACGATTGCTCTCAGCGGTAAGCCAATATAGAGGTATGGAACTATCCTAAAACATGGGTTTGATCCAAGTCGGGGTTCTAGTCTTTGGGCAGGAGAAATGCGCGTTTACCCGAAAATCAAGCTTGGAGAGGATAATTTCGCTATTGTAACCATTCGGCTCCTCTTTAATGACGTGACACGCGAGTAATTAGGCGATAGAAACGATTGCTCTCAGCGGTAAGCCAATATAGAGGTATGGAACTATCCTAAAACATGGGTTTGATCCAAGTCGGGGTTCTAGTCTTTGGGCAGGAGACATGCGCGTTTACCCGAAAATCGAGCTTGGAGAGGATATTTTTGCTATTATAACCATTCGGCTCCTCTTTAATGACGTGACACGCGAGTAATTAGGCGATAGAGGCGATTGCTCTCAGCGGTAAGCCAATATAGAGGTATGGAACTATCCTAAAACTTGGGTTTGATCCAAGTCGGGGTTCTAGTCTTTGGGCAGGAGAAATGCGCGTTTACCCGAAAATCAAGCTTGGAGAGGATAATTTCGCTATTGTAACCATTCGGCTCCTCTTTAATGACGTGACACGCGAGTAATTAAGCGATAGAAACGATTGCTCTCAGCGGTAAGCCAATATAGAGGGATGGAACTATCCTAAAACTTGGGTTTGATCCAAGTCGGGGTTCTAGTCTTTGGGCAGGAGACATGCGCGTTTACCCGAAAATCGAGCTTGGAGAGGATATTTTTGCTATTATAACCATTCGGCTCCTCTTTAATGACGTGACACGCGAGTAAATAGGCGATAGAGACGATTGCTCTCAGCGGTAAGCCAATATAGAGGTATGGAGCTATCCTAAAACATGGGTTTGATCCAAGTCGGGGTTCTAGTCTTTGGGCAGGAGACATGCGCGTTTACCCGAAAATCGAGCTTGAAGAGGATAATTTCGCTATTATAACCATTCGGCTCCTCTTTAATGACGTGACACGGGAGTAATTAGGCGATAGAGACGATTGCTCTCAGCGGTAAGCCAATATAGAGGTATGGAACTATCCTAAAACATGGGTTTGATCCAAGTCGGGGTTCTAGTCTTTGGGCAGGAGACATGCGCGTTTACCCGAAAATCGAGCTTGGAGAGGATATTTTTGCTATTATAACCATTCGGCTCCTCTTTAATGACGTGACACGCGAGTAATTAGGCGATAGAGACGATTGCTCTCAGCGGTAAGCCAATATAGAGGTATGGAACTATCCTAAAACATGGGTTTGATCCAAGTCGGGGTTCTAGTCTTTGGGCAGGAGACATGCGCGTTTACCCGAAAATCGAGCTTGAAGAGGACAATTTCGCTATTATAACCATTCGGCTCCTCTTTAATGACGTGACACGCGAGTAATTAGGCGATAGAGACGATTGCTCTCAGCGGTAAGCCAATATAGAGGTATGGAACTATCCTAAAACATGGGTTTGATCCAAGTCGGGGTTCTAGTCTTTGGGCAGGAGACATGCGCGTTTACCCGAAAATCGAGCTTGAAGAGGATAATTTCGCTATTATAACCATTCGGCTCCTCTTTAATGACGTGACACGCGAGTAATTAGGCGATAGAGACGATTGCTCTCAGCGGTAAGCCAATATAGAGGTATGGAACTATCCTAAAACATGGGTTTGATCCAAGTCGGGGTTCTAGTCTTTGGGCAGGAGACATGCGCGTTTACCCGAAAATCGAGCTTGAAGAGGATAATTTCGCTATTGTAACCATTCGGCTCCTCTTTAATGACGTGACACGCGAGTAATTAGGCGATAGAGACGATTGCTCTCAGCGGTAAGCCAATATAGAGGTATGGAACTATCCTAAAACATGGGTTTGATCCAAGTCGGGGTTCTAGTCTTTGGGCAGGAGACATGCGCGTTTACCCGAAAATCGAGCTTGAAGAGGATAATTTCGCTATTATAACCATTCGGCTCCTCTTTAATGACGTGACACGCGAGTAATTAGGCGATAGAGACGATTGCTCTCAGCGGTAAGCCAATATAGAGGTATGGAACTATCCTAAAACATGGGTTTGATCCAAGTCGGGGTTCTAGTCTTTGGGCAGGAGACATGCGCGTTTACCCGAAAATCGAGCTTGAAGAGGATAATTTCGCTATTATAACCATTCGGCTCCTCTTTAATGACGTGACACGCGAGCAATTAGGCGATAGAGACGATTGCTCTCAGCGGTATGCCAATATAGAGGGATGGAACTATCCTAAAACTTGGGTTTGATCCAAGTCGGGGTTTTAGTCTTTGGGCAGGAGACATGCGCGTTTACCCGAAAATCGAGCTTGAAGAGGATAATTTCGCTATTATAACCATTCGGCTCCTCTTTAATGACGTGACACGCGAGTAATTAGGCGATAGAGACGATTGCTCTCAGCGGTAAGCCAATATAGAGGTATGGAACTATCCTAAAACATGGGTTTGATCCAAGTCGGGGTTCTAGTCTTTGGGCAGGAGACATGCGCGTTTACCCGAAAATCGAGCTTGAAGAGGATAATTTCGCTATTGTAACCATTCGGCTCCTCTTTAATGACGTGACACGCGAGTAATTAGGCGATAGAGACGATTGCTCTCAGCGGTAAGCCAATATAGAGGTATGGAACTATCCTAAAACATGGGTTTGATCCAAGTCGGGGTTCTAGTCTTTGGGCAGGAGACATGCGCGTTTACCCGAAAATCGAGCTTGAAGAGGATAATTTCGCTATTATAACCATTCGGCTCCTCTTTAATGACGTGACACGCGAGTAATTAGGCGATAGAGACGATTGCTCTCAGCGGTAAGCCAATATAGAGGTATGGAACTATCCTAAAACATGGGTTTGATCCAAGTCGGGGTTCTAGTCTTTGGGCAGGAGACATGCGCGTTTACCCGAAAATCGAGCTTGAAGAGGATAATTTCGCTATTATAACCATTCGGCTCCTCTTTAATGACGTGACACGCGAGCAATTAGGCGATAGAGACGATTGCTCTCAGCGGTATGCCAATATAGAGGGATGGAACTATCCTAAAACTTGGGTTTGATCCAAGTCGGGGTTTTAGTCTTTGGGCAGGAGAAATGCGCGTTTACCCGAAAATCGAGCTTGAAGAGGATAATTTCGCTATTATAACCATTCGGCTCCTCTTTATTGACGTGACACGCGTGTAATTAGGCGATAGAGGCGATTGCTCTCAGCGGTAAGCCAATATAGAGGTATGGAACTATCCTAAAACATGGGTTTGATCCAAGTCGGGGTTCTAGTATTTGGGCAGGAGACATGCGCGTTTACCCGAAAATCGAGCTTGGAGAGGATATTTTTGCTATTATAACCATTCGGCTCCTCTTTAATGACGTGACACGCGAGTAATTAGGCGATAGAGACGATTGCTCTCAGCGGTATGCCAATATAGAGGGATGGAACTATCCTAAAACTTGGGTTTGATCCAAGTCGGGGTTCTAGTCTTTGGGCAGGAGAAATGCGCGTTTACCCGAAAATCGAGCTTGGAGAGGATATTTTTGCTATTATAACCATTCGGCTCCTCTTTAATGACGTGACACGCGAGTAATTAGGCGATAGAGACGATTGCTCTCAGCGGTAAGCCAATATAGAGGTATGGAACTATCCTAAAACATGGGTTTGATCCAAGTCGGGGTTCTAGTCTTTGGGCAGGAGACATGCGCGTTTACCCGAAAATCGAGCTTGAAGAGGATAATTTCGCTATTGTAACCATTCGGCTCCTCTTTAATGACGTGACACGCGAGTAATTAGGCGATAGAGACGATTGCTCTCAGCGGTAAGCCAATATAGAGGTATGGAACTATCCTAAAACATGGGTTTGATCCAAGTCGGGGTTCTAGTCTTTGGGCAGGAGACATGCGCGTTTACCCGAAAATCGAGCTTGAAGAGGATAATTTCGCTATTGTAACCATTCGGCTCCTCTTTAATGACGTGACACGCGAGTAATTAGGCGATAGAGACGATTGCTCTCAGCGGTAAGCCAATATAGAGGTATGGAACTATCCTAAAACATGGGTTTGATCCAAGTCGGGGTTCTAGTCTTTGGGCAGGAGAAATGCGCGTTTACCCGAAAATCGAGCTTGGAGAGGATATTTTTGCTATTATAACCATTCGGCTCCCCTTTAATGACGTGACACGCGAGTAATTAGGCGATAGAGACGATTGCTCTCAGCGGTAAGCCAATATAGAGGTATGGAACTATCCTAAAACATGGGTTTGATCCAAGTCGGGGTTCTAGTCTTTGGGCAGGAGACATGCGCGTTTACCCGAAAATCGAGCTTGAAGAGGATAATTTCGCTATTGTAACCATTCGGCTCCTCTTTAATGACGTGACACGCGAGTAATTAGGCGATAGAGACGATTGCTCTCAGCGGTAAGCCAATATAGAGGTATGGAACTATCCTAAAACATGGGTTTGATCCAAGTCGGGGTTCTAGTCTTTGGGCAGGAGACATGCGCGTTTACCCGAAAATCGAGCTTGAAGAGGATAATTTCGCTATTATAACCATTCGGCTCCTCTTTAATGACGTGACACGCGAGTAATTAGGCGATAGAGACGATTGCTCTCAGCGGTAAGCCAATATAGAGGTATGGAACTATCCTAAAACATGGGTTTGATCCAAGTCGGGGTTCTAGTCTTTGGGCAGGAGACATGCGCGTTTACCCGAAAATCGAGTTTGAAGAGGATAATTTCGCTATTATAACCATTCGGCTCCTCTTTAATGACGTGACACGCGAGCAATTAGGGGATAGCGACGATTGCTCTCAGCGGTATGCCAATATAGAGGGATGAAACTATCCTAAAACTTGGGTTTGATCCAAGTCGGGGTTTTAGTCTTTGGGCAGGAGACATGCGCGTTTACCCGAAAATCGAGCTTGGAGAGGATATTTTTGCTATTATAACCATTCGGCTCCTCTTTAATGACGTGACACGCGAGTAATTAGGCGATAGAGACGATTGCTCTCAGCGGTATGCCAATATAGAGGGATGGAACTATCCTAAAACTTGGGTTTGATCCAAGTCGGGGTTTTAGTCTTTGGGCAGGAGAAATGCGCGTTTACCCGAAAATCGAGCTTGGAGAGGATATTTTTGCTATTATAACCATTCGGCTCCTCTTTAATGACGTGACACGCGAGTAATTAGGCGATAGAGACGATTGCTCTCAGCGGTAAGCCAATATAGAGGTATGGAACTATCCTAAAACATGGGTTTGATCCAAGTCGGGGTTTTAGTCTTTGGGCAGGAGACATGCGCGTTTACCCGAAAATCGAGCTTGAAGAGGATAATTTCGCTATTATAACCATTCGGCTCCTCTTTAATGACGTGACACGCGAGTAATTAGGCGATAGAGACGATTGCTCTCAGCGGTAAGCCAATATAGAGGTATGGAACTATCCTAAAACTTGGGTTTGACCCAAGTCGGGGTTTTAGTCTTTGGGCAGGAGAAATGCGCGTTTACCCGAAAATCGAGCTTGGAGAGGATATTTTTGCTATTATAACCATTCGGCTCCTCTTTAATGACGTGACACGCGAGTAATTAGGCGATAGAGACGATTGCTCTCAGCGGTAAGCCAATATAGAGGTATGGAACTATCCTAAAACATGGGTTTGATCCAAGTCGGGGTTCTAGTCTTTGGGCAGGAGACATGCGCGTTTACCCGAAAATCGAGCTTGAAGAGGATAATTTCGCTATTATAACCATTCGGCTCCTCTTTAATGACGTGACACGCGAGTAATTAGGCGATAGAGACGATTGCTCTCAGCGGTAAGCCAATATAGAGGTATGGAACTATCCTAAAACTTGGGTTTGATCCAAGTCGGGGTTCTAGTCTTTGGGCAGGAGACATGCGCGTTTACCCGAAAATCGAGCTTGGAGAGGATATTTTTGCTATTATAACCATTCGGCTCCTCTTTAATGACGTGACACGCGAGTAATTAGGCGATAGAGACGATTGCTCTCAGCGGTAAGCCAATATAGAGGTATGGAACTATCCTAAAACATGGGTTTGATCCAAGTCGGGGTTCTAGTCTTTGGGCAGGAGACATGCGCGTTTACCCGAAAATCGAGCTTGAAGAGGATAATTTCGCTATTATAACCATTCGGCTCCTCTTTAATGACGTGACACGCGAGTAATTAGGCGATAGAGACGATTGCTCTCAGCGGTAAGCCAATATAGAGGTATGGAACTATCCTAAAACATGGGTTTGATCCAAGTCGGGGTTCTAGTCTTTGAGCAGGAGACATGCGCGTTTACCCGAAAATCGAGCTTGGAGAGGATATTTTTGCTATTATAACCATTCGGCTCCTCTTTAATGACGTGACACGCGAGTAATTAGGCGATAGAGACGATTGCTCTCAGCGGTAAGCCAATATAGAGGTATGGAACTATCCTAAAACATGGGTTTGATCCAAGTCGGGGTTCTAGTCTTTGGGCAGGAGACATGCGCGTTTACCCGAAAATCGAGCTTGAAGAGGATAATTTCGCTATTATAACCATTCGGCTCCTCTTTAATGACGTGACACGCGAGTAATTAGGCGATAGAGACGATTGCTCTCAGCGGTAAGCCAATATAGAGGTATGGAACTATCCTAAAACATGGGTTTGATCCCAGTCGGGGTTCTAGTCTTTGGGCAGGAGACATGCGCGTTTACCCGAAAATCGAGCTTGAAGAGGATAATTTCGCTATTATAACCATTCGGCTCCACTTTAATGACGTGACACGCGAGCAATTAGGCGATAGAGACGATTGCTCTCAGCGGTATGCCAATATAGAGGGATGGAACTATCCTAAAACTTGGGTTTGATCCAAGTCGGGGTTTTAGTCTTTGGGCAGGAGACATGCGCGTTTACCCGAAAATCGAGCTTGGAGAGGATATTTTTGCTATTATAACCATTCGGCTCCTCATTAATGACGTGACACGCGAGTAATTAGGCGATAGAGACGATTGCTCTCAGCGGTATGCCAATATAGAGGGATGGAACTATCCTAAAACTTGGGTTTGATCCAAGTCGGGGTTTTAGTCTTTGGGCAGGAGAAATGCGCGTTTACCCGAAAATCGAGCTTGGAGAGGATATTTTTGCTATTATAACCATTCGGCTCCTCTTTAATGACGTGACACGCGAGTAATTAGGCGATAGAGACGATTGCTCTCAGCGGTATGCCAATATAGAGGGATGGAACTATCCTAAAACTTGGGTTTGATCCAAGTCGGGGTTTTAGTCTTTGGGCAGGAGACATGCGCGTTTACCCGAAAATCGAGCTTGGAGAGGATATTTTTGCTATTATAACCATTCGGCTCCTCTTTAATGACGTGACACGCGAGTAATTAGGCGATAGAGACGATTGCTCTCAGCGGTATGCCAATATAGAGGGATGGAACTATCCTAAAACTTGGGTTTGATCCAAGTCGGGGTTTTAGTCTTTGGGCAGGAGACATGCGCGTTTACCCGAAAATCGAGCTTGGAAAGGATATTTTTGCTATTATAACCATTCGGCTCCTCTTTAATGACGTGACACGCGAGTAATTAGGCGATAGAGACGATTGCTCTCAGCGGTATGCCAATATAGAGGGATGGAACTATCCTAAAACTTGGGTTTGATCCAAGTCGGGGTTTTAGTCTTTGGGCAGGAGAAATGCGCGTTTACCCGAAAATCGAGCTTGGAAAGGATATTTTTGCTATTATAACCATTCGGCTCCTCTTTAATGACGTGACACGCGAGTAATTAGGCGATAGAGACGATTGCTCTCAGCGGTATGCCAATATAGAGGGATGGAACTATCCTAAAACTTGGGTTTGATCCAAGTCGGGGTTTTAGTCTTTGGGCAGGAGACATGCGCGTTTACCCGAAAATCGAGCTTGGAGAGGATATTTTTGCTATTATAACCATTCGGCTCCTCTTTAATGACGTGACACGCGAGTAATTAGGCGATAGAGACGATTGCTCTCAGCGGTATGCCAATATAGAGGGATGGAACTATCCTAAAACTTGGGTTTGATCCAAGTCGGGGTTTTAGTCTTTGGGCAGGAGAAATGCGCGTTTACCCGAAAATCGAGCTTGGAGAGGATATTTTTGCTATTATAACCATTCGGCTCCTCTTTAATGACGTGACACGCGAGTAATTAGGCGATAGAGACGATTGCTCTCAGCGGTATGCCAATATAGAGGGATGGAACTATCCTAAAACTTGGGTTTGATCCAAGTCGGGGTTTTAGTCTTTGGGCAGGAGACATGCGCGTTTACCCGAAAATCGAGCTTGGAGAGGATATTTTTGCTATTATAACCATTCGGCTCCTCTTTAATGACGTGACACGCGAGTAATTAGGCGATAGAGACGATTGCTCTCAGCGGTATGCCAATATAGAGGGATGGAACTATCCTAAAACTTGGGTTTGATCCAAGTCGGGGTTTTAGTCTTTGGGCAGGAGAAATGCGCGTTTACCCGAAAATCGAGCTTGGAGAGGATATTTTTGCTATTATAACCATTCGGCTCCTCTTTAATGACGTGACACGCGAGTAATTAGGCGATAGAGACGATTGCTCTCAGCGGTATGCCAATATAGAGGGATGGAACTATCCTAAAACTTGGGTTTGATCCAAGTCGGGGTTTTAGTCTTTGGGCAGGAGACATGCGCGTTTACCCGAAAATCGAGCTTGGAAAGGATATTTTTGCTATTATAACCATTCGGCTCCTCTTTAATGACGTGACACGCGAGTAATTAGGCGATAGAGACGATTGCTCTCAGCGGTATGCCAATATAGAGGGATGGAACTATCCTAAAACTTGGGTTTGATCCAAGTCGGGGTTTTAGTCTTTGGGCAGGAGAAATGCGCGTTTACCCGAAAATCGAGCTTGGAGAGGATATTTTTGCTATTATAACCATTCGGCTCCTCTTTAATGACGTGACACGCGAGTAATTAGGCGATAGAGACGATTGCTCTCAGCGGTATGCCAATATAGAGGGATGGAACTATCCTAAAACTTGGGTTTGATCCAAGTCGGGGTTTTAGTCTTTGGGCAGGAGACATGCGCGTTTACCCGAAAATCGAGCTTGGAGAGGATATTTTTGCTATTATAACCATTCGGCTCCTCTTTAATGACGTGACACGCGAGTAATTAGGCGATAGAGACGATTGCTCTCAGCGGTATGCCAATATAGAGGGATGGAACTATCCTAAAACTTGGGTTTGATCCAAGTCGGGGTTTTAGTCTTTGGGCAGGAGAAATGCGCGTTTACCCGAAAATCGAGCTTGGAGAGGATATTTTTGCTATTATAACCATTCGGCTCCTCTTTAATGACGTGACACGCGAGTAATTAGGCGATAGAGACGATTGCTCTCAGCGGTATGCCAATATAGAGGGATGGAACTATCCTAAAACTTGGGTTTGATCCAAGTCGGGGTTTTAGTCTTTGGGCAGGAGACATGCGCGTTTACCCGAAAATCGAGCTTGGAGAGGATATTTTTGCTATTATAACCATTCGGCTCCTCTTTAATGACGTGACACGCGAGTAATTAGGCGATAGAGACGATTGCTCTCAGCGGTATGCCAATATAGAGGGATGGAACTATCCTAAAACTTGGGTTTGATCCAAGTCGGGGTTTTAGTCTTTGGGCAGGAGACATGCGCGTTTACCCAAAAATCGAGCTTGGAAAGGATATTTTTGCTATTATAACCATTCGGCTCCTCTTTAATGACGTGACACGCGAATAATTAGGCGATAGAGACGATTGCTCTCAGCGGTATGCCAATATAGAGGGATGGAACTATCCTAAAACTTGGGTTTGATCCAAGTCGGGGTTTTAGTCTTTGGGCAGGAGAAATGCGCGTTTACCCGAAAATCGAGCTTGGAGAGGATATTTTTGCTATTATAACCATTCGGCTCCTCTTTAATGACGTGACACGCGAGTAATTAGGCGATAGAGACGATTGCTCTCAGCGGTATGCCAATATAGAGGGATGGAACTATCCTAAAACTTGGGTTTGATCCAAGTCGGGGTTTTAGTCTTTGGGCAGGAGAAATGCGCGTTTACCCGAAAATCGAGCTTGGAGAGGATATTTTTGCTATTATAACCATTCGGCTCCTCTTTAATGACGTGACACGCGAGTAATTAGGCGATAGAGACGATTGCTCTCAGCGGTATGCCAATATAGAGGGATGGAACTATCCTAAAACTTGGGTTTGATCCAAGTCGGGGTTTTAGTCTTTGGGCAGGAGACATGCGCGTTTACCCAAAAATCGAGCTTGGAAAGGATATTTTTGCTATTATAACCATTCGGCTCCTCTTTAATGACGTGACACGCGAGTAATTAGGCGATAGAGACGATTGCTCTCAGCGGTATGCCAATATAGAGGGATGGAACTATCCTAAAACTTGGGTTTGATCCAAGTCGGGGTTTTAGTCTTTGGGCAGGAGACATGCGCGTTTACCCGAAAATCGAGCTTGGAGAGGATATTTTTGCTATTATAACCATTCGGCTCCTCTTTAATGACGTGACACGCGAGTAATTAGGCGATAGAGACGATTGCTCTCAGCGGTATGCCAATATAGAGGGATGGAACTATCCTAAAACTTGGGTTTGATCCAAGTCGGGGTTTTAGTCTTTGGGCAGGAGAAATGCGCGTTTACCCGAAAATCGAGCTTGGAGAGGATATTTTTGCTATTATAACCATTCGGCTCCTCTTTAATGACGTGACACGCGAGTAATTAGGCGATAGAGACGATTGCTCTCAGCGGTATGCCAATATAGAGGGATGGAACTATCCTAAAACTTGGGTTTGATCCAAGTCGGGGTTTTAGTCTTTGGGCAGGAGACATGCGCGTTTACCCGAAAATTGAGCTTGGAGAGGATATTTTTGCTATTATAACCATTCGGCTCCTCTTTAATGACGTGACACGCGAGTAATTAGGCGATAGAGACGATTGCTCTCAGCGGTATGCCAATATAGAGGGATGGAACTATCCTAAAACTTGGGTTTGATCCAAGTCGGGGTTTTAGTCTTTGGGCAGGAGAAATGCGCGTTTACCCGAAAATCGAGCTTGGAGAGGATATTTTTGCTATTATAACCATTCGGCTCCTCTTTAATGACGTGACACGCGAGTAATTAGGCGATAGAGACGATTGCTCTCAGCGGTATGCCAATATAGAGGGATGGAACTATCCTAAAACTTGGGTTTGATCCAAGTCGGGGTTTTAGTCTTTGGGCAGGAGACATGCGCGTTTACCCGAAAATCGAGCTTGGAAAGGATATTTTTGCTATTATAACCATTCGGCTCCTCTTTAATGACGTGACACGCGAGTAATTAGGCGATAGAGACGATTGCTCTCAGCGGTATGCCAATATAGAGGGATGGAACTATCCTAAAACTTGGGTTTGATCCAAGTCGGGGTTTTAGTCTTTGGGCAGGAGAAATGCGCGTTTACCCGAAAATCGAGCTTGGAGAGGATATTTTTGCTATTATAACCATTCGGCTCCTCTTTAATGACGTGACACGCGAGTAATTAGGCGATAGAGACGATTGCTCTCAGCGGTATGCCAATATAGAGGGATGGAACTATCCTAAAACTTGGGTTTGATCCAAGTCGGGGTTTTAGTCTTTGGGCAGGAGACATGCGCGTTTACCCGAAAATCGAGCTTGGAGAGGATATTTTTGCTATTATAACCATTCGGCTCCTCTTTAATGACGTGACACGCGAGTAATTAGGCGATAGAGACGATTGCTCTCAGCGGTATGCCAATATAGAGGGATGGAACTATCCTAAAACTTGGGTTTGATCCAAGTCGGGGTTTTAGTCTTTGGGCAGGAGACATGCGCGTTTACCCAAAAATCGAGCTTGGAAAGGATATTTTTGCTATTATAACCATTCGGCTCCTCTTTAATGACGTGACACGCGAGTAATTAGGCGATAGAGACGATTGCTCTCAGCGGTATGCCAATATAGAGGGATGGAACTATCCTAAAACTTGCGTTTGATCCAAGTCGGGGTTTTAGTCTTTGGGCAGGAGACATGCGCGTTTACCCGAAAATCGAGCTTGGAGAGGATATTTTTTCTATTATAACCATTCGGCTCCTCATTAATGACGTGACACGCGAGTAATTAGGCGATAGAGACGATTGCTCTCAGCGGTATGCCAATATAGAGGGATGGAACTATCCTAAAACTTGGGTTTGATCCAAGTCGGGGTTTTAGTCTTTGGGCAGGAGAAATGCGCGTTTACCCGAAAATCGAGCTTGGAGAGGATATTTTTGCTATTATAACCATTCGGCTCCTCTTTAATGACGTGACACGCGAGTAATTAGGCGATAGAGACGATTGCTCTCAGCGGTATGCCAATATAGAGGGATGGAACTATCCTAAAACTTGGGTTTGATCCAAGTCGGGGTTCTAGTCTTTGGGCAGGAGACATGCGCGTTTACCCGAAAATCGAGCTTGAAGAGGATAATTTCGCTATTGTAACCATTCGGCTCCTCTTTAATGACGTGACACGCGAGTAATTAGGCGATAGAGACGATTGCTCTCAGCGGTAAGCCAATATAGAGGTATGGAACTATCCTAAAACATGGGTTTGATCCAAGTCGGGGTTCTAGTCTTTGGGCAGGAGACATGCGCGTTTACCCGAAAATCGAGCTTGAAGAGGATAATTTCGCTATTATAACCATTCGGCTCCTCTTTAATGACGTGACACGCGAGTAATTAGGCGATAGAGACGATTGCTCTCAGCGGTAAGCCAATATAGAGGTATGGAACTATCCTAAAACATGGGTTTGATCCAAGTCGGGGTTCTAGTCTTTGGGCAGGAGACATGCGCGTTTACCCGAAAATCGAGCTTGAAGAGGATAATTTCGCTATTATAACCATTCGGCTCCTCTTTAATGACGTGACACGCGAGTAATTAGGCGATAGAGACGATTGCTCTCAGCGGTATGCCAATATAGAGGTATGGAACTATCCTAAAACATGGGTTTGATCCAAGTCGGGGTTCTAGTCTTTGGGCAGGAGACATGCGCGTTTACCCGAAAATCGAGCTTGGAGAGGATATTTTTGCTATTGTAACCATTCGGCTCCTCCTTAATGACGTGACACGCGAGTAATTAGGCGATAGAGACGATTGCTCTCAGCGGTATGCCAATATAGAGGTATGGAACTATCCTAAAACTTGGGTTTGATCCAAGTCGGGGTTCTAGTCTTTGGGCAGGAGACATGCGCGTTTACCCGAAAATCGAGCTTGGAGAGGATATTTTTGCTATTGTAACCATTCGGCTCCTCTTTAATGACGTGACACGCGAGTAATTAGGCGATAGAGACGATTGCTCTCAGCGGTATGCCAATATAGAGGTATGGAACTATCCTAAAACTTGGGTTTGATCCAAGTCGGGGTTTTAGTCTTTGGGCAGGAGAAATGCGCGTTTACCCGAAAATCGAGCTTGGAGAGGATATTTTTGCTATTGTAACCATTCGGCTCCTCTTTAATGACGTGACACGCGAGTAATTAGGCGATAGAGACGATTGCTCTCAGCGGTATGCCAATATAGAGGTACGGAACTATCCTAAAACTTGGGTTTGATCCAAGTCGGGGTTTTAGTCTTTGGGCAGGAGAAATGGGCGTTTACCCGAAAATCGAGCTTGGAGAGGATATTTTTGCTATTGTAACCATTAGGCTCCTCTTTAATGACGTGACACGCGAGTAATTAGGCGATAGAGACGATTGCTCTCAGCGGTATGCCAATATAGAGGTATGGAACTATCCTAAAACTTGGGTTTGATCCAAGTCGGGGTTTTAGTCTTTGGGCAGGAGAAATGCGCGTTTACCCGAAAATCGAGCTTGGAGAGGATATTTTTGCTATTGTAACCATTCGGCTCCTCTTTAATGACGTGACACGCGAGTAATTAGGCGATAGAGACGATTGCTCTCAGCGGTATGCCAATATAGAGGGATGGAACTATCCTAAAACTTGGGTTTGATCCAAGTCGGGGTTCTAGTCTTTGGGCAGGAGACATGCGCGTTTACCCGAAAATCGAGCTTGGAGAGGATATTTTTGCTATTGTAACCATTCGGCTCCTCTTTAATGACGTGACACGCGAGTAATTAGGCGATAGAGACGATTGCTCTCAGCGGTATGCGAATATAGAGGGATGGAACTATCCTAAAACATGGGTTTGATCCAAGTCGGGGTTCTAGTCTTTGGGCAGGAGACATGCGCGTTTACCCGAAAATCGAGCTTGGAGAGGATATTTTTGCTATTGTAACCATTCGGCTCCTCTTTAATGACGTGACACGCGAGTAATTAGGCGATAGAGACGATTGCTCTCAGCGGTATGCCAATATAGAGGGATGGAACTATCCTAAAACTTGGGTTTGATCCAAGTCGGGGTTTTAGTCTTTGGGCAGGAGAAATGCGCGTTTACCCGAAAATCGAGCTTGGAGAGGATATTTTTGCTATTGTAACCATTCGGCTCCTCTTTAATGACGTGACACGCGAGTAATTAGGCGATAGAGACGATTGCTCTCAGCGGTATGCCAATATAGAGGGATGGAACTATCCTAAAACTTGGGTTTGATCCAAGTCGGGGTTCTAGTCTTTGGGCAGGAGACATGCGCGTTTACCCGAAAATCGAGCTTGGAGAGGATATTTTTGCTATTGTAACCATTGGGCTCCTCTTTAATGACGTGACACGCGAGTAATTAGGCGATAGAGACGATTGCTCTCAGCGGTATGCCAATATAGAGGGATGGAACTATCCTAAAACATGGGTTTGATCCAAGTCGGGGTTCTAGTCTTTGGGCAGGAGAAATGCGCGTTTACCCGAAAATCGAGCTTGGAGAGGATATTTTTGCTATTGTAACCATTCGGCTCCTCTTTGATGACGTGACACGCGAGTAATTAGGCGATAGAGACGATTGCTCTCAGCGGTATGCCAATATAGAGGGATGGAACTATCCTAAAACTTGGGTTTGATCCAAGTCGGGGTTTTAGTCTTTGGGCAGGAGAAATGCGCGTTTACCCGAAAATCGAGCTTGGAGAGGATATTTTTGCTATTGTAACCATTCGGCTCCTCTTTAATGACGTGACACGCGAGTAATTAGGCGATAGAGACGATTGCTCTCAGCGGTATGCCAATATAGAGGTATGGAACTATCCTAAAACTTGGGTTTGATCCAAGTCGGGGTTCTAGTCTTTGGGCAGGAGACATGCGCGTTTACCCGAAAATCGAGCTTGGAGAGGATATTTTTGCTATTGTAACCATTCGGCTCCTCTTTAATGACGTGACACGCGAGTAATTAGGGGATAGAGACGATTGCTCTCAGCGGTATGCCAATATAGAGGGATGGAACTATCCTAAAACTTGGGTTTGATCCAAGTCGGGGTTTTAGTCTTTGGGCAGGAGAAATGCGCGTTTACCCGAAAATCGAGCTTGGAGAGGATATTTTTGCTATTGTAACCATTCGGCTCCTCTTTAATGACGTGACACGCGAGTAATTAGGCGATAGAGACGATTGCTCTCAGCGGTATGCCAATATAGAGGTATGGAACTATCCTAAAACATGGGTTTGATCCAAGTCGGGGTTCTAGTCTTTGGGCAGGAGACATGCGCGTTTACCCGAAAATCGAGCTTGGAGAGGATATTTTTGCTATTGTAACCATTCGGCTCCTCTTTAATGACGTGACACGCGAGTAATTAGGCGATAGAGACGATTGCTCTCAGCGGTATGCCAATATAGAGGGATGGAACTATCCTAAAACTTGGGTTTGATCCAAGTCGGGGTTTTAGTCTTTGGGCAGGAGAAATGCGCGTTTACCCGAAAATCGAGCTTGGAGAGGATATTTTTGCTATTGTAACCATTCGGCTCCTCTTTAATGACGTGACACGCGAGTAATTAGGCGATAGAGACGATTGCTCTCAGCGGTATGCCAATATAGAGGTATGGAACTATCCTAAAACATGGGTTTGATCCAAGTCGGGGTTCTAGTCTTTGGGCAGGAGAAATGCGCGTTTACCCGAAAATCGAGCTTGAAGCGGATAATTTCGCTATTATAACCATTCGGCTCCTCTTTAATGACGTGACACGCGAGTAATTAGGCGATAGAGACGATTGCTCTCAGCGGTATGCCAATATAGAGGGATGGAACTATCCTAAAACTTGGGTTTGATCCAAGTCGGGGTTCTAGTCTTTGGGCAGGAGACATGCGCGTTTACCCGAAAATCGAGCTTGGAGAGGATAATTTCGCTATTGTAACCATTCGGCTCCTCTTTAATGACGTGACACGCGAGTAATTAGGCGATAGAAACGATTGCTCTCAGCGGTACGCCAATATAGAGGGATGGAACGATCGTAAAACTTGGGTTTGATCTAAGTCGGGGTTCTAGTCTTTGGGCAGGAGACATGCGCGTTTACCCGAAAATAGAGCTTGGAGAGGATATTTTTGCTATTGTAACCATTCGGCTCCTCTTTAATGACGTGACACGCGAGTAATTAGGCGATAGAGACGATTGCTCTCAGCGGTATGCCAATATAGAGGGATGGAACTATCCTAAAACTTGGGTTTGATCCAAGTCGGGGTTCTAGTCTTTGGGCAGGAAACATGCGCGTTTACCCGAAAATTGAGCTTGGAGAGGATAATTTCGCTATTGTAACCATTCGGCTCCTCTTTAACGAAGTGACACGCGAGTAATTAGGCGATAGAGATGATTGCTTTAAGCGGTATCCCAGTATAGAGGGATGGAAATATCCTAAAATTCGGGTTTGATCCAAGTCGGGGTTCTAGTCTTTGGGCAGGAGACATGCGCGTTTACCCGAAAATCAAGCTTGGATTGCGTAATATCGCTATTATAACGATTTGGCTCCGATTTAATGACGTGACGCACGAGTAATTAGGCAACTTAAAGGATTGCTCTCAACGGTATTTTAATTTAGAGGACGGAACTATTCTCTAGCTCGGGTTTGACACAAGTCAGGGTTCTAGCCTTTGGGCAAGAAAAATGCGCGCTTGTCCGAATATTGAGCTTTGAGAGCGTATAATTTCACAATTTCAAAGAATTGGCCCATTTTTAATTACGTGACACACGTGTAATTAAATGGAATCAACAATTGCTTTCATTGGAATGCTCATTACACTTCAACAGTACTGTCGTCCAACCGTGGTTTGAATAAATAAAATCCCTATTGATTTTAAACCCGGGTTCGAACCTCGGACCTTAAGACCTGTGTGCAGGTTTTGTGTGTTTGCTGATACTGTTTATGTACTGTGTGAATATTTCGTGATTGCACCTATTACACATAAAATGCGCTCATTTATGCTTTTTCTAAACCTTTAAAGACACATGCCGCGCTTCGTTTAAATATCTGAAATGCTCATGGACCTTCGTAATATGGATTGATCAAAGAAAAAAAAGCGTCATAGTTTAGTTGAGTTCACTGTGTACCCGTTATCGATGAGAGCAATTATGTATAAGCGACAGTTCTTATCAGGACACGGTTCTTGTATGAAAACACAGTCTTTTTTTCGGGTGCTCCCATAGGCGCAATGATAAAGTTTTCGATTGGCCCTTGGCTAAACTTAATATGGTCAAACGAGTTTGGAATTTCGTCTGCAGATGTAAGTATTCCAACTCAATAGAACTCCAATGAGAGCAAGCTGATTATTTGCGTTGGTATTGAGCAATTAAAAATAAACTGGTTTCGCCCATTGAGTTACGGTCAGCCCCGTTCCCGGAAGCCGAGAGATGGCGCAAGTTGTGAGGACGCGCCCATGTCCAAAATTCCTGGGGTTTTTCGATTCGTCAAAAACCACGATTCTCGTTCCGTTCGCTTAATAAAAAAGAATCTGTCACTGATAAACTTTAACACTTCCTCTCTTTACGAGATATAATTCGAAAGAGAAAATGGCACATATTAGAAAGAATCACACTAGACAGGCCCAATATAGCTTCCCAATGTCATATGTATTTTTATATTAAATAAAGAAGTCTGTGCCAAGCAATCAGAACGTATAATAATGAATATAGCTAAGAAAAACGAGACGAACGTTTACGTAAATAATGCACCATGACTGTACTTCGCTTTGGTTTTAGTCTCCCACTTTAGCAAACATACCCTCTTCATACGTACCCTCCAGCGCGGCCGTAACTATTTTTAAACTTTAACTGCCTAAGCAGGAAGTGCTATGCTATATTCTAGTAAAGCAATAAGCCATAAATAATTTTAAGTTATTTTCAATGTAAAAGATGATCTAATTTGAAACTTTTCAGCTTCAGATTTCTCCTTTAGACGCGCTACTGGAATATATTAAAATTCGGCAGAGACACGTAAGACTGCTTACGTTTGGAGCTAAGAAAGCATCTTTTAGTCACCAAGATGGCTGCGGCGTTATGTGTGCTATGACGCACGCACTAGGCACACCTTTATTCAACCAGAACCGTCAAGCCGTCGTGGCGTCGGTCGAACAGCCTGCCTGGTTGCCGCTTCTAAAAAAAAGCTGGTGTACCTTAAACGATTTTAAATGTAACCGCGCTGGTCTAGCGGAGGTCGGCGGTTTCTCTTTTAAGGTTCTCATGTCTGTAACAATGAAACTGTCAAAACAGGCAATAATATAAAAAAAAGCCGCCGACAAGTCGGGGAAGCGTGCTGGCGCGGGTTTGATTCCCACCCAAACCGAAATGTACTAAATTTTCTTTTCAAGGCCATTAATTTACTTTGTCTACAGGAGCCTCCCTGACAAGATTACATTAATCCGAGCATTTTTTATGTGTTTTTACTCTTTGTCCGTCTGCCTGTTTTGGTACCATCGCTGGGACACGCTGCCGACGCCGACGCCAACGCCGGATTTTTGCGTAATGGTGTATATAATGTTATCCCAATATTAATAAAAACAAAAACGAAATTATAAGGGCATGTACCCACCAGGAGTGATTTCGTTAATATTAAAGAAGCCAGCAGATGAAAAATATTTTTTTTACCAGAATTTTATCCCCAGTAAAAATCTTTTTTACTGGATTATGGGAATCCTATCACTTCCGGTAAAGCCGGAATTTACCGGAAATCTCCGAATTTGCCGCACTTCATCGGAACTTACCGTGTTGCTCTTTTTTTTTTCACACGTCAACAAAAGGCGTTTAGAGAGAAGCCTGTGGTGTATGTTTACCAGGTGCTGGACGATTCGGTAACAATTAAAACGTGGTTAGTTCATATAGGCCTGAAAGTTTAATGTCTTTATTTCACAAGGCCGATACCAGTGAAATAATTTGCACAGGTCTAGACAAAAGCGATTAGACCAAGTAGGAGCAATCGAGTTCTTTGTCGCAAATATATATCTTTCAATGTACTCACAATGTCGCTGGGTAAATTCCTAGATGTACGGTAGTTCACCTAATTAAACTGAGCAGGTGCACCACACGGACACACACACCCACACTGTCAGTAGCACGTTTAGCGAAAACAACAAACGCGCACCAACATCTGGCGCCGTTGAGAATAAATCAGGGGCACAGTCCCGGTCCGTCACTAGCGTTGTTGCGGCCGGTGCACCACGCGGAAACATACACTGTTAGTAGCTCGTTTAGCGAAGACCACGAACGCGGGGAACGAACATCCGCCGCCGCTGAGAAATCACGGGCACAGTCACGGCGTCTCCGGCGTCCTTTTCGCTCTCTGGTTGCTTATGAAGCCGGACGGACACACTTGCCTAAGAAACAGTTCACTGAAGGGTATTTTCTTTTTACCCCCACACTTGCTGCTCAGGAAGATACAGGTCGCACACATGGAACCGGAAGCCTACACTGAGCCTCCGCTCGGGGCCGCTGCTCGTTGACGGACAAAGAAACCGGTTATCTTCCAAAGAGCAAAAATACCTTCTCACATTTGCCCCACGAAACCTATGCGAGGGAGAGAGGGTGCGTGGGGACCCGTCCTTGGTGCGTTCTACGCACCAAGGACGGGTCCCCACGCATTTGCGGACGACTGTCTATTGTTCAAGGATATTAACTCTACTAGGGACCAAGTTGTTCTGAACGAAAGCCTTAATGCAGTTTCTATCTGGTGCGATCGTTGGGAGATGAAGCTTAACCAAGAAAAGTCCTTGTACATGCGCATCACTAATAAAACGTCCTCTCATCAGTATGAATACCTTATTGGTGATAACTACATCTCTCGGACGATCAGCTTTAAATATCTCGGTATAACAATTTCTAGCAACTTATCTTGGTCCTCACAGATTGAACACGTTTGTGCGGCTGCCCGTCGAAAACTGGGTATGATAAAGCATAAGCTTAAGCACGTGCCTTCTCATGTGAAACTTTTAGCCTATAACACGTTGATAAGAACCAAGTTAGCAAACGCCCGTACAGTCTCGGATCCATTCACAAAAAAAGATATCAAGATACTGGAAGATGTTCAAAAGCAAGCAGCTCGTTTTATATTTAATCGCTACCACCCGCATGACTCACCTGCTGCCTTAATTCAAAGTAACAACATCATCTCTCTTGAATCCCGAAGGAAGCTAGCTAGACTAAAATTTCTTTATCAACTCTTGTTTAAAAAACTCCGGCTCGAATCGTCGCCCTTTCTTCGCCCATCCTCGACCAGGCGCACAAGGCATGACCATCCGTATGAAATAACTCCAGTATTCGCTCGAACAAATGTATTTAAATACTCCTTCTTTCCCAGAACCATAACAGAATGGAGCAAGCTACCTCATCACATATTTATATCTGACAATGTTTTGGAGTCGATTGAGCGTTTATTTGATGTGTAACTCTTTGCATTGTGTTTTATTTTCCTGTTCCCCACTACCGCCACCCCTCCCAACTTTGTTTTTAGCTATAACATGTGCTTTATTACAATTTTTGCATAATTTTCCCCTGTTCCCCTCCCCCATTTTACGGATTACCTGGTGTTGCGCTTATTTGACTTAACTTTTGTAACCCCCAATCCTGATTGGGCCGCAATTGGCCTGCAGTATTCCTAAATAAATAAATAAATAAATAACTACACACCCATTTCCCGGCTCGTCCGGCTCGTCTAGGCTCCCCCTCCCCTAGCGTCGGCTTCCAGTTAAGCCGACAGGCGCAGTCCCCGGCTCGTTTCGGCTTCCCCCTCCCCTCCTCGCGTCGGCTTCCAGTGAAGTTCGGCAAAACCGGGTAGTCTGGTAAACGAAAGTGGCTGCCGGTGACATTCCAGCGAAATCTGAAGACCCGCTGGGGGTAAAGTTCCAGCGAAATCTGTTTGCCGGCAAATATTCCAGCAAAGACTGGTAATCTGCGCTGGTTTCGGATGAAAACGGGCGAAGCTTGACCAGTTTCCATCGGATGTCACTGGAAGGTTTTGCCGAATTTTTCAATAGGGCGCATCCAGTTATGTGTATGTGAAAAATCCACTGATTTAGAGAACCATAATCTACAAGGCACAAGAAGCAGCCACGCGTACCTTCCTCAACCGCTCATGACCGTGACGTCAAAAAAGTCACGCGTAACGCGGTCAGCAAAACGTTATTAAACTTTCGTATTCCTCACTGATTGGTGCATCATTCAAATATTTTAGTTGTCATTATCTTGCAGTGTCCATTTTAAAAAGAGGATACCGTCGTCTTGGGCTCTGCCGGACTACGAAATCAAAGCGAATAATTTAGTTCTAGACACACCACAGTGGGAAATATTACAACCATCAGAGTTTTTAAGTCTTTCTAGGCAGACTTGACAATTAAAATGTGCCTCTTGTCAATATATTAAGAGCGCACATTTGAATATTATAAAGCAAAATACCTACAGCTAAGGGTCTCGTCCTTTCGTTTCACTAATGTGGTTCACAGGCGTGGTTGACGGAAATTCTCCTTCATAGGCACAGTGTTGGAATCTGAACATGCTGTGGCAGCTAGTGAAGGCCCAAGAAAATTTTTATGAGCATAAATTCGACTTTACCGCTTCTTGTTTTTGTTTCTACAATCACGGTGTAGGTAGAACATGGAAGTTTAAAAACGTTTACCAAACTGATTTTGTTTTTTGTCGGGATATCCTAGTATGCTGATGGATATAATATGGTCTAAGTTTAGACTTAGACCATATTATCTTAAATATGGTCTAAGTATTACTATCTAAGATTAAAAGTTTCTTACTTTTTATCTTAAATAAAATGTAACTAAATCTTTTATGTAGAGTAGTCCTCGTAAATGCCTGAACTCTAATATCACCGTAGAACAAATAATGGTTGTACGGGGATAAATACGGATATCTAATATCATGAGGAGAAAGAATTGTTTTAAAAACAAGTTCATCGCTCAATATTGTGTTCCAGATCCAATCGGCGATGAAAGAAAATCAGAATATATTGGTTTCATAATGTATCCGATTTACAAAAGGTAAAAAAACGTGTTTTAAAGACAAATGTATAGTTTTTTCTCTACCTGAAAGAGCCACACACCGAAGATAAAAATGTAGAAAATTTACCAACAACAATCGAAACAATGCGGAAGTGTAAGACGCGCACTTAGTAAGACGGAACAAAAGCTGATGTCTCCCCCCAACTCCTTCGGCTCTCTCAGCCATCCCAATCAATTCGTCTACACTCAGGGGTACCCCAAGAGCGTCTGCTAAGACCGTCCGTCTTCCAAATCCGCGAGGAACGCCGACGCCGGTCCGGAGCAGGGCGCGGAGCCAATGAAAAGAAACGGCGCGTCGCTCTTCTTGGGTGTCTGTCTTCATTGACGCGGCATTTGTGTAGCTCTGAGCGCGGGGTCAACCGTCAACTGGAGATCAATCCCCGGCAGCGTCGTCGGGCCTTCTGGTGATTGTGGCCGTTCTTTGTTTACGGGGCTGAAAAAAAACCAACGAATCTGGAGCATCGCAGGCCTTCACCGACAACAAACGGAAAAACGATTTTGTTTTATATATTTTTTCACGTACACCACATTAAGTTGGTCTTAATATTTGCTTGCTGTTATTTTGTTTTTACCGCGAAAGAAAAATTGCAGTAGGGTAAAAATTATGTAATACGTTTCGTTTACACAGGGAGCGTTCAAATATGAAGGATGGAGCGTAAAGGCGGACGAAATGAAACCTGGAGAACCTAGATCAACTACTGAGTCATCTCGTTGCCAGTTGCGCCACTGTATCTAGGAACCAAAAACGTTGAAATGAACCAAGACGCGGTATGACGTCATGCTTAGCGACGCAGGAAAATCTACTCTATCCCAGACTGCTTTATGCACCGATGATGCTCTCGTCATTTGCTCGCTGCTCGGTCGCCATCTGTCGGCAAACTTAGGCTTAGGCTCACTGATCTCTATTGTAGTATTGTGAAACTCGGATCAGTAGCCCGTCGGTAGCACCACCGTTGGCCTTTGCTTGACACCAGGCAATGCAGGTAAATCTATTAGAGAAGCATACAAAAGTAGGAATATTAAAGCTAATAAATAGTAAAGGAGTATTAAAGGCAATTATTTATAATATGCTGCGATGATTACATCGGCCGCATGAAGATTGAATTGGTATTCGTAAAGCGTTCGAACGCCCATTAAAAAATAAGACGTGCCATAGCACCCACGGCTGACCATTGCTAGCTTGCTCTGCTAGTGGAGAAAGCAGAGGAACTTGCTGTCGATAAGGCCGTCCTCGGGGAATGCAAAAAGTTCATGAATATCAAAAAAATTTCATATTAGCGGCGGCTTTCCGGGAATAAGCAAATTCCACATAGCAACGTCTTCAAGCTTGTCGTCTATTAAACCCAATTCATCGAAACCACTACCGACTCTGCGGTAACGCTAGGTAAATCTTGTCCTATTGTGCAGCACTACATGTTTCGCCCGAATGAGTCACTCTTGAACGCAATACATTTTTTTATAAGAACTGTGAGGGTTGGCAGTTCTAATGTTTATACACAAGCTATTTGGCGGGCTTCCCGACAAGCAGCCAACAAGTTTCAGTGTCGACAGCAGCTTAGAAACGGAGGAAAGGACACTTTTTTTTTTTTTTCAGAGTGTATCTATTGGTGGTGCCACCCGACATCAGCAAGACAAGTCCCGATCAGCGATCCAGCCTACTAGAATACAAATCAGTACGCAATCTACGTCTCCTCCGTCCCTGTGGTTTGCTTCGTCTAGCCGCTCTCGCAGCTGGCTTTCAATACAGTTGGCGCACCCAAAGGAGTTTTAATGCGCACGTACACTCACAACTCGATTGAAGGCAACGAGAACTTGCTGGAAACAACACTTCTGCGGCAACCCCACCAGGTGCAATTCTCAGCGTCCGTGTGTACGGTGCCTCATTCGCTGATTTCCTAAGCCTCGCTATGGCACTGTGGTCTAAACGATGACCCTAGCGCGTTGTCTAAAGCATCCGCATCACGCACAATTCCTACAGTTCATAAACCTGTTGGGTTCTAAATCTCCACCGGTGCGACACCAATTCAACACTGCCTTGCTACAATGGGACAAAAAGCTGCGTTACCACGGCTATGTCATCGGAACCCTTTTTTTTTTTTTTTCACATATTTACATGGTGGCTTTACATAACTGGGTTTCCTATTAGCCGAGATACTGAGGGGACATTTCGTGGCCACGGTTATTCCGTTATACATAGTTTCATATTTGGAGATAATGGGTGCCGCGTCCTGCCCACAGTAACCTCCTTGACAGGGACCTTGTGTATGGTGAAGTCCTGTCCAGCGCTCAGACTTGAACTTACATACTTAACTGGCTTAGCGGACTACAGGTATGTTCTGAGTTGACACAACCTGTGAGTGCAGCCTGTGGATGTGTAAAGACGAGATGTCGCCAAGTCCGCCCGGTACGACACGTCGTGTTTTGCATCCTTGGCGTAGTAAAAAACTGGCTACGGTTTCTAATTGCCTGCAGTAAATGGGACTGCTTGTCACTTGGAATACTCGGCCCTGTTCATCATTGGGCTGCACCATGCTGTAACAAATCCTGTGCCCCCCCCCCCCCCCCCCCCCGGGACATGCAACGTTTGTGTATATAACGCGGTGGATTGTGTATATAATGCGGTGCGACGTTGGTTATGGCTATGATGATTTTACCCACTTGAGTAGATTGTTCAATATGCGATTTGTGACATGGGTTCCGCTCAGAGATCGTTTGCTTGGGTAGCG
The DNA here is from genome assembly GCF_016920785.2 of Ixodes scapularis. Classification (NCBI taxonomy): domain Eukaryota; kingdom Metazoa; phylum Arthropoda; class Arachnida; order Ixodida; family Ixodidae; genus Ixodes; species Ixodes scapularis. Next base: position 188,544,127 of record NW_024609835.1, on the reverse strand, counting down.
GCTCGGAATTGGTTAACTGCGCGTACTCCGAATTCAGAGTGCGCCGTGGTAACAGCGCCAGTTTCCCATCGACGTGGTCCAGCTTGGCTAGCCTTTGCTGCCTGCCGGGCTGGAATATAGGCAAAATTCTTGAGTGTATTTTTCAGTTCTGCGGATTGTACAATAGTCATTGAGGCTACTGAACCATTACGTCATCGCAAGGAATGTGTAGAGTCGAAGAGCCATTACTACGTTTTGCGTTTCGTGGGTAGGTCTCTTTAGTGTTTTGCATTTCCTGTATACATTATCGGATGGTAGATGAGGCCGTCCATCACTCTTGATATTTATTATCATGTATAAACATTGATTGTTATATATTAGACACCGACACACTCCAACCCCGCCTCCATGCTATCGCACATTTGGGAAGTGTAATTCATGGAATGGGGAAAGACATGGAGCGTTGTGACATCAACGTTCAAGGCTCGAACATTGAACGAGAGAATCCGCTATCGCGCAGCACTACTCAGTCAGTGTCTCTCCGTGATGCTGAAACAGTGCCGAGTCTGAGAAGAGGAAACTCACGAGTCATTGGCTTCCTTTAAAAATGAAAACTGTACGCCTTACAAGAGCATATCACCCCAGAATTGACGAACGATTTGAATCTTAATCAGAAAACATCAAGGTTCCTGCACAAGACCGTGCAGAAAACAGTGCCCGTGATATGTGCCAGGTTTGCCTTTCCGCACAATAAACTCATCCCGTCTCCGCCTTGTGGGCCCACCGAAACAACGCTACCCGCCGCCAATATCAATGCGCACGTACACTGCTCTTAAAGTCCTCTTAAAACGAAGTGCTCTTAAAACTCAACTTTGCCTCCCCACTTTTAAAACACGTGGGATGATGTCCTCCTTGACCATTCCCGATAAATACTACTATCATCCTCCTTTGCAGAGATCTTTAAATTGTATACCTGCACTTCACACTGGCCGTCGCTTAGATAACGCCTGCAGGCTTCTCTTATCCATTCCTAGCGCAACTACATTTAAAATTTCTCTTCTGCTGCTCTCTACTAATAATTGAAATACATTACCAAACTCAAAAGTAAAGGTATCGGATATCTAAAATTTATTGAAGCAGTTGACACCTTTTACGGCCTGTGGCCCACTTGTTTTGTATCCTTTGTTTGTTTTGGAGCGCAGCTCTTAGGCGCCCGTTTCCGGCTTGAGCGGCGTCGCCGTCGCCGTCGGCGTAACCAAGGTCACCCCAAGGTCACGTGACCCCCGAGGTCACGTGACCCCTCCCAAGGTCACGTGACCCCCGAAGTCACGTGGCCCCTGCCAAGGTCACCCCGGGGTCACGTGACCCCCAAGGTGACCCCCACGTTACCCCGAGGTCACTTGGCCCCCTCCCAGAGTTCACGTGACCCCCCCCCCCCCCCCCCGAGGTCACGTGACCCCCTCCCCCCGAGGTCAGGTGACCCACGGAGCATATTAAAAAATGAGGGGAGGAGGAAAACAAGGAGGAGAAGGAGGAGAGGTGTACCCTCCCCTCAGTACCCTTCCCTGCTCCTCAAGAGCTGCGCTCCCATTCGGCGTTACAGGGAGTTGTAAACGGCTTTCACTTTTTTCTTGTTCGTACTCTTTACCTAAATCGTACAAAGACGGCCTGCATCCCCGCTCCTTACGTAAAGGCCCACGTGGGCATTTAAGGAATCAAATATTAAAATGAAATTAAACTTTCTCACCCCCTACTTTCAATGGTTTCCTACCAACAGCAGCAGTGCAAGCGGCAGCAACAGCGGCACTTGAGGGGCACCGGCTACTGCATCCAACACGTGAGGGCTGTTCAACGTCAGGGTGGACCTGATCTCCAGCTATGGGGCTCGCCGCAGTACTCCAGACATCAAACCCAAACCCTAGCCAGGCTTGAGCGAGGTATTAGACCCACCCAGCTTCGCGCGTTGTCATGTTCAGAACCCCCTCCACCTCAAAGGCTACCACAAAGCTCTGGGGGTAACTGCTCAAACTCCTCCAGAACCCGAGAGCTCCCCCGGTCGGCAGATTACTCCAAGACTTGAGGGCAAAAGTATGGCGCCCAATGTACACCCCGATACACCATCGGCGTCTCGATCGCCGCCATATTTGAATTCACATCTCAATAAACACGAAGCGACATAAAAAGTCTTTCCAATCCGTCAGCAGCTGACATTATTTTACGATTTTATTACACGTTGCTGCTATATTGTATGATTGCGGTTCGTTCCGCCGTACGTACGTTCCTATTGATAAAGTGAAAGGTAAAAACAATTTTCATTAAGCTGAATTAGAAATAGCCATTGCGGGACCACAGCACACATACGGTATAACTCATTTGCACCTATATTTCTCTTTCTTTTCTTGACACAAGAATTAGGTAACACGCAAAGCCCCTCATTTAACTGGTCAACAGTCATTCCCGCCGACAGTAAACATCTACAATTATGTTTTCAGTGGTACATGCTTCCATCATGAAGTGTCTCACCACAGTAGCTGTTCATGCCTGTTATTAAGAAACTCTGGATTTGTTTTGTGTGCACCCTGATAAGATTACAATTTTGCGTTGACGTACGTTGCTAAACATATGGATTGCCACACATTACCTATTAGCAAGATTTCTCCTTCGTAGATATAGCAACTATATTTTCCAGTTTTTTTATATTCTTTAGATCATTGATCTCAAGATAATAAAGATAAGCCCCTCATTCTCTATCAAAGTTGGGTAATGACGATAACAGAAGAAGGATCTAGGATTCACTTGACACGACCTTCACTGTGCTGTGACTCACACAAGCAGCACACAAGGGAAGAAAATTAACTATACAATGCATAGTGTACTTGATATGATATATTCCTGTAAAAGCGCCTTTCAGGTAATCACAGCAGAAAGGCAACGTGGAGGACTGCGGTATCACATCCCGTAAACGTTTTGTACCACCTGTCTCAGAAATACTCCTCCGCATGGAGCCATTTCGATACCCGGCACTCAGATGCGCGGCCGGCCCCAATCGCAACATTATCCGCGAAAACTTAACTTCCAGGCAGAGTTCCTATTTGCTAGGCTGTGCATCCCTGATGTTTAAAAACTGCGACAAATTTGCTGCTTCACTGCTCTCAAACATAGACAAAACCTGCTGTTGCCGCATCCACAGCCCATGATGAACTAATGCATCGTGTTTCTGATATAAAATATCAAGTAGTTCTTCATTCTTGGAGCGCCATGCTTTTTAGCAGCAGGCGCTCCAAAATAATTTCACGCAAAATAAAAATGCATGCATTGCTGGGATAACCTCTGAGGAATAAAAAAATGAATCAAATATACTGTTCACAACATAATTTCCGCGAGAGCCTAGGTAATATTCGCGATTTTCTTACAGTGGACATCTATCCAGAAAAAACACATCCACGTGAATATATAATTTAATTTTTACCAATAAATGACATACCGCTGAGACTGCAAAAAGTGTTCGCTTTCCAAAATATCCTCGAAATCTGCGCATGAGAACATTCACAAATTTGGAAGCCGGCGAAATATCAGTACCTCAAATTTATACAGGGTTCTTTCTTGGCTTCACAGTTTTGCTTAAAAAAAAAGCAGTGAAAGCTGCAGGAATGCGGTCTTTGCAGGTGAGCTAAACCGCAAGGCGGAAATAATGTAGGGGCATACCGGCCACCATAATCAAATAAAGAACTAAAATGTTTTCATTAACATTTTAGTTAGTGAAAGTAGACATGGCTTCAATTACCAACATGCAGAGCGTCATTGAAAACCACTGAATCAGTAATATTGTTGACCAGTTAGAATGCTAGCAGTGACTCAAAACGGCAGATGGGCGATGAAAAAACCGCGCGGGAGCGTTAAAGCATCGGTTGTCTTGCTCCTGCTGCACGAGTAATAGCTTCATGTTCCACCGTGCTTTCAACGGGCTCTACGTCTTTCGAAAATTTACTGATTTAGAGATTTTTGATGATATTATGAAAGCGTTAAGTTAAAACCATATGTTTGTTTAGACTTTAGTTTGTTAGTTCATCATTCGACTTATCATGACAATTATTTCCCTATGTTATTCACTTGTAGCCTTAGGACTCACCTGCAAAAAGCGCATTTGTGTAGCCTTCAGTGCGTTTATAAATATATCTGTAAAATATAAAAGTTCAAACTGGGTGCAAAATCGTGGTTCTCGCGAATGACTGGACACGTTGTTGAGACAATAGATTATTTTCTTGTTTAATTGTGAGGCGAGACAGACAGTTAAAATGAGTTCATTTAAAATACTAAAAACTAGAAAGAAAACATATCAAACGCTCGTGATCACCCATCCAAGATTTCTGATCGAATGTTTTACACGGACAATTTATTTCAATCCAATATTTCGGCGGTGGTGTAGGCGTAACAGAAAAAAGTAACGAAGTACGTTACTCAGTACTTGCAAATAAAGGGAACGAGTTTCCGTTGCCGTTACCGACAAAATGTAACGCAGGTTACATTGGCGTTACTTTTTAATTGCGAGCTAAAACGTTTCCTATTTCAATATTAGAGGTGCGCATAAGTGCCATAGACAAGACAGTATGTCCATGCAGAAATGCAACGTAATTGCCTTCTTTTTCTTGTGGTTCCACCTGAATAGTAACAAACAAAAACGCGGAAATATGTATGCGGCTGATTTATGACATCTCGGCAGGAAACGTAACAGAAAAACCGCCGTCCCGCATTTGCGTACAAAGTACAACAACCTGAGTTTGAAACTTTGAGCACATTTTATTCAGAACTTAGCGGAGTACAAATAATCACTGAGAACAACCTTCCCCTTTCGCGAATGACATTACGCTGTTGCACTTCAAGAACAGCTGAACTGTCGAAACTGACAGCTGATATTTCACCTCGATTCTTGGCGAACACGTCCGCGTCTCCGCTAAATTCAGCATTCAGCTTATTCGCTCCATGGCACTGCCGCGTTTTCTTTGAGGAACAGCTTCTGCACTAGAAGAAAACTTGTTTTAACTCTGCCAATGCAAAGTTGTGTAACACCAGAAGGTACCGCGAAAGCATGTCATCCCCGCAAGACACGCAAATGCGCGAATTTGTAAATATGCTTTCAAAGAAATCTTTATTTTCTGCTGTGTTCGCTTTTGAGCGGAAGCAGGGTTCTGATGATATGAGTCGACAAGCCACAAACAGACCGTCACCTCGTTCTTGACGGCACCGAGGGCCGCATTTCGCTTGACTTCATCCAGAGCCCACAACACACTGAATCTCGGGAGCAGTACAATGGCAACTACCAGGTGTTTTCGATTCATCACACCCTGAAACCTATACCAGCGGAATTTACATTATAATTGCAAAATAACCGCTTCTCCAGACCCCAATGAACGAAACTTGTAGGCGCTCCGATCGCCCCACGTATTTAACCCGTTAAGGCGCACGACCCTCTGGGGGAATTCCCCGTGTCCAGGAGGAGCGTGGCAAAGAATGGCACGTCCAATCTCGACTGAGATCTCCGTTCGTGCGATGTTATTAAACACCGCAGAGTAAAAACAATAATTCGTTTCGTCGATCACCCGCGGTGGACAGCGGAAGTCGTAAGCCAAAAATTTTGAAATGTACTACTCCGCGGGAACATCGATCATAAAGCCTTTCAACAGACGGTTTTACCGTTTTCACTCTCGCAATCGACCTTACATTTTTCGGTGATCTGAAGCCAAAATAGATTCAGCTAGACGTTCTCAGTAGCACAAGCAAGCCACCTGCTCATTCTCAATCATCTTTATGAGAGCATCTAACGTGGAAAGCCAATACCCGCTGTGAGCGTGGTTGCCAACTTGCAGAACAATAAGAGCGCATCAGACATGATTCGTTAGCTATAATAAAACGTCAGACGCTGTACCAATAAAGTGAAAACAAATACCTAAATTAGACTAACTTCCTTTACTCCTTGATGAAGCTATGCTCGTGAAATGGCAACAGCCTGAGAAATCCTAGCTTTCGGAAAATGACGTCAATGTCTGTGCACTTTTTTATAAACGTGTTTATAGCGTCCATGGCCTTAAATGTAGAATTCCACTTGGTAACATTGGCCGATGTACATAGGTTCCGCAGTGGACCTTGATCAGATCAACTGCTTGCGCGCCTGCTTGCGCGGCCTGTCCCTGCTCGTCCCAGAGTGTCTGGCACTTGGTGAACAAACTTTGTTTACTTGAGGAGTATTCTTGATCAGCACCGTCTGCACGAGCCGCGTCAACGGCAGCGATGCGGTTCAAAGTGTGTGAAGAGCACCGGTGTTGTGGTGGCAGGAGGTATACCTACCTTCTTCGACGCTATCGATAAGAAGACATCGTTTAACGGGCTCACAATTATCGTAGCCTTAATCGCTGTCTTGGTTCTCAAAGATTCTCCACAGTTTCAGGAATATATAGGTATGTGGAGAAACACAGTTAAAACAAATGTAAGACCGACTTACCAAAAAAAGTTCACTAAAATTGGCCCAGTGTCCGTGATAACCTTTATAAACTTGCCTGGTAGGTCGATCTCGATTACTCCCTCTAGTGTCGTGGCGTTTTCTAAAGACGCATACGGCGGTAAGTCAAGACTGCGTATTTTCTTTCTAAATTTGTCGGGTCCAGCCACAGCACTGTCTCTGCCACGTAAGATCTCCGAAAGTTATCTCTAAGAGAACTATCAATTGCGATCTATATCTAGGTTCGCTAAACCATAAATGATATTTGTCTTATTCTATAAAGACGGGATTGTGCGCGGACAACCAATATTTAGAAAAATGCGGCCTCGTAGATAGTGGTAAAACAAATTGCTTGTGTATTTATTGAAACACTATTAACAAAAATATTTTACAAATAACTAAACTTTAAAAATCGAATGTTATACCTATTAAACAAAATCATGTATTTGAATAAACTGGTAACTCAAAGGGGACGCAGAATTGTTTGAGGCTATGTGCCCAACATTCAAGGCCAGAAGCCAAGAATGTTGAGGATATTAGTATCATATTCGGGCTGAAATAACTCCGACGCCGCGACATTAGGCTCCACATTTTACCTCTCCAGATGCCCTGCGATACGAATCGCAAAAGCAGTGAGGCCGAAGCCAATCATATAATAATCCGTCTGTCCCACGAGCGCGCTTGCGTTTGGCATTCCTTCAAGTTTGGAAGTGGAGCATGAAGCACTGTAATCTTTTTTGTTTGGGACAGCTATGGATGGTTCAAAAATACACACAAAACAGCACATTGCCTCAAAAACAAAACTGCGGAGACCAACTGTCGCTCATATGGTTCTAAATAGATAGCAATTGAGCTAAGAAGCAACGTTCCTGTGGAAGGGGTCCAGTTAACAGTCTGCGGCGACTTACACAAAGTGGAGCTCTTGAAGCGTCGAGCGTAAACTCTCTTTCAATCCATCGAAGCCCACTTTAAGACATGTCATGAGCATTGGACGCGCAAGCACGTTCCTGTTCTGGACCTGCTGTTTTAAGTAACTTCACAAATGAAGGCCCGTCCACGACCTAGAAAGGCTGAACAGCATTAATTACTACATCTTCAAAATGCGTGACAAACAGCACCTAAGGTACGGACTGATGAATGTTGAAAGCAAGCTTGGTTTGATTTGTCGGTTGTGTCAGAATATATATATATATATATCAGGATGTCGAACCGGAACCGAACCGAACCGAAAACCGGAACCGAACCGGTATTTTTTCCGGAACTGAACCCGAACCCGAACCGTTATATAGTTATTGCGATGAACCCGAACCGGAACTGAATCGGAAAAAAATAACGGTTACCGGCTCATGTCAAAACGGTTCGGCCACGCGCTGTTGACAATGAATGTGCTATCAATGCCATTTGTTCTTTAAGGGCCGTCAACTGACACACACCTCGCTTACATATTTTTCTTCTCCACTCAGTCTTAGGAATACAAACGCTGCATTCATGAATCCTGACAAACGCTGCATCCATGAATCTTGACATAGGAACCAGTATTGCGCTGGTCGCGGCTTGCACGGAAGAAAGAAATTCCGAAGGCTGTGCAAAAAAAAAAAAAATCGCGTAACGAGATTTTATTTCCCTACAATCTCGTAAATCCTAAATGCTGCTGTGTGCTCATTTCATAACACGTTTCTAGAACGCGCGAGTTCTTGAAGCTTGCTTCCATCGGAATGAGAAAAGAAAAGGCTGCGGAGTTTGATAATGTGTTTTGTGTTTGTGTTTTTAGTGTTTTTCATATTTCCTTATCTTGTTTAATGTAAACTTCTTTAAGAGTCTAATTTGAGTTACCGAAGGCTAGTTCAAATAAAGAAAGCTGTATTTTCTCCCCACTGTTCCTTCAATTGCTTAGACGCCGAGGTGGCGGGATAGTTAGCGAGTCTACTTGTAAATGGGTTTTTAAGGAGGTCGCGGATTTTACAGCTACTGCGTCGGACCCAATTAGATGAAGTCCGAATGCGTAAACGTCGGCGAGGTAACCTTTGAGTGCACATAAAGAAACCATTCCTGGTAGAAATCCCTGAGCCTTACACTACGATGTATCCTGTTTCGTATGTGCTGATTTCAGATGTTTTATTTGTAATTTATTTTGATGTTGCAATTTGTCATTTATAATTTCCGAACCGGTTCGCGAACCGGTTCAGCGCCCCGAACCGGTTCGCGAACCCCTTCGCGGATTGAATTAATCAAACCGGAACTGCACCGGAACAAAATAAATTTACCTGAACCTGAACCGTAACCGAACCCGTATTTTTTTCGGTTCGACACACTGATATATATATATATATACTCCCCTGTGCGAAACAGCGCCGTATTGTTTGAAGACCGGTGGCTTTGCTGCGTTTTCAAAGAGTTTAGCGTTTTTCTTTCTTCACTTTTTCCTCGGGTAAGTTCGTTTTTTAGCAAATTTTACGAAAAAAAAATATGCACCATCTGTGGGAAACGCGGCACAAAATTATAGCGCGATAGTTTAAGAAACCGAATTTTGCGGTCGATTTAAAGATACTGGTCGCTATTTGGGACACTCGTTATATATCACATAGAAAGCACATCGACACTCACCCTACGTATCGGTGAGTGTATTGTATTCATAAAAGGGTATTTTGTTGAACTTCATGCCCCTAATTATCGTCCAAAATCATCTTATTATGAGTTTTTACTATTTCACATTTTTGTTTTTTAGCAGAGAGTGTTGTTATTACAAGATGTTTTGTCACATTCCATCCAGAGCCGTGTATATGCACGTAGCCTACTAAGGACATACGATTAAATAAATACATGGTCTAAGTAAAGCTCAGAAAAATGTGGAACGCAGTTAATTGGTTAATGGCAGAAGGAAGCATTTTAATCCTACCCTGGTAAGTTATACGAAACCTACTATTTAACGGAATGAATAATTAGGCGAGTTGGTACGTATTCTTCTTAAAACATAGTAAATATGTTTTTATTACTTTCTATATGTTTTGTGTTAATATGCAAACATAAGTAACTTTTTTTTTACCTGAAGCACGGGCGTGGAAATATGAAAATATAAACAGTTTGATATACAAAAGTGTTTATTTTTCTATGCGTTTAAAATTTTCACAAAATTAAGCAGCTACTTGATGTACGTGCGAAACACCCCATGTCTTATTGGCTTGACCGTGTTTTTTTTTTCTAGTGTATACTGGTCCTCACCTAATTGTATAGGAAAAGCAAGCCTCCCGAACAAGAAGCCGCACATATTTGTTATCTCATAAGCGATTTTATATTGTTCGCCTAGATTTTCTTTTTTTCGGCTTGGGAGGGGGAGCGAATTTATTATATTTTACGCATTCAAAAGCTAATAAAATAGCATTTCACTCAAGTTTGAGACATTTAGTTACGATACAACTTTTGTTCTGCCATCGTGTTTTTTCAAATACCATTACCTCTCAAATTCCTCTTACGTTGGTAGTCATGCCCATCTGTCTCCAGGCTTTTAAACCAGAAGACCTTGCTTGCTTCGTTAGGACTGCGCACTCTCGGAGAGTCTAGGCACCATGGCGGGAGTGCGGACAGGATACTTTTTTTCTGTGGTAAATATGTCAGGTTCTTGATATTTTTTATTTTATTTTGTCAATATTATTCGGTTTGTGTCAACACGAATTTGAGGATCGTGATGCTTCGCAAATGCAATAGCCGCTGAAAGCTTGTTGACCCTCCCAGAACCAAAAAAAATAAACTTTTTTTGGCACTATTAGAAAATGTTTCGAGAATCTTTAGATGTCTTAAAACTATACAAGAAAAAAAGTAGTATTGTTTATGGTTAACTTTATGAAAAACAACTCGTGTATTCTGAATGAATTCATGACCTTTCTGTCTGGCCGCTATAGACTTTACATAAACTAATAGAAAACGAATATGATCCGATAAAAGCTGCGCAACCGAATGTTCGCGTACTCCCTAAGCGTGTTCAAGCTTTGAAATTAATGCATTCATACCATGCTATTCATATCGATACACTGCGTATCCGATGTTGATAGAGCACTTACTTATCTAAAATTGTGGCTTCTATATCAGTTTAAAAAAAAGACGGGTCAGTAGTATAGAAAGCAATTCCTACTCTATTTTAGATGTACACTAAAGATGTTCCTGGATATATTTCTCGCCTATTGCGGCGTCTTGATGTATTATAAATCTTCATTGTTTTAAAATATTGCGATAGGTTTCATTCAGATAATTATATGTACTCTAGTTATACGAACGGTTTCAGTCGCGTGTTGCGATTAGCTAATCCAGCTAAAAACCACGTTTTCGAGAAGAGTTATATTCCTTTGTTTTCTAACATACAAGCTTTAATCGTTAAGTCGTGAGAATTACCGTAAAGGTTTAGAAATTTATCATATAGCCCTAACGGCGTTTGCACACCCTGCTCGTAGAAGTTAGCCGCATGAAATTTCAGTCAACAGCTTTGCAAAGAGTAAAGGCATATTTTACGACTGAATTATATTGTAAACGTTTCTTGAAGTATTGATATCAAAACAGCAGTACTATGTGTTACAAGATCGGAAGAGGTAAATTATCGGTTCTCGTGAAGTTTTTATCCACTACCTTGTCATAAATTTAGTCACAAAAAAAAAAAAACAATGAGTGTACCTGTTTCCACAGTCATATTACTTGCGGCTAATGACTATTCCTGACTCAGTTTGCATAACAAACAAGGTGTTGCTGATAGTATTTAAGATACGTGATTTAAATAGGATGCAGTTTAAACTTTGTTTCGATTCCGCATTCGGTCCCAAAGTCTGTTCAGATTTCCAAGGACACCAGATACCTTACAGATATTTTGTTTTCACTTTCGTAGATGAAATTGCTATAAGTAGCGTGATGACATAAATATCTCATAAGTCTCACCGCTCATTTTAAATTTCAATTGAAAACAATACTTTAATCCTGAGGTCGTATTGTTAAAGAGTGAGCTGTGCAGGTTCAGAGAGAGTCATTATGGAGCCACGAGGCTAAACAGTTTTTCGGAAGGCTTCGAGGTTGGAAGGGAAGGTAGTTATTCCTAAAAAAAAAAAAACGGCTCCATAAAATAGTAGTGCGCAGCTCTTAGGCACCCGTTTTCGGCTTGAGCGGCGTCGGCGTCGCCGTCGCCGTCGGCGTAACCGCGCAGTGCATTATGGGAAATGTCCCATAATGCACAGCGCGGGAAACTTTGACGTCACGAGGTTCCAGCGCGGTGCATTATGGCACAATTTCCATGATGCAACGCGCGGAGAAGAGGAAAAGGGGAAGGGGAAGAGAGGGGGAAGGAGGAGGAGGGAGGAGGAGGGGAGGGGAGAGGGAGAGCAGGAGGGCGAGGGGTAGCAGGAGAAAGAGGAGGGAGGAGGAGTGGCAGGGAGGATGAGGAGGTGATGAGGAAGTGATGAGGGGAGAAGAGGGGATACCCTCCTCTCTGTACCCTTCCCTCCTCCTCCTCAAGAGCTGGGCTCCCATTCAGAGTTACAGGGTGTTGTAAACGTCTTTCACTGTTGTAATATGTTTATTAATCGCAATCTTCACCACCCAATAGCATATTTTGACGAGTTGTCTTGAGTTATTCTAGCGACGATGTGCCCAATGACGTATTTGCAGCTTCGGCAGGTTTGTAAAGAAACAATAAATAATCAAACGTTTATCAATAAATAAACACGAACCATAGAAAGGAGGAGTGAAAGGAAAGGTACGATACCCTTACGAAGGTTTTTAACGTGTCAATCTCGTAATTTTTAAGGAATATTATTTGAAGGGACACAGAAACAGAAGTAATTTGTTGCACGACTTCGATCATTAACCGCAGACGACGACTTCGATCATTAACCGCAGACGACGCTACAAAGGAAGAGTTCGAAAGATCATTGAAAACTATTTAGCAGGGTCTTTAGCGGAAAACATAAGTGTGGTCTCTGTTTTGGGCAAGTTCAGGTGAAGAAAGCATAGGAGCTCCAAAGTAAAACAGAACATCCCAAGCAGCGCATTATGACCGCCTCAAGCTTGAGCCAAACTGGGCAGCCGGGGAAGTTTCACTGGGCATAGATTTTCTTCTAACTTTCAATCAGCCCACTCCAAACTCGTAAAACAAAGCATCGCATTTTCCTGTCTGAGTACAGCTTTAACAAGCCCATGCATCCGCGAATTGAGTTCCAGCTTCATGTCCCAAATTCAACGGCTCAAGGATTCGGGGTATCCTAATTTGGTCATTACTTCAGCTTGCGAAAAAAACGTGAAATACCTTAAAACAAATCCAGAGATCGAGCAACGTGACCTCGAGCAGAAACAGAATAGTAAACTTCAGTCATACCGTACATCCACCGCCTTTTCCACGGACTCAAGAAAGTAGCCTCGAGATACAATGTGAATGTTTTTTTTTTCCGCCCGCCACAAGCTCAGCTCTGTGTGCTCTGCAGTCAACAAACGCGCGAGAAATGACGATCCCACGTCTCAAAGCCGCTGCAGCATCAAAAACGGAACGCAGTTTGTCGCCTGCATAGAAGGTGGGGTCTACAAAATTCCGTTTTCATGCAGGCGTGCCTACATAGGACGAAATGGGCGTCGCCTCAACATAAAACTACGAGAACACCACAGTTCTATGAAAGGAACCGCTCACACACAGCTCGCGATTCATTGCCGGGATTGCGGATGCCAACGCCTTCTTAACAAAACGACAGTGATGTACCGACACAACCACAAACTACCCCGAGAAATGATGGAGACGTACCACATTACACAAAACGAATCATTGTGTGTGAGCCAGCCCGCAGTGACTTTGATGAATAGCTAGATCGGCTTTTTGGATCTCGGATAACTCGGCCGGTATTGTGTTCGGTGAAAGAAGAAGCGCAGGGCAACGGAGTGACATGCCTGCACGAGCAGCAGCAGCATTATACGTATTTTGTTTTCAATAGAATCAGTTGCTAGTTCAGCGCTTGTCCTGTGTTTTCTCCTCTGTCTGTCTTTGTCCTAGTCGCGCTGTAAGTTATAATGAACTCTTACCAACTCCCCCAATTGTCCATGCTGCTAAGCCCTAACAGTTTGGTCTTTTTTTTTTTTTTTTTTTGGTGAGCAAATTTGGACGGCAGCAAGACTGCTTTTTAGAAGTGTGAACAAACCCTACGTTGTAGCAAAAATGCGCCTATCAGAGAGGTTCAACTCTTAGAACCATAGCTATACTTACTGCCCTTATAATGTGAGGCCTAAGTGTCCTCATTCCGCCAAAATATGTGAAGAGGTAGGTATTGGAATCTATGGAAGAAGCATAGCAATGTTAAGGCATCGAGATGTAATGGTTCTTTAAACAGTGCTAACTGTATTGTTGGTTTCATTTCTGAATTGTGTCGTGTGGTCTCTGTTTCTTTTTGTCCTTAAATCTCAGTGATTTTCTGTTTTCATGGTTTGCCGGGTTTCAGCAGACCCGTCCTTGGTCTTTAAAACGTTATTTTTTTAAAAAGTAAACGCAGTATATGTCTGTTCATGCAGGCTTAGGCCATCCCAACAATATCATGACTGCTTTCTGCTGATCGTTTTCATAACCTAAGTATAATTATGTTAGAACCCAGGGAACCATTTCTGCAACTGTGATATATCCCTCATTGCCTCGACGCACGCATTATGAATTCTGGGAACTGGATGGAAATAGTGTATTAGGTTAACCACTATCTTTCGATGATTTTCCCAGTGATGCTGCCGCACTCCACGAATGCGGCCACCGGAATTTCTCATTCAGCCACTTTAGGGCGCGCAGCATTCAACCGGGTGAGGCGTTTTCAAAAGTGGAGGATATAGTGGTGCCTAGATTAATGACTTTCAAGAGAGGGCCCGAAAACAACGAAAACAATGAATAATCCAAAGAACAACAATTACGGCGCTCTGTCTCATGTGACAAAGGTATCCAGAACTTGTAAATAGCCTTTAAGCTGATAATCTGTAGGAATCTCATGCAAATATGAAGGTAACCCTCATGCAATTATGAATGTAACCCTCATGCAAATACGAATGTAACCTAGAAATTGTGTAATAGAGGTGCCAATCAATCTTTATTATCACCTTGGAACTTCAAAAGAAATCAGTGAGTTTCTGCTGACTGCCCAGTCGTGCGTAAATCGGGGACGCATAATGGGGGTTTTACTGTATCTACTGTGGGACACATTTCATGCACTATAGCATAATGTGTAGAAGTTTCTTAAAAATTCCTGAGTGTTCTCTTTAAAGACTAGCGTTTTCAAAATTAAACAAAACCAGGAAACTGCTTTAATAAATGACACAGATCAAGCCTGGAATGAGCTGGACAGCGAATGTTTTATTTATCTTCAATAATACTTCCGAGTCCACTGCTGCATGCTGGAATTTTACAAATTCAGAACTTCCGGAGGCTGCAATCACAGAGTGGAGAAGCGTAATTATAGTTGGAGGCACATAATACAGCCCATGTGCAAGTTCTCTTAAAGGGACAGTTGCATGGCTGTTGGGGACACAGCTAATAGTAATCAATACTATTGATTACTATTACCTTGGCCCACACGCGACTGTCGTTTATTCGGAATGAAAATTAACTATATAGGGTTATTCGGCCAGCCCAGTCATCATCACTGCACAAAGCATTTTTGTTTAATAGTGCGATTGATACCTCACTTACACACTCTTTCCTTTTTTCTAAATATTATATTCCCCATGCAGTTCTCTGCTTGTTTTGTCATTGTATCTAGCAAGAATCTGAACATGGTGCAGCACCAAGGAACTGGGGCATCTACTACAGTGAAAGGCGAGATGGCCAGACAGGCTAGCTCGCGTTGCAGCCGCGTGCTCACGGCCACGTTTATTCATACACCTGCCCATTCGGCCAATATACAATGCTCCTCACAATAGTGGTATCTGATACACAATGCCTAAGGCAAACAAATTTATTCTTGTATTTTATGCTCCAAGGCACAGACGGCTGCTCTGGGCTGTTGATTGTGTGGCAGAGCCGAGCCATCTTATTGGGTGCCAAAAACACCACAGGAATGCGGTAGCGCTGACCGACTTCCCATAATTGTGTGACACTGAGTGTATGGTATCACAGCTATTCTTACATTGGACCTCTCACGAGTGGGTTTGTTTATGCAGAAGCAAGGCTACCTGCAGATGTGTAAAATTCAGGTCGCCAAAAGCCGGTTAAAAAACGTTGAGGCATAAACACACCTGCTCGTGAGAGGCGCAATATGAGACCAGATGTGGTACCATACTTACACTCAGTGTCACACAATTCGAGGAAGCCGGTCAGCGGTACCGCATCACTGTGATGTTCTCGGCACACAATAAGATGGTTTGGCTCTGCGACAGAATCAGCAGGCCCAAGTCCCCGTTTTAGCTTGGCAGCATAAAACACAAGGATAACGTTGCTGGGTGTGCCATGAGTGTTGTGTATCAGATACCGATGTTGTGACGAGCAGTGCATATGGGCCAGATGGGCAGGTGTGTGAATGACCGTGCCCGTGAGCACGTGGCTGCCACGCGAGCCAGCCTGTCTGGCCACCTCGCCATTCACTGCAGCAGATGCCTATGTTTCCCGGTGTGGCATTATGTTAAGATTCTCGCAGATACAATGACAAAACAAACAGAGAACTGCGTGAGGCATATGAAATTTGGGAAGAAGGAAAAAAGCGTGTAAGTGAGGCATCAATCGCCCTATTAAACAAAATGCTCTGCGCCGAAGTGATGATGACTAGGCTGACCGATGGACCGTATATAGTAAATGTTCTTTCCAAATTAAAAACAGTTGCAAATATACGTTGTGTTGTCCACCTTCGTCTTCGTCGTCGTTGTTTTTGGTACCTTTAAACCTCTAATACAATTAGCAAACTAGCCTTATTACCCCCTTTACTATTAGCTAGCTCTGTTCATCAATTCGTCTGTTCATCAAACACTTCCTTACCACCAGCCTGTCACAGCCATTCGTGCACATGCGCTCATCCAAAAGGCATTCATATGGATGTAATCACCGTATTTGGTTCTATTTTTATGTTTCAGAAAACCTTTCGAGACATTGCGGTTCCTGAAGCGCAGTTAAAGCATGTCGACACGAAGCAGCCATCCATTTACGTTCAGGAACTCGCGGTCATGGTATTTGGAACTGGGGCCCTGACAAACTGCTGCCATACTGGGTCGCTAATGAAGGGAAAGCTTCCTAAATAGGGAGTTAAGGATTTGATAGGTGAGTACATTGCCGTAAAGAAGAAATGGCAAGGCACTATTGCAATCAAACTTAACAGGAACAAATGCTAAGTCTACTCTTGACATATATTGGATTTAAATCCTGGACAAAAGCTCACCGGACAGAAGCTCACCGGTCAAAAGCTCACCAGGTGAAAATTTCATGTTGGTCTTAACGCGGGCGCAAATAACTTAGGTGCATGCGTTCGACAGTAAAACACAACAATGAATTAAATCTGATAGGCACATGGATGGTTGATTAGAGTGGAAACAAGTTTATGGACTGGTTAGAAGCAAGTGCAGTCGCCTACAGGCTGAATCCAGCAGTCTTGGTAGATTTCGGTGTACCTTGAACCACTTGCAAATAATTTGCAGACGGTTCTGGCATACCTTGAGTCAACCCAGATTGATCTTATCAGCTTCAGCTCCACTCAGTTTGGTGACCTAAATTTTGGTCCCAAATCGTTGCTTCTGTGCCTGTTATTGCTTACTTGTCGGCACCGTTGCATGAGGCGGGGTACCTCCAGGGCCGGCCCTAGGGGAGGGCGACCTGGGCGATCACCCAGGGCGCCATCAAAAAGAGGGCGCTACCGCGCTTTCCTATCGTGTTTTTTGTTAGCTTTTTAATTTGTTTGAACATGGCGCCCGACACGATTCTATATGCTCGTTCGCCGTTCGTTTTTGGAATGCGGTTCTCGCCGGACCAAACTTTTGTGTTGGACCACTAGTCACATGCTTATTAACAACGTGATGCGTACCTACTAGATAGGGGTGTATAAAAAGACGGGGGGAGGGGGGGCGCCACGGCCGGAGTTCGCCCAGGGCGCTTGATGGTGTAAGGCCGCCAATGGGTACCTCTTCTTCTAAAAATGGTGCAATGTCCATTGCGTCCGCACTTTGGCCCAGCTCGTGATTCACCGGGTAGCCAAAGAAAAAAGGTGACCTATTGTCTGGGTTTGCGAAAAAAACGGGTGAGCTTTTGTTCGGTGAGCTTTTGTCTGGTCACCATTGGACTTGTGCCTCGGTAGCCATGGATAGTTTTTTCATTTGCTTATGTTGAGGCATATGCCTTTTTGTGTCATTACGTCTTGCGCCACAACTCTGGTTTCCAATAATGTGCCCCAGTTTTAGCATACTTTACTTTTTGCCTAAATTAAAATTCAGTCTGCTATTCCTTCTGCTTAATTTTGATCGCCGATGTATATCGGCGATTAAACTTAACGAACCTTCAGTATTGTTTACTTTTGTGTAAAATTTTCTGAAGACAGCTAACTGTTTACTCCAGCTTTAGGCTGCTGAATCTTTCAATACCTTCAGCTTGTTCAGTTGTTCTTGAAGTAACTATTTGGTACGGTATGGCCTCAGTTGCTTTTACACCAGTAATCCCTAAATTATATTATAAAATAGATCTCAGAATCAAAATTAAAAAAAAAAAGATGTGGTGAGCTGTGTGTTTAAAATTATTGTCTAGCCTACGCTCTCTCCGACTTTCTAGCCAAATATTTTGAAGCACGGGTTCTCGAACAAGGTTCCTAGTACAGTATCCTTAGGGTTCTCTCAGCACCTGAACTTCCTCAATCGTTCCTACACCATTGTCATACACTCAATTGCAACATGCCAAGGGCGGAAGGGGCTCCTCGGCTAACAATAACAATAAATATTTGTTCGCTGATATCAGAAAGTTCGAGAGTCCCTGTCGCAAAGAATGTTGTGTTTGCATGTTTTTAAATGGGTTATGAAATAATGTTCAGACTTCGGCCAAGTATGTGCGGCAGTGGCTCGCCGTCACAAGGGCAGTGAAGATCAGAAAACAATTTTTGCAAGGTGCACTAGTTTTACTTAAAAAAATTAAATAGGCTCAAGTTTGGGGGGCCCCTCATCCTTTAAAGCCCTTTCCAGGTCACGCGCGTGTGACATGAATGAGGGGCCAAATGAGTGAATGACAACATTTATAAAAACCTTAGCTTCAATTTTTGCAGATACCGGCTCAACTCGCAAACTCAACCATTATTGGCGCCATGCCAGTACTTCATGTGGCCACCATAAGCTGCATGATGAAAAATGGATATTTTTTTTCCTTTCTGAATGCGCCGCGCACTTGCAACTTTTTGAGGGGTCATGGTGTGCTTTCTCGTACTGGTGATAAGGTAAAAGAAATAAAAGTAACAAGCTCCAGACTCTTTCCACAGTAAAATTGTTTCATGAACCCTTTAGTGCATTGCAAATTGACTAAATGCCTTGTTTTATATTATTTCACAGCAGCAATATTTCGTAGTTGCCAATAAACATAGTGATTGGTCCCCGTGCTCAATGTAATTAGATGATTAACTTTTTGTTGTTGGTTTCTCTTTGTGAAACCTGCTAATATTATGTGGACATGAAGTATAATTAAGTAGTCTTAAGTAAATATGGAGTTTTAAGGGAAGTGTCTTAATTGTCCATTGTCTTCTCGTTTCAGTTTTTGTTATTGCCAAATTCTCTGGGGAAACTTGGAAGTTCGTGAAAGAATACTTGTAAAGGAAGTGCAGCAATGCTTCCTACACCCAAAAAAAAGCCTCCAACACACAGAAGAAAACTGCAGTTTGAAAAAAAAAATTAGCTTTTATTTTCATTCATTTTGTGCATTGGCTTTTTTTCTCTTTAATATGATTAGCGATTAGTATTGTAGACTTTATTTAACAAGTGCATTAACTTTTTTTATTAATTTTACTTCAGTCATGGTAGATGATAAATATTGTAGGTTTTATTTTCACACGTGCAATACTTTTTTACACCTTTTTCTTCAGCATGATAGTTTTTAATTATTTTTTCTTCAAATAAGAGCATGTTTAAAGCTATAAGTGCAGCTGTGATGTTTGTAAGCCACTAAAAGTATTGTTTTTTTTTGTTTCATCATAAGTGTGTTTCTTGTTAGCAACATGTATTCGTTCTATTGAAAAATGATTGTCTAATAAAAAGTTCTTACTTTATTTTCTCTTCACTTTGAAATCGTCTACATTAAAGCCAGAAACGTAATGCATTTCAGTTTTGATAACTGCCAACCACTGCAATTCCAATATCAATATAATTTTCTACATATCCTATCTGGAACTGGTCAGGAATAAATTGGTGAAATGCTTTAAATGTTCTACTAAGTGTCCCCCCGATTATATTTGAAAACCTGCTTCCAAGCTTAATCCGGGGTACAATTTATTGTACTAAAGGCCTGCATAAAAGCATACAGAAATTCTGCTCAGAAGTGTACTAGAAGAAGTATCCTAAAAGAATGGCGAAATGTTACTTTCGAAGCGCGTAAGAAGTATACTAAATTGCCTCTTGCAGGTGTGCTTAGAAGTATCCTAAAACGATGGCGAAATGTTACTTTTGAAGTGCGTCAGAAGTATACTAAAAACCGGTCAATTTAGAGCATCAAGCATACTTTTGGAAATGCAGATAATGTATACCATAAGAGCCCCGGTTTTTCGCTAAGGAACGGACTGGCTCACCACTGGAATTCTGGCCTGGGCCAGGCGGGAAGCTCAGTGGTACCCCAAGCTTGGCTTTCTATTGTATATATAGCATGGACCAGATTAGTGGCCGAGTGGCAAGCCAAGCTTGGCTATCAAGAGAAATCCAACCCGGAACAGCACTGGTTAGATTGGTTGAACTGAACAAACTGATTCTGTGTATACTGGTCTTACTATAGAACTGTGCATACCGGTCTTACTGTGAAAATCTGTATACTGGTAATATTGTGCACCTGTTTGCTACCCTGGCCATCACTGACCGAGGAAAATCAAGAGACAGCCAGGGTACATCAAATACTGGCAGCAGCCTGTTTATCCTGGTCATGGATGACCAAGGAAATTGATTTGTCAACCAGGAAAGGCGTTCCCTGGTAGTTCCGTGGCTTTCTGGTGCAAGGAAAGACTGTGAAACGCCAGGCTGGCATACAGACGTAAATGACTGGGCAGTCGTGGCCAAGTTATCACAACTAAGTGCCGGTTCTGGCCCCAGCTAATCCAAGCAAGTGTGCTACCTGGGATATGGCTGGTTCACTTAAGTTGGCATGGACAACCCCGTCCGTGCCAACCCCGTGGTTGTTCGGTTGGATGGTTTGATTGCTAGTGTTGATGCTTGTGTTTCGTTGATATGCTTTTGAGAACTTGTTGGAAAGTAATGTAGGGCATTAAACGCATATACTGTGAATGTAGAATTTGACGCAATAGCCGAGTAAAAGCGTCTAGGTTAGGTTTTGTTAAAAATCAACCATGAGTGCTATATTTCTTTAAGGGGTAGACTTTCAAACTCAGTTTTGTTATTCTTTTACAATATTTTACATTCTGAAAACAATTTTTTCCATGCGAGAGAAACCATTGAAATGTGTGGCATATTTATTAAGCTAATGCAATAGTTGACGTGTCTCTTTTCTTTTGTAAAATACAAGTTTAATACACCATCTGTAGACAAGAAGAAAAATGAAACATACAACGTGCAACACTAAAAGGAAGAACAAATGCCCAAGAATTAAAAAAAAAAAGGTTAGATAATGTATTAGGAGTACGCCCCAAGTTTTGGGTAATCTGCTCTGTGAGAGTTGATGTAGGATGCGTTCCCTTTTATTTTGAATAGTACTGAGTCCTACGTTGCCAAGACGCTAAAATATACCTATTACCTTTAAAAATAAAAATGGACCGCGAATTAATTCTGACCTAGAACAATGCCTTCGCAAAGGAAAGATAATAAAACAAGCAGAAATGAAAGAAGTCCGGGGACAATAAGATGATTGCGAACATGACGAAAAATCCGGTCAGCATCACGCGTATTGAAATATTTTTGGCATCGCGCGTATCTCGAATTTGACATTACGCCAAGCCTTGAGAATCAAGAATAGAAAAAACTATAAGGGCCCGATATATACACATATTTCTATCTCGCAAGGCGCCTTTCGAATTGAGACTGAGAACACTCGCTTTTTTCTCCATCGGCCTCTAGTCGAGATAATACGCCGGTGTCCAGCCAAAAATAGGGAGACACTAACCAAAAAAAAAAATATATATATATATATATCATCCGGGAAAGACGGAGAGCGTTCATGTTGTACGACCGCTGGTTTGGTGCTTCAAACAACGCGCAAGTGACCTTGCTTGTTTTGTATACCCCTGGATGCCTCGTATGTATGTACACAGCGCGACGCTGTTAGCGCAAACAAGCGAACGCCGGTTTGTCCAGTTTTTCTTTTTAAAACCAAGGGATGTCATCCAAGTTATCAGTGCGACGGAAAGAGCTCATTTGGTTTTCTATGGTAAGCGATCAAATTTCGTGCTCGCCAATAGATTTAGTAGTTAAGTGCGAAAATGTAATTAAACATGAGGAAGATACATAGAAAGGGGGACGGACGGCGAATTAAGTGCAAAACGTGCGTGTTGCATGGTCACAGTAATTAAACATGAGGAAGATACATGGAAATGTGCCGACGTCGTGTTCCCGCTAACTATGTCACGATGTGTACGTTCACAGTCACATATTATGCCCATTCAACTAAGTTACTTTTCTTTTTTCTTCATTTTTTATTCCACCTAGCTCCTCTTCCTTTTTTTTATTGAAATAAGTGTCATATGGCCGCGCGCGCGCAGCTGGCCAAGTAGGCAGTGCGGACGTGGTCTAACGGTTATCGTACTTGCCTTCCACGCGAAGAGCCAGGGTTTTGGCACATTCGAGAACACTGTTGCTTGTACGAGGTACGAAAGTTCTAGTCGCCGAACCTTCTAGGTCAATTGTTCCAGAAGCCAACGAGTGTATTTAATGGGCTCCGAGTGGCGATCTGAAGTCAGTCTCGCCCTAGCGTTCGATCCTACTGTTCCGCCGACTTTCGATCCGATTTTCGACTCTATGTCTCTCTTGTGGATCTTTTTTTTTTTTTGTTTTGCGCACAAGTTCACCTCATTAAACCATTCAGTTTTGTCAGTTCTTAAATAGATCTTCAGCTTGTTCAGTTGTTCTTGAAGTAACTATTTGGTACGGTATGGCCTCAGTTGCTTTTACACCAGTAATCCCTAAATTATATTATAAAATAGATCTCAGAATCAAAATTAAAAAAAAAAAAGATGTGGTGAGCTGTGTGTTTAAAATTATTGTCTAGCCTACGCTATCTCCGACTTTATAGCCAAATATTTTGAAGCACGGGTTCTCGAACAAGGTTCCTAGTACAGTATCCTTAGGGTTCTCTCAGCACCTGAACTTCCTCAATCGTTCCTACACCATTGTCATACACTCAATTGCAACATGCCAAGAGCGGAAGGGGCTCCTCGGCTAACAATAACAATAAATATTTGTTCGCTGATATCAGAAAGTTCGAGAGTCCCTGTCGCAAAGAATGTTGTGTTTGCATGTTTTTAAATGGGTTATGAAATAATGCTCAGACTTCGGCCAAGTATGTGCGGCAGTGGCTCGCCGTCACAAGTGCA
This sequence comes from Ixodes scapularis, assembly GCF_016920785.2. Lineage (NCBI taxonomy): Eukaryota > Metazoa > Arthropoda > Arachnida > Ixodida > Ixodidae > Ixodes > Ixodes scapularis. Next base: position 188,520,976 of record NW_024609835.1, on the reverse strand, counting down.
GTGAAGATCAGAAAACAATTTTTGCGAGGTGCACTAGTTTTACTTAAAAAAATTAAATAGGCTCAAGTTTGGGGGGCCCCTCATCCTTTAAAGCCCTTTCCAGGTCACGCGCGTGTGACATGAATGAGGGGCCAAATGAGTGAATGACAACATTTATAAAAACCTTGGCTTCAATTTTTGCAGATACCGGCTCAACTCGCAAACTCAACCATTATTGGCGCCATGCCAGTACTTCATGTGTCCACCATAAGCTGCATGATGAAAAATGGATATTTTTTTTCCTTTCTGAATGCGCAGCGCACTTGCAACTTTTTGAGGGGTCATGGTGTGCTTTCTCGTACTGGTGATAAGGTAAAAGAAATAAAAGTAACAAGCTCCAGACTCTTTCCACAGTAAAATTGTTTCATGAACCCTTTAGTGCATTGCAAATTGACTAAATGCCTTGTTTTATATTATTTCATAGCAGCAATATTTCGTAGTTGCCAAAAAACAGAGTGATTGGTCCCCGTGCTCAATATAATTAGATGATTAACTTTTTGTTGTTGGTTTCTCTTTGTGAAACCTGCTAATATTATGTGGACATGAAGTATAATTAAGTAGTCTTAAGTAAATATGGAGTTTTAAGGGAAGTGTCTTAATTGTCCATTGTCTTCTCGTTTCAGTTTTTGTTATTGCCAAATTCTCTGGGGAAACTTGGAAGTTCGTGAAAGAATACTTGTAAAGGAAGTGCAGAAATGCTTCCTACACCCAAAAAAAAAAAGCCTCCAACACACAGAAGAAAACTGCAGTTTGAAAAAAAAATTAGCTTTTATTTTCATTCATTTTGTGCATTGGCTTTTTTTCTCTTTAATATGATTAGCGATTAATATTGTAGACTTTGTTTAACAAGTGCATTAACTTTTTTTATTAATTTTACTTCAGTCATGGTAGATGATAAATATTGTAGGTTTTATTTTCACACGTGCAATACTTTTTTACACCTTTTTCTTCAGCATGATAGTTTTTAATTATTTTTTCTTCAAATAAGAGCATGTTTAAAGCTTTAAGTGCAGCTGTGATGTTTGTAAGCCACTAAAAGTATTGTTTTTTTTTGTTTCATCATAAGTGTGTTTCGTGTTAGCAACATGTATTCGTTCTATTGAAAAATGATTGTCTAATAAAAAGTTCTTACTTTATTTTCTCTTCACTTTGAAATCGTCTACATTAAAGCCAGTAACGTAATGCATTTCAGTTTTGATAACTGCCAACCACTGCAATTCCAGTATCAATATAATTTTCTACATATCCTATCTGGAACTGGTCAGGAATAAATTGGTGAAATGCTTTAAATGTTCTACTAAGTGTCCCCCCGATTATATTTGAAAACCTGCTTCCAAGCTTAATCCGGGGTACAATTTATTGTACTAAAGGCCTGCATAAAAGCATACAGAAATTCTGCTCAGAAGTGTACTAGAAGAAGTATCCTAAAAGAATGGCGAAATGTTACTTTCGAAGCGCGTAAGAAGTATACTAAATTGCCTCTTGCAGGTGTGCTTAGAAGTATCCTAAAACGATGGCGAAATGTTACTTTTGAAGTGCGTCAGAAGTATACTAAAAACCGGTCAATTTAGAGCATCACGCATACTTTTGGAAATGCAGATAATGTATACCATAAGAGCCCCGGTTTTTCGCTAAGGAACGGACTGGCTCACCACTGGAATTCTGGCCTGGGCCAGGCGGGAAGCTCAGTGGTACCCCAAGCTTGGCTTTCTATTGTATATATAGCATGGACCAGATTAGTGGCCGAGTGGCAAGCCAAGCTTGGCTATCAAGAGAAATCCAACCCGGAACAGCACTGGTTAGATTGGTTGAACTGAACAAACTGATTCTGTGTATACTGGTCTTACTATAGAACTGTGCATACCGGTCTTACTGTGAAAATGTGTATACTGGTAATATTGTGCAACTGTTTGCTACCCTGGCCATCACTGACCGAGGAAGATCAAGAGACAGCCAGGGTACATCAAATACTGGCAGCAGCCTGTTTATCCTGGTCATGGATGACCAAGGAAATTGATTTGTCAACCAGGAAAGGCGTTCCCTGGTAGTTCCGTGGCTTTCTGGTGCAAGGAAAGACTGTGAAACGCCAGGCTGGCATACAGACGTAAATGACTGGGCAGTCGTGGCCAAGCTATCACAACTAAGTGCCGGTTCTGGCCCCAGCTAATCCAAGCAAGTGTGCTACCTGGGATATGGCTGGTTCACTTAAGTTGGCATGGACAACCCCGTCCGTGCCAACCCCGTGTTTGTTCGGTTGGATGGTTTGATTGCTAGTGTTGATGCTTGTGTTTCGTTGATATGCTTTTGAGAACTTGTTGGAAAGTAATGTAGGGCATTAAACGCATATACTGTGAATGTAGAATTTGACGCAATAGCCGAGTAAAAGCGTCTAGGTTAGGTTTTGTTAAAAATCAACCATGAGTGCTATATTTCTTTAAGGGGTAGACTTTCAAACTCAGTTTTGTTATTCTTTTACAATATTTTACATTTTGAAAACAATTTTTTCCATGCGAGAGAAACCATTGAAATGTGTGGCATATTTATTAAGCTAATGCAATAATTGACGTGTCTCTTTTCTTTTGTAAAATACAAGTTCAATACACCATCTGTAGACAAGAAGAAAAATGAAACATACAACGTGCAACACTAAAAGGAAAAACAAATGCCCAAGAATTAAAAAAAAAGGTTAGATAATGTATTAGGAGTACGCCCCAAGTTTTGGGTAATCTGCTCTGTGAGAGTTGATGTAGGATGCGTTCCCTTTTATTTTGAATAGTACCTAGTCCTACGTTGCCAAGACGCTAAAATATACCTATTACCTTTAAAAATAAAAGTGGACCGCGAATTAATTCTGACCTAGAACAATGCCTTCGCAAAGGAAAGATAATAAAACAAGCAGAAATGAAAGAAGTCCGGGGACAATAAGATGATTGCGAACATGACGAAAAATCCGGTCAGCATCACGCGTATTGAAATATTTTTGGCATCGCGCGTTTCTCGAATTTGACATTACGCCAAGCCTTGAGAATCAAGAATAGAAAAAACTATAAGGGCCCGATATATACACATATTTCTATCTCGCAAGGCGCATTTCGAATTGAGACTGAGAACACTCGCTTTTTTCTCCATCGGCCTCTAGTCGAGATAATACGCCGGTGTCCAGGCAAAAATAGGGAGACACTAACCAAAAAAAAATATATATATATATATATATCATCCGGGAAAGACGGAGAGCGTTCATGTTGTACGACCGCTGGTTTGGTGCTTCAAACAACGCGCAAGTGACCTTGCTTGTTTTGTATACCCCTGGATGCCTCCTATGTGTGTACACAGCGCGACGCTGTTAGCGCAAACAAGCGAACGCCGGTTTGTCCAGTTTTTCTTTTTAAAACCAAGGGATGTCATCCAAGTTATCAGTGCGACGGAAAGAGCTCATTTGGTTTTCTATGGTAAGCGATCAAATTTCGTGCTCGCCAATAGATTTAGTAGTTAAGTGCGAAAATGTAATTAAACATGAGGAAGATACATAGAAAGGGGGGACGGACGGCGAATTAAGTGCAAAACGTGCGTGTTGCATGGTCACAGTAATTAAACATGAGGAAGATACATGGAAATGTGCCGACGTCGTGTTCCCGCTAACTATGTCACGATGTGTACGTTCACAGTCACATATTATGCCCATTCAACTAAGTTACTTTTCTTTTTTCTTCATTTTTTATTCCACCTAGCTCCTCTTCCTTTTTTTTTATTGAAATAAGTGTCATATGGCCGCGCGCGCAGCTGGCCAAGTAGGCAGTGCGGACGTGGTCTAACGGTTATCGTACTTGCCTTCCACGCGAAGAGCCAGGGTTTTGGCACATTCGAGAACACTGTTGCTTGTACGAGGTACGAAAGTTCTAGTCGCCGAACCTTCTAGGTCAATTGTTCCAGAAGCCAACGAGTGTATTTAATGGGCTCCGAGTGGCGATCTGAAGTCAGTCTCGCCCTAGCGTTCGATCCTACTGTTCCGCCGACTTTCGATCCGATTTTCGACTCTATGTCTCTCTTGTGGATCTTTTTTTTTTTTTGTTTTGCGCACAAGTTCACCTCATTGAACCATTCAGTTTTGTCAGTTATTATTTGCTTCGCCACCTCGTCATTCGTGACAATATGTGTGGGCCTTGGCTTCGAAGACGTGACATCGTCGGCGCCCTCCGACTTAGAAACGCGTTTCTTATTTGCCAGAGGTTCGCTGTGAGGTAGACGTTCATACTTAATAAAGGGCGACCTTACCAACACATGGGTCGTTTATACAGACATTTTAAAATATAAAAGACACCTTGCTTTTCACTGCATCTGTTAATATTTATATAAAAATAAACGTATCCACACTTAGAGACAGAGCAAGAAACAAATCTGCTAGTGTCAACGTCACTAAAAACTGTCGTGCTATCAATGTCCAGTTGTGATCACTTTTCGCAAATAAAGGCCGGAGTCTCAAACACGTTACACCCCCCCCCCCCCAAAAAAAAAAAAAAAAGCAATCCATTACAAATAAAATTACTTATGACTACAAAGCATTCAACCACATCCCTTGATTGCTAAAGAAGGAGAGTCATGAGCCGTTTTTATAAAAGATAACCGGATCTTCTTCGATTAATTTATATCTTTTAAACGACAAAGTTTTCTGCCTGTCTGAAAATGAGCTTTTTGTACGGCGCCTTATTGGATTAGAATGATCGGATTTTGCGTTCCTTATATTTTTAACCCACAAGGTTTTGTAAACCATACCCAGGTAGCACACCTACTTGGTTTAGCTGGGGCCAGGACTGGCACTTGGTTGTGATAGCTTGGCCACGACTGCCCATCTATTTACGTATGTATGCAGGCCCGGGGTTTCACAGTCATTTCACAGAAAGCAACGGAACTACAAGGGAACGTCCCTCCTGGTTGACCAATCAATTTCCTTGGTCATTGATTGCCAGGGTAGACAGGCCGGTGCCAGTATTTGATGTACCCTGGCTATCAATTGACTTACTTCGGTCAGAGATGGCCAAGGTAGCAGTGCCTCTGCCAAGCTTTAAGCTTCCATAGTGGTTGATAGGAATTCCCTGGTCCACTCAATACAAGCCACAGCCAGTGTTTGGCATGTTGCCAGATCGAAGATAGGGTGAGCCAATGAATGGCAGGGAATCGCCGGTATGCAATATTCGTTGGCTCAAGCTCGTATTTTATTGGACCCAGAATGCCCGCTGAAAGCCACTGTCACTTTATCGTTCGTTTATTTGTTTTTACTTTTTTATTTGTAGCAGCGTTCTCTTAACATATTTTTGTTACATTATAGCACGAGCCCTCACACTAGGAAGCGAGGTTTCTGTGCAAGAACGCTGTTTTAGCTAGAGACATAAAAATAACACGTTTTTCCCATTTAAAAAAGCGATTCGAAAACAGTTTGAATATAAACAGGCCAAAACCGAAGTGAATGGGTTGTAGTGGAATCGAACCGCACAAATTGGAAATCAAACTGTCGAAATTGGTTGAACTTGGAAAACGAACAGGCAAAGGTGGCAGCTGAGTTGGCTGAACTGTCAATTGTACAGTTCAAACTGGTAGTTAACCAGGGAAAACTGGTAGCTTGAACTTGCGACACTGGTGTCATAATGTTGAAGCTGTCAGCCAAACCGTTTGGACTGACAGTAGAACTGTTCTAACTGGCAGTCAAATTGTTACAACTGGCAATGAAACTGATCTCACGGTATCTAAACTAGTTATACCAGCGGAACTGGAAAAGTGCTCGTTGTACTGTTGTACTGGTCAAGCTAGTATTATGCCCAGTTTTAAAATTAAAATTAACCATTGGAATCGATTCAAGTGGCTTTTTTTGATTTGGATCGAGTTGGTTTCACTCTTTCTAATTTAACTCCCAAGTCAGAAAACCACATTAATCACAATTTTTCTCCACGAACGGATTGTGCTTTTACACTCCAAACGGCCTACATTGAAAAAGCAACAATTTGACAAAAGAAGTGTTTACCAATTTCATAGCCAAAGATGTGTTTCTGAAATGAATCATGCCACAGCTAGCAGAGTAAAGGCTCTGTTATACTCCGACGTAACGCGCGCGCAGGCGAACGCTGGCCGAAGTCGGCAACGTCACGTCAGTCACGCCGCGCGCGTCGAAAATTCGCCCTCTTTATACTCCGGCGGCCCTGGCGACTCCCGCGGCTGTGCGTCGGTGGGCCGCCGGCGTGGCGCATGCGCAGAATCTGACTACGAGGGCACGTTTCCTGTGAGAGTGCGGCACTTCCGGTTCCTTTTCGTTTCGAATAGCAGACGAGAATGCTCGCGATTCTTGTACGACAAGTTCGAGCGATGGCGTGAACGTACCTAACATCGACGAAAACTCGCGCTTGCACTGTTGGTGCACCACCTGCGCCGCAAGCGTAGGCGGTCAATGTACATCTTTGACAACCGCACGGTCTACGGTACTCAAGCTTCTTCGTGTCGTAGACACACGGGTGAGGACGAATTCCCTCGATGAGGTTCTCGACCGACCGAGTCCGATTCTTCAAACATGACGCCACACGTAGTGGTGCTCCCGTCGTCTGCTATTGCTCGTATTCGCCGCGAGGGCTACCGGGAGCCAGCGCGTGATGCATCCTGGTCCGGCGTCGCTGGCGCGGCCGGCGCGGAATACGGCATGCTCCATTTTGGCGTCGAGGCGGTCAGGCTGCGTCGAGCGCCGCCGGTCGCGTCGGTTACGCCACGACGCCGGAGTATAGAGCGTCGGGTTTTCGCCGACGTGACGTCGCTGTGACGCGCTCGCACGCGCGCACGCGTTACGTCGGAGTATAACAGAGCCTTAAATGTATGGCTTTTACAGCACATTTATTTTGTGCAGATGCGCATCACAGATCAGTAGAGCAAATAAAAGCTCTATTTTGACGCATGTGCAGTTGTACCGAGCTTCCAACAATAGTTCGTGACAGGTCAATAATTCAGTCATGCAATCACATCATAGGAGTTCATATCCCTCTCCCAGCAAATCGTTCCCACCTGAACTTTATAACCTTCCCGCTTTTTACCGCGGCCTTTTTCCACCCTGGCTTGCACCGAGAAGCCGCTTCCAGCGCAAGTGCCCGAGGTGGGGAGCTTCCCACGTGATGTTGGAAAAGCGCGGGAAAAAGCCCGCACCCTCAGATCAGTCAGGCGCCTGGAATGCGCCAGTGCCCAGGGACCGGAGATGATGCAGTGTCCCCACTCCCCACGCGAAACGCGGATGCCTTCAAAGGGGAGAGCTGCTCACGTGCCAGGACAGGGAGCGCGCAGGCCAAGCGGCGCGGCCCTCGCGCCCGTTTGAAGCTCCAGTTTTGAGTCGGCGGCGGCAACAGTTCCGGGAACCAAAAAAAAAAAAGTATCTGGCGCGACACACGGGCCTGCTTTGTTTGCGCTGCTGTTCTGCTTGGGGAGGTTACAAGTTGTCTTTAAGCTGTGTTTGTGTAAGATAGGTTGCCGGAGCCTTGAGTTCTCCCTCTGCTGAGGGTTCCTGTGGATGGTGACGTCCTCTGCCTGAGTTCCACTCGCTCGCGGGCGAAATGGCTGCATCCCCAAATGGCGTGTTCAGAATTCGCTCCGTTCTCATTGCAGCGCGGGCAATTGCTCTCTCTGTCTCCGCGCCAGCGAGCCAGGTAAGCAGGCTCGACCATTTGGATTCATTTCCCTAAGCAGGTATATGAAAAACTGAACCTTTCCGTAACCCGATTTGGAACAGCTAAGCTAGTAATACAACCGCCAGTGTAATCGCAGCTTTGGAGATCCTCTACCGGAGTGGTTGCCAGGTGCGCAGGGGACGACAGACTCGGGAGGCAGGAAGGCGGTAGCAACAGCAGGATCTTTTCATTCCTAGGCGTTGCTTTGCCTAAAGGCTGAACCGCATGTAAGCGAGCGACGAGCGGCGGACATTTTTCCCGGTCGCTCGTCGTGTCTCTTGGTTTTTGGATTTCTAGAAATCGCCGCTCATCGCCTTGGTTGCTTGCTCCCGTCGCTTTCATGCGGTTTACCGCGTTGCGCGAGTGACCGAATGACAGCGAAGCGGATCGTCGTCGCTTGTCTTGTCGCTCGCCAAATCGCTTACATGCGGTTTATACTCAATTGCTGCGGGACTGGCACCACATGCACGATTGGCACACGCTTCTATACTCTATATGGAAGGGTAAGTACTCTGTAGGTACTCTGTAAATAATGTTGGGCTAGCGTGCGCTCCGGTTAGACGGCAAAATCATGCTCCAAAGTTACGGCACAAGCTGCCACTAGCAACCCAATGCCCTTCGTAGGCTATACTCTAAAATGGTGTTTCATCGAGACAGTTCAACTGTGAAAACTCCGAATCTACTGGACACCAAGACACTATGCAATATGGTTACGTCGCAAAACGACATGAAGCTGCGTAAAGTACTCATCTGAAACAATAAAGTCACGTGACGTCAAAATGTAACGTGACCTTATGGCATAACGTGACTTCTTCCATGCGACGTAGTTGCCTCACGGGATGTTACCATGTCACGTTACAACGTGCCATGTAACGACACTTATTTTCTTTCTAAATGTAGCGTTTAAAAACTTATAAAAGAAGAGAAACCCTTTAACTAACGACAACTATGTGCTTTGAAAAGTATAATGAATAAACACTCTTAGACAAGCACACCCGAAAACGGGTGTTACTTAGTTAAGAGCAGCCATTTGCGAAGCATCTTTGTCAAGGGGTCTCCCTGCTGTTTTTTTATTAACTCTACTCACTAAGCATTTGGTGTGCTTGAGAAATACACGAGAGCGAGGTACTGAACATATTGTTGCTACCTTATTTACACTGTTCTGTTCTCAAACCTGTCCTAGGTTAGGACCTGATACGGCGCACTCTTGTCATGCTAAATTAATATTTTCCGTTGGTCAACACCACCGCTTCAACATGCTATTTTTAAAGTTTTTGAAACGTACGTGTGTCAGACCCAAGTTACAATGGACGCTGAAATATGAATGGGGTACAGTTACAGTTGCTTAATTTCACGGTAACTTAAAGCGTATATAGCTACAAATACATCAACCACTTACAGTGAAATAAATACTCGCAGGTATTTTCGTCTCCCTTGTAACGACCGGAAACAAAGCTACCTCAAAATACTTAAGTAGAAAAAGCCGTCTTTGTAATATCTATAATTTCTCTTGTGTTTGCGTGAACTAATCATTTGCATACTAAGCGCAGAAGAATGACGTATTTATTTAAACACAAAGGAACAAGGGGTACAATATATGTAAATTACCGTCTCAATTTGGCGGTTAGATTTTACTTTCCTTGATTGTGCCCGTCAATTTTCCAAATCATACGTGGTCGACATGCATGCCAGGGATGCCGGAGCGGGGACGCGCTCAAGAGGGCCCTCGGTACCTTCTTTAGGTTTATGCCTAAATGTATAGTAAACATGTCGTTACGTTAAAAAAAAAAAATCAGGAACTCTTAGGCAACCTCTGTTCAAGTAACGTGTAACTAAATCTCATTAGTATGGTGGAAAGCATTGAAGCACAGAAGCCTAGTGGAGATAACTTACCAAAACACATATTATTTGAAACGCTTTTGCGCAGGCCATAGGACATCGTCTAAAGGTTATGCTAGAAAGAAGTTAGGTATGTGAAATGCAGACGGCAATCTTCACCTTCGCTAGCTACATATGTAAAAAAGAAGGTAACTCGTGAGTGAACACGTAAGTTTGATTATTTTCTAACTAATTTTAGCTCTATATGAATCAAGATGTAGACTATAGTTGAGTGTTAATTTTTTTTTACTTTCAATATTTAACCTGTCGCTCAGACTGTTTTTTAACATATGAAGCCGAAGGAAAATTAATTATACTAAATTGAATTTTAATATTTCCTAATTCATTAAGGGAATCAACCGCCTACATTGAATAAGTTGCAAAAACAATCTGCCTCGTCAAAATGTCTAAGTACAAGTCTTAGTGCCACTCTAAAACTCCACTAATGCAAAAAAAGTTGCAAAAAGAAAATGTGGGTACACATGAGCCGTTCAATTGTGTCTTTGAAACCAAAGGCACATTAAACCGCAGCCAAGTTAAATAATGTATAACCAATGAAAAGAAATATATCAAGACATAACAATTTATTAATATAAAGTGCGAGCTCTAGGGAATTGCTCTTATAGAGATGTTAGGGTAATATTCAGAAATAACAATTAGCAATACACAACTCTTCATAACCAGGTTAGCGGATTCCAACTGCAGTGAATGGAGGGGGTTTTATTAAATATTTCTTCAAAAACTTTTCCTGCAAAGATTTCCGAACATTCGCGACCGGTGCTGAATAATGCGCTTAAATTATGGCGAGGAACTGGGGTTCACTACACCGCGCGATTGTCAGGGATGTCAGTTAACCTTGGAAACAGCCAAAACAAGCCCTCTTGCCTGCTTGTGGAATCTAATTGGTGCGCAGACCATTCTAACGGACGTTACCTTACGATCCTTTTTTTATAAAGTTAAGAAGAAACGTCCATGTGGCTAAGCGTCTTTCAAAGCTATGTGGAGGAAAAGAGGAAACTCTTTTCTGATTTCTAATATTATTTAAACTTTTGTACTTTCCTCGCGGTATATTTTCCAGTGATCTCACCAGATAATTCATTTTATTTTAATGGACCCATGGAATTCTTTATTAAGGAAACAACCCAGTGTGGTAGATGTACTAGCAGAGGAAACAAATTGTCACAAGAAGCCAAATTAATATTGGCATTATATCAAGAACTCTTTATTTGGTGCCAGAAATTACTTCACAAATAACGCAGTTAGACATTCTTTAAATGCGCATTTTGTGTAATAACATTTTTTTTGTCCGTACATCATAGAAAGAAACTGGTTTCAGGTTTGAAAGAGGCCTTAGTTTGTGCGCTGCCATATATTTGCAAATATAAAGAAATATCCCGGGTTATTTTAGTATTATCTATACGGTCACTAAGGTCGAAAGTGGCAAGATATGCAGACGAGTTCAGCGCGAAACACATGTACGACGAAAACCTTCCGATCCGACGTGCAGACTGCCGGAATGATCTTGGGGGGAGAGGGTTTTCGTAGCATCGGAGAGCGTTGAAAGCCCTCGCCTCCGACCGTCGTATTGCGCGGTCGGACGTCGGATCGGACGGTTTCGTCGTACGTGTGTTTCGCGCTTTAACCGCACTGATCAATGGGAACAAATCCTAAGCCACCGAAAAAGCAAGATCTGGTGGAAAGCGACTGAATGTTCCGCATAGTTACAGTTAAGTTACGTTAACCGTTGCAGATCGTTGTCTAGATTAACATAGCTCCCCGGAGTTGAAACCCGCAAGTGTATATCCAGCTGCACGAAATCTTCTTCCGGCGTCTCTCTAAAATTTGATCACATTTAATCGGTACAGTGCATTAATCTGTTTACTTCAATTAATAACTTGTGTAAATATATAATGGGATGAAGTAAACCTGGATAAATAGACAGGCTTTTGCGAGTAATAAAATCAAACAATAAAGAGCAGGTATTGAAATACCGTTTTTGGACAGAAAAATCTAATTAAACATGTATATATTATCTTCGTATAAATCCGACCGCTGCCGATACTTCGATTCGATAAAGCCAACCTCTGTTTTTTTTCTGAGCGGGATTGGGATGGTCAGTAATAGAAAACCTATAAAGACAACGTGAGCCGTGGTGGTGTACCTTCTGGGCCCTTTGATTGGCACTATAGGATTGTAATATCTGCTGCACTCGCTCTCAACGTGAAACCTGGTATGATATCGCAGGCCCCTTATGGTTCCGTTAGAGAGTGAGATGACTTTATTTTATTAAATATTCCCGGTATGAAAATGCACGTTTTATATTTTTTTGAATTGTTATCTCACACAAGAATAGTTACCCGCATTCCACCTCTGCTCCTAAGATGCGTGCCCCAATGAGGACGAGGAGGATGCCAGCGCAGGTGGCACGTGGCGGACATTTCTGATCACGTCAATTCTCTTATAATCTGGTCATGAACGTCACCTAGTAAATTATAAAAATCTGGAACATTGTTGACAGATCTGCGATGCATGACATTTCTCCTTAGTATTAACAGGAAGGACGATATCTGCGTCATTAGGGAGTTTTAGAACAGCGCACGCTAAAGCTTTGCGTGCGCAAAGAATAGCGTCGTCGCTAGTGCGCATGCTCCGAATGCAAACCAGATTTTGCGCTTTGCGTGCGCAATTTTAGCGTGCGCTATTTCTCGGAAATAGCGTGCGTACGCAAAGAGTCTTTGCGCTTGTCCAAGGAGGATTCGTGATGAGAAGTTGGCTAAAGCCAAGACGAGCAGAGTTGAAAAAAGATGGCGGTTTCCTGGATTATGTCAGCGGCTGCTTTGGCGGCGTCGTGAGTGCGACGCCGGCGGCATCCTCGCCACTGCGATTTTCAATACAAGACGACATTGAACTCGGTTTGTCAACGATCACCGACAGCTTTGTGCTGGTGACGCGCGAACATTTCTCGGCGAAGGTACGATGTGCGAAGGTCAGTACACGAGACCTCTCTTGCCGAGGCGACGCAAGCGGACACAACCGATCAACCGCTCGCGTCGCATTCTTCTGTTTAAACAAATCTAAAATTATACTCTGGACCAAAAAACTTCTTTTTCTTAAGTTACAGCATTTCGTGTGTGAAATAAAAAATGTGACTGTATCTTGGTGGCGTTGCAAGCGCGAGATGCTTGGGCTTTTGCGTCGCGACGGAGAAACGCTATTCTAAAACTCTCTCGCGTCGCGTGCGCTAATACAAGCACTAAATTTAGCGCTAGCGTACGCTAAAATTGCGTACGTTATTCTAAAACTCCCTATTGTCAGTGGCGGCGTCTGCCACAGAAGTAGGATGTCGAGTGGCTTACATGAAGCGCCGTATCTGAAGGCCGGATCTCACCCAACACTTTTGTCTTATCGTCAATTTCCCAGGCCACTACCCTCTGGGACTAAAATAGCGATCCTACTTTGTCCGATGACGACATTAACAACAAAGAGTCTCAAGTCACGACGGCGCGCAAGTGAGCACTGGCCACCATTCTGGGCATTTAGCGGACGGGGTTTTATGCGTCGATTTTTGCAAACCGACAGTCGCTCGAGCGTTTCGATATTGACGTCGCATTGGATATCCTTTGGTAATTTCCCTGATGCACAAAAGTGCAGGAAAGTTTTGCCTCAATATATTCTGTGCTGGCATAAGTATGTTTGTTCTGGCACGACGCCAGCGGTGCCGCAGTCAACAGAACCGACTAGCAGGCAGAAGACACGACTCTGCGGATTGATTTTAAAAAGCCCTGAAGGGCTGGACTTTGGTGTTGCGTTGAAATGTGGTATTATCGTAAATGTCGTGACTGTGCGCAAGTGAGCATAAGCAGCAAACACTTTTGAAGAAACTGCCTGACGTGAATGCAGTAAGACAGAGTAGTGTGGATGACTGAACTATTCGAAAAAAATAACGCGTTCTTAAAAGAGTGTAGCGTTGTGACTGGGACGCGTGCCATGGCCCAATGAAAGTAACGACGGTTCTCGCGCAGACAGCACGTGCGGACACATTTGATGACGTCTAATCTGTACTAACTTGGTCGTGAACGTCACCTAGTAAAATACCATCAGTAACAGTAGAAATAATATTCCCGCCAAATATTTAGTAAATAATATTAATGAATCGGGCAATGCGTGCGTGTTTAACATCTATGTTTGAGATTTGCCAAAGAGAAGCACGAAACATTGCGTGTAATTTTTGACAAATAAAAATTTACTCCACATTGCTAATATCCCTAATATCACATTAAACTTCCGTTTTGTATACTAATAAACACCAAAACAATTTTTTTATGTTCGGAAAGTGCTAACACAAACGAGCAATACTTACGAATTGGTTTAGAAGTATTACATCACGTTTATTATAATCTGTATTGCAGAGGTTTGCAACAATTTAAACAATGAAAAAATAATAAAAAATCAAGATTAGCCCGAAAGAAAGACGTTTTAAAAAGAACGTATCAAATAATTGTATGCAAATGTAGTGACATGCTCTTTTTTTTTTAATGGTCGAATTTCTTTGTCGCTTTTTTATCGAGCAGACCACATAAGAAAATGGAGTATTCAGTTATTTTACTTTCTCGTCATATGTTCAAAGTTGTTCCTGAAATGACATTTTAAAGAAAAGTGAGCGGTCTAAATGCAGACTTGTCAGGCAGATGTTTTTAACTTCGGTTCTCTCAACATTCGCAAAAGAAAAACAATAACGGGGTCTCTTATGTTAACCCAAAGACGACTTGAAGCCGAAAGTTCAAGCACCGATGTATGAAAAGCAGACTCATAATTTACCTTGTTTCACGTTCTAATTTTTTTATATTCTTTTTTTTTACATTCTCTTTATTTGTTTCGTATGTTATTTCCAGATTTCACGCACACAATTTCTTACAGCACGTGGTTGACCTTCTCAAATCGCTTTGTCATCCGTACTAAATAGCCACACTATATAGCCGGTTTCATCAGCCAGCTTAATTCGCTTAATCGTCCCTCTAAATGTGCTGATTCATCATTCTCAATGTGCTGAGTCATAATCTTATTTCGCTTAGTCATCCACTTAATTTGCTTTAATTCCACTCAATTCAGGTAAACTCCTCTTAGTTCATTTTATTTTTTCTTAATCACCTTTGTCGTATTTCTTAAATAGCTATGATTATTCTTACTTCTCTTCAATTCCTCTTCAGGAACTTTAACTCTTCTTAATTATCTTTGATTCCTCTTAATTTGCTTGATACCCCTTAATTCCCATTGTTTACTCTTGCTTCTCTTTAATTAATCTTAATTCACTTTAGTTCCTCTTAACTCACCTTGATTCCTCTTAATTCGCTTTGTCATCCTTCTTAATTGTATTCACTCTAATTCGCCTGAGTGGTCACGAAGAAGTTTTGGTGCCGTTCGTGTCACCGACATTTTTTCGCTCAAGGACTTGAAGGTCGACTGAGCGATGGGACGTATAAGGTTTTCGCCTTTATAAAGCATATATACTCTCCGCAGCATGGCAGTCCCTTCTCTAAAAAGGATCAAAGACACTATTTTTCCTCATTTATCATGCATTCTCTATTCCGTACCCAAATAGACAGATGGGCGAGGCATTTCAGGCTCAAAGGGCTTACCTTTTAGACTGCTTCCAACAAGTGGTATTATTCGTGCTATGGCTGAAATGCGTTTTTCAGAATGAAAATGATGACAGGTAGGACCTACGCACAGCTGTACGCTATTTTATGACATATTGAGAATTAAAAAAAGGGTTGTGGCCGCGGTCTTTTGTATCTTTGATCTGTCCAAGCAAAGTGACTGTCACATTTTTCACGCGTCTTGTATTTGACGCGTGCTGTGTGTTGTTGCATAGGGCAGAAAGCCTGATAGGTATAATTGACAGTATAATACGAGATATTTATGAAAGCTTTATTCGATAATAGGTAAACTCAATCCCGCCCGATAATGTTCGTGTCGCTTGTATAAGCGGCGTGATTCAGTTTGAGGGACGTAATCATATTGGTAGAGATTGCGGCAATATAAAATGGTTCCTTTTAGTGCTGGCCGAAAGGAGTAAACTGTCACGGGCTGACTCCGGCACACTAAGCTGTGAAAACGACTTCAACATTGCGATAAGACAAAATGAATTCGTCCCTTCCATTTCTTTTTGAACAGCTTGACGTACCCGGCGGCCGGAAACGGAGTCTGCGCTATTCCGGCCCGAACGCATGCAGCTTATAATGCCCCAACTTGTTTGCGGTCGGCAGTGGCTGCCATTGATAAATTTATAATAACGCTGCGTCTAAGACGTCTAGAATATATAAGGTGTCATTCTCTATTTATGTAGTGTTGTGATATACAGAAGCAATAATTCTATTTTTCAAAAAGTAATATTACCACTCACGTCGCTGAGCAACCGCGTACGTGCCCGAATGGTTACCGTTCATGTCTGTCGGGCGGAGGATCCGAGTTCGATTCCATAGAAAGGAATGTTCTTTTATTTGTTAATTCCACTTGGCGTTCTCGGAAATTCAAGAGCTTTCTCGTCTGATCGAGTTACAAATATTCTACGCGCCGAACGTTCTAGGTCGAACGTTCCAGAAACCCACGCGGCCACAAAAGGATGCTTCCCGTGGGAAGCTGGAGGAAGTTTCACTCTTGTGCTCGATCCTGCTGCTGCGCCGACCTGCGATGCTGCGTCTTTGTATTCTTTTGTTTTTGGCGGAAGTTCACAACTGTTCAGCTTTTGGTTTCCTACTCCACTAGCCGTCTAACCGCCTTTCTGAGAGTCACTCCCGACATTTTGGTGGAGGTGCAGGGTACAACCCATGCAGTGTGCCCCTCCGAGGCCTCGCAGCGTACGTCCAATCCCCGGCTCAAGAACACCATCCGCATTTATTACTGATACTCGAGGAAGCCGCCGGAGCGAAGGCCAACGACTGGAATTTGGTTCCCTGCCTGTCAAGGGCAAGCAGTCAACAACACGAACGATGAACAGCCAGCCGCCGCACACCGAGACCGCTTCATCCGTCATCTACCTGCCGTCGCCCAACGAACCTTGACGACCTTCCATGGCGAGGCCCACGAGGATGAGGAAGACTGGCTTCAACACAATGAACGCGTAGTCCGCCATAACAGATAGATCACGGGGCAGCGCCCCCAAAACCTCTGCTTCTCTCTGGAGGGCACTGGGAGGGAGGCAGTGGTTCGAGAACCACGAGGCTTCACTTACGTCGTGGGACACCGGTATCGCCGGCCTGAAGGATACGTTCACAATTCAGCACAGTGGACAGCGGGCCGAAAACCTCCTCCGGAAAGGAACTCAAGGACCAAAGGAAAGCATAACTAACTTCGTGGAAGATGTCCTGCGCCTGAGCGCCTGAGCTGAAGCCCAGGCCTCCGATTAGACGAAGCTGCGCGCCCTCATGCGAGGCGTGAAGAGTGAAATCTTCGGCGGTCTTGTCCGACACCCCCCAACTGTTGACGACTTTGTAGCGGAAGTCAGAAATATTGAGCGTGCACTGTACGCCCGGGCAAGCCACTACCACCGACTCGTCGGCACCTCTGTTGCGTCAACTGTCGCATCATCGCGGCTTGACCTGGATAACGTCGGTGTGGACAACGTTTGGCAGGTCATCTGTGGCGTCGTTCGGGAAGAGCTTTGAAAGCTGCTACCCGCCGCTTACTTACCAGCTTCGCTCTCCATCACACCGAAGCGGTGCGAGAAGTCCAGAAAGCCACCCAACCAGAGGCTTTTTAAGCTTTAGAGCGCAGCTCTTAGACGCCTGCTTCCGGCTTGAGCGGCGTCGCCGCCGCCGGCGCCGTCGCCGTCGGCGTAACCGCGAGTCCCCCTTCCCCTTCCCTCAAGGACCTCGGGAGGACCTCGGGTACCTTCGGTGACCTCGGGGAGGGGGTCGCGTGACCCCTCCCCGAGGTCACGTGATTGACCTCGGGGAGGGGGGTCCCCGAGGTCAATTACGAACTGAATCACGTGATTCAGTTCGTAATTACGAGCTGAACCATGCCCAACATTTTTTTTGTTTGCCATAAGGAGCTTTTGGCGAGACCGCTTGGAAAGCACCCTTTTCACTGTGGTATCTGTACTTCTGAAATGAGCAATCTGGCGAGCGTTCCGAGAATTACCCTGTATGTTCCTGAAGCGCAGTACTAGGGCAATCAAGACGTAAACTCTCAGTAAAATCGCTACTAGTGGTACATCGACGCGTTCCTATAAACCTGTCTATTGAGTGCAGAGCAAAGCTTTAGCTTGATGTGGATAGGAATGCCGAACAGGCGCGCTTTTCGCAAAAACGTGTGCTAGAGGCCTCCGGCTCCTCAACAATTCAGCAGCGAGCCATTTTATATGTAGGAACGAAATTTGCAAAATGCCCAAGCTCGCCTGCTTTCTGTCTTATCGTCTGCAATTCTACTCAACCATACACGTAGCAGAGCGCTGAAAACTACAGAATACACAGAAAGAATAAAGCACATGAAGGACGAACACAGACGCGTCTGTGTTCGTCCTTCATGTTTTATTCTTTCTGTGTATTCTCTACTTAACTATGTGGATTACTAGAGAAAATACAAAATCTTCTAAAGCCTTTTTTTGTTTTTTTTAATGCTGTCTTATATGTATGCTCCTACCAAAATAGAACCGAAATACATTTGAGACCGGCGAGAATCCGCCGTTATCGCTTGGTTATTTCTTGTTTTTTCACGTTTGTGTAATCTCAAATAAATTTTTCATAGTTTTACTGGGTTCGATATAAATGGGAATAAAGGAAACTCTAAAGTTAAATTTTGGAAGGCGCGACAGTCTTCAAACGCCGAAGCAATCAAGCATTTTATTTTGCTCCTTTTATTGGTAAGCTCCGATGTTTTTTTTTTTTTTTTTTTTTTTTTTTTTTAATCTAGCCAATCTGAATACATTTTCAAAATGCCCAGGTTTTATTCTTTCCGGCATGCCCTGTATACTTTGTGTGCTCAAAATAGCTATTCACAACAAATGAAGGTGAAGACAAACCTATGAAATGGTCCCGCGCTCTCTGTCTGGAGACGTCACAGGCGTAATTAGCAAGTCGAACAGGCAGTCTTAGAACAGGGTAATTTTCATACCTTTTTCTCTCTCGTATTTTCTTGCATAAAGCATTAATTTGTCTTTATCAAACTTTTTCCAACTCGCTGGGAACACGATGTAAGGCCCAGTATTTTACCAATGAGCAATAATTGATTTGACGTTCTTACTGTTGCCAGTGCAGCTTTCATCCGTTCGTACCAAATTTGAAACTGCAATATCTTTGTGATGTGTGTTATATAGTGCAGAACAGACAGTGATGATATTAGTGTAATAAAATTAGAGTAATTAAGTTACTTTTTGATAATGTGCAATGTAATGAATTACGTTTATAGGCTCAAAATTAAGGTATGTAATGAATTGCATTCGGGCAGTGGTTTCGAGAAAGTGTATCATTACTTTTGAAATCACTTTGTTTCACAAATGAGACAGTTAGTTGCATGGTGAACTGTCCTGAAAAAGACATCAGAACAAAATATCTACGGACATCTTAGAACGAAGCTTCGTACAAAGAATGCGAGAGGCGTACAAAGACGAGCTTGAAAGACGATGGAGATGTTGAAAAGCTTTCGTGCGAAGAACATCTCTGGCAGCCCCATGACGGCTCAGAAACTCCCGGCAAGACAGATTCATTGCGTCGCGTCATTATGACGGTATTGAAAAGTAATGTCAAAATAAGCTCATTATTTTTGGAAAGTAATTATAATGGAATGTAATTAATTTTTGGGTGTGGTAATTTCTAGTGTAATTTAATTATATTTGAGTAGTTTTCAGGCGACGAATTCGTAGTGTAATTTAATTACTTTTTAAAATTAATATTGCAATATCTAGTGGAGATGTGCCAATTTATTGGTTGAAAAGACTTTGATGCGAATCACCGTGTATATTATATTCGCCGAATTTCCCATTTAATGAAGGCGCAGATAGTTTTTTTGCTGAATATTTCGTCGGTAGTAAATAGACAGCCTCTAGCTTTAAAGAAACGTTTTTACTAAATCTGTCGATATACTCGTTTTTATTTCAACAAAATAAGAATTTTTGCCCATTGCTCATACGCCGCGCGAAGTAGTTCAATTAAGATTTGGTTGCCGGAGGAAAAAGCGATGATTTTGGTGTTTCAAACACGTGCGGCTTGGTAAGATATGAACAATGTATTCTACAATGTACCTGCATATATCTTATTATTCTACATAAGGAGGAAAATACTCATGCTCCGCGAAGAGCCAAAATTTTGTTACTACGGTTCCTGAGGTGAAAAACGAGTGTCGAGCCGAAGCTCAGTCTAGCAGCCAGGCAAAATAAAGGCTGTCAAGAACGGTTCTTATATTTGCGTTTGACCGCGTGCGACTGCAAAATAATGCGCTTGCGATGGCTTGCAAAAGAGAGTCGCCCAGAAAATAAAGGACTCTTGCCGTTCCGCATTGCCCCTGAACGCGCCTGAGTAATATTGAATCGAACTCAACTTTCGAGTGGGAGCATACCTTTGGGTATTTGTGACGACCAATCAGAGGTAAAAAATCGGAAGTTTGGACTACGCGCTTCCGCCTGTTCAATGTGGTGTCACATCCGGTTGCCTAGTTTTCAAGGCGGGATTTTAATTTTGCTTTTTGGAGAACAGTACGAGCTCGGAAGCAGGTTATTTCGTGATGGCACGAGCATTCCAGAAATTAGGTGGGGGAAGTCGAAATACCGAGAAACTTTCAGCGTTTCTAACCTGGTAAAGAAGGAAGACCAGCTAAGCAGTACAATGGCTTCCGTCGCACGATCGCCATGCGTGGCGTTGGCCCGCTTCCGTTCTCGATAGCGTTCCAGGCGAGATATCTGCTCTTCTTACGAAAAAGATTCCGAAACACTCGAGGCAGTGGAACTTGAGACGTAAGCGGCTTCGCGGCCTTTGCGCAGCAATTCGCCGTACTGCGCAAGTCACCGCTTTTTCTGTTCCCGCTCTTCTTCCTCCGAACGCGCGGCACGCGGCCGACCCATCGTGAGTCTAAAGGGCAACTGATAAGAGCGCCAGCTCGAGCTTTACGTCATGGGACACAGGACACACACGATTGGTAGGTAAGACGATAAAGTGTTATTCAAGTAGGCCCACGTCAATCACGGGGCGTGCTCGATAGCACGAACGCAAGTGGCAACTGACGCGGACACAGGGGAAGAAAAGTTGGTGGAGGGACGGCACTGATCACAACGGGCGACTCTCGTCGTTGTACGGGAGTGAAGGTCACGGTGAACTGGCTCCAGGTTTGTGTCGAAACGCCGCTTGTCCGCGGGGAAGTAATGGCCGGCCGGAAGTCGGCAAGCCGGTTGTCTGGTTGCCGACATCGCTTATAGATGGCGGTAGCTGTCTGGACTTCTCTGTCGACACGTCGCTTGTCTACGGAGGGACTAGAACTTAACAGCTTCGCTCTAAAAGCCTGCCATGCCGGCGCTCTCTCCGCGCACCTTGCCACGTGTGCCTTGGATTTCGCTTTGCAAGGGTTAGCCTCAAGTGCAAATAGTACGCCAATTGATTTTTTTTTCTTTTACAGCGGCGGAAAGCATTTTGTCTTTAGATAAGGGTGTCTAGAATCTCTACGAAAATGTGCTTGACAACGCTTGTGATGATGTGACTCAGTGTGCAAAAGAAGAAGTGTAAGTCAACACACGAATCGGCTCGGAGGGACAAGGGAAGACGACGAAGAAAAGAAGAGAAAGGGAATGCGTGCACGAAGAACGTACGAAGGACTGGCCGGAAGAACGTTGTAGAACGGAAAAGACAACATCAACCAAGGCAATCGGCTGCCCGCTCCTGCGGTCTGAGCAGCCGCCTTTTTCCAGCGACGGCAGCGCATAGAAATCTACGCTGCCCGGCTTCCTACTGCGAGAGAGCACATGGTGCAGTGACTCTTGGCTCATCGACGGAAGCCAGTCGCTCCGTTCCTGACTGCCAGCCACAACCGTGGGCCGACAACGACCGCTCCAGACACGAGACCCGCTGCTGCGCATGGTTGTTCAAAGACGTGGTGACTGTTGCCTTCCCCTTTGTTTCATTGCTTTAACTAAGTTTTTATTTTATTTTAGTATAAACATATGAACTCTGGATTTCTTTTGTAAATACATGTTTTAAGAAAACGAAGGACATCGTATTTTGTCTATATTTCACCCTAAAGAACGTTGCTACAATGCTTTAAATTCGCCTTTCCTGAGTTGAACGTACCGCACTCAAACGCAATAGTCACCATACTTCTCTCGTGATAGAAAAGGTAAAGTCAATGAAAATGTTTTGTACTACAGATCCAAAAAGCTACTGAAGTCGAACAAAAGTATAAGATAGGTTACGCCGTATTTAACACTTCCATGATATGTCGGCTCCAAATTGTTTTTCGGATAAACGTAGAAATACGTCCTACGTTTACGGCAATGGTACTAGAGGAAAAGAACTTGTTGTTGGGCTAGTTGGTGTTGACTGAATTGAACCATGGTTAAAAGCGCTAAAAAAGACGTACACAAGATAGAAGACAAACACGGTCTTCTATCTTGTGTACGTCTTTTTTAGCGCTTTTAACCATGCCCTCTAAGAAAGGAGGGGAGTTCGAGGGAGTTAGACGGCGTGACAACACCCACAGCGTGCGCTGGCACCCTTCGGAAGAAATATCCTCTCTCAAATAGAAGGAGCGAGCACGGGGAAAGAGAATGGGGTGCTACAGGAGTCCCCTAGGGATTCGAAAGGATTATGGGCAGGGGAAGCCTGCCCTCGGGCCAGGCTTCCTTTGCGAAGGGGGAACGTGGATGACTAGCCTTGAGAAAGTTAAATCCGATCCTGGAGTTAATGCTTTTACTTTACTTCTTTTTTTTCTTTTTTGCTTCACAGATTCTTTAAAAATGCTGACGTTCCCTTTTCCTTCGTTTTTTTTTTCTTTTTTACGTTTTCCTATTTACTTCCAAGTTCAAAAAGTTACCTGACTGTTTCATAGAGGGCGCTGGCGGGCAGCAGAGTTGCGCGTTCATGCATGGCATGTGGATGCAGCTCCTCACGTGATTGAATTCGGCGAAAAGCAGCGCCGCGCGTTCGAGGCGCGCGGTGCGCTCAAAAGCCGGGGAACGTACGCCGGGGCGCTTGAAACGTCTACTTTGCTGCACGACATTTAATACGGCTCCTCACGTGATCGGATCTCGGCGAATAGCGGCGGGGGCGGCACGCGGCACATGGAATCAAACGCGCAACTCTGGCTCCCGTAGGTAGCCTATACAGGAACTCTAGATCGACAGACCGACACACCATGCCGTGGCTTACATTTTGCAAGATCGAATTTTTACAAGCTTACGGTTGAGCATGTAACCTTCAAAGGAGGTTTAGATTGGCCTTGTTTACGCTTCTGATACAAATGTCTTTGTCTCAGGTCTGATCCGGTAAGATAGAGGACACAAACCAATGTCAGACAATCTGGGTAGCTAAAACGATAATAAAAATATCTCGCCATTAATTTGTTAGCGGTGGGAGACACTGAAAGGTGCATTCCGGTGACAACCAATTTAGTCAGCTGCACGCGCTGGCGACTGAAAAACTTTTAACTTAAAAATATATAGCAAAAAGATAAAATCGTGGAGAAAGCGTGAAGACAGCATTTATTCTAGATTTGAAGTTCCGCGGGCACGACGTTTTTGCGAACTCTCGAAGCTTACCCAATATTAAATTCATACCGCGTTTTATATATCGTACAAATAAATTGCGAACCAAAAAGCCCGCGACCATACTCATTCAGGGCACAACTTTTCACAAAGTTTTTGGTACACAGCGCCCTACCTCGCTCAACCGAAGTTATTAGTGCTGAGGAGTCAGGACATCGTCGGAATTTTTCACTTGGTATGATGACCCTCTCTGTTCGCGTTAGGATATTTTAGGATAAAAACTTCTGGGAACCATCTTTTTTTTTTTTCATTTTGTCAGTTTGAGAAGTTTCTTGACTGCTTCATGTACGGCGCTGGCGCACTGCCTGGTGGGCCGAGACGCCATTCCGTAAATTACATTTTGTGTGTTATGGTTTCGACAAGCTTACGGCCCTGGCGTAAACTGCGAGCGGATTTTAGGTCGTTTTCGTTTATAATGTCCCTGTTATACGAGGGATCCGACCGAATAGAGGTAACATTACAACGTGAGACGGGCTGGGAGGTGGATCGAAAACAAGAATATTTAAAGGGGCGATGGAATGATTTTAATGTTGAAGGAATTTGCAGCTTGTAATTTTTGTATCGTTTATCTAAAAAAAAAAAAAAATAGAAATCACGTCTATTTTTTTTAATAAATATCGCGATTCCGTTTCGTTACATGCAAAGCAAAAAACGGTAATATCTCGGGTCTTTAAACCACGCGCGGCGGCCGGTGTGACGGATGTTTGGGTACATCTGGGTGGGTTTTCGCGACGCCATCTGCATGAGGCGCACAAAACCATTCTCTATGATGCTGTGGTGAAAGAATGCGAACACACACACGTTCAGACCCAAAAGGAACGATGAAAGGGGGCTTGACCTTAAAAAGACTATTTAGAGAACCCAGACACACAGGTTAAACCTGTGCTCCTGCTTTTATGCGAATGACTTTGGTGTAGATACCTGTGTCTATTTCCACTTTCAAGTCCAACAGGATGACGCCATTCCACGCGGGTACGAATGAGTGCAAAAGGCTCATCTTGAAAAATCAGTTTGTTGGAACAGTGTCGTGTATGAAATATCTCTAGCTTGTGGGTCTACGTATGTAGGTCAAACATACAGACGCATTAACGACAGATTAAATAGCATAAAAGGAATGCCAAGACCAATACAACGACCTTTGAAATAGCTAAACGTGTTCACGAGCAACTCTGAAGTTGTGGTTGGGGCCCTTTTTTAGGGAATAAAGTGTACAAAATACAAAACATGACTTTTTTTTTTTTTTTGCAGGGTTGTGTTTTTATTTTTTGCTTCACGATTCCGGGGTTTGTTAGGGATTGTCTTTCTAAGTTTTCGGTGTGTCACAGTTAGAAAATAGGCTTACAATGTGTTGTACTAGGTTTAGGGTTTCATGACGCAAGTTATCGGGAAGGGGCGCCGCATGGCAGCACAGGGAGGGCGCTTCTGAACGATAGAAGATGGCCTGCAGGCGGACATTCCCCAAGAGAAACAAAGGTCCCGAGCCCCGCAAGGTCACTTTTCCCCGCTTCTCTGGCGTTCATGTCCGCCCATCGTCTTTTCTGCGTCCCGTTCAATATTATAACGTTAACAGAACGCCCGTCCACATTTCGCTTTAGTGCGATGACCGGCTATTCAGATGCTTGTTTTACAGCAATCTAGGAATCCCAAGCATTCATCGAAAGTTCGAAACACATGCTCCAAAAACAAAACAAAAACAGCACTGTGATTAAGTTTAACAGATTCAGTTTATCTTTTCGGGTGTTTGCTGCAATGCACTCTATTTGACATGTCACAAACTCAAAGGTATGTACATGTTTTCTGTGAGGAGGTCTAGGCAGTCAAAAGTTGTTCTGGATTGAGACTGTTCCTACTGTAGACGGATAGTTTTTCCACCGCAGTGCAGAAGCTAACGTGGGATCTTAACGTTCATCATGCAATAATAATAAATTTTGCCATGAAACGATACTGAATTTAAACATCCAGCACTTCAAAAAAGAATTCTGACAGAAGTATGTGAACTTTATGCTCCCATGCAATGCCTCTAAACTATGCGTTTTTTTTTTTTTTTTGTATAGTTTTTTAAAGTACAAGCGAACTCCTCTTGCAGTCGCTCCTACGCAAAGCTTGCTGACGCAGTTTCGGGAAACCGCGATGTTGATATACCACGGGTATACCGTGGTATATCATCGCAGTTTCGGGAAACCGCGATGTTGATATACCACGGGTATACCGTGGTATTCTGAACTGTCGTGAGTCGTGACTGATATTTGAATGGGGTTCATGTGTTGGACTCGAGCACTGCGTTGGCACTGCACTTAGGCTTAGCCGCAGTCGATGCCTTGCGGGTCATTCAAATTTTGGCTTGAGCTCAATCACTGCAGTGACGGCCGGAACAGCCAAATGTACGAATTGGGGAGTGCGTACGGAGTGCGGAGTGCGGCGCGTGCACCGTTCATTGACAATCGCTGCGCATCGCTGTAATGATCATTCGCGGTACATCATCTACAAGAAATACATAGGGCAGGCGAGCTGGTTAGAAAAGAACATGCTTTATTTGCAAACCCTGGGACGGAGAGAATTGAAAACAATAGACAACACAGCTCATTGTCTCAAACTTGTGGCCGCTTTTTCTGTTCAAAGTGCAAGAGCAAGTTGTTTTTATTAAACATTTTCTGCGACTACTCGTGCGTGGCCAGAAGTGCTAATAATTGTTTGATAGGTTATAAACTGGAGGTATCTGACGATAGTAGGAGAACAGTTTTATTGTCCCTTTATCGCATTCCTGTACGATGATAATCCGAATCCAATGGGGCAGTGGCCGGGATCTAAATCAGTAATTCCATAAATATACGTTTCTCAAAACAGGAGTTTTTTTTTTTTTTTTTTTTTTTATACACATGACGTGGTGCAATATACAGGACGTCAGAACAAGTCTGGTCAGTGTTTTATAAATCGCTCTGCTCTCCCATAAAATCACGATAAAGAAGACATTGCGCGGTCTAAAGAAGACGAAGTAACTATGAAAACTAACGTTAAGGTGATCTCTCCCGAGGCTCTAAAATGTTTTCGCTGAAGCTTTCCCAGCGTACGCTCACAATGGAGGCAGGTGCGCTAGGACCCGGCCGCTCCTTATAATCCCTTACGTCCTCCAACCCGATTTCGCTAAGCTAGGGGAAGGACGGACTCGACAAGTTTGTTGTTCCCTTCTGCCCTTGGATGGGCATTGACTTTCCTCTAAAGTCAGGTTCACAGCCGTGTCATCCCGTACCCTTACGGCGTCACCGGCGACGTGGTACGGCTACGAGTGTTGTAAAAAAAGAAAAAAAAAATAGGTTATAAAAATAAAAAAGCAACAACTAGAGGTTCAGGGCGAGGGAAAAGTGCGCTGGGGAGGGGGAAGCAGGAGGAATGGTGGAGAGAGGGGATGTTCCCTCCTCTCCCCTCCAGCAATCCGTCTGCTTCCTCCCCTCGTCCTACCTTCAACGGCGTCCGCCAGAGTCACTTGTTCGTGACTTACAAGACATCTACCAAAATTATGGTTGTTGGTGGCAGTCGAACAGAGAAAGGAGTACGCCAAGCGTTTTTAGAATTGGCCCTCAAGGAGCTCGTCAACGAGACTGACGATTCAGGTAAGATGCGGCGCTTCACATTTCTCTCAGTGCAAATTGCTTAGAGCGTACTGGTTCCATCAAATTATATTTAAGGCCATCGGAATAGTCTATTGTCAACTGGTGTTATAGTCGAATAATTCGTGCTCGAAAACAAAAGTCGCATAGTAACCGGCTTGCCCAAATTGGCGAGCTCATGTTGTAAGCAGGAATATTCTCGGAATATTTATTTAAGTTCACAAATGTTAAATACCATAATATTGACATAGATATTGGCTTGTCTAGAAAATTCTTGCTTAAATAAAAAGACTACAAAATGAAAGAGCTCTCAGGGGAAATTCAGTAAACCATTCATGTATTAGTCTTTCAAAGCATCTCAATCGCTTGGTTACTAGTAGGGCTAAACGTCGGTAAAAAACATGTTAGCACGATTAAATATTTTTTTCTTTTTCGATTAATTAATTGAATAATCGGTTTCGTTTATTACCATGAATAATATATTAAAAAAAGTCAAAATGAGATATTTTGCTTTCGCTGAATATATTGTTATAAACGACGTAATATACAATTCAGGATTTTAAATCAACTTTGATGTGTAGTTGAGATCAGCCAAAAGGCATTCACACTCCAAATTTATTACTCCAGCCGCGGAGGCAAAGAGGTTCCTTCATATTCTCCGGCAATAACGAACTGCTTTGATTATGCGCTAAACGGACTCTCGCCAGGCGCTGAACGTTACTGGGACACGTGTAACTTCCACTTGCATTACGGCGAAGAAGTGTTTATTGTTGGTGATCTCTTCAGGACTTTAAAGAAATGCGAAGAAATTGTTGTTTTATTCACTAGGTAGTAGGGTCCTTGTTTTTTTTTATGCTTAACATCTACTATATTCAACTTTTTACGTTTCTTCAGATTTATACTAATTATTTCTAAGAACAATATTAATTTCAGACAATCATTTTTTTTGTTGTTGTTTCCACAGATTCTCAACAAATTTGAGCAGCGCAGTGATAAGATGCCCTATGAAAGCCTCACTGTATTTTTCGAGCCAAAGTCCTAGCAGATCCTCGAACTGCACATGGCAAAGGTGGGCTCACGAAGGACGCCTCGCTATTCCTCAGACATGCGCAGCTGGAGCAGAGTAGCTAAAGCAACCGATCAAGAAAACCTACCCATCACAAAAATACAACGAAACTCGTGTCGACGTCCTCACAGAATACGCGGTGGGTTAATCACTTTGATCTACAGCGTTCTTCAAGCGAATGACGCAGCTCATAACATTGTTTAAATCGAAAACGCGATCTGCGCAGGACAATATTTTCCTTTTCCTGTGCGTGCCTGGCGGGGTTCCTTATGAGTCCTGACAAATTACGAAGTTAAACTGGCGCAGTTTTCTAGCTTAGTACATGACCAAATCGTGTGCGACGTTTCGAGAATTGGCGTTGCACCAATTGGGTCAAATTGAGCTAAATTCATATTCGAATTATATGCATGACCTAAACATTTGCTCGCTTCGTACTAGGCACATGAAGGTCATATGTATGTTAAAATAATTTAAACACTACCTGTTCAGTTCATCTTGTGATATTGACAGAGTTTTTGCGAACTCTAACCAAAGTTTTATTTAAAAAAACACATAAGCCCGACGTTTCGGGACCCGCTCGGTCCCTTGGTCACGGGTGACTGTAGGTGGGGGCGCGGTGGGGAAGGTTGCCCAGGTGGTTGGCCTTGCTGAGGCTTAACCCAGAGGGCGCGGGGGAGGGGGGACGCGGTGTGAAAGGTTGCCCGGGCGTTTGACCTTGCTAAGGCTTACCCCAGAGGGCGCGAAGTCCAGACACGTACGCGCTCGGGAGAGTGCCCTTGGACCGGTTCACGTTCTTACTCGTTGTTTGTATAAACCAGGACTCTAGATGAAGGCGTTTCCTCCAATGTCCCTCGGTGGCCACGATCTGAGTCTCGTCGAGGGAGAAAGAGTGCCCCGTTTTTTGCTCGTGCTCTGCCAGGGCGCTGGCCTCAGTGTATTTCTTTCTCACGTCGTATTTGTGTCGTCGAATACGATCCGGGAAGTTTTTCGTTTCCCCCACATAAGCGGCCGGGCAATCCGCGCACGGCACGCGGTACACGAGGCCTTGAGCCCTTTCCCTTCCTGGTCTGTCTTTGGGGAGAGGAAGCCGCCGACGGATGGTAGACACGGGCTTGTGGGAGACGGCGATGCCGTGTTTCCGAAGGACGCGTCCGACGGTCTCACTCACATTTTTCACATAAGGGAGACAGATCCGATTACACGGTCTCGAGGTCGGAGTCACAGGGGGGCGGCGTAGGCGTTTGTAGATGTCGTTAATGAACCGCTTTGGGTAACCATTGTTAACTAGATCAGCTTTGATCTTCTTAACTTCTTCTCGTAGGGCCTCCTCCGTAGAACACACGGACAGCGCCCGTCGGAAAAGGGCGCTGACCACTGAGGCCTTGTGCGATGTGGGGTGATACGACTTGAAGTCCAGGTATCTACCGGTGTGCGTAGGTTTTCGGTATACCGCGAAGCTGAGCGCGTCAGAAGCTCTCCTGACGTTCACATCCAGAAACGGGAGCACGCCGTCCGTCTCTCGCTCCACCGTGAACTGAATCGACGGTTCAACGGAGTTCAAACACTGGCACAGGCGCTCAACCTCACTGGCTTCGACGATGCAGAAACAATCATCCACATACCGAAGGAAGGTCTTGGGCTTTGGATTAAAGCAAGAAAGAGCTTTTTGTTCGATGTACTCCATCGTGAGGTTGGCCATGGTAACGGAGATCGCAGCCACCAAGGCAGTTCCACTCGTTTGCTTGTAGAAGCAAGAAGAGGTTCGGCTCTGCAAGAAGAGGATCGGCTCAAGGCTTTCGGGGCTAGCGCACAGGTGCGCCGTCGCCAGAATAACATTTCGTCCGGCGAACACCGCGCCCTTCGTAGCCTGAAGGAAGACGACGCCATCGTGGTTCTGCCCGCAGACAAAGGCAACGCAACGGTGGCCCTGGACAAGAGCTCTTACGTCCGCAAGGCAACGGATATGCTCTCCACGTCGGCGTACGCGCCCCTACAAAAAGACCCCACCGGCAAGATCCAGAATACCATAAGCAGGGCCCTGTCTATCATTTTCAAAGAGCACCCGGATTCACGCAGCCTTTATCTTAGGTTAATTTGTCGCAACGGGTCCGCTCCCGCTTTGTACGGTCTACCAAAAATCCACAAGCCCGAGATCCCCCTCCGCCCCATTGTGGACTTCACTACTTCCCCACTACGTGCAGTTTCGGCGTACCTGCACCAGCTCATCTCCCCCCTTACTGGCACCACGGACACGTACTTGCGAGATTCGAGTCACTTCATCGATCTCGTCAAAGGACTAAAGGTGAACGCCGACGAATCTCTGGTTTCCTTTGACGTCGTGTCACTCTTCACGAGTGTGCCGGTGCCCCTGGCACTTTCTGTGGCCAGGACGGCCCTTTCCGCCGATTCCGGGTTAGCAGAACGAACCTGTCTGTCCGTGGACGAAATCTGCCGCCTTCTGGAGCTGTGTCTCTCGAGCACATACTTCTCGTTCAATGGACGCTTCTACAAGCAAACGAGTGGAACTGCCATGGGAGCTGCGATCTCCGTTACCATGGCCAACCTCACGATGGAGTACATCGAACAAAAAGCTCTTTCTTGCTTTAATCCAAAGCCCAAGACCTTCCTCCGGTATGTGGATGATTGTTTCTGCATCGTCGAAGCCAGTGAGGTTGAGCGCCTGTGCCAGTGTTTGAACTCCGTTGAACCGTCGATTCAGTTCACGGTGGAGCGAGAGACGGACGGCGTGCTCCCGTTTCTGGATGTGAGCGTCAGGAGAGCTTCTGACGCGCTCAGCTTCGCGGTATACCGAAAACCTACGCACACCGGTAGATACCTGGACTTCGAGTCGTATCACCCCACATCGCACAAGGCCTCAGTGGTCAGCGCCCTTTTCCGACGGGCGCTGTCCGTGTGTTCTACGGAGGAGGCCCTACGAGAAGAAGTTAAGAAGAT
This sequence comes from Ixodes scapularis, assembly GCF_016920785.2. NCBI lineage: Eukaryota > Metazoa > Arthropoda > Arachnida > Ixodida > Ixodidae > Ixodes > Ixodes scapularis. Next base: position 188,490,001 of record NW_024609835.1, on the reverse strand, counting down.
CAAAGCTGATCTAGTTAACAATGGTTACCCAAAGCGGTTCATTAACGACATCTACAAACGCCTACGCCGCCCCCCTGTGACTCCGACCTCGAGACCGTGTAATCGGATTTGTCTCCCTTTTGTGAAAAATGTGAGTGAGACCGTCGGACGCGTCCTTCGGAAACACGGCATCGCCGTCTCCCACAAGCCCGTGTCTACCATCCGTCGGCGGCTTCCTCTCCCCAAAGACAGACCAGGAAGGGAAAGGGCTCAAGGCCTCGTGTACCGCGTGCCGTGCGCGGATTGCCCGGCCGCTTATGTGGGGGAAACGAAAAACTTCCCGGATCGTATTCGACGACACAAATACGACGTGAGAAAGAAAGACATTGAGGCCAGCGCCCTGGCAGAGCACGAGCAAAAAACGGGGCACTCTTTCTCCCTCGACGAGACTCAGATCGTGGCCACCGAGGGACATTGGAGGAAACGCCTTCATCTAGAGTCCTGGTTTATCCAAACAACGAGTAAGAACGTGAACCGGTCCAAGGGCACTCTCCCGAGCGCGTACGTGTCTGGACTTCGCGCCCTCTGACGTAAGCCTTAGCAAGGTCAAACGCCCGGGCAACCTTTCACACCGCGTCCCCCCTCCCCCGCGCCCTCTGGGTTAAGCCTCAGCAAGGCCAACCACCTGGGCGACCTTCCCCATCGCGCCCCCACCTCCAGTCACCCGTGACCAAGGGACCGAGCGGGTCCCGAAACGTCGGGCTTATGTGTTTTTTAAATAAAACTTTGGTTAGAGTTCGCAAAAACTCTGTCAATTTCTTCCTAACCAGACAGACCTCTGTCAAATATGTTTACGTTTAAATCTTGTGATATGTGACCATTTGGTAAAAGGTATCAACAGTCTATGCAAAGTTAATGGCTGCGAACATCGAAATCATTACGTGACATTAAAAGAAATATTATGCACTCACACAGCATACGGAAGCAGACAGTCTCTGATTATTATATCTAAATATGAAAAACAATAGGACGTATAATTATGACCCATGTTTGCATACTTTTTTTAAGTGTGGTACTTTATTATATTGCAGGTTCCAGGAGAAAGATAAACTCATCCGACGGTCCTATTCTCTGCAGAGGACGTCTTCTATTCTGCAGCTGTCCAAGTCCAGGTGGAAGACCTGTCGGTGGATGTTGGTGACGTCATCCATAGCTTCAGCCTCATAATCTATTGGACTTTGGATATTCAATATGCAACGGGGATCAAGTCCGCCTTGGCTCTCTTTGAACGCACGATCGGGCTGAACGATACACCACTGGAAAGAGTTGCCCTGAAGCTTCTTGGCAGGCTACAAGCATTTATTATTATTTTTTAAGCTTTTGACCTGTCTCAATTTTTTTATTTTACAATAAAAACGTGGTTCACAATATTGTTGGCTGATATGACTGGCAGGACCTTTTTTTTAAATGTCTGGATTGTGTGTTTCTAGAAGTTTTCAGTTAAATTTTGATGCCGGCACGTTGCCCGTGAGTATTATACTCTTATCCCTGAAACCTCCTCGAAGCGCCTCCTTAAAGAACTTGACACGCAAAGAATTCAGAACTCTCTCGTGTGACAGCTGGCCTTAGGAATCATCGCCCCTCCAGCACACCTGAACAAGCCAGTTAGCTGAGTCTTGGGGTCTGAAAAGTGCCCTCACTATTTGGAGCTCCGCGAGTCCCATGGTGTACAAAATCTACCCCAAAAGTGTTGAGTCGCGGGAACCCTTTGGGCGGTGTGCATAGTCTCCGACAGCACTCGCAATTAGGGGGATCACGCGAGTCTCTAGGTGTAAAAACGGGAACCACAAAGCACCCAATTTAGGGGGGATCAGGTGATTCCCTGAGAGTTATAAGCGGTACTAAATAATGCCTGCATTTACGGGTGTCACATGAGTGCCTGGGTGTAACAAAAGGCGTCAAAAAGCACCCTATTCAGAAGGCATCCGTTGACTCCCCGAGAGTTGAAAATGGTTGCAAATCATTCCTCTAATTAGCAGTGTAATATAAGTACCTGAATGTAACAGAGGGCGCCAAACAGCACCCGAAGTAAGGGGTGTCGGTTGAGGCCCGTGGACTTTGAGGGGGGTGCTAAGTGATCCCGTATAACTGGGGAGTACTTGAAATCCCCAACTTGAGAGGATACCACAAACACCCCAGGGGAGTCACATATGGGACACGGTCTAACTCCCCTGAGGGGAGTACCCGTATACACCCTTTTTTCTTAGAGTGTGGTTCAATTCAGTCAACACCAACTAGCGCCCGTGTTTGTCTTCTATCTTGTGTACCTCTTGTTTAGCTCTTTTAACCGTGGTTGAATTCAGTACTAGAGGAACGGCGAGGATAACGCAGAAATGTTCCACAAGCACGCTCCACGTGGCCGTTTGTTTCGACCACGAGCTGTGATTATTACCATTATTTTTTATATTTATTGTCCAACGCCGTGTATTATAAAAAAAAATAAAACAGAATATCTCACTCTTGTGATCTATTAGAATTAAGTTCAACAATCCCTAATTTGTCTATGTCACGGTCCGGTGCGGAGCGTGAGGGGAAGCGCACTCGCCGCAGACCGCAACGGGGGTTCGGACGCCCGCTATCCCACAGTACGTGGGCTCCAGGGACGGGGGACAAAGACAAGGCACGTGACGAACAGAGCAGTAGAAACATTTAATAATGGCTATAGCAAGATGGTGACAAAATCAAAAGGGTAATACAGACAGTCTCAATCGGGCGGAAGAATACAAAAGAAACTTAATAGCTATGGGCAAGACAGAGAGTACACAACAAGAGGAATGGGAACGATACCGCACTTTGGCGCAGTCCGGCACGACGAGGCTCGCAGAGGCGTGGACGCACCTGAGGTCGGTCGCTTGCGACCGGCTCTGTCTGGACGTGGCCGCGGCGTGCCAGAGGCGGGGGTTGTTGGCTTTAGACGCTGTCGTGTCACGGACGGTCGACGCACTGGAGCAGTCCGGCAGAGGAAGACCGCACAGGGTTGGAGCACAGAAGTAGCCGACGTTCGGTGTCCAGACGGGTCTTCCCCTTTACCGCGGTGCCCGAGGCTACGCCCGGAGCCGACAAGGAAAGCGGGTTGCGCTCTCGAAGCTCCCAAGTCGACTGCCGCACCGTTTCCCAGTTTCAACCGAACGGCGCTCTTTCTTAATAAAGTAAACAAAACACACCCGCTCCCCTACAATCGCAATGCACTCACACACAAAAAAAAACATGACCGTCACAGCGGCGAAGACATTCGTTGCCCCAAGCTCCAAATTCAACACCAAAAACGCTCAACTGGGGCATCTGGCAAACTCATTACCGAATTCCACGAAGTGGTACCGCGCCCAAGCATCGGGCAAAAGCGTCCCCCGAACAGGAGTCGAAGAGGCCATAAACAAGTCAACTAAGGGTCCCAGTCGGGACCGGCGAGGTGCTAACTAGCGCCAACCAGGAAGTGTCACACCACCCGCGGCGACCACATGGCCCCGCAAGCAGCCGACGAGGCGAACTTTACAATACGCGTGGCCCGGCAGGACCAGGCCGGTTTTTGTGACACTACCCCCTTCTTAAGAATATTAACGCGTTATTATTTTCCACGTCACAAAAACAAGAATTACCACTGGCATATATCTCAATGTACTCTGGACCGTAGCAGAAAAGGTCAACTCAAACTCTCTGACATAGACACAGCTGGCACTGACACATGAAGGAGCATATTAGCAAAATATTCAACAGAAGATAAAAATAGGATCGGAAGGATCTTTACTCCTTGTAGGTAACAGAGTTACCAACAGTACAATCACAAAAGAAAACACGACACTGGAGCAATTAAGTTCACGGAAAAACTGACGCTCTCCTGGCGCAGTCGCAGATACGTATACTTCCACTAAATATACTAGCCTAGCCGCGCACCTTGTTACGCCTTACAGCAGACGTACAAGAAACCTACACACACAAAAAAATACAATTCAGGAGCTTCTAATTTACATTACGAGACAAAGCGTCACATGACAGTAGCGCCGGCGCCGCGATCAGCGGTTACTCAGCGCGACTCAGATAGTCGGCGTCGACGTTTTCTCGCCCCTTTCTGTACTCCACGCGGAACTGGTACTCCCGAAGCTGGAGGCTCCATCGCAGCACCCCGCCGTTCAGGTGCTTTCCCCTGTTGATATAGTGAAGCGGCTGGTGATCTGAACTCTGGATTGTTAGAGGCACTCTCTCCAATGGGGGAGTTTTCAGACCCTGGTGTTTGGGCTTCTTCCTTTTCTTCCTGTTCCGCGTCTCGACCGCCCCCGCTGATTCATGACCCTTTTTAGGTTTAGTGTTCTTCGTTTGAGTCTTTTTACTCGTAGGCCTTGGAACCTCCTCTGGGGTCAGGACCCTTTCACCCTGCGCGCTCGGCTTTGCTCCACTGGCCCCGACGTCGGAGTCGGGCGGGTCGTCCTCCTTCTCGGAGTCCACCCCGGCGTTGTCGGTGTCTCTGACTCCGGTGACGTTCCCGAGAATCAGATCGTACAATGGATCTTCCATGCAGAGGGCCGTCACCGCACCCCGAAAGTAGGGGGTCGATACCCGAACTCTCGCCTCGGGGAGCATCTTCGCGGTCCCATCCACCAGGTATACAGGCCTCCTGATTCCGGTCATCTGGTCGTCGTCAACGAGGTTTTTCTTGATGACTACCGTATTGCCGCCCGTGTCGCGCAAGACGGATACCTTCTTCGCCCCTACGTTGCCCTCTACGACGGGCATTCCCTCAACAGGGAATTTCGGCCGCGAGGTCACAACGGCATTCACGACAAGAATCTTCTCCCTATTCTTCAGCTCTACGAAACGGTTCTCCTCTGCTGCATACATCGGCCCCTCTTTCGGAGCACACACGCACGAAGCCTGAGGCCTCCCTCCGTCGGAGCCTCGGCACAGCTCGGTTCTATGCCCCTTGCGGCCACACTTCCGACACGTCGGCACGTTCCCAGCGTTGGTACCGCTACGGCACTGGGCCGCCAGATGGCCGATTTTGTTGCAAATGTAGCCCCTCACCTCCGGCCTCGGCACCTGTTTCACCACGTTCTCTCGCACGTTAGGCTCTACGGCCTCTGCATCACTTCTTCGGGCCTTCCCCAAGTTCCCATGAGACTGTGCCTCCAAATACTGGTCAGCCAGCTCCAGCAACCCTTCGAGACTCGGAACCTTCCTCTCCCTCAGATACAGGGCCAGACTTGGGTGGCATCCCCTCAGAAACTGGTCCTGTAGGACCAACTCACGGAGGCTTTCGAAATATCTCGCGGTGCTCGACAGTTCAACCCAACGGTCAAAGTAGTGTCCCAGCCGGGCGGCATACTGAGTAGCGGTTTCACCGTCGAGTGGTCTCCCCTCTCGGAACTTATCCCGAAATCCGTCGACAGTGAACCGAAACCTTTTCAGCAAAGACGTCTTCACCTTTTCGTAATTCGCGGCATCCTCCGGCGTTAGGCGTCCATATACGCTGAGAGCCTCTCCGGTCAGGCAGGTACTGAGCGCGGTAGCCCATTGGCCCTCGGGCCATTTCTGACTGAGTGCTATACCCTCGAACCTACGGATGTACGCGTCCAAGTCACCTTTCTTTTCATCGAAGGCGACCAGGAGTTTACTGGGACTCAATTTTAGGGCGCTCTGCCCTTCTCATTCGCGCCTTTCTTCGGACACGTTACTGGCCGCGCTGACTCTTTCTTCCTTTTCCAATTGAATCTTAAGCTTTAAGATTTCAATTTCTTGCTCTGCGGCTTCTTTAGCGAAAACCCGTTCTCTCTCTGCTGCATCCAGCGCAGCGTCTCTATCGGCAGCCTCTTTCGCAGCTCCCCTCTGGGCGGCGTCATCAATCCACATTTTTAAGTCGGCCCCAGCCAACCCCAGCTGAGTCCCCACTGACAACAACCTTTCCCATTCCATCTTTGCGCTCCAAGCAGTGCCGGAACTATCACGCGAACCGCGTTACATCAACCGTCACTCCGGCAACAATGCGTGCACGACTTGAAAGAGTAAAAGCTTTTCGTAAGACCCGTCTCTGTCCCGCGGTCCCCCGAAAAACGGGCGTCCTGTCGCGGACGCCAGAAAATGTCACGGTCCGGTGCAGAGCGAGAGGGGAAGCGCACTCGCCGTAGACCGCAACGGGGTTCGGACGCCCGCTATCCCAAAGTACGTGGGCTCCAGGGACGGGGGACAAAGACAAGGCACGTGACGAACAGAGCAGTAGAAACATTTAATAATGGCTGTAGTAAGATGGTGACAAAATTAAAAGGGTAATACAGACAGTCTCAATCGGGCGGAAGAATACAAAAGAAACTTAATAGCTATGGGCAAGACAGAGAGTACACAACAAGAGGAATGGGAACGATACCGCACTTTGGCGCAGTCCGGCACGACGAGGCTCGCAGAAACGTGGACGCACCTGAGGTCGGTCGCTTGCGACGGGCTCTGTCTGGACGTGGCCGCGGCGTGCCAGAGGCGGGGGTTGTTGGCTTTGGACGCTGTCGCGTCACGGACGGTCGACGCACTGGAGCAGTCCGGCAGAGGAAGACCGCACAGGGTTGGAGCACAGAAGTAGCTGACGTTCGGTGTCCAGGCGGGTCTTCCCCTTTACCGCGGTGCCCGAGGCTACGCACGGAGCCGACAGGGAAAGCGGGTTGCGTTCTCGAAACTCCCAAGTTGACTGCCGCGCCGTTTCCCAGTTTCAACCGAACGGCGCTCTTTCTTAATAAAGTAAACAAAACACACCCGCTCCCCTACAATCGCAATGCACTCACACACACAAAAAAAACATGACCGTCACAGCGGCGAAGACATTCGTTGCCCCAAGCTCCAAAGTCAACACCAAAAACGCTCAACTGGGGCATCTGGCAAACTCATTACCGAATTCCACGAAGTGGTACCGCGCCCAAGCATCGGGCAAAAGCGTCCTCCGAACGGGAGTCGAAGAGGCCATAAACAAGTCAAGTAAGGGTCCCAGTCGGGACCGGCGAGGTGCTAACTAGCGCCAACCAGGGAGTGTCACACCACCCGCGGCGACCACATGGCCCCGCAAGCAGCCGACGAGGCGAACTTTACAATACGCGTGGCCCGGCAGGACCAGGCCGGTTTTTGTGACAGTCTAACATCAAAGATATATACTGATTAGATTTGTACAATAACTTTCCTCGTTGGTGCTTCGGGTGGTTATGGTCTCAAATTCAACATTTTCTGAAAGTCTGTTCACAAGAACAAAATACATTATAAAACGAGTACGCTGCGCCATGGAATTAATTTGACTAAATGCAGAAAGCAAGCAATGCATTTTTCCTACGATAAATGTGGATCAGGCTGATCTACGAGGCAATGTTCCAGGAGACGTCGATCGAAGTACCCAAATCACTGTCGGTATCAAAGGCGAGAGCCAAGAGCGCGTTTTTGCTGACCGCTTTTCTCGACTACCCTTAGCTCTCCACAGCGAAGACCTTGCTACTGGACATGCACCCCTATACCTTGTCTGCATTGTTCCGGATCTTTCATAAGCTTGAGGTCAAAATAAATGTTATACAAAGAGTTCCTCTCCTCTGCAGCCACGCTGCCGTGTTGCATGAAGGCAAACTCTACGCATAACTCTTCATTGGCTGTTCCCGACTTCGTATGACCTACTTTTCTGACAGCTCCCGTGATTTATTGAGGTGTGTGTGATCGCGAATGCGAGTTCGCCATTACGACAACCACGTCTTCCGGAGACTGTCGGAACGATATTTCGATCGATCGTTTGACCGAGTGTTATGCTTCAGACGTACCATGGGATTAACGGTTGTTGGTTTCGTTTTATATTTCACGGGTATTCGCGAAACGAAAGTCGTAACTTACCTGCTAAAAGTACGCCTTGCACAGGAAGACGGTTGATACCGTAATGGTTTCTTCCGAATGGGGTATTTATGAAAATTAATAACGTTAGGTATTTTAACTTTTATTTACTTTAAGAACATACCTTTTTTTGGTCACTTAAATCAAAGTGGTGGTTTTAAATAAATCTTGCTGGATATCATTGAGAGCTGGCAAGGCCACCAATATTATACTATATAATGTACGAGCAGTACATTACAGCACTCTGAGAAAACACTCGATTTGGACGCGTTCTGAACGTTCGGTTTTCTGTCAAAACGCATCTCAACATTAGCAGCCCTCCTCTCGCGTGGCCATAGCGGGTACCGAATGGACGTCACCACGCATTATACGGGTGACGTAGGTGAATCAAACAAAAAAAGCTTAACCTTGTAAAGTCATTCGAACAGTACATCGTTTTATTCGCCAGCTCGCTCCACACTTTCTTCTTTCTAACGATCGGAGTAAGGTGGTGGTTGCGCGCTCAAGCCATGGGGGCACAACCGCTGACGCGGAAAGGCTCTCCGAGACGAAGCAGAAACTTAGAAGATGACATTTGTCTGTTACTCAAAACACGTCATAAACTACTCAGAGTAATAGGTAATCGAATAATTACTTCTTTAATTTTCTGGATAACTTTGGGTCTACCGCAAGTAAACACGCCGATAATATAAAGTGTTTCCTGCGCGTCTCATATTTAGAATTCATTGCCCAATTCAAAATAAAAAGCGCATATGAAATGCACTCAGTGCAATCTACCATTTAATTAAAAAAATAGAAGATATCTCTAAAGTTTTGAACTAGTTAGTCTGGTGCTTGAAATAAAGGAGTCTTAAGGCTGGACAACCGGAACGAAACTGAATCCCATAAACACCCGAAAAAATACAGTTGTATGGTAAAGTCACGCACACCGTTCTAAATAATCCGAGTTCAGCAACGAAATAGTGAAAATCCTGATTCCCCTGAAACCAGGCGCTCACATCTGTACTGGCACCCCGCAGTATACATTATCACGTTAGCTATACTTGTGAAACTTCCCTAACAACATAAACAACATGGAGAAGAAAAACAAAGAATAAACCTTGAAACACGCAGCTCCGAACACAACCTCAACTACGCTAGCATGGCAATGGAACTTCAGGGATGACCGTTGACCATTGTAAATGAGGGACCCTACGACAATACCTAGGCGCATATCACCCACATTTTGAAGCCATTTTCATGCAAGAGACAAACTGCCCGCCTTTCCTCAAAGGATACGCCAGATTCGCGCAATCGGTCGTACAAGGCGAACTTTCACGTGTAGCTACACTAATCGCCAAACACGTTCCCGCTATCGAACTTATAACGTCTCTGCACGAGAGCATTCCGCAAGTCCTGATTGAACGTCTGCTTCGGCAACGTGGCCAGGCCAGTCTCTCCATTTTCAACGTGCACCTCCCCCCCCCCCCCCCCCCCCCCCCCACGAAGGCCAAAAAAGGACGCGTTAGAAGAAATATTTCAGGCCGCAATCAAGATGTTCTAACCACGCAAAAACTCGCTCCTCATCGTCGGAGATTTTAAAGCGACCCATACATCCTGGGGCTACTTGTCAAACTCGGCAAAAGAACGCAAGCTGGCTCTGGTCATCTCCAGAAACTAGCTTACCCTTCTCACAAAACATAAACGACAGACCCAGCTGCGCAACCCTTGCCTCGCTAATAGGTATGTTCAGTCAGGCTAACCCGGTACATGACGAGACTCGTTGTACGAGAATATGCTCAAACCCAAACGTGTGTCTCTTGCTACGTCACTGTGAGGAAATTGGCCACGCGAATGATCAAAACGGTCGCGGTGTTGGTGTGCTCGTATTCTCAAATGTACAGATTCCTTAAGCAAACTTCTTTTAGAACCAACATTTCGTGTGGGGGTTAAACGACGTTACGATATGGATGATTCAAGGTTCGGACGGCTACATTCAAGACAACCTGTAGGTAGACGCCGAGAGGACTCAAAGTTAAGCAGTCGCAGCAGGTCTCATATGCGAAGCGGAGAAATACGAGCTCCTTGTCACTCGAGAAACGCGCCAAAGGGCCAAACAACAAGGCGAACAACCCGAAATGAGGCTCCCCCTCGACGGTCCCACCCTACCCTCAAGTGAACGGCCTACGCGCGTTGGGTCTTTACCTCCAATCTAACGGACGTGCGACCCACACGATGTAACTCCTAAAAATTCAATTTGCACGAATTGTTCACCTTATCCGCCCCGTCTCCCACAGACGAGGAGGACACAAGGAAGAGGACTCTATGACCATTGTACAGGCTCTCGTGGTGAGCCGTATCTTCCACTACGTACCGCATCATTGATTCAACCGTACCAAACTCAACCGCTCAAACATCACCTCAAGCTCGGCAGTCAAAACAGCCCAGGGATTATCTCCGCACACGGCGAGCCAAAGTATATTCCAACTAGGACTAGACAACACTGTGGAAGAACTCATTGAAGCCCACGCAACTGGGCAACTCACCCATCTTGGTAACACGAGTACAGGCAGACAACTTCTCTCGTCTAGGCTAGCCGGAAGCCGAAGAACAACAATTACTAGAGCGACCGCGCCCTATTCCTCCAGGAATCGCACCCAATATTGTCCTTGCGCCTATATCACGAATAATGCATTTTAAACTGCAGGCCCGCCGAAGATAAGCCAGTGTCTGTGCACATCTCTCGCCAGTACAAGAACGACCGAGATGCGCTGTACGGCGACGCCGCCTGCTACGCACAAAACATCGACGCCATGGGCTTGGCAGTCATAGACTCGGAAGGATCAATTGCGACAACGGGCTCCATCCGAGCCACGAGCTCGAGGAAGGCCACAGAAGTTACCGCAATCGCGTTAGCACTGACACACAGATACCACACACACAACAACGTCCAACAGCAATACATCATAATCACCGATTCACAAGTCGCCCTGCCGAGCCTTCGCAAAAAATGCCCTTTTTTTAAGGGTACTTTGCCTATTAACCTATTAAGGCTCCTACAAACTCCCCGCTCTCTGCATCGTATGATTATGCCTACCTTCCATGTAACGAAAATGCAGACGTGCTTGCCCCAGCAATAACTAGGGTGTGCATGTTCCGGTTTTAACCGAAAAACACCGATAAACATCCGTCGGTGACGAAAATACGAAATTGGTTAAAACCGAAAAACACCGGTGGTTGGATATTTTCGACCTGGTTAAAACCGAAAAACACCGGTGGTTGCACGTTTCCAACCTAGCGATACCTTTCCCCGTAGAGGTTCGTCGAACGTGTTATTTCGTGGATCCTGCATTCTTCCAGTGTCTATACATGGCTTGCACGTGGCGTCAGTCCGCATCCTTTCTGGGGGTCAAAAGCGTAGTGAACGCAGTGGACGCTAAGCTCTGATTCGCCTTTCCGCTATTGTGTGTCCCATGGCCCCCTTTTGTGGAAAAATTATCGCAGTGGAGGGTAGGCTCTCATTTGCCTTTTCCTCATTGTGTCTGGCCAAGTGATGTTGGTGCAAGCCATGTATTCAGAAGTTGCTGTGGTTCCTGGAAGACACTGCCAACGTCCGTGTCGTACAGGAGCGTGCGTTTTCATAATTGCGGGTTGCGAACCGCAAGGGACGTGCTGCCATGACGGCAGCACGTTCCTTGCGTGTAGATGCAAGCATGAAAGTATGCTTGCATCTACTATAATAACCAAGTGTGAGAAATAGTTGCTTCCTAGAGAAGACGTGTATGACTATGTGAATAAAATTGCACCTCTCTGTCTGTGATCGATCGCCTTTTTCACCGATAATCACCGTTTTTAGCCTCGTCGTGAGACGTTCCACCGAAATACACCGGTGTTTCGAAAATAAATAAACACGGAAAAACATCCGCCGATTTTTCTCACAAATGAACACCGGAAAGTACACACCCTAGCAATAACCTACCGGGCGTTAGCCATGCGAAAGGAGGTCTCACAGGTGGGCGAAATTACCACAATCTCTCCCCCTGCTATTCTACGCAGATACGGCAAGATCACAGAAGACTACATTTTGTAAAGTAAGATACTATCACCCCCGCAGCATTCACTCAGCAAGCACGAAGCATCTGCGAAGCATCTTATACAAACTTTCACATAAACCAACAGATATAAAAAACACTTACTCTTCCCCAATCAGTGCTTGGACAAAAGCTCGGGTTGCCAACACCCCCTCACCTTTACAATCTACTGGTGCCTGCCCGGAAACTATCGGGCAAATACATCCAACCTAAACCACACCCTTAATTTTTTTTTGTGGAGACTGCACTCTACGGCACCAACGCCTGACGGCCAGCGGCGGCTGATCAGTCTGTCCAGCCGGATAGCTGGAGCCAACTGCAACCTGGCCAAAGGGCTGAAACCAATAGGAATACAACAGGACCGACAATCACGCAATAATACTTTCGGACTAATAAAGTATTTTTCTTCTCCTTCTCTTCCCCTAGAAAACAAAATAGCCAATAATAAAATGCTGTCATAGAACTACCAATGCCAAAAGCTCGTGCGAGGAGACTAACATTCACGCGCTCCGGAACAAAAAACAAACACAAAAAAATAGAAACCGACGCGTTGAGAACAAAAGAGTCTTATGTTTATTTTGTTCCAAACGTTTTCACTCACGCATCGCGGTGTGTGAACACGAGTCCGGTGCCTAGCGACTTTGCCGCGACGTGTGGCACCTATTGCTCTGACTGTAATGTGGATTACCATAGGGATGTTCAGTTTCTTTTTCTGTTCCAATAAACTATTTCTATCGCACACCTTACGTTTCTGCCTACAAATTTTCAGTAATGTGGATTCCCGTGGCAAAAGGCACATCCCTTGAAGGTTCATTTTGTATTTAACGTCTACTGCGCTGTCAAGAGTAACTTTCTTTCTTTTGCGGGGCCGGCGTATACAGGCAGAAAGATCAACAGGCAACGACGGTTTCGCATGATAATGACAATAAAAACATTGGAAACGACCACAAAAAGCGCGCTGCGATTGACCGCCGACCGGCTGCACTGAGAAAAGGTGTTAAACGAGATTTTTCTTCAGTTATTGCGTTGTGCAATGTTTGGAATTGGTTTCCGCTCTCAGTTGAATTGATGAAGGAGAAGTGTATGATAAAATGTGAGCTTTGGTGGAACAATTGCTTCGAGATGTTGCATATGAAGCAGGGCACGAATACGGGATATTTTTTTGGCTGAAGCGCTCTTAAAGCAGTGGCACCTATGACCGCATATGCGGTGAACGGCGCGAACGTTTGTATGCGAGGTACTCTGTAGAGGCGAGGTGCGCCTTTACAGAACAGCTTTTACTAATATCTCCCGCTGAAAAAAAAAAAAAAAAAAAAACACACGCACATAAACTCAGTGGGGCACCGAAGAGTGCGCGCACGTTTATTTTTCTCTCCCACAATCTTATTCATGTTTGCTGCGGAGATGGATGCTTGGAGCTTCCGGTACTACAGCTACGTTGCTTTTTGGTACAAGAGCAGCTGCCGCGGTGCTTACTCCACGCCGACGGAGAGACGAGCTTGTCGGAGAGAGACCTTCGCTCGGAAAGCGGCGCAACTTTTTCCCGAAGGCTTTCCCCGCCAACTGATATAATATTCGCGTTCGCTCGCGAGGCTCCGGCGGACGCCTTCGGGACGAGGGAAAAAAATAGAAAAAAGTCGACTACTTTCCGGACGCAAAGATCGGCGCAGCTCTTTTCGCGCCGAGTCTATTACGATATAAGCGAATAGTCCTTGGGGTTAACGGTTGACAAGCATAGGAGCCACTCTCTCCGGGCTCGCAATCCTTTCGCTCCGCAAGCCGTGTTCTGAATAATGGCGACTTAGCGGAGATGCACCGTGGGAGAGATATAAACTTTGGGAAAGCGCATTAACGAAAGCAGCGACACGGGCGGATTGTCTTTGCAACGGTAAAGCAGGAGCTTTGGCTATGGCGTATACGCTATTTTAGCTCGCAGCATGATACAAATTGTTCATTGTTTCGGTTTTCCTTGATCGTGAGTGCTGCTTTGCACGGAGCGAGTTCACTTAAAGCTTGTTTTTTTTTTTTCGTACGCGCATTTGCCTTGTTAAAGCCATGACAGACGTCAAACACGGCGTAATGTTTTTTGTGCTCTCCAAGCTCGTAATGATTAAGGCAATCACAGCTCTTTTTGGTATAACGGTTGCACGCGATATGTATGCAGCTGGAGAGCAGCGGTGCATAAGCGTTATTCTGGTGAAGTAGAACGTTAAGACTACTAAAGTTTTCAGACATCTGAAATCACAGTAGGGGGAAAGAACAGTGTCAGCGAAAAGAGTGTGCGAATAATGGCCATGATTAGCTGTATGAGGACATCGGGTGACAAATAAACCGTATGGACAGTTTCAACCGACTTCAGTTGTGCAGTCCATTTTTTCTAGCCAAGTCAGGCAGCTGCTAAAGCAATGCCAGCAGTGTCTGGACATCACGGAATAAATTTGGAAAAACTCACATTCGTACGTGCTTGTCGGATTTTTGTTTCGTCTATCCCATCAAAGGTCCCAGTCAACCCTGAACGTCTCCTGCAGAAGTGGTTTCTACATAAAGCGTACACGCTTTAATTAAATTTATTTACCGGGTTGTACTTTGTTATGTTGCAAACTGTAAAGTTATGTTCGTGTAATACTGTCTGCGAAGGATAAAATTATATTTAAGTGGAACTTCCCGAATACTCAGAGCTAATTTTGAAACAATGCGTTTAGGCCATAAGACACCTGGTGTATATTTCGCCACAGCTACTACAAGACTATCCAATCTCGGTAGGTTGACTCCCAACTCACGTGCTCGACGGTCCTCTACAGGTCCTCTACAAGTTCATGTTTCCATTATCAAAACTCTTCTATAGAGGAAAACAAGACTCTTGGAGAAAAAGATAATCAATTGTAACGATAATAATCCCTTGAGAGGGAAACAAATAACAAGACGGAATTTGTTCGGTCGCGCACCAGTCACCTAGCACTGTTTGAAGATTTTCGTTTTCTTTGTCCTGCTTTCTTCCCCTTTTCAGGGATCAGTAACGTCATTCTTGTCCAGCTCGCCGAATTAAAAGTATTAAAATCATCTGGTGGGCTAGTTGGGTAAACATCGCTAAAAATAGCGCAAGGACAACGGAAGGAAGAACCTGAAGACAGGAAAGAGCGCTAACTGAAAACTGGCGTTTCATTTACAAGCAAAAACGAAAACGAAGAGAAGTGAGGTAATTCAAGAAGAAAAAAAAAGATGGAAGTAGAAGCAAGATAAAAAAAAGGCCATCGGAGAGAAAACAGCAGGATGCTTTTTGTAATGTACATATACAAAATATTAGGAAGCAAAGTTTGAAAAAAGTTAAAGAAAACAAAAGAAAGGAAGAAGGAAAACAAAAGAAAAATGAAAAATAAGGAGAAGAAAACAAGAAAATAGAAGAGGAAGAAAAATAATTCAGTGAAAAAAATAATGTGTGGGAAGGATCTTCGGGAATAAAGGATGAGGTAAAACTGTTCTTTTTCCGATTAGGCTACTGAAGAAGTACTGAAGAAGCACTGAAGAAGCAGGCGTCGCCCTTGGATAGTGTGACGTGTCCTTCAAAGAGCTCTCTACTCCTCTAACCAGAGAGCCGTTTGAGTACTTTTGTGTGCTGCAAGAGTGAGGTACACAGACGGTCCCTTACATGCACCGCAAGATGTCCCGCGGGAGATGACCTTAGAGCTAAGGCATGTTCCCTTAGCCTGACATTTAGACAAAGTCCGGATTGTCCCACATATACCTTTACACACGAAAACGGTATTTCATACACTACACCGCTGATGGAGGTCACATATGTTGGTGTTGATGTTTCGAAGTACATTCTGCAGTTTGTTCCTGCTAGTTTTTGACTTTTGGGCATATCCTCCTCAGTTTATCAGGAGCTGACATTACAACTCGTACACCAAACTTGGAGGCCGAACTTTTCAGATTAGGATGTATGGCACAACAGCCGGTCGGCGTTCCTTGAAGTTGTATTTCGTTTGTCTTCCACTTGATGTAATCATAGATTCAGCGACATCGAACAGAAGCTAATTGGGATATCCAGATGCTATGAGTCATTGAATTTGTAATTAAAACTTTCACCGGCTGTATTTCACAGGATTTTTCGAGGGATGCACTTAACAACTTGATTAGCTTTGAATGGACAGAGTCATATTGTAAGAGCATTTTCTTTAATCTTGGAGAGTACACCCAGCAAGTTTGATCATCAATAAACGATAACCGCAGATCTAGAAACTGAAGGGAGGAGTTCACCGGCAACTCATGCGTAAATTTGAGTCCCCGTGTTTGCTCTACAAAAGTTCTTCATTATTTGTCGGTTACTTCCGTGTCATTCTCATTTGGTCGGTCCTTCAGGAGGACAAAATAATCGTGAACATATCTAAATATGCATGGCACCTGGCATGTGTTAAGTGAGTTAGCAATGGCCCGTTCGCATTGGGACAAAAGAATGTCACATAACACGGGTGTCACGCACAAACCCTATACATATACCCTTATTTTGTATATATATATTGCCAATTAACATGACAACAGTGGCGGCAAGGTAGAACCTCAGAAGTTCTCAGAAGGATTCGACCTGGATGCCACATTTGTTCTGAAATGATATGGAACTATTGGCGTCGCTACACTCACTTACTGCTACAAGCCGTTTGTTGAGAGGTATAGGAAAAAACAAATATTCCACGTCAAGTGAAAACCCGAAGTGAACCGTCGTAGCATTCTGTTGCAGGTATTGGAGTACCGCTTCAGAATTTGGCACCAGAAAGGGATCGTCCAGTGGAGGAGGGACAAGTGACGTAGAAGGAATCGTGACATATACCCTTCCAGGACCCCTTTTTCATCACAACTATTCGAAAATGACATTCTACCATATGGGTCTTGGCGGTGAAAAACATATCTAAAAGGTCCCTTCTGGGAGAGGTGATGTGCTTCCGCAGTTGTTGCAGATCAAGCCTATGGCACAATGGACCTTTTCCACATACCGACGGCACCAGGCGGTGGCTGCACGAACTAAAAAGGGAGGAAGTGACCTACCTGCGCTACCAATCGATAATGGGAGCTACGCTACCAGTTTCTTCGCACTCTGAGCAGCGGCGCCTGCCCAACGCGACTTCAAAGAGGGGCATCCGTGGCGTCCACCCAAACGTCGTGTTTTCCTTTCCGTCGACGTTCTTTTTTTGTGTAACACAATTATGTATATGCTGAAGTTACGTGTTCTACTCGCTGATATACAGCCTCCTTCCGAATTTCCTCTATGTTTCGTTCCCACTTCCGCCGCTTGGCATCGGGCGCTCGCGCGTGCGCAGAACGCTTCTCGGAAAAGGTCCATTGATGCGCCCTATAGACTCGAGTGTCTTGGCTTTAATGCCATGCAATGTGGTAAAGTTATTTTATATGGCCACTGTAGTCTTTTCTACGTAGTTCACCGTAGATGTCACAACAAACCCTCTTTCTTTATCTGACACAAGCTGGTTTAGGTTATTCGCTTGGACATACTCAACAATACGAGGAATCTTCATTGTGCTTTCACTTATAGGACCCTTTCTTAACAGTACGTCGAAGCAATCCTCTATACAGCGGGATCCATCATCTTCTTGAACCTTAGCCGCGTTGTCATGAATGTTAGACAATAGATTTACACCTTCCCTCTTCAGCGTAGTGTAATATTTAAGACCCTTTTCAGGAACATTAGTCACTTCCACAGGTAAGGAAGGAACCCTCAGCAAAGTCACGCACTCGCCTCTGTGCTGCTCGCCTAAGGCTCGAATGCTCTTGAGTTGAGCCACGTAGGACGTCCAGAGAAACTCCGTCGCTGAACCTTTGCATTAATTGCGTTAACATTAGAACCATTAACTGACAATTGTTCGGAGCAATCTCGTTCGCGTTATTTTTTTTGTGAAAATAGCACTTTGTGAAAACAGCATTGTTATACAATATGCTTTTCATTATCTTATGATGTGCATGCACGGCAGCAGGGTTTGTCTAAAATATATATTATTGTAATTGCCACGCAAGCTACACTTCAAAAGAGAACTACGGAAAAAGACGCTCTCGTGTCTTTTATTTATCGAAATACGGGTACCTTAACGGAGTTACCGTGTGTCACCATTCAATCTCTTTTTTACCTTGCTACCTTCGATCAATGTGCCACACTTCTCACTTTAGAAGGACGCTTCTTTCTCATCGAAACAGCATTTTCGATAGCGGCCTTCTGCTCGATTTGGAAGTATTAATTCCTTCCGTCAGTCTTCTGCCTCCTATTCTTTCGTTTTTCTTCTTGTTTTTTTTTTTTTTACTTTTTGTAAGAACTGCCAGGACGCCGAGTGAGCAGTAAAATGTCAGCTTATAGCATCCGTAACAGTATTTAGGCACTTTACCTTTATTTTTATGAAACAGATAATGCTTATGCGTTCAATTTTGTTTTCCGAGAGTAGAAAAGTACAAATTTAGCCCACCCCACCATACGCGCTTAAGAGGATACGTCACGTGAGAAGATTTTATGTCTAATTAGTCTTATTTGACGACGTAAGAAAACAAGCGTCAGCAATAGGGCACACAGTCGGATGGCTCAGTCGATGGTAAAATATGAGAAAACCCACAATGACAAACAAAGCAATAAAGCAGTCCGCTTTAACATGTTGAAATTTTTGGAGTTGTTGACATTCTTTGAAACTGTTTATGAAAATACGATTAGGGTCTTATTTTTGAGATTCTGCTTAACTTTAAACCGTGACTCAACGTCTTCTAAGATTCATCCACCAGTACATTTAAAACTAAAAGGGTACTGTACTACCCTCTTTAAGAGTGTAACCGACTTGCACACACGGCAACCCCTTTTGGAGGTAACGGCACCCCCTGCTACAAGGGTGCACGCTTAGACCCTACGTTATGATGCAGCATTGGCTCCTGTTAAAGGGAACCTTAGTTCCTTTTTGTTTAAATATGAATTCTCAGTTTTTACCTCCTTTAGAGAGATACTCTAACCCCCTTCGGAGGTAAGACGACATGCTTGAAGGGGCTGGATTGACATCCCTTTGCAGGCAACAGCATCTGTAATAGAGAAATGGTTTTAGCTTTATAAAAAAAGAATAATTGCTTCATCCTCTTTGGAGTTAAATCTACACTTGGTGGGAACACTTGTAGTCCTAAAGATGATACTATGAACCTTTGTGGGTGTAGTAGTACAGGATTCAAGGGTGGGTCTTATGATAGATGAGGACGGCGGTAGTTCTGAGAGTAAATGCCAATGTTTTGTTGTGGCTGTCACAAACAGAAGGGCCTAAAAACCAATAGCATAAGTAGATATCTTACAAAACGTCTAAGATGTACCCACTAGCGCAAAAAAGGCACTTGAAACAATACTTTCGAGGCTCTAGTTGGCAACAGTCAAATAAAGTGATCACAAAAAGTTAGTAAAATTTAATGTCTACCCGGCAAATAAGACAATGTTGGAACTCTGTTTGGACTGGCGAAAATTCTTTGGGGTGAACTCAAATGACTGAGTATTGCACACACCAGAATAGAAATAAACGCAGTGTGATATAATATAGATCTAGTTCCACACATTAAAAAATCAATACAAGCCAAGATATGGCAAGCAGCGACTACCGAAGCAGCGCAGAGTTGGCCAGTCAACGGCCAATAGCTGGCTATGGTCCTTTGGCCAGTAGCCAGACAGTGGCCAGCCATTGGCCAAAGACTGGCATTTTTTTGGCCATTGGTCAATGGTCACTGGCCATCAGCCATCGTCCTAGCATTGGTGGAAGAATGGCCGCTCTCTGGCCAATGACCAAAAGACCATCGCCAGTCATTGGCCAATGCTTGGCCAAAATCTGTGCTGCTTGGCTCGCGCGTTCCATCTCAAGGAGAGCAGTACACTGCAGCCTTCCTTGTATCCACAGTAGGGAATGAATGCTGGAGGGGAGGAAAACAGACTCCGGGATTAGGTCTTCTAATGTAAAATGAAGAATGGGCTCGTATCTCCTGCTGCTAATGACCTACAACAAACTACTGCGAGGGCCAAAGGGATCAAACCCACTTCAAATGAAATGAATTAGCAAAAAAAAAAAAGTTTTGGCTGTTTCGACACTGTAACTTACGACATGGGTTCAGCTAGATGGTAAACTTCTTTTATAAAAAATTTCGAAAAAAAAGTTTGCCTCAGTCAAAAATTACAAATGAAAACAATTAATTTCACAAGGACCGACATAAGCCCATCTCTGACAAGAGGTTAAAAACGCGGTTGCAGGCTACTGAGGCATACTTCAGATAAACCGGGAGACGAAAGCAAAGGAAGAAGGGTCTTCTTTTTCATTATTTCTGTTTTAGCTTACTCAATCTTCCCAGTGGCCCCCAACGGCGCTTTGAACCTCCAGTCTTAAGTAGGCCTAACTCTACGGCAGTCCATAGAAAATGTATTGTTTTCATTTGTAACTTTTGACAGAGGTAATATTTTTCTTTGAAATGTTCATAAAATAAATTTACCGTCAAGCTTAACAATGTCGTACTTTACGGAGTCGCATCACGCAAAACTGAGTTTCACGGTTTATTCAAAGTGAGTCAGAACCCTCTGTCCTCGCTGTGTAGCAAGTTGTTCAATCTCGCCTTTAAAATTACACATGACAAAAAAAAATATGGGTGTGTGAGTAGTGACTTTCCCTACCGAATCGATTAATTTGCGAATATTTGGCACACTGATTGTAAAGAGTACAGCCTACCACAATTTCCTAGAAACGATTGGAAAAGCACAATGCTAAGTAAAAACTACCAGAATTGAAGCCTGTGATTAAGTTGAGACCAAAACTACAACAATATATGAGTTTGGCGGCTACAAAAGAATTCGGGAAGAATGTAAAAACGGTATAAGCATGTAAATCAAGTTATGAAAACTGCCTTGGGTAGTCACTACAATAGGAGACCAACGTTGAAATGCTGAAAATGTACTCTCGTAGTTTAGATGATGCAGTTGAGTTAGACAAATAATAGCTATAATCGTGCGGCTTTCCACAAATAATAAGTATCACAAGAAAGTGTGCACTTTAGCCCTGTGTGCACCAGGAGACAGACAAACGCGTGCAGAATTTCTGCAAATACGTAGGGTGCTACACGCGCGAAAAGCATAGCGACATCTTATGGCACGTACGGGAGTTCTGTGGTAACCGCCAGCAAACGGAAATCTGAGGTGTGAGCCGTTTCGAAGAGGCTTCTAACTGTTAGAAGAACATCCTAAACATATTATAACCTTTTAAACAGAATGTTTCGATTCGTTATTTGAAAATTATAAATATTCGCAAACCAATAAAAAGATTGTATGTGCACAGTATTAGGCACTGAAAACCCATCGTATATTTAAACCTTGCAAGCACAGATCACTGACAGTGTACATGGACCCACAACCCTCAAATGCTTTTAGGCCCCGAGTATCGTTATACTGAAATAAATTAAATATGCCAATGCTGAACAATGCAAAAACGAAGTAATTTTGTGAGTTATGAAAACGTGATTATAAAACAATGTAATTGCCCTGCTGTAGCTCTCAGAATCAACCATCCCGCCTTATGTCAGACAAAAAAATATTAACCAGACTACATCAATAATCCCAAAAACTGCAAAAAAAGAAATTTAAAAAATATTTAATTTATTTTAGGTTGCAAAGAATGTCGCGCACGTTATTCCACATTTGAATGTTTCAGAGTAATGAAGTTCTCGAGTGCAATGAATCTGGGCCTGAACGTGTGATGGTACTCAAAGTTAAAGATCACGTAGAGGCAGAATTCATCTAGGACTGGCTTAGCAGGCGATGTGGCTTCGAGGTCCTCCTCCACTGCCACATAGCTGGGCACCTCAGACTTAATTAGGCTTGAGCTGGCAAACAGCGGGTAGATTGGACTGCCTGCCTTGAACAAAAAAAAAGTAGAAATCCTTTGATATAAAATTGAAACCCATTATCCCCAATTTAAAGAAAACTGTGAAAAAATACTTAATTTTTCTAAGACGCATTCGGAGCATTCGATGGGCCATTGATGCCAGCGTTGAATAGCACCAACAATACCTACCAGACGTGACCAGTTTAACTCCTGACCAACTACACCATTGACTAATATTATCACATGGCGGGAGCTAATCGTAGACTAGTAAGCACACTGTATTCACCGGCCATGTAAATTTGTCACCCTGGTTTACTTAGATGACTAACAAATCTTAGTCAAGGTGTACAACTACCCAGGCAGCACATGACGTCGGGCCAACATTGGTATTTAATTGGTGATCAATGGTCCAATGTTGGGCCAATGTGGCCATCGTGCTACCAATGGTGGTTGTACACTGGCATATACTGGCCAACATTGGTCTGTCGTTACCAACGACTTCTCAACGTTGACAATCGATTGGCTTAGGCTGGCCAACATTGGCCTGTCTCAGCCAGTGGCTTACCAGCGTTATCATTATATGGCTTAGTTTTTTAATGTGCTGATCGCGCACTCTGAGAACAGTCCGTAGATCTGGCTCCCGGGGGGGAATGATTCTTCTGTTTTAACACGCACAGCCAGTTAGCACCGGAATTAGAACGCTGTATGCCTCGCGAGCTGTAGCAATTTTGAGCTTCCACGAAGAAAAACGCTGTAGTCGATGACAGGTTAAAAGTAAACGCTGTGGAGGAGATCACCTCCTCCAGATCCTTCGCTCTGCAAATGTGAAAAGAGATGGGAGGAACTTTTACCACCAGTCACCGACTATAACTAACACGCGTCATCCCAAAACTGATAGTTATGCTCAGTATATTCCACACGAAATACAAAAGGCACGCTTTCTTCGATTTGTGTGTATATTTATAAGACAAAAAGCATAGTGCGTCTTCACAAGTGCCCATTTAGCGACGCAGCCAGGAAACGCTTCCAAGGGCGGGGGGGGGGGGGGGGGGGGACGCAGGGTTCAACCCTGAAAGCTCCACGCGCCTCCCCAGTATCTACGACACGGGCGCTTTGTCAGCCGTATGTGATCTTGAAAATTTCAAAGAAACCCGCTTTGCTCAGCCGTAAAACACGGCCTATAATTTAGACCAAACCGGACAAGATTAAAAATAAATAAAAAACACTAATATTTTTTAGGAAAAAATAAAACTTTAACCCAAATATCCAGCAATTGATTAAGCAATTACAGGTCTTCACGAATACAAAAATCACGTTGAATTAAGATCTTGAACACCCTATGTTTGAGGTAGGAGGTGACACAAGTTGATGTGCATTTCAATCTGCAAACTAAGGTTATCACGCAGCATATAACGGATGAAGCTGGGGCATATTACGTCTGCTTGCCCAAAAATGACTTCAAAGTGCGTACAAAATACGACGACTGCAGTAATGACCACGGTAGTGACAACGCCCGCAGAAATATCAACTGTAATAAAGCCAATGGGTTACCAACGTTGGCAGTCGATTGGTTTAAGCTGGCCAGCATTTGCCTGTCTTAGCCAGTGGCCTACCAACTTTGGTAATTGATTGGCTTAGTGGCCAACAGTGGCCTGTCTTAGTCAATGGCTCACCATCATTGGTAATCGATTGGCTTAGGCTGACCAACGTTGGCCTGTCTTAGCCAATGGGTTACCAACATTGAAAATATGTTGGCGCAAGATATATGGTGCCGTGTTTCCTGAAACCGAGCTTTAAAAATGAATGAAGTACTCTAGGCAATGAAAATCACTGTTGTAATAAGGCGTATTGATAAAAGGCTGCTAGTAAGACGCAGTAATTGAATAAGTTATCCATGAATTAAATCTAATTGGCAATCTTTATTACATACTTATTTGATGGCAAAGGTGTCAATTGGAAAGTCGTATTTTGAATAGATCCTTGATGAAGGAGTTTACTAGATGGTACACACCTGGGGTGCTATATTGCGCTTTTTGCACTCCCAGGAGACTTGGAAGAAGGAAGTGACGTCAACGACTAGAGAAAAAGCAGATTGATGTTGACAGAAGAAAACAAAATCAACATCTAATCTGCATTTCCTCCGTTGTTGACGTCACTTCCTTCTCCCTAGTCTCCTGGGAGTGCAAAAAGCGCAACATAGCCCCCAAGGCAGCACACTTGCTTAGACTAGCTATGCGGCCAAGATTGGGCCTTTGCCGCAGTAGATCTGGACCGGGACTGCCCAGTGAATTCGGAGAACCGCCAGCATGGCGTCTCACTGTATATTCCGGGCACCGGAATTACACAGAACTGCTAGAGAAGGGATTTTCTTGGCCCCTTTTGTCTCTTTATGGTCCGAGCCGACCAGAGTAGACAGGCGGGCGACCACCAACACTAAAGTCTTTTGTGG